>NC_091993.1:14725800-16071173 GCF_044704955.1 Pristiophorus japonicus
GGGCCCTCGGCCCCGGCCCGGCCTTCGGCCGAGCGCAGGCGGCGCGGCCATCGTTTTAAATATTGTCGGGGGAGGAAAAGCGGCCTGTGGTTTCGGGCGATTGAAGGCCACCGGGCTGCGAGGCTGGGCCCCTTTACCCCGGCGGGAGAAGGATTGACCCGCCATCCCATCCCCTCAATCCATCTCCCGCCCCCCCCTCAATCCATCTCCCGCCCCCCCCTCAATCCATCTCCCGCCCCCCCCTCAATCCATCTCCCGCCCCCCCCCTCAATCCATCTCCCGCCCCCCCCTCAAATCCATCTCCCGCCCCCCCCTCAATCCATCTCCCCGCCCCCCCTCAATCAATCTCCCCCCGCCCCTCCCCCTCAATCCATCCCCGCCCCCCCCTCAATCAATCTCCCCCCGCCCTCCCCCTCAATCCATCCCGCCCCCCCTCAATCCATCCCCGCCCCCCCCTCAATCCATCCCGCCCCCCCCTCAATCCATCCCGCCCCCCCCTCAATCCATCTCCCCCCCCCGCCCCCCCTCAATCCATCTTCCCCCCCCGCCCCCCCTCAATCCATCTTCCCCCGCCCCCCCCTCAATCCATCTTTCCCCCCGCCCCCCCTCAATCCATCTTCCCCCGCCCCCCCTCAATCCATCTCCCGCCCCCCCTCAATCCCATCTCCCGCCCCCCCCCTCAATCAATCTCCCCCGCCCCCCCCTCAATCAATCTCCCCCCGCCCCCCCCTCAATCCCTCTCCCCCCCCGGCCCCCCCCAATCCATCCCCCCCCTCAATCCATCTCCCGCCCCCCCCCAATCCATCCCCCCCCTCAATCCATCTCCCGCCCCCCCCCCTCAATCCATCTCCCGCCCCCCCCCTCAATCCATCTCCCGCCCCCCCCTCAATCCATCTCCCCGCCCCCCCCTCAATCCATCTCCCCGCCCCCCCCTCAATCCATCTCCCCGCCCCCCCCTCAATCCATCTCCCGCCCCCCCCCCTCAATCCATCTCCCGCCCCCCCCCCTCAATCCATCTCCCCGCCCCCCCCCTCAATCCATCTCCCGCCCCCCCCTCAATCCATCTCCCGCCCCCCCTCAATCCATCTCCCGCCCCCCCCTCAATCCATCTCCCGCCCCCCCCCTCAATCCATCTCCCCGCCCCCCCCTCAATCCATCTCCCCCCCCCCCTAGCCATCCCCCCCTCAATCCATCTCCCGCCCCCCCCCTCAATCCATCTCCGCCCCCCCCCCTCAATCCATCTCCCGCCCCCCCCTCAATCCATCTCCCGCCCCCCCTCAATCCATCTCCCGCCCCCCCCTCAATCCATCTCCCGCCCCCCCCTCAATCCATCTCCCCCCGCCCCCCTTCCTCAATCCATCTCCCCCGCCCCCCCCCCTCAATCCATCCCGCCCCCCCTCAATCCATCTCCCGCCCCCCCCTCAATCCATCTCCCGCCCCCCCTCAATCCATCTCCCCCGCCCCCCCTCAATCCATCTTCCCCCCGCCCCCCCTCAATCCATCTCCCCGCCCCCCCCTCAATCCATCTCCCGCCCCCCCCCTCAATCCATCTCCCGCCCCCCCCCTCAATCCATCTCCCGCCCCCCCCTCAATCCATCTCCCGCCCCCCCCCCTCAATCCATCTCCCGCCCCCCCCTCAATCCATCTCCCGCCCCCCCCTCAATCCATCTCCCGCCCCCCCCTCAATCCATCTCCCCGCCCCCCCCCTCAATCCATCTCCCGCCCCCCTCAATCCATCTCCCGCCCCCCCCTCAATCCATCTCCCGCCCCCCCCTCAATCCATCTCCCCCCCCCCCCTCAATCCATCTCCCGCCCCCCCCTCAATCCATCTCCGCCCCCCCCTCAATCCATCTCCCGCCCCCCCTCAATCCATCTCCCGCCCCCCCTCAATCCATCTCCCGCCCCCCCCCTCAATCCATCTCCCGCCCCCCCCCTCAATCCATCTCCCGCCCCCCCTCAATCCATCTCCCGCCCCCCCCTCAATCCATCTCCCGCCCCCCCCCTCAATCCATCTCCCGCCCCCCCCTCAATCCATCTCCCGCCCCCCCCTCAATCCATCTCCCGCCCCCCCTCAATCCATCTCCCGCCCCCCCCTCAATCCATCTCCCGCCCCCCCCTCATCCATCTCCCGCCCCCCCTCAATCCATCTCCCGCCCCCCCTCAATCCATCTCCCGCCCCCCCCTCAATCCATCTCCCGCCCCCCCCTCAATCCATCTCCATCTCCCGCCCCCCCCTCAATCCATCTCCCGCCCCCCCTCAATCCATCTCCCGCCCCCCCCTCAATCCATCTCCCGCCCCCCCCCTCAATCCATCTCCCGCCCCCCCTCAATCCATCTCCCGCCCCCCCCTCAATCCATCTCCCGCCCCCCCCTCAATCCATCTCCCGCCCCCCCCTCAATCCATCTCCCGCCCCCCCCTCAATCCATCTCCCCGCCCCCCCTCAATCCATCTCCCGCCCCCCCTCAATCCATCTCCCGCCCCCCCCTCAATCCATCTCCCGCCCCCCCCTCAATCCATCTCCCGCCCCCCCTCAATCCATCTCCCGCCCCCCCTCAATCCATCTCCCCGCCCCCCCTCAATCCATCTCCCGCCCCCCCCCTCAATCCATCTCCCGCCCCCCCCTCAATCCATCTCCCGCCCCCCCCTCAATCCATCTCCCGCCCCCCCCTCAATCCATCTCCCGCCCCCCCCTCAATCCATCTCCCGCCCCCCCCCCTCAATCCATCTCCCGCCCCCCCCTCAATCCATCTCCCGCCCCCCCCTCAATCCATCTCCCGCCCCCCCCTCAATCCATCTCCCGCCCCCCCCCTCAATCCATCTCCCGCCCCACCTCCAATCCCCCTCAATCCATCTCCCGCCCCCCCCCTCAATCCATCTCCGCCCCCCCCTCAATCCATCTCCCGCCCCCCCCCTCAATCCATCTCCCGCCCCCCCTCAATCCATCTCCCGCCCCCCCCTCAATCCATCTCCCGCCCCCCCCTCAATCCATCTCCCGCCCCCCCCTCAATCCATCTCCCGCCCCCCCCTCAATCCATCTCCCGCCCCCCCCTCAATCCATCTCCCGCCCCCCCCCTCAATCCATCTCCCGCCCCCCCCTCAATCCATCTCCCGCCCCCCCTCAATCCATCTCCCGCCCCCCCTCAATCCATCTCCCGCCCCCCCCCCTCAATCCATCTCCCCGCCCCCCCCTCAATCCATCTCCCGCCCCCCCCTCAATCCATCTCCCGCCCCCCCCTCAATCCATCTCCCGCCCCCCCCTCAATCCATCTCCCGCCCCCCCCTCAATCCATCTCCCGCCCCCCCTCAATCCATCTCCCGCCCCCCCCCTCAATCCATCTCCCGCCCCCCCCTCAATCCATCTCCCGCCCCCCCTCAATCCATCTCCCGCCCCCCCCTCAATCCATCTCCCGCCCCCCCCTCAATCCATCTCCCGCCCCCCCCTCAATCCATCTCCCGCCCCCCCCTCAATCCATCTCCCGCCCCCCCCTCAATCCATCTCCCGCCCCCCCCTCAATCCATCTCCCGCCCCCCCCTCAATCCATCTCCCGCCCCCCCCTCAATCCATCTCCCGCCCCCCCCTCAATCCATCTCCCGCCCCCCCCTCAATCCATCTCCCGCCCCCCCCTCAATCCATCTCCCGCCCCCCCCTCAATCCATCTCCCGCCCCCCCCTCAATCCATCTCCCGCCCCCCCCTCAATCCATCTCCCGCCCCCCCCTCAATCCATCTCCCGCCCCCCCCTCAATCCATCTCCCGCCCCCCCCCTCAATCCATCTCCCGCCCCCCCCTCAATCCATCTCCCGCCCCCCCCCTCAATCCATCTCCCGCCCCCCCCTCAATCCATCTCCCGCCCCCCCCTCAATCCATCTCCCGCCCCCCCCTCAATCCATCTCCCGCCCCCCCCTCAATCCATCTCCCGCCCCCCCCCCTCAATCCATCTCCCGCCCCCCCCTCAATCCATCTCCCGCCCCCCCCTCAATCCATCTCCCGCCCCCCCCCTCAATCCATCTCCCGCCCCCCCCCTCAATCCATCTCCCGCCCCCCCCTCAATCCATCTCCCCGCCCCCCCCTCAATCCATCTCCCGCCCCCCCTCAATCCATCTCCCGCCCCCCCCCTCAATCCATCTCCCCCCCCCCCCTCAATCCATCTCCCGCCCCCCCCTCAATCCATCTCCCGCCCCCCCCTCAATCCATCTCCCCGCCCCCTCCCTCAATCCATCTCCCCGCCCCCCCTCAATCACTCCCCTCCCGCCCCCCCCTCAATCCATCTCCCGCCCCCCCCCTCAATCCATCTCCCGCCCCCCCCTCAATCCATCTCCCCCCCCCCCCCCCTCAATCCATCTCCCCGCCCCCCCCTCAATCCATCTCCCCCGCCCCCCCCTCAATCCATCTCCCGCCCCCCCCCTCAATCCATCTCCCGCCCCCCCCTCAATCCATCTCCCGCCCCCCCCCTCAATCCATCTCCCCGCCCCCCCTCAATCCATCTCCCGCCCCCCCCCTCAATCCATCTCCCCGCCCCCCCTCAATCCATCTCCCGCCCCCCCCTCAATCCATCTCCCCGCCTCCCCCCCTCAATCCATCTCCCGCCCCCCCCTCAATCCATCTCCCGCCCCCCCCTCAATCCATCTCCCCGCCCCCCCCTCAATCCATCTCCCCGCCCCCCCTCAATCCATCTCCCGCCCCCCCCTCAATCCATCTCCCGCCCCCCCCTCAATCCATCTCCCGCCCCCCCCTCAATCCATCTCCCGCCCCCCCCTCAATCCATCTCCCGCCCCCCCCTCAATCCATCTCCCGCCCCCCCCTCAATCCATCTCCCGCCCCCCCCCTCAATCCATCTCCCCGCCCCCCCCTCAATCCATCTCCCCGCCCCCCCCTCAATCCATCTCCCGCCCCCCCTCAATCCATCTCCCGCCCCCCCCTCAATCCATCTCCCGCCCCCCCCTCAATCCATCTCCCGCCCCCCCCTCAATCCATCTCCCGCCCCCCCCTCAATCCATCTCCCGCCCCCCCTCAATCCATCTCCCGCCCCCCCTCAATCCATCTCCCGCCCCCCCTCAATCCATCTCCCGCCCCCCCCCTCAATCCATCTCCCGCCCCCCCTCAATCCATCTCCCGCCCCCCCCTCAATCCATCTCCCGCCCCCCCCTCAATCCATCTCCCGCCCCCCCCCTCAATCCATCTCCCGCCCCCCCCTCAATCCATCTCCCGCCCCCCCCCTCAATCCATCTCCCGCCCCCCCTCAATCCATCTCCCGCCCCCCCCCTCAATCCATCTCCCGCCCCCCCCTCAATCCATCTCCCGCCCCCCTCAATCCATCTCCCGCCCCCCCCTCAATCCATCTCCCGCCCCCCCTCAATCCATCTCCCGCCCCCCCTCAATCCATCTCCCGCCCCCCTCAATCCATCTCCCGCCCCCCCTCAATCCATCTCCCGCCCCCCCCTCAATCCATCTCCCGCCCCCCCTCAATCCTTCCCGCCCCCCCTCAATCCATCTCCCGCCCCCCCTCAATCCATCTCCCGCCCCCCCTCAATCCATCTCCCGCCCCCCCCTCAATCCATCTCCCGCCCCCCCCTCAATCCATCTCCCGCCCCCCCCTCAATCCATCTCCCGCCCCCCCCTCAATCCATCTCCCGCCCCCCCCTCAATCCATCTCCCGCCCCCCCCCTCAATCCATCTCCCGCCCCCCCCTCAATCCATCTCCCGCCCCCCCTCAATCCATCTCCCGCCCCCCCCTCAATCCATCTCCCGCCCCCCCCTCAATCCATCTCCCGCCCCCCCTCAATCCATCTCCCGCCCCCCCCTCAATCCATCTCCCGCCCCCCCCTCAATCCATCTCCCGCCCCCCCCTCAATCCATCTCCCCGCCCCCCCTCAATCCATCTCCCGCCCCCCCTCAATCCATCTCCCGCCCCCCCTCAATCCATCTCCCGCCCCCCCCTCAATCCATCTCCCGCCCCCCCCTCAATCCATCTCCCGCCCCCCCTCAATCCATCTCCCGCCCCCCCCTCAATCCATCTCCCGCCCCCCCCCTCAATCCATCTCCCGCCCCCCCTCAATCCATCTCCCGCCCCCCCCCCCCTCAATCCATCTCCCGCCCCCCCCTCAATCCATCTCCCGCCCCCCCCTCAATCCATCTCCCGCCCCCCCCCCCTCAATCCATCTCCCGCCCCCCCTCAATCCATCTCCCGCCCCCCCCTCAATCCATCTCCCCGCCCCCCCCTCAATCCATCTCCCGCCCCCCCCTCAATCCATCTCCCGCCCCCCCTCAATCCATCTCCCGCCCCCCCCTCCAATCCATCTCCCGCCCCCCCCTCAATCCATCTCCCGCCCCCCCCTCAATCCATCTCCCGCCCCCCCCTCAATCCATCTCCCGCCCCCCCCTCAATCCATCTCCCGCCCCCCCCTCAATCCATCTCCCCGCCCCCCCCTCAATCCATCTCCCGCCCCCCCCTCAATCCATCTCCCGCCCCCCCTCAATCCATCTCCCGCCCCCCCCTCAATCCATCTCCCCGCCCCCCCCTCAATCCATCTCCCGCCCCCCCCTCAATCCATCTCCCGCCCCCCACCCTCAATCCATCTCCCCGCCCCCCCCTCAATCCATCTCCCCCCTCATCATCTCCTCCGCCCCTCAATCCATCTCCCGCCCCCCCTCAATCCATCTCCCGCCCCCCCCTCATCCATCTCCCGCCCCCCCTCAATCCATCTCCCCCCCCTCAATCCATTCCTCCCCCCCCCAATCCATCTCCCCCCCCCCTCAATCCATCTCCCCCCCCCCTCAATCCATCTCCCCCCCCCCTCAATCCATCTCCCCCCCCTCAATCCATCTCCCCCCCCTCAATCCATCTCCCCCCCCCCTCAATCCATCTTCCCCCCCCCTCAATCCATCTTCCCCCCCCCTCAATCCATCTTCCCCCCCCCCCTCAATCCATCTTCCCCCCCCCTCAATCCATCTTCCCCCCCCCTCAATCCATCTTCCCCCCCCCTCAATCCATCTTCCCCCCCCCTCAATCCATATCTCCCCCCGCCCCCCCTTCAATCCACCTCTCCCCGCCCCCCCTTCAATCCTCCCCCCCCCTTCAATCCCGCCCCAACGCCCCTTCAATCCACCTCCCCCCCCCCCCCCCTTCAATCCACCTCCCCCCGCGCCCCCCCCTTCAATCCACCTCCCCCCACCCCACTCCCATCCGCATCCCCCACCCCACTCCCATCCGCCGCCCCCCCATCCATCCATCCGCCCCCCGGCCAGACCCGCTCTAACTGCCGCCGCTCCGATTCTGCGCAGTCCCTCGGAAGCCGGCACATTGCAACTCCTGTTCGTGTCAACCTGCGCTTCTCTCTCAATCCTCCCCGGGGGCAATTGCAATTGCGCCGGGGCTTTGCTCCCAGTTCAGCTTCCCAGGACTCCTTTTGGTGCATGATGCGCCAGCAAAATGCAGCTGTTGGATCATATGTGAATGAATGGCCCCAGTGTGTGTGTGTGTCCCAGTGCTGCCACTAACCATGGTAACACTGGCCATCTGTAATAGGTTGCAATAGTGCTGCTGCGTCTGTCTCCTGCGGCACAACACAGCCTATCCCTAATTGGAGGCATTAAAGCTTGCATATGTCGAATTGTTTATTTAAAATTTACTGTATCAGCTGAGCTGAGGGGACAGTTGCAACTTCAGGTCCTGATTTTGCTGAGGCATTGATGCTGCGTGCAATGTGATCAACCACCTGTGTTCTATTATAAAGGTAGCTTTGCTGTAGAATCATGTGGATTTTCATTTGAAGTCTATTATTTTACCGTGACCTTTACGAGCAATTCAGGATTTTTTTATTTGAGGAGAGATTTTTTCACCCAGAGGGTGGTAGAGATCTGGAACTCACTACCTGAAAGGGTGGTAGAGGCAGAAACCCTCATAGCATTTAACAAGTGCTTGGATGTGAACTTGAAGTGCAGTAACCTACAGGGCTAAGGATCAAGAGCTAGAAAGTGGGATTGGGCTGGATACCTTTGTCAGCTGGCACGGACACTGGCCCGAATGGCCTCCTGTGCTGTAAAATTCTATGATTATGTATTTTTAGATTACTTGCCAAGAACAGAACAAATTCAACCAATTGCTGCCCCATCAACCTACTTCCAACCATTAGTGAAGTGATGGAAGGAGTCATCAACAGTGCTATCGAGTTGTAGTTGCTCACCAATGCTCTGTTTTGATTCTGCCAGAATCTCTTTGCTCCAGACCTTGTTACATAGATACGAGGTGAATTGGTGAGGTGAGAGTGACTGCCTTTGATTTCAAGGCAGCATTTGACTGAGTGTGGCAGCAAGGAGTTTTAGTAAAACTGAAGTTGATGGTGATGAGGGGACATCTCTCCAGTGGTTGGTGCCATACCTGTGCAAAGACAGATGGTTGTGGTTGGAGATTATTCATCTCAGCCCAGGATATTGCTGCATGAGTTCCTCAGGGCAGCGTCCAAGCTTAACTATCGATAGTTGCTTCATCGATGACCTTCCCTCCATAAGGTCAGAAGTGGGACTGTTTGCTGATGATTGCATAGTGTTCAGCTCCATTTGCAATTGCTTAGAATTCATGCCTGCATGCAGCAAGACTTGCACAACATCTAGGCTTGGGCTAAGTGGTGTGCTGCACAAGTACCAGGCAATGACCATCTCTAACTGGAGAGAGCATAATTATCCCCTCTACCGTTGCTGAGTTCCCCACAGTCAACATCCTTGGCGGGGAGGGGAGGGGGGGCGGTGGGGGTCACATTGAAAAGAAACTAAACTTGGATCAGTCAGTAGCTGTGGCTGTTACAACAGGTCTATGGTGCGTGGCTTACCTACTGACTCCCCAAAGTATGGCAGCAGCTCCAACAACATGAGGTTTGACACAGCAGTGCAGTAACCCATCAAGGCATTTTCAGCAGCACTTCCCAAACCCACGACCTTCACTACCTAGAACGACAAGGGCAGTAAATGCATGGGGACACCACCACCTCAAAGTCTCACACCATCCTGACATGGATATGTATTGCAGTTCCTTTTATTGTCACTGGGTCAAAACCCCACCTAACAATTGTGAGAGCCACCTTAACCACATGGACTGCAGCGGTTCAAGAAGACCCACCACCACTACCTTAAGGGCAACTAGGGGTTGGCAATAAATGTGGAGGGAGGGTAACTAGGGGTGCTAATATTTGCTCACATAAGTCATTAGCTGTTTTCTGTAGGTGCATAAATAGTAAGTTTTTGCAGCCCAACTAAATGGATGTGAGGGATTTGAGAATGATTTTAGCTTGGTGCATTCATATTAAGTTCAGTATCTAATTTGAAGTGGTTTTGACTAACTCTGCATTTTCTTGCTCCTCTTCACCCTATATTGGGTTGGGGCCCAATTCTGCATTCAGGCTGCCATTACACTTTAACTGCAGGGTTGGTGTGATATTAAATCACTTTTTGGCCTGACACTAGTTATAGGGTGAATATAACCTCCTTGCTTTGTTACTATCACCATCCTGAATGGGGCAAATTAAAGAATGTATTCTGTTGCTTAATGTAATTGTACAGTGTTTAGTGTTACACAAAAATTAATGTTGCTTTGATGGCATTTCTATTGATATTAATGCTGTCTGCATAGAATTTTACAGCACAGAAACAAGTCATTGGACCCAACAGGTCTATGCTGGTATTTGTGTTCCACACAAGCCTCCTCTCGCCTTGCCTCCTCTCGCCTTACTTCACCTCGCCCTGACAACAGACCCTTCTATTTCTTTCTCACTTGTGTTCTTGTCTATTTTCCCCTTAAAGGCATCTATGCTATTTGCCTCGACCACTACATGCAGCAAGTTCCACTCTGGGTGAACAAGTTTCTCCTGACATCCTTATTGGATTTATTAGTGACTATCTTTTATTTACGGCCCTTAGTTTTGGACTCTACCATAAGTGGAAAGATCTTCTCTACATCTACCCCATTGAAACCCTTCATAATTTTAAAGACCTTTATTGGGTCACCTTTCAGTCTTTTTTCTGGAGTAAAGAGCTGCAGTCTGTTCAATATTTCCTGATTGTTGTACCCTCTCAGTTCTGGTAGCATCCTTGGAAATCTTTTTTGCACTTATTCCAATGCCTCTATATCCTTCCGATAATGTGGAGGCCAGAACTGTGCACAGTTTTCCAAGTGCGGTCCAACTAAGGTGCTATACAAGTTTAACACAACAGCTCTGCTTTTGAAATCTATTTCTCTAGAAATGAACCCCACTGCTTTATTTGCATTTTTTATAGCTTTGTTAACCTGCGTTAATACTTTTAACAATTTGTGGATCTCTATCCCATTTAGAATCATACAATGATACAGCACAGAAGGAGACCATGCAGCCCATTGTGCCCGTATCTGCTCTTTGAAAGAGCTCTAATTAGTCCGACTTCCCTGCTCTTTCCCCATTGCCTTGCAAACTTTCCCTCCAAGTATTTATCAAATTCCCTTTTTGAAAGTTATTAATTTGCTTCTAACACTTTTTCAGGCAATGCCTTCCAGATCTTCATTACTTGTGCTTATTATATTTTATCCTCTGATTGCCTCTGGTTCTTTTGCCAATTACCTTAAATCTGTGGACTGTGGTTACCAACCCTTCCGCCACTGAAAACCGCTTACTCGATCAAAACCCTTCATATTTTCAACACTATCAAATCTCCCCTTCTCCTCTGCTCCAAGGCGAACCCCAGTTTCTCTCATCCCTCCACTTATCTGAAGTCTTTCATCCCTGATACCATTTTAGTCAATCTCTTCTAATGTCTTAATGTCCTTCCTAAAGTATACTGCCCAGAATTGAACACCACACTCTAGCTGGAGCCTAACCAGTATTTTATGAAGATTTACCATGCTTCCTTGCCTTTGTACACTGCTTTTTTTTATCAGCCTTCAAAGCCTCTTGTGTGCACTCCCAGGTCTCTCTCTCCCTGCAGCTCCTTTAAAATTGTACCATTCAACTTGTAATGCTTCCTACCAAAGTGATTCACTTCATATCTTTTCTGTGTTAAATTTCATCTGCCATGTATCTGCCCATTTCATCAGTCAGTCTACATCCTCCTTGCTGTTTACTACGTTTTCCAAGTTTCGTGTCATCTGCAAACCTGGCCCCAACACTGGCCCCAACACTGGCCCCTGGGAGACACCTCTCATACTTCCCTCTAGTCTGAAAAACAATTGCTCACCACTCCATCATCATCATCATAGGCAGTCCCTCGCATCGAGGATGACTTGCTTCCACATTAAAAAGGGGTGCATTCACGTGCTTCAATGAAGGACCTAATATTCCCGGTCCCGAACTACATCTTGAAGGATGGAAGATGCCTGTGCGTGGATTTTTTTAACGTGTGGTGGCCGTTGCACATCAGCCACCACATGGGCTTGACAGAGCTAGGTCTTGGTCCAGTGGCAAGGATTAACCAAGATGACTGGAAACCAGCTCTGCTGCACAGATCTAGTGCGTGCACATATCACAGTATGAGCTGGCCCATGCTCCCCCTGGGCCCAAACTCACGCCTCTCCTGGGCCCTGATCATGTTGGTCTACGAACTCTTCGCCCCGACCTCACCGCTCCTGCTGTACCTGCCCGTGCTCCAATCAGCGACCTGGAGTTGGGTGATGTCACCCTCTTCACAGCTGTCGCCCTCCTGCAGCCAGCAGCATGCGCTATGTCCTGTAGTGGCATGCCTCCATGCTCTTTTAAGGCCCTGACCTGTCTCTCGTGTTCCTTACAGATTGGGGCCGTGCCGAATGCCGGGTCCACCTCTGCACTCTGCTTTCTGTCCCTTATCCAGCTTCGTATCCACACAGCCACTGCCCTTTAATCCCATGGGTTTCAATTTTGTTAACTAGTCTATTATATGGTACTTTATCAAACACTTTATGAAGTCCATATACATAAGCTGCACTAACATCATCAACCCTCGCTTGTTGCACACACAACTCAATCAAGTTAGTCAAACGCAATTTGCCTTTAACAAATCCGTGCTGGATTTCACTTATTAACCCATAATGTTCCACGTGCCAATTAATTGTATTATTGTCCCTTTTTTTAAAAAAAAATGTAGACTCTTATTTTCCATGGAGTAGCTGGCCCCTTTATTCCTCCTACCAAAATACACCACATCACACTTGTTTATATTGAAATTAATTTGCTATTTGCATGGCCATTCTCCAAGTTTGTCGTCTTGTATTTTGTCGCAGTCTTCCTCAGTATTAACTATACCCCCAATTTGGTATCGCCTGCAAATTTTGATGATGTACTTTGATTTGGACTCGGAAATCAATCATATAAATGGTGCAGTGGTGTCAGCATCAATCCCTGTAGACTGGTGGCTGGTGTGCAACGGCCACCACATGTTTAAAAAAAAAAAAAAAATCCACGCACAGGCATCTTCCACTCTTGAGGATGTAGTTCGAGTTCTTCTTTCAAAACACCTGTGAACTCATCCTTTTTTTTTGGTGTGGAAGCAAGTCATCCTCGTTTCGAGGATCGCCAATGGTGATGAATCCCTGTGGAACACCACTTCCCACCTTTGCCAGTCTGAGTAACTACCCGTAACCAAGGTTCCCGCTAAGCTACATGGCTGCGCAGCAGTCAGGAAGACCTGCGCAGGCCACTCACCAGCTTTTCAATGGCAATAACCACGCATGCGTGAAAAATGGAATGGGCCGCGCAGTTAGTTAACGGGGCCCGTGCAAGAAAAGAAATTACAGGGGCCATTGCCTTTAACGACGACTGTTTTCTGTTTTGTAACCAGATTTAATTTGTGCTGTATTAATTAAAATTTGATACTTGGAGCCACTTATAGGACAGTTATCTTTGTAAACTGTCATTTGAGTGACATTCTAAGCTGAACTCCTTTTATTTAGTTTGATTTTTTTTTACACTTTCAATTACATTTGAACCTATGTTCCTACTCCCTTATTTTAGGACGCCTGAAGATCAGTTTGGTAACATTGAAATGGTCTGTGCAGAATGCCCCAATTACTGGCAGAATCAAAATGTTGCTGCATGCACTGCCACTTCTGTATGTTAAAAATTAAACTTCAAGCTGATACAATAGCACAGCTGCTACCTCGCCAGAGCTGTCATTTTAGATGCGGGCTTACTAAGCAAGACTCGCAGCTTGTTCCCATCCAGCTGCAGTTTGACCCAGTTTTCTAGGCAGCGTGCAGTGCAGTGATCAGAGCAAGCAAGCTCGCTATGAGTCTTTCTCCAGCTAATGCGGAGGAAGATGAGACCAATTTGCTGAAGGTTATGTGAAAAACAGAACATAAGGTTATGTAGTGAACTTGTAAATCCTGATGTCCTAGTAATGGATGTAGAATCAGATGGTATAGAATCCGTAAGATAGGAGGAGGGAAATAGGGACATGTATATATTGAACTTGCTACTTTCCATCCCACCCCTCACCAAAACGAAGTCCGTAGTTTGATTTATCAAATCTTTGTAACTGGTTTACTTTGTGACTGAACATCTTAATCTTTGAATTGCAGCTATTTCAGTTTTTTCCACCTGGTACAGTATTGTTACTAGAATTCATAATTCTATGGGATCCCTGAAGTTTGTTCTTTAAATGCCAGTAGCATGATGGCAGTAAAACATACTGAATGTTTCAATGTTGATCAGCTACTGAACAATTTCAGTAAGAGTTATGATCAAATGATGTTTGAATTATATATTATCCTCGAGTTTCCTGATCTTACTGACTTTTCAGGAAATGGATGACACCGTAATCAGTCCTGAAAAGGCGGAGGAAGCAAAGTTGAAGTTAAAGTATCCAAAGTTAGGACAGAAGCCTGGTGGGTCAGATTTTTTGAGGAAACGACTACAGAAGGATGTAAGTATTTGTTGGAAGTAATTTTACTATAACTGTTGAACCTTGTGGGTGCACTCAGATTTTTGCGATCTAGTGTTAAATGCTTTTTATATACTTTTGCACATATTACCCAATTATAGTATTTTTAACCATATATCGAATATGAATGTCTTTAAAGCCATATGGTTATTGGAGTGCAAGTTCTTGGTGCACAGTTGACGAGATAGCAAGCACTTTATTTAAGTGCGAATCTGTTGAACTGAGGTTATTGGAGAACATGAATCTTTGAGTGACCTCTGCCATCAAAGACAGGACATTAGGGTTTGCAATTCCTTTTCACTAGGATCTCTGCTTAGCCCTATATACAAGGAGCTGTGTTCTTGTTTTTTTTCTCCTATTGGTAGCTGTGCTGTTGTATCTGTCTTAACAGTTTCTTTTCTAAATTCTGTAGTTCTTTGTTTTCCAGAATTTTTAAAAATGATTTTTAGTGATTCTTATCATTGGTATAACTCCAGCACCGTGCAAAGGCACACTAAATGGTTTGAGCACCTTATAACAATAAAACAATTGTCTCCTGACAATTCAAAGTTAGGTGCTTGGGCAGCAGAACATTGCAGGCAGTAAGGACACATGCACCAAGATCTTCTGAGTGCTAAATCCAGCAGAATAACACTGGTGTCTCTGCTGGGATTGCATTCAAGTGATGCTGATCTGTCTGACACAACCTTGGCTTGATGCTGATGCCTGGCTTCAAAGATGAAGGTCCTTCTGGGCTGTCAGAACTCTGCTTCGCCTGCTGTCTACTGGTAATTGAACGATCAGCAATAATATTCATTTTCCATATGTGTTGGAACAATGTTAAAAGGACTAAATCCTGCATCTAATAGCTGACACCTCTCTACCCAAGGAAATACTTATTTTTAGGACTGCCAAATGGTCCATTTGAAGGAACTGTTGGTCCTGGTTCTAACATTTGGTTTGTGCTTTGGAGAAATTTTGGGCCCGAAATTGGTGGACTTGCCGTCCACTGCACAGCGGTCGCCCTGGTTTCTGGGCGCTTTCCCTGCCAAGTGAGTTTGGTGGAGTCCTCCTGCCGGCGGGGTACCGTTTGCGTGCAATGCCCACAAGAGTCCTCCCACCACTGTGTTGCCAGTTTGGTCCAGGCGGTCCTCCGCTCCAGCATGGGCAAAGCCTGCCGCATGGAGGCAGGTCTTACCTCAGTGGTAAGTACGAAGACCTGCAAAGAAAGGTTAGTCCACTTTTCTTTTGCAGGGATTTAGGTCGATGGGGTCCCCTGAAGGATTTCTGGTGGTTATCTTTTTTGTTTTGAACATTTTTTATTTGATCAGTTTTCCCCCCTCCCTGGACCCGACTAAATCCATGGCGGTACTTTGCCAAGGATTGCATTTGCTGCCCAGAATAGGAACTGCTGCCGCCCAGAATTCGCGTGCAAGGCCCATTTTTGCCCGCCAGGCAGTCTTTCCCACATTTTTTCATGAAACTTCTGCCCAAAGTACCGTCAGGATCTTAGCAGTCCTTTGGGCGGAACTTAGCTTTCACCAAACTCGGGTCCTTTGACTTTCCCGGGGCACAGAATAAATGTTAGTAGGACCAGGAAAAATAGTACCTGTTGGTATTCCCCATTTTCCATTGTCTAATTCCTATGTAGTGGTGGTCCATATTTTAATCACTTAACACTTTTTTTCTAACCTCCTTTAATTTTTTGTGGTTAACTTGAAGTTGTGCCTTCTCATTTACTGTCTTGTCTCTCACCTTTGGAAACAGTATGTCGTCTTCCCTCACCTTGAAGACCTTTCATCTATTCAGCTTCTCAGCTTGACGGGGGAGGAGAGCGTTTGAGACCCTTACTTCTCAATCACTGCAAAACTAACTCCTCATTGCTGGTGACATCTTAGTGAATCTACACTTGCATTTTTCCACTTCTGTTGCATCTTGGAGTGCTCAGAACTACAGAATTACCATTTAGCATGTACTTAGTAACTTTATCTTCTTTTACTCTAGCTTACCAACAGAAGCAAGGCTTATAATCACCATTTCTTTTTGAATAGGGGTGTTGCCACCCTTGAGTTCTCTGGCACAATTTTCCTTTTCAAAGAATTTTGGAAAATTGTCAGAGACTCTTCTCTAGCTTCCTTCGAGATCTTTGGATGTAAATCCTGTTGTTCATTTATCTTTCAGTTTGAATAAATTTGTCTTTGAATAACCCACCTTCAGTTCTACATTACAATATCCACTTCCTCTGAAAACTAAGCCATTTCTTCATTTAACACTAAAACTTGCATCTCTTACTGCTAATGTGTCTAAATAAAAAAAATTTTGATCATACTGTACTATTTATTTGCTAATTTTCTCTCTCCCTTAGCTACCTTTTTGGAGCTTTAATATTTGCCATTCATTTTTACATGCCCTGTAATCAATGCTTTTTAATTTTGGGGTTTTGCTTTTAACAGCCCCTTCCATCCATGGGGCCCCAGCTTATTGTATGCTCTTACTGGATGCACTTGATTTGTTCCCGTCCAACTCCAATTTGAATATTCCCCTGCTGAGCTCTGGTTCTGTTTGCTAGATTTCCTCTCAATTTTAACCTGGACAAGATCCATCTTCCCTCTCGATTATTTTTTTCCCAGTCATGTTCCCTTGCCTTCCACCTTTTTTTCTTTTCCTTCTATTAACCTAATTATGTTGTGCTTACTGTTCTCTCCTGTTTGCTATGATTCATTACCCGAACCAGTACAAGCAATGCTTCTTGCTTACTACAGCAATGTTATGGCAAATAATGCTGAACACTAATGTAAAATATCTTTCCTTTTCACAACCAAGCACTTTGACTATCCCAGTTTCGGTAAATGAAACTGGAACTGTTGATGTCACTAATTTGTGTAAAATGTTAGCCTCTATTTCCTGGTCTACAATATGTGATCAGTAATGTGACCGATCCTTTACTCTGCCTCAACTTAATCCAAAGGGATTGTGATTGGATCACTTCTCTTTATATTTTGATGATGTACTGCTAATCTTTACACACAAGTGATTATATTGTTTCTAATACAACAACTCCAGATTCTTCCTATCCTGTTTGCCGATATAACTGACTGCACTTCAAACACAAGTCATTTGATGGTTGTAGTTTCAGATGCACTGTATACGAGGGGCTATATAAACAAATGTATTTTTCTTGTCTTCTCTTTCACCTGTCTCTCTTTGCATGTATGTGCAGCATTTTAATTGAAGTCTGTTCTGTAAAAGCTGATTGCAATAGGGTGTTTTGCAGTACAAAACCTTGCGCTATAATTGTTGAGGGTGGGGTATTGCAAATTGACTATCAAAAGCTCAACTTGTAACAGTAATTATGATCATGTTTTTAAAATGGAATGATTGCTTCAGTGTGAACTAATTTTGTTTATGTTGCAGCCAAAGTACTTTGATTCAGGAGATTACAATATGGCTAAAGCTAAGATCAAGAACAAGCAGCTGCCAAACAGTGGAGCAGACAAGAACCAAGTGACTGGGGAACACATTCCCACTCCGCAAGACCTGCCTCAGAGAAAACCTTCTCTTGTTGCTAGCAAATTGGCTGTCTGATACCTCCATGAAGAATGCATAAAACTCTTGCCATTCCTCTTTCTTGCTATTCATTCCTGTGTTTTAGCTTTTTTCTTGTACCATTACATCAACATGACTGACCGCTTGACAGATAACTACAGTACTATGCTGTTGCTGCAAGAAAGTCCTGTAAACACAGACTGAGGACCAGCCTGGGATTTCATAAACTATACACCATGCACTGATGACAAGGACTTTGATGTTAAAAGTAGGAAGTAGTGGACTACAATACTGAGGCACAAATATGTACATATAGTAACTTCATGTAGAAGCAGTCCCAAGAAGTAGTGACATTAAGTATTTTACATTTTTACTGTTTCCAGTTTCCCATAAATTAGTATAAAGCTACTGGATTGAATTAGGTAAGCCTTGATTGTTTTTCTTTTTCCATGTTTTTTTTTCTGCGTTCTTGCATATGACTAATCTCAATATTGCAACTAACAATCCTTCTGGATGTTAACACAAAAATGCATAGAGCATGTTTGAAAACCAGGATAGCTGCCCATTCCTCAACTAGTCTTGAGAAGCTTAAAGAGCTTTAAACCTATTTAAATGTTTGTGTTAATTGGACAATATTTGTCCACTCCGATATAGCCCTCCTGGATGTACTTCAATTTATAACTACTTGTGCCTCCTAGCAGTTCTGAATGGTATTCACTAAAGATTGGTAGGTTAGGGCTGTTGTATATTCAAGGTGATTGAAATGTGCATGAGCATAGACTGTGCAGTCACTGTGCCATTTTTGTAAATAAAATAGTTTTGCACAACATGTGCTGTTGCTGCCTTTAAGTAGTGGGGAGTTATTTGTAATTAGCCGATTGCTACACATCTTGAGTATAGAGAATCAATTGAAATCTTCTCTGCAGTGTTGAAGTTCCAGTGCTGTATAATAATGGGGTGCTCCATGTCCTCCAAACATCACTGGGGGAGATTAGTTACCACTTTGTGGCTAGTCGACAGAGCTGTGGGTATTATTAACCTGCCATCAGATGGGGACGTTGTAGCGAGACTTGAGATGTTCCTTGAAAGAAATCTTGCTTCCAAACACTTCAAGTTAGCATTTACAATAATTCACATACTCGGGTGTCCAAATAATCTATCAGTTGTTCAATGTGTATGTGGATACTATCCTCGCAGACTTGTGCTAGCATTTGCCAATTGGATTCATTTGATATGCCTGCAGTTGCACCAAATTGGCTAATTCCCATATACATCTACAATCAGTCTAGATAGTGATCATGTTTGGGACAGTAATTGCATCAATTCATTCCAAATGGTTAACCATCAAGGGCAAATAGGCATCATCTATTGGCTGGTCAAGTTGCTCACACTGATCTGATGAATTTGGTGAAGATGCAAGAATAGCTGATTTGACAGCAGGTTGTGTATTGCAATAAAGTTCAAAACTTGAATGCTAGTTATAATATCTTGATATGTTGCCAGTCAATTCTAAGTATGTCTGCCTTAAATTTTGTATTAAATTATACATGTTCAAAGAATAGTGCTGTTTTATTCCTCTGAACAGTACTTTATAAAATGGATTCCTCCTTCATATAAGTGCAATGGACTGGGAGTGGTAACATAGTGGTTATATTACTGGATTAGTAATCCAAAGGCCTGGACAAATGATCCAGGACACGAGTTCAAATCCCACCACGGTAGCTGGGGAATTTAAATTCAGTTAATTAAATTAATCTGGAATTAAAAAGCTGGTATCAGTACTTGTGACCATGAAACTACCCGATTGCTGTAAAAACCTATCTGGTTTGCTAATGTCCTTTTAGGGAAGGCAATCTGCCCCTGTTAACTGTTCTGGGCCTATGTGTGACTCCAAACCACAGCAATGTGGTTGACTCTTAACTACTCTTTGAATGGCCGAGCAAGCCACTCAGTTGTACCAAACCGATACAAAGGCTCGAGGGCAACTAGGGATGAACAATAAATGCTGGCTTTTCTGGTGATGCCCACATTCCACAAACAAATAAATGAATCCACCCTGTAGACTGCCTCCTTGAAAGCTTGAAAGAACTGGCTCTTCCACCATGCAGCAGCAATATATGAGCTCCTCGTGGTTCGGCCCTACTTCCAGCTTCCTCATATCGTACTGTGCATGCACGACTGGCTTGCGCACACAAAGGGGCAAGAATCCACAGCACACATGCAGATAATCACTCCATTATGTTGATGTGGATGCTGCTCTGAATAAAAGCTCTTAAGAGGGACTTTGGATTTGCTTCCTCATCCTTTTAGGCTGAATACACCATGTTGGTAGCTGCCTTCAGTTGCAGAGAAAAACAAGTGTTTGAATTTCCAATGTTTTGTTTTATTCTGGCCTTTATTTCATAATATCCAAATGCATTTTAAGGTAAGTGGGAACTGAATACTTTAACATGCCATGGGAAATACCTCTTGGCATTGGAACATAATTTTCAGGAACAGTAAAAGTTAATATTTCAGAGATTAACTCTATTTTGCCATAATCCCACTTTCCTATGTTCAAAGAAATTGTTAGAACTCTCAGTATCTGCTTCAGTAACGTTCCCAGGTGTTAAATATGCAACCATTGCCCTTTTGAGTGAAGTTCTACCAGACTTATTGCTTCTAGTTTTCTAATTAACTTTATCATCTCTGGTATTTGAACTCTTAATCATCATCATCATTTGTATGGATGAATTTTACCAATTCATTTGCAACTGGAAGATTAGCATTTCTGTGAAGCCTTTCAAGACATCACAAAGTGTGTCACAGCCAATTAAGAACTTTTGAAGTGTAGTTACATCAACTGGATCAGCTCCATTTCTTTTTCTGAAAAAAACAAACCTATTTTCCCAAGATTTTCCTTTAACTTAAATTTAGATGCCTTCTGTACCCCATCAAAGTTATTCTCCCCACTATTGGGTAACCAGAACAACAGTACTTATGGAGGTCCGATGAATGTGTTATACTGAAACAGTGCAACTTTTCTGATTTGTACATAATCCCTCTGCTCACTCAAGGTACTTGTTACCTCGACTACATGACAACATGGTTACACATCACAAAATGCTTACATGGATTTATTCACAACTCAGCGTAGGTTTTCTTGCCAATTTGTAGTAAAAAGATGAGTATAAAATAGTGAACTATTTTTTAAAAGTAATAGGTTCTTTTAAAATAAAATTGAAAATCTGCATTATTAACATAGATTGCTTTTGATCTTCTCTACATGTTGTGGGAGTGCCCATTATCTTTTTGGGTTTCTGAAAAGAAAGTTCTTGAGAAGCTGGAGGAGATACATCTGTAACCAGTTTTATACAAACTTCCCTTTGCTGGTGGTTCCAGGCCAGTTTGGAGCTGTAGCCTTACTGTTCCAGTTACCAGCACCATAAATGGTTCCCCTACACTGGAAAAACCCTAGTCCACACGAAAAAATTTTTATAGAAACAGACGAGGAAGAATTAACATTTGGGCACAATATCCCTGGCCAGGAATCAACAAAAAGAGGCAACATTTTTAAACGTAGAACTAAATTAAGCATTGGGTATTGACACACGATAGTCAATATTAACTGAATTTTCAAGAACGCATAAGTAAGATGCTACATATTTTATGTTGCAAGGTGGGAGGAGAGGAGCTTTATTTTCCTCTACCAAATCAAAATTAACATAATCAGCGAAGGTTCCCAATTCTGTCTGCTAAATGGTGATCCCAGTCAACGTATATTCTTGTGGGCCAAGAATGAGGGTAGATTGCTGCTCAGCTGTAAGGCTTCTTGTCTAACTTCAAATGGCAAGAAACAGTAAGAGTTAAGGGTTGTTACTCAGATTGGCAAAAGGTGGGAAGTGGTATTCCACAATGATCAGTGCTGGGACTACCTTTTTGCAATAACTTAGTTAAATGTTCAGTAACTTGTACTTGTGTAACTTATAGTCATGTAATAAATAATCCACATTTTATAAAATAAATACAGAAAAAATCTCAAGCTGAAATTTCTATAAAAATCACATTTGTTAAAAGTAAACCCTAAAATTCTAAACATTGAATCTAGATGTTAAATGCAAGTTGTTTTTCATTTAACCTATAACATTGAAATGCAGTTATCTACAATTGAAGTGGTTATGTATTGAAATTACATTATAACTAACACCACATGAAGACTATAGAATTCAGTGCAATAATAAAAATCAGTTCTTTATATCAATTATCCTTACCATTTATATAGCTCAGATTACATTGATTTTCAGAATTTGCAATGGAACTTATTTTGGTGAATGTCCGTGATCTCTGCCATAAATCACCAATAGCTGAGCCAAAACATTTGGTTCTGAGGCCACATTAGAACTTTGCAGTTAATTTTGAATAAATAGTTAATATCAATGCAATGTTAGTATTTGTATAGTCCTTCATATGTCAAATGGGAAAGACTGCTAAAGACCCCCCCCATTGAGTGTCTCATCTTGGAATTGTATATCAGCTGTCCGTGTGTATGAAGGTAACCTTTTCATATAAAAAATTTGCAGGCATTCATGAAATAAGAGATGAAGTGCTGGAGAATGGGAACTTTAAATCTTGATGGCAGCAGTACTTTTAGGTCAAATACTAGTAAATGCAATCTGCAGTATCCTTTCCCCCTCATTCTCTTTAATTCCAGTATATTCATCTGTCGCTTGCACTAACCGCCCGTGTCATTGATGAATCAGTAACCGAGCCTTCCGTGAGAGGTGGGCGCCAGAGGGACTGGAGTGCATCATCACCCCCGGCAACCAAATTTTAATTTGCTCATTTAAGTTCAAAGTTTAATTTGCCGGTTTTAGTGTCCCCCCACCATTTTAACCAGGGGGCACGTGTATAATTTCTGATTTTAGTGCCCTAAACTGCCCCCCCCCCCCAAAAAAAAGGGGGACTAGAAAAAAAATTAGTTTGGAGTGTGACCCCCCTTACAGGGGGCATTTGTTTAAAGTGCACAACTAAAATAGTTGAATCAGTAACCGATGTGCACCTAGTTCTTGTCCTATGGACTTTTGCATCCACGTGGACCTGGGTTGAAGCATCAATGGTTGGTCTGAGCAGATGCAATTGAGTTTTGAAGTAAAGTGACTGCTCAGCAGGATTCATTCCAAATCATGTAAGTTGAACAAGTGTCACCCCACCTGCCTCCTATATCAGCTTGCACCTTAATCATTGGTGTGCCTTAACTACATTGTAAGGATTGGTTGAAATAAGGTTGTAAAACAAAAATAATCTACACAAACTATACATGTTTGCACATGTACACTCATGAATGATTTTATCTTTTTGTATTTTACATTTCAATTTTCAAGTTGTGATACTGGACTATTTCCACTGGACTAACATAAGAACATAAGAATTAGGAACAGGAGTAGGCCATCTAGCCCCTCGAGCCTGCTCCGCCATTCAATAAGATCATGGCTGATCTGGTCGTGGACTCAGCTCCACTTACCCGCCCTCTCCCCATAACCCTTAATTCCCTTATTGCTTAAAAATCTTATCTATCTTTGACTTGAAAACATTCAATGAGCTAGCCTCAACTGCTTCCTTGGGCAGAGAATTCCACAGATTCACAACCCTCTGGGAGAAGAAATTCTTTCTCAACTCGGTTTTAAATTGGCTCCTCTGTATTTTGAGGCTGTGTCCCCTAGTTCTAGTTTCCCCCACCAATGGAAACAATCTCTCTGCCTCTATCTTGTCTATCCTTTTCATGATTTTAAATGTTTCTATAAGATCACCCCTCATTCTTCTGAACTCCATGGAGTAAAGACCCAGTCTACTCAATCTATCATTATAAGGTAACCCCCTCATTTCTCGAATCAGCCGAGTGAATCGTCTCTGTACCCCTTCCAAAGCTAGTATATCCTTCCTTAAGTAAGGTGACCAAAACTGCACGCAGTACTCCAGGTGCGGCCTTACCAATACCTTATACAGTTGCAGCAACACCTCCCTGCTTTTGTACTCCATCCCTTTCGCAATGAAGGCCAATATTCCATTTGCCTTCCTGATTACCTGCTGCACCTGCAAACTAACCTTTTGGGATTTATGCACAAGGACCCCCAGGTCCCTCTGCACCACAGCATGTTGTAATTTCTCCCCATTCAAATAATATTCCCTTTTACTGTTTTTTTTCCCAAGGTGGATGACCTCACACTTTCCGACATTGTATTCCATCTGCCAAACCTTAGCCCATTCGCTTAACCTATCCAAATCTCCTTGTAGCCTCTCTGAGTCCTCTACACAATCCGCTTTCCCACTAATCTTAGTGTCATCTGCAAATTTTGTTGCACTACACTCTGTCCCCTCCTCTAGGTCATCTATGTATATTGTAAACAGTTGTGGTCCCAGCACTGATCCCTGTGGCACACCACTAACCACTGATTTCCAACCGGAAAAGGACCCATTTATCCCGACTCTCTGCTTTCTGTTCGCCAGCCAATTCTCTATCCATGCTAATACATTTCCTCTGACTCCGCGTACCTTTATCTTCTGCAGTAACCTTTTGTGTGGCACCTTATCGAATGCCTTTTGGAAATCTAAATACACCACATCCATCGGTACACCTCTATCCACCATGCTCGTTATATCCTCAAAGAATTCCAGTAAGTTAGTTAAACATGATTTCCCTTTCATGAATCCATGCTGCGTCTGCTTGATTGCACTATTCCTATCCAGATGTCCCGCTATTTCTTCCTTAATGATAGTTTCAAGCATTTTCCCCACTACAGATGTTAAACTAACCGGCCTATAGTTACCTGCATTTTGCCTGCCCTCTTTTTTAAACAGAGGCGTTACATTAGCTGCTCTCCAATCCGCTGGTACCTCCCCAGAGTCCAGAGAATTTTGGTAGATTATAACGAATGCATCTGCTATAACTTCCGCCATCTCTTTTAATACCCTGGGATGCATTTCATCAGGACCAGGGGACTTGTCTACCTTCAATCCCATTCGTCTGTCCAGCACTACCTCCCTAGTGATAGTGATCATCTCAAGGTCCTCCCTTCCCACATTTCTATGATCAGCAATTTTTGGCATGGTTTTTATGTCTTCCACTGTGAAGACGGAAGCAAAATAATTGTTTAAGGTCTCAGCCATTTCCACATTTCCCATTATTAAATCCCCCTTTTCATCTTCTAAGGGACCAACATTTACTTTAGTCACTCTTTTCCATTTTATATATCTGTAAAAGCTTTTACTATCTGTTTTTATGTTTTGCGCAAGTTTACCTTCGTAATCTATCTTCCCTGTCTTTATTGCTTTTTTAGTCATTCTTTGCTGTTGCTTACAATCTTCCCAATCCTCTAGTTTCCCACTAACCTTGGCCACCTTATACGCATTGGTCTTTGATTTGATACTTTCCTTTATTTCCTTGGTTATCCACGGCTGGTTATCTCTTCTCTTGCCGCCCTTCTTTTTCACTGGAATATATTTTTGTTGCGCATTATGAAACAGCTCCTTAAAAGTCCTCCACTGTTCCTCAATTGTGCCACCGTTTAGTCCTTGTTTCCAGTCTACTTTAGCCAACTCTGCCCTCATCCCACTGTAGTCCCCTTTGTTTAAGCATAGTACTCTCGTTTCTGAAGCAGTTTTTGACTGGAGCAGAAAAAGCCAAGAGAAGGTTCGCTAGAGGTGTTTTAACATCATGAAGGGTTTTGATTGGACGAATAGGTAAAGACTTTCCACTACTTAAGGACTTGATGATGAGAGGTCATCAATTTAAAATTGTCATTGGGAGTGAGGAGAGGGGTTAGAATTTTTTATTCAATGTTGGAGCACGGACTGCACTGCTAGAGGGTACCATTGAGGCAAAGACCATTGTATCTTTTAAAGGAAGAGTAGATAAACATTTGAAGTGCAGGAAGATACAGGGCTGTGAGGAGAGAGTGGGGCAGTGGGATTAATGATGGATTACTCTTGCAAAGAACTAGTACAGACATGATTGACTGAATAGCCTCCTTCTGTGCTGTTAATTTATATGCTCCTATGACAAGATATCCCAAACTGGATGTAATGGGCTTCGTGTCTCTGGTAAATTTCAGGCTCACTGTGCCAATCTAACTCTGGAGATCATTTTCATTGCAGTAAGTTTCAGTTTTTCAATTGGGTCTCAGCAGACAGACAGTCTTGAATGGATTATTCAAGATGCCTCCTCAGTCAATCTGGCTCAGTCGTCTTAACTCTGCCTCTCAGTCTATTGCACTGTTCAGTTCTTCTTACTCCAGATACATTCACACTAGCATAGTGCGAAGAATACTCTGCATAGAATTTGGTTATGCATCAAAACTACAATTACAATGTAAAAGCAGTCTGACTCTGACATTTAGACCTGATCGGACATCAGAATGGAGCTTAGTGACACTCCCTGGAATAGATGGTCTTGCTCCCCTTTACTTTGGAATCAGTTTGTGACCATGGCACCTGATTTACAATCCAATTTATCCTTTGTTTATTTTTATTCGTTCCTGGGATGTGGGCAAAGCCAGCATTTATTGCCCATCCCTAATTACCCGTGAGAAGGTGCTGGTTAGCTGCTTTCTTGAACCACTGCAGTCTGTGTGGTGAAGGTACTCCCGCAGTGCTGTTAGAGAGGGAGTTCCAGGATTTTGACCCAGCGACGAAGGAACGGTGATATATTTCCAAGTCAAGATGGCGTGTAACTAGGAGGGGAACTTGTAGGTGATGGTGTTCCCATGTGCCTGCTGTCCTTGTCCTTCTAGGTGGTAGAGGTTGTGGATTTTGGAGGTGCTGCCAAAGAAGCCTTGGCGAGTTGCTGCAGTGCATCTTGTAGATGGTACACACTGCAGCCACGGTGCGCCGGTGGTGGAGAGAGTGAATGTTTAAGGTGGTGGATGGGGTGTCAATCAAGCGGGCTGCTTTGTCCTGGATGGTGTCGAGCTTCTTGAGTGTTGGAGTTGCACTCATCCAGGCAAGTGGAGAGCATTCCATCACACTCCTGACTTGTGTCTTGTAGATGGTGGAAAGGTTCTGGGGAGGTGAGACACTCGCCACAGAATACCCAGCCTCTGACCTGCTCTTGTCACCACAGTATTTATGTGGCTGGTCCAGTTCAGTTTCTGGTCAATGGTGACCCCCTGGATGTTGATGGTGGGGGATTCGGCAATGGTAATGTCAAGGGGAGGTGGTTAAACTCTGACTTGTTGGAGATAGTCCTTGCCTGGCACTTGTGTGTCGAGAATATTACTTGCCACTTATCAGCCCAAGCCTGAATGTCGTCTGGGTCTTGCTGCATTCGGGCAGGGACTGCTTCATTATCTGAGAAGTTGTGAATGGAACTGAACACTGTGCAATCATCAGCGAACATCCCCACTCTGACCTTATGATGGAGGGAATGTCATTGATGAAGCAGGTGAAGATGGTTGGGCCTAGGACACTGCCCTGAGGAACTCCTGCAGCGATGTCCTGGGCTGAGATGATTGACCTCCAACAACCACAACCATCTTCCTTTGTGTTGGGTATGACTCCAACCAGTGGAGCGTTTTCGCCCTGATCCCCATTGACTTCAAGTTTACTCGGGCTCCTTGATGCCACACTCTGTCAAATGCTGCCTTGATGTCAAGGGCAGTCACTCGCCTCACCTCTGGAATTCAGCTCTGTTGTCCATATTTGGACCAAGGCTATAATGCGGTCTGGAGCTGAGTGGTACTGGCGGAACCCAAATGCAGTGGTTTCATCTTCACAACAATGATAAATGTGTTAAATGTGAATGCTTCTTTAGGGCACACTTACACAACTGTAGCATTAGTGCAAAGCAGTTTTACCTCAGGCTGATGCTGCAGTTCCTAGAATGATACAGCATAGGAGGCCATTCAGCCCATTGTGTGCGTACGTACCCACTGAAAGAGCTATCCAATTAGTCCCACTTCCCTGCTCTTTATCCATTTTTCCCTTTTAAGTATTTATCCAATTTTGAAAGTTACAATTGAATCTGCTTCCACCACCCTTTCAGACAGTGCATTCCAGATTATAACAACTCTCTACATATTTCCCACCTCATGTCGCCTCTGGTAATTGCAACCTGAATCAAGTATCAGGGCCTGACCAAACGAGCTTGGGCCATAATACTTGATATGTACTAGAGGTTTAAGTGTGAAGTCAAAGCCGATTTGCACCAACACTACATTTGCAGGGCAAATGCACCTCATTCTTTCTGAGCTTCTGTTTCAGAAGGCATTTTACAAGGTGCCACATAAAAGATCACGGGGTTGGGGGTAATATATTAGCATGGATAGAGGATTGGCTAACGAACAGAGAGTAGGAAGAAATGCCAACACGAGAATGAATCAATCAATAACCAGTAGGGTGCCGCAAAGATCGGTGCTGGGACCCCAACTATTTACAATCTATATTAACAACTTGGAAGAAGGGACTGAGTGTAACGTAGCCAAGTTTGCTGATGATACAAAGATGAGAGGAAAAACAATGTGTGAGGAGGACACACAAAATCTGCAAAAGGACATAGACAGGCTAAGTGAGTGGGCAAAAGTTTGGCAGATGGAGTATAATGTTGAAAAGTGTGAGGTAATGCACTTTGGCAGAAAAAAACTCAAAGAACAAGTTATTGTTTAAATGAATAAAGATTGTAAAGTGCTGCAGTACAGCGGGATCTGGGGGTACTTGTGCTTGAAACATAAAAGGTTAGTATGCAGATACAGCAAGTAATCAGGAAGGCCAATGGTATCTTGGCCTTTATTGTAAAGGGGATGGAGTATAAAAGCAGGGAAGTCTTGCTACAGTTGTACAGGCCACACCTGGAATACTGTGTGCAGTTTTGGTTTCCATATTTACGAAAGGATATGCTTGCTCTGGATGCAGTTCAGAGAAGGTTCACTGGGTTGATTCCAGAGATGATGGGGTTGACTTATGGGGAAAGTTTGAGTAGTTTGGGCCTCTACTCATTGGAATTGCGTGGAGGTGCGTGGAGAGGCCTATAAAAGGCACAGCAGGGAGTCCGGGGCCCAGCGTCGGCGGCAGTCGGGAGCAGCGTCGGAGGTGCGTGGAGAGGCCTATAAAAGGCGTACTTGTGCAGCAAAGGGAGAAGGCAAAAAAGAAGTAGAAAGAAATCAAAAGGTGACGTCACAGCCAAGGGGGTAAGTGATTGGCTGGTGATTGGTAAGTAGTTTTTCTTTTTTCTCTTCTATATCAGTGAGTAACTTTTAACATTGTTGTTGCCAATTTAAGTGTATCTAAGGGTTAAGTCATGGCAGGAGAGCTCGGTCGGGTGTTATGCTCCTCCTGTACCATGTGGGAACTCAGGGACGACACCAGTGTCCCTGACGACTATATCTGCAGGAAGTGTATCCACCTCAAGCTCCTGACGGACCGCGTTGCGGAGTTGGAGCTGAGGGTGGATTCACTCTGGAGCATCCACGATGCTGAGAATGACGTGAGTATCACGTGTAGCGAGTTGGTCGTACCGCAGGGAAAGGGTCCACAGCCAGATAGGGAATGGAAGACCAACAGGAAGAGCAGTGCAAGGAACGTAGTGCAGGAGTCCCCTGTGGTCATCCCCCTGCAAAACAGATACACTGCTTTGGGTGCTGTTGAGGGGGATGACTCATCAGGGGAGGGCAGCAGCAGCCAAGTTCATGGCACCATGGCTGGCTCTGTTGCACAGGAGGGCAGGAAAAAGAGTGGGAGAGCAATAGTGATTGGGGATTCAATGGTGAGGGGAATAGATAGGCGTTTCTGCGGCCGCAAACGAGACTCCAGGATGGTATGTTGCCTCCCTGGTGCAAGGGTCAAGGATGTCTCGGAGCGGATGCAGGACATTCTAAAAAGGGAGGGAGAACAGCCAGTTGTCGTGGTGCACATTGGTACCAACGACATAGGTAAAAAAAGGGATGAGGTCCTACGAAACGAATTTAAGGAGCTAGGAGCTAAATTAAAAAGTAGGACCTCAAAAGTAGTAATCTCGGGATTGCTACCAGTGCCACGTGATAGTCAGAGTAGGAATCGCAGGATAGCGCAGATGAATACGTGGCTTGAGCAGTGGTGCAGCAGGGAGGGATTCAAATTCCTGGGGCATTGGAACCGGTTCTGGGGGAGGTGGGACCAGTACAAACCGGACGGTCTGCACCTGGGCAGGACCGGAACCAATGTCCTAGGGGGAGTGTTTGCTAGTGCTGTTGGGGAGGATTTAAACTAATATGGCAGGGGGATGGGAACCAATGCAGGGAAACAGAGGGAAACAAAAAGGAGGCAAAAGCAAAAGACAGAAAGGAGATGAGGAAAAGTGGAGGGCAGAGAAACCCAAGGCAAAGAACAAAAAGGGCCACTGTACAGCAAAATTCTAAAAGGACAAAGGGTGTTAAAAAAACAAGCCTGAAGGCTTTGTGTCTTAATGCAAGGAGTATCCGCAATAAGGTGGATGAATAAACTGTGCAAATAGATGTTAACAAATATGATGTGATTGGGATTACGGAAACGTGGCTCCAGGATGATCAGGGCTGGGAACTCAACATCCAGGGGTATTCAACATTCAGGAAAGATAGAATAAAAGGAAAAGGAGATGGGGTAGCATTGCTGGTTAAGGAGCAAATTAAGGCAATAGTTCGGAAGGACATTAGCTTGGATGATGTGGAATCTATATGGGTAGAGCTGCATAATACCAAAGGGCAAAAAACGTTAGTGGGAGTTGTGTACAGACCTCCAAACAGTAGTAGTGATGTTGGGGAGGGCATCAAACATGAAATTAGGGGTGCGTGCAATAAAGGTGCAGCAGTTATAATGGGTGACTTTAATATGCACATAGATTGGGTTAACCAAACTGGAAGCAATACGGTGGAGCAGGATTTCCTGGAGTGCATAAGGGATGGTTTTTTAGACCAATATGTCGAGGAACCAACTAGGGGGGAGGCCATCTTAGACTGGGTGTTGTGTAATGAGAGAGGATTAATTAGCAATCTCGTTGTGCGAGGCCCCTTGGGGAAGAATGACCATAATATGGTGGAATTCTGCATTAGGATGGAGAATGAAACAGTTAATTCAGAGACCATGGTCCAGAACTTAAAGAAGGGTAACTTTGAAGGTATGAGGCGTGAATTGGCTAGGATAGATTGGCGAATGATACTGAAGGGGTTGACTGTGGATGGGCACTGGCAGACATTTAGAGACCGCATGGATGAACTACAACAATTGTACATTCCTGTCTGGCGTAAAAATAAAAAAGGGAAGGTGGCTCAACCGTGGCTATCAAGGGAAATCAGGGATAGCATTAAAGCCAAGGAAGTGGCATACAAATTGGCCAGAAATAGCAGCGAACACGGGGACTGGGAGAAATTTAGAACTCAGCAGAGGAGGACAAAGGGTTTGATTAGGGCAGGGAAAATGGAGTACGAGAAGAAGCTTGCAGGGAACATTAAGACGGATTGCAAAAGTTTCTATAGATATGTAAAGAGAAAAAGGTTAGTAAAGACAAACGTAGGTCCCCTGCAGTCAGAATCAGGGGAAGTCATAACGGGGAACAAAGAAATGGCGGACCAATTGAACAAGTACTTTGGTTCGGAATTCACTGAGGAGGACACAAACAACCTTCCGGATATAAAAGGGGTCGGAGGGTCTAGTAAGGAGGAGGAACTGAGGGAAATCCTTATTAGTCGGGAAATTGTGTTGGGGAAATTGATGGGATTGAAGCCGATAAATCCCCAGGGCCTGATGGACTGCATCCCAGAGTACTTAAGGAGGTGGCCTTGGAAATAGTGGATGCATTGACAGTCATTTTCCAACATTCCATTGACTCTGGATCAGTTCCTATGGAGTGGAGGGTAGCCAATGTAACCCCACTTTTTAAAAAAGGAGGGAGAGAGAAAACAGGGAATTATAGACTGGTCAGCCTGACATCGGTAGTGGGTAAAATGATGGAATCAATTATTAAGGATGTCATAGCAGTGCATTTGGAAAGAGGTAATATGATAGGTCCAAGTCAGCATGGATTTGTGAAAGGGAAATCATGCTTGACAAATCTTCTGGAATTTTTTGAGGATGTTTCCAGTAGAGTGGACAAGGGAGAACCAGTTGATGTGGTATATTTGGACTTTCAGAAGGCTTTCGACAAGGTCCCACACAAGAGATTAATGTGCAAAGTTAAAGCACATGGGATTGGGGGTAGTGTGCTGACATGGATTGAGAACTGGTTGTCAGACAGGAAGCAAAGAGTAGGAGTAAATGGGTACTTTTCAGAATGGCAGGCAGTGACTAGTGGGGTACCGCAAGGTTCTGTGCTGGGGCCCCAGCTGTTTACACTGTACATTAATGATTTAGATGAGGGGATTAAATGTAGTATCTCCAAATTTGCGGATGACACTAAGTTGGGTGGCAGTGTGAGCTGCGAGGAGGATGCTATGAGGCTGCAGAGCGACTTGGATAGGTTAGGTGAGTGGGCAAATGCATGGCAGATGAAGTATAATGTGGATAAATGTGAGGTTATCCACTTTGGTGGTAAAAACAGAGAGACAGACTATTATCTGAATGGTGACAGATTAGGAAAAGAGACCTGGGTGTCATGGTACATCAGTCATTGAAGATTGGCATGCAGATACAGCAGGCAGTTAAGAAAGCAAATGGCATGTTGGCCTTCATAGCGAGGGGATTTGAGTACAGGGGCAGGGAGGTGTTGCTACAATTGTACAGGGCCTTGGTGAGGCCACACCTGGAGTATTGTGTACAGTTTTGGTCTCCTAATCTGAGGAAGGACATTCTTGATATTGAGGGAGTGCAGCGAAGGTTCACCAAACTGATTCCCGGGATGGTGGGACTGACCTATCAAGAAAGACTGGATCAACTGGGCTTGTATTCACTGGAGTTCAGAAGAATGAGAGGGGACCTCATATAAACGTTTAAAATTCTGACGGGGTTAGACAGGTTAGATGCAGGAAGAATGTTCCCAATGTTAGGGAAGTCCAGAACCAGGGGACACAGTCTAAGGATAAGGGGGAAGCCATTTAGGACCGAGATGAGGAGAAACTTCTTCACCCAGAGAGTGGTGAACCTGTGGAATTCTCTACCACAGAAAGTTGTTGAGGCCAATTCACTAAATATATTCAAAAAGGAGTGAGATGAAGTCCTTACTACTAGGGGAATCAAGGGGTATGGTGAGAAAGCAGGAATGGGGTACTGAAGTTACATGTTCAGCCATGAACTCATTGAATGGTGGTGCAAGCTAGAAGGGCCGAATGGCCTACTCCTGCACCTATTTTCTATGTTTCTATGTTTCTATGAATTCAGAAGAATGAGAGGTGATCGTATCGAAACATATAAGATTATGTGGGGGCTTGACAAGGTGGATGCAGAGAGGATGTTTCCGCTGATAGGGGAGACTAGAACTATGGGGCATAATCTTAGAATAAGGGGCTGCCCATTTAAAACTGAGACGAGGAGGAATTTCTTCTCTCAGAGGATTGTGGATCTGTGGAATTCGCTGCCTCAAAGAGCTGTGAAAGCTGGCACATTGAATAAATTTAAGACAGAAATAGACAGTTTCTTAAACGATAAGGGAATAAAGGGTTATGCTGAGTGGGATAGGAAAGTGAACCTGAGTCCATGATCGGATCAGCCATGATCGTATTAAATGGCGGAGCAGGCTAGAGGGGCTGTATGGCCATCTCCTGCTCCTATTTCTTATGTTCTTATGTATACTCTCTGATACACATTAACAGGTTTCAGTTGTTTTGTTACATTTTAAACACACAACAACAACATATAATTGATTATTTATTGCTATTATTTGATAAAGTAATTTTGCAAAACAATTTACGAGATCAGCTAATATGTGCTTTTTTTGTGTATCTGTAAAGCATGCACTCCCATGTTCCACCACCAGGGAGCTCATCCCCTGAAGTCCCAAGGGATCCCAGCATCCCTTGGGAGCACTGTATATAAGCCGGCCCCTAAGGCCTGTTCCACACTCTGGAGTGTCTTATTAAAGACTGTTACTTTAATCTCCCTATGTGCAGCCTCATCTGTGGTAGGAACACAATAACTGGCGACCAGAATACAAATCCAACGCAAAGATGCAGCAAACTCTGGGCATCCTGGAGAAGTTCTCGGAGGGTGAGGACTGGGAAGCCGGTGTCGAATGACTAGACTAGTACTTTGTAGCCAACGAGCTGGACGGAGAAGGAAGCGCTGCAAAAAGGAGAGCGGTCCTCCTCACAGTCTGCGGGGCACCGACCTACAGCCTCATGAAAAATCTTCTGGCTCCGGTGAATCCCACAGATAAGTCGTATGAGGAACTGTGCATACTGGTTCGGGAGCATCTTAACCCGAGGGAGAGCGTGCTGATGGCGAGGTATCAGTTCTACACGTGCCAGCGATCTGAAGGTCAGGAAGTGGCGAGCTACGTCGCCGAGCTCAGGCGACTTGCAGGGCAATGTGAGTTTGATGGCTATCTGGAGCAAATGCTCAGGGACTTTTTTGTACTGGGCATTGGCCATGAGACCATCCTACGAAAACTTTTGACTGTAAAGACACCGACTCTCAGTAAGGCCATTGCAACAGCACAGGCGTTTATGTCCACCAGTGATAACACCAAACAAATCTCTCAGCGCACAAGTGCTAGCAATGTTCATAAATTAACTGGAACTGTGTTTGCGAGCAGAAATGTACAGGGCAGAAACCACGAGTCTGCAACTGCCAGCAGGCCTCAGTGATCCAGATGTCTCAGAGTCCCCAACAAAGGATGAATGCAAGGCAATTCACACCTTGTTGGCGTTGTGGAGGCTTCCATTCAGCCTATTCATGCCGCTTCAAAGGGTATGTTTGCAAGAGCTGTGGAACAATGGGGCACCTCCAACAAGCTTGAAAACGAACTGCAAGCTCTGCAAAACCTGCCAAACACCACATGGCAGAGGAAGATCGGTCCATGGTGAATCAAAGCAATTTCGAGCCTCAGAGAGAGGAGGCAGATGCTGAAGTACACGGGGTGCACACATTTTTGACGAAATGTCCACCTATAATATTAAACATAAAATTGAATGGCTTACCCGTAGCCATGGAACTGGGCACTGGCGCTAGCCAATCCATCATGAGTAAAAAGATGTTTGAGAGACTGTGGTGTAACAAGGCATTCAGACCAGCCCTGAGCCCCATCCACATGAAACTGAGAACGTACACCAAAGAGCTTATCACTGTCCTGGGCAGCGCCATGGTCAAGGTCACCTAGGAGGGTATGGTGCATGAACTGCCACTCTGGATTGTCCCGGGCGATGGCCCCACACTGCTTGGAAGGAGCTGGCTGGGCAAAATCCGCTGGAACTGGGATGACATCCGAGCGCTATCACATGTTGATGAGGCCTCATGTACCCAGGTTCTTAACAAATTTCCTTCCCTTTTTGAGCCAGGCTTTGGAAACTTTTCCGGGGCGAAGGTGCGGATCCACTTGGTCCCAGAGGCACGACCCATTCACCACACGGCGCGAGCGGTACCTCACATGATGAGGGAGAGAGTGGAAATCTAGCTGGACAGGCTGCAACGTGAGGGCATCATCTCCCCAGTGGAATTCAGTGAATGGGCCAGCCCGATTGTTCCAGTACTCAAAAGTGATGGCACGGTCAGGATTTGCGGCGATTATAAAGTAACTATTAATCGTTTCTCGCTACAGGACCAATATCCGCTACCTAAGGCAGACGACCTATTTGCGACGGTGGCAGGAGGCAAGACATTCACCAAGCTCGACCTGACTTCAGCCTACATGACGCAGGAGCTGGAGGAGTCTTCGAAGGGCCTCACCTGCATCAACACGCACAAGGGACTGTTCATCTACAACAGATGCCTGTTTGGAATTTGGTCGGCTGCAGCGATCTTCCAGGGAAACATGGAGAGCCTACTCAAGTACCACACATGGTGGTCTTTCAGAACAACATATTGGTCACAGGTCGGGACACCGCTGAGCACCTACAAAACCTGGAGGAGGTCCTCCAGTGACTGGATCGCTTAGGGCTGCGGCTGAAGAGGTCGAAATGCGTCTTCATGGCAACAGAAGTGGAGTTTTTGGGGAGAAAGATCGCGGCAGATGACATTCGGCCAATAGATGCCAAGACAGAGGCGATTCGGAACGGGCCCAGGTCACAGAATGTCGCGGAGCTGCGGTCATTCCTGGGACTCCTCAACTATTTTGGTAACTTCCTACTGGAGTTAAGCACCCTCTTAGAGCCCCTACATGTGTTATTGCGTAAAGGTGAGAACTGGGTATGGGGAAAAAAACAAGTAATTGCTTTTGAGAAAGCCAGAAACATTTTATGCTCCAACAAGCTGCTTGTATTGTATAACCCGTGTAAAAGACTTGTGCTAGCATGTGATGCATCGTCGTACGGAGTCGGGTGTGTATTACAACAAGCTAACGTTGCGGGGAAGTTGCAACATGTCGCCTATGCTTCCAGAAGCTTGTCTAAGGCCGAGAGGGCCTACAGCATGATTGAGAAAGATGTATTAGTGTGTGTGTTCGGGGTAAAGAAAATGCATTAGCAACTGTTTGGCCTCAAATTTGAGCTGGAAACCGATCACAAGCCCCTCACATCCCTGTTCACTGAAAACAAGAGGATAAATACTAATGCCTCAGCCCGCATACAAAGGTGGGCACTCGCGCTATCAGCGTATAACTATACCATCCACTACAGGCCAGGCACCAAGAACTGTGCGGATGCTCTCAGTCGGCTACCATTGCCCACCACGGGGATGGAAATGGCGCAGCCTGCAAACTTGTTGATGGTGGTGCAGCCCGCAGACTTGTTGATGGTCATGGAAGCATTTGCAAATGATAAATCACCTGTCACAGCCCGCAAGATTAGGACTTGGACCAGCCAAGATCCTCTGCTGTCCCAAGTAAAAAACTGTGTACTGCATGGGAGCTGGGCCAGCATCCCAGTTGAAATGCAAGAGCCAATCAAGCCGTTCCAGTGGCGAAAGGACGAGCTGTCCATTCAGGCAGACTGTCTGTTGTGGGGTAACTGCGTAGTGCTACCAAAAAAGGGCAGGGAGACGTTCATCTCGGATCTCCACAGCACACATCCGGGTATAGTGATGGTGAAAGTGATAGCCACGTATGATAGCCACGTGTGGTGGCCCGGTATCAACTCTGACTTAGAGTCCTGTGTACCGCAATGCAGCGTATGTGCTCAGTTGAGCAACGCGCCCAGAGAGGCACCACTAAGTTTGTGGTCCTGGCCCTCCAGACCATGGTCAAGGATCCATGTTGACTATGCGGGCCCGTTTCTTGGTAAAATGTTCCTGGTGGTGGTGGATGTTTTTGCAAAATGGATTGAATGTGAAATAATGTCGGGAAGTACCGCCACCATTGAAAGCCTGAGGGCCACGTTTGCCACCCACGGCCTGTCTGAGATACTGGTCAGTGACAACGGGCCATGTTTCACCAGTGCCGAATTTAAAGAATTCATGACCCGCAATGGGATCAAACATGTCACCTCGGTCCCGTTTAAACCAGCCTCCAATGGGCAGGCAGAGCGGGCAGTACAAACCATAAAACAGAGCCTTAAATGAGTCACAGAAGACTCACTCCAAACCTGCCTGTCCCGAGTACTGCTCAGCTACCGCACAAGACCCCACTCGCTCACAGGGGTGCCCCTGGCTGAGCTACTCATGAAAAGGACACTTAAAACCAGACTCTCGCTGGTTCACCCCAACCTGCATGATCAGGTAGAGAGCAGGCGGCAGCAACAAAATGTAAACGATGGTCGCGCCACTGTGTCACGGGAAATTGATCTGAATGACCCTGTGTATGTGCTAAACTATGGACATGGTCCCAAGTAGATCGTGGGCACGGTGATAGCTAAAGAAGGGAGTAGGGTGTTTGTAGTCAAACTAGGCAATGGACAAATTTGCAGAAAGCACCTGGACCAAACGAGGCTGCAGTTCACAGACTGCTCTGAACAACCCACAGCAGACACCACCTTTTTCGAGCCCACAACACACACCCAAAGGATCAACGACACCACCCCAGACAAGGAAATTGAACCCATCATGCCCAACAGCCAGCAAGGCCAGGCTCACCTAGCAGCCCTGCAGGGCCAACAACACGCCAGCCCAGCGAGGGCACAGCCAACACACCAGAACAGACATTTGTACCGAGGCGGTCCACCAGGGAAAGAAAGACTCCCGACAGCCTCACCTTGTGAATAGTTTTCACTTTGACTTTGGGGGGGGAGTGATGTTGTGTATCTGTAATCATGCACTCCCATGTTCCGCCACCAGGGAGCTCATCCCCTGAAGTCCCAAGGGATCCTAGCATCCCTTGGGAGCACTGTATATAAGCCGGCCCCTAAGGCCTGTTCCTCACTCTGGAGTGTCTTAATAAAGACTGAGGACACTGTCACTTTAATCTCCCTGTGTGCAGACTCATCTGTGTTAGGAACACAATAGGCTTGCGATCAGTAATGTGGTAACATGATTCCAGCTGTTGTTGTCAATTAATTTATGAATCTTGCATTTAATTGTAAAAAACTGCAGGTGTATATTGCAACAGATTTCATGAATGCTGCATTGACACGCTGCTGCAACGGCCAAACTTGTGCAAAGCAAAATCGTTTCGAGAGCAGGTTGTTCCTAGTTGTGTGTTGCTCCTGGCTTTACAGATTGTGCAATTTCATGGAGAGTGAATGTTTCTTTCCTGAGAGATACATGCACAAGATCAAGCCACCAGTTCTGGGATCATTTGATTTGGAGGAATCTGTGAAGCCCAATCACGAAGAAGTGCGAGTTCTTTTTAATATTCCCATTTCATTTTTCCTATTTGCCAATTACATGTGTACAAGAGGGATGTGACCTAATCTTTTTAACCAATTAAAAACTACCAGACAAACGTTAACCACCTCAGTTTGAGGGTGCATTTTGATTTGTAGGGTGGGTCAAGCCATACTGGTTCAGTGTTTCTACACAGTTCCAATTTGCCTATTAGCTAGATGATGGAAAGACTTGCATTTATATAGCACCTTTCACAACAACCGCACATCTCAAAGCACCTTACAACTAATGAAGTGCTTTTGGAGTGTAGTCACTGATCATCATCATAGGCAGTCCCTCGAAGCGAGGATGACTTGCCTCCATGCCAAAAAAGGATGAGTTCACAGGTGTTTCAATGAAGGACCTAATATTCCTATGCGGCTTGACAGAGCTAGGTCTTGGTCCAGTGGCAAGGGTTATCCAAGACGATTGGAGACCTGCTCTGCTGCACGGACCTAGTGCGCACGCATGTCGCAGTGTGGGCTGGCCCGTGCTGCCCCTGGCCCCGAACTCATGCCTCTCCTGGGCCCCGATCACGTCCCTCTACGGTGTCTCGACACTCCTGCTGTGTCTGCCCACGCTCCAATCATCAACCTGGACCTTGATGATGTCAGTCTTCGCTGCCCTCCTGCACCAGCTCGCGCTGCTCTCTGAAGTAGAATGTAACGTGGGAATCGCGGCAGCCAATTTACATACAGCAAGCGCCCACAAATAGCAATGCGATAATGATCAGATAATCTCTTTTAGTGATGCTGATTGAGGGATAAATATTGGCCAGGATATCAGGGATAACTCCGCTGTTCTTCTTCAAAAACGTGCCATGGGATCTATTTCCACCTGAGCGAGCAGACGGGGCCTCGGTTTAACGTCCCACGTGAAATACAGCACCTCCGACAGTGCAGCACTTCCTCAGCTGGGAGTGTCAGCTTAGATTGTTGTGCTCCAGTCCCTGCAGTGGGACTTGAACCCACAACCTTCCCTCCCAGATGTGGCTCACAGCGGAAAGGGAAGCTGTGTTTCAGGTGACGCTGAGCATCTGCGCGCATCTTCTGGTGTGTTGTATTTTCGAGGGTTTGACGCTGGGGCGAGGTTGCCCCGCCTGGATGCTCCTTGCGGTGGCGCTGTATTTCCAGCCAGATTTCTGACACTTGCTCTGTGACTTGGTGCTGCCGATGGGAGGCACATTGAGCAGGGATTTTTTTTTCTCGCACGAAAGCATCTCAATGACTATCTTCCCTTGTACCCAGAATTCACAGCCGGGTAGCTCTCCAGTAACACAGGTAACATGGCGTTTGGTACCTTGGGCTGAGATTCTGCAGCGGGTGGGGATCGCTGGTTTGGTTTTTTTTTGCGGGGGGAAGGGGGAAGGAAAGAATTGATATATTTTTGCAGCTGACAGTGAACCCATTCCCTTTGCAGCCGCTTTCCAGGGGCTGCTCCGAACGGCGCTGGAGCCGCACTCTCGTACCGCAGCAGAATGGCAGCATCCGAGCTCTTCACCAAGGTACAGCCCTTTTTTGCATTCGCCTTCAAACGTGTTTATTGCCGGTAACGTGAGCAAACCCTGCCACGGAGCACTGGTTAAAGAAAATAATGATGGAGGGTTTTTTTTTGTTTGTGCATCTCATTTGATTGCAAAACAGCGGCTGCCAGATTTGCCAATATCAGGCCAATATTTGCTCCAAGGAGAGAGAGGTTTGGAGAACAATGGTTGGAGAGGAGGGGGGCGGATTAGCTGCCCCTTCCCATCATTGCAGCAGCCCGATTTAGACATGTCCTTTCGATTTAGCAGAGAGTTCGCGGGGAGAGAGACACACCAGCTCAGATTGTGGTGTATTGCATCTCGGTGGGGGAGAGAGCTAGCTGCGATGGATGAGTTTGTTCATGTGGACCTTTAGCATTAAAATGGAGCAGTCCGATTTCCTCTCTTCCCAACCCCCCCAACCCAGAGCCATGCAATCCTGAGACCACCTATCCCACACTGTTGCAAGCAGAGCATTTAAAAAAAAAACAAAATAGAAGCCCTCCCCATTACTTGGACTCGCTACGTCAAGGAAATGTACCAGACCAGCTGATTTATTGACCTAAAAAGTGAAAGCAGGAAGAGGAAAGCATTTTGCATCTCGGCACTTCCTCAGGTCACACGCTGAGCAACATTGAAAGCCCCAATCTGTGAAATGAATGAACCCAGCGCTCGGCTCGTGTGGTTGTGATAATTTTCTTAAGGCAGCGTTTGAACGAGATTTCGACATTTCTCAGTGTGCTGCTCGCACTCAAACCCCTATTCCAATCTTTGTTTTAAAAAAAAAATGTAACCAAATTGTAGCCGTTTGACGGGCCATTTTGAAACCGCTGCATCTGAGCCTGGTTCCAGGAGGCTGAGTGTTGGAGAGCCAGCTCGGGCTTTGTGCTGACTGGTGGCACAGATTGACAGGCCATTGGATTCACCATTTCCACACAGTTCTTCACCAAGAACACTTGCATTTCTAAATCAGTTCCCCATATTATTAAACACTGATTTTGCCTCCATTCTTACAACAAACAAGTCAATCATGTTTTCAATCATTTGGAATCTTCATTTAAATCGCTGATCCTGATGAAATGCATCCCAGGGTATTAAAAGAGATGGCGGAAGTTATAGCAGATGCATTTGTTATAATCTACCAAAATTCTCTGGACTCTCGGGAGGTACCAGCGGATTGGAAAGCAGCTAATGTAACGCCTCTGTTTAAAAAAAGGGGGCAGACAAAAGGCAGATAACTAGGCCGGTTAGTTTAACATCTGTAGTGGGGAAAATGCTTGAAACTATCATTAAGGAAGAAATAGCGGGACATCTAGATAGGAATAGTGCAATCAAGCAGACGCAGCATGGATTCATGAAGGGGAAATCATGTTTAACTAATTTACTGGAATTCTTTGAGGATATAACGAGCATGGTGGATAGAGGTGTACCGATGGATGTGGTGTATTTAGATTTCCAAAAGGCATTCGATAAGGTGCCACACAAAAGGTTACTGCAGAAGTTAGAGGTACGCGGAGTCAGTGGAAATGTATTTGCATGGACAGAGAATTGGCTGGCGAACAGAAAGCAGAGAGTTGGGATAAATGGGTCCTTTTCGGGTTGGAAATCAGTGGTTAGTGGTGTGCCACAGGAATCTGTGCTGGGACCACAACTGTTTACAATATACATAGATGACCTGGAAGAGGGGACAGAGTGTAGTGTAACAAAATTTGCAGATGACACAGATTAGTGGGAAAGCGCGTTGTGTAGAGGACACAGAGAGGCTGCAAAGAGATTTGGATAGGTTAAGCGAATGAGCTAAGGTTTGGCAGATGGAATACAATGTCGGAAAGTGTGAGGTCATCCACCTTGGGGGAAAAAAAACAGTAAAAGGGAATATTATTTGAATGGGGAGAAATTACAACATGCTGAGGTGCAGAGGGACCTGGGGGTCCTTGTGCATGAAACTCTTTTTGGAGTTCACCTGCAAAACATAAAACATTAAACGGTGCCACCCGACCTGGGTGACACTCCAGACATTTACAAGGCCCTTTTTTTTTTCCACCCTTTTTTTTGGTTTTTTTTGTGTTTTTCTTTTTTTTTGGGGCACTAAAATCACAATTTTTCCCCAGTGCCCCCTATAAAAGGGAAGGGGACACTAAAAGCACCGGCAATTAAAACAAATTAACTTTAAAACGTAAAATCAAATTAAAATTTGGTTGCCGGGCGTGATGATGCACTCCAGTCCCTCCGGTGCCCACCTCTCGCGGAAGGCCGCGAGCGTACCGGTGGACACCGCGTGCTCCATCTCCAAGGACACCCTGGACCGGATGTAAGAGCGGAAGAGAGGCAGGCAGTCAGGTTGTCCTTGTGCATGAATCCCAAAAAGTTAGTTTGCAGGTGCAGCAGGTAATCAGGAAGGCAAATAGAATGTTGGCCTTCATTGCGAGAGGGATGGAGTACAAAAGCAGGGAGGTCCTGCTGCAACTATATAGGGTATTGGTAAGGCCATACCTGGAGTGCAGTTTTGGTCACCTTACTTAAGGAAGGATATACTGGCTTTGGAGGGGATACAGCGACGATTCACTAGGCTGATTCTGGAGATGAGGGGGTTACCTTATGATGATAGATTGAGTAGACTGGGTCTTTACTCGTTGGAGTTCAGAAGGATGAGGGGTGATCTTATAGAAACATTTAAAATAATGAAAGGGATAGACAAGATAGAGGCAGAGAGGTTGTTTCCACTGGTCGGGGAGACTAGAACTAGGGGGCACAGCCTCAAAATACCGGGGAGCCAATTTAAAACCGAGTTGAGAAGGAATTTCTTCTCCCAGAGGATTTTGAATCTGTGGAATTCTCTGCCCAAGGAAGCAGTTGAGGCTAGCTCATTGAATGTATTCAAATCACAGATAGATAGATTTTTAACCAATAAGGGAATTAAGGGTTACGGGGAGCGGGCGGGTAAGTGGAGCTGAGTCCACGGCCAGATCAGCCATGATCTTATTGAATGGCAGAGCAGGCTCGAGGGGCTAGATGGCCTACTCCTGTTCCTAATTCTTATGTTTCTTATGTTTCTTATTTGTAGATCCACTGTGATCGTCTTCATAGAATCATAGAAATTTATGGCACAGAAGGAGGCCAATCAGCCCATTGTGTCTGTGCCCTCCGAAAAAGAGCTATCCAGCCTAATCCCACTTTCTAGCTCTTGGTCATTAGCCTTTGTAGGTTATTGCACTTCAAGTGCATATCTAAGTACTTTTTAATTGTGATTAGGGTTTCTGCCTCTATCACCCTTTCAGGCAGCGAGTTCCAGACCCCCACCACTCTCTGGGTGTACAAAGTTCTCCTCAACTCCCCTCCATACCTCCTACCACTTACTTTAAAAGTCTTGCTGTGTTGCTGGAAATGTTTCAATGAATACATTGGTTGTATTTATATCAGCAATGCATCCATAAGGTTATTTGATCAAGTTTGATTTTAGGCAATGTGCCTCAGAATTCACCTAGCGGGGTAAAGCCACTTCAGTATAGTGCCACCAAATGATGGTTTCGACCGAGCGATTAGGTGTCCAGCAGCTTGTACCATATACAGTACTTCATTCCAAGAGACTGATCATTTCATTTCAGGGTGGATATTCATGTGTGTAGGAACATTATTGATTATTTTCCTGGAGTAGTCCATCCGTTACAACATTTAGATTCTGCAACCATTCAAATAGTAAAATGTCTTTGTTAAATGTGTGATCAGGATCATATCCAGTAGTGAGCATAATAGACATTGCAGAATTCATGCTGAATCTTCAGTCAGAAGATGTGGCAGTTATCAAACTAATAAATGCAAGCTTTGTATGCTGGAATACATTTTATTGCGGCCGCTTTGCAGTTTATCTGAAGGAGTAGATTTCCCCTGGGGTATGGTTCCATGGATACCTGGCACCTTCTGCTATCTCCCCTCAATGGCCAGTTTTCATTTATGAGTGCTGATGGTGTGTGTCAGTCGGCTTCTCAAATACAAGGCATCACAGCCACTCTAATCCTTGCCCTTGCCTGACATCCATACATGTGCCTTTCAGTATGGAAGCCTGGAAAACAATCAAGAGTGAAAGCTTGATCAATTTTATCCTTCCCAGCTTAGCAACTGGGGAACTGAGGGCAATTGTAGTGTCCCAACCACTACCCGAGCTGCCAACAGGAAACTAAGCACCGAGCCATTTTGAGCTGGAACCTTTCTGGTTTCTAGCTTGTTACTCAACAGATTAACTTGCTGAGTTCTGAAAGAGATGGGGCTAAGTTACTTCTTTGTGTAGGACTTTGCATGGTTTTAAATTGACCTATTTTTGGGAAGGTGTGATGAGATCGAATCCCAGCTCACCAAAATGATATATGTTCATGCTCGGGAATGGAACATTTTTCAAGTTTTGTCACCGAGTGCCACCATCCAAAAAAACTAGCAACTCGAGGATAGCATGAACCAAACACAGAGTGAGTTTAAACAGCCTTCGACTCTGCCCCAACAATTTACCTCAACCCCGACATCAAGTACACCCTGATTCCCAACAGTTTGAGTTTCCTACTCGCTGACCTGACTGCGGCCTGTTCAGGTGATTCCGCTAATTTGCGGCGGACTATGGGCTTGTACCTTTGCCCACAGGGACTGGGATGAAGCTGCACAAACCCAGTTCACTTGGAGCCTTGGTACTTGTAATTGTAGCTTGATTCAAATTCATTCCCAGGAATGGCCATCTAGAGCTCTACTGTTGTGTGCTACCCAGTCCTACACAATATCACTACTTCCTGCTCAAAGGGGAATTAGTTTATCTCTTAATTCACAATTTGCAGTGCCATTGAGTTACGGTGACACAATAAGTCAAACTCTGTCTCGTTCTGTGGGCTGACTGGATCTTTCAGGGTATTTTATTTTTTATATACCAATGTTTTGGGAGTAACATTTCTCAATTTTGGCTACTTTCCACGAAATGCTGAGGGATTTATATAACGAGAAAGTGTTTCCAATGCGGAAAGGTTGTTACCCAGGGGGCACAGATTTAAGGGGATTGGCAAAGGAACCAGAGGTGACAAAAATTAAAACTTTTTAATGCAACAAGTGTTTGGATTTGGAATGCACTGCCTGATGGGTGGTGAATACAGATTCCATAGTGGCCTTCAAAAGAGAATTGGATAAATTCTCGGAGAAAAATTGAAGGTATAGGGGGAAAGAGCTGGGAGTGGGATGAACTAGATTACTCTTCAAAAGAGCGGGCACAGGCTCGATGGGCCGAATGGCCTCCTTCTATGCTGTACTATTTTATGATGGCCCCAAAATGAGTAAATTGAATACAGTCTGAATGCTGGAGTTGCATCTGTGAAGATCCGAACCAATAATTCATGTTATTTAAAGGCTGGTCTTGCTAAGCGGAAATAAGAGGTGCTCTATGAGGAGATGAGATCCCACAGAGTAAACTCCCTAACCTAATGTTGCATTCCAGCTGCTCTTTTGATCTTCTGAAATTTCACTCTTAACCTGCTCTGACAGGCAGTGCTTGTAAATTGCAGACGGAGCCGGAAATTAACATTGGCCTCACCCTCTGCTGAATCCAAATCAGCACATTCAGCAACAGACTGCTAACATTAGGAGTGTGACCAACTCACTAGATCGGTGATTGATTTCTGCGCCATTTGGACACCCGCACTGCTACGCATGCACAACTTGGTGGCAATAAACTATTTTGTAATGTTTATGAACCAGCGGGTCAGGGACTTTGAGTTACGTTACTGGTGTCTTGTTGCCGTGAGAAACTGATGTTGAGATGGCCCCTGTTTTTGTTACATATATCAATGTTGTTGATTAGCGTGAGGGCAGGTGATGCAGGTTAAAGATTACGGGAAAGAAATGTTTAAAGTTCTGGTAAAAGTTTTCATGTTCACACTACGGTTTCCAGATCTTGGCTTTTTCAGGTTTTTTTTTTTAACCATTCTATATTTTATAGCATGATAATTCAGTAATTCTGATGTCAAACCTTTGAGTCATTCATGAAAATGTTATCAGCACCTTACCCAAGTGTGACCGTGAACTTTGCCAACTTAGTCGACCCATGTGCGAAGAATCGCAGCCAAGCCCAATCCTGTGTTTGCCAAACACCCAGACCTGCACTTTGGAGGGGAATTGCTGTACAGTAATTGGGAATAGGAGTATTTTCTTTGCTTCTTCTTAGCCTGGGGACATTGAACCCAGTTGTCTTGCCCCATCACCACCTCACCTAACATCACCACTCTGTACATTTATCCTCTAAGTCACTGGGAAATTGTTGACTGACATTTGGCACCCTCTGTTTAATATTATTGTAGTGGAATAGCTATACAAGTTTATCTGTGCAGGGTTTTCTGAACAAAATACATTTTGGATCATCGTGTAGCTGGGACCTATGTAAACCTCCTGATAAGCATTACAGATGGGATGTTTGCTTCTGTGGAGAAGGAGACGGCGATGTTCTCAAAGATCCTGTGATAACCTGACTTTGAATGGGATGTTCTAGACGCATGTTTCAAAGAAGAAAGCCCGATGGATTATAGCGCCGGAAGGATGCTGCTGTATGTTTTGGAAAGATGGATTTAAATTTTCTGTTTTACATAGGTATTCCTGTTCTTCATTTATTTTTCAGTAGGTTTGTTTAAGCTTGAGTTTTCACCATTACAAAGCAGGCCATTCAGTGGTGGGGGCATTGCGACCAAGTCCAATCATCTCTTTGCACAACATCCACATGAATGCTGGTCTGTACCAAGTTTGTTGATGTCGGTAGGGGTGCTAAACTTGGAAACAGTGACATTGGAGATAGCGAAGCAAACATGGACCAAGATTCTGGCTCCTGATGTACAGCTCCCCTATAATTAAAAGACAAGGGTGGAATCTGTTTCTTGCTTTAACACCCTCTCTTTGCTGTGCTGTAGTTTATGTTTCAATCCTAGTCTTCAAGAACTAATTTTGTGGACTGGAGTCTTAATGCAAAATATTTTTAAAATCACTACCAAATGGGGTTTAAAAAATCATCCTTTTTAATCAAGTCTGTTTTTAGAATTGAAATACCGCACACAGAGCAGTACTGTACATTGTATGGCTTCTGTGAGGTCCCAGTTTACAGTATTACACAGTAGCTTGTTTAATGAATTTCCCCTCCCTCTTATGCCAACAAGACAATTGGAGTTTTTGTTCCAGAAATGCATTGAAAATGGTATTTGAAAAAGGTGAAGAAGAGTTTGATGTAAACCCGAGGTGTATTTTATTTCTTTATCAGCAATAAATTTATGCATGAAATGTTGTTGTGAAAAGGGGGAATCGTTTATCCCCCTTTGACTCCTGACGAAGCGTCTGTTATTTCAGGGTCATCTCCTTGTGTACTAGCAGCTGAGCCCATCCTCTGGGAAATGACATCATCAGCAGGCAGGACTCTGTGGTCTGCTGGCAGGCTGAGCAGATTGTGAAATCCTCCCTTTATCTCCACACCTGAAGCACTGAACGGGTTACACAAGCTTGAGGGTTGAGCGGCCTTCTAAGCAGCAGCAAGAGAGCAAAGAGAATTCTGCATTTTTCTGCAGAGCATAATCCTGTTATTGTCATCAGATGAACACAAGGATAAATTTATCACTTTTCTGCAAACAGCCAGCCTCTTGTGCTCGAATGGACGATGGGGATGTTGTTCCAGGGATATGCAAAAAAAAAATGCAAGAAAGGCTTCATTCACCTAGAAATGTCATGTTCTCTAGTCACATCAGGATTGTGATTTTGTCACGCTTTCCTGTGTTTAGGGGGAGGGATTATCATGTACTCCACTTTCACAAGTAAATGTTCAATTTTGTGGGGCTGCTGCAGTCCACATATGGGCTAATGTGACATAGTCCTCGATATGAGCAGAAAATAGATCCAACATAAAATTTGGGTCTATTACATGACTGAGGGGATTAAGAGATGGATTTGGATTGTATGTATGTGAAAGTAAGTACTTGGTAAACGTTCTGTCATTTTTCTGTACAGTCAGGAAAAAAAAGCTTGCTTTTAAAATTGGATTCACAGTTCTCTTTTGTTGCTTTCCAAATGTTTTTTAATTTCTCTCGGGCTCCCACCCAATTTTAGACTGAATTAAAATTAGATTTGGAAATGTTAATTGGAGAATGGAGTACAGTATGCGGGGAAGATAAACATGGCTTGTCTAATAACAAGACACTTTGGGGCCGTGATAACACTGATGTATTGCGGAGGAAATCTTATTTTTGTCTTTTTTTAATTAAAAGGACAATAACGTTTGTGTTTTCGGACCCAAAGTCGTCTTCTCCATTAGACAGAGGTTAGATTGAGGGGTGTATGTGCACATTAAGTGACTAGTAGCGGCCAGTGGAGACTTACTGATTTTTAAAACTTTTTTAAAGTAAGCCTTGATTAATCTGAGTACAATTGCAGGTCTAAAGTTACAAAGTATCTATTTTAGATGAGACATTAAACCGAAGCCCTGTCTGCTGGTTAGGTAGATGGAAATGATCCCACGGCACTGTTTGAAGAAGAACAAGCAGTTTTCCTGGTGTTGTGGCAATTTCTTCCCTCAATCAATATAACCCCCAAAAAATTAGCTGGGCGTTTATCTCATATTTGCTGTTTGTGGGACCTTGCTATGTGCAAATTGTCTGCTACATTTGCCTACAGAAGTGATTACATTGCAACAGTAATTGTGATTGGGTACAGAGGAGATTTACGAGGATGTTGCCAGGATTGGAGAATGTTAGCTATGAGGAAAGATTGGATCGGCTGGGGTTGTTTTCTTTGGAACAGAGGCGGCTGAAGGAGACTTAATTGAGGTGTATAAAATTGGAAATATAAAATAGGAAGGATCCATTTCCCTTTTAAGATAGGAATGTCCCAACACAGCAAGACTTTTAAAATAATTGGCAGAAGGATTAGAGGGGAGTTGAGAACTCCTTTCACCCAGATGGTGGTGGAGGTCTGGAACTCACTGAAAGGGTGGTAGAGACAGAAATCCTGATCACATTTAAAAAGTATTTGGATATGCACCTGAAGTACCATAACCTACAGGGCTACGGACCAAGAGCTGGAAAATGAGATTAGGCTGGATAGCTCTTTGTCGGCTGGCACAGACATGATGGGTTGAATGGCCTCCTTCTGTGCTGTAAATTTCTATGATTCTAATTGATTGGATGTGAAGCGCTTTGGAATAACTATGTGATAAGGTCCTGTTATAAATGAGTGTTCGTTTTTGCAATCTCTCCTGCTATCACCTACAACTCTCTTTACAATCTCAGGGAATCGGTATATTGGTATTAAAATACTCCAAGTGAATGGATGTGAACCTTTTGAGTGGCTATTTATTACTGTGTATACGTACCGGGGTAGTGCTGGCCTCTATTCCTATACCCACAGATTAGTCTTTCTTCTTAACAACATTTACGAACCTTTTTAGTGTGCATTACATAGTTGCCCATGCAGACAACTTGGCTTATTACCAAGCAGTGTATATTATCATGTATCTGATCAAGGTTACTTGGCTCCTGGTGACTATAGTTGTCAATGGCAGAGAGATCAGTGTCGTCCACAGATGAAGCACTTATTGTAATCTATTTTGTCCCTGGCTTTTCCAATATTCTATCGACATTGACCAGCGGCACTGTCCTTTGTCTCTGTTGACTATGATTCCATGCTATAAATTGTGTTCAATGTGTTGCCCACCGTTTCAGTACTATGGACCTTTCTGCCGAGGACTAACTAGCATTGATTTCCTCCTTTTGCCATTAAATTCAATAATTGAAAGTAATAGACCTTGTTTTGAGGCTGAAGGTGACAAACTGATTTTACAGTGAGGTTTCTAACCGTGCATTTACACCAGAGGCCTGGGGTTGGTGGAGAGTGGTTTGGCTTCGCATTGATGCTAAACTTGTGGAGTGTCAGGTTTGAATGTGCTCCTGAAGTGGAGTGAGACGACCTCCTCCAGGGAGTCTAATTCGGCTTTGTTCCCTTGTCCAACCCGCCAGATTCAGGCTGCTTATATACTATAACTGCAGCGAATCCTGCTTTGCAGGCGACACTAGACTTGTAACGGCTATGTTACTCTGAGCTCAAGCTTTCAAAGTGACAGATGCAATCTTTAAACAAACTACTTTTTATGCTTAATAGAATGAACGCACTTTCTTTATATAAAGGGTTACTAGCAAATATACCTCTGCCAATTTCCACTGGCATTTATTTTCCCTCAAACTTTTTTTTCCGTATAACCATTTGGACTCCTAATATGCCAGTGATCAATGGGCGTTTAAAACAGTGTGAAATCAGTGTTGCTATGAAACATTTTCATGTAAATATCAAACAAAACCATGGACATCTGCTGCTTTAAATACTTTGCAAATCCACAGGGGAGTCACTCTGCACTAATAATTCTACTGAGCCATGTGTGGTCTGTTGTACACTAATTATAAAGAAAGCAGTGGTGAATTACTGCTTTTAATTTATCGCATGGACTGAAATCCTGGTTACAGTTTCCCCAGGCAAAAAATGGTGTCCTTTATGTAATAAAGCATCGCATGGTTAATCATGGTTTGCATCAAATAGCACAAATGACCCAACGTCCAACAAGCCAGCACATCGCCAAATGGGCACAGTCATAATCTGTGATCGTTTAGTGCATTGGAAGTGGGTTCTGCTTCAAGGGGAACTTAGTTATTCCAGTTAATGTGCTTCGATGCAAATCCCTTGTATCTTTTTGGTTCCATTTGAATTGGCCTTATTTTAACTGAGAGTTCATACACTGAACGGACCACACCCTACGTGGACTCTATAGATTTTGCCTATTCTGCCTGATCAATGTTGGAGAGGATGTGGCTAGACTGATGTGCCTCTGTACATGCCCTCAAATCCAACCATTCTGCACAATAATCCAGGAAAGAAAAGAAAGACTTGCATTTATATAGCACCTTTCACGACCACCTTGCGTCCCAAAGCGCTTTACAGCCAATGAAGTACTTTTGAAATGTAGTCACTGTTGTAATGTAGGAAACGCGGCAACCAATTTGCGCACAGCAAGCTCCCACAAACAGCAATGTGATATTGACCAGATCATTTTTTTTGTGATGTTGGTTGAGGGATAAATACTGGCCAGGACACCGGAGATAACTCCCCTGCTCTTCTTCAAAATAGTGCCATGGGATCTTTTACGGCCACATGAGAGAGCAGACAGGGCCTCGCTTTATTGTCTCATCTGAAAGACGGCACCTACGACAGTGTAGCACTCCCTCAGCACTGCACTGGAGTGTCAGCCTAGAATTTTGTGCTCCAGTCCCTGGAGTGGGACTTGAACCCACAACCTGCTGACTCCGAGGCAAGAGTGCTACCCACTGAGCCACGGATGCCACAAAGGCCCTGTCTTGCATTAAGATCCCTCAGACTTGCTCTACTATCTGCTGGACCAATCCCCAAGGGCTCGAGGGTTGCCTGAGATGCACAGACTAGCATTCTTCTTCAATGGCAAAGCCCCATCTTCCTTCCCGCCCTCTCCTCACTGCAAATGTGTGGATTAAAGCATCTTTCGAACGTATTCCACTTGGAACTGGGGAAATGCAAAACTGTCTGGACCCCTTCCTCGCCTAGAAAATGAGCAAAGCTGACCATGTCCTGAAAAAGGTAGACATCACAAATAGCCCTCACTGTATGTCTGAGGTATAGTTACATTCAACTGCTTGTATAATGGGAGATTACAGGGATTTCCCCTCATTTCTTGCAACGGATTTGCAGCCTATTCTGGATATGTATTGGAATTCTCCATTGCCAAATCTGATATTGTTTTAGAATTGTTTCTACCATTGTCAGTGATACAGAGGCAATTTTCTCTTTCCCCCCCCCCACCATCCCCACCTTGATTCATTGTTGTACTCATTTCTCTACTTCTCCACCTATTGCACACTGGCACTGTTCTGACCTCCTCACTGCTGATCCCAGATCCTATCTGAAGCCCTAGGAATCAAACTGTGTTCCAGGTATCCGTTTATTTTAACATTTGATTTCAGCTGTCAATGTCACATCTGGTAGCAGCATAAGTCAACAATGCAGCAAGCTGATTGGATGAAAGGAAAGGTCTTGCATTGATATAGCGCCATTCACCACTTTGGAACGTTCCAAAGCACTTGACAGCAAATGCAGTACTTTTGAAGTGTAGTCATTGTCGTGATGCCAAGAAACATAGCAGCCAATTAGCGCACAGCAAGGTCCCTCTTGCGTCAATGAGCTACATGACCAGATAATCTGTTTTAGCGATGTTAGTTGAGGGTTAAGTATTGGCCAGGACACCAGGGAGAACTCCTGTTCTTCGATTGGTCCCGTGGGATCTTTTACAACCACCTGACAGGGCAGATATTTTAACATCTCGTCCCTCAGTACTGCATTGGAGTGTCAGCCTGGATTATGTGGCCAAGTCCTGGAGTGAGGCTTGATCTCATGACCTTCTGACTCGGGCAGCAGTGTTATCACTGAGCCAAGGCTGACACCCCAAGATCCTGCAGAGGCAGTGGGTTGAGAGCGGAGCGGGGCTATTGCAAATGAACTGCAGTTGTCCAGGGGGACAGCCTTGGTGAATCACAGGAAATGGTTCAGGCACTGGGTCCGAAACGCAAACAGTTGGCTTGTGTGATAGATGGTTTCATATAAACAGGCAGAGTACAGAATCATAGCATCATAGAATAGTTACAGCATGGAAGACGGCCATTCGGCCCATCGAGCCCGTGCCGGCTCTCTGCAAGAGCACCTCAGCTAGTCCCACACCCCCGCCCATTCTCTGTAGCCCTGCATTTTTTTCCCTTCAGGTACTTATCCAACTCCCCTTTGAAAGCCGTGATTGAGTCTACCTGCACCACCCTTTCAGGCAGTGTATTCCAGATCCTAACCACTCGCTGCCTAAAAAAACAGGTTTTTTCTTATGTCACCTTTTGGTTCTTTTGACAATCACACATTCACATTTTAAACTTGTAATTCCCCAACCACAAAAAAGAATGTTGCTAAATCTTAGTTAACCACTTTGTCATGCTTTAATTAACGTTTAATACCCACCACCCCCAAATAAATCTAGAAAATGGACTAAAATTACCATTTTCAGCAGCACTTCTTTCAGTCCGGAACGACTCTCCACCTGTAGGATCACACAAGAAATCTAGGATAGATATCCTGCTGCCCGTATCCTGACTCACACCAAGTCCCATTCAATCATCATCCCTGTGCTCTCTGACCTACATTGGTTCCTGGTCCAGCAATTTTAAAATTCTCATTGTAGTGTTCAAATCCCTGCATGGCCTCGCCCCTTCCCTCTTTATCTCTCCGACCTTCTCCAGCCCTACCAATCCGCAATATCTCTGCGCTCCTCCAATTCTGGCCTCTTGCGCATTCCCCGATTTCCAACACTTCAGCAATGGCGGCGGCTGCGCCTTCAAGCTCTGGAACTCCTCCCTAAACCTCTCCGCCTCTCTGGCCTCCTTAAAACCCATCTCTTTCACCAAGCTTTTGGTTTCCTGTCCTAATAGCTCCTTATGTGGCTCAGTGTCAAATTTTGTCTGGTAATTGCTCCTGTAAAGTGGCTTGGGACATTTTTACTACCTTTTATAGGCGCTACAAAAATGCAAGTTGCTGCAACAGTGCCTGCGAACAGTGTGGCCCGCCCAGCGGGTCTGGTCGAGTGTGGTCAGTGCTTCGATTATGGCTTGGTCGAGGACACTTAACGTTGGTGCGTCTGTCCCCCCAGGGGATTTGCAGGATCTTGCGGAGATATCGTTGGCAGTGTCTCTGTCTGTTCAACCAGTGACAGAGACTGTAATTCCTGTATTGGACTGTACAGTCACCTGAGAACTCATTTTGAGAGTAGAAGCTAGTCTTCCTCGATTTCGGCGGATGGCCTATGATGATGCAACAGTGCCTGGGCAGAAATACTGAGCCACAGTGGCTCACAGGGCAACCTCTGCAGCCAGAGTTTAACCTGTGGTCCAGCTGGCGAAACACAGGCTGATCGTATGAACTGTGCGAGCGGGTATATGCTCTTCCTATAGGCCCACATTCACCGCGCCCATGACTTATTTTTGGAAAGAGAGAGGGGCAGGCTGGGGCACATGCAATCACCTGTCCTCAGCCCCAAGAAACATAACCCACCGTTAGCAATACTTCAGCAAAGGCCACATAGGTGTGTGTCTGACATGATCCAGCGTTGCCTTGGTGATGGAGCATCAGCAACTGCAGACTAAGGAGGAGCACAGGGTTTACAGTATGTGAGCTTTGTGCTTGAGCAAAGGAATAATTATATTGATGTATCACGAGCTACTTTTACATTAAAGCTCTTGAGTAGAAATCCTGCCTCATGATTTCTTTTATCCTTTGGGGTCAGTAAGTGGACGGTCTTTCGGTTTCGAAGGCCTGGTACTAGAATCCTGAGAGAAGAGTTCCATATTCGGACTGTACGAACTGTAGTTAAATAGCTACTCTAGCTGCTTAAACAAAGAGTGCTTCAAAGCTGTCTAGACAGGTTTCCTACCTCTCTCACGACATTACAATATTCCACTTGTATCCCGGTATGGGTAGAGCATGAAGGCTGTCTGGAGAATTTGATGAGCAAAACATAATAACATAAGAAATAGGAGGAGGAGTCGGCCATTTGACCCCTTGAGCCTGCTCCGCCATTAAATAAAATCATGGCTGATCTGATCATGGATTCAGCTCCACTTCCCTGCCCGCTCCCCATAACCCTTTACTCTCTTATCGCTCAAAAATCTGTCTATCTCTGCCGTAAGTATATTTAATGACCCAGCCTCCACAGCTCTTTGGGGCAGAGAATTCCATAGATTTACAACCTTCTGAGAGAAGAAATTCCTCCTCATGTCAGTTTGAAATGGGCGACCCCTTATTCTGAGACTGTGCCCCCTAGTTTTAGTTTCTCCTATGAGTGGAAAGATCCTCTCTGCATCCATCTTGTCGAGCCCCCTTATTATCTTATATGTTTCGATAAGATCACCTCTCATTCTTCTGAACTTCAATGAGTACAGGCCCAACCTACTCAACCTATCTTCATAAGTCAACTCCCTCATCTCCGGAATCAACCTAGTGAACCTTCTCTGAACAGCCTCCAATATCCTTTCTTAAATACGGAGACCAAAACTGTATGCAGTACTCTAGGTGTTGCCTCACCAATACCCTGTATGGTTGTAGCAGGACGTCACTGCTTTTGTACTGTATCCCCCTTGCAATAAAGGCCAACATTGTATTTTCCTTCCTGATTACTTGCTGTACCTGCATACTAACTTTTTGTGTTTCATGCATAAGGACCCCCAGGTCCCTCTGTACTGCAGTACTTTGCAATTTTTCTCCATTTAAATTATAATTTGCTTTTCTATTTTTTCTGCCAAAGTGGATAACCTCACATTTTCCTACATTGTACTCCATCTACCAAATTTTTGCCCACTCACTTAGCCTGTCTATATCCCTTTGCAGATTTTTTGTGTCCTCCTCAGAATTTGCTTTCTCACCCATCTTTATATCATCAGCAAACTTGACTACATTACACTCGGTCCCTTCCTCCAAGTCATTAATATAGATTGTAAATAGTTGAGGACCCAGCATCGATCCCTGCGGCACCCCACTAGTTACTGTTTGCCAACCGGAAAATGACCCGTTTATCTCTACTCTTTGTTTTCTATTAGTTAGCCAATCCTCTATCCATGCTAATATATTACCCCTAATCCTGTGAACTTTTGTCTTGTGCAGTAACCTTTTATGTGGCACCTTATTGAATGGCTTCTGGAAATCCAAATACACCACATTCACTGGTTCCTCCTTGGATGAACTTCAACAATTGTACATCCCTGTCTGGAGTAAAAATAAAACGGGGAAGGTGGCTCAACCGTGGCTAACAAGGGAAATTAAGGACAGTGTTAAATCCAAGGAAGAGGCATATAAATTGGCCAGAAAAAGCAGCAAACCTGAGGACTGGGAGAAATTTAGAATTCAGCAGAGGAGTACAAAGGGTTTAATTAGAAGGAGGAAAATAGAGTATGAGAGGAAGCTTGCCAGGATCATAAAAACTGACTGCAAAAGCTTCTATAGATATGTGAAGAGAAAAAGATTAGTGAAGACAAACGTAGGCCACTTGCAGTCAGATTCAAGTGAATTTATAATGGGGAACAAAGAAATGGCGGACCAGTTAAACAAATACTTTGGTTCTGTCTTCACAAAGGAAGACATAAATAACCTTCCGGAAGTACTAGGGGACCGAGGGTCTAGTGAGAAGGAGGAACTGAAGGATATCCTTATTAGGCAGGAAATTGTGTTAGGGAAATTGATGGGATTGAAGGCCGATAAATCCCCGGGGTCTGATAGTCTGCATCCCAGAGTACGTAAGGAAGTGGCCCTAGAAATAGTGGATGCATTGGTGATCATTTTCCAACAGTCTATCGACTCTGGATCAGTTCCTATGGACTAGAGGGTAGCTAATGTAACACCACTTTTTAAAAAAGGAGGGAGAGAGAAAATGGGTAATTATAGACCGGTTGGCCTGACATCAGTAGTGGGGAAAATGTTGAAATCAATTATTAAAGATGAAATAGCAGCGCATTTGGAAAGCAGTGACCGGATCAGTCCAAGTCAGCATGGATTTATGAAAGGGAAATCATGTTTGACGAATCTTCTGGAATTTTTTGAGGACGTAGCTAGTAGAATGGACAAGGGAGAACCAGTGGATGTGGTGTATTTGGACTTTCAAAAGGCTTTTGACAAGGTCCCACACAAGAGATTGGTGTGCAAAATCAAAGCAAATGGTATTGGGGGTAATGTACTGACGTGGATAGAGAACTGGTTGGCAGACAGGAAACAGAAAGTCGGGATAAACGGGTCCTTTTCAGAATGGCAGGCAGTGACTAGTGGAGTGCCACAGGGCTCAGTGCTGGGACCTCAGCTCTTTACAATATACATTAATAATTTAGATGAAGGAATTGAGTGTAATATTTCCAAGCTTGACACTAAACTGGGTGGCGGTGTGAGCTGTGAGGAGGACGCTAAGAGGCTGCAGGGTGACTTGGACAGGTTAGGTGAGTGGGCAAATGCATGGCAGATGCAGTATAATGTGGATAAATGTGAGGTTATCCACTTTGGAGGCAAAAACACGAAGGCAGAATATTATCTGAATGGTGGCAGATTAGGAAAAGGGGAGGTGCAATGAGATCTGGGTGTCATGGTTCATCAGTCATTGAAAGTTGGCATGCAGGGACAGCAGGCGGTGAAGAAGGCAAATGGTATGTTGGCCTTCATAGCAAGAGGATTTGAGTATAGGAGCAGGGAGGTCTTACTGTAGCTGTACAGGGCCTTGGTGAGGCCTCGCCTGGAATATTGTGTTCAGTTTTGGTCTCCTAATCTGAGGAAGGACGTTCTTGCTATTGAGGGAGTGCAGCGAAAGTTCACCAGACTGATTTCTGGGATTGCTGGACTGACATACGAGGAGAGACTGGATCAACTGGGCCTTTATACAATGGAGTTTAGGGGATCACACAGAAGCATACAAGATTCTGACGGGACTGGACAGGTTAGATGCGGGAAGAATGTTCCCGATGTTGGGGAAGTCCAGAACCAGAGGTCAGTCTAAGGATAAGGGGTAGGCCATTTAGGACTGAGATGAGGAGAAACTTCTTCACTCAGAGAGTTGTTAACCTGTGGAATTCCCTGCGGCAGAGAGTTGCTGATGCCAGTTCATTGGATATATTCAAGAGGGAGTTAGATATGGCCCTTACGGCTAAAGGAATCAAGGGGTAGGGAGAGAAGGCAGGAAAGGGGTACTGAGGTGAATGATCAGCCATGATCTTATTGAATGGTGGTGCAGGCTCGAAGGACCTATTTTCTATGTTTCTATCCACCCTGCTCGTTACATCCCTAAAGGACATTAGTGAACCATTCAGCCCCTCGACCCAGATGCGCTATTCAATTAGATCATGGCTGATCTGTATCTTAACTCGCCTTGGTCCGTTACACTGAGTACCCTTGCCTAATGAAAATCCATCATTCTCAGTTTTGAAATTTCCAATTGACCTCCAGCCTCAACAGCTTTTTGGGGGAGAGAGTACAGATTTCCACCACCCTTTTGTGTGAAGATGTGTTTGCTGACATCACCATGAATGATTTTAAGGTTATGCCTCCTTGTTCTAGACTCCCCCACCAGAGGAAATAGTTTCCTCTCTCTCTCTCTCTCTCTCTCTCTCTCTCTCTCTCTCTCTCTCTCTCTCTCTCTCTCTCTATCTATCTACTATATCTAGTCCTTTTAATCATATTAAACACCTCAATTGGATCACGTCTTAATTCTCTATACCCAAAAGATACCATGCTATTATTCGAAGAGTATCAGAGTGTGTTCTGGGATTCTGGGCAACCATCCTTCAGCAATAGCACCAAAATTGCCCATTCATCTCATTGCTGTTTGTGACATCTTGCTGTGTGCAGAATGGCTGCTGCGTCTGAAGGAAAGAAAGACAGCCTTGCATTTATATAGCGCCTTTCACGATCACGGGCGTCCCAACGCGCTTTGTAGCCAATGAAGTACTTTTGAAGTGTGGTCACTGTTGTAATGTCTGCCTGAATAACAGTCAGTGCACTTCATAAACAATTTATAGCTTTGTTGAAGTATTTTGGAATGGCCTGATGATGGGAAAAGGCATTATATAAAATGCAAGTTTGTTCGTTTTCCCCTTCATTTGTGATTCTTGGTGAAAACGCTGACCATCTATGCTTTGCACTTTGATTTTTTCCCCCCCCCCCCCCCATATGTACTTCTTTCTTAAACGTAACATGGATTAAGCTGCTTGTATCAATAACTGTCATTTTCTTGAGGAATTACATTGTTATCCATCAAAAATCAATCTTCTGCTTCCTGGAGATCTTTTATGTCCCTGAACAACTAGCTGGCATCTGAAAAGACATCAGCAGTTTTCTGCATCATTTTTTATACTTTGTTACGTTCCATATGTTGTTAGGTTTTTAAACATAATGTCATATTGTTCCTGCAGTGGCCTTGATCAATCTGTTCCTCAAACCAGTTATGTAAATGTCATACTGCACGTAAGATTTCACAGAAACAACTTATCATCTACAAAATGTATCTGAGCTTTGTTATTACCAACAGTTAGCTCCATTCATTAGCATTTAAGATCATCAAAGGATCAAAGAGGTTGGAGAAATTATTTTCACGCAGAGGGTTGTTGGGACCTGGGGATGTTATCTGCCACAGGTGGCAGCTGAATCCAAGATTTCTTAAAAGGAAAGTGGATAAATAATCTGAGCATTTTAATAAATAGAAAGAAAGTCTTACATTTATATAGTGCCTTTCACGACCACTGGACGTCTCAAGCGCTTTGCAGCCAATGAAGTACTTTTGGAGTGTCGTCACTGTTGTGATGTGGGAAATGGGGGGAAACCGTTTCCACTGGCTGGAGGGTCGGTAATCAGAAGACACCAATTTAAGGTAATTGGCAACAGAACCATAGGAGCGATTAGGAGAATTAATTTTTTTCTGCAGCGAGTTGTTATGATCTGGAATGCACTGCCTCAAAGGCTGCTGGAGGCAGATGCAATAGTAACTTTCAGAAGAGAATTGGATATATACTAACGGGGGGCAGGGGGGGGGGGGGCAAGAATTGCAGGCCTAAGGGGAAAAGGGACTCAGTGAACAGCTCTACCGAAGAGCAGCACAGGCACGTTGGGCCAAATGACTGCCTCCTGTGCTGTATGATTCTGTGAAATATTTGAGAAAGAAACATCTGTGGGGGAAAGGGCAGAGAGCCGGCACAAATGTGATTGGCCGAATGGCCTTCTGTGCCCGATCTGTGATCTACATAAGCTCTTTCACTTGGTTGGAATTAAAACCACCAGTCACCAATTCTAAAACCCAACACTGTGGTTCTGCCAGGTGTGCAACACTGAATGAATTCACCAAACCAATATTGCCAACAGCACAGTGAGTCGAAAATGCAGAAGACCCACTCCTTTGATGATCTGATGCGACAGTGCCTTGCTGTGGCACTGGAGAAATAACCTATTATTTTTGCCTTTTTTCTTTTTCCACATCTGCCCTGTAACTACTGAATACTTTCAAATTTGCTCTGATTTCCCTATTCCTACATTACAACAGTGACTACACTTCAAAAGTACTTCATTGGCAGTAAAGCGCTTTGGGTTATCCTGTGGCGGTGAAAGGCGCCATATAAATGCAAGTCTTTAGTCATTATCAGGACCCTAGCCTACCGTATCACTCTGTTATGGTTCCATTTCCCAATGTTACTTTGTTTAATCTGGGCAAGTTCTCTCTTCCTATTTTTTGCTTTTTTTTCCAGTCAAGAATAAAGGGTATTGATCTTTTTCTGTTCTTCGATTGAACCTAATTATGTTGTGGCCGCTGTTTCCTTTTGCGTACATGCTGTGCTTTATTGCTCAGAACCAAGTGCTTCCTTCCCCAATACGTTGACTGAGGCGTTTTTATTTTGGATTGCTTTGTGTGTGTGTGTGTGTGCGTGTTTCTCTGTTTGCAAACATTGATAATATTCATTTTGAGACATCTTTGATTCTGGTGATCCACTGATATCTTTGGCTCCCCACCAGTGCCCATGTGATCTGCAACGATTTGGTTTATGGGAGGACATTTTCTTTTATTGGAGCCTTCTCCAATAGGAACATGATCTTGTAACTTCAGACCTCGTAACCCCTTCAGAAATGTGACCACTCCAAAAAAAAAAAACTGTTTTGTGTACTCTAGTTTGTCCTGCAAAACCAATGATGAAATTTTGGGTGTTACTACAGCTTAACTTCTTCTTTCATATGGTAGTAGCAAAGCGAATCAAATGTCAATATCCAAGTTGGATATCCAGGCCAAAGCTTCCGGTGTAACAGCGTGGATATCTTGTAGGCTGTCTGCAAATTTCCTCTGAGGGTAGTGCTCAGTGATGTGCTCTTGGGTCTGATTCGGAGCTCCACAGTCACATGATGGGGAGGCTTTACTCTTCCACCGATGGAGAAGGTGACAGCGTCGGCCATGACAGGTTTTGAGGCAGTTGCTGGTTGTCCGCTGTTTGTGAGGAAAGTTTGATCCTTCAGGTTGTACTGTGGGGTCCTCTGTAAGGAATCCATTCCGTATGTCGTGGATGATGACCGTCTTCTCGTGGTCCACCCTGTTACGTGATCTTAGATCTCAATGAATGTGGTTTCAAAGGACACCGGAGTTGTCATTAAATCCACCTCCCAGTGACGGTAGCAGTTTACATTAAAACAACCTCGTGCCCTGCAGCACACTCTGTGTAACCACTTGTTTTCACATGTCACAGACAAATCCTTCGGGTTTCATTTTTTATAAGAGAAATGGACTGAATTATGGAATATGCTGAGCTGATGTTTCCCCTCGTGGGGGAATCTAGAGCTAGGGGGACATAGTTTCAGACTAAGGGATCATTGAATATATTCAAGACTGAGATAGACAGATTCTTGAATTATAGGGGAGTCACGGGTTATGGGGAACAGGCAGGAAAGTGGAGTTGAGGCCAAGATCAGATCAGCCATGATCTTATTGAATGGCGGAGCAGGCGCGAGGGACCAAATGGCCTACTCCTGCTCCTATTTCATATGTTATGTTATTATATGATCACTTGGATTCCATGTGTTAAAATTGACCAAGTTATTCATTCATCATAATGTGGCCAGAGCCGATTTTGAGTTGCCAGCTTTTTTGGGACTGTTGCCCTTATTTCTTGGACATCTTTGCAGATGATGCAGGATTTTCCTTTCGATGAGCAGTGCAGCTGCCACGTTTTGTGAGTGGCAGATGATGCACAATTTCTAACATCAGGGGTATAGTTGTCAAGTGTGTGAGGGCCACTGACTCTCTCAAAAACCACGCTGGTTTCTTTCTCGGCTACTGTTTAAAGAAAGAAATGCCGCAGTGGAAAATAGCTCCTAAAATATTGACGTGTAAGTGTGTCTGCTGCTTTGACCACAACGCGCTTATCACAACTCGCGTCATCTCCGACCAGTGCCTCGAAACCTCTCCGTGTTTGGACTGCAGTGAATGTTGCCACTTTGTTAAAGCAATATCTTATGGCACCTCCCCAAAAATGCCTCCAGCTCTTTACATTTTATTAACAGTACAGCAAGATAGGAGTGGCCCCTGGAGTGATGCACAGGAACGAGATGAAGATCGAATCCTTTCTGGGCAGTATTAGTCACACACAACTTGAAGAGCTTACAGATCAAGGTCCAGTGATTTTGTGTGGCTCCTTGTGGGATGCTGTGTGCTGGTCTCATGACAGTACTGGTGCGTAATGAAAAGGAGTGACTTGTTTGCTGATGCATATGACTGGTGCTGTTTCATATGACTGCTGTTCCGAAGATCATGAGATTAACATCAGAGCACAGGCTCTTTCCAATCGGAAGACTGGCTAGCTGAACATCACCGCTATCTCGCAGAATAAGCCCATCAGACTTTCCCAGTTCAATTGCATTTTTTCTTCCTCGGTTACAACGCATTTGGCTTTTTATAAATGCTGTTGGTGCTGAAATATTTCTCACGTACAGAAAAGGAATGAGATTTCCAAAGTGCTCGGTGCTGTATGATTTCACAGTATGTTGCACTATTATTCCCCATCCCTCTGAAAAGTGGAATATCACTAGAAGCCAACCGTTGTTTGTGATGTATGGCACAAACCTGCAAGGAGAGGTTGAGTAGACTAGGCTTAGATTCCCTCGAGTTTAGAAGAATGAGAGGTGATCTCATTGAAACATATAACATTCTTACAGGGCTTGACAGGGTTAATGCTGGGTAAATGTTTCCCCTGGCTGGAGTCTAGAACCAGGGGTCACAGTCTCAGAATAAAGGCTCGGCCATTTAAGACTGAGATGAGGGGAAATTTCCCCACTCAAAGGGTTGTGACTCTTTGGAATTCTCTACTCCAGAGAGCTGTGCATGCTCAGTCGTTGAGTATATTCAAGACAGAGGTCGATACATTTTTGGGAACAAAAGGATATGGGGATAGTGCGGGAAGTTGGAGTTGAAGTAGAAGATCAGCCATGATCTTGATGAATGGCGGAGCAGGCTCGAGGGGCCAAATTGCCTACTCCAGCTCCTATTTTTTATGTTCTTGTGTTTGAAAATACTCTGGTTTGTAAGCTGCGAGGCACACTGATGGACTATTTTGTTTTCCCTTCAGCTTACTTGTGTGCCCCTTGATCTCGGAAGCCATGCCAATTGAAATCCCACATTGAATATATTGTAGTACGAGATAATTGGTTTTTAAAAAGAGACCTTTTTCCGTTCTTGTCTGCCTTGGCAACGAATCAAGTTTGCAAGGCTGCACGATGTCAGTATTTGCATGGCTGGGCCTGATATTTGATGGACTTCTCCATTCTGAAGCTTAACCGAGCTACAGCCAGTCCAACTCGGCTCACCATTTTGATGACAACTGTATGGCAATGCAACAATGTATTTACAACGCGGAGGAGATGCCAATAAGTGAGACGTACTCACATTGGACGGAAAAATCACATACATACCAGTCAGGGATCAGCAGGAATCAATAAAACAAATGGCATGCTGAACCATAAATCAGATTAGCAATGTGAAAGTCCGAGGGTGTCCTGATAAAATTGTACAGGGAACACAGTGTCCCGTTTTGCTTACCCTGCACTTGAGGGAAGCCTTCAAATTTTGGAGGCAGTGCAGGGAAGAGCCATTGAGCTGATTCCTAGTTTCAGTGGACTGAGTTAGAATGAAAGATGGAAGAAACTTGGGTTCTTCAGCTTTACAAGGAGCCAATTCAGAAGGAACCTCATGTCAGTGTACAAGCTAGTAAACAATAGGATACGGTTCACAAGTTCACACTGGTAAAAGGCAAACTTAAGACTGATGTCAGGCGGTTCTTCATATAAGCTGTTGGACAGTGGAGACAATCTTTGGGATTGTTCCAAAAGAGATTAGATGCTGTGATCTGGGAAACTAAGTTTCATCTGGATGGATGAGCTAAATTGAGACAAATAGCCTTCCTCATCCTATCGATCTTGGGATTTAGATTTATTCTTTTTAAACAAAAACTCTGCAAAAAAATTAATAAAAATAAAGCATGAAATTCCCAATTGAATTGCATAAATTTAGGGCAGCACACATCTGATGATTATGCAAGCCTTTTCTTATTGACCTGAATTGGAAACCATATGATGACTGAAACTCAGTCTTCAGCTAATGTCAGCAGGATATTGCACAGGCCTCTGGTTAATATTTCTCTGCTCAAAATGGGGTAAATGAGGCAGATAAAGTTGTTCGAACAGTGGCGTTCATAAGAATCATTCTGTTGAAGTATGCTCCAGGCTATTTTTTATCAGATTTGTGCAATAATTTGTCGTGTCTTCAAACCTACTTTTCAAGCGATGATTCGTTAAGTTGAGTTGTCAACTTTCCCAAATTACCTCCAAACAGCAATTTGAAAGTAACACATGTATGGAAAGAATTGAGCATATTCAGTGTTTTTTTACTAATCTGGACATGATCAGTTTTGGTGAGATTACATAGTATTGGCGCTTTGCACAATATGACTATTATTCTTTTCTATAAAGTGATTTTTGTTTTGCAATCATAGAAATTTACAGCACAGAAGGAGGCCATTCAGCCCATGCTGTCCGTGCCGATCGCCAGGTTCTGAGCAGAAAAGGGTATATATGTAGCTGTACGTCAGTACCTTGTACCAATCCAAGTTGGTCTGCCTATCAGCTGCAGTTGTTTGGTCACCGGATTAGGGTACAGGGTTAGCCGACTATTTGGTGCCTGGTCAGAGAAACAAGCCTATGTTTAAGGTGACCAGAATACTCACTTCAGCAAAGAATTTTAAAAGCCGAGATAAAAATATATGTTTGTACCAAGTACTGATGGGCATGACTTTCTGTGATTTGAGGAGAATTTGAAGTACCAACACAGATCTGTTGGACAGAAGGTATATGAGCAGAGGGACCTGGTGTTTGGAAACATGAGTCATTAAAACACAAGTAGATAAAGCCATTTCTAGCCCCTGCTTCTTCACTTGGTGTCACATCTGATCTACGCTGGGTCATAGTGTGGCTGAGATGCTTGGCAAAACTGGTACAAGTGATGGCAACCCTTTTAAGAATGTCTGACCTTGCTTGCCACCATCTTTAACCTCCGTTCTCTACAAAGCTTGTAACCGTCCATTCGGTCGAACCCTATTTGTTTGGGGAGCTGCAGAACAAACCTATCTGATGCTCCTCGGCTCTGCAAAGTCCAAAGCCAAGCAGACCGATGGGCTGATTTAAGGATGGGTTACTTCGTGCCCAGTTCTGCTGTCTGCAACGTTCGAGACATGTGGCTGTGCTGCGGGACCTCCAGAAGATGGTGATTGGAGCTGTTTTAGAAAAATCAATCGAGCTTGAGCCAGAGGCCCCCCTTCTCTTTTTATACTAGGATATATATGTAGCTGTACGCCAATATCTTGTACCAACCCAAATTGGTCTGCATAGAATGTTAGTGCCAAGGTCCACAAACTGCTCCATCTGTCAGGACCTCTGTCCCTGTATGGGGAAGGTCAGATGCAGTACTACCCGTGAATATGCGGAATCTGGGAAACTAGCAAAACCTGAGCAACAGCTTCAACAAAGTTCACTGCTCGAAATCTGGTCTAAATATAGGACTTGTGATATGTGAAAAGGAGTTGGATGGAATTGTCCAACCTTCAGTTCCTGAGATCTAAAACATTGATCACTTATATTGAAGGGGAATAAAACTAGGCGCACACTATAATTTGTAGTATTGTGAATTCCCAAATGAACAAATTCTTTGGTTCTGTCTTCATGAAGGAAGACACAAATAACCTTCCAGAAGTATTAGGAGACAGAGGGTCTAGTGAGAAGGAGGAACTAAAGGATATCCATATTAGGCGGGAAATTGTGTTAGAAAAATTGATGGGATTGAAGGCTGATAAATCCCCAGGGCCTGATAGTCTGCACCCCAGAGTACTTAAGGAAGTGGCCCTAGAAATAGTGGATGCATTGGTGATCATTCTCCAACAGTCTATCGACTCTGGATCAGTTCCCATGGACTGGAGGGTAGCTAATGTAACACCACTTTTTAAAAAGGGAGGGAGAGAGAAAGCGGGTAATTATATACCGGTTAGCCTGACATCAGTGGTGGGGAAAATGTTGGAATCAATTATTAAGTATGAAATAGCAGCGCATTTGGAAAGCAGTGACAGGATCAGTCCAATTCAGCATGGATTTATGAAGGGGAAATCATGCTTGACAAATCTTCATTTTTTGAGGATGTAACTAGTAGAGTGGACAAGGGAGAACCAATGGATGTGGCGTATTTGGACTTTCAAGAGGCTTTTGACAGGGTCCCACACAAGAGATTGGTGTGCAAAATCAAAGCACATGGTATTGGGGATAATATACTGACGTGGATAGAGAACTGGTTGGCAGACAGGAAGCAGAGTCAGGATAAACTGATCCTTTTCAGAATGGCAGGCAGTGACTAGTGGAGTGCCGCAGGGCTCCGTGCTGGGACCCCAGCTCTTTACAATATACATCAATGATTTGGTGAAGGAATTGAGTGTAATATCTCCAAGTTTGCAGATGACACTGAACTGGGTGGCGGTGTGAGCTGTGAGGGGGATGCTAAGAGGCTGCAGGGTGACTTGGATAGGTTAGATGAGTGGGCAAATGCATGGCAGATGCAGTATAATGTGGATAAATGTGAGATTATCCACTTTGGGGGCAAAAGCGCGAAGACAGAATATTATCTGAATGGTGGCAGATTAGGAAAAGGGGAGGTGCAACGAGACCAGGGTGTCATGGTTCATCAGTCATTGAAAGTTGGCATACAGGGACAGCAGGCGGTAAAGAAGGCAAATGGTATGTTGGCCTTCATAGCTAGGGGATTTGAGTATAGGAGCAGGGAGGTCTTACTGCAGTTGTACAGGGCCTTGGTGAGGCCTCACCTGGAATATTGTGTTGAGTTTTGGTCTCCTAATCTGAGGAAGGATGTTCTTGCTATTGAGGGAGTGCAGCAAAGGTTCACCAGACTGATTCCTGGGATGGCTGGACTGACATATGAGGAGAGACTGGATCAACTGGGCCTTTATACATTGGAGTTTAGAAGGATGAGAGGGGATCTCATAGAAACATATAGGATTCTGACGGGACGGGACAGGTTAGATGCGGGTAGAATGTTCCCGATGTTGGGGAAGTCCAGAACCAGGGGACACAGTCTTAGGATAAGGGGTAGGCCATTTAGGACTGAGATGAGGAGAAACTTCTTCACTCAGAGAGTTCTTAACCTGTGGAATTCCCTGCCGCAGAGAGTTGTTGATGCCAGTTCATCGGATATAATCAAGAGGGAGTTAGATATAGCCCTTGTGGCTAAAGGGATCAAGGGGTATGGAGAGAAAGCAGGAAAGGGTTACTGAGAGAATGATCAGCCATGATCTTATTGAATGGTGGTGCAGACTCGAAGGGCCGAATGGCCTACTCCTGCACCTATTTTCTATGTTTCCATGACTGAAGCTGAAGGTATGCGAATCATTTTCCAGGGTGGTTTGGGGACGTGCCTGCCCCTTAGACAGTTTAGTTTTTTGACACCTTTCTGCAGGCTATTCTGATGCTGCCAAAAAGCCAAAAGTAATTTCCCCTGGCACGGTTACTTATATGTTTAAATTAAAAGTAGTTCTAGGGTCTTCAATGCAGCTTTACAGGGTCTAGTTCATTTCATTGGCAGGATAGGCGAACCAGTGTCAGTGTTCTTTCTCAGGCCAGCATTGACCACGCTCAATCAGCTCCGATGGATGGGCCACATTGTCCACATGCCTGATCCAAGGCTCCCGAAACAAGCGCTCTACTCCGAGCTCCGTCACGGCAGGTGATTTCCGTGTGGGCAGAGAAAACGCTTTAAGGACGTCCTCAAAACCTCCTTGGGGGGGGGGGGGGGAAATGTGACGTACTCATTGGCTCTTGGGAATCCCTGGCCTAAGACCACTGAAATCGAAGGAGGAGCATCTGAGAAGGCGCCGAACACTTTGAGGCTCTCTGTCGGGAGCTCACGGAAGCCAAGTACAAACAGCGGAAGGAGCGTACGACAAACCAAGCACCCCACCCACCTGTCCCTTCAACCATCACCAGACCCACTTGTGGCAGAGTGTGTAGATCACGCATAGGACTCATTAGTTGCCTTAGAACCCATAATACTGGTGTGGAAGTAAGTCAACCTCGACTCCGGGAGACTGCAGAAGAAGAAAGAGCTCATTTCACGAACAATCTAACACCAGATGCGTCATATTAATTTGCGAATGGTAAATTAAAATGAATGGATTGTCGGCTCATTTTAAAATAGCAGACAGAGAAAAGGCATTGATCATCGCTTCATGTTCATTGACGTCATTTCTATGTTCTTTTGACTCTGTCTAGAAGTTAATTATAACTCGCTGTAACTGTTTTTAACAAGTGATATAACTAAAGTGCAGAAACTGTGTGAACCTGACTGACTGCCACCTGTCTGTGACCAATGTCATTCTTACTAAATATTGCTCCTCACATTTGCCTGTGGATGTTGATTGCAATAGTGGATGGTGTCACCTCTTTTCCTGATTTATTTCATAGTAGCGAAAGTACCTCCCATCATGAATGTGTGGGGAAACAGAAAATCGCACTTCAAAGTTATACAACATCACCTCTTCGTTCCGTGGTCAACATCACCCAGCACCGTAATACACGATAGTGACATCTGAATTAATGGGGATCGGTGTAATTTTTGGATTAAATTCAGTATAATTCACCATCACTCCAACCAACTTCCCTATTTAATTTTAACCCATGCCACTTCCATGTGTGCACTGATGGGTATGCTCAAATAAAGACAGTTTATGCATTCACACCATGAAACATTCTGCTTATTTGTCTTGGCGTGTGCACTAAATCCCGAAGTTGATATGGTGGCGTACTCTGAACATGCAGTCATACTGACTGCAAATTCAGGGCCATTAAATAAACACCCCTCGAATTCTGACACTGAAACCATCTCGTCTTGTTACCTCCAGTTGTGCAACCAACAGCGGGAGCGTTGGGATTGGGAGAAGTGGGAAGGGAGCCCAGGATTCAGAGAGCTGGGAGTACTGAGAACTGGGGGAGAGAGATCTGGGGTTGGGAAGGGTGTATCAGTGTGTTATAGGAATGGGAGAGAGATCTGGGGTTGGGAAAGGTATACCACAGTGCTATAGGAACGGGAGAGATCCATGGGTATGGGGTGAGTATGTTTGAGAAGGTGTAGTGGAAGGGTCCTGGGATATGGGAGCACTTGGAAGGGGAATCAGTAATTCAACAATATGGGGGGTGGAATTATGGGGATTAGTGGTATTTGTGGGTGTCATTTGATGGGAGAGAACTGGGGAAGGTAGTTCTCGGGTCTGGGAATATTGAGGTGGTTCAAAGCAGTGCGAGAGGAGTTCTGGGGTCTTTCTGGTGAGAGACATGTAACAGGATCTGAGAGATTTGGGGATTGGTCATGGAGTGTTGAGGGGGTCTTGGGGCTAATGTCACATCTTTGGAGAACACACAACTTGTAAGATGGCTGCAGGTTTCCGGAATCTTCTGACCTGGTCAGGTGACCTGCTCTTTATTAAACAGCACTAGCTGCAGTAACACAGGTGTCCACAGTGTGGAGCTACAGACATTACACTTCTCCCTCCTTAAGAAGTAATTATAACAATCACCATACATAATTTGCATGGTTATATATAACAAAGGATATGGGCTTATTTTGCCATATTTACAAATCAAGCTTAACCACTTGTTTTCTGTTTCGAAGAGGATACCTTTGCTCTCGAACAGAACCTTCCAAACATGGTGTTGAATTTAAACTCATTCAGAGCTGATCCTGAGGGAAGTTTTCCTCCAAGGGATGCCCTTGATTTCCATTTGAACTTTCTCTCACTTCAGACTGTTTGTTTTCCTGCCTCGGACTCAGTCTTAAATTCTGACTGTCTCTTGGATTTGTTTCCAGTACATTGGATTTAGGATTTGCTACTGGTGTATCAAAACTATCTGATGAGTCAGAAATAATTGAATCACTCCCACCTTCAACTACTTTCATGTCTGTGGGTAAAATATGATCAATGTGAACAAACCTAACCTGTCCATTATCAAACACTTTGACCAAATGTGTGCGAGAGCCACACATCGCCACCATTCTTCCTGGTAACCACTTTACCCATTTATGGTGATGGTTCTTCACTCTTACGTTCTGATTTAATTTCACACTTCTCTCTTTTACTGTACCTCTATCATGATTCTCTTTCTGTCTTAATTGTGTCTCTTCTTCGGACTGTGCCAAGTTTGGTTTTAACAACGAGAATCTGGTTCATGGCTGTCGTGTGAGAAACAACTCTGCTGGTGTTCTACCAGTAGTTGTGTGAGGAGTATTACGATATGTTATAAGAAAATTAGCCAATTTGTGGTCCAATGACAATATCGTTTCGTTGGATTTGGACCCAATATTTGTTTGATGAGGGCATATTTTACAATTTGTACAGTATGCTCTGCTGCACCATTCGAAGCAGGGTGGTATGGTGGAACCTTGGTATGTTTCGCACCATTTTTGCTCGTGAACTGTGCAAATTCTTCTGAACGAAATTGTGGTCCTTTATCCGAAATAATTTCTTCTGGGAGGCCAAATGAAGAAAATAATCTTCACAAAATGTCTAATGTTTTACTTGTTGTTTTCCACTTCGAATGGCTATCAATCACAACGAACAATTGTTGTTCTTCTAGCTCAGCAAAATCAATATGTAGCCTTTTCCACACACTGGGAGGCCATTTCCATGGCTGTAATGGTACTGATGGGGGTTGCTTGCTTACCGATTGACATGTCGTACACTGACTGACTATGTATTCTATATCTTTATCAAGACCTGTGATGGGGAAGGCAATCTAGACATAGCATCAGCATTACTGCGTGCAAAACTCTTGGTCAAGTACATTCTTGGTCAGGTACTGGTCATGGAGGTCTCCTAATAATTTGGACCTGAATTTATTTGGTATAACCACTCTTGCAACCGACATGATACAATCTTTATCGACTGATAATTAATTCCTAAGAATGAAGAATGGATGAATATCTTTGTCTGTTACCTGGTTTGGCCATCCGTTTGCAATATAATCATACACCTTTGACATAACTGGGTCATGTTTGGTTGTTCTACCAATCTCTTCAGCTGTGACTGGCAATTCATCGATGTATGAAAAATAGAACACCTCTTCCCTATCGGGTGTAACTTGTGATGGGGAAGGCAATCTAGACATAGCATCAGCATTACTGTGCTCAGCTGATCGTCTATATTCAATATCATATCTATATGCTGACAAGATCAAAGCCCATCTCTGCATTCGGGCTGCAGCTAATGTTGGAACTGGGGACTTTGGATGGAGGATTGCTGTCAGGGGCTTATGGTCTGTAACGAGAGTAAACTTATGACCATACAAATATTTGTGGAATGCCTTGACCCCAAAAATTAATGCCAAAGCTTCCCTTTCGATTTGCGCATAATTACTCTCACTGGCACTGAGAGTGCGTGAAGCAAAAGCAATTGGTCTCTCCTCCCCACTACATAATACGTGAGAGATTACTGCCCCAACTCCACACGGAGAGGCAGCACATGCTAGCTTGATCTCCTGAGATATGTCATAGTGAACTAACATGGTGCTCTCTACCAAGTTGCTTTTACAATTCTTGAATGCTGTATCGCATTCTTTTGACCACTTCCAATGGACCTGTTTTTTCATTCAGTGGATGTAATATCGTAGCCAAATTTGGTAGGAACTTCCCATAATAGTTCAAAGGACTCAAAAATGATCGAAGTTCAGTGACATTCTTGGGAGTGGGTGCATTTCTGATTGCATCCAGTTTTTCCTTGGTTGGATGTAAACCATCTTTGTCTACTCTGTACCCTAAGTACTCCACTAAGGTTTGAAATAACTCACACTTGCGAGCAGCCACTCGTACTCTGTGCTTCTCTAGCCGTTTGAGGACTTCATTCAATATGTTATGAATTTGCCTATTTGGTGCTGAAATTATTATGAATATGGCAGGGGCGGAAGACACTCCAAATGGTAGCCTATTAAATTGATATAGGCCTAGATGAGTATTTATAGCCAAGCATGACTTGGACTCCTCATCTAGTTCAAGCTGTAAGTAGGCATTCGTCAGATCCAACTTTGAGAAAATCTGACCCTCTTGTCAGTGTTGTGAACAAATTTTCCATATTTGGCAATGTATTGGGGACATTACCCTCTAGAACCTGGTTTACAGTTACTTTATAATCACCACACAATCTTACCTTACCATCGAACATGGGTACAACAACAATGGGAGTAGCCTAACTACATCGATCTATCTTAGAAATAATGTTCAGTCTCTAGTCTTTTGAGTTCTTGCTCAACTTTCTCCTTGAGTGCATATGGTACGGAACGTGGCTTGCAGTAAACTGATCTAGCGTCCTTCTGTACCCTGACACTCGCCTTGAAGCCTTGGATTGGACTGTCCATTTCGCAGAACACCTTCGGATAATTTCTTGACGACATCATCCTTTGACGCAAATCTCGTTTCAACACAAAAAATTTCACTCCAATCTAGCTTCAGTGATCCCAACCAATTTCTTCCTAGTAAGGCAGGCTTGTCTCCTGCCACTACTATTAGAGGCAAGCTCTGAACTTGATCCTTGTATTTCACAGGTACGGTGATAGGTCGTATCACCAGAATGTTCTCTGCCGAGTAGCCTCGCAGCTCTATCTTGGCTTTCTCCAATGGAAATCCTGCAATTTGTCGAGGTATAGCGACTCCGGTACTACACTCATGGATGCACCAGTGTCGATTTCCATAGGTATCTTGAATCCTGCAACATCTATATGGATTATGATATATTTCGAATCGCCGTCCGTTAACCTCGTGCTCCTGATGACGTTTAACTCTAACATCTCCTCGTCCTGTTGTTGTTCTTCCATGCTATGTAGTCTCTGGGGATTTCTACTCATAGCTTTGAAAGCTGGTTTGCTCTTCAGTCGGCATGCCTTCGCAGGATGCCCAGTTTTTCTGCAGACGAAACACTGCCTTCACATATGGACAACTTTGAGCAGAATGTGTTGTCCCAGGCACCGATAGCAGGATGTCAATGCTCTGTTCCCATTTCCAGTTTCTGAGACTTTGGGGCCCCCCGCCTTTTACTTTGAACCTGCAGGCGATTCACCTCGGTTGTCTGATGACTGAAATTAATATAAAATTCTTGGGAATATTGGTCGGCCATGCTCATCAACCTAGCTGTCTGACCAGCTAAATCTAAAGTCAAGTTGGGCGTCGTCAATAACTTTCTTCTGATCGTATCATTTTTCATCTCACAAAACAAAACGGTCTCTCAATGCTCAGTTCTGAAAGTCTCCGAAATTACAGTGAATAGATCGCTTTTTAAATGCTTCAATGTACTCACTGATATCTTCTTTGGCCTTCTGATTTCGTATTCTGAAACGATAACTTTCAGGAATTTCTAACAGAACGAGACTATATTGTTGTTCCAGCTTAGTTAGAATCTGTTTCAGCGTTGTATCCTTTGGCTTGTCAGGCCAAATTTATCAGCGTTTCATACAACTCTGGCCCGGCCTCAGTAAAGAATATAGCTCTTTTTCGTTCCAACACCGCCCGGTTATTGTCTTCAGTACTGGGAATTTCGATTATATTATTTTCAGTGAAAAACATTTCTAGCCGATCCACATACGCTCTGAAACTTTCACGGTCGCGTTGAAATGCCCCCAAATGCCCTATAACTCCCATAGGGGCAGCCATTTTGACTCTGGCAGTTTAACCAAGTGCGCTGTAATTTACCTCGGATTTGTAGCTGTTTCCAAAAACAGAGAAGCTCTCAAAATCTCTCTGTCGGCTGGCTGAATCCTTCACCAACAAAAATGTCAGCTTTGTATTATCCGATTACATCCCATTCTCGTCACCAAATGTCATATCTTTGGAGAGCACACAACACACAACCTGTAAGATGGCTGCAGGTTTCCGGAATCTTCTGACCTGCTGGTCAGGTGACTTCTGACCTCTTTATTAAACAGCACTAGCTGCAGTAACACAGGCATCCACAGTGTGCAGCTACAGACATTACAGCTAAGGAGTGGGGAGAAGGACATGGGATGCACCAGCTTTGGAGGTGCTAAAATCTAGATTCATCTGCTTGGCTTTAGACTTTGCAGAATCTAGGAGCATCTAGAAATCTAATTTCAGGTTTCCAGCAGAGAGGGTAAAGGTCTGGCAAGAATTAAAGAGGAGAAGGAAAAATATGTGGGATCTGGGCCTGGCCTTGTTGGCGATTTTGGGTGTCTCTTTCTCAATACAGTTCCCTTATCTATCTTTGTTTCTGTTAAGCTGTTATGAATTTTCTGAATGCTGTTACTGGTTTTCAGCAGCTCGTGGAGTTTCAGCTTTTGACTGTAACAGTTAGTATATAGTCAGCAAATATTGTAATAATTGACATACATTCAGAAGATATTGTAATTAGTAGTCAGCGTAACTTATTGGCATGCAATTGGTGAATACTGCAACCCATGGTGTACTGTTGGAGACCTAAGTGAGCTTCGAACCCGATATCCTCTCCATCACACAGTGTACTTCCACCTCCATAACATCATCCCATCTGCTGAAACCCTCATGCATGTCTTTGTCACCTCCAAGTTAGACTCTTCAAGTGCACTCCTGCCCAGTTTCCTGCCCACCAGCCATCATAAACTTCACTTCATCCAAAACTCTCTTGCCCATATCCTATTCCACACTTTCTGTTCGCCCATCGCTCCTGTCCTCGCTGACTTGCATTGGTTCTGATCGTCAAATTTAACATTTTTCATCCTCCTGCTTAAATCCCTTCGTGGCCTCGTACTCCCCTATCACTGTCATGTCCCCTCCCTCTCCCAGAACTCTTGTTCCTCCAACTAACCTCTTGACAGTATCCTCCTCACTTTATCCCACTATTGGTGTCCATGACTTCAGCAGCCTAGGCTCCACGGTGAGAATTTCCTCTGTCAACCCCTCTGCCTTTCCATCTCTTGTCTCAACCCCCCCCCACCCGCCCCCAACCCCGGACCCACCCCTTCGACCAAGCTTATGGTCACCTCCTAATATCTCCTCCTTTGGCACACTCTCCATATTTTTCCTCCTTAACACCTCTGTGAAGCACCTTGAAACTTTTTTTTTTACATTAAAGGTGCCCTATAAATGCAGGTTGTTGTATTGGTGGTAGTGCTGACTAGGAGAGGAGAGGATACTGTTGGGATCGGGGTAAGCACTAACACTCTGGATAGAAGCAGCAGCAGAGCAGGGAAGGGAAAGGACAGAAGCAAAATCAGAGCCTTGAGACTGTGCTCCATAAGTAGATTTAAGCATGAAGGAAATAGCGTTGCACGAAGTGAGACACATCCAGGCGATACATTCTCTCTGCAACATGGTTTAATATGTTGTAGTTAGTGGATATATGCAGGAAACCATTACGCAGTGTTTGTTATGCAGCTGAACTCAGTTCAGTGCTGCACATTGTATCACTGTGTCCCCCTCTTGATGGGCAAAGATTAAAATGAATAGGTATTAAAAGTAGAAATTTCCCGTCGAGCTCTTCCACTCAGTTAGTCGTTTTTAGTTATGAATCTTCAACCAGCCTTTGTTTCTCCACAGGGTCGGTTCCCCGGTAATTTGGTGTCCACATGAAGCTTTAATCTTTCTCCCCGAGAGAAGTGATGGATTTATTTATGGCTCCGCCTCTGTTAAAGTTATCCTGTCAGCTCGAAACCTAAAAAAAAAATTCATTATATTTTTCAATAAGACTTGAAAAGTATTTCTACAGCTGCAGGAGATTTCTCCATCTGCATTTGCTGACAAATTGTGTAAAATTACCCACCTATTTAGAGTTAATGATCAGGGTTTTCCACTTGTGCAGTTCCCTACCAGCAATTTTCCTTTCCCTTTACGATAAGTGGTTCAGATGAAAGCTGAAGTATTCCCAGTGTGCTGACCAATGCCCTCAACCAATACAGCCTGAAAACAAATTGATTCACTCTGCATTTTACCAAGTTTCGAGGGATTTCTGCATTTCTGTAGTTTGTGCACTGAATGCACATGTTTACATTGCTAAAACTGGTTGACATTTGCTAAAACTGGCTGGCATTTTCAGAAGTCTTCAACTCATGTGTGATAAGGGAGCCATTTTTCGCATTGTGAATGTAAGGGCTGTTGTAGCAATGTCTACTTCCCTTGATCGGAGCAAAAACAACCAAACATATAGGTGCCTTAAATGACTCATAACCACTATACTACCATATCCCCTTATGTTACTGGACTAGTAATCCAGAGGCCTGGACTAATAATCTGGAGACAGAGTTCAAATCCCACCCTGGCAGCTGTGGAATTTATATCCAGTTAAATAAATAAATCTCGACTTTTTTTTTTAAAAGCTGGTATGGTGACCATGAAACTTATCAGATTGTTATAAAAACCCGTCTGGTTCACTGATGTCCTTCAGGGAAGGAAATCTGCCGCCCTTACCCAGTCTGGCCTGTATGTGACTCCAGACCCACGACAACGTGATCGACTCTTAACTGCCCTCTGAAATGGCCTGGCAAGCCATTCCGTTGTACCAAACCGCCACGACAAAGTCAGCACTGTGGGAGTACCTTCATCATTCACACGGCAGTGGTTCAAGAACGCTGCTCACCACCACCTTCTCGAGGGCAATTGGGGATGGGTAGTGAATGCCAGCCTTGCCAGCGATGCCCGTATCCCATGAACAAATATAAATATATTTAAATCCTACAGAGAAGTCTAGCACATACACTATAAAAACTGAAGGTGCAGCCCTTCTGCACACTGAGAAATCACAGACACTCCCTCAGCATTGTGTATAATTGAAATGGAACTGATACGGTGATCCTATGTTATAGACTGAGGAGTAAAATGAAAGACGGGTGAAAAGCTGATTTAGTTAAACGCTTACACTTATTCCCAGAAGGAATTTTCTCCTAGTTGCCTTCAAACTGCTTGACAATACCTCTTGTGTTTTGTTATGTGAGAAGTCATGAGACTTAATTCTGAGGGAATGCCTTCTAACCAATAAAGTAAAATTGGAGGATTTCACTGAGGTTTACAGCAGTTTAACAGCTAGTACCGTTGAAGTATTAAAAGCCGTAACAGTACAACTAATCCCATTACTATTTCAGAAACCTTGTAGTGTTCATTGCATTAGACTCATCCATTTCTGACATGATTTTTTTTCCTTTACTGTATTTCTTTGGTCTGAGGGTTATTTTTAAAGCAATTTCAGCTATACGTAAAGTCTAGATGTAGTTTGACGATTCAATCACTGCAGTATTGATAGAACAAGACTTGAACAATAATAAACTCTGTTTTATTTGCCTCACTTAAGGGGGCTGTGTTACTGTTTAAGAGGACTAAGGTGGATGAAGTCGCAGGTTTCTCAAACACCTAGGGATACTCCACCCAGTTGTTGAAATACTGTCGTTGACTATGTCTCTGCTGTAACGCACCCTTTCAAAGGGGGTTTCACTTATTTGTCTTTGTTTATTGGGTAAATTCAGCATTTCTAGCAGGTAGCTGCACTTGAAGGGAAAGCAGGTCATCGAGCCTCCAGTGTTGTAGCCCCACCGCTGAGCTATGCTGTCTGCTTATCCTACATAGACTCCAGTTGAAGTTTCACCCTTCCTGTTTTTGGATCCCCTCATGATCATCAATATCGACCTCTCTCTGTAGTGTAGTGTCAAGGTCTTCATTCCTCGTCTCATCCGCACTTTATCAAAGACTTCCCCCCACAACCCCCCCCCCCCTTTTTTCGGTCAGCAAGCACTGGAACACGAGCAATTCCTGAATGGTAGACGATGCTCGAACCCCTGTTCCTCTGACCATCTCTCCTTGTGGCTGCATTCCTGTCCATAAATGTGTTTGTCAGACATTCCCCATCATTGCTGAGCTTACCCTTCCTGACCCCGAACACTCTGCCCCGGCAAGGGTCCTGGCTTCACTCCTCTATCATCCCCACTTTAGTAAATGCCAAGCCTGACATGATACCGAACTCCTCTTCGACCATCTTCATGGCAATGCTATCATTATTGGCCGGGCAACTGTTCCATGTGAACCTGAGCCCCTTTTGCTGTCCTCGACCTCATTACCCTCCTGAACAACAACAACAACTTGTATTTATATAGCACCTTTAACTTAGCAGTATTAGAAGATAAAAAATTTGACACCGTCCGCATAAGTAGAAATTAGCGCAGGTGATGGGGGATATGTTTTAAGGAACGTCTTGAAGGAGGAAAGCGAGGTAGAGAGGCGGAGAGGTTTAGGCAGGGAGTTTCAGAGCTTGGGGTTGCGGCAACAGAAGGCACAACCACCAATGGTTGAGCGATTATAATTGGGGATGCTCAAGAGGACAGAATTAGAGGAGCGCAGACATCTCTTGGGAGGAACCGGGTGGGGGGGGAGGGTGGTGTTTGTGGGGCTGGAGGAGATTACAGAGATAGGGAGGGACGAGGCCATGGAGGGATTTGAAAATAAGGATGAGAATTTTGAAATCGAGTCGTTGCTTCTGGCCTCAATCTTACTTCAATCTTTTTGTTGAGAATTGCTCCTGAGATATCAGCTGTCTGAAATGTTGCACTCCCCTTATGGTAGTTTATTGGTCTCTGACTAAGTATCTCTATGTGCCAACTCTGATATCGTCATGCCTGTTGTGTGGAGGAAGGACATGCTTGAGGCCAAATGATAACTCCTCTCTTCTGGAGATCTTCCAGCCCATCCAGTTCCCATGCCACATTCGGTCTTCGGTTTCCAACCCTTCACGGTTCATTTCTTCCTTCCTATGTGAAGCCACATAGATAGGAGTGTCTTGCTTCTGTCCCACTGACATCCACCTTGACTTTTTAAATTTCCTTTTGTCTTGTCTCTATCCACCTACATATGTAACTCATCTTATTTAAAGACCAGGATGGTCTTTGGATCCCCTGTTTCCTCAAACAATGGCCCAGCCATTTTCCCCTACATTCCAACAGTGACCACACTCCAAAAGTACTTCATTGGCTGTAAAGCACTTTGAGATGTCCGGTGGTCGTGAAAGGCGCTATATAAATGGAAGTCCTTCTTTCCAACCATTCTTCATCCACCATCGCCCTCCTCTGCTTGGTTGAACTTGTTCTCACCCTGAGCAACTTCTCTTAAACTCCACGCCTTCATCCAGATTAAAGGTGCTCATTGGGAACCTACATGGCTGCCAATTATGTCTGGCTTTTTTGTCTGATGTGTTGGGTACTTGTTCCAGACCTGTTCAGGCTTGCTTCCTGAGGTTCCCTGCTCTGTTGCCTTGATTACTGTGTTGCTGTTCCCTCCTCTTGCGAATTTCATTTGACGACACTTCCCATTTACACCCCTCCCTTGCCTTGTTTTTCTGGAATTACCCCATCCTCTGATGATGGGCTTAACACAGATATCCCAGCTATCATACGCCCACGGGCTTCAAGGACTAATTGGATTATGCTTCATTGCTCCTTGCCTACTATAAAAAAAAAAGCTCTGACTGCATTGCTGAGCGAGGAAGTGGAGCATCATTCTAACATGAACTGGTGGTTTTGGTGAAGAAGGCGTGTTTACAGAATTAATCATTTTCATGTAAAGATTCAAAACTTGGCTATGTGGACCATGTTCCAGAGGCCTCTTGAATTCACCACCTATGGCTGGAATTTGCTGCCCACAGCACTATGTTCAAATAAGATGATGTTGGAAATAAAATGCACTCCCCCCCCCCCCCCCCCACCACAATAATAGGTAATTTTCTACGACTGGGAAAAATAATTATAATAGCAAAAGAAAAATAACAATTTTACTAAGTGGAAAATGTTCCTTCATTTAAAAAAAAAAGTCCAGTGCAGGTTCATTGTAGAATCCAAAATGCTTGAAAATAAAGTGTCAGAATGACACCATTTTATGGAGAAGTTATAATGGGATATGCTCAGTCATTGAGCAATCCATGTAGGTTTCATCATCATAGGCAGCCCCTGGAATCGAGGATGACTTACTTCCACGTCAGAAAGTTCACAGGTGTTTCAGTGAAGGCCCGAGTATTCCAGGTCCCGAACTAAATCTTGAAGAGTGGAAGATATGTGTGTGTGCATTTTTTTAATGTGGCCGTTGCACACCAGCCACCACACAGGCTTGATAGATCTAGATCTAGGTCTTGGTCCACTGGCAAGGATTACCCAAGATGACTGGAGACCAGCCCTGCTGCACGTGCCTGGGGTGCACACATAATCTCTGTGTAGGTTTAATGCACTGTTTGTGCATGTTGTGTGTGTGCAATCAATCAAATTAAAAAATCAAGGCCATGTGTGAGCAGAGTCGGAATGTATTCCTGGTGCAGACCAGTGAATGTACTTAAGCTTTTAGTTCTGTTGTCTTGCTATCCAGGACTGAAAGCCAGTGAGTTTATGCCTCAGTCCTGGTCATTCTACAGACACCAGTGGATATGGGGCTGCTGCTTCACTGAAACATGCTGTTCTCTCCAGTAATCCTCTTGGGTGGGGTTTATGGTGATTCAGGATTGTGTTGTGCAAATCTGATTTCTGTTTTAAGATGTAAAAGACATGTTCTGATTTCTGCCCTCCACACCTTTTAGAGCCCAACCTCTTCCAAAAATGCAGCTGTCACAGGTCGACAAGCCCGTGCAGCAGCCCAGCCCTGGTGCCACTCCCACCGTGCTCAATGATTTTGCTTGGCTGGTGCAGATGGTCACATTTGCATTAGTAAAAACAAATGGGGAGCATGAAAAGACTTGTGTTTGTGTTGCATTGTTGCTGTGTTTTGACGATCCCTGTGCCCACAATGAGTGCGTATTTTGAAGGTGATTTTGTTATTGTGGTGGATTGTAAGTGACATTCAAACAGGGTGCCTTACTTATCGACCCTGCTCTCCTGACGCATGGCAGACTGCAGGCTCCTGAACCGTTCTGGAGAAGTGCCGGTGAGAAGGTTAATTGGCATCTCGCATCCCCCCCCCCCCCGCCAGCTCCTAATGGTTTCAGTTCAATATTTGCATATTTACTGCTTTTTAAACCGCTAAATCCTCACTGCCAGTTTCTTGCAGGTATAATGGAGCCCTTGTGATGCCTGCTTTTTTTTTGGTGCAATATTTAAAACTCAGCTCTTTTGCAGTTCCAACTCACTGCCATTTCATGTGGTGCAACATCCTGTGACTGTCCTGCAGATTTCAACATCAGCACGTTTGGGGGTGGGGCGGACGAGGGAGGAAGGGATAAAACGACAGGCTTGTAATTAAGTAATACAAGTACTTCATTTTATCGTCGACAGACTTTTGAACTGCAGTCAATAGCTTTAGCTTGGCCCAGAAGGTAGCATTCTTGACTCTAATTCAGAAGGTCGTGGGTTCAAGCTCCACTCCAGGGGCACACAATGTCGTCCAGAGGTTCCCACATTGGGGGTAGGGGCTGTGAGCTGGCCGAAACGAACCAGTACAGTAGTCACCGATGCGACCTCAAATGGCCAGAGGAGGTGCATTAAGGGGACAATTCAGCACAGTGCGGGTTGTTTGAAACTCCAGAAGTGAAGCAGCTTTGATAGGTCCAAAGTTCACTTCTATAAACTGGCGGTGATTGAAACATCTCCTACTGTGCTGAGGCGGCCTCGTATTACACCACCTCTGGCTGTGCTCACCAAGTCCCGCTCACCCACCACCCCCTGTGCTCACTGACCCACATCGGCTCCTGGTTAAGCAACGCCTCGATTTCAAAATTCTCATCCTTGTTTACAAATCCCTCCAAGGCCTCGCCCCTCCCTATCTCTGTACTCTCAGCCTCACAACCCCACGAGATGTCTGTGTCCCTCAAATTCTGCCCTCTTGAACATCCCTCATTATAACTGCTCAACCATCGGTGGCTGTGCCTTCAGCTGCCTGGGCCCCAAGCTCTGGAACTCTCTCCCTAAACCTCTCCACCTCTCTACCTCTCTTTCCTCCTTTTAAGACGTTCCTTAAAACCTACCTCTTTGACCAAGCTTTTGGTCATCTGCCATAATTTCTTATTATGTGGCTTGGTGTCAAATTTCTCTGTTTTGTCTTATGACACAGCCGTGAAGTGCCTTGGGATGTTTTACCACGTTAAAGGCGCTATATAAATACAAGTTGTTGTTGTTGTTGTGCGAGGCTGCATTTGTGGCTCTCTTACTGGTTGCTTTAGGCAGTTGCTGGCACCCACCAAGTAAGCAGTGTCTATTGACAATATTACAGCTTGCTATCAGTCCAGGTAGATCTTTGCCTGAATAATTAGCTGCACTGGTCTTCCATTTCAAATTGAAGTGTTCCCAACACCCTGAGACATGCCCCCAAATTGCTGGCTTGAGTTGTGGGCAGATAGTTAGCGATGAGACGTGAATCTCCCAAGAAGCAGGCTCGAAGCAGGCTCGAAACAAAGGTTTGGGAACCTGTGATCTAGGCTGTAAAAGGTCCCCTGGTACCAATTTGAACAACAGCAGCTGAACATTTATCCCTCCACTCAACACGTCCAAAAACAGATTAACTGGTCACTGATCTCGCTGTGTAAACTGCTTTCTGTATTTGCCGACAAAACAAGTGACTACACCTCAAAAGCAAATCATTGGCTTTGGGATGTCCTCCGGATGTGAAGGGCGCTATAAAAATGCAAATTCTTTCCTTGCGTTGTTTTGTAGACAAAAGCAACAGCTCATTCTCACACAGCAAGATCCCACAAGCAGTAATGAGATGGAACGACCAGTTAATCTACTCTAGCGTTGGTTGAGGGAGGGTTGTCAGCCAGGGACACTGGGAAAGCTCCCTGTTTCTCCTTGGAAAATCTGTCACGAGATCTTCAACTTTGCAGGCAGGTTGCAACCTCCGCTTAACATCTCATTTTCAAGGTCAGCACCTCGAACAGAGCAGCACGCTGGATGCCTGCCTTCGATTATGTGCTTAAATCCAGCAGTAAGCCTTGAACCCATGGCCTTTTGATTTGGAAATCAGATTGTTATTAATTGAGCCAAGCTGACACTTGGCCCTATTGAAAGCTGGAGATAGGGGGGCATATCTGCCCTAATTGGTCATGGGAAATCTTCCCTTTTTCCAAACTGGACAATTGCTCACCTTGGAACTCTCTCCCTAACAACACTGTGGGAGTACCTTCACCACACGGACTGCAGCGATTCAAGAAGGCGGCTCACCACCACCTTCTCGGGGGCAATTAGGGATGGGCAATAAATGCTGGCCCTGCCAGCTATGCCCACATCCCATGAACAAATTTTTTAAAAAACCCTGCCAATACTTTATATAAAGTTGTGTCCCTTCTTGCCGCATGTGGGTGCAATTGGCTGCTTGAGTGCTTTGTACACCAAGGGGCCGAAATTGGCCCTTTCTATAAAAGCCATGACCACCTCCGAGGCGGCCCCAGATCGGTAAGGACTCGTTCCTCGATCAGCACGGAGGACTCGCCATTTTGTAAATTGCCATCCTTTATTTTTGGAGCGGTATACGGGGTCGCCCCGCCAATTTTCCCGCCGTGTCGGCACGTGCCGACCCCTTACCGACCGGTGGGCGACCTGCTTTCCAACCCCCGTGGGGAAATTGCCCCGTGGGAGTGGTGCTGCCGCAGATCGGTGCCCCCCGACAGCTTTCCCCAGCAGGGAGCTGTCTGTGTGGCTTGGCGGCGTGTTTGCCCTTAAAGGGGAGGTTGCACTGCCGGTGACTCCATTTTACTTTGTCTTGTTGGCCGACTGCCAGGATTGGCCGGACCACCAACAGGCAGCTGGGCCTGGCTGAAACCCTTCCCGGTGGCCCAGTGTTTGCAACTAAAGTGGCTGCAGAGTTCACAGCGGCCCTCCCCTTTAACCGAAGGGGAGAGACGTTGTGACGCATCAGCGCGCATCGCGATGACCTCATCAGCGCGGCACTGATGACGTGGAGCGATGGCCGTTCCGATCCGCCCGCACTTCCATCCCTCTCCAGCACCAACACCGCTCCGATCGGAAACGAGAAACAAAGTGCTTCATTGTAGGATTGTCCGCCCAATGCATTGAGGCGAACGGAACACTTAAAAATCGGTCGGTGCACCCCGATTTGGGTGGAGGGCAATTCTGGCCCCCAAGTCTCCAAGGCAATGAAAAAGCTGTTTTCTGATTGGGGTTGCGCAAGAATCAAACCTTTGCTCTAATACTGACCTGTAATTGTGCACAGTTGAAGAGAAGACCCGACACCTTTCATATTCTATGTCTTGCTTGCTTTCTTGCTTACTTTTGAAACCAAAGATCCCGAGGTGGAGTCAAAGCAAAGCACCAATGCCAGGAATCTGAAATCAAAAACCAAAAACACAAAGTGAGGTTGGTCAGCCAGCAGCTGAAAGAAAATGTTGGGTGGGACCTTCATGACGAATTTCAAAGTGTGGGTTGCAAAAAGCCTTGCCCTGACATGACCCAAGTGAGATTAGTGATGGAATCACGTTCAAGTACTATCCAAAATGACTTCATCTGACAGAGGTGTGAGTTTGCACACCAGTGCTCACTGTTTACCTGTGTGAGCCATGCACACCAACTTGTAAATACCGGTCATACCTGATATATTCCTGGCCAACATCTCCACTTGTCCCACTGATGCTGTTGTATGTAAGCTATCTGCATCATTAATCCCTTAAATTTATAGGGGACAAAATTGCCCCTATTTATAGCCCTGTTAGCACCTCCGGGGGGCGCTAACTGGGGGCAAGGCAATTTTCGCCTGGGGGAGGGGGGGCGGGGGGGCGATACCGCTTCCCGGGAAATTGCCCTGCAGGTTTGGGGGGCGCTGTCCCGGCAGCGGTGAGTCCCGTGGTTAGTGCCCTGGGCCGCCCCCTTAACACCCCGAGGGGGGGGAAATTGCCCCGCGGACCCCGAGACTGGAGTGGGCGGATGTCAGTGCCAGCTTCGCAGGTCACGATGCCGGCGAACATCTGCTTCCGAGGCGTTGTTTAAAGGGAAGGCCTGCAGTGCCCCGGGCCGCCATCTTTCTTTGTCAGCTGACTCTTGGGTCGGCCCGACCCGTGGCGGCCCTAGCGTGCTCCAGGCCACCGTTGTGCAGCCCTGGCACTCCGTCTTGGTTGCCGGGCTGGCCCGGTCTTGTGCTGCCCTGGTGGCCACCAAAGGGCTGTGCAGAGTGCGGGAGCGGCCCTCCCCTTTAATAGAATGGGGAGGGGCGTTGTAGGCCTGGCACCGCCCCCAAAGGGAGCGGGGCACAGCGACAGCGCTCGGCTTCCTTTGAGACGCGGTAGGCCCAATTCCGCGCGTGGGCGGGACTTCTGGGCCAGCGATAAAAGTCTCGGCCCCGGAAGGTTACCGCCACCAATCAGGGCGAGGGGTTTGACCCCCCATAGTGCTTTTCAGGGTTTTTTTTTCTTTTCCCATCCCTGTTTTTGTATCTCGCTCACTTTTCCCAAGCCAGTTTGCTGCCTTGTATCATACAATGCCATGTGCGAATTGACATGCTGAGAAGGCAGAGAGGAATTGTCTTCACACAACACACAGCTAAAGTACCCAAATTACCTATTCATCAGCAAGCACTTGTAAATGTCACTGGGCAATTCTGGTCACTGTAGCATATGTCTCTTTAAAATTCTTCACCCAGTTTTGCAATAGATACAAACTTTGGCTGATGCATCTACTGGGCAGTTGCCAAGATATGTAAAAACATTAGCTTTAATGTTCCCTTCCTGCACCAATGATGAATTACTGATTGCATCTAATATTGATTTGGTGCATCATTCTCTGGAGGCAGGCGCATGGACTGGGGAAGGGGTGTGTGGGCGGGGTGACTCGGGACTTGCACTGTGAGTCACCTTGGGTCATACTTCAGCACCACCTACTGTCTGGCTGGAGGCAACAATAGAGGAGGCTATCGAGATGACTACTCTTTTTCAACTGGTGTCCAACAAGACATTGGTCTGAGAGAGTAATGAGAAAATCTAAAAATCTCTGCTGTATATTGTTCATGTTAATTCAAGATATCTTAGCCAATCAGAAAGAAAGACTTGAATTTATATAGCGCCTTTCACGACCACCAAACGTCTCAAAGCGCTTTACAGCCAATGAGTACTTTTGGAGTGTAGTCACTGTTGTAATGTGGGAAATGCGGCAACCAATTTGCGCACAAGCAAGCTCCCTCAAACAGCAATGTGATAATGATCAGATAATCTGTTTTTTTTTGTTATGTTGATTGAGGGACCTCTGCTCTTCTTCGAAATAATGCCATGGGATCTTTTACGTCCATTTGAGAGAGCAGTCAGGGCTTCGGTTTAACATGTCATCCGAAAGACGGCACCTCCAACAGTGCAGCACTCCCTCAACACTGCACTGGAATGTCAGCCTAGATTTGTTTTGTGCTCAAGTCCCTGGAGTGGGACTTGAACCCACAACCTTCTGACCCAGAGGCGAGAGTGCTGCCCACTGAGCCACAGCTGACAGTAGATATTAAGAGTCAGCTGATAGACTTGGCCATTGTTGAATGATTGTCTTCTCAGTCCCTGCTTTTCACGTTTAAATTAATTGCAGAATAGAGCTGTGTTTACCCATGAACAAGTATAATAAACTTTAATTCAATGCAAAAATAAAAATTGTGAATTCTGGAATTCACAGCACGGTCAGTCAGCAATTGAAAGCTCTGTTAGAAAGGGCACACTAGAGCCACTAACCTGTCTTCCTAGTTCAGAGGTTGATGCCCATTTCCAGCTTTTAATTTTTTTTTAATTCATAATTTATTTCATTTGCCCATTACTGTCACAAGAATACACCAACTTTGCAGCATAGTACTACAGGTGCAATCTCCCAAATCCGGAAACCTCGTAACCGAGGCCACTCCAGATTTTGGGTATTTCCAGATCTCGGAACAGAAATCCGAAGTCCCGAATCTGGAAACCCTTGGGCCGACTTTCGTGCACCTGTATTTTCCGACAGCATGCCAACCCGATCAAGGTGGGAACACCAGAGGCAGCGGGGAGAAGAGGAGCAGCCAGCCCCAGGACACAGCGCGCTGACCCGACCGAGGAAGGAACACCGGAGGCAGCGGGGAGATACCTTGCTCCCTATTAAAAAAAAATGTCTGGTTTTCGGACCATAGTTCCGGTTTTCGGATGACCCCTCCTCCGATCTGTGCGATGTCCGGATTTCGGAACATTCCGATTTCTGGAACTCTGGATTTGGGAGGTTGTACCTGTACATGGAGTTTGATCACTTGGAGTATCAGCATGTTGCACAGTATCTTGGGCGTGCGTTTGAAGTTCTGCCACAAATATCCGACTCCTCTCAGCTGCTGTGTCCACTTTGCCTGCTTCAGGGGCCCACAGTGATGGGGAAGATTTGACGGACAATTGTTCTGCGAGAGCCTCTGGCAGCCCCTTCCGAACGGAGTTCATGCTGCACAACCTTGTGCCAAATCAAGATAATCCTGATGTACAATTAAATTTGTCCCTGTTTTTAATCTAGTGTCTGCTTGTAATTCAGGAAAGAAGAATTTTTAATTTAATAAATACAATAGACATAAAATCAACCAGCATGGGAGCAATGTGAGGGACTTTATACCGATATTAAAACATAATCTGGAATTGACTTGCCTGGTTTTATGATAAAGGAGCAACTAGTGTAAACTTGGCTCCTCAGACTCTGGAAGGGTTGGTGGTTGGGGGGAGGGTGTAAGATGCACTGCATGGTGTAAGTCGTACAAAATCCCAGAGTCCCCATTTTGATTCCTGGTTCCTGCAGAGTTAACTGATCTCTGGGGTAGTGCCTGGGCTATAACTGATCTCTGCACCTCTGCATTAAGGAGGAGAAAAGTCAGACACAATTAGGATTGGCAACTCTGGTTGGATGTATTTCGGGAGGTGTAATGTATGCAGCTGTGAGTATGCTCACAGGTTTGTAGAACTGTTGCCACCGATACGCTCGTGGAATTCCGCGAGAGGTGGGCACCGGAGGGATTGGAGTGCATCATCACCCCCGGCAACCAAATTTTAATTTGATTTTTTTATAAGTTTTAAAGTTCTATTTGTTTTATTGCCGGGTTTTTAGTGTTCCCCGAGACAGGGGGGCACTTGTATAATTTGCCTCTCGGTGCCCCTAAAAAAAAAACCCAAAAAAACAAAAACAAAAAAAGGGCACTTGAAAAATGTTTGGAGTGTTCCCCCGCCCCTTTAATAAGGGGGCACTTGAATTAATTGTTTCTTTGTGTTTGCAACAAAAGAGTTGTAGAGCTGCTGCCACTGATACGCTCGTGGCCTTCCGCGAGAGGTGGGCACCGGAGGGACTGGAGTGCATCATCACCCCCGGCAACCAAATTTTAATTTGAACCATGTCCAAAGTTTAATTTGTTTAAGTTTGTCGGTTTTAGTATCCCCCCCCCCTTTTTAGTCAGGGGGCACTTGTATAATTTGTGTTTTTAGTGCCCCCCCCCCCCCCCCAAAAGCCAAAAAAAACAAGGGGGCACTTGAAAAGTTTTTTGGAGTGTGCCTCCCACCCCCTTAAATCAGGGGGGCACTTGATTACTGATACAACTCAAAATAGTTGTAGAGCTGTTGCATGGTGAGTGGTTTAGCCAGTCACGTGATGTTCACAAGACTCAATAAAACCCCAGCCAGTTGGGTCTCGGTCATCCACGATGAGGTATGCAGTTGTGAGCCTAGTGGATGAACTGGTAATATGTAGTGTGATTGTTAAACCTTTGTTAATAAACCAACTTAATAGCAATGTGTTGCTATGAATTATTAAGCAAGAGCTCATGAATGAAATACATTACAGGGAGGTTTCAGCACATGATCAAATGGTTTTAAGGACTCTGCTACTAGAAACCCACTTGCTAAGGAGTCAAGCAGTTTGCCCCCCCCACCCCCCCCCCCCCCCAGTGGAAAAGAAAGACTACATTGCACCTAGTGGTAGACTACCCTTTTTGTTTCCCAAAATCTGAAGGTTGTAGAAGGACTATTGTTTAAACGACCGATTGGGGGTGAGTAGGACGATGTATTGTTTTGACTGAGGCCATTCTCTTCTGCCATTTTGACTCCCTGACTCTGCAGTCGTTGTGCTGAGTTTACTGCTGTCATTTTAAACATTCAGATACTTCCCCAGCCCAGGAGTACGCCTGGCTGTGCAGCATTGTGTACAGAGACATGCTATGCACAGGTTTGGTGCGAGTGGGCCAGCGATACTGAGCCATGGTTGTGTGCAGTGTACTGAGTCTCCGTAGTACCTGGAGCTCATTTGGGAGCTGCTTTGGCAGATCGCTGACTATAGGTTCCTTGACTTCCTTTCCCGTTAAGGAGCAGAGCTTAGCATGAGGGATACCGAAGGTGGGAGAAGAACAATTATTTTAACACTGGATTGGGGGTGGATTATCACATTTTAGTTTGCTGAATCTGTTTCTTTTGACCTAAACATTAACCTGATCTGCCAATACAGGATATAATTTGTTTAAAGGGCGCAGTATTCACGAGCAATTATACGACCAACTATTTTTTTTGTTTGAAATTTCTCGTGTTGATTTAATTTTAGCAATGGAAAAAAGTACAGTGTTCGCATAAAATGGGATTTCTTCATCCCGGCATTTTCCCTCAACTTCTTGGCAGAAGGAATTTCACTTCCCTGCGAGATTGCCAATATGACTGGACTTTGACGTGGAACGATTTGATGGAGGCTCTGTCTCACTGAGCGTTGTTCCCACAGCAGTAGGTTGGGGAAGTCCATCTGGGGAGCCCAGCGGGTAGGGACACTGTGCGAATGGCACATCCCAGTGCAGTATGTTTACTGGGAAACACTTGACCATTTCAGATAGTCCTGTCCTTGAGTAGTTTATTAAGGCAGAATTATCTTGTTTACAATAATAGGGAAACCATCTCACAGCTGCCTCTGGCTCATGATGATAACTCGATTTAAATATTAGTCAGAGAAAATAAACTACTTGTATTATAATCAGGAAGAATCTACAGCAGGAACCCGCACAGGAATGAACTCGGTTGCTGCCTCGTATCATAACAGCAGGAAGGGCCGGTTTGATCAAGTAAATATCGTCTAATCTCCAGTAATTTGACTCTTGGCTCCTGATATTTTCTCCATTTTTTTTCCACTTGGCTTTTTCCCTCCTTATCTGATGGAGTGATGAATGATGGAATACAATTTCTGGGTACTGGCAGTCCTTTGAAGGTGTGGTCTCTTAATTTGCAGAGGAATGATCGAATGATTCGAGAACAACATCAGTACGGTTTGTAGTGGCCATTTTATTGTCAACAAGTAAAAGGCGTAAGTATTTAAGCGGCACTTAACAGAATAGGGCAAGAATTGACATTAGTGCTTCTATTGCCGCCTGTCAAGCTGTGCCTTCCTCCGTTGCCTTGATTTCACACTCAGTCAGCGTGACTCCTAGTTTTGACCCACAAAATTGGCTCTGCTTTTAAATCCAAGGAAGAAGGAAGCTGCAGACTGTATTCTTGTCCCCGGGAGAATCAGTTAACCTACCCCATCTCCTGAACCATCATAACTGTAGTTGGTTAGCACCTCTGTCCAACAGATAATGGTTTATTTGACTATTGCTCAACTTAAACCTAGTTTCCTGTCTGGCATTTCAAATGAACATGAGGGGAAATTAAGACGGTTGATATGATCTTGCAGCTAGTCTAGGTGTTGACTTTGGTGCTTCCATTGTTCTGGCCAATATGATATTGGGATGCTAAGGGAAGTAAAGGTGGAAATTGCTGAGGTATTGGCCATAATCTTCCAATCCTCCTTAGATACGGGGATGGTGCCAGAGGACTGGAGAATTGCAAATGTTACACCCTTGTTCAAAAAAGGATGCGAGGATAAACCCAGCAACTACTGGCCAGTCAGTTTAACATAGGTAGTGGGGAAGCTTTTACAAACGATAATCCGGGACATTATTAACAGTCACTTAGACAAGTGTGGATTAATTAAGGAAAGCCAGCATGGATTTGTTAAAGGCAAATCGTGTTTAACTAACTTTATTGAGGTTTTTGATGAGGTAAGAGAGGGTTGATGAGGGCAATACAGTTGATGTGGTGTACATGGATTTCCAAAAGACAGAATAGGCTTACCAGCAAAGTTGAAACTTGTGGAATAAAAGGGATAGTGGCAGCATGAATATGAAATTGGCTCAGTGACGGGAAACAAAGAGGAGTGGTGAACGGTTGTTTTTCGGACTGGAGGTAGATAGACAGTGGTGTTCCCCAAGGGTCGGTACTCGGACCACTGCTTTTCTTGATGTATATTAATGACTTGGACTTGGGTGTACAAGGCACAGTTAGAAAATTTGCAGATGACAAAACTTGGAAGTGTAGTGGGGAGGATAGTGATAAACTTCAAGAGGACATAGATAGGCTGGTGGAATGGGCGGCAGATAATGCAGAAAAGTGAAACATTTTTGTAGGAAGAATGAGGAGAGGCAATATAAACGAAAGGGTACAATCCTAAAGAGGATGCATAAACTGAGAGACCTGGGGTTGTATGTGCACAAATCATTGAAGGTGGCACAGCAGGATGAAAAAGCAGTTAAAAAAACATATGAGATCCTGAGCTTCATAAATTGAGGGATGGAGTACAAAAGCAAGAAAGTTATGATCGTTTATACAACACTGGTTAGCCTTAACTGGAGTATTGTGTCCAATTCTGGGCACCGCGTTTTAGGAAGGATGTGAAGGCCTTAGAGAGGGCGCAGAAAAGATTTACAAGAATGCTTCCAGGGATGAGGGACTTCAGTTACGTGGATAGACTGGAGAAGCTGGGGTTGTTCCCTTTAGAGTAGAGAAGTTTGAGAGGAGATTTGATAGAGGTGCTCAAAATCATGAGGGGTTTAGACAGAGTGGATAGAGAGAAACTGTTCCCATTGGTGGAAGGGTCGAGAACCAGAGGACACAGAGTTAAGGTGATTGGCAGAAAAACCAAAGGTGACATGAGGAAAAACATTTTTATGCAACGAATGGTTAGGATCTGGAATGCACTGCCTGAGAAGGTGATGGAGGCAGATTCAAGCGTGGCTTTCAAAAGGGAATTGGATAAGTACCTGAAGGAAAACAATTTCCAGGGCTACGGGAAAAGGGCGGGAGAGTGGGACGAGCTTGAAGTGCTCTTGAAGAGAGCAGGTACGGGCTCGATGGGCCGAATGGCCTCCTTCTGTGCTGTAACCATTCATCTATGAACACCTAACATGCGATGCTGTTGCCCATCTGCTTGTCCCTAATTCCCTGTTGTTCCGACCAATCTCCAATATTAACATATTCTAATCAATGACCCCATGATCAGATCAACTTCTGACGTACATCGGCAGTCTGTGGGTTTAAACTGTATCACTTTGAATGAACTGCAATGCAGGATGGTTAATGAGGCAAAGCAAAAGATGTTCATTTATCTCCTTTGTCCAATATTCTTACAATACCTCCCCCTCCCTTCGCCTCCCCCCACCCGCCCACCCCCCCCAAACTGCTCCCCAGCTGATTTCAACTGATAAAGCTGAAAGCAGGGCTGGAATGTGCCACCTTCCCGATCAGTGTGGGTCAATACCACAGCAGCTGGTACATTACCAACTGAGCAGTCCAAGGGGATTTGTCCTCCACGTTGCAATAATTGACTAAAATGAGTTCCGATGAACGTTCCCGCTGGCCGCACAGTGGTTGGGATGTCCCACGCAGGCCACTCACCGGCTATTCAATGGAAGAAACTAGGCCTGTGTGGAAATTTGAATGGGCCACACAGCCAGTTAAAGGGGCTGCGCGTGGAAAACAAATGAGATGGAACATGATCTGGCCTTTACTGCTAACTCATTACCACGGTGACCCCTTGAACCACCTGAGCTATGAATTGGTTGCAGTTCGCAATTACTTGTACTCATTGAGAGGAGACTTAACTGATAGTGGAATAGAAAATAAATGGATGCCTCCATGGAAAAGGTAATGGCTTTAACCACTGGGGAAAGTGCATTAAAATGAACAGTTAGAGTAGGTTGTGCTCTGAGCAGTTAAGGTTTGGAATAGGGATGCTCTCAACTCCTCCAACATTTCAAATATTAATCGACATCATTTTTTGAAAACAAACTTATCCCAAGCATGATCCAAGGAGCTGGCTGTGCTGTTAGCTTGTCAGCTCAACACCGATGGTATTGTAAAAGCTGATGCAATGCCACTGATCTCCGATTACTAACATTTTAAATTGACTTTGAACCACAAGTCTTATTGGATGCATAAGAATGTCTGGGTCAAAACAAGTTTGCATTTCATAGACACTGTTCATTCCATTGTGGGACTTAATATTTTTGAAATTGAATACTGTAGATCAACTTTTTTCTCTCTCGCAAGCTTGTGTTTCTCTTCCCTCCCCTACTCCTGCACTCAAACACTGATCAGTTAACCGAATAGAAATTCATTAACCCTCATTATGCCAATATATTATGTTGAACAGTTAAATGTCAGCAACGTCAGTTTTACCATAATCTTCAAATCAAAATTGAATGAAGAATTCTCATAAGAAGCTCCTAACCCAATCTGTCCAATGTCCCACAGTGCTTCACAACAATGAATTACCATGAAATGTAATCACTGCTTTCTGTAACTTTTTCCACTGATCACATTTGGTCACGTAATGTAAAGGACTGTCTCATTCCTTCCAGATCATGAGTACCAATTTGTGGACCATCCTAACAGAATGACTACTTTTGTTTTTAAAATACGCTCTCTGGACAGCTATTTCTCTTCAGTGTCATCCTTGCTACCTTTTATCTGTCTTTCTGGTACAGAAAGAGTTACCAAGCTTGTAGTGAGAGTTGGCTCTGCTATTTGCATCACCATCAGCTGCTATTTCCTCACAGACTTTGAGTGTTAATGCTGTGAGGTTGCAGCCCCTCTTCCAATATTTGAAGGGGCTGCTCCTCAAATTCTGGTTGCACTTCAGTCCCACGCTCCTGATCTTTGGACACCCTGTGCGGAGGGGAGCGGGCAGGTCGGAAGGCCTCCTCGTAGGACTGCTCCTGGGCATGGCCAAGGTGGCCATCAGCCAGTCCAGGCAGCGGGCGATCGAGGGGATTGTTCAGCCCGACTGCCTGCCTCTCTTCCGTGGTTACATCCGAGCCAGGGTGTCCCTGGAGATGGAGCATGCGGTGTCCACCTTCCGTGCCTTCCGTGAGAGGTGGGCGCCGTCACCCCCAGCAACCAAATTTTAATTTGATTTAAGTTACTGTCCAACGATTAATTTGTTCAATGTGTTGGTTTTAGTGCCCCCCTTTAATCAGGGGGCACTTGATTTACAGATCAACTTAAAATAGTTGAGTGTTAATGTAGGTGGCTGGCTTATGTCTGTTGTAACTCACATAATGAGGACCCACTGTCTGCCAGGTTAAGGGAAGGGTGGGGGGCCCCAATAGCAGACGCAAGACATTTCATCACAAGAAATGATGGGAAAATAATGTAGGCACGTGGTCTCGTATCATTCTCTCGTGTTGTGGCTGATTACAGAGCTACATTAGCTGAAGCCTGGATATGATGAATGACACATGGAGAATATAAATCACATCAAAGTACTCCAACAGATTACAGTATGGAAGCTTTACTCAGTGACTCAGTCCAGAGACACCATGTTGAATATTGATTTTGAAGTCATTTGCAAAATTTAACTATTTGGAAACTCTCAATCTATAACTTGAAACTTTTTTTTAATGGTCACGGACTTTAAGATTGCAAGTAGACAATTGATGACTGTGTAAGTGAATATTGTGCACAGATTGAGGGGTAAGAAATGATCTCTTTCTGGACAATGTGAGTACTGACTGGGAGTATTTTGTACCATGCCTGTGAACTGGGTGCAGTGAGAGTGATCATTAGCCTGTGGACTGGGTGTTGTAGGATTGATTGCGGAGTGATGCTGTGTGTGTTATAGGATTGATTACGGAGTGTTTCTGTGCAAATGATCTTTCCTCAGGTCAGCACTGTTTTATAAAAAGTGGTGAAGCTTCAAGTGCTTCCATAATGCATGTGTCAGCTGGGGATGTGGAGTTTATAATGGTGTCGAAAAAGCATCTTGAATCAGTGAATTTAAAAGTGAGGTTTACTTAGCAAAATGATTGTTTGTTTGACCGTATCACTGCCTGATCTCACTGCTCTGTTGTGTTTTATGTGGTTTGCACAGGGACTAGGTATCAGGATATCTGGGTTGGTCCAATTCAGCTGATAAACAGCTTGTGCACAATGGTGCTGAGCAATGAGACTGTACAACTTTTTGCAAATTTACATTCTCCAGTTTAAAATAGATTGAGTTAAAGGTTTGAGGTCATTCCATTGCTGATAGCAGGTTGCAATAACTTCGAGTCCGAAGGCCTGGTGCATGTTCAGAAATGTGGAGCACTCGAGTTCTGAAGTGGCTTGGAACGCTATCTGCTCACTTCCAGGGACGAGCTTGTTATCCAACTCCGACTGAGATTTCTTCTCTTGGCCGGCTAGAAATACGCTTTGAGCAGATTCTGCTTAAATCATCATTCCCCCCCCCCCCCCTTGCATTTAGATTGGCAGTATTGGGCAGAAAGGATTGCTGGTGTGGAAATATTTATACTGCAGCAGCTGTGGTTAAGGAAGATTTTTGGTGAGGGCGAGTGAAGGGAAATTTACTCGGGAGTCTTGTGTTGTAGCTTTTATGTTTATATTTTTGTAAACTTTTTTTTTTAGTGGTGACTGGGCTGAAGGCATTGGCACTTTCGATACCCAGTGTTGGGATCAAATGCTGCCAGGTTCCATGTAAAGTAAACATCTCTCGCTGACTGACATTTTCCATTTTCCACAACACATTATCCCGCCCTCAATAAGATTACAAAGTCAGTGCCAACTTGTGTCAAGCTGTGACCATTTTGAAGTTGGCTGCCAGCAATTTGTGCAAAGCTGCACGCACTTGTTTCCTGTAGGAACCTTGAACCTGGAAGGGAGGGGAGACATTTACCGGACTCCACACCAGTCTACTGCGAAAGAAGAGTGACCAACTCAAGGTGCCAGCCAGTGAACTGGTTTATTCCTGACTTTAGTCTATACCTGGTGCTACAGTTGACTTGGGACCAAAACTGGAAAAATGTGTTTTTTTTTTAAAAAGAGGCTTTAGAATTTTGGGTACTGGCAGAGTCCGTGGTGTGTTCTCAGATTCCCACTGACCATGTGAGGTTTACACAAAGGCAGTGTCGTTTGAATGCAGGTTTTGCTGCTTGAAATGAGCAGTGCTTCTGTGTGTGAGTGATGCACTTGGGCAAATCTCCACATACCTCCAAGTGTCCAGCAAAGGTTTCTAAGCCCTTTGGATCAGGCAAAGCGTGCCAGTGGTTTGTCGGCATTGACCAGTCAAGTGGTGGCCAGGTCATGATAATTGAGGTTAATGAGATGTGAGCTTACCAACAAATTGGCAGCAATTTTGTATCAAGTTTTCTTTACATATCATTCTTGTACAGGTTGAACCTCTCTTATCCGGAACCCTCAGGACCCGGCCTGTTCTGGATAAGGGAATTTTCTGGACGAGGGGTGGTCACGTTAAATTGGATGTTACAGGTACTGAGCAAGTGGATATTGGGGCTGGGAGTGCGGCAGAGAGATCACAGGGGGGGCGAGGGGAGGTGGGGGCTGGGGGGGTGAGAGGGGGGGGAGGATCGCGGGGGTCGGCAGCGAGGAAGGACTTCAATTTGTTCATGTCGGAGTTCTGCTCATGCGCCACCCGGTGGCCGAGAATGGTTCTGGACGAGGGGTGGTTCCGGATAAGCGAGTTCTGGATAAGGGAGGTTTAATCTGTAATGGATGTTGACGCAGCCATCAGTAAGTGTGAACTTTTATGATTTATTGGGCCCCCTTCCTGCTCATCAGGATAAATGCTGATGAACCCATTTACTGATCCACTCGGAAAGCCTGACCAGCTTTCAACATTCTTTTGCTTCTATTGCCTCGAGGCAATGCCGCACAAGCACCAGACTCTGCTGTAAGGTGCTGCCTCCGCTTGCTGCAATGCTGAGCAAATAGGAATATACTGCTGCCGGAGTTACTGTTCGAAACAGGAGGTGGATGGGAAGAGTCTCGTTGACATCAGTTAAAGCAATTCCTATTTTGTGGTGCAGTCTTTCTTCAAGAAAATATCTGGGCATTTCTAAATTGACTGGACTGTTTTCTGTAAACCTTTAAAATGTTTTGGTAATTAGTGCAAAATATGAAGGGGCAGAAATTGCCCCACGACAAAAAAGTGGCACACTCACCGCTTTTGTAGTTTCTTTTTCTCCGCCCGAATCCATGGGGCGGAGCCTCGAGCGATATTCAGCTCGGTTTATTTTTTGCGGTGGGGGCGGTGTTGCTGTTGACTGTGGGGCGGTAGTGCCGGTGGTTCGGTTTGGCCGTCGCTCCGAGTCATCAGCGGCGCGCTGACCCGTCACAACGTCCCCGCGCCTTCAGTTAAAGGGGAGGGCCGCTGCGAACTCTGCACTGAGTTCAGTTAGGCCCACTGGGCCACCAGGGAGGGTTTCAGCCGGGCCTGGGACCCAAGAAGGGGGTACCGTCCACCCTTGTCGGGCTGACCTCGGAGTCGGCCGACAATTAAAATAAAATGGAGCTGCCGGCAGCGCGCCTTCCCCTTTAAGGACGGGCGGCACCGCCCAGGCACACGCAGCTTCCCGCAGGGGAAAGCTGTCGGTGGCACCGACCAGTGGCCGCTCCGCTCTTGCGGGGTGGAAAGGGAGTCGCCGCTGGGTGACATGGCGTCGGCGCACGGGCAGTGTGGAAAGCTGTTGCCGCCGCTCCCGGCCAGGGGGCAATTTAGGGCGGGTCGGCCCATCCATCGCCCCCGCTCAGTGAGGCCCCTCCGCTGCAGGCGGTAATGGGCCTTAAAGAGGGGGGCAATTTTGGCCCCGAAGTCTTTTAGTATAACTCCGAGTTATACGAGTGTATGACTAGTATCTTCTGCTATGCATAGGTTTGCTTTGTGGGGGGATGGGGGAGCGGAGGGAACCTAATCCTTTTTTACCAGTTTGGAATCCATTTGTCTTTAGTCCGCATTGTCTTTTGATCAGTAGCTTTACCTTAGTCAGAAATTCAGCTGTCATTCTCCTCATACTGCAGAGCATTTAAGTCCTCAAACTATCTATGTTGCACTTCTCTGAACTGTCTCCGATCGTGCATCATTGAACTTTGTTCCCACAGTGTGACAAATATGACTTCATGTAACCTAATCAAGGTTAGAATTATTCATGTAAATTTTTAGGCAAATGCTCTGGATGTGCGGAGAGCCGGCATGGGCTGGACGGGCTGAAGAGCCTTCTGTGCTGTAACCGTTCTGTGATTCTATCTGCCCTAGTGTGTTGTTGATCACCGATTCATATTGACTTGGAAATCCTCAAGAAATGTTCATCATCATTTTGGCCAATATTTATCCCTCAATCAACATAACAAAAAAACAGATTATCTGGTCATTATCACATTGCTGTTTGTGGGAGCTTGCTGTGCGCAAATTGGCTGCTGTGTTTCCCATATTACAACAGTGACTACACTCACAAAGTACTTCATTGGCTGTAAAGCGCTTTGAGACATCCGGTGGTTGTGAAAGGCGCTATATAAATACAAGTCTGTCTTTTTTTTCTTTATCAACGCAGCCAAATCCTTTTCTTTTCCACCTTTGTTGATGATTCACATGTTTTCAACTCTCATTACATCACTACTCCACGTTAATAGCCCCGTGCCATTCCGAACCCATTTGCTTCATTGGTCGAGATCTGTGTGAAATGCTGCTTACCTCCTTTTTATTTGGGAAAAAGTAATTCGGAAGAATAAAAAAAAGTCAACACAGAAGAGTGTGAAAAACTTTGAGCTTCATTCCCAAAATGTTGGTGCACGAGTGTAAAGGGAAGAAGCTGGCAGTGTGTCCACTTGTTTAAAACCGACGGAGCTGGGCTCCTCCACTCGCCCACTAACTAACGTCTGTGCTCAATGATCTCGTGTTCTGTTAACATTAGTTTGTCCTCGACTGCCCAAACAGCAATCAGTGGGCCACACGAGCCTCCAGATCCCTGTCAAGCTAGAAAACATGGTCCAATTTCAGCTTCTATTTCTCATTTGCTGTTGTGTTCTATTTGAATTTTTATGGGCCTGAGGGATTTGGAGTGGGCTGATTTTAGCTCTGTTACTTTATCGGTGGATAAATCCTAAATCCGAGCATGTAAAGCCTGGACAGCACTGGCCCACCCTAATGGAATCAGGTAGGCCATGAAACGTCATTGGAAAAATGTTGAGCAAGTCAACCTCATGGAGACGCTGATGGATTCTTTAGTTAAATTGAAGCGAGTGGTATTTTAGAGATTTCTCTGGATGAACTGTGTGATTTATAAAAAAAAAATGTGTTCACAGGATATGGGCGTTGCTGGCAAAGCCAACATTTATTGCCCATCCCCAATTGCCCTTGAATGCCGTGAGTGGCTCGCTAGGCTATTTCAGAGGGCAGTTAAGTGTCAACCACATTGCTGTGGGTCTGGAGTCACATGGCGGCCAGACTGGGTAAGGACAGCAGATGGGTTTTTACGACAATCCGGTAGTTTCATGGTCAACATGACTGACACCAGGGAGGCCGAAATGATCCCTTTCTATAAGACCCCTGGCCGCGGTGGGGCCGCCATTTTGTAAATTGCCTCCTTTTGTTTGGGAGCGGTGCAGGGGACTCCCCCATCCGTTTTCCCGCCACATCGTGCACACGCTGACCCCTTACTGACCGGCAGTGACCCCATTTCCAAAATTGCCCCACGGGAGCGGTGCTGCCATCGGTCGATGCCCCCGCCAGCCTTTTCTGTTGGTACCCCTTTTGTGGATTTGGGGGGGTGTGGGGGGGGGAGCGCGCGTGGCCGCCCTTAAAGGGGAGGAGGCACTGCCGTTGACTCCATTTTACTTTTTATTGTCTGCTGACCATTACGCCCTCGGGTTCGGCCGACAGGCAGCCTGGCACCCACTCTTGGGCTTTTAAAAGGTGGAGAGATGGGCGGAAAGGGAGAGAGGTTCAAGTGCAGTGTTCCAGAGAGTAGGAGCAAGGTGGCTGAAGGCTCTGTCACCAATGGTGGGGAGAATGGGTGGGGGGAATGCATAAAAAGTTAGAGAAATGGAAGGGGTGATTGTACCCTAACCGACCCAGTGGGGAATGGATGATCAGATGGGCAGGCAATGGAAAGTAAATTGGCGGAGGGGTGTAAAACGTGGTGATCAATCTAATCCTGTTGGTTTCCCACTGGGTGGGTTAAGCTAAATTGACCCTGAAGTGCTTTGCGGTGTGGGGGGAGAGGAACTTAGGAATGGAGAAGCTTATAAGGATTGGGGAGAGGCGGGATGAGACCATGGAAGGATTTGAAGATGAGGATTTAAAATTTAACATGCTGGGGTTCTGGAGCTAATGTGAGGTACGGGTTGATGGGCAAACAGGGTTTACTGTGCGTCAGAATGGGCCGGATTTTGCTGGAATGGAGCATCTTGCGACCAATGTTCCCTCGCAGGCCGATCACCGGCTTCTCAGTGGGACATTTCGTGCATCATGGAACTTTGAATGGGCTGTGTAGTCCATTAAAGGGACAGAGCACCCAGAAAGAAACTGAGGGAACTTTGCTTGCGGCCTGCCTCGTTAGTCAGACTTACAATTGCACGTTTAAGTTTAAACGTTTTTTGCCCACAAAGTTGCTGGAAGTGCGGGTTGATAACAGCACAGCGAGGGCAGCAGGAAATCCGGGACCTTGATGAACAACGGGACAAACCGTGCATCTCCTTAACCAATGAGATTAAAGGAATGGGAACTAAATGGGGTGAATTAGAGTGGGTGCATTCAATGTCAAATTAGATACAGCAAGAGAAATAGGGACGGGAACAAAAATTGGATTAAGAGAGAGAGCGAAAATGAGAAAAAGGAAAAGTAAGAAGATTGTTTTGTGACATTTTTAAAAAATTACACTGAAACAATTCACAATTTGAAGGAATGGGACTCCACACTTATAACTGTTCACTTTCTGGGCCAGAGAAGTTGATTGGCAGTCATTAACAATTCATCATCATAGGCAGTCCCTCAAAATCGAGGAAGACTTGCTTCCACTCTAAAAGTGAGTTCTCAGGTGACTGTACAGTCCAATATAGGAATTACAGTCTCTGTCACAGGTGGGGACAGACAGTGGTTGAAGGAAACATAGAAACATAGAAAATAGGTGCAGGAGTAGGCCATTCGGCCCCTCGAGCCTGCACCGCCATTCAATGAGTTCATGGCTGAACATGTAACTTCAGTACCCCATTCCTGCTTTCTCGCCATACCCCTTGATCCCCCTAGTAGTAAGGACTTCATCTAACTCCTTTTTGAATATATTTAGGGTGGGTGGGACAGGTTTGCCGCACACTCCTTCCGCTGTCTGCGCTGATTTCTGCATGCTGTTGGCGACGAGACTCGAGGTGCTCAGTACCCCCCCGGATGCTCTTCCTCCATTTAAGGAGGTCTTGGGCCAGGGATTCCCAGGTGCCCCACCGGCATTAACAATTATAATGTCGGTAAAAGGATACATACTAGACTTAACGGACCGGATTTTAAGGTGGTAATGACAGGGAAACTGTCGGCATTCGCCATCATTACCCCTCTGAAACTGACCGCAACTTGAGGATATAGCGCATGCGCAGATAAGTGCAGAAATCCTGAAATTGTGGCCAGTAATTCACTGCTCAGACACAGGTTGCATTGTGGAACTCCCCAGAGCCGGCAATTAGTTGAAATCGCATAAGGAAAAAAACTTATGATGGAATATCGCTATTTAAAAAAAAAAACCCTAAAACATTAAGCCTCGAGGGTTTTTTTACGGCGTACTAACCGCTGAACACTCATTTTATATCTGCGGAATGTCAAATTTTTCTATTATTGATATTACAAGTTAATATTAATAAGTTTCTAATCTAATTGTTTTTTAAGTTTGATATTTTGGCTTCTAATTTAATCATATGTGTATGTCCCAATCTTTATTTTGATCTCTGTAAAAATATTTTAATAAAAAATTAAATTGGAATCTGTGCATTTCACTTTATGATTTGCTGTCTCTGAGAATTCTACAATGTGATTGGCTGCTGAGCCAGTTTGATGACATCACTGTTGCTGGACGCTTAGGATTCGCTTGATTTGGCGGCAGATTCAAACAAAGGCCGGGAGAGCTGAAATCGACGCCATAGATCGCTAGCTCTGTGAGCAGCGTTGTTCAAGGTCAGCGGCGCGCTCTGTCGCTACGGTGCTGACCACAAATTCTGGGCCAGCTTTCTGTGGCAGGTAATGGGAATGAATGTGCAAATGCAGCACCTTCATGAAAATCATGGGGAGGTTAAGCATGAAATGGCTTTTTCTCAAAGATAAAGGCCGAGCAGCGCAAATCGTCCAGAAACTTGTGACAATTCGCAATTCACGGGATATCTCTTCCTCGTCCAAGTTGCTGGCGTATTTGCGTATTAATAACAAAGTGCGTTCAAACACCGTTATTATTTCAGCAAAATCTGGCCCATTGTGTGTGGCAGAGTTTTGGACAAGTTGTTTATAATGTAGATGTTTTTTTTAATTTTCGAAATCCATTCTTTTCTATGTATTCATTGCCCTCGGTTGTAAGGTTGAACCCAAACTCTCTTAATTGGAGCAGCAGAAATCAAAATGGATGTTTCTCACTGATCGAGGGCTTCCCTTCTGCCTCCTGTACAATGCACAAAGAAGGTTTCCTTATTTCTGAGAGTCAAGATTGAACCGGACAAATCAGTCCACTCCTGTTAATTGGAGGTTTTTATTTTTGCACCCAAAAAAACCCAAATTAAGTGTTTAAAATAATTGAACAGTTGGGTTTTTTAGTGCGTAGAAATGGTGAATTTGGATGAAGTGATTTTGATTTAGCAGTGGATTGTATAACACAGACGGAACTATTTTCTGTTCGACCTCCTGTTGCTGTTTCCAATATTTGTCCAAACCAGCTTCACTGAATTTTCTGGAATGTTTCTTTGTATTGGTTCGTGCTTTGTAATGTCGTGCAGGCTAATTATTGTCTGCTTTAATAAATGCAATCAGAGCTGTGATAGTGGGAAGTTTCACGGTATTTCTTCAATAATGGGAATATTAAACTTCCCATCCATTACCTAGAACCATCTCCATATATGTATCATAGCAGTTCCATCAAGTTTGTGACTCCTGGCTGGCCTCCCACATTCTATGCTACATAAGTTAGAGGTGATCCAAAACTCGACAGCCCTTGTCCTAACTCGTACCAAGTCCTGCTCGCCCATCACCCTTGTGCTCGCTGACCTACATTGGCTCCCAGTTAAGCAACGCCTCGATTTCAAAATTCTCATCCTTGTTTTCAATTCCATCCATGGCCTCGCCCCTCCCTAGCTCTGTAAACTCTTTCAGCCCCACAACCCCCCCTCCGAGATGTCTGCGCTCCTTTAATCCTGTCCTCTTGAGCATCCCTGATTATGATCGCTCAACCATTGGTGGCTGTGACTTCAGCTGCCTCGACCTTAAGCTCTGGAACTCTCTCCCTAAACCTCTCCGCCTCTCTACCTCTCTTTCCTCCTTTTAAGACATTCTTTAAAACCTACCTCTTTCACCAAGCTTTTGGTCATCTGCTGTAATTTCTCCTTATGTGGCTCGGTGTGAATTTTTTTGTCTGATAATACTCCTGTGAAGTGTCTTGGGTCATTTCACTACTTTAAAGGCGCTTATATAAATACAAGTTGTTATGGTTTGTGAACAACATAACTGTCGTAAATCCCTTACTATGGTCCAGTCCATCAGATTTATCAATAATGGGATGAGAACCATGCTGAATGAACCGCTCTCAGGGCACTGCGACCACGACACAGTATATCAACATCTAGAAAACGATCGTTTTGCCAGGTCCTGATTTCCTAGCCTGTGTCAGGAAGGGTGTGCAGAATAATTTATGGTACAGTTGGCAGAATTGGGGGCCACTTAATGTTCTATTTAACAGTTATACCGACTCCCTTTTGCTTCAGAGACTTATTCTCAATCTGTCCCTGTTTCTCTTGTGTGTTTCAGTTTGCCCGGGTTTGGATCCCTGATGGAGAGGAGGTCTGGAAATCTGCAGAACTTCTCAAAGACTACAAACCAGGGGACACAGTGCTTCATCTGAAATTGGAGGATGACCAGGTAAATCGATGTCCTAGGTGGAGCGTACGCTGGCAGATATTGCAAGATACAGTCTGACACCTAGAATATTAATGCTGACTTAGAGGAATTCGTTTTTTCCTTCCTATACTACGTCACATGAGTGGGACATTGGTGTTGGCAAATATACAGTGATGCCCTTCATGGCAATCGTGCTGGGGATACACATCAGCAGATTCCCCCCTCCCTTATGCAGATCAAGCCAAGGCCTTCTAGTTTAAAAAAAAATGATTTCATGCATTTAAGAATCCAGAGTTAACTTGTGCTGATCCAGCGTAATTCAGCCAAATCAGCGGAAACGATTGAGGAATTTCAAGCTCAAGTTGCATTCAGCGCAAATTAAATTTGCGCGATTTTTTTTTTTTACATTGCTTTAAAAAAACATTGCACTGGAAGCCAACCCCGCCCACAAAACTGGCCACGCCCCCAGGGAATTCATGAGCCTGGCGAGCTTCCGCCATTGGCGGCCCTTCAAGGAGGCTCTTCACAATAAGCTGGGGTCAATTATTTTAGGCGCAAAGGCACTAATTAGACGCTTTTTTAAAAAGTTAAAAAATATTAAATATTTAATTTACTAAGAAACTGACTAGTGTACTCCAATGAAACTAATAAATGGTTCTGTAGAGTTTCACGAAGTCCTTTTTCAATTATTTAAAATCAGGTTACTCACAGGCGGTGGACTGGACACTCTTAATTAAAACTGCTTTTTTGTGATAAACCCACTTTCAGCTGTATTGATATAACTGCACCAGGTTACCACACTTAAAAAAAAAAAAAAAAATTAAGGAATATTTTTTAATGCCGGAGGGGACAAAAATGAACATTTGTGTTGATTGACTGCCGGATTGAGCCGATTCATTGGAAGATATGGGGGGAAATTCTGGTCGGAGGCTTCCTGTGGATGAATGCATCTGACCCGAAAATTTTTTGCGAAAATACCTGGTGGACCTGGAGACGCCTTCGATTGCGGTCAGAGGCCTTCATTTGATGCACAGCGTACGAGGAGATGACTTTCCTGTATGTACGGAGTAACATGGACCTGAACCACCAATCACTGGGTCGTATTCTCATCGATAATAATGGGAACTCCGTTTTTATGAGTTCCCATTACTATCGATGAGAAAACCCTCGTAAAACAAGAAACGCAACATCATAAAAAATACACCTCACATTTAAAATTAATTGAAATTAAAGTTAATTAAATGTTTTAGAAAAAAAAAATATATTTTTTAATGTGTTTTAATAGGATTTAAAATAAACTTACCTTAATGGACAGGGATTTTAACATAAAAATGTATGATTACATTTCATTGTTATATGTTTTAAAATTCTTATGCTGGTAAAAGTAAGCTATACGCCTGCTTTTATCAGGCGTAAAAGTTTGAAGGGCATTCATTGGGCATGAGTTGGGCAAATAGCCCAATCTCTCCCGCGGGGATGTCCTTCTCCCGGGGATGCGTAGAATCTGTTGAGAGAAATCTTGACAGATCAGTAAAGCCAGTTTCGGGGCATGCGCATCTCGCACTTTGTGCGCACCCGGTGAGGCCGGAATTTTCGGCACAAGGTGTTTGGGATTATGCAAATGAGTTTGAATGGCTACTTGAACCAAAACTTCACTTCGGGAAAACCGGTGCAATTTGCGCCCAGATTGACGATGGCTTCCAAAGCGGAAAGTCTACCCCCTTCATCATCATTTGCCATTTTTATAATGCGACGATCAATATGGTTCTGCTAATTTACAACCCCAGCTGCTCCCATGTGTGAGCGGAATCAAAGCCCCCTGGAGAAGGGCAAGTGTCTATTTAAAAAGAACCTAATTGAGAGCTAGCATCATCCTGACCCGAGGCTTCGGTTTGAGTTTTGAGTGTACACAAAGAAACAACCCAACTGGCCGTAACCATTCTTTCAAGGGGTGACGTTACAAGCTGCCACAAAGAATTCATTGTAAACTTGATGCACATCAGGTATTTTCAGTTCCCATAATCAACTGCAGATTATTCCTCTGTAAACTTGCAAGTAATTATGTAATAGACCTCTTTAAAACTGACTGGAAAAGTTTTTTTTAGCAAAGCTGCCTATGTTTGTTTATAAACACACAATGCAACAATGTCAACTGTGCTGAGAAATGTCATTGGACAACTGGCATTGAACATCACTGACGAATGGAGCTCGACTCCCTCCTTGCATAAAAGATTGGCCAAACATCAGAAGAAAGTGAGTCTTTAATACGCTGCTTGCTAAACCTGTGTCAGCTGCTGATTTATTGCAGAAACCCTCATCCACCAAACCCATAGAAACCCGAAGCCTGAGTGACCTATTAAAAATGAACAGCCGATTGCCAGGGTGGACCTTGTCCAAATCCTCGCCCCTTTTGCAGCTTCCAAATGGAGGACCGCAGTCAACAAAATAGTCAACTTTGCACATTTTTATGGTGGTCATGCATTTTACAATGTGTTTTATGAATAACTGATAGCAAAGAGCGATTTCAAACCTGTAAGCTAATCTCGGCGCTCTGATTGTTTGGAAAGTGACTTTCCTTTTTATTTTTAAGTGGGTGAATTTTTGTGCATGTGTCACTACTAAGCAATCGAACACTCGCCTATTTCATGTACTTAATTTTAGTATCCAGTTAACCAGTAAAGGTCCCGATATTCTGACCCAACCATGTACCTAAACCCCACCGCAGAATTATATTTCCCACGGCACTAGTATGACTTTTCCATTTCTCACCTTAGCCATTCTATTGGGTTCTATGAGTGAGATTGCCAGTTGTATTGTATGCACCTATGAGTATGCTCACAGGTTTGTAGAGCTGTTGAAGGGGGGCCATCAATCGGTCCAGGCAATGGGCTGTCGAGGGGGTCGTTCAACCCGACTGCCTTGCCTCTCTTCCGCGGTTACATCCGAGCCAGGGTGTCTCCGGAGATGGAGCACGCGGTGTCCACCAGGACACTCGCGGCCTTCTGCGAGAGCTGGGCGCCGAAGGGACTGGAGTGCATCATCACCCCCGGCAACCAAATTCTAATTTGATTTAAGTTACAGGCAAAAGCTTAATTTGATTGATGTGTTGAGTTTTAGTGCCCCCCCTTTAATAAGGGGGCACTTGTATTAAAGTTTGCCATCTAAATTACCCCTTTCAGGGGGCATTTGATTTACAGGGGCAACTAAAATAGATGTAGAGGTGTTGAGTTGGGAATGGCTTAGCCAGTCACGTAATGTTCACAAGACTCAATAAAACCCCAGCTAGTTGGGTTCAGGGGATCCATGATGAGGCAGGTGATTGAGAGCCTGGTGGATGAACTGATAATGTGTAGTGTGATTGTTAAACCTTTGCTAATAAACCAACGAGTTCTGAAAAAGCAATGTGTTGCTATGAATTCTTAAGCAAAGAATCCATGAAGCAAATACATTACACCAATTAGTGGCAAATTATGGTCAGTTCTGTGCTCTGGACTCTGCCCATTAGGACATAAATTGAGATTGTTCAAACCTTCGATTCCTTACAGCCCCCAGAAACTTTTCATCCGATCGGTTTGGGCTCGATTTAAGCACAAGTCCCAGAGAGATGAAAGAACAGCCCACTACTTCACTGCCTCACGTGCTCCTCTGAGCGTGTCTGTCATGGTTTATGTTTTTGAACCCCTTGATATCATTACAACATTGTAATCTGTTTATGTCTGCAACAAACTGCCTTTTAATTCCCCGTTTGCTTTATGTAAACATTGGGAGCTGAAATCCAGTCCAAAGGATGGGTCTATTTAATATAGATTTTAATTCAGTCAGCAGCTATTGAGTAGGGAGAATCATGAACTTTTAAAGACGCTTAGGAAGCAAGGGCATCAGGCTTCCAGATATTTCATTGCCTATTCATCCTGTTTGTCTCATTGTGTGACCTCCTAGTGTTGCTGAATCACCGTAAGCTCACCCTGGTTAATAATGGGATTTAGTGTCTGGGGCAAAGTTTGAAACGTGCAGAGCTGCCGATTGATTCTTCACTGACACGGGGTCAGTTAGCAATGTTGCTGATTGTGACACTGTTCCTGCGTGCTCCCAAGCTCCGCTGTGGGTAGATTTTCTTTTGACACCCACATTGTAAATGAGGCCCTGCTATACATCATCACCATCATCATCATCGGCAGTCCCTCGGAATCGAGGAAGACTTGCTTCCACTCTTGGCATAAGTCCTTAGGTGGCTGTACAGTCCAATACGAGAGCTACAGTCTCTGTCACAGGTGGGACAAACAGTCGTTGAGGGAAGGGGTGGGTGGGACTGGTTTGCCGCACGCTCTTTCCGCTGCCTGCGCTTGATTTCTGCGTGCTCTCGGCGATGAGACTCGAGGTGCTCAGAACCCTCCTGGATGCTCTTCCTCCACTTAGGGCGATCTTTGGCCAGGGACTCCCAGGTGTCAGTGGGGATGTTGCACTTTATCAGGAAGGCTTTGAGGGTGGTGTACAGGCCACTGCTGGTGGCATTTTATTCCAGTAACTTGGACTTGTTAGTAATTTAACCTGTAAAACTTAGTAAATTTGCTTTCAGCTGAGGCAGGGTCATCAGAAAAGACTCCATGCTGTGAAACATTTTGGGGTACTCCTGCCCACCCTATCCTCCTCCCCCCTCCCCCTGTTATTTTGGTGGAAGTAAGATGGGATCGGGTGTATCTGTCGATCTACCACCGCCCGTTTTCTGCTACCACTGAAAGTTAAAGTTCCTCCCATATAGTCAAGTTTATTTACAAGTACAGGCAACTCTCGATTATCCGGGTCCCTCCGGGATTGGGCTATACCGGGCAAACGATTTCTCCGTCAGAGCGAGTTGACACTACAGTTAATGCTTACAGTACTGCAGGTGTGCTCTAACCAATAGCTGTAGCGTATCTTCTAATTCTTGAATTCTAGTCCTCTAGATCTAAAGACCATTAGGCTTGTTGATTACTTCCTGTAACTGTTCGTGGCATTTTAATGAATTATGAGTTGCAGTGGACCTGTGTGCGAGCAGCAGCGGGAGCCGAGGCAAGGCAGAGCGCTTAAAGGCTCAACAGACAACATTTGAAAGGAACATCAGAGTTTTAAAGTGACGTCACACACACGGAATTTTAAATGCAGTGACAACGGTTTCCCGTTGCATCCGTGTGCGGATAATCGAGAGTTGCCTGTAATACAATTACACAGAAGCAGATAGCCAGCCGTATAGTGCTTTGACATACACAATACTTAAATTGTTCCAAATGAAATTGTTCTTTTCAAAAATTTCCAACTAAGTCTCTCAACCGTTTGATAACTCCATGCGGTGTGGGTAGGGAACTAAAGATTCTGGTGAATAAACAAGCTCCTTTTATATAAAAGGAACTATTGGGATTCCAGAGGTAGGTTTCACTGCCCACGGGCAAAGGAATTCTTCTCAATGGTCAGACAATTAGCATATTCAACATGTCTAACACTTGAGTAGATGGCAGGGGTGAACATGGTCTCTTGGCCATTGTTGCTTTTGACACCTGGCCTGCAGAGAAACCATTCTTCGTGAACAAAGAGCAAAATATGCAGATGCTAGACATGTGAAACAAAAACTGAAAGCACTGGAAACACTCAGCAACTCAGACAGCGGAGCGATCGCAAGTCGATGATTCAGGCACTAATCCCTTCCTCAGAACTGTTCTTGTGTCCGATATGAGCCGTCAAAGAAATGCCCATTGTACCTCTAGGGGCTAGTAATTAATCTATTCTCCTAAAGCAAACTATTGTATCGTGGCTTATCTGCAGATTGAAAGACCTCTCTCATGCTGGCATACAGCTTCCATCTAACCTTGGTTCTTAAAAAAAAATGCATCACCTTTATATTTCTGGCGATAATAGTGAAAAAAGTTTGAGACACAATGGACACAATCTGTCACAACCTGTAATTCGAAATGGATGATGAATTAAACTTTTCCCCTACGTTTGGTCCAGGTTTTTCTCCTTGCACAACCAGTCCTGCTACAACCAGCTTTTTCTCCCGTTCACTCTGTGGTGTATGGGGGTTTTGTGTGGATCAGGATGGAGTGAAAGGCTTCGGAGCTATCAGTGAGCCATATTTCCAAATGACGTGATGCTCTGCTTGAGTGCCGTCAAACTTAACATTGCCATTGCATTCTGTGACTGTAAGGGTACAATATAAAATGCAATTGAATAGAAATCTCAATGAACTAGAAACATGATTTTAAACATTAGAGATTGGCAATGACAACAATCTTTTTTTTCTTCCCCGCCGGTCCAAAGATAGATCCATAATCATTTTTCTTTCTTTGCTAATTTGATGGGGGAGGGAAAACCAAAGTTTAATTTGATGACCACCAGCTGACTGAAATTTGACTTTGTTAACTTTGACCTTTTTCTCTCGCGTTCCTTTTCAAGCTTTGTGGGAATACTTGAATATTATCAAATTAACTGATATTTGACCCATTTCTCACACCCATTTTTACAGTTTCTGTTGTGCCCTGATTGTTGTAACAACAACTACTTGCAATTATATAGCGCCTTTAACGTAGTAAAATGTCCCAAGGTGCTTCACCAGAGCGGTAACAAACAAAACAGCTGCGTCACATGCTGAAGTAATAACATCGCTTGAAGAAGCACTGAAGCACTTTTTGTCCATTGTGGAGAGTAACTAATGCATGACATCCCCCTCACTCTATTTTGGTCTTTTCAACTAAGCAATTACCCTTACCTTTATTGTAGGAAAATCAATATACAATTGATAAGAAAACGAAGGAACTTCCGCCTCTACGGAACCCTGACATTCTTGTGGGTGAAAATGACCTCACGGCGCTCAGCTATCTCCACGAGCCTGCAATTCTGCATAACCTGAAAGTACGCTTCATGGATTCCAAACTCATCTACACTTATTGTGGTAAGTGAGGGACTATTCTAGTGTCACTCTGCCAGTGAAGGCAAAGGATGATTTGAGCTCAAATTGAGTGGATCACCAATTGATGAGTTTTGGGTTGGAAGAACATTACGTCATTTTCAACCCTGTCACATGCAAGATTAATTGATGCAGTGAACCGATTGACATTGGGTTATGTGCATTGCAACAAAAAAATAACACATGCTCTTTAACTAAGGTGGTCACCTATGACCCGGTGGAGTGTCTAACCTAAGTGTCAATAAATAGTGGGCGAATCCGTTGTTCTAGCGGTGTTGGATTCCAGTGTCTGATATTCACTGCTGGAAATCTACAACCAGCTCATAGTTCTGTATCTTCTTCTACTTTGGGCAATCAGAGTGTCCACTTATTATCACTGTGCACAGTTTTGGTTGGAGTAAAGCTGGTATTTTCTCCCCCCAGAAGCAATGAATGTGTTGAATTTATTTGCGACCACAATGTAAATACCGATCAGTTTCTCTTTGCTATCGTAGGAAGGTGGAACTTTGGTGGTAGAAATGCAATATAATCAATGTCAATTGGTCATAGGGCCCTTTCAAAAAGGTTATTTTTGACTTGTACTACCACTCTTCCTGTTTGTCGTAAGTTGCAGACTGATTCTTCGTGACAATGTAGCAATCAGGAATGGGTTGGTAGCCTTTGTCTTAACACCCCTTCCTCAAAGGTCTGGTGCTTATTCTTACTCTGGAATGTGTGTTACTGTGAAATGGCCTCCCTAATGGCCTGCCTTAAAACTGCCGAGAGTCTTCCCATATCATGCTGCTGGTCTGCTGCTTCCTGCCAGACACTGCCACTCAATTACTATAGAGATTTCCAAGGGGCTGGATCCATTCCCACTGTTGAGATGTTCAGTGGATTAGATCCATTCCCACCGTACAGATTTCCAGAAGAATGAATCCATTTCCATTCATTCCCACTGTACAAACTCGCAATATAAGTATAAAGGTTTTGATTCCATTCTCCAATCGGTAGGCAGTTCAGTTTGGAACCAAGTTGGCTGTAAAGGAATCTCACTTAATCCACACCCTCCAAGGGAGATGGGCAAACTACTATCTCTTGTGCTTCAGCCACAGATGGTTGATGTTGCGAAGCAGTGCTATCTAATGCAGTGCTATTGTGTCACTCCTCACTTCACAGTCAAATAAATTACTTCCAGGATGTGTTATCACAACTCTCTTGCATTTGGCAATGGTGTTGACTCGAGTTGTAGCCTTATGCAAAGTCAGTATTTCAAACAGACTTGCAACTGACTTTCAGTGAGTCATTTTTGCTGCAGCCAATATCCATATTGGATACCACTAACCACAGCTGCAACCTACTGAAAATATTGGAGACGAGTTGGAGATGTCTCTGCTCGTTGACTGTGGAAAGTTTCGCTTAAGAAAAGCCCTTTGATCCACTGCCAGAACCCGATGAGATCGTTGGCATGGGAGAGGTGCGGGGATAAGCACACCTGACGATAGCTACAACCATTCACGGGACAGGTAAGTTTGAGAACATTCATATTCACAATCCCTTGAACGGGAGGAAGGGAATTCAGCGAGTTCATGTGGGGCATGAACATGGAGATTTGTTTACCCCTCTGATTTCAAAATCTCACATTTCCCCCTTGATATTTCATATTTTCTTGTTTGAAAATAGATCTGCAACTAAGTGTTTTAAGACCAATATGCAATTTACTGGAGTCATAATTGGCCTTGCCACATTGATTTATTTTGAAAATTGGTTCAGTATTTTTCTAAAGTACAGATTGAGTTGCAGCAGTTGTTGTAAACTTGGTGCTGTCCCCTCTGGGAATATCCTACAGAAACTTGCACCCGAGGCAGGCGTAACCTGGATCTATTTAGAAAAGAAAGACTTGCGTTTGTTATAGCGCCAATCACGACCACCAGACGTCCAAAAATGCTTTACAGTCAATGAAGTACTTTTCTTTTTTGAAGTGTATTCACTGATGTAATGTAGGAAATGGGATCAGTAGAACAAGGGGAGCGGCACTTAACTCTTATGGAAAAAAGCAAACATGAATTTCCAATCTTAACTAAGTTGTTGGCAGAAAATATCAATGAGTCACTTAGAATCACATAAATATCAGCACAGAAGTGCGGCATTTGGCCCATCTTGTGCTAGTACTGGCTTGATATTGGAACCTCTAATCCCATTTCCCTGCTTTTTCCCTGTACCCGTAAAGATTTTTCTTCAGTTATTGATCGGATTCTGTTTCAATAGATGTGTGGTACAGATAATACATTCCATAGTCTAATAATCCTTTGCCTGGGAAAAAATAGTAACTACCCCCTTTATACCTTACACCTGTGGCAAGCTAGGAGAAAATTACCTGCCGTAAGCCTCTTGGCCATACTTGCACTTGGGAATTATGGGGCAACTTGATTGCAGAAGGAATTGGCCTGTTCTTCATGAAGCTGTATTAGCAACAACAATTTCCATTTATATAGCACCTTTCAACATAGTAAAACGTCCCATAGCGCTTCACAGGAGCACAATCCGACTATTTGACAGTGGGCCAAGTAGACATATTGGGACAGGTGACCAAAAGCTTGGTTAAAGAGGCAGCTTTTAAGGAGCAATTTGGAGGCGAGGTTTAGGGAACGGATAACTTCTGTGTTTCCTTGTATAGCAGAGTCTCTGCTTCTGTTGATGGATTGCTAACGTGGCTTTGGAATGTATGTAATTATAGTTTGCGTGTAGTATTGAATGCGATTGAAAAGACATAATGCACAGCAACCTTGGGCCAATGCTGATTACTGTTGTGCTATTGAACTAGAACCAGTGGCTCTACAATTCAGTCTGATGCTCCTGTCTAGAAGAATGTACCCATTTGTGTCAAAACAAATTAATTTCAATTTGACATTGAGTTCAAGCTCTTGATATTTGATAATTATTCTGACCTAATGTCAGCCGTTTTGTAGCAATACATAAATATCTAAATTGAATTTACTTTTCCTTCGTTCTCCTGAAAATAAGGATCATTTTCTCTGTGCTCTGATGGATCTGTATCCTGCTCCAGTGCAGTAAATTATAAGATTTTAGTATTGCTATTGAAGGTTTTCTATTATGGACCGATTACTCCGTGCATGCATTGGTGGGATTGAGAGAAGTATTAATCAAAAAAAAAATAACGACAGTAGGATTTGAACTATTTATTCTTTCCTGGGATGTGGGCGTCGTTAGCAAGGCCAGCATTTATTGCCCATCCCTAATTGCCCTTGAGAAGATGGTGGTGAGCCACCATTTCAGAGGGCAGTTAAGAGTCAACAACATTGCTGTGGGTCTGGAGTCACATATAGGCCAGACCGGGTAAGGGCGGCAGATTTCCTCCCCTAAAGAACATCAGTGAACCAGATTGTTCTTTACGACAATCCAGTAGTTTCATGGTCACCATCACTGATGCTAACTTTTTATTCTAGATTTATTTAATTAACTGAATTTAAATTCCCCAGCTGCCGTGGTGGGATTTTAACTCACGTCTCCGGATCATTAGTCCAGGCCTCTGGATTACTAGTCAAGTAACATAAGCACGATGCTACCATTGCCAGTAACTATTGTGCTTATACTCCGAATATTTTCTATTTCCTAGGTATTGTTTTGGTAGCCATCAATCCGTATGAGCAGTTGCCGATCTATGGAGAAGATATCATCAATGCCTACAGTGGGCAGAACATGGGAGACATGGACCCACATATCTTTGCTGTGGCGGAGGAAGCATACAAGCAAATGGCCAGGTTTGTGCATTAGATCAGCCAGTTCCAAGTCCCAGTATGTCTTTGTTTATTTTGTTTGAAAGAAAGACTTGCATTTATCCTGACCTCGGGTTTAACAGCCAATGAAGTACTTTTGAAGTGCAGCCACTGTTGGTCTAGTTTAATGGCCGCTTTCAATATTTCTGGGTGTGACAGCCTTGCAAATATTGTTGTGCACCCACTTAGCCCTCGTCCCAACACTCAAAGAGCCAACCAAAGGGAAACAATGCTATGATTTCGGAAATCATCTTTTTAATTAGCAAACAAGAAAAGGACAACATTCCAGTAAGTAAACAAATACTAGAAAAATATAGATGGATAGATATCTGACCTCATGGACAAGCTAAGGTCCTGGTCACCCTGTTTGAAAATCTATGGAGGGTTAAATTGGATAACCCGGGAAAATGGGCACGTGGATTGCGGTATGCGATTAACCCGTGCCTGTTTATTGTGCTGTAGGCAGCATGTTAAATTGGTGCTGCCTGCTGTTTTACATGATTGCTGCGTGCAGCCAGTGCTACCCGCGCTGATCATTGGCTGCATGCATCAGCAGGGGGCCCAATATTGCGGGTGGCAAGAGCTACTGAAAGGCAGCCTGCACCTCTTAATGGGGAGGTGAATTTTGGCTGGAAGAATGGTGGGAATCCTTTGTGAAGTGAGTCTGCTGTGAAAGATGGAAGAATGGCTGAACGTGCGAGAGAGAGTACACCAAAGTTTTCCGATAATCCACTGGAGGTCTGGGGTGCAAGATTTGGAGAGAAGGAGAGATATCTTTTATCCACAGCGGGGCAGGAAGCCTTGGAGACATATTCTCAGGAGGCAGTAGGAAGAATTAGTGGTTGAGGTCAATGCCGGGAGTGTAGCTCCAAGAGCATGGATGCAGTGCAGGAAGAAGTTTAACGATCTGACACGAATTGTCAAGGTGAGTGAGATCAATCTTCAAATGGCACATGCTGCCAACTGCATCATTGGCCTCATCCACTGCTCCGTTCACTACACCTCATCACCCCCCTCTCAACAATCTCTCAATCCGTGCTCAACAATTCTACCTCACGGACTGCAGCCTTACAAGCTCAGACTGCTGCCATCGTGGCTCTGGATACCACTGTTCAAAGGGTGTTCCAGGGCACTGCAGCAATCAGTTTGTTCTCCAGCAGGTTTGCTAAGGCGCTGCCCCGGGAAAGTGGCAGTGGCTCCATGGAACACGAACCTTCTGATCTCTCTCAGGGTGACCGCATCCCTGCTCCCACGCCGCCAGTGCCTGAGCTGTTGCCTGTCAGCCAGACAGACTGCTGCAGCCCAGGCCGAGATGGTGCAGTCTGAAGCCTGGCCCTCTAGGCCCAGAGCTGCTCAAGGTCACCGTTCAGGGCCATCTGCAGTCTCCTCAATTGAAGGTCAGCAGCATTCCACCTCCCATGCTGCAGCCATTGCTGTGCGAGGTTAAGATGCCATTGGCTGGAGTGTGCAGTTGGAAACTGGCAGCGGTGGTTTCAAATCAGCAGTCCTTACTCATTTGCCACATCATCTCGCTGTCTTTAAGGTTGGGTTGTTCTTTGCTGATTTGTTTATTATATTCAGCTCTGAGCTTTGTCATTATTAAAACCAAGAACACAGTGTTTTTCATAGCATCCAAAAATGAATGGGTCATGTAACCGGTGAAATAATTATTTTGCTTCTGGAAGTCTTGAATTATAGAGTAGAAATGAGCCAGAGATCATTGTTCTATTTACCACAGTTTTTAAATGAACTATAAATTCTGATCACTTTTTTTTTTGGTTATATTTGAGGAAAGGGCAGATGTACAACTACAACAACACAACGTGTATTTATATAGCACCTTTTAATGTGGTGAAACGTCCCAAGGCGCTCCACAGGAGTATTATGAGATTTAAAAAATTGACACCGAGCCGCATAAGGAGAAATTAGCGCAGGTGAGGATGGTTTTAAGGAGCGTATAAATGAAGAAAGAGGCGATAGAGAGCCGGAGAGGTTTGGGGCAGGGAGTTCCAGAGCTTAGGGCCTAGGCAACAGAAGGCACGACCACCAATGGTTGAGCGATTATAATCCGGGATGCTTAAGAGGGCAGAAGTAGAGGAACGCAGACATCTCGGGGTGGGGGTGAGGGTGAGGGAGAGGGAGATTAGAGACAGGCTGCAGCCTGATGATGGAGCAGTCACTTATGGACCACATTCTCTGGTGTCTTTTTGTGTAAACACAGCAGTTGTACATGATCACGTCCTCATCCCTAATTGTCTTATTAACATAGGGTGTATGTGTTGTTTATTGAAGCACCTCAACTCATGTTATACTCTTTTTTTTTAAAGAAAAGTCTGGATCACCAGTCCATTTTTTTGCCATTTAATTCCATCAGTCAGTGTAGATCAGCAGTCACTCTCCTATATTTGGATGGTAGATGCCGTTGATCCTTTGTGCAACCTGCTACACGATCATAGTCTGAACCATTGAAACACCTTACCTAGTGCGTAACTAGCGGCTGAAAATAATGTAATTTTCAATACTGTAAGCTATTGTACAATAAACCTATTGCGACCAGAACTGGATTAGCACTGTGGTTTGGATGGATTTTTGTTGACTTATTTTTTATTTATTATAGAAGTAATGTGACTGATTTTTAACCATCTATCCAGGTTGGCTATGGAAAGTCAGTCCTAATTTGTGAAGATAAATCTTTCTGTTTGCAAGGAGCTCTATGCTTTTAATAGAAAATGTTTAACCAATTGAAGGATCGCTGTTGTTGATTAACCTGCCCAACATCCTATGCTCCAAGCCCATTCCAATCACATCAGCAAAGAGCAAGTATGCACCTTTCTCTCCAATTAAATAAAACAGAAACACGTATGCTTGTGAATAGTTACAAAGAAATACAAGAGGAGGCCCGTGTGGCTCCTGTGTCCAGTCCCAAAGTTTTAAAAAAAATCCAAAAGACCACTCGATCCCGGCTACCCTCGGTTGCATTCTCCACCAAATATTTATTCAGTCTCCCCTTGAATTTGTTGACACAATCTGGCTCCCTAATCTAGCCTATCTTCTGTGTATCGCAGCTATATTTAAATTGCTTTTCTCCCCTCTGAGCTGAAATCCACGCCGCCTTGTCGAGTTTGTTCAAGCCTATTATTGGGACGTGAGTGTGGTAGAGGCCGTGTCTCTCATTAGCATGTGCCCGCCCACAAGCGGTCAGTGGTATTCGAACGTGGGGATTGTCCTCCAGTGATCATTTCCAACCCAGTCTGCCCCCGATCTCTAACTGGGCTCAGAAAGCCCTGGCCTATCTATCGTTTTGTACTGGTGGTTAGTTAGGATTCAAGCACGGCTTTTTTTATATATACAACAGTTTCATTTTCGAGGCTTCCCAACTTGGGCATTTCATATTTTGAGAATGAAAACAGTGTGGTTTGCCAATTCCCTTCAATCTCGATGCGGAACTTCTCTTCATCAGCCTCTTGGCCTCTTTTAAAAGGGAAACTGTATACTGATCGGAAAAAAATTCCACTTTTACTCAGTGATGCATTTCAGTGCATTTTCAGTTATTTTGTTGAGATTTAAAATCAAAATTTCCCTTTCTCCTGTATTTCGCCCATTGGAAGTCACCTGTTACCAAACATCCTTCTGCTGGCTCTATGATCTGTATCATTAACTACTTCATGATCCCATCAATACATCTTTGTGACTGGTCAGTACTTTAGACTGGATGGTCTCAGTTTCTGTCGCCTCAGTACAGTACAGTACAACGATGTCTCCGCAAGATCCTGCAAATCCCCTGGGAGGACAGACGCTCCTCGATCCTTGATCAGGCCAAGATCCCCAGCATCGAAGCACTGACCACACTTGACCAGCTCCGCTGGGCGGGCCACATTGTATGCATGCCTGACACAAGACTCCCAAAGCAAGCGCTCTACTTGGAACTCCTACACAGCAAGCGAGCCCCAGGTGGGCAGAGAAAATGTTTCAAGGACACCCTCAAAGCCTCCTTGATAAAGTGCAACTATTCCCACCGACACCTGGGAGTCCCTGGCCAAAGTCCGCCCTAAGTGGAGGAAAAGCATCCGGGAAGGCGCTGAGCACCTCGAGTCTCGTCGCCGAGAGCATGCAGAAAACAAGCGCGGGCAGCGGAAGGAGCATGCGGCAAACCAGGCTTCCCACCCACCCTTTCCTTCAGTGACACTGACAGAGACTGTAATTCCCGTATTGGACTGTTCAGCCCCCTGAGAACTCACTTTTGGAGTGGAAGCAAGTCTTCCTCGATTTCGAGGGACTGCCTGTGATAATGAGAGTGTGCCGCACCATCGTGTGACCAGCGGGAAGGTATCTCATTGGCTCGCCTGAGGCAGGCTATTTGGCATGACTGGCGGAGCGGTTCACTTGGAAAATGTGTGTAAGCTGTTGGAACTGCCGGTTCAACGAACCTTCAGCAGAAAGGTGGTCATTGCAGAAAAGCTCGAATGCTGACCCTTTGTTTGAGTTGGGTTTTTATGTAAAACCCTCACACATTCCTCGAGAGGGAGGGCGGCTAATCAATCAGCTGATGGGTTTAGGTCTCTGCCTCTGTCGCCAGTTCGTACAAGGCTCTTGTAGTGAAGTGGCTTGTCTGTGCCCTGCACTTCGCATTGAAGCCAGACACAGACCCAACTCCTGTCACTCTGGTGAAGGACGTGGTCTGGCAACGGGGTCACCAGTGTGCTTCCTTTCTGCAGTCATGGTGCTGGATAGTTTCCTTTGCCCTTGATCACTTTTTTTTAATATCCAGGCACCGCTCTTTTGTAACGTGAATGCTTTACATCTCTGATCATCCCTTTCATCACGCTGCTGAAATTCTAGCAGAAAGCTATGAAACAGCATGCCCTACCCTTTTATACGACAATTTTTTGATCACTTACAACAATCAAACTATTCCTTTGCTAATTGCCTGTCCATGATCACAGCAAGAGCCTGCTAGAATCGCATGTTGTACAGTGGGTATCAAACAGTGGGATGTCAGGCCAGTCCAGTTGTGGCACGAAGGGGGTTCCTGGCTGCACTATCGGCCTCGGATAGAAGTGGATCTCTGTAAGTAGCAGTGCTGTCACTCCCAGACTAATTGACAGAGCACAGGTTGTTGCATGCTTTTTGCAGTGTTTTCCCTGGTGCTCGCTCAGCTCAGCCTTGCCTACCGACCGCCTGTGTTTGTTGACTGTCTGGCTTCGTAGGGCATTGCCAAAACATTTGTGTTCTGCCAATCCCATCTTCCCAAGACATTGAAGGGGGTAACCTGGTATGTCGGGCTGGAAAAGTCACATCTGTTGGAGCAGACACATTCGCACTGCTGAATGAAATGGAAGGGAAAGCAGAAATACAGAAGGCGGGAGGCAAAGAGCTGGAGGAAGAGAGAGAGAGAGAGAGACAGAGAAAAACTTGCATTTATATAATGCCGTATCAAATTCTTAGAATGTCCCAAATTTATTCATATCCAATTAATTCATTTGAGTTCTAGTCACTATTGTTTTGCAGGCAAACATGACAATCACTGATGCACAGCAAGATTCCATAAACAGCAAATACAATAATCTGATTGTGTTGGTTGAGGAAAAACTCCGGAGATCTATCTCTCGCTCGCTCTCTCTCTCTCTCTCTTCTCTCTCTCGCGCTCTCTCTCTCTCGCTCTTGCGCGCTCTCTCGCGCTCACTCTCGCTCTCCTTGCTTACCCCTCTCTTTTTCTTTCCTCTCCTCAGAGAAAAGAAAGCGGGGAGGAGATTGAATCATACACTGAGAAACAGTGGCTTTCAGCCCCTCCCCCTTATGTGGCACAGCAGGAAGTTTTCGCATATCCTGCAATAAATTGTTTCAAATCAGGGACAGTCTAATTCATTTGGATGTCATTGTGACAGGGTGTTAGTCTTCACTGGATTTCTTGTCCTGGGAAACTGCAGCCATATAGTTTTGGCTTGCTTTGAATGCCAGCTATAAGAGTGGGCACGGCCAGACAGGCCTCGGATAAGAAAGTACTGAAAGCCAGAATACATACAGAATCCTACCCTGGGAGGGTTTGATAGCATTAACACAAACATGGACATTTTTAGCACAAGAGAAGGTCAACCAGCCCTTGACTGCACTAACTTTAAGCCCCTCTCGTAAGCTGGTTTTGCACACACATTTTCCCGGTTTCTCCCATGCCCAGTTAGGTTCCAGTGCCATTTTGAATTGGTGCAATTATTTTAGCATTGATCACCACTTGTAGATTCTAATAACTCTTTGCATTACAAACAAAGAACTCCCAAAGCCGCAACCTCTACCGCCTCGAAGGACAAGGGCGACATGCGCATGGGAACACCACCACCACCTCAGTTCCCATCCAGATTACGCACCACCCTGACTTGGAAATATATCGCTGTCCCTTCATCATCGCTGGTTCAAAATCCTGGAACTCCCTCCCTAACAGCACTGTGGGAGTACCTTCACCACACGGACTGCAGCGGTTCAAGAAGGCGGCTCACCACCACCTTCTCGTGGCAATAAATGCCGGCCTTGCCAGCAACACCCACATCCCATGAACGAATATTAACAACAAAGTTTCTTCTACTTTTGCCCTTGGTGCTGAATGCTGATTTCCATCTCCATCTCCATGTCTGATGGAGATGCTGGACTGACAGCAGAGCTATACTCCCGCCCTCTGCGTCTCTGTCAACAGCGCTGTCTTCAAAATGAGACAGATTATCATCAGCAGCTTGATGTTCCAAACAGCTGTTCATTACAGATAAAAGAACAGCAGGAAATGGGCGCAGATCTTTGTAAATAGAAACACAGCCGCTGGTTTTAAACTTTACTGCCCTTTCTTTAACTTAGCATGTGAATTGGATAGTGTTTCAAGAGGCAGCAGTACAGGCCTACTTTACACTTCAGGAGGTGCAATGTTTGTTAATGAGGTTTTTTCTGATGACATTCACCGTTTAATGCCTGGCAGTGACCCACACTTGTGTATTTTGTAACGGCAGCTCATTTAAAAACATGTTCGAAAACAGGTTGTTTGCCCACGGTTTTCTTGCTGTAATATGAAGTGCAGTTTAAGCCCTCTTGGAAGCCGACTGTCTTCAAGCTTCTGTTGCATGTTTTTGTCGCAGCGGTGGCCCTGAATTTGTGGTCGGAGGCCTCCCGCGGGGAAATGCCACCGATCCGCAAATAGAATTTCCGCGTACCTGTTGGTCTGCGAGGTCCTGGGCCTCTCCGGGTACACGCGGGTAGAGGCCCACATATCCCAGGGGCGCAGGTGGTTCGCAAGCACCCCTGAGATCATGTGAGCCACCCAACCAATCAAAGAAGGGGTCCCCATTCATACTTATGGGGATTCCGTCTGTAAGGAAACTCCAAGTGTGAATGGGAACACCCCCAAAAATACATCTACAGATAAATAAAAAATAAATTATATATTCAAAGTTAATTAAAAGGGTATTTAATTAAATATTTGAAACAAAATAATTTTTGGAAAAAAAATGTACATGTTTTAAAGGGGCTACAAATGAACTTGCCTTATTGTACAAGGGTTTAAATCTATAAATGATATTTTATTTTAATAGATTTTTAAAAACTCTTATGCTGGTAAAAGCAGGGCATATGCCTACTTTTACCAGGCATGAGAATTTCACCGGAACTCGCTGGGCAGAAGTTGGGCAAATAGCCCAACTCTCTGCCTGTGGATGCCCTTTTCCTGGGGATGCGGAGGATCTGTCGAGAGAATTCTTGACAGATAGCAAGCTCCGGATGTTTGCGCATGCAAATTGTGGCCCATTATCTTCAGCCTTATTCAATCTTTAGACAAATTTTGGAGAATTGAATTAAAGCGAAGTGTTCCCATGTTTAATCGATAACAGCGATACAACAGACATTGGCAGCCATTCAGCAGTTATTAGGTACCGTGGGTAATTCTCGGGCTAATTGCTAAGTTGTTTGATATAATGTAACCCTTACACTCAATTACTACACTGTTGTGATTTTAGTGCTTTTAAAAATGCACTTCTAACAGTTTCACAGCACATCCCAGGAGTGGACCTGCTCCCTCATGTACTCAGAATCTTACTTAGTATTACATAGTATTTACAGCACAGAAAGAGGCCATTCCGACCATCCAGTCCATGCCGGTGTTTATGCTCCACACAAGCCTCCTCCCACCTTTATTCATCTAACCCCACCAGCCTATCCTCCTGTTCCCATCTGCCACCATACAGAAGCTATATGTTTAAGGTTGTCTGCCCTTGAGAATCCTGTATGACCGTCTGGGTTTAATAATTAGCCCAACTGTACTAAATGGCTCAGTTGAATCCATTTATTCTTGAGTTTCTCGTATTCGGTAAGATTTCACTGGTCACCGTTGGACTGTGTGAGGCTGACCAAGTCCTTTCAGACACCGGTTGATTCTGGGTTCTGGAGGGTTAGCCAAGAATTGGAATTGATGCTTGCGCTGAGCTCTTTCACACTGCTGACTTGCTGAGTGTGGAAGGTGGGAGAGAAAAGAATTTAAATTACGAGTGGCAAAAATGCCAAATACGCAGGTTGTATATAAATAATTGCATTTTTTTTCCCAACGGTCACCATGCACTGGAGTTTCCAACAGCAGCACATAGACATGGAGCTTCTGTAAGGACGCAGCATTGATTCTGCAGCGATGGTGCTGTTGTCAATAAACTGCCGATGCTTTCTTCATTCCCTTCCTGTGTGGAGGCACTCGGCTTCTCTTCTGATACCCATGTGTGAGCGCGGTGTGTGAGCACGGTGCACTTGCTGTAACTATGAGACAGTGGATCTTTATCTGTTGATGCCATAGAGACAGATGGTAAGGTGAAGACAGTTGGAGATGGGCCATGGCTTCAATTGTTGCAGTTTAGCAGTGTGGCTGGTGGTGTCTTTAAAATAATAATTTCCAAGTAGTGTTTCATTGGTCGGTCTTTGTTCGCTTTGAGAATTTGCTCCTATTAATATCAGATATGCATAGGATTACACAGGACATATGGCACAGAAACTGGCCATTCGGTCCAACCAGTCCATGCTGGCGTTTATGTTCCACTTGAGCCTCCTTCTATCTTTCCTCATCTAACTCTTATCAGCATGACCCTCTATTCCCTTCTCCCTCATATACTTGTTTAGCCTCCCCTGAAATGCATCGATACTATTCGCCTCAACCACTCTCTGTGGTAGCGAGTTCCACATTCTCACCACTCTTTGGGTAAAGAAGTTCCTTCTGAATTCCCTGTTTGATTTCTTGGTGACTATCTTATATTGATGGCCTCTAGTTATTCTCTTCCCCACAAGTGGAAACATTCTCTCTGTATCCACTCTCAAAACCTTTCATCATTTTAAAGATCTCTTTTGGGTCACCTCAGCCTCCTTTTTTCAAGAGAAAAGAGACCCAGCCTGTTCATCCTTTTCTGATGTGTATACCCTCGCATTTCTGGTATCATCCTTGTAAATCTTCTCTGCACCCTCTCCAGTGCCTCTGTATCCTTTTTATAATTTTATATAATATACAATTCTTCAAAGGGGAAGGAAACTTCTAGAAGATGGAACTAAAATTCATTTAATTGAAGGTTTACTTGCCACTTGTTTTCTAAAAAAAATACTTTGTCACAGTTACAATTGTCAAGAATCCCCGCAGTTCCAACAAACATTGTATGCCATCTGTCTGTTCTGATTAAACTCCTTGTTTCTCTATCACTGTACCAGCTCCGCTTACAGGAATTCTTTTTGTAGACATTTATAGACGTATTGGGGGAATTTCAAAGGAAGTGAATACCCACATGGTTAATCTAGTTCCTGAAAGTATTTAAACAATTGCTGCTTGTTTTAAGTTTGAAAGAATTAGAGAGCAATGTTCAAAGCAGTTCTCATGTACTCCATCTAGGCTCCTTTTACAGAGATGGTCTTAAAAGAATCTCCCGAGACCAAAATGTGACATAAAAGGTTTTGCAGTGCAATGAAAGATGTCAAATTCTATCTGTCTCCGACTGCCTCGACTCTACAACTAGAAGCGTGCTGTCAGTTTGTCCATCGATATAATGTTGTGGAGGGACCAGGACTGTCTCCAACTGAACATTGACAAATTAAAGCTATCCAATTCGTCTGCCCCCAAAATCTCTCTACCCATGCCCCTGGTTCCATCCAATCCCCAGTTGCTCAGTCAGGCTGAATCTAAAGGAGCTGCCCCTTGTTGCTCTGTTCGACCGTGAGTTGAGCTTCAAATTCCAATTCTGACCTCCTGTGCACGCCCCGACCTTTTCACTGCACTATTCATGGCAGAGACCTCAGCCATTTTAACACTACTCTCGAGAACTCTCTTCCCAATCCTCCCGCTTGCTAACTAAATTCCCATCTTCAAAATCCTTCTTAATTTGTTTTTTTTAATCTGCCTGTGCTTTCAGTTATTGCTCCTACCTTTTTTATTAAGGCTCACCATTCGATGAAGCACTTTGGGATGCTTACTACATTAAAGATGTTATATAAATGCAAGTTGGTTGGAGTAATAGTAGTAGTGTGCTGGGGGGTTGGTGGGGGGGGAGAGTGAGGGTGAATGGGGGATGATGCTTGTGGGATAAGGCATTGTATGTTACATTAAGGCAATGACTATTCCAACGCACTCCTGGCTGGCCTTCCACATTCTACCCTACGTAAACTTTGAGGTCATTTAAAACTCGGCTGCCCATGTCCCAGCTCGCATGAAGTCCCATTCACCCATCACCTCTGTGCTCGCTGACCTACATTAGCTCCCGGCTAAGTAACGCCCTCGATTTCAAAATTCTCATCCTTGTTTTCAAATCCCTCCATGGCTTCATCCATCCCTATCTCTGTAATCTCCTCCAGCCCCATGACCCCCTGAGATATCTGCACTCCTCTAATTCTGCCCTTTTGAGCATCCCTGATTATAATCGCTCAACCATTGGTGGCTGTGACCTAGACCCTAAGCTCTGGAATTCCCTGTCTAAACCTCTCTACCTCTCTTTCCTCCTTTTAAGATGCTCCTTAAAACCTACCTCTTTGACCAAGCTTTTGGTCACCTGCCCTAATTTCTCCTTATGTGGCTGGATATAAAAAAGTTGTTATCTTATAATACTCCTGTGAAGCACCTTGGGATGTTTTACTATGTTAAAGGCGCTATATAAATACAAGTTGCTTTTCTCCAGTACTTACCATTCAATCATTTCATAGAAACATAGAAAATAGGAGCAGTAGTAGGCCATTCGGTCCTTCGAGCCTGCACTGCCATTCAATATGATCATGGCTGATCCTCTATCTCAACACCATATTCCCGCTTTTTCCCCATATCCCTTGATGCCTTTTGTGTCTAGAAATCTATCTATCTCCCTCTTAAATACATTCAGTGACGGCCTCCACAGCCTTCTGTGACAGAGAATTCCACAGGTTCACCACCCTCTGAGTGAAAACATTTCTCCTCATCTCGGTCCTAAATTTCCTACCCCATATCCTGAGACTGTGACCCCTTGTTCTAGACTTCCCAGCCCGGGGGAAACATCCTCCCCGCATCCAGTCTGTCCAACCCCGTCAGAATTTTATACATTTCAATGATCGATGTAGCTTCCACTTTTACAAGACACAAATACAGTACCAACACTAGCCATCCCAACTGGTTTTGAACTTTTACTTGTATTGGAGAGCTGGGATCAGCAGCCTGTAAAGGACCTCTCCACGTAAGAAAAGTGAGTCAAAGACACGCCGCCCATCTCCATACAACACAGAGCGGGACTCCTGCAGCCTGCCTCCTTGGAATGAAAAGCTCCCAGTTCTCCTCTTGATTAGAAGAAACAATAAACCCCTTTTTTTTTTTTTTGGTTGCAAAATGCATGGAGTATTTCCATTTTAAAAACATCTCCCTTCACTTTCACACTATTGTTCTCATTTTAAATAATTGGTTAACTCCCAACAGCGAATAGAATCTGGGCAGTAATTGGTTTTGTGTTGGATCTAAGCCCCTTCCACTTGTTCTCTGGAAAATGTTGCCTATAATTCTGCAGTAAGTGAAGCTGGTGGTTCGTGCAGGCTCGATTAAATTGACGGCACACCACGTTTTCATTGTGCTTTTCTAACTGATCACGGAGTGTACAGCAATTTATAATCTGTGTTTCAGAGATGAACGGAATCAATCTATCATCGTAAGTGGAGAGTCTGGCGCAGGGAAGACTGTCTCGGCTAAATATGCCATGCGATACTTCGCTACAGTCAGTGGTTCAGCCAGCGAGACTAATGTGGAAGAGAAGGTCCTGGCCTCCAACCCCATCATGGAGGTGAGATTGGTGCTCGAAAGGCAACTTAATTAATTGAATGTTTTCTCAATTAGATCGATGGGTAAATCTGAAATATAGTGTGGCAGTTCAAGGGTCATTGAGAGGTTTAGTTTGGTAATATTCAAGAAAATGTGAACCAAATTGTGCCTGCTTTAGACTGAAAATGTAGCTTCCTTTAAACATGACCTATGTGGCTGACTGGCTGAACTGATCCAGCCCACAGACAGGTGAAAGGTTCTCTTGAACCCAGTTGATGGGTTTGTGGAGCAGGCTCGAGGGGCTGAATGGCTTACTCCTGCTCCTAATTCTCATGGCATTGAATGCAAACTCAAAATATACGGGGAAATGTATGGTGCTGTGAGGATCCCAGCTTGTCTGAATTGGACCAGGCCCACAGCAGAGCCTTGAAATAAAAACAGAAAATGCTGGCAATACACTCCATTTTGAAAGTGTAAAAGACAAGTGGCGACATCTTAGTTGTGTACCCTTCATAACGCATCCTGAGCAGAACTTTGCTCGGTCCAAGCACTGGGAAGGTGGAAGGGTGGAATACGTGCTTTTAACTCTGAATCACCATTTCTATGTGGAAATATAATTCACCCACTTCCAGGTGTCAGTCGGGTTTGCCTTGCTTCGGTTAGTCCAAAGTCTTTGAACTGCCAGGAACAGTTCCGATTGACATAATACCTGAGGGGGCACATCAGCAGCAATATTGTATCATTGGCTCTGTTGTGAATCAAGAAAATGGTCTTGCCCTTGATCTGTTTGAACTTTATGAATCTGACTGTTGTTTTTGAAGAGTGTGTTCCTGGACAGTTTTCAAAGTGTGATCATATAAAAGGTTTGGTATGCTCTAGCAAGTCTTTGGGATGGAGAAATCCCTTTGATCTTCTGAAAAATCACATTGACACTCCAATAATAAGCATACATCTGCTTGTCTATCATCACTCCAGTGTGTTTAACTGTTTCCTTGATAGAATAGATGATTACAGGACTTTTAAAACAGCAGAACAGTAAGTCTGCAACTGATCAAGGTCTGAATAGTTATCCTTTGAGATACTGTTCCCCTTTAAATTCTTCCTGAAGTGCTGATGTAAAAACACACTCGAATGAAGAACAAAAGTTATCTGAGCAGCAAAGTAATTACAGCTGCTCGGCTAATGGTTCTCGAGATCACTGCAAGAGATCTTGAGCCTTTTCAGAGTGCAGGCTGAAATAGATCGTCCTTCACAAGTCATTAATATCTGCCATTTGTCCAGGAATGGAACACACTCACGTTTAATTTGCAAGTCCTGTGTGTAGCGCAAGTTGAAGTGTGACGTATAAATTGGAAGGATTGCAGTGTTGAGTTTATTGCACATGTACATAGATTGCAAGTTTCATTAAATGGCATGCAGACCGCAATGAGATGATGCGTTGGCACCTATTGTACTTTCTGGGTTGTATGACTTATCAGTTGTTTACACAATGACCATAATCCTTTTCAGAATGGCAGGCAGTGACTAGTGGAATGCCGCAGGGCTCAGTGCTGGGACCCCAGCTCTTTACACTATACATCAATGATTTGGATGAAGGAATTGAGTGTAATATCTCCAAATTTGCAGATAACACTAAACTGGGTGGCGGTGTGAGCTGTGAGGAGGATGCTACGAGGCTGCAGGGTGACTTGGGCAGGTTAGGTGAGTGGGCAAATGCATGGCAGATGCAGTATAATGTGGATAAATGTGAGGTTATCCACTTTGGGGGCAAAAACGCAATGACAGAATATTATCTGAATGGTGGCAGATTAGGAAAAGGGGAGGTGCAACGAGACCTGGGTGTCATGGTTCATCAGTCATTGAAAGTTGGCATACAGGTACAGCAGGTGATTTGAGTATAGGAGGTCTTACTGCAATTGTACAGGGCCTTGGTGAGTCCTCACCTGGAATATTGAGTTCAGTTTTGGTCTCCTAATCTGAGGAAGAACGTTCTTGCTATTGAGGGAGTGCAGCGAAGGTTAACTAGACTGATTCCCGGGATGGCTGCACTGACATATGAGGAGGGATTGGATCAACTGGGCCTTTATACATTGGAGTTTAGAAGGATGAGAGGGGATCTCATAGAAACATATAAGATTCTGATGGGACGGGACAGGTTAGATGCGGGTAGAATCTTCCCAATTTTGGGGAAGTCCAGAACCAGGGGACACAGTCTTTGGATAAGGGGTAGGCCATTTAGGACTGAGTTGAGGAGAAACGTCTTCACTCAGAGAGTTGGTAACCTGTGGAATTCCCTGCCGCAGAGAATTGTTGATGCCAGATCGTTGGATCTATTCAAGAGGGAGTTAGATATGGCCCTTACGGCTAAGGGGATCAAGGGGTATGGAGAGAAAGCAGGAAAGAGGTACTGAGGTGAATGATCAGCCATGATCTTATTGAATGGTGGTGCAGGCTCGAAGGGCCGAATGGCCTACTCCTGCACCTATTTTCTATGTTTCTATAACGTTCACTCTGTGTAAAACGAGACAAGTATCCCTGCTGTGGCTTGGGTCCATGTAGTTCTCTTGAATGTGACCCGGGAGGCTCCCATTTTCAAATTCCAGCATTGAAACATTATTGAGACATTTTTTTAGAAAGTTTAGAATTCTGAAAAGCTTCCTAAGCAAACCACTTATAAGAATTGACATTTGTGAAAACTTCAATCTCTCCACTCGGGTACATGCCAACTTCGCTGCACCGAAGAGAATCGCATGGGCGTTTCCCCCCCTTTACTGATGGTCTGCTTACCCTTTATTTATTTGTTACTTTTGCTTATCAGCTGACCTCAGCCTTGTGACGTGATCTTAGACTGGCTGCACAGTGGTCGCTGTCATTTCCCAGAAGGTGTCTGCTGTCTGGTTTGCAGTGCGGCGAGTTGTCGAGAAAGTGTTGTCTTTGAAGCTTGAGATATTTATATTGCCTGAGGCAGAATTGCAAAAGCAAATCAGAGAGCAGTCCGTGATCTTTGGGCTTTTGAAGAATTATGTTTTATTCACAATGGGAACAGTTACAGTCAGAGCATTCACTCCAGTTGCAGGTGCCTTCAGAAGTCTTGCAACATATGTCAATACTTTAAAAAAAAAAAAAAAAAATTCTCGCAAGAAGAGGTGTTGGCTATGAAGAGCACTGGAGGATAGAGCCAAAGTTAACTGAGATTTGAGAGCCCCACGGAATGAAGTGTAATGGAGAAGGTGCTTCAAGGAACGCTACACTTCTATATCGTCCACATTTGCCAACGACTCACTTTTTCACCACCGAGCATTTGAAAAATAATTTTTCTAAAATGAGGTTAAAAAATTGTTTTTTCGACCCAAAGTCTTTACTTTAAAAAAAAAATACCATCCCAATATGCACTTCAGAGTCAGAAATGTTTGAAGTCTGCTTGAAAGAATGTATTTGGCTCCCCAGATAGCTCCTTGGCTATATTGCATTGCCTGGTGTTGTATGGAACTGATCAATTCCCCGCCTATGCTGAGTTTGCTCTGTGTGGCATTAGGGATATTTCAGTTCGGCTCTATTGCCTCTGGGCGAGGGAGCAGAATAAGCAGCCAGGTTCCCACCCTGCTGAAGAGTGAATGCTAGGACAGGACTAGACTTGCATGCGACAGCTTGCCAATGCTCTGCCAGATCACAGATGAAGGATGACTACATAGGTGCAGTACCATAGGGGGTAGCCTTAACCCCCCCCCAAAAGCCTGTACCTCAAATTGAGTGTGTGCATTCAGGAGAGGAAGGCAGAACTTTGAGGTTGGAGTCACATTGTAGATGAGATACTACAAGAGTTGTCTTCTAACCCCAGTAGCTGAGCTCCTGGCTCTTGGTGTAGGTTTGCGATCAACACAGGAAAATGATAAATTAGCACGGTACAGAAAAAACATACATCAGGAAGGCTGAACATGAGCAATGAATGTTGTAGACCTAATTCAGATTCAGCAACATCTCTGTTCTGTATGGTAAGGGAGCAGCACAGTGTTTAGGGAGTGCTCAATGCAGGTGGCAACATGTACTTGCCATTGAACAGCTCATTCAGTTTGGGCTGGGTTCTGGCAAATTGCTTCAGTACAAGATTGATCTGTGAAAATAAAATATGATGTAAGCAGTTTAAAAAAAAACTCCTCCATGCCCAACATCACAGGAGGTGTAATTTGACAGAAGTGGCACACATCTTTGTGCTCCTATCAGATGAATACATGGATTTTCTGTAAATTATACACATTCAGAGTTTACGCACAAGAGCAGCATATATTGGATCATTTTATTTGGCGGGGGGGGGGGGGGGGAGAAGTGCTGTTTCCTATTAACAATAATGAAGGGGCCGAAATTGCCCACCGCCTGAAATGAGTTGAAATGTTCCGGCCGCTCCAATGCATGGGGCAGCCAGTCCGGACAAATCCAGCACTTCAGGGCTTTTTTTTTAAGCGGGTTGGAAGTGGCCTCATCATCGGGGTGGAAGTGGGGGCGGGGCGAAGTAGCCGACACTCAGAGTCATCAGCATGGCACGTCACACGTCTCTCCCCATCAGTTAATATATATATATCTATATTTATATCTATATTTATATCTATATTTATATATATATATATATATATGTGTGTGTGTTCAGTTAATATATATATATCTATATTTATATCTATATATATATTATATATATATATATATATATGTGTATGTATGTGTATGTATGTGTATGTATGTGTATGTATGTATGTGTATGTATGTGTAAATATGTATGTATGTGTATGTATGTATAAATATGTATGTATGTGTATGTATGTATAAATATGTATGTATGTGTATGTATGTATAAATATGTATGTATGTGTATGTATGTATAAGTATGTATGTGTATGTATGTATAAATATGTATATGTGTATGTATGTATAAATATATATGTATGTATGTGTATGTATGTATAAATATATATGTATGTATAAATATATATGTATGTATGTGTATGTATGTATAAATATGTATGTGTGTGTATGTATGTATGTGTAAATATATATGTATGTGTGTATATATATATTATATATATATATATAAAATAAAATGTATATATAATATATATAAACTTAACCCTTATGATACACTCGTGACTGATAACTTGCTGCAGCTGGCATTGAAGAAGTGAAACATTGCCTGCAGTCGCTGAATAAAACCAGCACTATTGTCTAAAGCCTGAAAAGTGAGAAGGTGATGAAGCTGGTCATTTGACATTTCAGAATTGGGGTGCTATGTGATACAGCTGCAGCATCACTGGCCCACTGTGCTAGTGCGTTACTGGGTCTTGCATGAGGTTGTGGTGTTTATAGAATCATAGAAAGCTTACAATACGGAGGAAGGCCATTCGGCCCATCGAGCCCGTGCCATCTGTTGCCGAGAGAAGATAAATGCTGCATGGGTGATAACTGAGGGGATGTGTCCTGTTTACTCTTTAAACTCCCACTGTTGCAGACTTCTTTGGAATCTAGTCTCTAGATGAAATGCTTAGTATGGCATTGGTAATGAGCAAAATGCGGATGTATTCCATTTGAGTATTATGTGTTGAACTGCAGATAGAGGGCTATCCGTAACTTGGTGTGAAGTACACAGTGGAGTAAAGATCCTGCATAAAATACAGAAACTAGAATAGAATCATAGAATGATGCCACACAGAAGGAGGCCATTCTCTGCCCATCGTGCCTGTGCTGGCTTGTTGCAAGAGCTATCCAATTCGTCCCAATCCCCAGGCCCCATTCCCCATAGCCCTGTGTATTTTTACAATTTCCTTTTGAAAGTTATTATTGAATCTGCTTCCACAGTGAAGGTACTGTGGGATTTTGTTCTGTAGAATGGGTCATGTTAGACAAATACGTACTATTACAACACACCATTCGGCCCGGGATGTGAGCAGGGGGCGGGGGGGGGGGGAGGGGGGACCTTTTGGCCCAGGATAAGAGCAGCACCGGATAGGGATTGGGGGGGGAGGGGGCAAAGGGGCATTCGGCCTGGGATGACAGCAACACCGGGGCTCTACAATTGCTTATGTCTTGCTGCATCCTGTATGTTTCACTTTGCAGCCTCAACCCTTCAGTGTGTCTCTTGTTACCCTGGCAACCTCTTTTTCAGCACAGAGCTCCAAAATGAAAGTTTATTCTGGCGAAACTTGCAACTTTTTTTTTTGGCGCAATTGGCCACTAAAAATTGGACATACCTTTACAACTGCGCCAAAAAATGGGCAGTGTGAAAAATTGGCCCCCATGTTCTACAACAACAACAACTTGTATTTATATAGCACCTTTAATGGAGCGAAACGTCCCAAGGCGCTTCACAGGAGTAATATGAGATGAAAAAATTTGACACCAAGCCGCAAATGTAGAAATTAGCGCAGGTGACCAAAAGTTTGGGTCAAAGAGGTATGTTTTAAGGAGCGTCTTAAAGGAGGAAAGAGAGGTAGAGTGGCAGAATGATTTGGGCAGGGAGTTCCTGAGCTTGGGGCCTAGGCAATGGAAGGCACGGCCACCAATAGTGGAGCGATTATAATCAGGGTTGCGCAAGAGGGCAGAATTTAGAGGAGTGCAGACATCTCGGGGGGTGGGGGGTGGGGGTGGTGTGGGGGGCGTGGTGGGGTGTGGGGGGCGGTTTGTGGGGGCTGGAGAAGATTACAAAGATGGGGAGGGGCGAGGCCATGAAGGGATTTGAAAAGAAGGATGAGGATTTTGAAATTGAGGCGTTGCTTAACCAGAAGCCAATGTAGGTCAGCGAGCACAGGGGTGATGGGTGAGCGGGACTTGGCGTGAGCTAGGAGATTCAGGTTTATCATTCAAATCCACTACGCACCAAAACTCGACTTATATTTTCAGTGATGCTAACTCCATACAGCACTGGCAGTCTCTGCCTCTCTGTTTGCTGGCCACATGTAATGGCATAGAATGATAGAATGTAGATGCTGAAAATTTGAGACCGATGATTGGTCAGGTGAATATCAATGAAAGCATTCCAATTTCAAGGGATTATGGCAAATCCAGCCTCTGGGAGTGTGTCACTGTTTGCCACAAAAGAAACGGAAGCAACGTAAATGGCTTAAAACAGGAACCGTTCTGGTTGACAGCTGTAAATGTGATGCCGGTTGCTTCAATTGGTCATACCACTTCGCCATGTCTCTGGTATGTGATGCGTGTGCAGCTAACCAAGACCTCAGACCAGGGATGTGTGTGAAGTATTGCTAATTGTACATGCGAAGCAAGAACACCAAGGTTCTGGGGTTAGTTTGCGTTGCAAGTTTGCTTTTCCTGTGCGTTTTCTTCAAGTGATTCAGTTACCTTTTGGAAGAAATGAAGAAATACAATTGCACGTTAAGGAATTCCCTTGTGATCAGGTCCAGTACATGCCGAGACATTGGTTTCCGCAGCTCCATTGCAAAATGTAAATGGCTGAATATACCTCGGGTTGCAGATTTGGAAAAGAATGCCACGCACATTGCAGTTGACACACATTGTATATTTGTGTGTGACTTGACACATTCTTCACTCAGGGCAGTGAATCTTTGGGATTCTTTACCCTAGAGGGCTGTGGATGCTCAGTCTTTGAGTATATTCAAGATGGGGATAGATAGATTTTTGAATATCAAGGGATATGGGGATAGTGCAGGAAAGTGGAGTTGAGGTAGAAGATCAGCTATGATCTTATTGAATGGCGGAGCAGGCTCGAGGGGCCGAATGGCCTACTCCTGCTCCTAATTCTTATATTCTTATCCCTTTCATTGGTGTCTCAAGTTCAATTTAAAAATGGTTCAACTCGAACCTATATTTTCTGCACTTCAGCCTTTTCGTGGTGTGAAAGCAGTTAAAAATAAATATAATCCAACAACCTTGTCATTTGGACTGAATTCTTGCCTTTTTGTGAAGGTCAGACTTTGAGGAATGAGGTGAGGTGATGCATTCGTCAGCAGTTTCGTGCAACACCCAACCCTTCATCTTCAGTTTAGTTTAACATTGATTGTGTTTATGGTTGTTTGGCCTGGTCTATGGTTTTGGACCAGTGTGAAATAAAACTCCTGAAAATGTTGACTGTAAGGCCGCTCAGTGACGTACTGTGTGACGGAGTGATAGGATTGTGATTGGTGCCTGAGATTCACCATGTGGTGGATTCTCAGTCTCGCTCAGTTTGCAGGAAGTGCAAAGCACTGCCTCTCGGGGGCTTGAGGGAACCTCAACTGCGCTTCTGGAGTTGGCAGAGTTCTCTTCGGAAATGGTACATTGAGGGAGGAACAAAGAAATTGCATTTTTAAAAAATTATTAAATGGAGGTGGGCTAATGATGATTGTAAAACATCTTGGGGTGGAACTTGCCCTCCGCCTTTCCATGGGGTGGAGAATAGCAGGAAATAGGCCTCTTTAAATGTTAAAATTTGTCGGGGTGGCGTTGGGGGCGGCAGAGGGGCGGAAGTGCTTTGGGGGCGGGGCTGAAGGCGGCTGGTGTCATCAGCGCCGCGCTGATGATGTCAGCACGATGCGGACGTGCCGCGCGCTGACGCGTACCGTCACTTAAAGGGGAGGGTCACCGCGAGCTCTGCAGCCACTTTAGTGGCGCTCACTGGGTCACCAGGGAAGGCTTCAGCCGGGCCAGCGGCCTGGTACCCAAGGGTGGGAGCCAGGATGCCTGTTGGCGGCCCGGGAGAACCTGTGGCCACCATTGTCGGGCCGACTTCAGAGTCGACCGACCATTAAAACAAAGTGGCGGCCGCGGTGGTGCGCCCTCCCCTTTAAAGGTGGACGTGCCGCCCAGTCACTGACGACTTCCCGCCGGGAAAAGCTGTCGGGGGCACCGAGTGGCGGCTTACCACTCCCGGGGGGCAATTTCCCACGCAGGGTGGAAAGGGGTCGGTGCGTGCCCGACGGGGCGGACACGTGGGCGGGGCAATTTAAGACCTGTTGGCCCATCCATCTGCCCCTGGTTGGTGAGGCCTATCCGCTCCGTTACAGCCTCTTAGAGGTGGTAATGAGCCTTGAGGAAGGAGGCAATTTCAGCCCCCTTTATGTAGTTTCCTAGGCTCATGTTTGTTGCTCTCATGAATTCATGAATTACATTTCGCAACTGATTTAGTAACACCGTGAATTCCAGCTGGACTTTCACAATCTAATAGCACTGAGGAAATCTGACCCCATCATGCTGCAACACCTGCCTCAGGAAAAGAGTGTACCTTTTTATAGTTCTCACAGCAGCCATCAACATGATGGAAGGAATTTCTTCTCCCAGAGGGTTGTGAATCTATGGAATTCTCTGCCCAAGGAAGCAGTTGAGGCTAGCTCATTGAATGTATTCAAGTCACAGATAGATAGATTTTTAACCAATAAGGGAATTAAGGGTTACGGGGAGCGGGCGGGTAAGTGGAACTGAGTCCACGGCCAGATCAGCCATGATCTTATTGAATGGCGGAGCAGGCTCGAGGGGCTAGATGGCCTACTCCTGTTCCTAATTCTTATGTTCTTATGGGCTGACTGAGACTTTCAATGTGTACCAATTGTGCTGAATTATCGGGCAGTTCTGTGCTGCACGTCATACCCTTTGGGGATTGGGTACAAAATGATCCAACTTCATGTCACTTGGGAAACCTCCAGCTGATTTGAGATATCAGCCTGTGCTGGATTTGGGCTGAGCTCAGTTGTGAAATGACAAGGTGTTAACTTTTTGCCCTCAAATTACTGCACTTTAACAGCTCCTATATGTTGTGCAAACACAGCATTGAACAATAATATGTTGCATGAAATGTTGTCTGTATTTAAAGAATCTGTCAAAAAAAATTGTATTTTTAGCCATTTATTTTTGGGTCTCTCTGACTAATCCACGTCTAAAATTTCTGTAAATAACCAAACTCTTTTTGAAGAACTTGCCAGTTCTGTTGTGACCGATTCTGTCAAGAGAATTTTCTTCCACCTGGGCACTGAAATACAGGCTTGAACAGCCCTCTAACTGTCGTACAACTGAGCATGTTATGAGCGTTGGGTAAAAGATCATTTTACGGAGTGGCGTAGAAACCTTTTGTCTTTCTTTGCTTGGCAGTCAATTGGAAATGCAAAAACTACCAGAAATGATAACAGCAGCCGATTTGGGAAATACATTGAAATCGGGTTTGACAAGAGATATCGCATCATCGGGGCAAACATGAGAACTTATCTGCTGGAAAAATCGAGAGTTGTTTTTCAGGTAAGTGCTACCCAGCTGCATTCCTTGAAGATCTTCAGAATCGTGTTGATACGCAATATACATATTGACAACTTCTAGTCATTGATCAAAGAAGTTTAATAGCACTTGATGGGGTTTTGGAGCCATTAGGGAATGAGAATACAGAATAGATTGAAGTACAGGCGCACTTTCTGGTCTATTCAAACTGTAGACAGCCAATAGCCTCCAGCAGTTCTCGCCCTCAGTGCTCAAGTTCAGATCTCGGCCTTCACTGTTTCTCAAGATATCTGGCATGGCCTTGTCTGGGTTGTTGAGTGTGGTGCTTTGAGGTAGCAGTACCCTCCATTATAGGGAAAATTGGATGGGGGGGTCGAGGGGGGAGAAAGACTTCCCAGGCCAATACTGGTGGACCTCCTCTTGGTCCACTGTGGAGTGGCAATGGGCCGGTCCAGAATGCCCAGTTGTGTGATGGTGAAAGGCAGCAATAGGGAATCTACTGGGGCTGGGAGGAGCTGAAAAAAAAATGAAATGATTGACTGTTTTGTTGCAGCTAGTTGTACAGGAATAAGGACATTGGGTATTAATGTATTTTTAGTTCTACTGTGGAACTGTGCACACAAGGATATTTTAAACCGTTGACTCCCTTCTCTTTTTCAGGCCGAGGCTGAAAGAAATTACCACATCCTCTACCAGCTGTGTGCCTCGAAACACTTGCCAGAATTCAAAGAGCTCAGGCTGAGTACGTTGACCAATGCTTTCGGTTTCACTCTGAAGTAAACGGGCAGAAATTCATATTTAAAGTTCTGGCCAATCTTCTTAAAGCTTAATCGGAAGATGGACGTCGTTGGCCTGTGTAATGTTTCTTGTCCGAATCTTTAGTATGGTTTCATGTACCATGACTGCACCCTCATTATCCGAGACACCACATAAAAACCCTCTGTAGCGTCATAACGGGCAAATGGTTTGATGTGACATAACATCCTGTAACAGATTCTGCAAGTTTCTGCAGTTTGCTGCCTAATTTGTCTAACAGCCCCCAGGTTGTGAAAACCCAAGTTTCTGAAAGCAATAACATGTGGCTTGCCATCACCATGAAGTCCTTTTTTGAATTGCTTCCAACGATGACCTTATTAAGAAAATCTACAGTGTGTTAGTCTGTATGGGACAGCTTCTCAAAATGTCTTGAGTACAATACATCACAGCCAAAAGCCCTTTGCTTCCGCATTAGACTCATTGTGGATTCAGTTCCTCGTCATGGTCGCTCCATCAAACTGCTTCTCCGCCAAGTCGATATTTTCCCCTCTTCAGTTTGTTTGGGAAGCTGCACCAATGGCACAAGTTCCGGAAGGTAATTCACCCATCCCGCCAGTTGGAAGGAGAATGTAGCGTGCTGTCTGTATTAATATTGTAAATCACCTTCAGTGTGTGGTTTTGGTAGCAGTGCTGTGCACGTAATCTTTTAAATGCTTTATTCAAAAAGCTATCATTTCTCCCAGTAGAAAAATATCACGCTGTTGAATTGTACTGATGGAGTCCTTTTGCTTTCAGGCCACGCCCAAAACTTCCACTACACAAATCTCGGAGGCAATCCAGTCATTGAGGGAATAGATGATGCCAAAGAAATGATGAACACAAGGCATGCTTGCTCTTTACTCGGTAACTATCGAAACCTTTTCATTGGCTTTAATCTCACGTTTCAGCTTCTGGATTTTAAACAGTCGGATCTTGCTAATAATGTCTTTTTAGGAATGCCTCCTCATCTTGAACATTAACTGGATGGAATTGCTAATGATCCAGATTAGAAAATTAAATAACGGTTGGCATTTTACAGGGGTGCCTGAGCTGCTTTTGCGTTGAAGCATGTTAACCTGAAACAGCTCCTTAATATATTCCTCAAATACTTAATCCTCACGAGTCAAGCTCCTTTCCCTGGGCTTCTGTTATTGCACTCATTGCTTGTTAAGTGATTCAGACATTGTGGAAGCAAATCATTTCCAGGTACGTGGGAGCCAAGATCAATACAGATTGCTTTTTAAAAAATTGCGCACACTCCCAAGGAAGAGAGTGCTGAATGTCACAGCAGTTCAGAAAGGAGCCGTTATCTCAATTTATTTTAACTTGTTGCATAAAACTAGGACTGGCACCTTCTTGCTCCAAACACTCATTCAATTTTGAAATATCCTCCTGGAAAGGATAATGTTCATATTGGTTTTCTCGTACTGGCTTCCCTCCAAATATAGTGATTCATTATTGCCATGATTTTGGGATAAGCCATGATGTGAGAATTCCTGACCGTACACTTTAACAAATTAATCCCAGCTTTCAGACTGTCCCCAAAAGGAAAGTTGCAGCTACAGCTTTAAGACTTGAAAGATGAAATTATGTTTAGCATTATTGGCATGTGTGTCATTCATTTGTCTGCTAATTAATGCCACCGCCAACCAATTTATTGAAAACTGGCTTTGTTAAAATAACACAGGATTCCTAACAATACATTAATTTGTATGCTAATATCACCGAGTGTGATTTCCCCTCCAAAATGGGGCTTAATTTCAAAGTAGCTGGTTTTACGATATTGCTTTAAAAATATTGCAGGTATTAATGAATCCTACCAGATGGGTATCTTCCATATTCTTGCAGCCATTCTTCACTTGGGTAATGTGGGAATTAAATCGAATGATCGTGATGCAGAAAACTGCTTTATCCCTGTGAGTATCCTTGAACGTTTGAAAGTCTGTGGAGTTTCTTTAATTTGTTGTTGGAATGTGGCCGATGCGAAGACTGCAATAATGAGTGATCTCTTGTAACTCTGGAGAAGGCTTTGGTGGGCCGCAACTCTGGAGAAGGCTTTGGTGGGCTGCCGCCTTGAACGTGGGAAATGTTTGGGGTGATGGTACTTGCACAATGCTATTCGGTAGGGAGAACCAAGATATTGACCCAGCGATGATGAAGGAATGGGGATTGTTATCCGCTTTAGAATAGTTTGTGACTTGGAACGCAACTTGGAGGTTATGATGTTACTCTTGTTGTTCTTGGTGGTACAGGCAGCGAGGCTGAGAGGTGCTGTCGAAACAAGCTTTGTAAGTTGTTGCAATGCTTGTGGTAGATGGTACTTACCGCAGCCACAGTGCACTTGTGATGGAGCAGTAGGATATTCAGTGCAATCTCCGTGGTGCCACACACGGCTGATTGCTCCATTGATATTGAGGATAGTTACTCTCATCATCTTCTGACATTCAGCTTTTGCATTTGTGTGTGGTTGTGGATCTTTTGAATGCTCTACCTGGTTGATCCTCTGGCAGAAAATGCTTGTCCAAAGATTAAACCATACATGTTTAAGTCCGGGTTTATGGTTAATTTGCAGAGATGGTGCCAGCCCACACTGTGATATGTGCGCGCTCGGTCCGTGTAGCAGAGCAGGTCTCCAGTCGTCCTGGTTAACCCTTGCCACTAGATAAAGACCTAGCTCTCTCGAGCCCGTGTGGAGGCTGATGTGCAATGGTCACCACACGTTTAAAAAAAAAAAAATCCACGCACAGGCATCTTCCACCCCCTCAACTGGAGTTCAGGACTGGAACATCAGGTTCTTCATTGAAACATCTGTAAACTCATGTGGAAGCAAGTCCTCCTCGTTTGGGGGACGGCCTATGATGAGGCAGAGATGCTTCGTTTGTGAGATAGAACGATGAGTGTTGGTAGGTGGTTTGATCATGGGGTGGAGGGGGTGTTATCTGAGTACAATCTCATTTTCACCACAACATCCCTCACCTAACACAGGAAGGGGAAAATGAGTTTGGAGATGGAGAGGTGATCTAATTGAGGTGTTCAAGATGATTTAAAGGAGTTGATAGGGTAGATAGAAAGGGCTCAATTTTGCCCCAGGCGTTGCTCCTTTTTTTGGAGCAACTTGACTTTTCTGGAGTATCTTAAAACAGTGTTTCCGATGCCTGGACCATTCCGGAGGCTACTTGCTGTAACCCCCCCTGCCCCCGGAGATTGTCGGTCAGTTCACTGTTGTGTGCTGCATGCTGCATAACCTGGCCATCATGAGGCAGCAGCAGCTGGTCGTGGAAGACGCACTCGGTGAGAGTGGCTGATGATAATGATGTGGAAGGTGTAGATGACGAGCAGGAGGAGCAGGAGGAGCAGGAGGAGGAGGAGGAGGTGGTGGAGGAGGAGGATGATGATGATGACGAGGATGAGGAAACCATGCCAGTGCCTGAGGCCGGAGCACGACGTCGGAGGAGGGCGGGCCATTGTGCTCCTTTAACGATTGCTCAAGCCTTGCGCCAGCAGCTCTTGCATGAACGCTTTACTGATGCCGGAGGGCTCAGTGACAACTATTCCGCATGGACGTGTTTATTTTTTGGAGCTGATGTTGTGTAGTGTTAATGGAACATGATTCAGTTTTAATGTAAACTATATTTTATTCAAAAGTTTACAATGTACTTAACTTTAGTGTAATAAAATAATTTTTGTATCAAACTTTACTTTGATATGACTCTTTAAGATCGCTTATAAAGTTGTAAATTTGCATAACTTACAAAAAACTTTCAATTTGAAAACAGTTACAACAGTAACATCAACAACAGCAGCAAAGAAAGGCTGCACCCATCTCTCAACCCCTTTAGTCTAAGACTGCCCGCTGCGCTTGGTTTTGGACTCTCCATCACCCCTGCCCGCAGGCGGTGACATAGTGTATTTGGGCTTGGTACCAAGCTGAGTCCTTCTAACATCTCGGTGAATGTGCACTTCTTCATGGGGGGTATGGGGGGGGGGGGGGCGGAGGGCATCAGGTGTTAATGTGGAGGGCCTGGCTTGGGTCTCTTCAGAGGCTGGTGTGGGGATTGCAGTGGGAGTGGCTGTTGATTCTGTCAATGGCGCATGGCCTGATTGTGTTCCCTTATTGTAGCAGCTAACTCACACATGCCCTCCCTCATGGCCTATGTCATTGCCAGTGTCGTCCTTTCCACTACCTCCGACATTCCTTTCCTCATGGACACCATTCCTTCACTGATGTTCCCGGACATCGTTCCCATTTCCCGTGCGATTACTGTTACTTCTCCCGACAGCTCCACTACCTCATCACTCACTGGTGTCCACGAGTGATCGGGTAAGGTCAGTGCTCTCCCCACTCAATGCCGTGATCTGAACCATATCTGTTGCATCCTGCATCTGAGGAGAGCGTGGTCGATTTCTCCTTGCCCTCACCTGGGTCTGCCTTGCGGCACCCCAGCGGAAGGCGCAGGCTGGGATGGTGGGGCCCTGGGTGTTCCTCGCTGCGTCCCACCACCCCTGGGACCCTCCACCTCGGATGCTGGGAAACCATGGAATGTCGCATCAGAACTGAAACCATGAATCATGGACTGGCTGAAACCAAGGAATGTCGCACCAGAACTCAAACCACTAGTCATGGAAGGGGCTGCCAACGCCAACTCCATTAACACAACCTCCTCAAGATTCAGTACAACACTGTCCCCTTCATCTATCTCCATCTCCCCCCACCGCCCCCCATGTTGGTCTGCAGCGTTGGCTTGTAAGATGTTCTCGTGCTCAGGCTCGTCCGCGTCTGAATCATCTTCTGAATCTTCACGATTGGCATCAGGTTCTGCAAAATATAACCCAACAGTCAAATGGTTAGCAGCAGAGGAAGGGGCAGGGTGGGTGGCATGAGTAGGCCAAGCAGCAGGTTGATTTGAAGGGCCACGATGAATTTTCAGGACTTACCCTCTCCCTCTCAAGTGTGGGCCCAGCTTGTGCTGTACTGATTGTTTTTCTCCAGGCAGGACCCATCAAAGCAGCGACCCTCTCTTCCAAGGGTGTCGGTGGGTGCAGATTTGGCGGGCCTCCTCCTGTTCCATTTCTTTCTCTTTTGTTGTGGGACAATTTCTTCTCCAAAGATGAAAATGCAACTTTTTAGAGAGGGTGTCTTTATGCTGAGTGGGACATATACAGCTGGTCACATTTACAATTGCATTGAATAAATGAAAATATTACTTACAGTAACTACTTGACCAAGGTCCTGCCATTTCTTTTTACACTGGCTTCCAGATCTCTTGGTGTTCACCATTGTGCAGTAATCTTCCGCAACTTGGTTTCAGCGTTTCTTCATTTCTTTGGGTGGCACTTTTGTGTGACCTCTGCTGGTATCCAGCTCCTACCATCTGTTCCCACTGACATTAACTAGTATCTCCACTTTGTCATGCAAGAAATCCTTTGCTCTTGGTGCACGTTGCTGTATTGACACTCTCAGCACTTTTCCAATGCTCTTAGACGCAACGTGATTTTTCCAAACATGCAGTCCTTATTTTGCATGCAGCAATGATTTTCAGAAATACAGCACTCCCTGTGGCACTTTTGCAGGCATGCAACACTGATATTAACAAACAGAGCACTGCTTCTTGAATTCAGCAGTTAATTTTGTTCCACAGCACTCCTTCTGGCACCAAAACACAAGTAGCTACGTGTAGTGTATGGAGAAAGAGTCAGACTGAACACTGAGCTCAAAGTAAAGTGTGACCGTAGTCTTTTATTGCAGGTCTCCAGAGTGCCTCTCTAACCTGTGAAGCCTCCTTAAATACCTGTGCTCGCAAGGGATTATGGGATTCCTTGGGACTCCAGGGGATGGGCCCTCTGGTGGCTGTACAGAGTAAATACAAGTCCACATATATAACACTTCGTATCCCTTTAAAAATGGCCGATTGCAAAATTTCGACGCTACTGCGCATGCGCAGACATCGCGAACCGACTCCAATGCGCATGTGCAGACTTTCCGGCACTGTTTTCAGCGCAGGACACTGGCTCCGCCCCCGACTCGACTGGCCACGCTGCGCGACGACCGGGGAGAGGCTGGACGGCGGCCAGAGTGGGGAGGAATTTTTTTGGCGCTCTTCTGAACAGAGAAAAGTGCCACATCTCCGGTAGGTGCGCCGAAAAAAGGGATGGGCCAAAACTGAGCCCAAAGAAACTCTTTCCTCTGGTGAGGGAGTCCAGAACAAGGCAGGGTAACCTTAAAATTAGAGCTAGGCCATTCAGGGATGATGCCAGGAAGCACCTTTCCACATAGAGTAGTGGAAATCTGGAAAACTCTTTCCCCCCCCCCCCCCCCCCACCCCCCCCCCACCCCCCCCAAAAAAAGTAGTTCAGGCTAGGTCAATTGTAAATCTCAAAACTGAGATCGATCGAGTTTTGTTGGGCAAGGTTATTAAGGGTTACAGAATCAAGGTGGGTAGATGGAGTTAAGATGCAGATCAGCCTCCATCTAATTGAATGGTGGAACGGGTTTGAGGGGCTGAATGGTCTGCTCCTGTTCCCAGGAGTGCTGAGGCTAACTCTTCGCACTCAATTTATGTTTACACACTAAATTCATAGTCGCAGTAGAAACGACTTCACAGCAATGCTGAAGTTGGTGTTGAAAGTACACCCTTGTAGAACTGGGCCAATCAATTGTAAAGAAGCCTTTCAATCAAGGTCACATTTCTGGGTTAATGTCCAAGAAGACAAGGAGCTCATGTGCTTAGGTCAGCCTCTCTCTTACAAAAATGTCAAAAACCTCTGAACAATTAACATAGGAATTTGAAGCTGACCACTTACTTACACATGGGTGCTCCCCACTCAAATATTCTCCGCTTAAGAATTTTCTTTTATATTATACAAACTAATTTGACTTGGTTTCGGGTATAAACAAAACTTTTTGGTATAAATGGCAGCTCAGTGACCAGAATTGGGGAGATGTGACAAATGGTTGTGTGATGACCCTGCCCGACATCGAAGAGAAGGAAATATGGACATCAACTCAAATGGTTTCTCAGCGGAGCAAAATAAATTCAGCTAAATACTATCATACAGGTCAAACTGTTGGTCACACCTGGTTCATTGCTTTTTGATGGTTGCAATGTTCAGATTATGCTCGGCTGAATGTTCTGAGTGATGGGATTGGTTGCTTCAGTTTCTGACCCATCCCCTTTTGTAATGACACCCATTCCACTCCTTGGCTGAATCACAAACTCAGACTTGCATTTTGAGAAATCAACACCTGTTTTTGTTTGAGATTGAATCCCCCAAACACTTTATTAAAAAAAAATGTACTTGATTTACTGCTAACTGACAATAAAGTAGGAGCATAGAGTTTACAGCACAAAAACAGACAATTCGGCCAAATGTTCTGAGCCAGGGTTTGTGCACCACACGAGCCTCCGCCCATCCCTCGTCATCTAACCTTATCAGCATAACCGTCTCTTCCTTGCTCCCTCGTGTTTATCTAGCTTTCCATTTAAATGCATCTCATCATCATCATAGGCAGTCCCTCGAAGCGAGGATGACTTGCTTCTACGCCAAAAAGGGATGAGTTCACAGGTGCTTCAGTGAAGGACCTAATATTCCAGATCCTGAACTACATCGTAAAGGGTGGAAGATGCCAGTGCGTGGATTTTTTTAACGTGGCGTGGCCGTTGTATACCAGCCACCACACGGGCTTGACAGAGCTAGGTCTTGGTCCAGTGGCAAGGATTAACCAAGACGACTGGAGACCAGCTCTGCTGCACAGACCTAGTGCGCACACATATCGCAGTGTGGGCTGGCCCCGTGCTGCTCCTGGGCCCCGGATAACTGCATCTATGCTGTTTACCACAACTACTTGTGGTAGCGAGTTCCACGTTCTAACCCCTCTCTGGGTAAAGAAGCTTCTGATGAATTCTCTTTTGAATATTTTGATGACTGTTGTATCTACAGCCCCTAGTTTTGGATTTGCCTCAAGTGGAAACATTTTCGTTATGTCTACTCTAATCAAACCCTTACATCAGTTTAAAGATCGCTATCAGGTCACCTGAGTCTTCTCGTTTCTAATGAAAAGTGGCCCAGCCGGTTTACTTTTTCATGATGGGTATAATCTCTCAGTTCTGCAAGTGACAACAAATTTAATCATAGAAGGAAAAAGGGTTAATACTGTATGATTAGTGATTTAATAAAGTTCACTAAGGTTGGGTGAATTGCCACAAAATAGCTAAAATGCTTACTCTCTTTCTCTGGCTGTTTGTACATTAAAATGTATGCGTTGTGTATAAGAGAGATTTTCGACCACTGTTTGAGGTTGAAAGTAGGCTTCTCTTGTGTTCAATGTCGAAGACCACGGTCATAAGTCAGCCCTCGCTCCTTTCAAACCACAGTGTGACTTTATACGCATAATTTCTGCTGCTATATCCTGTTTGTAGTACAACTGGTACATAAGGGTTTGTCCACCAACACCGAGTCCAGCCTTGCTCTCACTGGACTGCCGCGAACTGAGGAAGGAGGTTGTCACACTTAATCCTGAGAAAGAATAGCAACTTGGGCTATTGGACTGTCCACCAAAGTTGACGTCAAAGGATCGGAGCTCTTTACCTTTGGAGAGTTTTGGGCCTTGCGTTAATTCCCAGGACAAACCCAAGCTGAGACAACCTTGGTAACATGAAATCATGACAATTGATTTATCTCTGTCTCCTGCAGCTTGTTAAGTGATTTAGTAGTCACAACAACTTACGCAGGTATACGTTGCTTTGTTGCTGTGACAGAGACTGTAGGTCTCGCATCGGACTCATCAGTCACCTGAGAACTCATTTTTCGTGTGGAAGCAAGTCATCCTCGACTCAGAGGGATTGCCTAAGAAGATAACTTTGTTAACATAGAAAACGCCCTAGAGCACTTCACAGAGGCGTTATCAAAATAATTGACACCAAGCCAGTGAACAAGATATTAGGAGAGGTCCAAAAGTCTGGCCAAAGAGGTGGATTTTGAGTGCTCTTAAAGGAGGAGTGGGAGGTAGATAGGTGAAGGGGTTTGGAGAGGGAATACTAGAGTGGGGTCTACATGACTGAAGGCATAGGCACCAAAAGTTGGGTGAAGGGAGGGGTGAGGGGAAGGTTGTCGGTCTGAAGGAGGTTACAGAGATGGGGAGGAGTGAGGGCAGGACTTGATTTAACACAAGGATGGGAATTTTAGATTTCAGGCACTGGGGGACCGGTTGCCAATATCGGTCAGTGACCACAGGTGTAATGGTGAGAGGGTCTTGGTACGGGATAGGATAGGGACAGCAGAGCTTTGGATTAATTATACTTTATTGTAGAGTGGAGGATGGGAGGTCACCCAGAAGAGTATTGGATTTGTCCAGTCTGGAGCTGGCAGAATCATGAATGAGGGTTTCAGCAGCAGACGGCCTGAGATGGGGCAGAGGCAGATAATGTTATGGAGGTGGAAGCAGGTAATTGTGATTGAGAGGCTATCTGATCGGATGGTCAGTTTGAGGGGTAATAGAATGCCGATGTTGTAAGGTACATCAGTTATCATGGGTGACTTTAATCTGCATATAGATTGGGCTAACCAAACTGGTAGCAAAACGGTGGAGGAGGATTTCCTGGAATGTATAAAGGATGGTTTTCTAGACCAATACATCGAGGAACCAACTAGAGAGCTGGCCATCCTAGACTGGGTGTTGTGTAATGAGAGAGGATTAATTAGCAATCTTGTTGTGCGAGGCTCCTTGGGGAAGAGTGACCATAATATGGTAGAATTCTTCATTAAGATGGAGAGTGACACAGTTAATTCCGAGACTAGGGTCCTGAACTTAAGGAAAGATAACTTCGATGATATGAGACGTGAATTGGCTAGGATAGACTGGCGAATGATACTTAAAGGGTTGACGGTGGATAGGCAATGGCAGACATTTAAAGATCACACGGATGAACGTCAACAGTTGTACATCCCTGTCTGGCGTAAAAAATAAACCGGGGAAGGTGGCTCAACCGTGGCTAACAAGGGAAATTAGGGAAAGTGTTAAATCCAAGGAAGAGGCATATAAATTGGCCAGAAAAAGCAGCAAACCTGAGGACTAGGAGAAATTTAGAATTCAGCAGATGAGGACAAAGGGTTTAATTAGGAGGGGGAAAATAGAATAAGAGAGTAAGCTTGCAGTGAACATAAAAACTGACTGCAAAAGCTTCTATAGATATGTGAAGAGAAAAAGATTAGTGAAGATAAATGTAGGTCCCTTGCAGTCAGAATCAGGTGAATTTATAATTGGGAACAAAGAAATGGCAGACCAATTGAACAAATACTTTGGTTCTGTCTTCACTAAGGAAGACATAAATAATCTTCCGGAAATACTAGGGGACCGAGGGTCTAGCGAGAAGGAGGAATTGAAGGAAATCCTTATTAGTCAGGAAATTGTGTTAGGGAAATTAATGGGATTGAAGGCCGATAAATCCCCAGGGCCTGATAGTCTGCATCCCAAAGTACTTAAGGAAGTGGCCCTCAAAATAGTGGATGCATTGGTGATCATTTTCCAACATTCTATAAACTCTGGATCCGTTCCTATGGATTGGAGGGTAGCTGATGTAACCCCACTTTTTTAAAAAAGAGGGAAAGAGAAAACAGGGAATTATAGACCGGTTAGCCTGACATCGGTAATGGGGAAAATGTTGGAATCAATTATTAAAGATATAATAGCAGTGCATTTTGAAAGCAGTGACAGGATCGGTCCAAGTCAGCATGGATTAATGAAAGGGAAATCATGCTTGACAAATCTTCTAGAATTTTTTGAGGATGTAACTATTAGAGTGGACAAGGGAGAACTAGTGGATGTGGTGTATTTGGACTTTCAAAAGGCTTTTGACAAGGTCCCACACAAGAGATTAGTGTGCAAAATTAAAGCACATGGTATTGGGGGTAATGTATTGACATGGATAGAGAACTGGTTGGCAGACAGGAAGCAAAGAGTAGGAATAAATGGGTTCTTTTCAGAATGGCAGGCAGTGACTGGTGGGGTACCGCAAGGTTCAGTGCTGGGACCCCCAGCTATTCACAATATACATTAATGATGTAGACAAAGGAATTGAATGTAATATCTCCAAGTTTGCCGATGACACTAAGCTGGGTGGCAGTGTGAGCTGTGAGGACGATGCAGGGTGATTAAGACAGGTTAGGTGAGTGGGCAAATGCATGGCAGATGCAGTATAATGTAGATAAATGTGAGGTTATCCACTTTGGTGGCAAAAACAGGAAGGCAGAATATTATCTGAATGGTGACAGATTAGGAAAAAGGGAGGTGCAACAAGACCTGGGTGTCATAGTACATCAGTCATTGAAAGTTGGCATGCAGGTACATCAGGCAGTGAAGAAGGCAAATGGCATGTTGGCCTTCATAGCGAGAGGATTTGAGTATAGGAGCAGGGAGGTCTTACTGCAGTTGTACAGGGCCTTGGTGAGGCCACACCTTGAATATTGTGTACAGTTTTGGTCTCCTAATCTGAGGAAGGACATTCTTGCTATTGAGGAAGTGCAGCGAAGGTTCACCAGACTGATTCCCGGGATGGCAGGACTGACATATGAAGAAAGACTGGATCGACTAGGCTTATAATCACTGGAATTTAGAAGAATGAGAGGGGATCGCATAGAAACATATAAAATTCTGACGGGATTGGACAGGTTAGATGCAGGAAGAATGTTCCCGATGTTGGGGAAGTCCAGAACCAGGGGTTACAGTCTAAGGATAAGGGGTAAGCCATTTAGGACCGAGATGAGGAGAAATTTCTTCACTCAGAGAATTGTGAACCTGTGGAATTTTCTACCACAGAAATTTGTTGAGGCCAGTTTGTTAGATATATTCAAGAGGGAGTTAGATGTGGCCCTTACGGCTAAAGGGATCAAGAGGTATGGAGAGAAAGCAGGAATGGGATACTAAAGTTGCAAAAATTTTCAGCCATGATCATGTTGAATGGCGGTGCAGGCTCGAAGGGCCGAATGGCCTACTCCTGCACCTGTTTTCTATGTTTCTATCTAGTTCAGCCTAAGACAGTGGTCTGGGAGAGGAATGGAATGGGTGGCTAGGAAAAATGTTTGTGGTGGGGAGCAAAGAAAATGGCTTCAGTCTTCCCAATGTTTAATTGGAGGAAATTGTGGCTCATCTGAAACTGGATGTTGAACAAGTAGTCTGAGTGTACAGAGATAGTGGAGGGATCAAGGGAGTTGATGGGGAAGTAGAACTGGTTATCCTCAGCATACAGATGAAAGCTGACACCATGTCTGTGGATGATGTTGCCAAGGCCTGCCTGTAGTGGACGAGACCAAGGACAGAGCTTTGGAGGACTCCTTGGGAAAGGGAAAGCTTTGCTGGTGATGCTCTGCCTACGATCACTCGAGGCAGCACATTCATCTGTTCCTGACTGCTCCCTATTCCCTGTCTATTTGGAACTCTCTCCTGCTCCCCTCTCCAGGCTCCCAGTCTCCACCATATATCTGTATGCAGCGGTGCCAGAGTGTGGAACAATCCGTATGCATTCAAATGAAACTTCCCACGATTTTCAGAGCCACAAACACTGAGGACATGCGTCAAAGATTTCTCTTCAGTTATTTTTGGTTCAAAAGTAGGCAGCAGTGAATATCTGCTCATCTTGTACATGAATCATCTCATACACCAGTGTTTATGACGTGGCCTGAGATTGATGTTCAATGTAACTCAGCCAAATGATGACATGTTATCTAATTTCAACAATTAAAGGATGTGCTTGACCTTCTCGTGCACTGTAATTCCATCCACAATTAAACCATTTAAAATCAAACGAGCACCTGTTTGGAAACATGGCCCCTGCTGGTGAATTGTCCGACTTACGTTTGGCATGGAATATGGTTTGGAAGAAAAACCCCAGCCCCTTTCTATCTGCCACAATATCGGAGGGGTATATAAAGCTTCGAGGCAACTATTGTATATCCCACAAGATTGGAGCAGCATATTCACCTGTAGTTCACCAAGTGACTATCCGTCGACAATAAGTGAAGTATTTATCTGCACTAAACTCGCCTCATTAAAATGTTGCATTGAAAATCACCCATTGACCCTTTCCAATATATCACCCATTGACCCCCTTTAGAATAGCACGGAAGTTTTTGTGATTTATTATGGTCAACAAGTGTACATTATCAAACGGACACTTATCGAAAACATTGAGTTGCTTAGTGTGATTTAAGCAGAGTCAGCACAATAGTTACATGCTCAAATGTGTTTATTTTCTTAAATAGGTGGAGAATATGTTGTTCCTCGCAGAGTTTTTATATTCGCGATAGTAAAGCACTAGTCTGGGCAGTTGTGTCTCCCTCCGAGTTCTTTGAGTGACAGACTTCTCCTACTGAGTCTGTCACTGTAGTGTGCACCTGGAAAATGGTGTAAACTACACCTGGAGCAAATGTGCAGCTGTGGTCAACCCAGCTTGCCGACACTGATTTCAGTTTCAAAATTAAATAGATCTTCAAAATCATATACAGAAAAAATTACATATCGAAAGAAAAGGATATGCAGGTTGAAACTCCCTTATCCAGAACTCCCTTATCCAGAACCACCCCTCGTCCGGAATCATTCCCGGCCACCGGGTGGCGCATGCGCAGAACTCCGACATGAACAAATTGAAGTCTTTCCTCGCTGCCGACTCCCGCAATCGCTGGCCTGACCCCGCGATCCACCGTTTCCTCCCCCCCCCCACTCCCTCATGATATCTCTGCCACACTCCCAGTCCCAACCCAGCCAGCCCCGATATCCCCTTGCTGAGTACCTATACCATCCAATTTAACGTAGCCACCCCTCGTCCAGAAAAATCCCTGATCCAGAACAGGCCATGTCCCGAGGGTTCCGTATATGGAGGTTTAACTTGTATAATTTATATTAATGATTTGGACTTTGGAATCTAAAACACAATTTCTAAATTTGCGAATTACATCAAATTGGGAGGGACAGTCAACAATGAGGAATGCAACAAATTACAGGAGGACATTAATAAATGTGCAGAATGGGCGCATCATTTGCAAATTAATTTCAACATATGAGGTATTACATTTTGGTATGAAACATTAGGATCACATATTACTTGGAAAGTCAGAATCTAAATGGGGTAGAGGAGCAAAGAGATCTTGGAGTTCAAATACACAAATCCCAAAGTTGTAACCCAGGTCAGTAAGGCCATAAGAAAACCAAGCACTTGGGTTTATTTTTAGAGTGGTAGAATTGAAAAGTAGGGAAGTTATGCTAAACTTGTATCGAACCTTGATCAGAACACACTTGGAGCACTGCATACAGGTCTGCTCGCCATATTATAAAATAGATATAGAGGGACTGGAGAGGGTGCAGAAAAGATTTACAGGGATGATACCAGAACTCCAAGGTTGCACCTATCAGGAAGGGATGAACAGGTTGGGTCTATTTTCTCTTGAAAAAAGACTGAGGGGTGACCTAATAGAGGTCTTTAAAATTATGAAAGATTTTGATCGATTAGACACAGAGAGAATGTTTCCACTAGAAAGAGCAAAACTAGAGGCCATCAATATAAGATAATCACCAAGAAATCAAAAACAGAATTCAGAAGAAACTTCTTCACCCAGAGAGTAGTGCGAATGTGGAGTTTGCTACCACAGGGAGTTGTAGAAGCAAATAGTATAGATGTATTTAATGGGGAGCTCGATAAGCATATGAGGGAGAGAGAATACAGGGTTATGCTGATAGATGAAGAAAGATTGGAGGAAGCTCGCGTGGAGCATAAACGCTGAGTAGAATTGAATTGTGGCCTACTGAGCCATACCACATCCTTTGATTTTCAAGATGACCTCTTTGTGTATGTTCACATCAGACGCTTTGTTTAACAGGTACCAGTTACTGTTGGTGCAAATTGATATCCTTCTTACCTGGCTTGGCTCTGTCCCATCTGACTTAAGGTGTGATGTTCTATTTTCAGTCTGTTTAGTGGTTGCCCTTGCCATAACCCTTCACTGCTGTCTATATCCAATTTCTAATTGAGTGTAATGGGGCTTATGATACTCCACCTACCTGCGATTGCTGCTTTCCATAAAGTATTTGGGGCTTGTGCATCTCCCGTGTAAAGCGCTGCATGATGTTAGTGCTGCTGTACCTGTTTTTTTTTAATGTATAAGGAATTTGAAAGGCATGAGTCTGGAATTCACAGAAAAATAAACTGGAAAAGAAAGGTGGTTTTGACTGCAATGCAACCACTTTTTAGAAATACATAATATCCTTTCCAGTCTAAAGTTGCTGCATTTTATTTGCATATATAGATTGCAACTTTTTTTCAAAAGAGAGGTGGGGGGTGGGGGGGGGTTCGATCGGTTCGGGTTGGGGTACGGCCTATATGAAAGTGAACTTTTTTTGTACTGGAGAGGCCTCGAGTTTAGGCTTTGGCCTATACACCGGCCTGTGTGTGCGACACTTTGCAGTGTACTTCAAGCAGCTCTTATTGTGAAGCATATAGCTTGCATAAATGTTTGCATTAGTTTGTAGAATTGTATTAATTTGAAATCACATTTTGCAACATTTGGTAATAAATGGATTAACACATTCATTTGAAATTGATTTATCTCTTTTTACAATGAAGCCACGAACATCATCAAAGGTGTTAACTCGTTTATTTTAAACCAGTTTCATCTTCAGTAAAATAGTTAGCATTTTTGTTAATGTCACGCAATACTATCAAACTGTATATTCTTCACATATTTAAAGACTGTTGGAAGATTTCAGAAGCGTGAGATTTATTGTTCATACTTTTTTTTTATTGTAAAGGTCTTTGGGAAAAGTTATTCTGGCTCATGCATAATGTAATGGAGTCAGCCCAGAATCTGCTGGAGGTCTGTTGCCATTATTATTAAGTTATGAAATGTACCTTTGGTACTTATTTCTTTGGGCAACATTATGTGCTTCTATTGGTACTGCACATTATAATACTACTCCAAATCCGTGACGGAGCCGGGTTAGGCCAACCTGGGGGAAATCAAGTCAAACTCCACATTTGGCCAACTGGGGAATGCTGACAAGCCTGTTCCAAAGGCCGAGCCGGGGACTAGACAGACTGCAGGCCGAACCTGGAGGCCGAGGACGGGTGACCGAAGTTCCCAGAAGTGATATGGAGGTGGTCCTCGAAAGCCATGTTGCCCAACCTCAAAATAATTGGAGCCACTGGTTGGAAGGGTAGAATTTCTTCCAAGTCCCGTCTGTTGGTGCTGACTGAGTGGCTGTAATATTTGGGGAAGTCCCAGACAAAAAGCCGTGGTGGATATTGATCAAAGTTCACCCCAAATGCCATCCATGTCCCAGGTTTAGATCTAGCAATGGTGGATTTCCTCTTTTCACCAATTTTAGTGAAAAATGAGGTGTCCGTTTGAAAACGGGTTTGCTGTTTTATTCTTGTGTCCGCCATTTCACTAAAATTAGCAACCTGAAAAAAATACCACATTCTTTCTCAAAACTGTGTCAACTGGCTTAGTTGATAGCACACTCATCTCCTCACCAGAAGATTGTTGGTTCAAGTTCCACTTAAGGTTTTGAGTACATAAATGAGGCTGAGGGAGTTTTGCACAGTCAGAGATGCGAAGTTAAGCCAGGACCCTATCTCTCTGTTAGGGTGGATGTGAAAGAACTTGTGGCATTATTCAAAGAAGAACAGGAATTTCTCCTGGTGTCCTGACCAACATTGATCCTCAACCACAGCCAAAACATTCGCCACATTGCTGTTAATGGGATTTTGCCATGTGCAAGATGCCTGCCAAATTTAGCCACAATAAAGTAACAACAACATGCACAAAGAAATCTTTGAAAGAGCCATCCAATTCGACCCATTCCCCCTGCTCTTTCCCCATAGCCCTGCAATGTTTCCTTTTCAAGTATTTATCCAATTCCCCATTGAAAGTTATTGTTGAATCTGCTTCCACCACCCTTTCAGCCAGTGCCTTTCAGATCACACCTCGCTGCTTAAAAACTTCTCCTCATTTCCCCTCTCTGCTTCTTTTGCCAATTATCTTAAAGCTGTACCTTCTGGTTACCGACCCTCCTGCCGCTGGAAACAGTTTTCCTTATTTACCCGATCAAAACCCTTCACTGTCTGCAAAGCATTTTGAGAAGTGATGTGGTAACAAGTTATTTAAATGCACGTCTTTTTCAAATGAAATAATATAGATATTAAATAATGTGTTACAGAACGACAGATTTTATGGTAACTTAAAGCAAATTTTTTAATTGGCAAAATCAGATCGGGGTGGTCTCCTGCTTCTGCCTCCATTTGTTGTGTATACCTTTCCAGCTGTCTTTGTATCAGGTCGAATCTCTTCAATTAATGTTTCATTCACTCCTATTTAATGCCCTGAGGTCTTTCAAAATTCACTGGAAACAGGTTTAAACGATGATGAGTTGCGATCCATAAGGAGATTGATTGTGTGTTGCGTAAGCCTTACCTTAAAGGGGCAGCACGGGCCAGCCCACACTGCGATATGTGTGCGCACTAGGTCCGTGTAGCAGAGCAGGTCTCCAGTCGTCTTGGTTGATTCTTGCCGCTGGACCAAGACCTAGCTCTGTCAAGCCCATGTGGTGGCTGGTGTGCAACGGCCACCATACGTTAAAAAAATCCGCACACAGGCATCTTCCACCCTTCGATATGCAGTTCAGGACCTGGAATATCAGGTCCTTCATTGAAACACCTGTGAACTCATCGAACTCATTCCTTTTTGGCATGGAAGCAAGTCATCCTCGACCTGAGGGACTGCCTAAGAAGGCCTTAAATTACTGTATCTCTCTGGTTTTTAATTTCACAGGCCACGTACACAAAGCGGTAATGCAGACAATGGTCAAGTAACACAGAACACAAAAGTCGAATTGTTCATTATATGTCGGACTCTCATTAACATTGTGGCACACGTCATTTATTTATACAGTTCAGGGAGTTCTTGAATGAGGATTTCTCTGATCTCAAGGCTCAGATTGTTCTCGTCCATCTCTATCGTGTGTTGTAATCCTGGCAGAAATAAAACGTCAACTTGTCCAGTCAATAAAAAATCTGCTGGAGATTTTAGTCATCGGATTTGTGGAGAGTTCCAGTGGCGATGCCCTAACAAGGCCGACATGGTATCTGAATCCTCCAGCTCGTGTTGGTATCTTAAAGTGCCCTCTGCTGGTTGATGTCGGGAAGGTGCTATAACTGGTCTGCGTTTTAACACCAGAAAAAGGACCTATTATTCTTGAAACTGGGGATCAAAATGAATCCTAAAAAAGCCGCCTCAGGTTAGACAAATAAATCGGTTGCAGTTTCAGTGCCAATGCTACTTGTCACTAGGATCTACCAATGAAGATGGATGTTTCTCAGCTTGGGCGCAGCCTATCTGAGTACTTCACCTCACAATCACACCGATGGTGATTTCAAAAAATCTGCTTGATCCACAATCCTCTTGTGACCTCCGATGGTGGTGGGGGTCTGGAACTCACTGCCTCAAAAGGTGATAGAGGCAGAAACCCTCACCACGTTTAAAAAGTACTTGGATGTGCACCTACAGGGCTACGGACCAAAAGCTGGAAAGTCTGATTAGGCTGGATGGCTCTTTGTCAGTCGACGGGGACACGATGGGCCAAATGGTCTCCTTCCGTGCTGTAAATGTCTGATTCTGTGAGCTGGACGATACTTGGGGATGTTGTTTGTCTTTGTTCTATTTCACTAATGTGCAGGAAGTAGCACTGGGTTACACAGACACAATATTTATATACAGCCAAGGCTTTAGAGAGGGTGCAGAAAAGATTTACGAGAATGATTCCAAGGATGAGGGGCTTCAGTTACGTGGATAGACCGGAGAAACTGGGATTGTTCTCCTTAGAGCAGAGAAGGTTGAGAGGAGATTTGATAGAGGTGCTCAAAATCATGGGGTCTGGACAGAGTAGGTAGAGGCAGAAGGGTCGCGAACCAGAGGATATGGATTTAAGGTGATTGGCAGAAGAACCAAAGGCAACATAAGAAAAACATTTTTTACCCAGCGAGTGGTTAGGATCTGGAATACACTGCCTGAATGGGTGGTGGAGGCAGATTCAATTGTGGCTTTCAAAAGGGAATTGGATAAGTACCTGAAAGAAAAATAGTTGCAGGACTACAGGGAAAGGGCGGGGGAGTGGGACTAGCTGAAGTGCTCTTGCAGAGAGCTGGTACAGGCTCGACGGGCCGAATGGCCTCCTTCCTTCCTGTAACCATTCTTTGATTCCATGAATCACACTCCATGTTAATAAAGTCAGGAAAAAGATAATGCTCGAGGATGAATACAGCAATCTCTGATGTGATTCTCATTCCCACTATAATGCTTTGTGAAAAGGTGCACTTTGTGTACAGCTCTCATATGAGCGGAGGTACCAAGTAAAGTACCACCTGCAGAAAAGCTCCTTGCTCGATCATGCTATTCTGCACCTTCCAACCATGTGGTTGGTTTGACTATACACCAATTACAAAAACATCTTTTCATGTGCCATCTGACTGATTTTAAAAAGAAATGAGCTGACTACATTGTTCTGGTAAAAGTGATGTGTGCAACTTGATTGTGATGTGGTGTTCTGTTTCCGGCAGCCTAACACTGAACACCTGATCACCTTCTGTGATCTGCTGGGAGTGGACCATGAGCAGATGGCTCACTGGCTGTGCCACAGAAAGATCATCACTGGCTCGGAGACCTATATCAAGCCCATGCCCAAATTTCAGGCCATCAACGCCAGGGATGCTCTGGCGAAACATATCTATGCCAGTCTCTTCAACTGGATCGTTCATCATGTCAACCGAGCTCTGCGCGCTTCAGTAAAGCAGCATTCATTCATCGGAGTGCTGGATATATATGGGTGAGTTGGTTCTTCTCCCTTTATCGTTCTTATTAGTGAATGCACAGTGATTTTGTGTGACTGTCGTGCTGCTCCCACTGCACTATTCTGCAATTTATGTTAAGTTGTGTGTTGAAGAGAATGGGTTCCCCTAATATCAACAATAAGGACAGAGGTCCTGGCCGCTTAGTGAGCATCAGTGGTATTCTGATCAGCTTTGGTAGTGGTTTGCAATATTTTCGATAACTTTATTTTGGAATAACCTTTTGATTTTAGGCAGTATTTACAGGGATCTGCATTGAAAATAAATGCTGCTATGTCTGTAAGAAACCTCGATGAAAAGTTAAGGAAAATAGTGCAGGAGACTAGTTTGAAAAGGATAGGAGAGCAGAGGAGCAAAATCAAGAGGTCTTGCTTCGGTGACCCCAAACTTGTCTTTAAATCTTGTAGATTGAAGGAGGAAAAGTTTGAAAAAGATCACAAGATAATTACAGATGTCCATTCATCCCCATCTTGGTTCATCCATCCAGAAAGACCCTGGAATTGCCCCTCACCAATCTGCCCTTCTTGGCTCATCCAGTCATAAAAACCCTGTTGGTTCCTCCAATTGTTTCTTAAATGCTTCTGGGATTTTTGCCTCCAATCCGAAGTCTGGGAAGTCCGCTCCATGTATTGATCGCTCTTTCTGTGAAGAAACGCTTCTGGATTTCAGTCCTAAATTTGCCTTTTGCTAACTTAGGTTTGTTGATCTACTCTTGCAATTTAGTTGACAGTAGTTTTGCAGATTGATTGCATATTGTGAACGATCTTGTAGATGTCTGCACTCCGTGAAGCTGTATTAACAACAACTTGCATTTATATAGCGCCTTTAATGTAGCAAAATGTCCCAAGGTGCTTAACAAGAATTTTACCAATAAAAATGTTGACACCAAGCCACAGGAGGAGATATCAGGGCAGATGATTCAAAACGTGGTCAGAGGTAGGTTTTAAGGTGCACCTTAAAGGAAGAGGGAGAGGCTTCTGGAGAAAATTCCAGAGCTTGGCCCAATGCAGCTGAAAGCACGGCCACCAATGGTAGAGCGATTTAAAATTGGGGAGGTGCAACTTGCCAGAATTGGAAGAGCGCAGAGATCTCAAAGGCTTGTAGGGCTGGAGGAGGTTACAGAGATAGGGAGGGGCGAGGCCACGGAGGGGTTTGAAAACAAAGATGAGGATTTTGAAATGAGTCATTGTCGGATCGTCGTTGACCCCTTCAATACGGTATGGTAGCATAGCGGTTATGTTACTGGATTAGCAATCCAGAGGCCTGGACTAATGACCCGGAGACATGAGTTCAAATCCCACCACGGCAGCTGGGGAATTTAAATTAAATTAATTAAATAAATCTGGAATAAAAAGCTAGCATCAGTAATGGCGACCATGAAACAACCAGATTGTTGTTAAAAACCCATTGGGTTCACTAATGTCCGACAGGGAAGGAAATTGTCGTCCTTACCCGGTCTGGCCTATATGTGACTCCAGACCCACAGCAATGTGGTTGACTCTTAACTGCCCTCTGAAATGGCCCAGCGAGCCACTCTAAGGCAGCTCAGCACCACCTTCTCGAGGGCAGTTATGGAAGGGCAATAAATGCTGGCCTTGCCGTGAATGAATTTAAAATGAACACATTTTTAAAAATGCCTGATTTTAAGCCTGAAAGCTGAAATTTTTCCAGTCCTTTTGGTGTTGGTTCTCTTCACTGCCTCCAATGCTTGAATATCTGTGACCAGATATGGACACAGTTTCAATGTGTGCTCTGACTAAAGCACTATACAATTTCAGCACAACTTCCTCTGACTTGTATGCCATGTTCTGGTTATTTAATTTAGTAAGATGCTATTTAGGAAATCAGCGTGGTCCCGGCCTGCAAGACCATCAGCAGGCCCGGGACCATTGGAGGGAGCAGCGTGCAGCGATATACTACTGCGTGCTGCTGCAGGAGGGCGATGGGCTGACTGCAGTGCGGGCAGGCACAGCAGGAGGGACGAAGGAGCGGCAAGAGTTTGTAGATGGAAGTGACCAGGGCCCAGGAGAGGCGTGAGCTTGGGGCCCAGAAGAGGCGAGGGCCCAGGGGCAGCACGGGCCCAGCCCACATTGCGATATGTGCGCGCACTAGGTCCGTGCAGCAGAGCTGGTCTCCAGTCGTCTTGGGTAATCCTTGCCACTGGACCAAGACCTAGCTCTGTCAAGCCCGTGTAATGGCTGGTGTGCAACGGCCACCACACATTAAAAAAATCCACGCACAGGCATCTTCCACGCTTCAGGATGTAGTTCGGGATCTGGTATATTAGGTCCTTCATTGAAACACCTGTGAACTCATCCCTTTTTGGCGTGGAAGCAAGTCATCCTCGCTTCGAGGGACTGCCTATGATGATGATTTACTTTAACATTCTATTTGGCTGCTTGCTGCTCTGTACTGATTGGCTGCGTTGAGTGTCAAGACTCCTATGTCTCTTTCAACTTCATCCTTATATATTTTAACGTCATTCATGGAGCACAGGCCATCCATGTTTCTTTCCGATGTGTCGTACTTTATACTTACCCTCACTTAATGTCATCTGTCATGCATTGTTTTGCCCATTTAGGGTGTACTTTGTCCAAAATTGTTTTGTAATCGGTAAACTATCTCCTCCACTTTCACTGCCACTCCAGCTTCATAGTTTAGAGTTTCGTGGAAAAGGGCGAGTTAGAATGCATTTGTATGGGTTTATAAATCTATTTTACTTCAGGATAGAAGTGCAAAGCAACTGTGTTTTAAATCTATACCATGCCCGCACAGCCACATCATACTCAAATGGTGCGCGTTTATCATACTCCTATCATACTCTCTCTCCTCTGTCATTCACATATTACAACTATCGTACTCACAGTTGCACATATTACAAAGACTTCATTAATAAAAATAGTTTTGAGTTCTGCAAAGTTTACATGTTTTGTGGATCTGATGGGGAATTTACTGAAGTCCCTGACAGAATATTTTTCACTTTCTGTCCTCCACCATAAATTATCCCTGTGTTCCTTTCCAGTCTGGCTGGATTTGTGATCAGCGGCTGAAAGCGCGTGTGTCAGACTGCTCCTGGGTATCTCCAATTGCCTTGGTATGTCGGCCGCTGGGGTCTGAGAGGTACCACTCTGGTGGCATATTCCTGTCTGAGACGCTGAAGGTTCATTTGGCACTCCCCAGTCAGTGTGGCTCACATAAGGGTGCGGAGAGTAGTGGCAGATAGAATCTGCATCCTCCCACTTCGCAGTATGGAGTTATTGCTCCAACACTCAGCACCACCACGCTTCCCATTACACTGCCTGTAATACTGCAAGTTGACCACATTGATCAATTTGAAAAATTCATGGCAATTTCTCGAGTAGCTGACCTACCAGATTTAGTCACCCAGCGAGGGGGCCACTAGCAGCCCAGGCTCATAATGTGCATGTTTCTTGAAATGACACGAAATATACGGCACAGAAACAGGCCATTCGGCCCAACCAGTCCTTGCCAGCGTCATAGAAACATAGAAACATAGAAAATAGGTGCAGGAGCAGGCCATTCAGCCCTTCTAGCCTGCACCGCCATTCAATGAGTTCATGGCTGAACATGCAACTTCAGTACCCCCTGCCTGCTTTCACGCCAGACCCCTTGATCCCCCGAGTTGTAAGGACTTCATCTAACTCCCTTTTGAATATATTTAGTGAATTGGCCTCAACTACTTTCTGTGGTAGAGAATTCCACAGGTTCACCACTCTCTGGGTGAAGAAGTTTCTCCTTATCTCGGTCCTAAATGGCTTACCCCTTATCCTTAGACTGTGACCTCTGGTTCTGGACTTCCCCAACATTGGGAACATTCTTCCTGCATCCAACCTGTCCAAACCCGTCAGAATTTTAAACGTTTCTATGAGGTCCCCTCCCACTCTTCTGAACTCCAGTGAATACAAACTCAGTTGATCCAGTCTTTCTTGATAGGTCAGTCCCACCATCCCGGGAATCAGTCTGGTGAATCTTCGCTGCACTCCCTCAATAGCAAGAATGTCCTTCCTCAAGTTAGGAGACCAAAACTGTACACAATACTCCAGGTGTGGCCTCACCAAGGCCCTGTACAACTGTAGCAACACCTCCCTGCCCCTGAACTCAAATCCCCTCGCTATGAAGGCCAACATGCCATTTGTTTTCTTAACCGCCTGCTGTACCTGCATGCCAACCTTCAATGACTGATGTACCATGACACCCAGGTCTCGTTGCACCTTCCCTTTTCCTAATCTGTCACCATTCAGATAATAGTCTGTCTCTCTGTTTTTACCACCATTTTAACAAGAAGTTTATGTTTTTCTTTGAACTGCGGTTAATGTTCTTAATCTGTTTAATATTTTTCTGTAGGTTTGAGACTTTTGAAATAAACAGTTTTGAACAATTTTGCATCAATTATGCAAATGAAAAATTACAGCAGCAATTTAATATGGTAAGTAATGCCATATTAATTTGGAGTTCCTTTGTGTGTCTGTCAAAGTTTTATAACTGGCAGTTAGTTATCTCTTATCTGTACATATCTTCCTGCTGATGCCCAAGGGGGTAGAAATTAATCTTGGGCAGCAGCGCTAAACGGGCGATATTGCGTTGCCCACCTGCAGAGGAGAATGTTGGCCCTCGTGGCAGTGACTTGGAGTATGGAGTTCCATTCTGTATGGCAGGCAATTCATCAGCTGTTGAGCTTTTTGGGACGTGTTTTCTTTCATTGTATGCCTGAAGAGCTGCCAATATTACCAAAAAAACAGCAGAAAGCTTGAAAGAGTTGTACATGTGCTGGGCAAATGCAGCACTCCTAACGGTAGAATTAAAACAAGTTAGATCGCGGATTAGAAATTGTTGTGTGCGGTGCGCCCATTTTGGGATGTAAAATGATGCAAAACACCCCCAATTTAGCAGTGCTAAGGCCTGGGCCCAATCGGCACAGGTGTTGGTCTCGCTGCTAAATTCGTGCATTTTCTAATTATTCCGGCAGACACCTAAAATGGACTTTAGGCCCCTTAAATATGTTTAACGCCTCTTGACACAGCCCTCTACAAAATATGTTACCGATGGTGGGGGCAGGCATCGGGCCGATCTCGCTCAGGATTCTTTAGTGAGCCCCGCGACCACCAACTAAAGGGACGTTTAAATTTAAAAAGAAAATGAAATGGCTTTCTGTGGAGCCAGGAGGTGCAGGAGTGCTCTGTCCGACTCCACCATCCTGGCGATGATCCACCACATCCACCTCCTTCCCCCCTCCCCCCCCGCCCCTCCCTCCCCATGCCATTGCCTAATCCAACCTCCCTCTCAGAACGCCCGAGACCTGCTGCTGGAGGCCTGAAATAAATTTTTCGGGTGGGGCGAGCTGGCTGTGGGGACGCAACAGGCTCTGGCAGCTCCCCCGAAGATGTAGAATGAGGCTCAATTTTGGGCAGGCCTCGGTCCTCTCTGTTCCGCCGCGCGCTGCTTGCGAAAAAGGACCCAGACTAATTTCTAACCCTTCATATTGACAGTCTTTTAAATGCGAACTTGTGTAAGAGTTCTGGACCAATTACTGCAGCCAAATGTTGTTGCACAGTAAACTGCAGATGCATGCAAGAGTCATAATCATCAAATTCTAGCACTTTTCCCCATGGATAGGTTCTGGAGTCTTCATTCTACACAAGTAGAGCAGGTTCTGACATGTATTATTGCTGCCATATCAGTAGACGTGAATATATAGTATTGCTGTGAGCTGGGGAGGGGCTCGCTATTACACATGGACACATAATGCCAGTTGCCAATGGAATAAGGTCTGGTTTCTGCGTACTAGATTGAATTTTAAAAGCTGCCCTGAATAAGTGATGGAAACTGGTGGAGCTTTGCACTAGATAATCCAGCGAATTAGAATGTTATTCAGTGCAAGGCTTTTCCAAGGCTGCAGGTTTGACCATCAGTACAGTTCACCATAATGTTGAATACACTCACCATGTGCAGCCAGGTATAAACAGGCCCTTCCTCCAACATATTGCTGCTCTCCCTTTGGGCATATAAACAGAAGGTTATTTTTTGCCTCGTTAATACATTCAGAAGATTGTAAGCCAGGGATGACTGATGGAGATTTTTTTCCGTTCCAGCATGTGTTCAAGTTAGAGCAGGAGGAGTATATGAAGGAACAAATCCCATGGACACTAATCGATTTTTATGACAATCAGCCTTGCATCAACCTAATTGAAGCTAAACTTGGCATTCTAGACCTATTGGATGAAGAGTGCAAGGTAAGTCTCGACGATCATAAGTTGTTGGATTTTCGTTGAGTACTCGCCTCCTGCCTTGGTGTTGAGCTTTTTCAGTGGGTCAAATTGACCAAAACATATAAAATATTTGCGTCACTACATTTCAGACAGCAGAGGTTTGCCAATCTTTGCCCAGCTAGTTTTGACAGGCTTGTTCAGATGTGAAAGATCTCTTCCTATGTTACAAGTAGCTAACCATCATTGGGCCCAGATTCCGATGAGATACAGTCGCCAAGTGGTTGTGGTATTTGACTGACAGTCCAGAGCTTGCGAGTTCAAATCTGACCATGGCAGGTTGGGAATTCAAATTCAGTAAATCTAGTAATTTGTAGGCTGGGAGCAGATAAAATAATCACGTTGGCTGCCGGATTATTGTTTTACAAAAAAAGCCCCAACTGGTTCACTAATGTCCTTCAGGGAAGGGAATCGTTTCACTCCAATCCCACACAATGGAGTTGACCTCGGGGCTACTGGGCCTTGCCCGAGAACAAATATAAAATATTCATCCCTCGACTTTAAAATAGTTTTCACTTGAGATTATATCATTTCTATTCTAATTTCACCAAAGCACATTTTGATAATCATTCATGACTGGAGTTTTTCCATCTTTTTACATTAAGATGCCAAAAGGATCGGACGACACGTGGGCTCAGAAGCTGTACAACACTCACTTAAACAAGAGTGCGCTGTTTCATAAACCACGCATGTCAAACAAGGCCTTCATCATCCAGCACTTTGCTGATAAGGTAAAATGACTTTTTAATCATATTGGCCCTTGTGAAAGTGTGTAGATAATATGGTTTATTCCATTTTAAGAGATGGCACTGTGAAGCTTGGTGACCATTTGGTGATAACCACAGAAAACTATGTCTCCGTCTGTCTGTGTCTGCGTCTGTCTCTGTCTCTGTCTGTGTCTGCGTCTGTCTGTGTCTGCGTCTGTCTGTGTCTGCGTCTGTCTGTGTCTGCGTCTGTCTGTATCTGCGTCTGTCTGTGTCTGCATCTGTCTGTGTCTGCGTCTGTCTCTGTCTGTATCTGCGTCTGTCTGTGACTGCCTCTGCATGTGTCTGTGTGTAGGATTTGTATCATTTCTCGGAGATTGTGCACAGAGCCTCAAAGCTGCGGTTAACTCAGAAACACAGGCGCCTGTGACGCGAGGATCCTAATCCCCTTGATCCTGGCGGCTCAGTTGATCTTTGGTTGCCAAGGCAGCTTTGATACTACTGTGCTGCCATAAAAAATCATTCCTAATCTCTCCATATATATGTATGCTCGTGTGCAGGGTTTAACATCTCATCCGAAAGAATGAAAGGCGACGCTAGATAAGTACACGAGGGAGAAAGCAACAGAAGGATATACTGACAGGGTTAGATGAAGTAGGGAGGGAGGAGGCTTGTGTGGAGCATATGGACCAGCATGCTTCATTTCAGCCATCATCTATCATGTGAGCACCTGTGACTCTGCACCTGTGAAGGCAAAGGACATGAACCCTGGTCTGAAACCGTGGTGCTGTGTTTCCGACTGTGCACACTCATTGACTCGCTGTGTACTGCAGCTGTGTCATGGCTTGCAGGTTGATGCCATTGGCTAATCCAAAGGTTCGCTCATCCGCCTTTTAGTGGCGGTTCCTCCATCGAGGGTCCGACTACCCTCCTCCTGGTGCTCACTAACCCCAAGCCTTTGGCACTTTTTGGAGGTGGCCAGGTTACTTAACGGCCATTGGCTCTCAACATTGGCCAGTTACAGGTGACCAGCTAGGGTAGCAGCTTTTCACACCTGGCCTGACTGCAGCAATCAACAAAGAAAGACAGAAATGACTTGGATTAAACATAACACAGGAACAAAATTGCAATGGTGAGACTGAATTGGAAGAGTCAAAGGAAATGATATCCCATATTTTCCTTGTCCATTTTTGCAGCGGTCCAGTATGTGACACTGCTAAGACATTAAGCTATTTATGTTTCTCTTTGATGTATTTATCACATAGAAAATGAGTCTTGTTTTATATCTGAGTCTTCAATTGCTACCAGACTCCCTGCCCTGAACTTGCATCTCTCTCTCTCTCTCTCTCCTCGGCCACATCTCCCCAGCCACTCTCTTGGGTTGAAACAGATTGTTCGCAACCTCCCCGCCCTATTTGACCCTGAGCTAAGTTTCTGACCCCCATATTCTTCCCATCACAATGACCGTCCATTGCTGTCTTGGCCAGCAGCCTCCTTTCGTCCACCCTCCCTCAGACTGCAGTCTCGCACCAAGCCCCACTCACCCATTACCCCTGTCATCACATTGACTCCTGGTGCTCCAGTGTCTCAAATCATCATGTATCTATCATCCCTATCTCTGTATCCTCCTTCAGCCCTGCATCCCTCCTCCCAAAATCTCCGATCCTCCAACTGTTGCCATCCGCCCTTCCTTCGTCCCACCTTTGATGGCCGTGCCTTCAGCTGCCTGTGCCCCATGCTCTGGGATTCCCTCTCTGCCTCTCCTTTCTCTCCTCCTTTAAGACCTTAAAACCAACCACTTTAACCAAGCTTTTGGTCATACCATCCTAATATCCCCTCTGGCTCAATGTCTTTTTTTGACATTGTCTGTGGAGCACCTAAGGGCACTTTTTTAATGTTAAATGTGCTTTATAAATGCAAATTGTTGTCATATTAATTTCTGCATAAACGTAAACATAATTGTCCTGAATTTTGCTATAAGTTGGGGATTTATATACTTTTCACAGCGATGCAATGACCACATAACAGCTTCATTTGCTTGGAACAAAATCATTTCTACTGCGATTATTAACATCATGTGTACACTATGCTGCTTCACTGTGGGGTGGATGACTTGATTGTTCAGTGATTTCATCCAGTGAATATCTGAGCCATACAGGCTAGGAAGATCCCAGATTCAGTCTATGGTTTGTGTTGAGTTAGCTGCTCTCAGGCAGGAGAGAAGAATTGCAATTGGCCCTGGGTTAGGGAAAGGGCAATCTTTCTCCTGATCTAGACTTGACTATTCCAACGCTACTCCTGGCTGGCCTCCCACATTCTACCCTACGTAAACTTGAGGTGATCCAGAACTCGGCTGCCCCGTGTCCTAACTCGCACCAAGTCTCGCTTACCCATCAGCCCCTGTGCTCGCTGACCTTCATTGGCTCCTGGTTCGGCAGCGCCTCGATTTCAAAATTCTCATCCTTGTTTTCAAATCCCTCCATGGCCTCGCCCCTCCCTATCTCTGTAATTTCCTTCAGCCCCACAACCCCCCTGAGATATCTGTGCTCCTCTAATTCTGCCCTCTTGAGCATCCCTGATTATAATCGCTCAACCATTGGTGGCCGTGCCTTCTGTTGCTTAGGCCCTCAGCTCTGGAACTCCCTGCCTGAACCTCTCCACCTCTCTACCTCCCTATCCTCCTTTAAGACACTCCTTAAAACCTACCTCTTTGATCAAGCTTTTGGTCACCTGCCCTAATTTCTCCTTATGTGGCTCGATGTCAAATTTTTTGTGTCTCAAAATACTCCTGTGAAGCGCCTTGGGATGTTTTACTACATTAAAGGCGCTATATAAATACAAGTTATCGGTCACTATCCCGTGATCCCTGCTGGAAGTGTGTGCGCTGACACTGATTGATAACCGACTCAGGCATGTCATTCAGCCATGGCCAAATAGACTGCTTGCACTCATCATCAAAGATCATTCCTAAGTAATGGCCACTTCAGTCGCTTACTGGAGGGCGATTGCTTTTTACAGAACTGTACACCAGCAAGGGGTCAGTGCCTTCAGGAGAAAAATGGAGAGAAACGAAATTGGCCGAGCAAATTGGCAAAAAGAACAATGGCGCTGTTGGATAGTGTTTGTCTCAAATTGGTATACCACTCTTAAAACCCATTACAATTATTCATTGAAATGCCTCTTGTGTTCTTCCTGACGAATGCTGTTGGTTGCTTGTCTTTCACAGGTTGAATACCAGTGTGACGGATTTTTAGAAAAGAACAAAGACACTGTGTATGAAGAGCAGATCACGGTGCTGAAGGCGAGCAAGGTGAGCGCGGCTAACATTCTGAAACACCTCGCAGTTGTCGGTGTGAAAATCTAGAACCTGTTTTGATCTGGCTCTATTATTGCAGAAAAATTGGCACATTGTGTGTTACGTAGCATCGCACTGCTGACATAAAACTGCATCTCATCTGGCTATCTGTGAGCAATGCCACTGGGGAGAACTAGAAAAGATCATATTATACATTTAGATTTCCCTCCGTGCAGGTGAAATATGACGACTTGTCGCTAATGCAAAGTAAAATAAATGACGGAGAAAAATCGGCATTCTCACGTTATTTTATTAAAAGACAATTTTTTTTTAAAGAAAGCAAGCTGGAAATCCCATGATCCAGATTGTGGGAATCAAATTTCAGTGGGGTGGAGTTCCAAATCCAGGAGACGGGATAATTTAAATATTCGGGGTGGGTGCACACAGTGGAATAGCATAGTTGCCCACCCTACAGAAGAAGCAGATCTCGGAGTGCCACCCTGCTGCTCCGACAGAGGGCACCCATGGGTGCGATCAGGCCAAAGGGAGAAAATAATGATTCAAAAAAAAATCTCTCGATATTTGGCTTGCTGAAGTGAGGGTGATTGATCCTTCTGGTAGTGATTAGTTTTGGCCTTTGTAGCTGGAGGCCCCATTTCAGGCCGACAATGGGAGCTCTGCCTGCTCTCAGCGGATGTAGGGCCCATCCATGGCATCCTGGGAAGAATTCCCAGCGTAGTCTGGGAATGACCCCAGATGTGACCTCACAAGTTGTTCAGTGATGTAATGGGATGGGCACAAAAAGTGCCTGTACCCCAGGGGGCACAATTTCTCCGTTTGTACCTCACTGGGGTGGAATCCTGATTGTTCTGTGTCTTGCCAGAATCACATCCCAGCTGTCTCCTCCTGATTAGCACATTTGCTCCCGTAGCCTTTTCAAAAAAAGAAGCGATTTAATGAAATCCTGATTACAATATGATTACCAGTAGATCTCATGGGTTTTCAAAGGCAACCATTGACAAAACTGAATGTTGTGGTTAAATTACAATGAGTAAGTTGATTCAGAGAGCTGTGGGAGGCCCATTGTTTAATGGGGGACCACACGTCTGTACATTTTATTAAAGAAGTAAAGGGACCTCCAGGTGATGACATTGACTTGCTAGCCCTCCCCATCCCCCATGGCCCAGTGTGTAGCTAAATGACACAGAGCAAGGTGGTCCCAAGATTGATCCCCGGTCTGTACTAACTTATTAACTTACCTCCACTTGGGCAGCAGTACAACTGGTCCTCAACACACTGGGTTAGGGATGTAAAGATTGGCATGGATTCCTGTTCCTGGTTGCTCTCTGGCATCCCCTGCTGGAAGTGAATGTATGGGCGCTGGTCTTGTCTACAATGGTCCCTGCGGGTCAAAAGCCTACTGGCACTTGATGTCAATGGATCATGCATTGCCGTTGGCGACTTGGAATCGGTATCAAGGGACGATGGATATTTGTGGAACCATGTTTCAGCGAGGAGGGGACAGGAGGCGAGGGCAGAGAGAAAAATTGGAATAGCTGGGTGATAGGTGCTTTGGTTTTTTTTGTTAAATTTTCTGACTTAATGCTGATTGTTGTATTCTGTTTATTCTGTTTGATGCACTCGGATGTTTATTCTTCAGAAGGTAAAAGCCTTTAAAGTTTCCAGTTTGCATTTGTGGCTGTTGCAGGAGATGGAGAGCTCTACCCCTGCAGCTTCCTAAAAATCCAAAGCAGTGATGCTTGATATATGTGCTGCATGGCAATAATGAAGAGAGGCGGAATTAACCTCCTCCCACCTTCACAATATCCACCTTCTTAAAAAATTTACAGTGTTTAAAATGATGTATGCATAACTTGGCTCTCCTTTAGCTCAGTTGGTAAATTCAGTAACCTGCGTGATACTGAGTCCTTCCGAACCAGAGGTGCTCTGAGCTCATCCAGCATGTGGGTGGGCAGCACAGGGAGCAGGGGCAGCAACTGGCCTCGGGGGGGCCCTGGGCTAGGGAGGAAATATCAGCCACAGTCGCTGGAACCTGATCAATATCCAGTGAGTTTTGGTGAAATGTGCAAGTGTGTGGGTGTGAGGCAAGGGCAGAAGTGAGCTCGGTGGTGATCCTCCCACTGCCCCCTCTCCGTGGTCCAACCTCCTGCCCACAGGTGGATGAAGACCACCTGGGTGAGGTACTGGAAGGGGCCTAGGAGTCACAAAATCATACCCTGGCATGAGTCAGTGCTTTCAGGTCGAGAAGGTTGTAATTTAGAGGGCAGATACAGTTCACAAAATGTATTGAGTGCTGGATGAGTACAAAATAATGATTATGAACACAGCAACATAATTGCTTTCTGTTGCATAACAACAACTTACGGCACTCTGGAACTACACCGCATGATGGCTTTGCGAGTATTCCAGGTGTGCTTAGAAATGAGTGGGTTACAGTGAAATTGGAAAGCTCGCTTCTGTTCAAATGGTAAGTTGATCTCTCACCACTCCAGCCTCCTATATAATCCTGGAGGCTGCAGTTATACTGTCGGAACTGGAATACCACCTTCGGAGCAGCGCGAGCGGGCAGCGCCAATATGTTGCCTGTTGGCACCACTCCAAGCTTGAACTCGGTTCCGTGCCTCTGCGTGCTCGTAAATATCAACATTCGAAATCCCATCCGGGGGAATCGGCTCTGCTCTGTCATTAGAGTCGTAAAGGCAGTTGTGCTAATGAAGGTTTCAAGTGGAAATAAAAAAAACCTGACCTGTGGTCTGATCATCAATCAAGTCCATTCATTCCAAATCAGCTGAACCAGCGATGTGTATGAAGTAAAAGTGAATGGGTTGCAGAAACTCAGTCGATTGGTTCCACATCTCAGAACAGGCCTACAAAGCACTGGTTCGATTTGAGTTGGAGGCCTTTTTCCACAATGTACATTAAAGAAATGTACTGTCTGACATGGATGTCCAGGGTCTATCCTACCTGTTCTGGGGGGCTGTTTTGTTGGGTTGGTTCAGAGAAGGTGACGTGCTTCTATTTGCCATCCGACATGGGCCTGCCCCGCTCTGTACTGGTCCATGTTGTGGGGTTGAGGAGGGAACCCGTGAGCCTTCAGGAAGGGGTTCCAGACTGATTGGCACTTGTTCAGTTCGAGCTGGATTTGTAATGGTTCCCTTGATGAAATGAAGTCTGTCTTTATTTAAAAAAAAATATGCTTTCAGGATCTTTTCATAACACAGCTGGAGAATAGGTTGGAACATCACAGAGTCTAATTTCTGCAAATTAGATGGTCTGTACAGATTTGATCCAGTTCACCTTGGTGACTGGGTCATATCTTTGATGGCATTTAGAAACAGTAGTTTGCAGGAAATTTGCCTCCCTATATCTTCCCTATATGGGCCAGGGGGAGTCCCAAACTAGGGGTCATAAACTCGTCATTAATAAATCTAATAAGGAATTGAGAAACTTCTCTATCCAGAGAGTGGTCAGAATGTGGAACTCACAACCGCATGAAGTAGTTGAGGTGACTAGCTTCATTTAAGGGGAAGTTAGATAAGAACATGAGGGGGAAAGGAACAGAAGGATTTGCTGATAGGGTGGAAAGAGGTTCATGTGGAGCATAAACACCGACATGGACCTTGTAATGTACGTACCGGTGAGTATGCCCCAACGTTTGTAGAGCTGTTGAGTTGGGAGTGGCTTAGCCAGTCACGTGATGTTCACAAGACTCAATAAAACCCCAGCCAGTTGGGTTCAGGGGATCCTCGATGAGGCAGGTGGTTGTGAGCCTGGTGGATGAACTGTTAGTGTGATTGTTAAACCTTCGCTAAACTAGTTTTCAATAGCAATGTGTTGCTATGAATTCTTAAGCAAAGAACCCATGAAGCAAATACATTACAGGCCTGTTCCTATGCTGTAATTTCTATGTAATTCTCTGCAGTATAATTGGGTTATTATCAGTTGAGGGCCACAAATCCAATCCGTGACTTCCTTGAGGGCTATTTATAGAAATGCTGCCCCATGGAAAGATGGTTTGCGGGTCAGTGCCAACATCAAATGCAATATCTGCTTTCTGTGTGATTTTTTTTTCCAGCACAAGGGTGAGGACTGGGTGATCTGAAATGATTTCTGCTTTAACACTCTCTGTTGTAATTTGCACAAACCCAGTTAAATCTGCTTGCGGAGCTTTTCCAAGACGAGAAACCCGTCACCAGCCCAACTGGAGGTCGGCCCCCAGTTGCCAGGGCAACTGTGAAGTCTGCCAAGCCTAGAGCGCTGCAACCAAGCAAGGAGCACAAGAAATCGGTGGGACATCAGGTAAGTCTGGTGCTTCACGTGTACGTATTGCTGCTGAGCTATACTGTCGCGTAGTGGTTATATTACTGCACTAGTAATCCAGAGGCCCTCACTAATCAGACAATGAGGTCTAATCTCCCAATGGCAGTTTGAGAATTTGAATTCAGTTTGGGGAAAAAAAAATCTAGAAATAAAAAGCTGGTATCAGTCAAAATGACCATGAATTGCTGGTCTGTTGTACAAACACAACTGGTTCACGAATGTCCTTCAGTGAAGGAGACCTGCTGTCCTTACCTGACCGGGTCTATCTGTGCCTCCAGCCCCACACCAACATGGTCGACTGTTGACTACCATCTGAAGGGGCCTAACAAGCTACTCAGTTGTATCGGCAGAAGGCCTGTCACCATCTCTGGACAATAAATGCCAGCCTTGCCAGTCCCGCCCACATGCCGAGATTGGAAAAACAAAAGTGTGGCCTGATGGGAGACGCATGTACTGTTATGGGTGTGAAATTCCCCAGCGCCCTGTTTTGAGGGTGCTAGCCCAGTCGGGGAGGGACTTCCTGCGCCCGTCGTGCACGTCCCGCCCCGACCGCGGAATTGGAGTTACTGCCCCTGACGGGAAGTGTTAAAAGGGAAGGGCCGCTGCGCACCCTGCAGGCCCCCACTGGGCCACCAGGGCGGCGAGATGAGGCCGCAGCCCGGCTCCCGAGACGGAGTGCCGGGCTACACGATGGCGGTCCGGACCACGCCGCAGAGACTCCACACAGGCCGACCCGCGAGTCGGCCAAAACGGGAGATGGCGGCTCATGGCGCAGCGCACCTCCCCTTTAACTTCTGCCTCGCGAGTGGATGTCGGCCCAGTTCGCTAACCCGCAAGGCTGGCGCTGACCCTGCTCGCGGCGGCCTCGGGGGGCGCTGGCCAATTCCTGCCGCGTGGTGCTCAGGATGGCGTGCATGCCGATGACATCATTGCCTCCACTAACTCCTGTGCAATTTCGCCGGTAATGCCCTCAAACCCCTCCCCCCCCCCCCCCCCCCCGGGTGAAAACAGGTCTGCGCCCTATTAGCGCCCCCTGGAGGCGGACAACAGGAATTTCACCCCCTAGGTTTTTTCACGTGGAATATCACTGGTGGGCGCGTGTGCCAGTAATAATGTTCCCGGGGCACAGTCCTGCAGAACCAGGGGGAGGGTTCAAACTGGAACATTGCTGCTCCATTGCAGGGTGCAGGCAGACAACAATTCGAAGTTGCTCACTCTCTGGTCTGCTGTTAACTTAACAGCAATCGCTGTCTCTTGGTATACTTTCTATCCATTGGAAGGAATTGCAGGAGTTCCCTGACTGAGTCTGAGAGTGATGTCACTATGGGGGGAGGGCAGTCGCTTCTCTCTCAACTTTCACCCCCACTCCCCCAACATCTCGGAGCTGTGCGAAAAAGGTGTAGGCTTATGCCCAAATTATTTAAATTGCCGTTCCCTGGGATTTCAATTGGGGGCAGGGATATTGCTGTGTACAAGAGTCTGGGACCCTGTGGATATGAAGCACAAAGCAATTAGGGTTGTATTCTCGAGGCAAAATGATATTGTGGTTTGGTCCAAACATTGTAACTAGCACTACCATCATTGTTGCTTTTCCATTGTCTGAACCTGCAATCCATTGGATAATACAAAGCTGTTGTGTGTAAAGCGCTATTCCAGTTCTGCAAAGGGGTCCCAGTGACTTCTTACAGGAATAGAGGAGGGCGCTCAACACGAGTCATGTGAAACACTGTTGGCTCCTTTCATTCAGAGTCCTTCATGAATTATTCTCTCTCTTTTTTGTTTTTGTATGTTATTTTCTTCACTTGTTAGTGAGGTAGTTTTCTATCTGGCTTATGCCAATGCTGGTTGAAATGTGATGGCTCCCTTTCTCATTTTCAGATTTCTCTTTTTTCCCCCATTGCTGCCTTTGTTTGATTTCAATTGGACCCGTATTCCAGCTGTGTACCTTATGAATGGCTTGTTACATATTTTATTCTCTGCCCCCCATGTACCATTTGGTGATTTGAGAAGATGGCTATGCAGCCTATACCCAGGCCTCTCCCAGTACTGCTCGAGAACTGGCTGCTGAGAGGGAGATCAGCAGAACCAGTGAATATTGTCCGTGAATTTTCCAACCTCTTCCTCCCAAAAAAACAAGAGTCTCGTTGGTCAAACCGCCTTCTGACCATGACTCTCGAAGCCCACTTTTGAAGCCACTTGGTCAAGGTAGTGGAGAGCACATGGTAACCATGGAAACCCAACAAGGAGTCGGGGGAGCGGGAGAGAGAAAATTAAGAGAAAAAATCCTGGCATATTTAAGGAGAGAGAAAAATTTAAAGATGTTCCACCAATTTTGCTAATTAATATTGGTTTCATATTCATTTCTTGCAGTTCCGTAACTCCCTTCACCTGCTGATGGAGACCCTTAATGCTACAACACCTCACTATGTGCGATGCATTAAACCCAATGACGACAAATTTGCTTTCACGTAAGCCGAACTAAATGTGCTTTCATTCTCACCTTATTAACCTGTGGCATTGTGTGTGTTGAAGTTGTTTGTCACTGAGTCTGGAGAATGCTTTATACAGTGTAATTCTGCAAGCCTTGTACCAGACCAGCATTTGTGTTGGGCTAAAATAGAAAGTTGTGTAAATAGATCCAGAATATATTTATGGTTTCTTTTATCCAACAAAAAATAAATGTCCTGCGAGTGTTGCTGGTTGTTGATCAGAATGTTGCAGCTGCAATGTAATTTAGTTTGATGCGAGTATATTCATGACAGACTGCACATCTCTCAAGTCTCCAGCCCACAATCACAGCGGAAAGTGATGGTTGCACTAAAATCCCATTTTATGACCTTTTGGATTCAGTGATTTTTTTGTTGTTGTTGTAATTAACGCTGTGCAGCCCGTTCTCTAAAGTCATTCACGGGATGTGGGTGTCGCCGGCAAGGCCAGCATCTATTGCCCTTCCCTAATTGCCCTCGAGAAGGCAGTGGTGAATGAAACGTGGATTTTTCGAAGATTGAAATTTTCACTTAAAGGAGCTGTGTACTTTTTTTATTAAGTACATTTTTATTTATTTGTTCTTGGGATGTGGGCAATGCCGGCAAAGCCAAATTTATGGCTTAACCCCAGCTGCTCTGAGGAAGTGATGATGGTGGGTCTTTCCCGTGACCCAGTGGTGATGGGTCTTTCCTGTGACCCAGTGATGGATCTTTCCCGTGACCCAGTGGTGATGGATCTTTCCCGTGACCCAGTGGTGATGGATCTTTCCCGTGACCCAGTGGTGATGGATCTTTCCCGTGACCCAGTGGTGATGGATCTTTCCCGTGACCCAGTGGTGATGGATCTTTCCCGTGACCCAGTGGTGATGGGTCTTTCCGTGACCCAGTGGTGATGGATCTTTCCCGTGACCCAGTGGTGATGGGTCTTTCCGTGACCCAGTGATGGTGGGTCTTTCCCGTGACCCAGTGGTGATGGGTCTTTCCCGTGACCCAGTGGTGATGGATCTTTCCCGTGACCCAGTGGTGATGGGTCTTTCCGTGACCCAGTGGTGATGGATCTTTCCCGTGACCCAGTGGTGATGGGTCTTTCCGTGACCCAGTGGTGATGGATCTTTCCCGTGACCCAGTGGTGATGGATCTTTCCCGTGACCCAGTGGTGATGGGTCTTTCCGTGACCCAGTGGTGATGGATCTTTCCCGTGACCCAGTGGTGATGGGTCTTTCCGTGACCCAGTGATGGTGGGTCTTTCCCGTGACCCAGTGGTGATGGGTCTTTCCCTTGACCCAGTGGTGATGGATCTTTCCCGTGACCCGGTGGTGATGGGTCTTTTCCGTGACCCAGTGGTGATGGGTCTTTTCCGTGACCCAGTGGTGATGGGTCTTTTCCGTGACCCAGTGGTGATGGGTCTTTCCCGTGACCCGGTGGTGATGGGTCTTTTCCGTGACCCAGTGGTGGTGGGTCTATCCCTTGACCCGGTGATGGTGGGTCTTTCCCGTGACCCAGTGATGGTGGGTCTTTCCCGTGACCCGGTGGTGATGGGTCTTTCCTGTGACCCGGTGGTGATGGGTCTATCCCGTGACCCAGTGATGGTGGGTCTTTCCTGTGACCCGGTGATGGTGGGTCTTTTCCGTGACCCAGTGATGGTGGGTCTTTCCCGTGACCCGGTGATGGTGGGTCTTTCCCGTGACCCAGTGGTGATGGGTCTTTCCCGTGACCCAGTAGTGGTGGGTCTTTCCTGTGACCCGGTGGTGATGGGTCTATCCCTTGACCCGGTGATGGTGGGTCTTTCCCGTGACCCAGTGATGGTGGGTCTTTCCCGTGACCCAGTGATGGTGGGTCTTTCCCGTGACCCGGTGATGGTGGGTCTTTCCCGTGACCCGGTGGTGATGGGTCTTTCCTGTGACCCGGTGATGGTGGGTCTTTCCCGTGACCCAGTGGTGATGGGTCTATCCCTTGACCCAGTGATGATGGGTCTTTCCTGTGACCCGGTGGTGATGGGTCTTTCCTGTGACCCGGTGGTGATGGGTCTTTCCCGTGACCCAGTGGTGATGGGTCTATCCCGTGACCCGGTGGTGATGGGTCTTTCCTGTGACCCGGTGGTGATGGGTCTATCCCGTGACCCGGTGGTGATGGGTCTATCCCGTGACCCGGTGGTGATGGGTCTATCCCTTGACCCAGTGATGGTGGGTCTTTCCCGTGACCCGGTGGTGATGGGTCTTTCCCGTGACCCGGTGGTGATGGGTCTATCCCGTGACCCGGTGGTGATGGGTCTTTCCTGTGACCCGGTGGTGATGGGTCTTTCCCGTGACCCGGTGGTGATGGGTCTATCCCGTGACCCGGTGGTGATGGGTCTATCCCTTGACCCGGTGATGGTGGGTCTTTCCCGTGACCCAGTGATGGGTCTTTCCTGTGACCCGGTGGTGATGGGTCTATCCCTTGACCCAGTGGTAATGGGTCTTTCCCGTGACCCGGTGGTGATGGGTCTATCCCTTGACCCAGTGATGGGGGGTCTTTCCCGTGACCCAGTGGTGATGGGTCTTTCCCGTGACCCAGTAGTGATGGGTCTTTCCCGTGACCCAGTGGTGATGGGTCTTTCGTGTGACCCAGTGGTGGTTCCTCGGTGGTGGTAGGAATTTCCAAGATACTGACCCAGTGATCACTTTCCATCTGCTCCCATTCTTGCTGAGAGAAAAAGTCATTTTTCTTTGAACTCCATGGGCTAAAAATGTGTTTGTTAGCGCCCGAGAGGGGTGCTAGTGGGCTGCTAAGCGCTTGCCGCCCGAGTGCCATGCTGTCAGTGCCTGCCGCGAACTTCTAGCACCACCCACTTGGTGATGTCATGAGTGTGCAGTGCCACGTTAGAGCTATGACCCCATACTGCACTCCTTTCGCCTGTTGTAGCGCCTGACGCCATCATCGACCGACAGGCAGGCGTTCCGTGGCAGCTCCCAGGACGCTATGTTAGAACAGGAGCAGGTGGGTGTTCAGTGTAAAACCTTTGAACATTGCTGTGATTCTCTGAGGTCTGACATTCTGCTGCTGATGTTTCCAATGGTCCCTTCAGCTTTCTCTCATTTTTCGGGTATTCCAGCTGACCTCCCCTTTAGGCGCGTGGATGCTGGTTTCCTAGCACCAGAACCTCATTATAGGAACATAAGAAATAGGAGCAGGAGTAGGCCATACAGCCCCTCGAGCCTGCTCCGCCATTCAATAAGATCATGGCTGATCTGATCATGGACTCAGCTCCACTTCCCCGCCCACTCCCCATAACCCTTTATCTCCTTATCGTTTAACTGTCTATTTCTGTCTTAAATTTATTCAATGTTCCAGCTTCCACAGCTCTTTGAGGCAACGAATTCCACAGATTTACAACACTGAGAAGAAATTTCTCCTCATCTCCGTTTTAAATGGGCGGCCGCTTATTCTAAGATCGTGCCCTCTAGTTCTAGTCTCCCCTATCAGTGGAAACATCCTCTCTGAATCCACCTTGTCAAGCCCCCTCATAATCTTATACGTTTCGATAAGATCACCTTTCATTTTTCTGAATTCCATTGAGTAGAGGCCCAACCTACTCAACCTTTCCTCTTAAGTCAACCCCCTCATCACTGGAATCAACCTAGTGAACATTCTCTGAACTGCCTCCAAAGCAAATATATCCTTTCGTAAATATGGAAACCAAAACTGCACGCAGTATTCCAGGTGTGGCTTCACCAATACCCTGTACAGCTGTAACAAGACTTCCCTGCTTTTATACTCCATCTCCTTTGCAATAAAGGCCAAGATTCCATTGGCCTTCCTGATCACTTGCTTTACCTGCATACTATCCTTTTGCGTTTCATGCACAATGTCCCCAGGTCCCGCTGTACTGCAGCACTTTGCAATCTTTCTCCATTTAATAATAACATGCTTTTTCTGCCAAAGTGCATGACCTCACACTTTCCAGCATTATATTCCATCTGCTAAATTTTTGCCCACTCACTTAGCATGTCTGTATCCTTTTGCAGATTTTTTGTGTCCTCCTCACACATTGCTTTTTCTCCCATCTTTGTATCATCAGCAAACTTGGCTACGTTACACTCAGTCCCTTCTTCCAAGTCGTTAATATAGATTGTAAATAGTTGGGGTCCCAGCACTGATCCCTGCGGCACCCCACTAGTTATTGATTGCCAACCAGAGAATGAACCATTTATCCCGACTCTCTGTTTTCTGTTAGTTAGCCAATCCTCTATCCATACTAATATATTACCCGCAACCCAGTGAACTTTTATCTTGTGCAGTAACCTTTTATGTGGCACCTTGTCAAATGCCTTCTGGAAGTCCAAATACACCACATCCACTGGTTCCCCTTTATCCACCCTGTTCGTTACATCCTCAAAGAACTCCAGCAAATTTGTCAAACATGACTGCCCCTTCATAAATCCATGCTGACTCTGCCTGACCGAATTTTGCTTTTCCAAATATCCTGCAGCGCTACCCTTAGTGCTCCACTCCCCTCTTGGGGCGCTAATACTGAATATCCCGGTTGGAGACGGTAAACATCGGCCGGTGCTAAAATTAGCGCCCAGACGGTATCAGCATCTCAAAGCAGGCTATAACGAATTTCTCCCCAATTGTATTTTGAAGCGTTAGGAAACCAATCCCCTATCGCAGCTGAATTCCTCCCCTCCATTAGCCCTGCACTCGGAGCGATGGTCATGACAATTGTTGTGTCTGTCTCTGTAGCTCAAGCGCGTGGGAAACGGGATCAGGATCCTGGTGGGTTCCCTCAGCCCACCCACACGGAGGCAGGGGCTACTGGCTAAAGACCCTTCACTTGTAACATTTTAAACTAAAGCTTGTCGGTGGAACCACAACAATAATGTAGGTGTGTCAAATACAGCTTCTTTAAACATTCCCAGTAACTGTTTATAAAAATTGCTTGCGGTAGACTTTCCTTTCTCTGAACCTCATCCTTTGCAATCACCTACAGTGGTAGATTGCTTGATAATCTTTGGGGGATCAGTGAGTATTTATACAGAAACTTCCCTCAGGAAATGAAATGGGCACAGTAGAGTTCACGATGGGCCAGATTGTACATAGCCTGTGGATGGAGAGAGTTTGTTGAGCTTCTCCCAGAGGGTTGTGAATCTGTGGAATTCTCTGCCCAAGGAAGCAGTTGAGGCTAGCTCATTGAATGTATTCAAGTCACAGATGGATAGATTTTTAACCAATCAGGGAATTAAGGGTTACGGGGAGCGGGCGGGTAAGTGGAGCTGAGTCCACGGCCAGATCAGCCGTGATCTTGTTGAATGGCGGAGCAGGCTCGAGGGGCTAGATGGCCTACTCCTGTTCCTAATTCTTATGAGCTGAATGGCCGTTTCCTCACTCTGTGCGCCACCTTCTCTTAAAAGTACAACACATAACTCGGAAATGATACTAGTTAAAAAGCATAATGAGCGGGGATTGAAAAATAATCTTTCACAATGATGCATAATCAGAGGAAATTCGCCATTGTAAAGGTTTCTCCAACTCTGTTTCTGAACTGAGTTTCGTCGTCTTCATCCCCTCGAAAAAATTTGGCAGATGCGCTGTACTTTCAGAGCCGAAAACCACTGGGCATTCAAATCAGCAGTTCTGACATCGGGTCATCGACCCGAAACGTTAACTCTGTCTCTCTCCACCGATGCTGCCTGCCCCGCTGAGATTTCCAGCGTTTTCTGTTTTTATTTCAGATTCCAGCATCTGCAGTATTTTGCTTTTGTGTTAGTGTGGGAATTCAAACCCGGTTGTGTGAGGGGGGGGGGGGGGGGGAGGGGGAGAACAGTTTGATTCAGGTTGTCCCCATTTGCGGCATTTTGAAAGCACGAGAGGCTCTTTCTATTGTCAAACAGCTGTGCAGCTCACCATGTTGTCCCATTTAACCACGGATTTGCATGTTGTCCCCTTTAACCACAAATTTGCATTTTGTCCCATTTAACCATAAATTTGTATTTTGTCCCATTTAACCACAAATTTGCATATTGAGCAGCTGCAAAACTGGCACCGAAGCTGAATAAAGAGCGGTTGTGTAAGTGGGGCGACGGATCATTAACAAAGGAGAAGTCCTGTTTTTAACCCAAGTTTTAGGCGAATGGTTTAATGGAGGTCAGTAGTTCCTCGATAGCTGACCTGCAATGTCAGATTCACAGTGGGAATAGTTGAATTCTCAGTCTGTCTGTGCGTTGAGTGGGGAAGATGGCCTCCCTTATAAATGACAAATAAATCACGAAGATCATTCTCACGAACAGGGCATGGGTGTGTTTTAAGGACAGTTTGCAGTCTGATGTTCTACCAAGTCATTGAGACACTCAATAATTTAAGAAACGTAATAAATTTGACGAACACGTTAGAAAATGAACTGATCAATTCATCTAAGCCCCCAGATTCTTGGGGTCTGTGTAGCATATCAAATAGACACAGTGCTGTTCATGAATAGACTCTTAACTCAAAGCGCCAAAATTCAGCTGGTCTGCTAATTCAATATTTTTAGCGCTTCGCTGTGTTATTTGCATTGCTTAATTCAAATTGTTGGATAATTCATTTTTTATTGTGTAAAAATGACAATCATCAGGAGCAGATTGTAGCTGGGATATTCCATTGATGTGCTCCTCCTTATCCAACATAAATGTGTAGCAATTGCACTGTGGGGAAGCGGCAGTGCAGAAGTTATTCAGTGTTGCCCATCACGAGAACTGTTCCTACTGCAGAGGGAACAGAGAACATGTAATGACTGACATTGGCAGCTGGTGAGAGCTGCAGTACTTTGGGCTGTTGCTGTTTAATGTCCCAATGCCCACTCCTCTCCAGAGGTGACGCAAGAGCTTCAAGCTATGTGACTCATTTCAGATCAGGATGGAATATGATTTTTTAAAATATTTCTCTGTGATAGTTTTATAAATTTCATTGGAGAGTTTTTGAGCTCATAAAAGCACAATTTAAAAGGAAGATGAAGTGACGACTTTCACTCTTGAAATCTGCACATAGATCAATTTCTCTGTTAAAAGGTGAAGCAAGAGCCCAAACTCCAAATGATTAACCCTGTAACTCTGAAGCATGTTTATATGGTTGGATGTTGACAAATGAGAAAGTGGTTTGCATTTTGGATCAGGCTATCAATAAACTGCATAAGGATAGCCAGTTTAACAAAGGCTTCATCAATCCACCGAGAATTTAAACTGAAAAAAATTCCGAAGTTTGGCATTAATGTGATTAAACTTCAAAAATGTGCTGCTGGTGAAATTTGGTCCTAAATTGACTACATTTGTTTGTGCTGAGCAACCTAGCAATGGGATACTATCTTTGTCTGCAGTGTGTACATGACTATGTGTAGTGGTGACCATGGTCATCTGTGTAGTGGTGGACATGGTCATCTGTGTAGTGGTGACAATGGTCATCTGTGTCGTGGTGACTATGGCCATCTGTGTAGTGGTGACCATGACCATGTGTGGACATGACCATGTGTAGTGGTGGACATGACCATCTGTGTAGTGATGACCATGACTGTAACAAAACAGGGGCCAAAGTTGCCTCCATAGTAAACAATGTTGCCACTTTAGAGTGGATTATGTTTGCTGTTTGGGTCTGAAGTGTATTCTTTCACTGCAGTAATTGGGGTTACAAATTGGATTATTGCATGACCGGGCAACACCATTCGCCGTCTCAACATTCTTTGCTCAATTGACTCTTAGAGTAGGAGAGGAGATGAATACGAGCTCACTGTATGATTGTGACTGTAAAGTGACTGGAACCTTGGGCCCAAGTATTACCCTTTACCGACTTTGGGCCGAGTTCAGAAACCTTCTAGTTGAAGCCTCGAGTTGAACATCCTTCTCGCTGGAGCTAAAATTCTCCGCAGGTCTTTTAATTGTCCGTTTTTGAAATTTGAATTCCTTCAGTTTAAAGTCTGGCCGGGCTAGTTCATCTGATCATTTGGTATCTCTGTCGATAACATTAACTTGACCTCTAAATGTGTTTCCGTAGGTTTGATCCGAAACGGGCAGTGCAACAGCTGCGGGCCTGTGGTGTGCTGGAAACCATTCGGATAAGTGCTGCCGGCTTCCCGTCCAGGTAGTGTGAACCAGCCAGAAGGAATCTGGAAATCCCATTCTTTCGTCATGTGAGGTGGTCTTAGACCAGCGTTGCTCTGAGGCATTTTTTATTTGAGGTTTATGTTCATGTTTTGCGCTTTGTGCATTTTTACTGCGAACTTGAAAGTCTTTGATCCATTGAGTTTTTGGGTTTTCAGGTGGACGTATCAAGAATTCTTCAATCGCTATCGTGTCCTGATGAAGCAAAAAGATGTCCTCAGTGACAAAAAGTTGACGTGCAGAAATGTCCTGGAAAAGTTAATAAAGGTGATCATTTGAATCATGCGGACTTAGCCATTGTTCTTTTCCTTAACCGTTCAATGCAGGCTTAATGTTTTCATAGATATATAGTAATGGTCAATCATAGTGTTTTGGGCAGAAGAGCATTGGTCCATCTAGCCTACCCTTCTAACTGTCCCATCCACTTCCTTACTGTTCCCAGTTTTCAATTTCCACAGGAAAACTAACTATTTCCCTGCCCTCAATTTTCCCTGAATGTGGTGACACATGCTGGGGCAGGTAGCTCTCTGGAACCTTGTCCAAGTGCTTATTCTTCTTATGAGACCACATACACAATTAAGCTAATGACAACTTGCATTTATATCGTGCCTTTAACATAGAAAAGCATCCGAAGGTGCTTCACAGAGGCATAATAAGAAAAACAATCAGCCAAAGGAGGAGATATTAAGAGGGGTGGACAAAAGTTCGTCAAGGAGGATCTTAAAGAAACAGAGGGTGGCTGAGGAAGGGAATTCCACGCATGGGACCCAGGTAGCTGAAGACACGGTCGCCAATAGTGGAGGATGTGCAACGGACTGGAACAAAATAATGGAGAGTTGGGGGCATGTAGGCTGTGGGAGGTTATAGAGATTGGGTGGGGGCAGTTTATGAAGAGATTTAAACATGAGTATGAGAATTTTAAATTTAAGGTGTAGGTAAGCAAGGATAGGAGTGATGGGCGAGCCAGACTTGGTGAGGTATAGGATACAGGTAGCAGAGTTTTGGATGAGCTGAGGTTTATGGAGGATGGAACGTATTGGAATAGTCGAGTCTGGAAGTGATGGATGAGAGTTTCTGCAGCAGATGGACTGAGGTCGGGCCAGAGGTGGTAGATATTATGCTGGTAGAAATAGGCGATGTTTGTGATGGAGAGGATGCTGGGACTACCCTTGCTTGGTTGCACTCCTACCTATCCGATCATAGCCAGAGCATCTCGAGCAATAACTTCTCTTCCTATCCCAACACCATTACCACTGGAGTCACCTAGGGTTAACCGTGGCTCCCTTTTCTTCCTCATCATGAGGGGTCAACAGAGTAGATAGAGAGAAACTGTTCCCATTGGCAGAAGGGTCGAGAACCAGAGGACAAAGATTAAGGTGATTGGCAAAAAAAACCCCAAAGGTGACGTAAGAAAAAACTTTACATGCGAGTGGTTAAGATCGGGAATGCATGACCTGAAAGTGTGGTGGAGACTTAATCTTATCTTTCAAAACGGAGTTGGATATCTGAAGCAAAAAAAAGGGCTACAGGGAAAGGGCAGGGGAGTGGGACTAGCTGGCACGGGCTTGACGGGACGAAAGGCTGCCTTCTGTGCTATAACCATTCTATCATTCTGTCTACATGCTGCCCCTTGGCAAATTCACCCTCGGATATGGGGTCAGCTTCCACATAAAGGCTGATGATTATTGGCTTCTTGCCACTGTCGTAGGCTGAACCAGACTGTTCGCAATCTCAGCGTCCTATTTGACCCTGAGCTAAGCTTTTGACCCCATATCCTCCCAAGGACAAAAAAAAAACCTCCTTCCACCTCCGTTATGTTGTCTGCCTCTGCCCTTACATCAGTCCAACGGTTCCTGAAACCCTAATTCGTGGTTTTGTCAAATCCAGGCACAACTATTGCAATGCTGTCCTTACACAGACTACAATCTGAAACTTCAACTTATTCAAAACTCTGCTGCCCATATTGCATCCCGCTCTCCTTCCTGCTTGCCCATCACCTCTGTCCTTGGTGACCTCTGGTGGCTCTCGCGCCTCAAAATTAAAATGATTATCCCTCTGTTTAAATCCTATCATGGCCTTGCCTCTTCCTATCTTTGTAACCACCTACAGCCCCATCTCCACGAACTCTGTGTTGCTCTGGCCTCCTTTGGTGGCCCACGATTGGTGGCTATGCCTTCAGCTGTCTAAGCCTCATGCTCTGGGATTCCCTGCCTCGACTCCTCCACCTCCCTCTCCTCTTGTAATACGATAATTAATATCCACTTCTTTGACAGCCTTCCTGCTGTCGTTGTCTTCGGCTCGGTATTATTTTTGTCTGATTACGTTTGTCTTTCTGTATTAAAGGCAGCATATAAACGCCAAGTTATTTTTGATGATATGGGGTTGAATAGGGTGCTGCGGTTGTGAGCAGTCTGTTCAACTCGGGACAGCGGCCAGGGAGGGGGATGGAATCGGCGCCAAGGATATGGAGACTGTAGTGGGAGCCAAAGACCGTGGCTTTGGCCTTCCCAATATTTAATTGAAGGAATTTGCGGCTCATCCAAGATTGGATGTTGGACAAGCAATTTGACAACACTGATGGGGCCGAGAGGTGGAACTGTAGAGCTGTGTGCTGTCAGAGTATTAGTACTGAAATTTATTGTGGGGTGGGGGGGGGGCGAGGGAGGGAGGGAGGGAGCGGGAGGGAGCGGGAGGGAGCTGAGCACAATCCTGACCTCAAGTACATGATTTTAGCAGGTCAATGGAAAGCAAACTGACAGCCGAGACTGATTTCCACACTCCCACTCTCGACCCAGTGCCTAGCCCTGAGATATGGAGATTAATTGTACTGAAATACCACCAAGATAATAATCAAGGAGAACCTTACTGGAATTCCTTTGATATGAAATAGGCATCTAGTATAGTCTGAGATTCACTACGTGCACTTGCTGCTGCTCTTACTCTGCTGGGAACATAATTATAGCATGGGAAATTATTCTCCGCTCTGATGTTTTTATTAGCGATTGCAGTCTCACCAAAATAATACTGGTGACAGTTTTGCTCTGAGAGTTCCACAGTTCTTTTTACACTGAGAAACGTTGGTGAACGGCCGTAATGCTGGGCTCTGGCAAGGTTCAAATAAAAGAGAAGACAAAATACAGCAAGAAGCAGAGGTTGGGTTTTATAAATCTTCAGTCACTAATTGCTCTGCCAACCTGACCAATGCAGTCACTCAGTAAGTGATTATAAAGGTCCGTGCTGAAGTTTATCAAAGGTGCTCATTTGACATCCTGTGTAATTTGAGGACAATCTGTGGCTAATTTCAGTTCAAGTGTGTTGACAGACAGGCACCTGTGTTTATATCTGTACCTGTGAACTTTTTCAGTCTTGAGTAACGCTGGTTAGATTCAGGATGTGTATGAGGGCTAGGAAGAAGGGGAAAGATTTTTCAAATTGTATGTGGATCTTCCATGGTAAATTGGGGGCTGTTTTAAAAGGGCAGCAGACCCATGGGAACATCACCATCTCCACATTCCCCTCCAAGTCACACACCATCCTGACTTGGAAGTATATCGCCATGCCTTCATCGTCGCTGGGTCAAAATCCTGGAACTCTCAGCCTAACAGCACACAGACTGCAGTGGTACAAGAAGGCGGCTCGCCACAACCTTCTCAAGGGCAATGAGGGATGGGCAATAAATGCTGGTCTTGCCAGCGATGCTCACGTCCCAGGAATGAATTTTTTTTAAAGTGCGGCTGTCAGGTAGTTATGTGTAACCCACCCTGTCCCTTTAAGATCATTAGGTCTAATTGCTGTAACATTCTCAGAATGACATGATATTTTTGTGCAAGTTCTCTCTCTAAACTATCAAAAGCTTTTTGGCTCGCATGCCTTTCCTGCAAGTGTCACTGTTACTTCCTGTAACACTTTCAAATTGTATAATTACACAGCATGTTGTCCAATCTTAATGGTTGTATTTGGACTTTCAGTAGGCTTTCGACAAGGTCCCACACAAGAGATTAATGTGCAAAGTTAAAGCACATGGGATTGGTTGCTGACGTGGATTGAGAACTGGTTGGCAGACAGGAAGCAAAGAGTAGGAGTAAATGGATACTTTTCAGAATGGCAGGCAGTGACTAGTGGGGTACCGCAAGGTTCTGTGCTGGGGCCCCAGCTGTTTACACTGTACATTAATGATTTAGACGAGGGGACTAAATGTAGTATCTCCAAATTTGTGGATGACACTAAGTTGGGTGGCAGTGCGAGCCGCGAGGAGGATGCAATGAGGCTGCAGAATGACTTGGATAGGTTAGGTGAGTGGGCAAATGCATGGCAGATGCAGTATAATGTGGATAAATATGAGGTTATCCACTTTGGTGGTAAAAACAGAGAGACAGACTATTATCTGAATGGTGACCGATTAGGAAAAGGGAAGGTGCAACGAGACTTGGGTGTCATGGTATATCAGTCATTGAAGGTTGGCATGCAGGTACAGCAGGCGGTTAAGAAAGCAAATGGCATGTTGGCTTTCATAGCGAGAGGATTTGAGTTCAGGGGCAGGGAGGTGTTACTACAGTTGTACAGGGCCTTGGTGAGGCTACACCTGGAGTATTGTGTACAGTTTTGGTCTCCTAACTTGAGGAAGGACATTCTTGCTATTGAGGGGGTGCAGCGAAGGTTCACCAGACTGATTCCCGGGATGGCGGGACTGACATATCAAGAAAGACTGGATCAACTGGGCTTGTATTCACTGGAGTTCAGAAGAATGAGAGGGGATCTCATAGAAACGTTTAAAATTCTGACGGGTTTAGACAGGTTAGATGCAGGAAAAATGTTCCCAATGTTGGGGAAGTCCAGAACCAGGGGTCACAGTCTAGGGATAAGGGGTAAGCCATTTAGGACCGAGTTGAGGAGAAACTTCTTCACCCAGAGAGTGGTGAACCTGTGGAATTCTCTACCACAGAAAGTTGTTGAGGCCAATTCACTAAATATATTCAAATAGGAGTTAGATGTAGTCAGGGGATCAAGGGGTATGGCGAGAAAGCAGGAATGGGGTACTGAAGTTGCATGTTCAGCCATGAACTCATTGAATGGCGGTGCAGGCTCGAAGGGCCGAATGGCCTACTCCTGCACCTATTTTCTATGTTTCAATGTTTCTATGTTTCAAATGTTAACTCATTTATAAATAGTCAAATTCTGCCTTTTTAATATCGGTAAATGTCACTGCTCATGGTTTGAAGGTACTCAGTGAAAGGAAATAGAACATTTGGCATTAAAAGCAAATTGAAGAATTGGTTTAGTACAAGCTGTATTCCACGATCACAGGAGATTGTGTGGATAAATACTGACCTTGAAGAGGAGTATTGATAAATCAGTGACAGTACAACCACCTCACTAAAATAAGAAATGTTCAACCTACTGTTTATCTTAGCTCTTTAAAATGACATATTCCACATAAATAAATTGACACGCCAACAGCCTAACTGTGAACATAATAGGGCAATGCATTTGTAATATATGATAAAGAATGTCTTTCATTTGTTTAAATCATGTGCACATTTCCACTTTCAGTCCTTTGTGTGTCTATGAATCCTTCTCAATTGAATATTTCAGCAACAGCAGTGTTGGGGTGCATGGTTTGTGACGCATCCTCAGTATTTTGGCCGGAGACAGAGTTAGTCCTCCATTTTATTAGGCCAGGAACTGCTTGGAACTGCTTAGAATTAAAGTGTTTATCTTCAAAACCAGAAAAATCATCCTACTTTGTGGGATTGGTCGGTTTAATTCGAGAGCACTCTGGATATCCTGCAGGACTACAATCTCGTCGACTCCCACCCAGTCAGACTATTGGAATTTTGATGTTGATTAATTTAGGTCATTTATATCTGAATTTCCAGATATGAGATTGTCACACCGCGAGCCAGATTCATTTGTTCCAGGATAAAGTGTCCTTTTTTTTGGGGGAGTACATTCCCATCTCTATGGCACTATTCTAATGTTGTGCTTGTCGTACAGGACCAGGACAAGTACCAGTTTGGTAAAACAAAGATCTTCTTTCGTGCTGGGCAAGTGGCCTACTTGGAGAAGCTGCGGGCGGACAAGCTGAGAGCTGCCTGCATCAGGATCCAGAAGACCATCCGTAGCTGGCTCCAGCGGAAGAAGTACCTGCGCATGCGGAAGGCAGCCATTACTATTCAGAGATATGTGCGGGGCTATCAAGCCAGATGGTATGATGCTTTTCAAGGCAACAAATGATCTCTTAATGTGAACCCACGCTGGTGTACTGATGTGTGGCACTGCATCTTGGAGTGGGATGGCAGGGATTTGTAAGGCCTCCCACATGGGACCATGTTCTCACCTGAGGTGCCACTGAGAAATGGGGAGATGTTGGAGTGTGAGTAATTGGGAATGGTGGCATAGTGGTTGTTACTGGACTGGTAATCCAGAGGCCTGGACTAATGATCCGGAGATCCGAGTTCAAATCCCACCATAGCCCCTGGTGAATTTAAATCCAACTAATTAAATAAATCTGGAATAAAAAAACTGGTATCACTAACGCTGACCATGAAACTACCAGATTGTTGTAAAAAACCCATCTGATTCACGAATGTCCTTTAGGGAAGGAATTCTAGTGTCCTTACATAGTCTGGCCTATATGTGACTCTAGGCCCATAGCAATGTTGACTTTCAACTGCCCCTCTGAAATAGCCGAGCAAGCCACTCAATTGGCTCACCACCACCTTCTCAAGGGCGATTAGGGATGGGCAATAAATGCTGGCTTGTCAGCAACGCCCACATCCCGCGAATGAATTAAAAAAAGAGTCAATCCATGTTGCCTGTGTGCACCATCTAGTCGGAGAGTCTAGGTACAGGGTCACAGTCAAGCCTCCTTGTTTGGAGAAGGGACTTAATGGAAAGAAGGGTGTATATGTATAAAATGTATCCAATATGAGTTATTTATTTTTTATAGTCTCAGGATTTTGATTCATTGATCCAGTCAGAGAACTTGTAGCATTTTAGCCATTAGGAGTGTAAAGCACGTCTGTTCTTAACAAGTGCTAATGTTCTGCGAATGAATGGTGAGTACTGGTGGTTCTCAACTTGTGAAAATGATGATTTTGATGGTTTGAATGGCCCGTACCTCACAGACATTGTCCTCAATCTCTGCACACCGCCTGCCAATAAAATGAGTGAGAAAGACTAACTCTAGAAATATTCTTCCTTCCCACCTGCTCAATAATAGTTCAAACTTGCAAAACCCAACTGGCTCTCATGGTAGCATTGAATGTTTACTGCTTTATATCCATAAATTTCTACTGTCAATTAAGTTGATTGTATTATTTAAAGTTGGTGTTGTGTATGTTAACTGTGTTTTACCTGTCACCGGAGGGTGCAACTGACCCATGTTCAACTGCTGTTCACATGGAACCCTTCTCGAATAACTCCACGAGGCTAAGTACGGTGAGCTAGTTCAGGCATGACCTTACTCCAATTTATTTATTCTCAAAGTGAGGATTCAACATGGCTGCCAACATTATATACACGGCTTGCCTATTATATACGTGTCTGCCAGTGACCATTAGGCCTCCGACAGTCTCGCGCCCTCAGGTGGCAGGTAAAACTCAGTTGACATACATAACAGTTGGTGTCTCAGCGTGAGTCAGAATATTGTGGGTTCAAGCTGACCCTTCAGGGCAGTGCTGAGGGAGTGCTGCACTGTCGGAGATGCGAGCTTTCAGTTGAGGCATTAAACTGAGGCCCTGCCTGCCTCGCGACAGACCTCTTGCCACTTTTCAAAGAAGAACAGGGGAGTTCTCCTGGTGTCCTGGCTATCATTTATCCCTCCACCACCACCACTAGAAACATTGAACATAAATCTGTTTTGTCAAGGTGATGCCCAGGATATGTTTTGCCCCCCCCCCCCCCCAAAGGCTTTGAATAACAGTGGACTTGTTGTATTCCAGCTATGCCCAGTTCCTCCGTAAGACCCGGGCGGCAATCCTCATCCAAAAATACCAGCGCATGTACACAGCTCGGCAGAAGTTCCTGCGTATCCGGTCAGCAGCCATTGTTATCCAGTCGTTTGTACGAGGCTTCCGGGGAAGGCGACACTACAAGGCGGTAAGCAATTGCTTTACTAGCTCACGTCATCACCTTCTGTCCAAACGCCTCAATGGTTCAGAGCGATATCCAGAAAGATAAGTGCAATGCCAAGCAACAAATGGTGCGTTGGGTTTAGACAATGGCCTTTAGCATCCAGGCTCAACTTCAGTCCCAGTTGCTGGGATCGCGGTCTCTTCTGTGAAGACGCTCTGCGACATGAGTTTGGGCAGCATTGCCGCTCGTGGACATCTGTGTTCATTGGCAATGTTACTCACAGGCCACACAGAATGGATCAAGAGAATGGCTGATGTGAGATGTGAAAAACTGGAACACTGCTCTCCTTGGAGCAGAGAAGGCTGAGAGGAGATTTGATAGAATTGCTCAAATTCATGAGGGATCTACACAGAGTAGATAGAGAGGAACTGTTCCCGTTGGCGGAAAGGTTGAGAACCAGAGGACACAGATTTAAGGTGACTGGCAAAAGAACCAAAGACGACATGAGGAAAAACATTTTTACGCAGCGAGTAGTTAGGATCGGGAATGCACGGCCTGAAAGGGTGGCGGAGGCAGATTCAATCATGGCTTTCAAAGGGGAATTGGATATGGACCTGAAGGAAAAAAATTTGCAGGGTTACGGGGAAAAGGCGGGGGAGTGTTTTGTTTCATGTTGACATTTCTATAATTATGGGACATTATTATTACTCTGTCACAATTAAATAATCTACATTACTTTTTATATGGGAGGCACACTAGTTATGCAAATATTATCAAGATAAAGGACGTTGATGCTGGTGAATGAAATGCGTTTCCCATTTCAGACTCAACGCCAAGCATCCCAATATAACATGCAGAGCAAATCTCTCTCTGCCCTGCCCCAATAATATAAGAACGTAAGAAATAGGAGCAGGAGTTGGCCATACGGCCCCTGGAGCCTGCAAATATACCTCCGTCTGAACTTCAAGAACAGCCCCCATACTAGAATCATAGCATGTTCCAGCACAGAAGGAGGCCATTCGGCTCGTCAAGCCCGTGCCGGCTCTCTGCCAGAGCACTTCAGCTTATCCCACTCCCCCGACATTATCAGCATCATTTCTTACTTGCAGCCATTATAAGGCTTCTGCTATAACTGTGCATACCTTTTGAAACGTTTTCTTTTCCAAACAGATCCTGCGGGAACAAAAGGCTGTCGTCCTTCAGAAGCGCGTGCGTGGCTGGATGGCGAAACGCAAGTACCAGAGGACCCAAAACGCCATTGTCTACTTGCAGTGTTGCTACCGCCGCATGATGGCAAAGCGCGAGCTTAAGAAGCTGAAGATTGAAGCAAGATCTGTGGAGCACTACAAGACCCTCAACATAGGCATGGAGAACAAGATTGTGCAGCTGCAGTGCAAAGTCAACAGCCAGGTAACCCCAGTACTCATCCATACCCGTACTGTGAATGTTATCTGCGGTCACCAAATGGAATCAGTTTAATCGGTAGCATGGTGGCATTTTTTTGTCAAAGCCATATCCGCACAGTAAAGCAGCAGTTATACTCTGGTGCCATTATGTAGCTGTAGATTATGAAGTGCAGCGAGCAAGGGTCTACTTGTACTGTGGGCTGGCATTTGCACTGGGAAACAGTTCTGCACACGCGTGCTCGCACATGTCCCACCTCATGCTGGGCTAGTTCAGCTCACCAGCTGGGATGCCAAAGCTGGCTGCCAGAGGGGTTGCTGCCCCTGATGGCTAACACTGACCCATGGTGGCAGTGTACTAGTTTGGATTCTGGGTGAGAACAGGGTCAGTGTTGGCTGTGATGTCCTTCACACTTCGCCCACTGACGGTCGCTGTCGAGGCTCACGTGTGAACAATGGCCACTAGAGCAGAGGTGGTGGAGGGTGATCGCAGCCGGAGGAGCGTATCCGAGTGATCGTGTCAATACTTTCGGAAGAGTAGGGATGAAATTTAGAAAGCGGGGGAGGAAAAAAAAGTACAATGAGTATTTTAGCAGCGAGCTTATTGCCAATTCTTTGGTTATATTAGATTGTTAATGCATGTGCTGAGATTTGCTTATCTTTGGTCTTTCAAACAATCGGGATCGAGTGCCAACCAATATGATGGGTATATTGTGCTTAATCGGAGTTTAGGACAGAATATAACGCATTAGTTATACTGCAAAAACATACAACCGTGACGAGTAGCTGGGATCGGACCCAATCGCTGGTGTGCGTGAACAGTTCTCCTTGGTCCTCTCTCGCTGAACTGCCCAAGAGTGTTAGACCGAAGCCAGCATTTCCTCCACCCTTGGGAGTCCTTACTTCATGGTGTGCACTAAGGGCTTGTTGGTCTTTTATTCTCTTTTTAGAGGTGGGCCTGGGGTAAAATAATGGACATGACCATTTAACCTATCGAGGTTGTCCTTAAAACAAGGTGTCCCAACGGCATGTCGCGTTCTTTGTCTAAACCAAGGAAAAAGGGTCAAACCCTCCTGTCATGTCCCACCTGCCAGGGATCATTTCTTAGCCGTTACACATGCTTTCTGTACTTGACCAATTATGACCTTACAGCATGTTGAGCATTGTCTTCCCTTATCTCATCCGGCCCAGTCATCTCAAGGCTAGAGTTTCTCGTACTCATTTTCCAGGAAAACTAAACTAAACTTGTGCAGTTCCAGTAAAACATAACTTATGCATTAACCCCTTACTTGTCTCGAGCTCCAGTACAATAATTTAAACACAGTATTATTCGCGTCACTGTTTCATTCACATAACTATATACCTTTCAGGTATCCCTAATTTCTCTCACGTGTTTGGGGGGGGATCAGTAGAGGAGTAATCTCTACACATTAGTGAACAGATGACCATGGTAAAGTATCTGTACATAATATACATGTGTGTATAATGTATATTGTTTATATGATCACCCATCCTTTCTCTGACAGGGATACATATAGTGAGTGGTCTTGCTTTTTTTCTAAGCCTTTATCATATTTCTATGTGTTCTCGTCAAAGAACCCATTATAGGTTCACTCCATTCAGGATTAAGTTTCCATCCCCCAGCTGATTGAATGGTGGCACTTTAATTCACATTTTGCCTCACTGGGCGGCTGACGACAATCCTACTTTCTTTCAATGTAGACCAAAGAGATGAAATCTCTGCTGGAGAAGTTGAGTACTTTGGAGAACACATATACCAACGAGACGGAGAAGTTACGGACGGAGGTCGACCGGCTCCGTGTAAACGAAGGAAACGCCAAAGCATCCTCGAACAAGATTACTAGCCTGTTGGAGGAGATCGCCATACTCCGCAAGGAACTCGAGGAAACTCGGACTAAGAAGAAACGTCTCGAAGAAAGGACAGATAAATACAAAGTGGAAACGGATCAGGTGAGCGTTTCCTGCATGTTCTGCAGCTTTGCCAATGAAAACTACTTAAAAAAAAATCAAATTATTAAGTGTCAGAAGGTAATCTCTTTTTCCTCACTATATAAATACAAGCACTTCTAGATGCAATGACTGACCTAATTTCTTCAGAGATGATTATATCAATTTCTGATACAGCTGCTGAATAGGCCTCCATTCTTCCGAGAGTGCGATTAATACACTGTATGTGGCAGCCCAGCAGAATGGGGAGTTTTAGGATTACAAAATTGAGTGGGGAATATGAAGGTTGTCACATGGTACAGCATTAGCAGCGCAGAAAGGCAAAACAATTAAAATTGCCCTTTCCTATCCTTCCTGACAGATGGTGTCCCAGCTTAAAGAGCAGAATGCTTTGCTGAAGAATGAGAAAGAAGATCTGAATCGCCGAATCCAGGAGCAGGCCAAAGAGATAACAGGTGAAATTCAGCATGGCGATGGAAGGCGATGCTTAAAGGGTGCAGTCCGACTGATGTTGCTGCATAATCTGGAAACGTTCATTTGTACCACAGAGGAATGTTGCAGGAAAATCCTAAACTAATTTTTTTTTTTTTTAATTCATTCACGGGATACGGGTGTCACTGGCAAAGCCGGCATATATTGCCCATCTTTAATTGTCCTTGAGTGGCTCGCTGGGCCATTTCACTGGGCAGTTAAGAGTCAACCACATTGCTGTGGGTCTGGAGTCACACATAGGCCAGACCGGGTAAGGGCGGCAGATTTCCTTCCCTGTAGGACATTAGTGAACCAGATGGGTTTTTACGACAATCCAGTAGTTTCATTATCACCTATACTTATAACTAGCTTTTTATTCCAGATTTAGTTAATTCATTGAGTTTAAATTCCCCAGCTGCCGTGGTGGGATTTGAACTCGTGTCTCTAGATCATTAGTCCAGGCCTCTGGATTACTAGTCCAGTCACAATACCACTAAGCTTACCGTTCCCCATAAACTTAATAATTTGGGAGCATATAGTCCTTTACAAATTGTCGTAGTGTTTTTTTTAAAGATTTAAAACCACGTATTTTCTTAAGTGGTACTGTGAGCGAGTGCCACAACTCAGCTGTGGAACCTCATCGCCAACGCTCCCGCTTTGGTCCACGTGGCACCTTTAGCGGGCTGTGTGGGCCATTCAAATTTTGCGTCTGCGCGTTTTTTCTGTTTAAAAGCCATCGCCCCGGTTGCGCGGGACCTGCTGAGCGCTGTGCGTCCGCGCAGCTTAAAGGGAACGTGCCCATTGCTATTAACCCACAATGCACCCTCCGTCTGCTCTTTGCTGCCTTCTGTTGTCTGATCTCAAACAGACCGGATGCAGAAGACATAAACAGAATCTGTATTGATCTTAAACTGTTGTTTAATGGACATCTCTCTGCAATGAGAAGTTCTAAAGTAATTTTATCCTTTTAAGTGGATTGATCAGCAAAAGAGTTTTATTTTTTCTGATTTCATTCTTCTGTCTTTTAAAAAAAAATCATTCTTTGGTTGGTGGGTGTCACCGGCAAGACCGGCATTTATTGCCCGTCCCTAGTTGCCTTGAGAAGGCGGTGGTGAGCTACCTTCTTGAACCGCTGCAGTCCATGTGGTGACGATACTCCCACAATGTTGAATTCCAAGATTTTGACCCAACGACAATGAAGGAACGGCGATATATGTGCACGTCAGGATGGTGTTGTGACTTGGAGGCGGTGGTCTTCCCATGCACCTGCTGCCCTTGCCCTTCGAGGTAGTGGATGTCGTGGGCTTGGGGAGGTGCTGCTGAAGAAATCTTGGTGACGTGGCCCAGGGCATCCTGTAGATGGTGCACATTACAGCCACCCTGCACCAGTGCTGGAGGGAGTGGATGGGCTGTCGATCAGGTGGACTGCTTTGTCCTGGATGATGTTGAACTTCTTTCGTGTTGGCGTGGCTGCACCCATCCAGGCAGGTGGGGAATATTCCAACATGCTCCTGATTCGTGCCTTTGTAGGTGGTGGAGAAGCTCTGGGGAATCAGGAGGTAAGCCACTTGCTGCAGAATAACCAGCCTCTCACCTGCTCTAGTAGTCAAGGCATTTATGTGGTCATCTTAGTTGAGTTTCTGGTCAATGGTGACCCCCGGATGTTGATGGTGGGGGATTCGGCGATGGTAATGCTGTTGAATATCAAGGGGAGTTGGTTCGGCTCTCTCTTGTTGGTGATGGTGATTGCCTGACACTTATGTGCCACAAGTAGTACTTGCTGCTTGTTAGCCCAAGCCTGGGTGCTGTCCAGGTCTTGCTTCAAGTGGCCATACACTGCTTCATTATCTGAAGAATTGCAAATGGAGCTGTGCAATCAACAGCAAAAAGCCCCACTTCTGACCCTGTGATGGACAGGCAGTCATTGATGAAGAAGCTGAAGATAACTGGGCCTGGGATGCTGTCCTGAGGAACTCCTGCAGCAATGTCCTGGGACTGAGAATTGGCCTTCCAACAACCACAACCATCTCCATTTGTGTCAGATATGACTCCAGCCACTCGAGGGTTTCCCCCCTGACATCAGTTTCACTGGAGGGTTCCCCCGACCCCAATTTTATTGGGACTCCTTGGTGCCAAAACTCATTTGTTGAGGATTGTTGGTTTCACCTCTCACATTTAAAGACCAGGTTCACACTCTGACCTCATAAAGCAAGTGTGCGGATTTCTTTTTCTGAATCGTACAAAAAAAAATAACTTTCCAGTACCTGCTGCATAATCGTGTTGGTCAAATCACACGAATGAGTCATCATTCGAAAACATTAGGATTAACGTATTTAAACCCGAGTTTAGTGTAGCTGAGAGGTGGCTTGCTCCCAGGCCTTTGCCCATTGTTTTCTTGAGCTGGCTGCGAAGGTCAGATCAGAATTCTGTTTCTGCAATCAGCTGTTCCCCTCTCATGAAGCAGTGACATTTTGTGAAATCACAACCAAAATGTAGAGCTTGCCATGTGCCGTCTGTGGCGTCTGTGTCCTGCATCAAAGTACTGTCCCACTCAGTGACTCTACTGAACATTACACTTTCTATATCATTCCATTTCTAGAGAAGTATAACATGGAAGTTCTATCATCAAACATAGGCTGGCAAGACAGTAAACTATTGTAGTCCGAGTTTACCAATAATATCAATGCATTATATCAGTACAGAGAATGTTTGCCGCTTCTTGTTTCATATAACGCTCTTGTATTTCGTTGCAGAATCTATGGAGAAGAGGATGGCGGAAGAGACCAAACAGCTTGAGATTGACCTTAACGATGAAAGGTCCAGGTACCAGTCTCTGCTGAACGAGTTCTGCCGACTGGAAGAGCGCTATGATAACATGAAGGAGGAAATGTCTTTGGTCGTAAGTGGCTTCAATATCTTTCCATTCAGCAAATTGAAATGCTAAGTATGAATATTCTGTTCACTGCTGAAATGCTCCCTGCCTGCACTCTCCATAAACTACTGCACAAAGTCCCATATCCCAAGCTCCACTGCTTTCCTGTTCCCCAACAGACCAACATTGTCTCCAAATTCCTCTGTCGCCTCACCCCATTCCTCCCTCTGCAATCTCCTTCAGCCATACGTCCCAACACGTACTCTCCACTCTTCTGACACCAGTTTACTTCTCACCTTGCCCTCCACCGTTGGCCGTTTTATCAGGCACTAAGCCCGTGTCCTCTGCCTCGCCTCCTCCCTTGCTGCTTTGAACCCTGAACTTTCGGCCCTCTCCAAACTCTCTCCTGCTCCCCTTCTCTCTTGTGTGATCTTCACATTTCTCTACATTAGGAGCGCTAGAGAAATACAAGTTCTTGATCTTTGGGCACTATTTGTCCGAAAGGTCCTTGTCTTTATTTCTCGCTGCCTACCCCAGCAAGCTGTGAATCTGGCTGGTGGGCAGTCCTACAGGCACCGTGTGCTCTCTGGTACGTTGCCAAATTCCTCAAGTGTGAACCTAGTCAGACAGCGTTGTCGGGCTTTACAACTGATTATTTTTCTCGCCCTCCCTGAGCCAAGGGCGCTGAGGCCAAGAGTCATGCCCCACTGTTGTCCCGGCTGTGATCAGCTGTCTCGGCACAGACTGGGGATCAAAGCCTGGCAGCTTCCTTGCCCATAATGCTCAGTCTGCCCACTGACCCATCAAGGGAGCCAGGCTTGGTGCCTTTGAAGGCAGAAGCACAAATATTTAAGAAGAGTTCAAGGGAGCAAAGTCAGTGGTATTCCTTGGATTTTGGTGGGGAAGGATCATCCCCCATACACAATTGCAGCATCTACGTTCAAAGGACTTTGCACCAACTTTATTTCTGGCAAATTTGGTCTACAATGGGATTAATAAATCCCCATCACAGAACATTGTTTTGTTATTCCCTTGTCAACATAGTGTGAGCATGAATAACCAACTCTAACAGTGCAGTTTAATCCTTACCATAAACATGTGGGGAGAGAATGTCATTAATTCCTCATTAGTGCCTGGCAGTAAAGAATAATATATCTTGGTTTTTTTTATATTGATATCCATTGGATTACATTGCACACATTATCACTGCATTTAATTCTAAAACCTGAGGAAACATTTCCCAAGTGTGGTTTGTACAACTAGCCAAGCAATATTAATGATAAATAACTCCGACATTATTTCACACACGCTTTGTATCCAAGCTCTGTACTGAAGGATGACTTTTGATTCGATTTGGTTGGAGTTAGGTTGAAGTAACTGATTGGAAATTGCACGCTTTCCATTTACAGAGTGTTACCAAGCCTGGTCACCGGAGGACTGACTCCACACACAGCAGCAACGAGTCGGAGTACACCTACAACTCTCTGCTTTCCTCCGAGCCCGGAGAATCCGAGGATGTGACGAGAAGAACGGAGGTTGGTGCCATTCATCATCGACTCTTTATCCTGAGAGACAGAACCAGGGGCCCCAGGGTCAGTCAAGGTGAAAGGCCAAGTTAGGACTGATGGTGAGGCATTTGTCACAGTGGCCAACGTGTGCTTCTTGGAAAGGCAGTGGTGGCAAAACAACTTGCAATCGTTGAAGAAACACTCGGTTACTGATATAGGGGTAACTCTGGGGTCTTTCTCGGTGACTGGGCTGGGATCTGCCGAGTGACTCACATCATCTCTCGGTCAACAGGTCCATTGCAACAACAAACGATTTCTTACAAAGTCACACAAATTTAGAAGTGCTAATTAACCAATAGAGACACTGGTTGTTCTCTTCGGCTTAAAACGCTGGTAGAGTTGTATTAATTTGAATGGTCTAGATGGGATTGTATAGTGGATCCAGATAATCTACTTATAGGATTTATGTTGATTCTCTCCAACTGATCTTATTTGAAGTGGAAAGTGAGCTTGAAGGCATGAAGTACCAAAGCCTCTCTGTGTGTTGCGATACATTCACTGACAGTGAGCCAGAGGGAGCTCAGCTTAACCTTTAACCAGCCTTGTCCCACTGCTCGGAGAGGGACATTTGATCCAGTTAATTCTGAATTGTTCTGTTTGTAATAGGAATTTCCTGAACAGAAAGGCGCTCTGGATATGTCCCTCTTCCTGAAACTACAGAAGCGTGTGACTGAGCTGGAGCAGGAGAAACAGGCCTTGCAGGAAGAACTGGATGGGAAGGAGGAGCAGGCACTAAGAGGCAAAGCGAAGGTAAGGCCCAGAGCTTTGTCCTTCAGGGTAAGGGAAGTTGGTAGCCCCTTTGAATGATGAAGCATTGTCCAAAGTGCTCTTTTCGGACTCTCTTTAGGGCTTTCCACATAGCTGTTTACTGTCAGGGTAGTGCAGAGTTGCATGTGGACAATTTACCCTTACAGATGGATCATGCCCACAGTTGGCAATGGCTCATAGTCATTTGGGGATTTTATTTTACAGGTGTGAACAGCATAGAGACAATTTGATTTTCTCCCCTTATCTCTCTTATCGAATCTTTCCTGTCATAGGAACAGGAGTAAGTCATTCAGCCCCTCGAACCTGTTCCATCATTCAATTAGATCTTTGTTTTTTTTTAATTCATTCATTCAGAGGATGTGGGCTTCGCTGGCAAGGCCAGCATTTATTGCCCATCCCTAATTGCCCTGAATGAAGTGGCTTCCCATTTCAGAGGGCAGTTAAGAGTCAACCACATTGCCGTGGGCCTGGAGTCACAAATAAGCCAGGCCAGGTAAGCACGGTCGTAAAGGACGTTAGGTGAACCAGATGAGTTTTTGACAGCAATCATGGTCACCATTACCAATTTTTATTCCAGATTGATTTTGATTTAACTGGATTTAAATTCCCCAGCTGCCGTGCTGGGATTTGAACTCGGGTCTCTGGATCATTAGTCCAGGCCTCAGGATTACTCGTCCAGTAACCTCCCTTTATTCCACTTACCTGCCTTTGATCCAGAATCCCTTGAGATGTTTACCTCACAAAAATCTGTCAATCTCAGTCTTGAAAATGTCAATAGTCCCACATCCTTCCCTTCATGTTGATAAAGAGCTTTCTGATTTCACTCCTAAATGGCCTAGCTCTAATTTTAACGTTGTGACCCCTTGTTCTGAATTCTCCCATCAGAGGAAATAGCTTCTCTTTATCTACCCTATCAAATCCTTTTCATCATTTTAAAGACCTTGATCAGATCGCTCCTCAACCTTCTAAACAACGTTTATTCAACCTGTCCTCATAATTTAGCTCATATAAGCCCTGGTATCGTTCTGGTGAATCTGCGCTACCTTCCCTCCGAGGCCACTATATCCTGAGATGTGGTGCCCAGAACTGAACGCAACACTCCAGATGGGGTCTGATCAAGGCTCTCTACAACTGAAGCATCGCTTCCTCCCGCTGTTTTCACCTGGCGGGAGTTCTGCAAAGGCTTGTTGCACATCCATCCAGGCTGGAGTTAAAATTGCAGTCGAGGCCCGATAATGCCATCGGACTCCGAAGGGCCCTGCTGATTGTTGCTGGTGCCATTGCCGCCGGCTGAATAGAGCAGGTTAAAATTGGGATCCAGGCAGGACATCGGCAGGTATGTCACCTGGCCAATTATAACTGCCCACTGGGTCGAGTTAATATCGCCTCTATAGGCCGAATTGGATAGAGATTTGATGGAGGTATTTAGCTTCTGAGAGTGGCCAGATAGACTGCAGGGTCCTTTCTGGTCCCGTGCTTTCCTATATTTCCTGTGGCCAATTCTGGGAGGAAAATGGGACATTCTATGTGAAAATATAGGTTGTATCTCCTTAACAGTGAGAAGTGAAAGAATTGCTTGCACGTTTGTGGCAAATTAATTCCATTTTACGCAGTCAGCCCATGGGTTTTGTTTGTGCTTCTAACTAGGAGGCAGAGGATCAGCAAATGAAAGCCAGGGGAGCAGAGCTGGAATACGAATCCCTCAAGGTAAGGTGGCTCAGGTTGCGTGATCCGTTCCTGTAGGTTTCCGACGACTCAGAGTAGAATTTTCTCCATTGGGTCAGGGTCTTCAGGGCACGGGATTGGGGGGGGGGGGGTGGGAAATTTCCTTGCGCTCTATGTGTATCGCAATTGGAAAGCTGGGGTGGAGCCTGCCAGGGCTTCGAGCCATCGGTGTGCAGTGAGTGGCTCATCAGAAAATGGTTCCCCTTGCATCTTCTCGCTCTAATGGCAGTGGACAGAAGCACTCAATTCTCCAATAAGTCGCACAAGAACATAGGAATTAGGAGCAGGAGTAGGCCATTATTGCCCCTCGAGCCTGCTCCGCCATTCAATAAGATCATGGCTGCTCTATCTCCGCTCCATTTTCCCGCCTCATCCCCGTATCCCTCGATTCCCTCCGCATGCTGGGTACGAGGCTCTGCCAGTGCCATGGAACCTCAAAGTTCCGCTCGATGTTCGCTTGAAGTTGCGCGCCCGCGTGAGGGATTCCACACAGCTGGCTTTTCAATGCAAAAATCGTGCACGTGACCATGGGACTGGGCTGCACCGCCCCTTAAAGGGGATGCGTAGCACCCTCCACAATGACAGGGAACATTGGTTCTGCCCCTGTTTTTATCTTGTTACAAATAGCACAACGATAAAATCCTCCCCCAGGCGGGAAAACTCACGGATGCCCCTTGCTCAGGGGGGCCTGAAGCCAATGAGCCCTTGTCACCCATATCACCTATTCCCCCTGGAGAAATGCTGCCCATTTCAGTGGTCTGTGCCGTACCTTGGTTAAAATATCTCGTTCTTTAGAGAATTAACTTCATCCCCAATAAGGAAAGCAACTGTTCTTTTGATGGCGATACACCTTTCCGACATGGTGTAACTTTCCTCTCTGTAAACCTGGTCTGGGTATAAGGTCTCCAATGTAACGCTCACCAATATAGAAAGCAGTTGTGGCTGCTTCTTTACATTCAGCATTCAGTGGTGAACTGTGACACCAGTGTACCTGTATATCCAAACATAGTGGGACAGCCTTTTCCCTGTGTCGAGTGGATCCGCATTTGTTGCGAAACTGCTCTCGCTTCCTAGCAATAAAGGGAGTGAACAGAAAACATGGATTGTGATCAGGATTACCATTCAGGATCCAGTAAGCTTACAGGATTGAGAGAGAAATATACCAGGAATTAACATGAAATCGCCTGAAATAGACCAGGCAGTTCTGATAATCAAACCTTTCCAGTCTCTGATATTTTGAAAACGGTGCATTGTAAAAATCCTGTCAATTCCTCTTTCACTGAACTACTTTCATTGGAATCCAATTTACCTGCAGTTTTAGCCTCACTAGGTACACGAGGTTGATTCCTGAGATGAAGTGGTTGACTTAAGAAGAAAGATGGAGCCTAAACTCATTGGAGTTTAGAAGAATGAGAGGTGATCTTATTGAAACACATAAGATTCTGAGGGGGCTTGACAGGGTAGATGTTGAGAGGATGTTTCCCCTCGTGGGGGGAATCTAGAACTAGGGGACATAGTTTCAGGATAAGAGACCGTCCATTTAAAATGGAAATGCGAAGGAATTTCTTCTCTCAGTGGGTCGAGAATCTTTGGAATTCTCTACTCCAGAGAGCTGTGGAGGCTGGGTCATTGAATATATTCAAGGTTGAGATAGACAGATAGAATGATGAGGGAGTCGAGGGTTATGGGGAGCGGGCAGGGAAGTGGCGTTGAGGCCAGGATCAGATCAGACATGATCTTCTTGAATGGCGGAGGAAGCTCGAGGGGCCAAATGGCTGACTCCTGCTCCGGCCAATTCTTATGTTTTTATGTTATGTTCACAGCTCTCCACCCCCCTCCCCCCACCCCACCCTCCCCCCCACCCCACCCTCCTCCCCCCACCCCACCCTCCCCCCCACCCCACCCTCCTCCCCCCACCCCACCCTCCCCCCCCCCACCCCACCGCCCCGAATGCAGTGCATTGTTGGGCGGGAAAGATAACTTTCTGCACCATTACCAAACTCAGAATGATCCCTCGGACAGTATTTCGAATCCTCACCGTGCTGTCCTTGCCATCATTGTGTTGCACTTGGATTATCACAGAGGAAATGTCCGTTGCCATTCTGTACCTTTGCTATACATCAGATCTGTTCACCTTTCCTTTCCCTGAGACACCAGATGTTGGCGCAAGTGGTTCGATTCGTGTTCTTTTTCTGAAAGAAAATTGTCAAACTCTCAGATTTCAACACAGGGTGATCTGTTGTTAATCCTGTCTGTGTTGTGATCTACACACACGCACCACTAGTAGAAATCAGGAACAGTTTATTTTACTGCCAATAATGTGTCGTATCCTATGATGTATAGATCAGCCATCATCTCATTGAATGGCGGAACAGGCTTGAGGGGCTGAATGGCCTTCTCCTGTTTCAATATTTCAGCTGCATTGAGTTGATGCCAATGAGACAAATAGAAGGATTGACGAACACTCTGTTAACAAAGAAGTTTATCTTGTTCTCCGTCCTAAATGACTTGGCTTTTAATCTTGTATCTCTTTCTATCATTCCAGACCTCCCTATTCTGTACGATCCCTTCATAATGTTAAAATCACCCCATGTTCTCCTGTTCCAGTGAAAACCCACCCAGTTTTTCTGCATTTTTGTATTTCTCCATACTAGGCAGCAGCCTAACTATGGGAAATAAGATTGGAGGTGTGAATCCCATCTGGCTCGATCCCTTTGCTACCAATAACTCCGCTGCCAGAGTGGAGGACTGTTCGTTACAGCCATTCTTGGGTTGCTGGTTAAATGCCAGCTTGACCATGCTGCCGACAGGATCTCTACAGTTACAGAAATGGGATGGAGTTTGGTGAAGCGTCCATGAAAGGGGACTAGCAGCTCCACCTAGTGGCAGAAAACCAAACTGCTGCTGCACAGATCATGTGGCACACAGCAAATATTCACATGAGCATTACCGTCTGCTTAAATAACACCTAGTGCAGTACCGAGTAAGTCACCATTTCTGATCTCTGATCCATGAAATTAGATCAATACAATCCCATCTCTCGCAAGGTATGCAGAATACTGAACTCATTAATGATTTTCACAAATCTAATTGTATTCGGTGTGAAATGGAAGGGTCTTCAAAGCACTTGCTCTTTGAGCCTTTTTGATATTATCAAATCAATAGAAGTGTTCCAATCCCAGCAGCCACCCACCACACCTGCTGCTCATATAAAGCTATTCAGCATTTTGTTTTGGAGCGGGAATGAACTTGGAATTATTTCCCCGGACTGCACACAAGTGTTTGAGTCCCTGGATTTGTGACTTGACTTCATTCAACTTCCATGAACTTATTCAGTGGAGATTAGTTTTATCTTTATTAATTGATCAATCCATGTTTTATTGCTCAGAGGCAAGAACTAGAATCGGAGAATAAGAAATTAAAGAACGAGCTGAATGAACTGCACAAAGCTCTGACGGACAAGAGCTCCCCACAAGTTACAGCCCCTGGTTCTCCCGCGTACAAAGTTCTGCTTGATCATCTGAATGCATCGAGTGAAGAGCTGGAGGTTCGTAAGGAGGAGGTTCTCATTCTGCGATCCCAACTCGTCAGCCAAAAGGAAGCTATAATGCGTAAGGTACATAAAGCTGATGCACCCTGCTATAGATGGAGAAGACGTGCAAATACTTGAGGGGAGAAATTCCACAGCGCCCCGATTGGGGGCAGTAACCGATTCGGGGCAAGACTTCCCGGAGCGCAATCTCACGCGCTCCGCTTCCTCTTGGGGCGGGTTCCGGGCCACGAATGGGGCACGTTGGTCAACGGCTGCTCCGCGTAGTGCTGACTTCGGTTAAAGGGGAGGGCCACTGCGCACTCTGCCTGGTCTCTGACAGCCTCCCACCGGGCCATCAGGGCGGCATGGTGAGGCCGCAGGCCGGCACCCAGAACGTAGGGCCGGACCACGCAAGGGAGGCCGATGTCAGGCCAAACGGGCAAGGTGGCGGCATTGGGGCGCTCCAGACCTCCCCTTTAAATTCCGCCCCGCGAGCGGAGGTCGGCCCGGTTCGCGACGCCGCTTGTGGCAGCCTCGCGGGGTGCAAGGCAATATCCGCCGTGGGCCGGAAATGGGTCGGCACGCGGTGATATCGGCAGTTTCACAGGAGCAGACAGCATCCCTACCCCCCCCCCCCCCCCCCCCCCAACCCGCCCTGGGTGAAAACTGGTTCCTGCCCTGGAGGCGCCCCCTGGAGGCGCTAACAGGCATCGCTAAACAGGGCAATTCCAACCCCCTAATGTTTCGCATTTATTTATTCGATTGCTTATTTTGAATTAATGTGGAAGTAAAACTTGTGCTTTAATAATCCAGTAATGTTCTGCGGACAACTTCTGTTTGTAATTTTGGTTAATATTGCCGTTCTAGTAATGATTTAAAGGTGCTAACATCCTGTTTTGTGTTTTTCCTCTGAACCCCTCGCTCACCCGTAGGAAAACAAGGTAAATGTTATGCATGACTTCTGTGTCTTTTTTGCGACTGTGGTGTTTTAATGAAGATGAATTTGACACTTTCTGCATCCCCTGATATTTTTTCTATTCTGCCTTGGGATGTGGGCATTATTGGAAGGGCAGTGTTTATTGCCCGTCCTGGAGGTGGTGGAGGTGGTGGATTCCCGAACCATTGGTGTCCATGTGGTGGAGGTGCTCCCACAGTGCCGTCCGGATTCGATGTGGGTTCACAGCCGAGTGGTCCACCCGGTTTGATCCTAGTTTTACTTTCTAGCTGTTTGATGCAATGGAGTGGTTTGCTCGTGGCCACTTCAGAGGGCAGATGATAGTCAACTGCGTTGGTGTGGGTCTGGAGTCACACATAGGCCAGACATTGGTAAAGGAGGGCAGCTTTCCTTCCTTGAAGGGTATCCGTGAACCAGTTGGGTTTTTACGGAAATCCACCCGACGATGCTCATCGGCGCTAAACACCTGTTGTAAAGTTGAGTGAAGGCATTGCCATTCTTTTGCGAATGCCTGTAAAAGGTCAAATGAAAACTTTAAAGGGTTGAGGACTCCAGCATTTTAAACACTGGATTGCTTCGTTGTATCCTTAGTGTGGAAGTAGTTGGGCAAAGTTTGGAAACTTGTGTTGGGATTTCCTCGGGGATTCTCCTGATCAGCCACTGCAACTTTGGCAGAAACCCCAAATAAACAGCAGAAACGGGATTCCTGTGCTGAAGGTACGATGGCCAATCAGGCGGCTGAGGAAATTGCCAAAGTTAGAGCTAACCCATGCACCGTGTGCTGGATTACAGGACACCAGGGATGATCGATACTGTGCTGGAATTTCTCCTCTTCCCATTACTGCAATTATTAATATTCAATTGAGAGGCGCACATGAGAAAGCATTCGGCAGAGTGACAGTTTTGGGCTGAATATTGCGGCCTCGCCGGGTGTATACGAAGCGTGCACGGACCCAGCGCGGCCTCGCCGGGTGTATAGGAAGCGTGCACGGACCCAGCGCGGCCTCGCCGGGTGTGTACGAAGCGCGCACGGACCCAGCGCGGCCTCGCCGGGTGTGTACGAAGCGCGCACGGACCCAGCGCGGCCTCGCCGGGTGTGTACGAAGCGCGCACGGACCCAGCGCGGCCTCGCCGGGTGTGTACGAAGCGCGCACGGACCCAGCGCGGCCTCGCCGGGTGTGTACGAAGCGCGCACGGACCCAGCGCGGCCTCGCCGGGTGTGTACGAAGCGTGCACGGACCCAGCGCGGCCTCGCCGGGTGTGTACGAAGCGTGCACGGACCCAGCGTGATCTCGCCGGGTGTATACGAAGCGTGCACGGACCCAGCGCGATCTCGCCGGGTGTGTACAAAGCGTGCACTGACGCAGTGCGGCCTCGCCGGGTGCGTACGAGTCGCACATGGACCCAACGCGATCTCGCCGGGTGTGTACGAAGCGTGCACGGACCCAGCGCGATCTCGCCGGGTGTGTACGAAGCGTGCACTGACCCAACGCGATCTCGCCGGGTGTATACGAAGCGTGCACGTACCCAGTGCGGCCTCGCCGGGTGTGTACGAAGCGTGCACTGACCCAACGCGATCTCGCCGGGTGTATACGATGCGCGCACGGACCCAGCGCGGCCTCGCCGGGTGTATACGAAGCGTGCACGTACCCAGTGCGGCCTCGCCGGGTGTATACGAAGCGTGCACTGACCCAGCGCGGCCTCGCCGGGTGTATACGAAGCGTGCACTGACCCAGCGCGGCCTCGCCGGGTGTGTACGAAGCGTGCACTGACCCAACGCGATCTCGCCGGGTGTGTACGAAGCGTGCACGGACCCAGCGCGGCCTCGCAAATGCCGGTTCTTGGGGTGCGATGTGCATGCGCCGAGCTTTTCCAAGAGAAGGACATCCGCGCGGCAGAGATTGCACTATTTGCCCAATTCTTGCCCAGCGAATGTCCTTCAAACTCTTACACCTGGCAGGTGTATAGCTTACATTTACCAGTGTAAGATTTTTAAAACATAGAAAAACCCTGTCAATTAAGGCAAGTTTCTTTTTAACCCTATTAAAACACATTAAAACATTTTTCCCCCCAATTTTTTTTTCTAAAACATTTAATTACATTCCATTTCAATTAATTTTAAATATGCGAGGTGCTTTTTTTATTTATTGTGTTGTGTTTCTTGTTTTAGGGGAGTATTATCATTGATACTAATGGGAGCTCGTAAAATCAGAGTTCCCATTATCACCAATGAGAATACTCGATAGTGATTGGTGGTCCAGGCCCATGTGATTCCGGGATGTGTTTACATATCCTGAGGCCATGTCCCCATACACTGCGCAGCGAATGAAGGCGTCCGACCGCAATCCTACTTTCCTCCGGGACCACCCGGTATTTTCATAGATTTTTTTTCGGTTCGGAGGCGTTCATCCGAAGGGAGGCTCCGACCGCAATTTTCCCCCCAAAATTTAGAGGCCTATTTCAATCATGGTTTCCTGATGGAAGGAAGTAAGCACAGACCGTGACTAAAAATACTGAGGTCGTCATCGTTGTAGTTTGGGAAAATAGCATCAAGCAAAGTTTTAAAGTTTTTGAAAATACTGAACTCTGATGGATCTTGGGTGTAAATGTTTATACAGAAACACATTGTGGTAGTTTACTGTTTGTACTCCGCTCGAGTTTTAGCCCGAGAGGTGCCCAAACGTGCACACCATAAAACTTATACACCAGCACCATTCTTTTTAGTGAGGCACTCTATTCTCCAGAAAATGGGGACGGAATATGAGAATATTTTCCTCGAATTGCTGCTACGAGTCAAAATGTCGGTGCAAGTACAAAAGCACAAACTTTTTTTGCTCATCTTTAGTGACCACGAGGGAATCGACCCCATGATGTTCATTTGGGGGTCTGGAATAATATATTTATACCACAAACGAGATGTTGTAGCCACACAAGTAAAATTTAAATTGTCCCCAGCAAGTGCATTTGCCTTAAAGCTGCCACTTTATAGGGCAGACTTAACTATTGCGATTTAAATTCTTAATCTTACATGAACAATTTTTTAAATGTTTTCTATCAGATCATCAGAAGAAAACCAATGTTACAGATTTTTATTTTTCATTAATAAGGGAATCTCCTCCTAACGATGTCCCACTCAATGCTGTTGGTTATTCGGTATCGGAGCAACTGCTCTGTTCAGCAGAGGGATCACTGAAGTGGTTGTTGTGAATGTTGCTGGAATTCTCGATGACTTCTCGTTGCAGGAGACGATGACAGAGCCGATGGGCCTCTTGGAGGATGTGCGCAAGATGAAAGATCAAGGTGAAATAACCCAAGCCTACATTGGTCTCAAGGAAACCAACAGGTAATAGTCCCATGCATTCCATTAGTCGCTGGTGAAAAATGTGCGTTGGTGCAACATTCCCATCGTTTATGTGCTTCCGTTAGTCATCACACCTTCATCAAACTGTTTTGATGTTCGTTCGTTTTAGTCTGTAGACGGGGTTAGTGATACAGTAGTTCTATTAGTGAGATAAATGGCTAGAACTATTGAGTGAGGATCACATATTGTGGCGAGATCTTCCTCACGGGTCCAATATATATGAGTGTAGTGCTGTGCGATTGAGTTACCCAGTCATGTTTTTAAAATGTTATCAGAGGAACAATCTACAGAATATGGAAACAATGATCTGGCTGCATCGATGATTTCTAATGGAGAGTACCCTGTGTAATTACCATCTATCCCCATGCAGACCTGGTAATTGTCATATCTCACTTGGGTCATTAGCCTGCAAGGGAATGCAATGCTTGTGCAGTTAGTATAAAACTAATGTGCCCTGAGTTGATGAGAAGATGAATTATTTTGTCTTGTAAGATTCACACATGTTTAAATCTATCCCTCTCACTCATGTTAAAAGCTAATCTGGGAGTTTGATAATGTGACTTTGGTAGGGATAGATAACCTTGGATTAATGGGTATTTCCACCTTTATTCTTTGCCTTGAACTGATGTATAAAGTTCACAGCTAAATTACTTGATATTAGTAATTCAATAATTTGCGACGAATGACAGTAACTCAATGCCTGAAAGAAATGGGGAGGGTTAAAACTTGAGCAAGAGTCCTGTAACTCTGTTTAAATGAACAACTTTGTCCTCGCTTGTAGATTTGTTTGACTAGTTCAGAAGAGAATGCAGTGTTTATATTGAGTTGAGGGCCGGTGGTCATTTTTTTTATTGTGAGAGGAATCCCTGAATAATTAGTACTGTTGAAAATGGCGAAAATAAATAGGTGGATTAGGCTGCTGTTCTATCTCTGATTTCTCTGGCATTTTCTGTAACTATGGTCGACTGTAATAACATCCGGCATTGTTCACTGAGACATTTTGTCTAGGGTCCTGACATTAGCTTGAAATGCAATCCCCAAGTAAATGTTTTGTGCGCATAGACAAAGTATACCAGAATTTGTTTAGTCACAGTGAGTAATTGCAAAGAGACCAGTGGAAAAGTAAGTTCCTGAAAGGAAATCTTAAGAAAATATTTCCATTGTTATTATTCCCAACACCCAGAAGTTTCTCGGTCAGGAGGAGGCCCTTCAGTCCATCATGTCTGTGCTGGTCTTTTACTGGAGGAATCCAAAACTAATCCCACTGCCCCACTTCCTCCCGATAGCACTTTATCTTTGCGTCAAGCATTTATCCATTTTTCCCTTAAAAGTTGAAGTGGTTCCTGGCTAAACCATTCCCAATGCAAAACATTCTCGCATAAAACAACCCGCAGCATTAAACATTTCTCCTGAATTCTCTCCTTGGTCTTTTCGGGATATTTTAAGCTGATGACCTCTCATCACTGATTCACTCCCTGAAAAGAAACAGCCCATCATCATTTCAAAAACCTATTAAATCTCCTCTTGGCCTTCTCTATTCCAGTGAAATAGTTTCAGTTTTTCAATTCATTCCTTGTTACGATAATTGCCCATCCCTGACGACATCACCCTGGTAAATCTACACTACCTGCTCTCTATAATGGGGAAACCCAAAACTGTACACCCTTTTCTAATTGTGGTCTAACACGAAATATAACCACACATTAGTTAATGCAAAAAATCTATGATAAAGGTAAATTTACTTTATTTATAAAACCAACGCTGCTACTAGAATCATAGAATAGTACAGCACAGAAGGAGGCCATTCGGCCCATTGAAGTTGTGCCCGAACAGCAACCCAGTTAGTGCCACTCCCCGCTCTTTCCCATAGCCCTGCAATTTTTTCTCCTTCAAGTACTTATCCAATTCACTTTTGCAGGCTCCTATTAAATCTCTCTCCACCACCCTATCAGGCAGAGCATTCCAAAATCCTAGCCACTCGTTGCGTAAAAAGGTTTCCCCTTATGTCGCCTCTGGTTTGTTTGCCGATCACCTTAAATCTGTGCAAATTCTCAAACAGCTGTATAGTTTTACACATCATCTAAATAGACCTTTACATAAACTTAAAGCTACAGCATGTTAAAACTCCAGTGTCTTTGTTGAGTTCCTTTCAGACCCTTCCTTAGAGCAATTTGCAGAAAGCAGAACTTTCTTTGGGAAAGATTGAGTTAATATCTAATTTTTAAAAACTATTTTTCAGGTTTTCTCATGCTATAGATATAGTTATTGTGATAGCGTGCAGCTACATTTATAAAGTTGAGGATAGTAATATTTATTTAAGATGTACCTATTAGATCATTACTGGACCGTAAAAAAATAATTATGTTCGCGATTCTTGTGAATCATAAGTGTTGCAATGCGCTGATAAAATACAACCAACAGAATGTAATAATGTTTATAATCAAACACCACCAGAAAGCCAAAGATCAGCTGATGTTTTTCTGTCAAGACTTGATATAAAATATTAACAGATATTTCTTGAGTTGATATTAAATTTCAATTAAATTAATTTAAGGATTGGAGAAGCTGGTGACAGAAAATAGAACTTACCTTCTGCCTTTCATTTACCCATTTTGCTTCAAGTAGCTACTAAGTGATTTATTTTAGTGAATAATGTATTGAAATATGGTAAATGATTGTTGATCTGTTCAATACATTTGCAAACCTGGTTTAAAAGAAGCCCTTAACAGCAAGCATTAGAACTATTTACAGATTCGGACAAGTCAGCTCCATATATGCTGTGGTGAGCATTTTTACAGTAACCACACGATTGGAATCTATTCTGTAATATTCTGTATTTGAGATCTGGCAAACTGCAAAGTCCTGCTGTAAAAATCACATTTGGCAAATGTGCTTTAACCGTGGAACTTTTTCATGAAGATGTAATTAAATGTGATGGCTGTTACTGATGGGTGTAATGAATGCAGAAGGCAGTGCCACAATTCTGAACTGTTGGTCGTCTTCTCATCTCCCCCACCCCAAGTAATTTGGGTGAACAGCTTGAGTGGAGGGAAAGAAAAGCAAAAATTAGAATCCTTCGTTCCCTTCAACTTCAGAAATACCTCATCCTGGATTAGTGGGGGCTGATGCCTTCTGGACCTAATACACACACATGGGACATCGATGAACTGGCTCTTGTGCCTAAGCACTCTGCACTTGGGTAAGGTGTGTGTCCCTATGAGAAGAGAGTGTGTATTCTTTATCAAGCTAAAGGAAACGCCACCTTTGTGGAATTCTCAGTCGTTTGGTTTGGAGCCTCTTCGACGTAGCAATGGGATTCCATAAAGATCAGGCATCTAGCTGATCAAACCAAAACTTTTGGAGGATGGTAGGCTAGTTTGGTCAAATATGATCAGACAAAAGGAAGAAAAAGCTGTGTGACCTTATAAACTGTTCTCGAATATCAATACCTCCAGCGCTAATGCATGACTAGGTGCAGGTAATGATTACAAAGACTGTCAGATGCCCTGGCACAGTTTTGTTCAATTATAGCTTTACTTACTACCTAAATGATTGGTTGAGAACCAGAAACGAACAATTTGTGAGGTAAAAGGAAAAACGTACAGCCTGTGGTATTTTATTTGTGGGGAGAGAGGTATTGTAGATTTGAGCAAAAACAGATGAATCTAAAATCTGCCCACCTCTTGGATTCAGTAATCTGGGATGGCGTGGTATAGTCACCATATTTGGCTGCCATTATTTTAAACCAATAGGAGGAAAAGGACTGCTGAGGGAATCTCGAACTTGGGGGCATAGTTTCAGAATAAGGGGTCGCCCATTTAAAACGGAAATGAGGAGGAATTTCTTCTATCAGAGGGTCGTGAATCGTTGGAATTCTCTCCCCCAGAGAGCTGTGGAGGTTGGGTCATTGAATATATTTAAGGTGGAGATAGACAGATTTTTGAAGGATAAGGGAGTCAAGGGTTATGGGGAGCAGACAGGGAAGTGGAATTGCGGCAAAGATTAGATCAGCCATGATCTTATTGAATGGCGGAGCAGGCCAAATGGCTGACTCCTGCTCATATTTCTAATGTTCTTATGACTCGTCATCAAAAACAAGTAGGGAGTGATCGAAGTGATTTAAAAAAAAAATGAGATGACAAGGAAGGGTTGTCAGATAGATGTACTAAAGGTTATTTGTGCAGCAACTGGTGGAAGGATCCTTTGATAACCAGTTTGGTCTGTTTTTGGTTGAAACTGTACCTGTGGCTATCAAGCATTCCGAAGTATCTGTAGATGCTGCCAAACTGGAATTAACTGCTATATTCATGACTCATTGGAAGCTAAAGTCTTTGAGTGAAATCTTGCAGGAGCTTTTTGCACATAATGGGATGGGGAGGATACTTGTTAACTGCTCAAGGATTACAGCAAAGGATTACCTTCTCCTCACACCCAACAGTCCATTACTTAACGGGTGTCCTAACTACTATGGTCCAGTTAACATTCCAGTTTTCTGGCTGTAGTGATACCCGCCCTCCCTGTATGGCTCAGAGACGTGGATCATGTACAGTAGACACCTCAAATCGCTGGAGAAATACCACCAGTCTTTGTCTCCACAAGATCCTGCAAATCCCCTGGGAGGACAGACGCACCAATGTCAGTGTTCTTGATCAGGCCAACATCCCCAGCATCGAAGCACTGACCACACTCGACCAGCTCCGTTGGGTGGGCCACATTGTTTGCATGCCTGACACAAAACTCCCAAAGCAAGCGCTCTACTCGGAACTCCAACACGGCAAGCGAGGCCTAGGTGGGCAGAGGAAACATTTCAAGGACACCCTCAAAGCCTCCTTGATAAAATACAACATCCCCACCAACACCTGGGAATCCCTGGAGGAAGAGCATCTGGGAGGGCGCTGAGCACCTCGAGTCTCGTCGCCGAGAGTAGGCAGAAAACAAGCACAGACAGCGGAAGGAGCGTGCGGTAAACCAGGCTCCCCACCCACCCTTTCCTTTAATGACTGTCTGTCCCACCTTTGACGGAGACTGTAATTCCTGTATTGGACTGTACAGTCACCTGAGAACTCACTTTTAGAGTGGAAGCAAGTCTTCCTCGATCTCTAGGGACTGCCCACTATGATGTTTCTGGTAGTCCTTCTGGTTGTGATTCTGGATGAAGTCGATGACTGAAAATCGCAGGCTTATTGTGAGCTATGAAAGGGATTGGGATGGTGACTGCTCTGTCACACAAAAAGCCTAAGAATTTGATGACACGTTGGAATATTCAGACAGTGCTTTTATAGGTTTCCTGACGAGCTCCAGGCTTCATTTAGCTGTTGGCCTCAAAATAAGTGATGGGGCGGGTGGCGGCATATAAAAATACAGCTTTATAATGCAATCCATTAGGAACAGAAGAAACAGCAATACCAGTTTCTGGGTGTGAAATGTGTTTAACCCAGAAAGTAGCAATATGTTGAAAGAGGATACCTCACTAAGATGGCATGTCTGGCATTGAAAGATTAGATCAGAGTCAGCCAGCTGTGGCATATGGAGTATTTGACCCAGGAGGGTCTGAGGTACTTGGGGATACTGTCGATAATTAGCGACAATGTCTGGCTCGGTAATGGGACCAGCAGGAGTAGACCTTTCACTCGGGGCGGGAGTTCTTACCTCCAGATAACCATTACAAAATTGGATAATTGGAATACTATGTTGCCAATTTGACTACATTTCCCCACAAATTTTTGCCTATGAGTCATTGTAGATTAGTTGTATGTGTTGCTATAAACTTGTTTGATTGGCATTTGAATAAAAACTTAAGATTCAAAAATCTGATTGCTAAAGTCATGACTCATGCAAGTGGTGCATATTGGCCAGAGGCATAGAGCAAAACTATAATTATCTTTTAGTTAGAATTTTTCAAAATACCATCTGCACAATGAATTTAATAGTGTGGATATATTATAAAATAAAGGCCATCCTATTGAGACATTTACTTATTGCTAGTATATGTCTACTTTAATTTATGATGCACCTGTAAAGCTAGTAATGGGGTTTCCTTTATTTGGAGAAGGCAGAACAGTACAGACCAGGTTCGAGCCTTGCTTTGTATTGTGCTGGGGCAGCTGTAGGGGAACTACATTTGACCTCCGCACCCTGGGTTGGGGAGGGTGAAAAACCAACCACGGTTCTCGCTCCTGATTCTTCCGGGGATACCCCGAAAGAAAAGAAAGACTTGCATTTCTATAGCGCCTTTCGTGACCTCAGAACGTCCCAAAGTGCTTTACAGCCAATGTAGTACTTTTGAAGTGTAGTCACTGTTGCAATGTGGGAAACACAGCAGCCAATTTGCGCACAAGCAAGCTCCCACAAACAGCAATGTGATAATAACCAGCTAAACTCTTTTTGTGATGTTGATTGCGGGATGATTATTGTCCAGGACACCGGGGATAGCTCCCCTGCTATTCTTCGAAATCGTGGCATGGGATCTTTTACGTCCACCTGAGAGAGCAGACGGGGCTTCGGTTTAATGTCTCATCTGAAAGACGGCACCTCTGAAAGTGCAGCACTCCCTCAGCACTGCACTGCAGTGTCAGCCTAGTTTTTTGTGCTCAAGTTTCTGGAGTGGGACTTGAACCCACAACCTTCTGACTCCGAGGTAAGAGTGCTACCCACTGAGTCACGGCTGATACTGTGAATTGCCATTTGGGTGAAGTACCAGAAAGCAACCACTTCTCATGGAACTGTACCCTAGAAAAGAATCCGTCTTGAGTAGAGGAAGGGAGAGGGGGAAAAATAAGTATTAAACTGGAATGTTCCTATTTTTATTTAGAAAAGGTACTGTTTTAGGGATGTAAGGGATCATACCAGCATTTCAGATGAGCCTTACATTGCAGCTCTTGTCTTGATGTACGCCAAGCAACAGAATATAACAATGCTATAAGTGAAGCTCCATGGGAGAGGGTCAAAGATCAGCTGAGGTTTGACTGACTAACCTTGTGGTGTAAAACGTTAAGGTCCATTCTTTCTAATGGTGGATTAATGATTTTTTTCTTAAATTGTGGCCTTTTTATTTAGAAAGTCTCCAGCTTCTGAGGATCTTGCAACCGAGGAAAATAATCTGTTGCCTTCCTTTCATGAAGGCGATTTGTCTGAATTAATGACTGACTGAGTGATTTTAATTCATAGCGACATAAACTGTGGAATTTGCTATATTTGTCCGGAATTTGCAAATCTTGGCTCTGAAATTCCAAGATCCCTGCTCCACTTCTGCTCCGCGGAAGTGCGGCATAACGGGACTTCTGGCCGCCTACAGGCAACGTAGCAGACCCCATCCCCTGTCGCGGGGACACAGGCTCATTTCCATAATTGGGGCAGGCGAGTATTGGTGCATCAGAGGTGGCTGTCCCGTCATGCCAGTAAATACCGAAGGAGCACCAAGCTAATTAGATAAGAAGACCCTAAGGCCTGGGAATGGCTGAAGAAAAAAGGATTATATTTTTCTGCTATTAAGAGAACAAATGGCTATCTTTTTAAAGGTAATCCATTTTCCTCTCGGGCTGAACCTTTCTCTTGGGAAGTGTTAACTCTTCCCTATTGGTGTACCGGGTGAAATTCCAGGGAATCCCCATCCTTCCCACCGCCCCAGTTACACCCCAATGATTCAAGCAGACTTGGGGAGGTAGAAGAGTCACCAACCAGCAACCTCTCTCCCCCAGACTGGAATTTGGGTTGTCGTGGCTCAGTTGATAGCACTCTCGCCTCTGAGTCAGAAGGTTGTTGATTCAAGTCCCACTCCAGAGACTTGAGCACAAAAATCTAGTGCAGCACTGAGGGAGTGCCGCACTGTCAGAGGTGCCGTCTTTCAGATGAGACGTTAAACCGAGGCCCCGGCTGCCCTCTCAGGTGGACGTAAAAGATCCCGTGGCACTATTTCAAAGAAGAGTAGGGGAGTTATCCCCAGTGGCCTGGCCAATATTTATCCCTCAATCAACATAACAAAAACAGATTATCTGGTCATTATTCCATTGCTGTTTGTGGGAGCTTGCTGTGCGCAAATTGGCTGCTGCGTTTCCCACATTACAACAATGGCTGCATTTCAAAAAGTACTTCATTGGCTGCAAAGCACTTTGGGACGTCCAATGGTCATGAAAGGCGCTATATAAATGCAAGACTTTCTTTTTGTGGAAGGAATGGGGCAGAAACCTGGTAGATCTGAATTCTACCCCAAATTTCAGCACCCCTATGGGTATTGGATAATTCACCCAAATTCCACCCTCCCACACAAGCAGAACTTCAGGCCTCTTGTTTCTAAGCTTGTAATCAATCCGTGGCGTAAAGTGCAGCCAGCTCTCCTCCTGAATTTTGTGGCACTTTGTTTTCAACATCAGTTGAACTGCAAAAAATATTGTATCAGACTATATGAATTTGGAATAAGAGGGTTACTTTCTGTAGAAAATGGATAATCAGCCTTCATATTATTACGCTTTAACTGTTCAGAAAAGGAGTATCTCCGGAGATTTGTTCGGTAAAGCACTATAACGATTGGACACAAATCTCAAATAGTCACCATAGCAAATACTACTTTGGTTATTCCTCGACAAAAAATATCACACAGGTTGTCATGCTTGAACTATTTATTGTAACCAAGGGTAGAATACTGATAACATTGTACTGACAGACAAATGCAATTTATACTGTGCTGTTTCTGGTTTCTGTTGGAAATGGGGAAGACAAATTGCAAATAGGCGAGATCCACATTGATCCAAAAATGAGGGCTCAATAAAGTTTTTATAATTTTTGAAAAACTGAAAAAGCAGTAGTTTAAGTGCGATCCTAGCAAGAGTCTAGGGAATTGGAAATATGTTATTTGTGGGTTATTTTAGCAGTACCAGGTAGAATATTTCTTTTAACTCAATAATTTTCAGAATGAAGCTTTTTTTTTCTTCTTTCGTAGTCCATGTGAAGCAAACTTTACAAGGTCCAACCCATATCCAGAGGATAACAGCACCACACTATTCTCTCAAATTAAGCTTGGGTTGGATTGAAACAATATTTATGAAATATAGTGATTCTGTGAAACTAGTGATTTTCCTTCCAACTGGTTGACATATACAATGTTTTGTTAACGTTGAATATCTATAACAAAAGCAAAGCCCCGTTAATTGAAATTTCTGTGATAATTTCAAAGTCTATATTATGATCTAACACCTATCTACTGATTACCTCTCTTTTCCCTAACTCTATAACCACTTCCACCCCGACAACTTCTCCACTTCTGAATTTTCCATTCCGCTGACTTCTAGCCTTTTGTACATCTCCCTTCCCTTTGCCCCATAGCTAGTCAGCTGTGCCTTCAGCTGCCTTGGCTCCCTGAATCCTTCTGCCTTTTGACCCCCTTCTCCTCCTTTAAGACCCTCCTTAAGAGCTCACCTCTTTGACTAAGCATCCTGTTCTGGATGAGGGATTTTTCTGGACGAGGGGTGGTCACGTTAAATTGGATGGTACAGGTACTGAGCAAGGGGATATCGGGGCTGGGAGTGCAGCAGAGCGATCATGGGGGTGGGGGTGGGGGCGGTGGATCGCGGGGTCAGTCCAGCGATTGCAGGAGTCGGAAACAAGGAAGGACTTCAATTTGTTCATGTCGGAGTTCTGCGCATGCGCCACCCGGTGGCCAGGAATGATTCTAGACGAGGGGTGGTTCCGGATAAGGGAGTTCTGGATAAGGGAGGTTCAACCTGTAGTGCATTATTGGTGAAACATGTTTGATTTCAAAAGCAGAATGAAATTTAAAGTGAATAGTAGATGAGGTTTGTAAACAGTCACTGTTTTAATAGTGTAGTCTCAGGTGGTCCTAATGTGTCTCCCTCGTGTATGTTACCATCATTTGTGAGCATTGTCATTAACATTTCATACTCATTCCCATCATTTGTCCCTTTTTTCTGTTTGCATTTTTGTTCTCATTGAAGATCATCACAGGACTGCCATTTGCTGAATGAGGATGGAGAGCTTTGGATGGCTTATCAAGGGTTAAAACAAACCATCAGGTTACCACATTTATACCGAGGGCCTTTCTATGTCTGCACTAACCAGAAACCTTTGCTGTGCACTTGGGTTACAGAAATATGCTTTGGCACATTTCAGTGTTCATGTTGCAGTGAAAAGTACGCAAAGTCTTGCAACTAGAGTTATATGTACTGTGTTAACAAAGCTTAGATCAGAAAACGTCAGCATTTGCTATTGAAAATCAAATCCGGTCGTAGTGTGCGGTGAATTCTAACGGAACTTTTTTGTGGCTGCTCTACAGTAACCTTAACATAGATTTTTTTAGTGCACATTTTCTGCTTGATGGCAATGTAATCCTTTTTAACGTTGGGTATATACTGCTACTTGTAGAATAACAGAAATAAGGAGGAAGTTGTGAAATGTTACCTGGTGGTGGCAGCTCTGGATCAATAGTGATGAAGAAAGATCAGATGATAAGAGAATATATTTTGATTTCACTGCAAAGTTTGAAATGCCGAGGATCAAGTAATGCAATGTATTAGGACCGCATCCAGGCACTTCTAGGACTGCATCGCTATCTAGCCAAGGGTGATGGCTCTCTGTGAAATGAGGCCAGTTCAACTCAGTTTCTTACGGACTTGAGCTCACAACACGGAATTATGCCTAATTAACAATCCTATTCCGTCACGCCATAAGAAAGTCCTGTGTGGGAAATGTAAATATTCGGAGTAACTATTTGTACTAAGTCTCCCTTCTGCACTTGCGTCAGGACAAATATCACCGACTCCGCCCCCCCCCCCTCCCTCTGCCCAGTGCAATTCCCACTAACCCTTTTCTGCGCATGCGTCCTCTCCCATCTCCTCTTTCTCCCCGCCCCCCCCAACGCCCAAACCGGAACCGGAACGCTTCCGTAAATATTCCACCAGTACTGTAGGAAGGAAGTGTTCTGAGGTTTGGTGCTGAAGCATATGGATTGGGTAGAGTAAAGGAAGCTTTGCTCTATAGCTGGTGGTGCTGTACCCTGATACTGGGTTGCTATGACTAGCAGGTTCCTCAGTGCTCGCATCCCTTATCTCAATGTGTGGGAAATTTCATGTAAATTAGAAAAAAATGAAGATACAAAAAAACGTTCAGTCATTGAAGGTGGACAACATGCCCATAGACTTTTCATTCTCGTACTTTCTGGAAGGAATGTCAGACCTTAGCCTGGGCTCCTCAAATTCCTCAACTCTGTTTTGGAAACGCAGTAGTAACCTGTTGCTATAGCCATGTTTTAAGCCAACTGAAAGCACTGCAAGGCACATTCTTCGATGTGCCTTCAGGAGCTTGTTTCTTGTAGCTGTTACTGTTCATGTCATGTTGCTGCTTTACATATTTAAACCTTCACAAAGTGTTCAATTCACAAGTGTTGATATTAAAGTTACTTCGGGCCATCATTGTGTTCAATAGTTGTGAAACTTAAAAAGAGGTGATGACACTGTCGAGTTTCATTCTTATATTTTTTGAAGAAAAATAATTTAATGAATATTTTCATTCCTCCACTTGTCTGTACCACTTTGAAAGGTTTAAAGGATGTTGTGCCTTTACTGTGCCCCTGAGGGCAGTACACAGTCACAGCTTTAAGCCTTGAGTGTTGACCAATAGATGGACTGGGCTTGAGCTACTTTGGTTTGGAGTTGGGAAAGTTACAATTTTACAATGCCCTTTTTTTCTGCAGATTGCTGGAATCTCAGCTTCAGGGCCAGAGAAAGAATTATGAGAATGAGTTGGAGATTTTACGTGGGGAGGTTCAGAATCTCAAGGAGGAGATAAATCGTCAGCAGCAACTCTTGGCCCAGAACCTGCAACTTCCCCCTGAGGCCCGAATTGAGGCCAGCCTGCAACATGAGATTACCAGGTTAACCAATGAAAATCTTGTAAGTATTACCTTGCTTTGTCAGACTAACGTGATAATGTAAGTTAGCACAGCAAGCTCATTTCTTTATTGGCACTGTGTATATACAAGCTACAAGCCATAATGATTAGGTGCGTGTTATTTACAACTATAATTATATGCATAGTGCCAGAAGAATTTTTTACTCAAACCTTCTGATCTGAGAAAAGCAGGCATGTTATTGAAGAAGCTAATCTATCATTGTGAAATATTACAGCTCAATAATGGGGTTAGGTGTAGAGTTTAGTTAGAGTAAATGCATGTTTTTAATGATGAGCAGTGTCTTTATATGTGTATTTATTATGAAACTGAAGACGATGATTTACTTAAATGTAACCATTAGAAATAGGTCATTTTTAGTCATTCAACATTATGCATAAAATGTGAAATAATTTTTAGTAGTTCTGGCATGTTATGATTGATTGAATGGTTTCCTGTTACAACAAGCAACATGAAACTCTTAATTTTGCTTTAGAATTGTGGCAGGCTATGCATGCATTTATTTAGGGCACAGCATCTTGGTAAAGCACGGTTTCATCGTTGGTATCCTGGTTGTGGGGACTTTACCGCTTCTCTAACATTTCTGTCTGACCTGAAATGGATCTGTTGTCATTTCTGAGATGATCCATTATTCAGGCTGATTCTTCCATTCAGATTGAGTAAATGCATTTGTGCACATATTGACCGCGGCCCTAAAAGTAGTTTCCTGACTAAAATGGCCAACAAGATGCTGGTTCTAAATGGTATATTATGTTTTACTCCGCAGTGAGCAATACAGTCAATTCGTGCTGAAAAGGGGACCTATCCTTTTGTCATCATACAATAATTTATAACATTAAATCCGTGCCTACCCCATCCCAAGTTTTCCACGTCTAACTAAATAATCTTACCTGTAGGGGGCTGGGGATATAGAGAAGTGCATTGGCATTAAAAAAAATTGCTCTCACTCATTGCAGAATCCAGGCATGGTGAGTACCAGCAAACACTCTGATTGCCCTGCCCCCGCTCCCATTGTAAAAAAACTAACCTTGAAGCTGATTGGATCAGAACAAAAATAAGTTGGCAGCTTGTTCTCTTTACCTCCTATTTGTACGAGGAAAATGTGATGGTGGCACTGTATCTTCCAACAACACGAGCTACAGTTTTACGAATGAATGAATTATTATTGATGCATAATATGGAATCTAACTGAAAACATCTGCTTCAACTTAATACAGTAAATCCACCCTTATCAATAACTAAATTGATTCAATTCGTTGTCATTAATTGTTGCCCACACTAAAGCTTTTTCATAAATAACACATGGTGCCAGGAGGTTGGTGCGCCAATATGTTTTGCCAGAGATGAGGATTAGTGGAAACTGGTGCCTCTCAATGGGAAAAGCAAAGAGCAGGTCTCCTTAAGAGCAGCATTGGTTGAAGCAGGGCAGAAAATTGTAATCTTATTCCCTCAGCAGAGAGTAATATGTGGCACAGAGGAGGAGGACAAATACATAAATAAGAGGGAATGGAGGATAGAATGTAATCAATAATCCCTTTACCTATCAAATAGATGCTTGTACAGCGTGTGTCAGATTATTTGTTTCTAAATGTGGTGAAGAATAAAATATAGCCACACACGGTCAGATTTTTAGACTGGAGAGGTGCAACTTTAAAAGTCATACCGTGGAACCTAAAGGGAAGTATGGCTCTAAATGGTCTGGGCTCCCTGATGCTCAGTCAGTCGATGCACTGTGTTGTCAGTACTTGCAGCACAGATCTAGAAGGTCCGAGGGACAATCCCTGATATGAGCATATTTCACTGATCTAGCTCGGGACGTCTTTGAGAATGCTAAAATTGGTCTTGCCGTTTCTAGCAAGGGAAAGATTTAGCCAGGGTTCCTGCAGCCCATTGCCACCCAAACCACAAACAAACCCCTCGCGAAAGATCCGACACAGAAGATCCCTGGCATTGATCATCCGCGAAGCCTATGGGCAAACCCTAAACCGTATCCGCACAAACCATGGCAGATGGGGATACTTGATGCACAAATGGCGAATTGAAAACTCTCCAGTGTGTAGCTGTGGTCATCCAGAACAGAACATGGAACAGATAATGACTCAATGCCCCATTCACAATGTGAAACATAGAAACATAGAAAATAGGTGCAGGAGTAGGCCATTCGGCCCTTCGAGCCTGCACCGCCATTCAATGAGTTCATGGCTGAACATGCAACTTCAGTACCCCATTCCTGCTTTCTTGCCATACCCCTTGATCCCCCTAGTAGTAAGGACTACCTCTAACTCCTTTTTGAATATATTTAGTGAATTGGCCTCAACAACTTTCTGTGGTAGAGAATTCCACAGGTTCACCACTCTCTGGGTGAAGAAGTTTCTCCTCATCTCGGTCCTAAATGGCTTACCCCTTATCCTTAGGTGATACACTCTGCTACCCCTGATGCAATTATCTGGCTTAACCACCTAAATGTGAAATTCTAGTTGTTGCTCCATCAGCCATACGAAGTAGTATTGCCACCCAACGCCTCTGTCAGAAATTGTGCATTTTGTGGGTGTCCGACGAAGACAGGATAAAGCCTAGCTGTGATGGTCAAATAAACACAATTTAATCTCGCATGAACAATAGCGTCTGGCACCAATGGAATTTGTACCCAGTTAAAGCCATCACCTTCAGGAGAAGAGGGAAGAAAATTGTGGAAGGTATGGGGAACAGAAAGTAAAAAATAATGGGGCGGAAGCAATTCACACGAACTAATTTTAGATTTGCTCACTCTAACTTTCTGAGGTGTTCATTCCGATTAAATAGAACTAATCCCCAACACAAAATGTTTATGAAATACAACAGGCCACAATGCAGAGGAACCGCATTTTTTTAAATAGAAACGAAAAACTGCAAACACTGAATATCTGAAATAAAAATAGAAAGCGCTGGTATTACACAGCAGATCAATCAACATCGGAAAAGAGAAAGGACAGGTTATGGCCAACGTTCCCTCTCATCCGCGCAGTTCTCTGCCAGTCCCGCTCAGCCCGGGACTGGCTTTATCAATGTTAAATTGCGGGCATGCATGAGATTGTGACTGGGCCGTGCAGCCTCTTAAAGGGGCAGCGCACGCAAAATAAATTCGGGAAACATTGGTTATGACATGAATTCTGCTGAAGGGTACACACTCAAAATGCCAGAACTATGTATCTGCTCTTTACAAATGCTGATTGACCTGTGTATTTTCAGCACCTTTTTCTTTTTATTTCAATATTTTATTTTAAAATACATCATTTTTTTTCCATGTTTGCATTATTTCACACGGAATTTCTTCAGTCTAAGATTGTAGGATGCAGGGCTGTAGGAAAGCTGACATTAATCCTTTTACCGTGTTTCCGTTTGGAGGAACGATTGTACTTGCTGCACATGCCGTTGCCAAAATCACATATTACAGTTCATAAGTGCATTCAATTCTCCGGGTATACGTTGTGTTTTCTACAAAGGGATGTAATATCAAGACTGAGACTTTAAAGAAATTTGTTTACTGCAATAAAAGTTAATAAATTGTTTAACAGGAGTTGCTGCTGTGGAAATGGATGAGCAGTAACATTTAGGTTTAATTTATGAACACTTGTTCAAACATACTGTTCATGAGGTACAATGGCAACTAATCACTGTGCTCCATACTCCATAGTATGGCATTGACAGCACCTCACAGAATGTTAAATTAGACTTTTATCAGAGGCAAATCAGTCATGCAGATATCAAAACACACCATCATTTTTCATGCTGTTAACAAACCAATCTTTTGAGCAGTCATTTGATGCAATGATGCTTCAAACATACAGGCAAATTCCAGCAATTGACTTGAAGCCCCATTGTGTCACCTTGGCAGCTTCTTGTTGCGGTCTTATTGATCATCCACTGTGCAAGTTGCCTTCTTGCATTGTACATGATCTGTTGGCAGTACAAAACTCTGCTTGATTTACCAAGTTAAGTCGGAGTACAATCCCAGTTTATTTAATGGTGCTGCTCGGAATTGAAACATAGTTGTTCAATATGAAGGACTTTTGGCAGACTTGAATTTAAAAAGAAATGCATAGAGGTAAAGTGAAGACCATCGAACACATGCACTCCTGTTAAACAACTACTGAATATTTCCCATTCTACTGGCATAATTTCTAAACCGTTTGGGTAATAGCACAAATCTCACCACTATTTTTGCAGTATTATGAGGAGTTATATGCAGATGACCCCATGAAGTATCAGTTCTACAGGATTTCGCTATACAAACGGATCATTGTATGTAGCTCAAACCATTGTTGTATGGCCTAAATTGTTCTCTTTCCACTGTTTCTCTGTCCTGGAGCACTAACAGAAGAATAATCTGCCTGTGCACCTGCGAAGAAAAGTCCGTGTTTTCTTCTCCTATGTATTGTGGCTACACGACGCCTCACTGTTTTACTGCCATCACTTTTAACACAATGTAGCAATGTACTTTCACTACAGTTTATTGTTACTTCTGTTGTCTTAGTCTCAGTGGAACAAAGTTGTTTGTTTAGAGTACACATTAGGAAGAATATATTTTAACATTTCTTTTTTGCTAACTTCGCTACCGCTTCTAAAATTAATTTACTGAGTAATCAAGATTTTTTTTTCAGCACTTGCTCCGTTCAAGTATACAACTTGCACAAATTAGAGAAAGCATTTACTAAATGCATAGTTGCATCATTAACTAGACAGATTTCCTCAGAACTCCAGTAGTTGCTTATGTTTCTGACCAGAAGCAATTTGTTCCTTCACTTCCGCCTCCCTTCAGCTGGGAAGACATGGACAACTCCATGACACTACCCAGCGAGGTACTCTGGGACATGAGCTCATCTGAATTAGAGAGATTCAACAGTTCTGGGTTGAACCTAAACATTTGATTTGGAATGGACTTTTGATTGAAGTCTTAAAATAGTGCAGTTGGCCATGTGCAAGACAATTTAATTCTTAAAATCATTAAAGAGCACATGTGGATGTGTATGCACATTGTGGAGCGTTAACGAGCATAACTAATCCAGCTAATTTCATCTTTTAAGTTAGCAGACGCAGGTGCAGTGGGGCAAGCTGTTTGTACCAGCTGTCCGCTCATCCACCCCCTCCCCCAAAGTTGTCTGTCTCAATAGGTATCATGACCAAAAACTGTCCGAACTCACATTCAGGCTGACCATGCTAGATGAGATTTGCTTCCATCGTTCAGTGGTAGACCAGCACATTAATCTGAAAAGACTTTGTTTCTGTCAGCCGTGTTTACACCTCTCTGAAACTGCCTCAATCAATCACCAGCTGCCCTGTGATTTACGCTTGTTTGCGCTAACCAGTTAATGTCAGCAGTCTACACTTTCCTTGCATTATGCTATTCTGCTAATCTTGAGTGTTGGCAATTTTCACCTGCAGCATCATCATTTTAGTCGCATGCTCGAGTTCAGTATTTTCAGTCTTTTGGTTCCTTTTTGCCCTTTGCTACAGGATCTTATGGAACAACTGGAGAAACAGGACAAAACTGTCCGGAAGCTGAAAAAGCAGCTTAAAGTATTTGCAAAGAAAATTGGTGAACTAGAAGGTATGGTTATATCGGTTGAAAACAAACTTTTCCCCAAATACTTGCTAGTGAGTAAAATGAGAATAAGCAGAATCTTATTGCAGCCCCTTTGAGCAGAGTACATTGAATGTTTCTGTAGTCTTGCCGTGCCGTATCCTCGGTGTATTGTTTGCTTAGGTAAGATGACAGGTTTTGTTTTAGAAAACTAAGTTGAAACCATACAATCTCATTTCCGACTCGGTAACCACACTGAAAAAGGTGCACAAACATAGTGACTTCTACTTGGTGGCCCCTTGCCTGGAAAGGTCTTACTGTGGCTTACGTGCCGTCTCTGTTTGCATGATGATGCTCAAATGCTTCCTTCCTATCTCAACTTAATATTTTACAATTAATATTTTATATTATACAGATGATGTGCAGTATGGTTTTAAATACAATGTGCGTTGCTCAGTTAAGAGAAATAAATATTTTTGATGAAATGTAAAATAGCCGTCTGCAAGGTGGGAGTATCGATTGGTACTCCCATTGACATAACTTTACGATGCATATGTAGTGTTAACTGAGTATTTTGAACACTTGTTTCACAATTCGTATATATTGTCAGAGTAACACCTTGTAAAGTAATTAAGGCCTATTCCTCCTTGTGCGACTTGCGTGCAATACTTAATATAAACGGATGGTTTGGAAGATTTGTCTGTTCATGGTGCCTTTGTTTGTAACAGTGGGCCAGACAGAGAATGTATCTCCAGCTCAGCTCGTCGATGAACCCATCCGACCTGTGAACATTCCGAGGAAAGAGAAGGATTTCCAGGGAATGTTGGAGTACAAGAAGGATGATGAGCTTAAGCTTATCAAGAATCTCATCCTAGGCAAGTATACACTTCTAAAGTCTTGGCTCTGTTCACTCAATTATCATTTGAAAATGAAGCACTTTTTCTCCTCCTGTTCTGCAAGTGCAATATTTGGCATGTGGTTTCTGCCGAGTAATTAATTATTTTTGAGAAAATGCACTTGGTCTTGAATTAGGCCAACTTTGGTGTGATAGTTAACAGCCATGGGGAAAGCCTAGCCTAGATCTTCCTCCATTAGTGCAGCTGCGACTGGAATGAAATGTGCCGTTTGCATCCAGTTTTCCGAGAATTGCTCATTTGTATGCCATCAGCACCATCACCTCCGCGTCACACACCATCCTGACATGGACGTGTACCATTGTTTCCACATCACCTGATCAACATCCTCGAATTCCTCCCAAGCACCATTGTGGGAGCCCCATCAAGACCAGAACTGCAGCTGTACAGGAAGATGGCCTCCCAACACCTTTCCAGGATAATGGGATGGGCAATAAATGTGACCCTGCCATTGTTGCCTACACTCCACAAAAGAAAGTGTCGATTTGAGTGGGTATGGGGAGCACACTAGTGGTGGGAGAAGAAAATTGTATGCAAGTCAAATTTAAAGGGAAAGAATATATTGAAATAAGCGACAAAAAATTCCAACCCCTCTAGAAAGGCTCAACTCATTTGGAGAAATTGTTAGCACTGAATGAGGAAGGGACTAAAAGCGATGAGCAAAAATGAAAGAAAAAGTACCAAGTTGCAGACACAAGTCTGTAGGCAAGTGATGGAACACCCTGTTTGTTGGCTGCAGGAGGTAGATGCAAGATAATTGCTTGCTGTGCCATTCCATGCTATCATCCCCATAGGTCAGCATTACACCATCCCGGAAAAGAGAGCGAGCCCAGTTTCAAGCCACAGTTGACGAGTAAAGTTACTGGATGTGCTAGCCCTACGCTGCGTGGCAGATGCAATGTCCTTGAATGTTGAACCGATGGGCAGAAAAAAGTGCAAATTCACATTATAGCGAGCTGATTTGGCGATTTTCTCGGCGGTGCAGCTGTTTTTGCTAGAGAAACTGCCTGGCGAAAGTATCCCCCCCTTAGTTTTTTTTAATGGTATTGCCCAAATCTCAAAACGTCCGCCGAGACCAAACCACCAACGTGCACCGCCGAGAAAATCACCACGCTGTAAGTTTGACCTCAACGGAAGCATGTCCAGATCGCTGAGAGAACCGTCCTGTGAAAGCTGCTTAAACAGGGCGGTAGCTGAGTACTCTGCAAAGAAAGGTAAGTTAAAGGTTCGTTTTTTTTTAAAATGGCGATTAGGTTTAAAAATGTCTTGGGAATGTTTCTTAACTTTTTGTTTTTTTAGTGAAATTTTTTTGTTTGTTTTTTCCCCCCCTCCCTAGGCCAAACCACAGTCTCGGACTAATTTTTTCTTTAATTTTAAGAACCGCCCGTTTTACTTAGTTTCATGCCACTGAAATGTGTGGTCGGCAGCAGAAAATCTAGGTTTGTATGAGCAAAACCGTTCCCCTTTGCTGGGTAATTAAAAGAGCCAGGGTGAGGAGAAAGACTATAAAACATGCCTCGTCAGACCCCAGTATTTAGGACTATTCTTGCCTGTTTCTTGACTGCAAGCCTAAATTTTCTGACTAGGGATAGTAAATGGCTAGGCCCAATGGAAATTAGTGCACTGATTACTTTAAGGTTAAGCAAAGAGCTAGTCTATGTTCTCAGTTCATTATTAAGAAAATTTCAGTTATGACCACCGAGGAAGCATTTGAGTGACTGCACTTGTGGCTGTATCACCGCCAGTCATTTATCACTTGCACAGAAATGAGAAGCACTTCCATGGCATTAGTAAGCTAGCATTCACCCTGGAGTGTGGGTGGAGAGGATGAAGCTGGACTCCAGCTCTCCCGCCATACCCTTCTGTATGTTGGTTTAGATTTGAGGCAGGATCCTCAAGGTTGCGGAGAACTCCATGTCTGCGCTTCTCTGGTTGAATGATGATCTGTGCCGGTGAGAGCCCTGCGGAATATGCCTGCAGTAGATGGGTCAAGCAGCAATCTCGGTCTGGCTTGTGTTTGGTCTGTAGCTATGTAGACAGTAGTTTCTTGTACCGCCTTTCGGAAAGTAAAATGTTCTCCGTTTAAACCCCAGAACTAAAGCCTCGGGGTGTGGCCGTCAACCTGATCCCCGGACTGCCAGCGTACATCCTGTTCATGTGTGTACGCCATGCTGATTACATCAACGACGATCAAAGAGTGCGATCCCTGCTGACATCAACGATTAATGGCATCAAGAAAATCTTGAAGGTATGAACATTCTTTTCAAGGGTAATACGAATCTAGAAATAAAAATATCCGCCTCACTTTTTTTTCCAGTGAACCTGCTAGAATCAGCATATACATTGGGTGGTAGAGTTATTTCTTGCCGTGGTGGGATTTGAACTCTCTAGTTTGCTGATCCAGTACCATAACCACTCGGCTGCTGTGCTCGAGCTAATTCTTGATCGGCAGAAGAAGAAATAACTGTGAACGCTGGGAATACACACCAGGTCCATCAGTACATGAAAAGAGGCAAGCTTGTTTAACATTTCAGTTAGAGACCTTCAGTTAGATTTACTGATTGGTAGCTTGTTCAAAATAATTGGAATAAAGCCAGTATTTTTTTTTTTTAAAACGCTGATCACAAAATCTAGTCTATTTTGTCAGAAGCTCTGACCAAGGTTCTCTACCCAAAAGGTTAACCTATTTTTCCCCTCTGCTGATTGACCTGCATTTTTATTTTAGATTTGTAGCATTTAAAAAAAAAAAAATATTATAGTACACGTGTATTTTTGTTTTGTGTTCTCCGTGAGTTAAGTATACCTCGATCTACTGCCAGGGATATATTCTGATAATGGTATGATTTCACTGTGCTACTGTTGGACCTGCTCCACAATGACCATGTTCAGCGAAGCACAATACATTGACTGTCAGCCACTGTCGTCACACCATCCAACCTCTCAACCCAGATTGATCCCAGTTAAATATATCCTTGATATGTAATCAGACCATTCCTGTGAGTACTCCCTTGTGACCAATAAAATCAATCTTTAACAGGAACTTCTTTGATAAGAGAATATTGTACAATTAGAAATCATTTATCTTGTGTCTATTTATAAGCAGTGACCACCAGAATTGGGTTGATGGGGGAGGTGGGTGGGAGAAAGAGTATTTTAAGGAACAAATAAAGAGCACCTCAAACACCATCCAGCAAACTATACCTGAGAGAAAAGTAAATGGTAAATAAGTGATACATAGAGTCATAGAAATGACAGACATAGAAAAACATGGCATGAACCCAGTAGATATATGTATGCAAAGGGTGGGACATACTAAATAACATGAATGATGCAGTCATGGGTTTCTAGGATGTTGGTTCTGCCTAGGTTTGTTGTATCCAGTTAGCATCTGCATGTCGTTTGTTTACTAAATGTTGTAAAGCTCAACAACTTAATTTTAAAGCCAATTTAAATAACACTGAATCAATCCCATACAATACATTTCAATCTCATGATATCTATACAAATCATTGGTTTGGTTGCAGTGAGAAATATGAGTCCAGTTTTGGCCACCTTACTTTAGGAAAGCTGTCATGGCTGGAGAGGGTGCAGAAGAGATTCACTTCCAGGAATAAAAAGCTTTAAAGTTATGAGGGCAGACGAAGGAAAGTAGGACTACAACAAAAAAAATTAAGAGGAGATATAATAGAAGTGTTCAAAATTTTGAGATGTTTTGATAAAGTAAATCAGGGAGAAATGTTTCCCCTGGTTAGTGAGTTGGTAACTAGAGGGCACAAATTTAAAATCACAACAAAAGAACACCATCATCATAGGCAGTCCTTCGAAATCGAGGAAGACTTGCTTCCACTCTAAAAGTGAGTTCTCAGGTGGCTGTACAGTCCAATACAGGAATTACAGTCTCTGTCACAGGTGGGGCAGACAGTGGTTGAAGGAAAGGGTGGGTGGGGCGTCTGGTTTGCCGGACGCTCCTTCCGCTGCCTGCGCTTGTTTTCTGCATGCTCCCAGCAATGAGACTCGAGGTGCTCGGCGCCCTCCCGGATGCTCTTCCTCCACTTTGGGCGGTCTTGGGCCAGGGATTCCCAGGTATCGGTGGGGATGTTGCATTTTATCAAGGAGGCTTTGAGGGTGTCCTTGAAGCGTTTGCTCTGCCCACCTGGGGCTCGCTTGCCGTGCAGGAGTTCCGAGTAGAGCGCTTGCTTTGGGAGTCTCGTGTCGGGCATGTGGACGATGTGGCCCGCCCAGCGGAGCTGGTCGAGTGTGGTCAGCGGTTCCAAGTTGGCCTGGACGAGGACGCTAACGTTGGTGCGTCTGTCCTCCCAGTGGATTTGCAGGATCTTACGGAGGCAGCGCTGGTGGTGGTACTTCAGCACTTTGAACAAAGAACAAAGGGAGAGGTTAAGAGAATTTGTTTCTAATACAGTGGGTTGTTGGGACATGAAAATCCTATACCAGAAACAGTGGTGAAAGCAGAATCCATAATAATAGCCTTCCAAAGGAAGGTGGTTAATATTAGAAAAGGGAAAATTTTAAAGGGTATGGGGGAAAGGGCAAGGGAATGGGACTGTCAGAGTTGGCATGGGGCAAATAGCCATTATTTATGCTGTAAAGGTCACGAGCTGCTCCAAGTGTGCGACGATTTTAAGATGGGCAACTGGATGACGTCATCAAAATCCTGGTCGCCGTTTTGGAGCGTGGGCAGGAACATCGGCCGGGTCCAGGTACAGAGGAGTGGGAAGGTCGGGGCGGATGAGCGGCGAGTTTTTGTGGCGAGATGCGGTGAATGTTTATGGCGGAGGAGCGGTGAGAGATCGTGGCGGAGGTGCGACAGATGAGGGTACGGGGCCCAGAAGAGGCAAGGGGCCAGGGCCAGCACGGGCCAGCCCACACTGCGATATGTGTGCGCACTAGGTTTGTGCAGCAGAGCTGGTCCCTAGTCGTCTTGGTTAATCCTTGTCACTGGATAAAGACCTAGCTCTGTCAAGCCCATGTGGTGGCTGGTGTGCAACGGTCACCACACGTTTTAAAAAAAAAAATTAACACACGGGCATCTTCCACCCCCTCAATTTGGAGTTCAGGACTGGAACATCGGGTCCTCATCGAAACACCTGTGAACTTGTGGAAGCAAGTCATCCTCGTTCGAGGGACCGCCTATGATGATGATGATGATGATGATGATGATGATGATGTAAAGGTCCATGATGCTAATTGTGATACAACAGTTCTGTAAGATTGTCACAGTTAAGTTTGTTCTCTAGAATGCCAATATGTGCAGTGAATAGTCACTTAAGAACAGCACTTGAAATCAGTGGTACAATTTCCCAGCCATGGATGAACAGAAAAAAAGCTTTATAAAGTGATATAACTGAAAATGCAGTCCACAGTATTAATTTTTCAGAAATTACTGCAGCTGGGTTAGTGGCTTAGGGTGGAAACTCTATACAGCTACAAAGTAATAAGTGAACTTTTTATAGATATTTTTTTTTCCCATTATAAATGCCAGATCTGTGGTTTTTCTAATGTATTCTTTCTGGGACCACTTTACCAAAAAAGATTGTAGAAGGTTAATTCTATTATAGGGAATGTAAAGGAAGAGCTCCAAAAACAGCGTGGTTTTATCAACCATAATTAAATGATTAGTTCTCTGGCGGATCAAAACAAAAAGAATTTGCGAGCTTTCTCTTCTAGACTGTCAGATACCAATATGTGAAATATAAGTTTAACCTAAACTTTTCTTGAAACCATTTTATTTTCCTTTGTTATTACACAACTATTATGCAGCTTCCACACTCGTTTTCAGAAGGTTTTGATGCCAATTTGCCATCATGAGCCATTTGGGGTGCTGAGCACTAAATGTAATAGCCCTATCCAAACTCAGCACTGAGCTTAACAATGAATCACAAGATATTACTTTTAGCAGGACATTGTCAGCAAGCAGTACTTTTATGCCTACCGTGAGATTTAGGTTCTAAAATTATCACTGGCTGAGTGAGTATTCCCAAAATAACTTCTATTGTGAATCAGCACTGAATTTGGGTATACTTTGTGCCCAGTGCTCCATCATTGCAGAACACCATAGTGTTGTGGAAATGATTGTGAGAACTGAGTAATAGTTGTGGTCATCCTTGAGAACATAAGAAATAGGAACAGGAGTAGGCCGTTTGGCCCCTCGAGCCTGCTACGTCATTCAATAAGATCATGGCTGATCTGCTCTTGACCTCAACTCCACTTTCCCGCCCGCTCCCCATAAGCCTCGACACCCTTATCGTTCAAAACACAGGGTCAGCTGTTGCAATATTAAAACCTAAAATAGTCTTAAAATGTGATATATTTAATTTGAGCATCTACCAATTCATAAGGGAAGGCTCACAAATATGATCTTTGTGAAATGTTCTTGTAGTATGCCTTTACTACTGAATTTGCATGCTTGTTTAACTCTTTTTAAATTTTAGAATTGAGTTCTCCTTGTCTCTTAATATGTACATATTTTAGGAGTGGTATATTTAGTGACAGCATTTAGGACGATACTTATACAATCATTATCTCAAAGCACAAAGCTTCTGCATGTCATGAAGTGAGTCATAAGACAAATTTAGCTCATTATCCAGAACAGATTAACTGGCCATCCAAACTCAGTTATATTTTGCTGGAACAGGTTGAGCAAATATTGAATAAGTAAACTAAGCACTCAGTAATCTAGTGTTAAGGTATTTTCACAAGGGAATATTTTTCTTTCAGCTTACTTTACACGTGTTTTCCTGATGTTCTTGCTTTCTCCCATCCTACCCTTATTGCAGAAACGAAGTGATGACTTTGAAATTGTGTCATTCTGGTTGTCCAACACTTGCCGCTTCTTGCATTGTCTGAAGCAATACAGTGGGGAAGAGGTAAAGTGCAGTTTTGTACAGTCTGTCCTGGAAACGTTATCTTAAAAATGTTTTTTCATTGATATCATCCTTTTGTAGCTTACAGAATATATATTTTTCCTTCTTATTGCAACTGCAAACATCACTTTTTTTTTTTTACATTTATGTTAAAAATGGTAAAAGATAACTCAAAAAATGTGTGTGGTACCACAGAAACAAGTCTCATTTGCAATTTTCCAAGCTTTGTTGTTTTGATGTAGAAACACTTTTGAAATTCTTGAAGACTTGGGAGAATTTAGTTGTGAATGAACCAGCAGGTTCAATGCTGGAAGAGGGGACAAAGCTAAACCAGGCACCATGTGATGGCCAAGTACTTTACTTTGCTCAAAAAGTTCATTCTGCCACTGAATCGTCTTGCTTACAATAAGTATGACCAAAGGTTGTAGGATAAATTGATGCGACATTTTATTTAAATGGTGGTGATTTAAGAATTTGATCTTAATTCCTGACATTATTTAGATTTTAAAATCTGCTGATCAGAATATAGATTATATTCAGCCATGTATTAACATGATAACAATGAATGCACGGCATGTTTCAGTCAGCTCTCAACTCCCTCTTTCAGAATAATCTTAGAGGTACAGCCTGGTACATTAAACCAGATTTAGTATTCTATATTTTTTCAAACTGGACATGGAATTTAGCGGGCCCATAAGGTTATCACTTTTATGTCCGTTAATTTAAATGGATTAACGACAGCATTAAATTAAGACACAGATTAGTTAAACCTTGTACTACCAATGAAAACTAGATCCCATAGAGTTTTAAAATAACATTGGCATCAAAAGTAGTCCAAGGTTTCTTCAATTATTCTACTGATGAATTATTGTAATGGCATTGCTCACAGCCTGTGGTCCGTTTTCTCTTTCTGTTTTATTCGTTGAGTAGCGTGCTGTAGACTGTATTATCAGTGCAAACAGCTTTCATGATTATTACAAGTCTTTTGTTTCACTAATGTAATTTGCCCACTATTTTAGGCATTCATGAAGCACAATACTACTCGACAGAATGATCATTGCTTGAGAAACTTTGACCTTGCTGAGTACAGACAGGTCATAAGTGATCTAGCAATTCAGATATATCAACAACTCACCAAGGTCATGGAGAATGTCCTACAGCCGATGATTGGTAAGTATTTGGAGATAATGAGAATTAAGAAAATAAATTTACTCTTCAGAAAAAACATTGTCTCTAACTTGTGAAAAAAGGAAGTTGCTGAACCTCAAGTTTATTGAACCTTCAAAGAAATTGACCTGACTAAACCCATTCGAGGCTAGAGCTTTGATCGATTGTAAGCTTGAATGAGGGAATACTCCAGTTTGATCAGATATCAAGGGTATTAATACCTTTTGATAGTGGAAACGCTTCACCCATATACTGAAAATTGACTTTTTGGAGGATAAATTCCAGTGTTGAAGAAAGTGCTTCCTACAATGCACGGTAACAGAAATATTGTGACCCGAGATGGAAGAAGAGCCTGAACCGAGGAGTCACAATCCTGCTGGCCAAAAGCTGGAGAGAGAGAGAGAGGAAGTCTTTTGGAACTACAACAGCAATATAAAATTGCTTTATAAAAAAAAAGAGTATTTTAAGGTGGAAGCTATTTTTATCTGTCCAGTTAAATCCCAATTATCTGCTTCGTACTCTGAGCACTTGTATTGGGCCGTAACCAGTAAATTCCAATTTTCCCCACATTATTCTCAAACAAAAAGTAACAGCGCTTCTTTGGTACTGTCTCTGTTAGAAGGAACAGAATTATAAAATATATTGAACTTTTTGTCAGGAAGACTAACTTGTATGTCATAAGGGGCTGCTATTAATCTTCATTCTTGCTATAAAGAGAACATTGGATTGAAAGTTATATTACTAACTTCCTTGTATTGTGAAATAGTTTCAGGTATGCTGGAACATGAGACGATTCAGGGAGTATCCGGGCTAAAGCCTACAGGTCTTCGTAAAAGGACTTCCAGCATTGCAGATGAAGGAACCTATACTCTAGATTCCATTGTTCGGCAGCTGAATAATTTCCATTCTATAATGTGCCAGCATGGCATGGATCCAGAGCTCATCAAACAGATCGTCAAGCAGATGTTCTATATCATTGGATCTGTCACCCTCAACAACCTGCTTCTTCGCAAGGACATGTGTTCTTGGAGCAAAGGAATGCAGATCAGGTGAGTGACCCATCCAAAATCGTTAAAAGGTCCGTGTACTCTGCAGTACTGTTGTATAGAAAACCCATGGATATAATGCAAAATGATCACCTGCATTTTTAATAACATGATATAAATACAAAATAATTAATTTAAAAAATAGTTAGATTGTTTCTTGTTTATCTCCTTAAATCTGAAAAATTTAGACAAAAGTGTTTAAACGTCAGCATCATTATTGTGGAAAAATATTGAATAATAATTAGTTCTTAATACAAGAACCTTCAGATGTAGACTAAAGTTGTGTAATGAACTCATTTAGACAGCAGTAGAAGATTGCTATATTGTTTGTTGGTAAAGAGTAACATACTCCATATTTTCAGCCATCATCTCAAACCAGAAATAACTTTCTAACAAACATTTCCAGCAGACCAAACCCCAATTCAGTCTCTTAAACATAAAGCGAAATGCATAAGAAATGTTTTTTAATACTATATATATATATATATTAAAACTATCCCACACTTCAAATTAATGCAAACTTGAACTCAGAACTCCAGAACCAACTTCAAACTTTATGATTTTGTTTTCCAATCAATCAAAATACAGCATTATCAAAATTATTCCGAGGTGTATTTAATTTGATATTCATGTTAAGGATTTAGGTTTGGAGCCTGTTTGGCATTTGAGTTCTGATTTCTGGGTCCAGTATGCCTTGTCCATGCCCATTTTTCAGTGCAGGCGGGGCAGTGAAATCTGCCAGAAATTCAGTTTTGCTGGATTGCTACCTAATTTTGTCACTGCACCAAATTCCAGTTGGAACTGTGGCAGGTGTTGGAAGCTCTCATCTGAAGCGGGCAGAAGCTTCGTTGGTATATTCAAAAGTAGGTGGGAGGCATGCCAAAAGACCATGTTCCCAGCACATCCCTGGCAGGAATGGGGCTTGGGGGGCGGCGGGGGGGTGGGGGGGGGGGTGACCTTTTGGATGGAAGGGCCTTTAAGAAGCTCACTATGATTTAGGCAAGTGCTTAAAGTTTATTTCTTGGCTGATAATTTTTAAATACATATATCCTGATGGCAGTTAGGTTTTGGTGGGCTTTTATGTCAGTTGTTCATTTTTTTTTTGCCCTCCTCATTCTTTCCTGGTACCTTTTTATCTTAGCCGAGGTAAAATGACCCTGGCTACTTCTCTCTCCCTCCTCCCCCACCATAAAAAAAAAATGTATGTTTTATCTCCAATTTAATGTTGGTCTGTCAATTTATGCTGCTTAAACTATTTGTGCATAACCAGTTTAGTAGTTATGGCATATGTCCTAATTTCAAATTAACCTTGCAGCGATCTGTGTTTGAAACCAATCTAACCTGATTTTGACTTGGTGCTGCAGGTACAATGTGAGTCAACTTGAGGAGTGGCTGAGGGACAAGAATCTGCAGACCAGTGGTGCTAAAGAAACACTGGAGCCTTTAATTCAGGCTGCACAGCTATTGCAGGTGAAGAAGAAGACTGATGAAGACGCAGAGGCCATTTGCTCAATGTGCAATGCCCTTACTACTGCTCAGGTATGCTGAAAAAATAAATTGTGTTTCAGTAACATTCATAGATAATAACCACGTCAAATTAACATTTAAAACATTTTTCTTGCCAAAATTGTGTGTCTCTCTTTTTTGAAGGTGTTGATTAGTTGTTACAATTCCACAAGCACTGATCACCCTCTGGCACTTTGGCCAATTGGTCATTATTCATGTCTTGAGTCTCGACAGCAAATGTTTGTTGTCTGTTTGACCGAGGTATCACAGCTGAACCCAATCCAGGCATCACCCAAAGTCCACACAAGTACATCTCCAACAGGGTCTGTTGGATAGCGATCAGAAACCGAAACCTTGGTCAAGTATCCTTTCCCAAACATTGGGCCATTAAGTCCAACTGCAGAGCCGCTCCTGGTACCCCAGTACAGATCAGAATATGAAACTGGGATCTTCTTGCTGATTAGTATCAGCTTTCTAAAATACTATCAAATTATCTAAAAATGCTAAGAGATTTCTAATTCATTCACAGAATTGTGGCCATATATGTGTATTATCTATTCTCAAACTTAAAATGGAGCAATGTTGCCAGTGTGGTGACATGAGTAACAGTACATCATTTTCATAGTTTAAGACAAACATTAACACTTAGTGGAAACAATTTTGCAGCCCATTTAATTTTGCCCATTCCTTCCACCAATTGAAAATGTTTTGTGAAAAACACAGTAGAACACAACTAAATACTTAGGTGGGGTGGGAGAGGGAGGAGTAAGAGTAGGGAAATAAATGTTTCCTTTAAAGAAAAAAAAGACTTGCATTTATATAATGCCTTTCATGACCACCAGAGATCCCAAAACATTATAGCCCATGAAGTTTGAAGTGTAGTCACTGCTGTAATGTAGGAAACATGGAAGCCAATTTGTGTGCAGCAAGTTCCCACAAGCAGCAATGTGATAACTAGATAATTTATTTTAGTGATGTTAATTGAGGGATAAATATTGGCCAGGACACTGGGGATAACCCCCCTGCTCTTCTTTGAAATAGTACAATGAGATCTTTTACGTCCACCTGAGAGGTTGGACCGTCAGTTTAACGTCTCATCTAAAAGATGGCACTTCGGGCAGTGCAGCACTCCCATAGTACTGCACTGGAGTGTCAGCCTAGAATTTTGTGCTCAAGTCTCTGGAGCAGGACTTGAACCCACAACCTTCTGACTCAGAAGTGAGGGTGCTACCAACTGAGCCACAGCTGATACTTTAGGTCATTATGTTGACAGTGGTTTGTATCAATCATGCTATTCGTACAAGTGTCCAAGAAAAAGCTTTAAGATGTATTTGTTGGCTTCATATTGGAGGTGATTAATCAAAAAGCTTAACTACACAGAGAGGCAGCAGCTTAGGCTAATCAATTCATGTTGGGAATAGTGTGCCATTAGAATTGCATTAAGTGAGTATTTCTTGAATGATAACATTAGCAGATAATGTTGGATTCCATTATAGTATAAGTAAAAGCCTGTACTGTAATATTAACCGCATTTTCTTTCCTTGCCAAACAGATTGTGAAAGTCTTAAATTTGTACACTCCTGTTAATGAATTTGAAGAGCGTGTAACCGCCTCATTCATACGTACTATTCAGGTAAGACTTTCTTAATTGTTATTTTCCATAGATAAGTATCGTCAATAAAGATTGTTTAATCCATATATTCCCCCGCCCCCTTTCATGTGCATTTAACAATTTTAACTTTGGAAACGTACTGTGGGGATACTGGAATATGACATTTCATTTGAAGTTTTAATTTTGTAGTAAAGGATTAATATTTTAGTAATAAAACTACTCCTGTTTTTGAGTTGCTTTTGTCATTCAAAAATCAGCTAGCCTTGGGACATAGAAATTTTCCAGTGCTTGATGATTAATAACATAGAATTTTGAAATTATAATTTAGTCAAATTTTGAAGTCGTGCAGCTTTGAGCTAAGTTTGTTCTCTGCGTCACTACTGTGTGTTCCTACAAACCAGATGGGTAGTAATCACCCTATTATAAAATTGATTTCCAGTATAGTACTTTCAGGAAAACCTCTTTGGAAAATATGTAGAAAGACTTGGGTATTTCCCCGCCCCCAGGACACACAAAAACAGCAGCGTGTGTTGTGGGATTGCTTTATTTATTTTCTAGTAAGCATCAATGTCGATACATGAATGTTTCCCTGAATGTACTGCACACATTTAGTAAAAACCTGCAGCAATCAGAAAACATATTTCCAGTACAGTATTGAGAACCTTTTTAATCTGTAATTCCACTTAAACTGTGTTAATTATGTTCCGAAATTTTCTTTCTACTCTATAGGTGCGTTTACAAAATCGAAAAGACTCTCCTCAGCTGCTAATGGATGCAAAACACATTTTCCCAGTCACATTCCCATTCAATCCATCTTCTTTGGCACTCGAAAGCATTCAGATTCCGGGCAGCATGAACCTTGGATTCCTGTTGCGTGTCTGAGGAACGCTTGAACAAGATTATAACTTCTACGTTGGTCAGAAAATGATCATTCCCCATTCACTACATACAGCTAGAGTAATGTTAAAAGTATCTGCATTAGAAAGGAACGTGCACTGAAAGTAAAGAATGCCCAACACTTTCATGAAGCACCAACAAGTACCTGATGATGACTGCTAGCGAGCAGTTCCAATGAATATACTTTGAATTTAACAACTGTAAATTAAGGTTGTGTCATACTTTAATTATTAGGAATCTGAACTAAGGGGAAATACAACTGCCATATATAGCACCATTTGTCTAATATCTATTATTTAAGTCAATATATAAATGATGTAGAATACAAAGGTCCGTTAGAATATAATCTAGAGATTACATTGTTAGTATTGGTGTTTACTTATCATATGATAGTTACCCTATCCAGTGTCCTCTGAATATGCTGAACTGCACTCATTTAGCACTGCACTGTATAGTGTTAAGTTGTGACTCTAACTAAAAATATTTCACATCAACTTTACACCTTTTTCAAAGCCGTTTTAAACTTGATTTATGCGAGTATCTGCAGTTATGGCTATTTTAAGTTCCAAATTTGACTGAAAGCACAAAAACGCACAGCAGGGCAAAATATTAAATTCTCAGACGAATTGTAAAGATGTTTGGCAGCAGATTAAAAATATTGCAGGTTGAACAAAACTTTTTTTTTCAGTATTTGAGGTAATACCTTATTTCCCTTTTAAATATGCCCATATTGGAAGCTCTTAAGATTTTACAATACAGGAATTGCTCAATTATTTCATTTGTTTGTTACTGTGTATATTAGGGTAAAAGAGGACAACCATAAAAGCAATGTAGAAGTATTTTTTCCAGTATTTGCAGTGCAGTACTTAGTGACCTTAGGGTCAGGTTTCATGCAGGTTGCAGTGATTAAGATGCAGGCATTGTCCCAACAGGGCAGCCACAATTCCAATCCCCCCAAGCTCCCAATGTTGCAAGTGTACTGTGGATTCAATTCTGAAAGCTCTTAAAATGGACATGCTCAGTTTAAGGACAATAGGTGCTGTGACTGGAAATAAAACCAATATTAAGTTCATAATCACTTCATGGTGGCCAAAAAATATATATTTACTGCACCCTTCATTGTTTACATGTTTTAAGTTATGAAATATATTGACCAAGCATCCAATTTCAGAAACCTGATTTTCAGAACAATGGTTTACATATCTAAATGGTGTATTATGTGTGCCTATTTATAGTTCTGTTGGAATACCCAATATTTAATTGAAAGAGATGTTATTTCTAGGTCCCATGGAGTAAAAGTTGATGAACTACTCTGTAAATTTACAGAGTAGTTTATAAGTTCCACAGTTATCGTCTTAAAAAGAAATATCAAAGTTGGGCAATATTTTGATAGAAACATTACTGAATCTGTGTACTCCTTGACTGTTTTTGGTTTTTTGCATTTTTGTACATTTCAATCTATTAATGTCTTAAAATATCAAATTCTCCAGAGCCTTACCTTTCCCTCTTATCAGATGTTTGCTTAATTACAAAATGAATAAAAGCATAATGTGCTTTGGTTATCCTAAAACATGCCTTTTTGTGAAGGGGCAAATGCAGACACAAAAGGGTTTAATTTTTAAAGAAAGTTTGTCGAGGAAATCAGTACACTCCAAATTACTAGCTGTCACTCATCAATACTGTACCTCATCTTCAACAGTATTTTTTTCTTTGTTTTAAAAAAATTACACATAAACCAGGGTACAAAAGAAAAACTTGTGTTATGAATCTCAGCACATATAGAACAAAAAGAGTTAAGTTGTCCATAATGGAGTTGAGAAAATATGAAAGCAATCTTCCTTTGAAATATTGGTTATGCACTTTAGTTTTATCCGATGCGTATATATAGTCCTGTTTCCTGCTTATATTGTATGTTACTTTTTTGTATCATAAAATGTTACAAAACGTAAGTACATTACTAGTGGTTAGTGTTAAGAAACTGGAGATATTGAAAATATCGACAACAGCGGTCAGCTGAAAACACAATTGTTGTTACATTATGTAGAGCACTGATATTGACCATGGATGACTACTTTTGTACTTAACTTCTAGCAAACAATGAGTATGATATTGATGTACAGAGAAATTCTGAAAACACAGTAGCATTTCCTGTTTGTTGCAATTAGTAAATGTGTGCATCATGGCAAATGTATATTGAATTAGGTACTAAGGTAATGTCCAACTTGTAAAAATAAATTAAAAATTTCAACACTATAAGCAAGCTTTTATAATTTTTGGGGAGAAAGTGATAATGCAACCACTGTCAAATTTCAATGTTAATCTCCATGTAAATTTATTCTGAACTTTCACAAGCAGCAAAAGGTTGTTTGCCTTTAGAGAGTATTTGAAAACTTGGGGCCCAGAAGAGGCGATGGCCCAGGGGCAGCACGGGCCAGCCCACACATATGTGTGCGCACTAGGTCCGTGCAGCAGAGCTGGTCTCTAGTCGTCTTGGTTAATCCTTGCCACTGGATCAAGACCTAGCTCTGTCAAGCCTGTGTGGTGGCTGGTGTGCAACGGTCACCACACGTTAAAAATATCCATGCACAGGCATCTTCCACCCTTCAACATGTAGTTCGGGACCTGGAATTTTAGGTCCTTCATTGAAACACATGAACTTTTTGACGTGGAAGCAAGTCATCCTCTTTCGAGGGACTGCCTATGATGATGATGAGTTGAAAACTACCACGTAGAAATTGGGCCACGCCAGCAGGAAGCGCGTGCATACTTCCAACCAGAGGTGTGCCGCCCGCCATATTGGGCAAGGACAAATGAGGCGGCCTTTACCAACACCCAAAGCAAACGTTAATCCCTTTGCATGTGGGGCCTAATGCCTGTTTGAGGTCCCCACTGATTGATGTGCCCTGAGGCAGCCAGTGCCATCACAGCCTGCACGCGGGGAAACCAACCCTTCAGAAAAGCTGCAGCAAAAAATGTAAGTTACTTACCTCTGAATGTGGAGCTGGGATGAGCAAGTGATCCTCTGCCCCCCCACATTAAACCTCCCGCGGGCTCCTTCCGTAGTGCTATTCCTATTCGAATGGGTTCCAAGGCCCAAGATCTGGTACTCCTCGGGCCTCTCCATTCGTGCGCAGGGTAAGTATTTCTAGGCCACTGTTCTTCTGCTTCACTCCCGACATGACTCATTGCTGCACGATCTATGCTTAGCATGGGACAATTGCTGAAGGACACATATATCATTAATTTCCTAAAGTAAAATGATATCTAATTATAGTTTAGTCCATATTGATAAACATTTCAAAGAGAATAATCAAACACTTTTTTAAAAGCAACTGGTCGGCTGATAGAACAGTGAACTAGGACTCAAAGAGTAAGCAGATTTCTGTTTTTTGGAAACTGAAGAATCATACTAATTATAATATTTGACTCGTTATTCTGCTGAAACAACTCAGACTTTTGTAACCACATCCTGCTAACATTTGGCAGTATCTTTCCAGTACAACCATTTGATTAACACCAAAGCAAAATACTGCGGATGCTGGAAATCTGAAATAAAAACACAAAATGCTGGAAATACTCAACAGGTCAGGCAGCATCTGTGAAGAGCGAAATAAAATTAACATTTCAGGTCAATAGAGGTAATCGACTTAAAATGTTAACTCTGCTTTTCTCCCCACAGATGCTGCCTGATCCTCTGAGTATTTCCAGCATTTTCTGTTTTTATAGCATTTAATTAATAGGGTAAACTTCATCTCTAATTGGAAGGGATGAGCAATTCAGGATAGATCTTGCCCTAATTTGAGATCACAAGCATCGGAGAAAGTTTTTTTAGCTTCCCCAAAAAAGCTAATCCTTTATAAACAGTAATATTAGACACCTCTTCAATAAGTGAACTATTTTACTTCTGACTTTTATGCCCACATTAATAGGTTTAAGGGACACTGTAGCTTTAAGTAGCAACCATGAAGGTAAGTAATGACACAATGCATTTTTCTAATGTGTGGAACATTTCATTGTTTTTTGAAGCATGTTGATTGCAAAATCTTTGATTTCTTTTCACAACTTGCTTAAAGAGTAATATTGAAGAGAAACACTTATAACCATATTGCCCCTACACTCAACAATGGTAGCATGTCTTCAAAAGATTAGCAGTACAGCTTACTTTTCCAACCAGTCTGCTCAAGTATATCAATGGAACAGTAGTGGATGCTATTCCTTTTCCTTGTCCAGGACCAAGATCTGGCTCTGACAAGCCCGTGTGGTGGCTGGTGTGCAATGGGCACATGTTAAAAAAATCCACGCACAGGCATCTTCCACCCTACACCATGTAGTTCAGGACCTGGAATATTAGGTCCTTCATTGAAACACCTGTGAACTCATACTTTTTTGCCGTGGAATCAAGTCATCCTTGTTTTGAGGGACTGCCTATAATGGATGGATGCTATTACTATGAACATCTTAAAACAGTTGGTATTATGAATTAATAATGTGGAAGCACAGCACATTAAACACCAAGATGAATACCAGGAAGTAGATGCCTGAAGATTTGAACGCTCTGCTATATTGACTTCAGTCTCTGCTACATGCCCGTGGGAAGTCATCAAGTGGAAACCAGGGGAAAAAAATCAAACCTTGTTTTGCTGCTGTTGTTGCTGCTGCCACTGCCTTTAATTTTTCGTTACCAATCTTTCCAATTCTTTGTCAAATCACAAACGCCAGAGGTCACCTTGCACACATCAAGGATCACTCTGCGCCAATGCTCTTAGCCAAAAGGCCGAGAGCCACTGCACCGTTCCTGGAAGTACTGCAATACCAGGTTCGTGCCATGGAGGTGGATGGGTCAGGCCCCCCACACACCTCCGTGGAGGTGGATGGGTCAATCCACCTCACCCACCTCACCTCTACTTTCTAATGAACAGCTGAAGTGGGATTGCTGAAGGAATGGGTGCTCTTTGGTGTCAGAGGGTGTGTGGCTCAAAAAATACAGCAGCTCAAAACTTTTATTAACTTTAAAAACGTGATGCCAAAGAGAAAAAACGGCGTGTTCACCCTTTATTTAAAATAAAATAGTATTACTATCATTTGGAAGGAAAAAAGCTAATTTTTAGTCAAACCATTTTACAGGACCTCACGTTGATGACCGTGGATCTATTATTCATTCGCAAATGAATATATAACTTGAGTGCTCCAGGTGTAGGTTAGTTCCTAAAGTCCTCCTTTGGAGTAAAGGACATGAACCCTAAGTTACATAACATTCTATAGTTATTTCTAGGCTAGTTTTAAAATCATTCCATGATGCCGAGTAGTAGGAGTATGCGATAACAGCATTTTACATCATATATTTTGTGTGTGGCTCAATTGATGCAACTATTCCCTCTGAGTCAGAAAGTTTTGCACTTAATCACGATGCCAGGAGTTTGAATTCATAATCAAGGCTGATGCTCCAGTGCAGGAGTGCTTTAATGTTGGAGGTGCTGCCCTTCAAATGAGGTACTAAATCTAGGTCTCATCTCCCCTTTTGGCTACAAAAGTCAATTTTGCTTGCTTACCTGTTTTAGAACATAAATGGGAATAGTTCTTCTACTCCAGCTGGTCTGCCATCTTAAACATGTAACTCAAAGTTTATCAGCTACATATTCCTGATGACAATGTAGTACATGCTTTCATAATCTGCCTAAGCCTGCCGTCCTGGCCTACGATTCCAGCAACAGTACGAATGTAAGCATAAGTGTCTCCATCCCAGTTAGCCTCTAACTAACATACAGGATTAACATTTGGCCAGAATTTGCTGAAAAAGTAACAGCATCTGCACGATGCATGCTATTATTAAAGTGCAAATTGGCCATCAACAAGTGGCGAGGAAGCGATACCCTGTAAATTGTGAATCGCCACAAGTTGCTGGACGATTTGCGCTGCTTCACCGTTGGCTTTGTGAAAACGCCATCTCACCTTTAACCTCCATGATTTTTATGAAATTGCTGTATTTTCTCATTAATTGCCCATTAAACTCTTCACAAAGTTAAGTCAAGTAATTAATGGCATAAGTACAGGTAACAGTGATAATTGTTAATGATTGCCAATCAACCTCTGGCCCAGAAAGTGAACAATTAAAAGTGTTAAATTTAATTCGCTCAGGTAGTGAATTGTTGGTAATTGTAAAAATGTAAAATGTTTTCATTTTTTTCTTTGTCATTTTTCTCTCTCCCAATCCAATCTTTTTATTTCTCTGTCTGTGCCTGATTTGACGTTGAATTCACCATCCTTCTCAGTCTTTCTTCTTTCCATTTTTCAATCCTGAAATCTCATTGGTTAAAGACATCGTCTGTTGGTCCCATTCACCAAAGTCCCACATGCCCTGTTGCCTTTGCCGCACCGTTATCAGCTCGCACTTCCAGGGCAAAGATTGTTTGAGCGAAAGGATGCAGGAAAAGGTCTGACCCATCGGAGATGCCACGAAATGCCCTACTCCAGCAAATTCCGACCCGTTGACAATATGGAGTGGACATCATCCTAATTTGCTGTTGTACCTGAGCACAGTTTAGCTCATACTGCTATTATACTGTACTTTGGAATTGGAACTGTCTCAAGATTTGTAAAGCAGGTGCTAAAGTTGCCATATAATACTGCCAGTGAAGACACGCTGTTGGTATTTACACCAACGAGTGCAGTAAAGAAACAGCATTAAATTGATGCAACATCGCATCATTATTTTGTTATAACTGTACTTAAATATCCTGGATTTGCATTAAAAAAAAGGAAGGATCCTGAGTTTGAATTGGATGAAATGGACGTACCAACTCATCATTATTTCTGTCGAGTCATCCAGATTGAGGGCTGTGACAATGTTTTTATGCTCGATGAGGGGACCACAGACAGAAATGGGTCTTCCGTATCTAGACAGCAGAGTGTTGGGAACAAAGGGCAGGGAACTGCAACAATTATCTTCGTTATTAAAATCGACTGGTTCCTCCATTTGTCAGTCTCATTTTTTAAAAGGCTATAAAAATACCAGAGTTTTGATAACACCATCATTTCTGAACAATTATCTGCATTTTCAAACATATTCTTACTTTTTACTGGTATACCTGGAAAACCTCTGGATGGTCTCTGAATCTATCTTTGGCACTTGATCATAAAACTGTCCTCAACGTTGAAAGAGGGGTGGGCTATAGCTTTAAAATGAAGTTTAGCATTTTAAAAATATCGCTTGCACATTGAATGGACACATTTAAAAGGGTCCGTCCGGTGTAAGATTAAATCTGAGTAACTTTGTCTCTTCCGCCTGGCTGCTTACTATTTACTTTTCAGAAGTTGCCTTTAGTCACTCCCTGTCACGAGGTGCCTCTAGTGGGCGAAGAGAGTGAGAGTCAAAGTCGAACTGATGTGTGTACACAACAGGTGGGACGTGCTGACTGAGAGAGTGAGTGTGAGAGAGCAGGGGAGCGGGAACTGGAACTGGAACAGGCGACTCCGGAGCTCGAGCTGCTCAACAACCCCAATCATGGCCAGCTGCTGCGACAGTCGCTGAGGCAACGCGTCCTCCACGGGCCATGGCGGTGGCCGAGCTCTACACCAAGGTAACTCACTCACCACTTTATCCTCCCCAGCAGTTCCTCGACGCGCCTGCTGTGGCGAAACACTTTGGCCGGAACTTGTACAGTTACTATGTTAAAATATCACCAATGCTAGCATCTTCCTGAATAAATCATTACAAAACATGATATTTCAAGGGCTGAATATATATTTATTTACATTTTAAACTGTGCTGTGACTGTAAAGTGACAATAGGAAACACTGTCGAAGTTGGGTGCCAAGTGAACTCCAGCTTTGCCAAGTTGTCAGTGAGAAATGTCTCCAGCTAAAGGCCACCTCAGCCCATATGGCACCGGCTTGGAAAGACGCCTTTTCAGATTCGGTGGTGTCAGCCCACTTAAGAAAGGCGTCATAATGCAAATTATTTAATCACGTTGTATTTTTGCAGTGGCTTTATTAATGTACATGATTGGCAACAGATGTATCACATTTTCTTGTGCAGCTTGGTTTTGGCGAGTGTTTGCACAGTCGTTGGAAAGTCACACACTGTTCAGAAATATGACATCACCTGGATGCAGTAACAGGATATAGTTCTGTGCACTTGCCCAGAACAGATGAAAGTCGAGCCTCCCCTCCCAAAGGAAATAGGGTTTTTTTTCCCCCCCCCAAGGGGAATGAAAATATTGTCCTTGTTGGTGAAATGTGCAGCTTTTATGTTGGACATTGTGACTGATTTGCACCATGCAAAAATAATGAAACGGGGCACTCTTCCTCATGCCAACATTCTGTGCAGTTTGAAAGTGCCTTTTAAAAAATATATAGCAATGTGTACTGTAAGCTCTCCAGCTGACGTGCGATGCTTGGAAATCTGTTTTGTAATTAAGTATTTAAATCTGACAGATATAATAATTAACGCAGTGTGGAACATTGGAACAGGAGTAAGCCATTCAGCCCCTCGAGCCTGCTCTGCCATTCAATTACATCATGGCTGATCTGTACCTCAACTCCATTTACCTGCCTTCACTCCACGCCCCTTGATACCCTTACCGAACAAAAATCGATCTCAAGTCTTGAAAGCTCCAATTGTCTCAGCATCCACAGACTTTTGGAGGAGCGAATTCCAGATTTCTACTAAGTTTTGTCTGGAAAAGGTGCTTTCTGACTTCCCTTTTAAACAGCCTAGATCTAATTTTATGTACCCTGGTTCAGGTGATTCTCCACAGAGGAAACAGTTTCTATGTATCAACTCTATCGAATCCTTTTAATATTTTAAACACCTCAATCAGATCACCCCTCAGTATCATTCTGGGGAATCTGCGCGGCACCCCCTCCAAGGCCAATATATCTCTTTTTCTGAGGTGCGGTGCCCAAAACTGAGCGCAGAACTCTAGATGGGGTCTGACCCAGGCTCTATACAACGTTACAAGGACACCCTCAAAGCCTCCCTTTTTGCTGGGTAAGGGTATCAAGGGGCATGGAGCGAAGGCAGCTAAATGGAGTTGCGGTACAGATCAGCTGTGCAACATCACCACTGACACCTGGGAGTCCCTGGCCGAAGACCGCCCTCGTTGGAGAAAGTGCATCCGAGAGGGCGTTGAGCTCTTCGAATCTCCAGCTGCGAGCGTGAAGCGGTTAGGCAGCGGAAGGGGCGTGTGGTAATTCAGTTCCCCCACCCCCCTTCCTCCGACAAATGTCTGTCCCACCTGTGACAGGGTCAGTGGCTCTCGTATTGGACTGTTCAGCCACCAAAGAACTCACTTTAGGACTGGAAGCAAGTCTTCCCTGATTCCGAGGGACTGCCTATGATGATGATGATGATACAACTGAAGCATAACTGCCTCCCCTTTGTATTCCAGCTCCCTTGTGATAAAGGCCAATGCTCCATTAGCCTGTTTAATTGTTTATGTACCTGTCTACGAGCTTTAAAATGTGAATGATTCCAAGCAACACTAATAGTTACAGACAAAACAAGAAAAGCTCTGAGCCCGCGTTCTCTGAAAGCAACCACTGAGTGGTAAGGACACCATTTGTTCCTCCTAATATGGTAGCTCTTGTACCACTGAGGACACAACCTTGGCCTTTGGTTTATCCTGTGTTATCTACTAACCAACCTAGTAAAAATATATAGCTTTAGAAGCTTAAATAATGTGGGATTTACCAGATTTTGAGTCCATAGGAAAGTTTAGTTTATAATCACCCTAATTTGGTTTTATATTTTCTGTAATCCCAATAGAGGATACAATTAAGCCTAATATTTGAACAATTGGCAGCCATATTAAAGAGCGCTGTTGGAGTGCAGTAATGCCACAGTACAAGAGATATAAAAGAGGTGGATTTTTTATTTATTCACCTTCCACATACAAATGAACAAACTGTCATCCAAACAGGAGAGAGGAAAAAAATGACATGGACACGATCCGTCATCTAAAGCCATTTATTTTCAGGAATGCCCTTGTCAATGATACAAGAACTGCATGCCTGCAGATGCCAGATATAAGAGCCTTTAATGTCCCAGTTTGTAGTGTCGCATCTCATTGTCTTGCAGCCCTTAAGGAGCTCACAAGCACGGCTATCTGTTTACAATGGGGCTGCTTCTGAAGGCTCCCTATAATTCGTGTCAACAGAGTGTCCTAGCAGAAAGGGAGAACCTGCTTGAGTGACTCCACACCTGCAGGAAAACTGATGTTTGTAAAATAAAGTTTGTATTTACAATACTTGATATGGCACAACCTGGGCTTTGAATTCGTGCTAAACAAAAATAAATTCTGTTTTCAGTCTTCCCTTTCCACCGACTTTGGTTTGAGATTCTCACTTCTATTATTATTCAAATTATTTCAGTAAAAATGTCCTTATCCCGCACTTTTTTTACTGTGTGCATCTGACTCGCCACATTTCTGCCAGCAGAGCACATTCCCTATAGCTCTCTGCTGTCCACTGCTCAATGCACCTCACTGGACTCCACTTCCAATGTTCCTGTCTTAATGTCTCTTCTCACTGCCACTTCTCACAGTTTTGAATGTAACCGTTGTGTATGGTTGCGCAATTAGCAATTGCAAAAGCAAAAACTGTGGATGCTGGAATCTGGAATGAAAACAGAAAATGCTGGACATTTCAACGGGTCGGGCAGCATCTGTGGAGAGAAACAGTGTTACCGTTTCGGGTCGATGACCCTTCACACGAAGGGTCGTCGACCCGAAACGTTAACTCTGCTTTTTCTCCACAGATGCTGCCTGACCCACTGAGATTTCCAGCATTTTCTATAATTAGCAATTGTCTTGGTTCAGCTAATCAGAATCTAAATATGTTCGAGAGAGCCATACCGTGGAGAAGAGTCTCTAACTCTGGTTGTTGCAGAAATGGGTGTGGAATTTATTTCATCTTCCTCTGCAGGCACCTAGACATTAGGTGTATTGGACACAGATCCTAAAAACATTGTATTGGTTACTGAACAAGGAATTCCTTCAAGAATCTTTGGGGGATAAACTGGACCCTACTGCACTGACTGTTGTCTCCCACAGCCCAAGGGTGCCTGAAAAATTGTCTGAAATGGACTTTAGGCCTTTTGTACGTCTAAATGAGGGGCTAAATGTCTGTTTTTGGATCCCTCTTCTAAATTGTATGGCGCAGATCAGAACCGATGCTGAACTGCTCCACTCACAAATCTTCAATCGTTTCAGCTAATAGAAATACAAGTAGCGCTTTTTTTAAAAGTTTGTTGTCAAGCCAGATGGAGGAGGAGAGTCCTCCTAGCTTCACAGTGCTCCGTGGACCACTGCTGCCCCACAATCGTCCCCCCTCCCATTGTCTCCTCTTCCTCATCTACATGCTGCTTCTTGGCGATACCATCTGCTAACATTGAGTCAACTTCCACATATACGATGACAACACCCATCTCTACCTTTCCACCACTTGTCTAAAGCACTGCCTCTGTTTTGTCAGCTTACTTATCCGACATGCAGGTTTGGCTTAGCAGCAGTTTCCTCCAGTTAAACAGTGGGAGGGCCAATGCCATTATCTTCCTTCTCTACTACAAACTCAATACCTTTACCATCTATCTCCTCTTCCCTGTGCCACTTTCTGAGGCTGAACCAGACTGTTTGCAATCTCAGCGCCTTATTCAACCCTGAGCTGAGTTTCCAACCCCATATCCTCTCCATCACAAGGACTGCTGACTTCCAGCTGCGTAATATTTCCTGCCTTGACCCCTACCTCACCCCATCAACTGCTGAAACCCTCAAACATGCCTTTGTTACCTCCCGTCCGACTACTCCAGTGCTCGCCTGACTGGCCTCCCAGCCTTCCACCCTCTGTAAACTTCAGCTTATTCAAAACTCTGCTGCCTGTATACTGTCCCATTCACCTATCACCACTGTCTTTGCTGCTTGCTGACCTATGTATGTTCCTAGTCCCCCAATGCTTCCCATTTAAAATTCTCATTGTTGTGCTTCAATCTCTTCATTGCCTCGCCCCTTGCTATCTCTGTAACCTTCTGCATTCCTACAGCCCCACCCCAAACTCTCTGTTCCTCTGACTATGGCCTTTTGTGCATCTCCCTTCACCCTCACCCCACCATTAGCAGCTGTGCCTTCAGACACAGCGGCATCACTCTCTGGAATTCCCTCCCTAAGCTCCATCTCCCTCTCCTCCTTTAAGACCATCCTTAAAACCTGCCTCTTTGATGAAACTTTTGATCAATCTTCCTAATATCTCATTGTTGGGATGGTGTCCATTTATTTCTGATTACACTTCTGTGAAGCACTTCAGGATGTTTTTATGTTAAAGGCACCAAGATTACAGACAGAACTTGGTAGACTTCCCAATGTCCTCCAGAATTGCAGCATTTATTCTACCACTTTCCTTGTGGAATGTCACAAGACTAGCTTAGAAAAGTATGGCAGATTTCCTCATACCTGTGGAGGACCACACCCAATATTCTGCAAATTAATGGGATTTTGCTGTATTGCAAATTTGAATGTGGTTAGTTATTTCTTTCATTTCTCCAAAAGAACATAGTTTAAGGTGGCAATTTTCTCTGCACATTCAGAGTTCTGCTATTAAAGAGCTTTTTATCCTAGCTTTCTAGACCCCCCCCCAAAAAAAAAAACAAGAGCACGACTATTGCTACCTTGTGTTCTCAAGAAGTTCTAACTCCAAGTTAAGCAGTTGAACCCTTCATTCAGAAATAAATATTCAAAATGATGCTGTTTCTGCACATTGTTTAGACAGTACGTCAAGAAAGTGAGTTGGCATTCACGGAGGGAACTCATAAGTCATTATCTAGATTTACATAGAAACATAGAAAATAGATGCAGGAGTAGGCCAATCGGCCCTTCGAGCCTGCACCACCATTCAATATGATCATGGCTGATCATTCACCTCAGTACCCCTTTCCCGCTTTCTCTCCATACTCCTTGATCCCTTTAGCCGTACGAGCCATATCTAACTCCCTCTTGACTATATCCAATGAACTGGCATCAACGACTCTCTGCGGCAGAGAATTCCACAGGTTAACAACTCTCTGAGTGAAGAAGTTTCTCCTCATCTCAGTCCTAAATGTCCTACCCCTTATCCTAAGACTGTGTCCCCTGGTTCTGGACTTCCCCAACATCGGGAACATTCTTCCCGCATCTAACCTGTCCCGTCCCGTCAGAATCTTATACGTTTCTATGAGATCCCCTCTCATCCTTCTAAACTCCAATGTACAAAGGCTCAGTTGATCCAGTCTCTCCTCATATGTCAGTCCAGCCATCACAGGAATCAGTCTGGTGAACCTTCGCTGCACTCCTTCAATGGCAAGAACGTCCTTCCTCAGATTAGGAGACCAAAACTGACACAATATTCCAGGTGAGGCCTTGTACAATTGCAGTAAGACCTCCCTGCTCCTATACTCAAATCCCCTAGTTATGAAGATCAACCTGCCATTTGCCTTCTTCACCGCCCGCTGTACCTGCATGCCAACTTTCAATGACTGATGTACCATGACACCCAGGTCTCGTTGCACCTCCCCTTTTCCTAATCTGCCACCATTCAGATAATATTCTGCCTTCGTGTTTGGATAAACATGCAAGTATTGCTGTTGAAGAAAGGCTGGAACTATGGAGACCATATGAAAGTGCGCACTTGCTATAATTTGTGTTTCTCCCAATACTCTTTATATCATGCAACTGCATCAATACAGTTTTCATAAGCAGGTCTGCGCCTCCTGGGAATTGATGCTTGTACGTAAAGTGAATGTTGAGCGTGCTCCCGGATTAACTATTCTTTGCTCAAGTTGCACAATAGGAAGTTGCACAGGATGAGCACTCTATTCTACTGATCACTCCACGAGGCAGAATAACACTACACAGATAGGCTATCTGTTTTAGGCCAAACTACAAAAATATTTTTTACAGCATAAGTTTATACAAATTTACACATTATAATCACAAGATAAAAAACAGTATAGTATTTTGAAATAATTTTTTGAAATTATAACGCATTTCAAAATTCTTGAGCCATTTTTCAGGGTCCTTTAGCTCCAAATTTATCTCCATAAAATGGGCACTTAGCTCCATGGACATCTGACTTACTGATGCCATATAGATCTTGGCAGTTGAAACAAGAAACCTAAAGATATAGCAAAAGCTTGTCATATTTATCCCAGCCTAGAAAGCTCTTGGATGCAGAACTGTTAATCAAGACAGATCAAAGAAATAATGGTGGGAGATGCTTCTATTCCATGTTAATGAGCACTGACAGTCAGGCCCTGATAATAAGGAGGCGGGGAGGCAGTTTTGCGGTCGGGAAACCTGGAAGAACAGGTTTCCCTTCAGGTCTTGCCTTTAAATTCAGCAGGACTTAAGCGATTACCAATTTTGGACTCTGTTTCCTTGGTGCAGTCAGCTATTGAGAGGCTGTCTGGCTATAGGACAGTTAGGCCTTCGACAATAGACCAGGTAATGGAGAGGAGTGGAGAGGAGGGATGGGGCTGCTGGAGAAATTGGGGGTTGGGGGGTGCATCGGTGGGGGACCTGGAGAGATCGAGGAATCGAAGGGGGAGGGGGCGCGCGGTGGTTGTCATCGATGAGAGGCACGGAGAGATCAGGAAGGAGGGGAGAAGATCACTGGGTTCCCTGGGCAACATGGGGGATCCTGGGAGCAGATTATGGGCCATGGAGGACATTGGATCGTGGGGGTGGTGGGGTGTCCTGATCGCTGGGCAGGTTTGCTTGGAGGGCTGGTGGGCCCCACTCCTGCTCCTCCTAGCCCACAAGCAGTGTTGGAAAAGCACTTGCCTGTTCCATGCAGCAGTCCTCATCTCCCTTTAGCTGCCGGGATTCCTGAGGCCCGGAAAGCTAGAACCGAGAAAAAAATCTGAGGAATGCAGCCTCATTAAAATATTTGAATGAATGATCCACCTTCTGGGAGCAGATTGATCGCCCGTCCCCGTTAATACTGGAAGTGGGTGGGTTCGAGGTTGATTGCATTCAGGTTTGAGATTTTTTTTTAACATGTTTTACTTTCCACCCAACCCAAACGCACCCATTTTTAGAGGTTAAAATTCCCCCCTCAGTGTCTGCATTACTAAAAAAGTATTGTAAAACAATGATTCTCAATGGCTTAGTTTTAGAGATACTGACTGCATTATAACTTGCATTCTTTTGCACATGTCTGGCTGAAAACTACAAATAAAATTGTAGTTGTCCTTCAAAAGATCCATCATTTAGTTATCTATGGTTCAGAAATCACTGGGACAACAAAACTGTCATAGTGAGAGAGGTTCTGTTGCAATTTAACATGTTGTGCCTTCAGCTCTTAAAGCAAAGGACGAAGAAAATATTATCAGACATAACTTTCATTTAAAAAATCCCAGTGCCCCAGCCAAGCTAAAAGTTCACATGAAAAGGTATCGAAATATTTTGACACCAGTCTATTTCCACGCACACCATCCAGAACAAAGCATTTCACTTGATCGGCGCCCCAGCACTGACTCTGTATCCGCACCCCTCCATCACTGGCCATGCCTGCGGATTCATAACTATTGTTGTAACTTGAGGTAAAACTTTCTTTGGAGTAGGCACGGAACATACAAGTGGAAAACAACTCAAACTACGAATGGGAACTACTGAGCATGAAAGCTTAATCAGTGGGACTTACCAAAAAAAGAAGGCAGACTAATCACCTTGTTCAAAATGTTTTAATCCAAAATCCTATTGGCTGTCATTTTTCTTTCAGTAACAGAAATCTATATTGCTTCAAGTAATGTTTAAGCATAATAAAGAAGTGAAAAATGATATCTCTTGCAATATCATGATTATTAATAAAATTGTTCTTTATGCCTTTGAGATACTTGTGTTAACATTTTTAACCTGTCAGAAAAGCCTAGGGTTTGAGTTGATATTCCTCCCAGAACTATCAATCTGACAGCTGAAGACAGTTAACAACCATGGCCCAAAATGCGGTCAGAGGCTTCCCGCGGGCGGATGCCTCCGACCTGAAAAATTTCTACGAATTTACCTGGTGGTGCGGGAGGTTCGGAGACTTGTGGTCCTGGGTCTCTGCGCGAAGGCCTGCGTAGAGGCCCACGTATTCCAGGGAAGTAGGCGCTTCGCATGGGTCCTTTGGATCATGTGGGCCGGCCCAACCAATCAAAGTCGGGGTATTCCCATTCATACTGTGGTGAGTTCCATATGCATGGAATCACCATAAGTATGAATAGGAATACCCCCAAAACACACAAGCACTTAAATTAAAAAATATTTGAAAACATCACATATTTAAAATTAATCAAATTGGAATTAATTATTTTAAACAAAAAATTAAATTACTTTTTTTTAAAACATATTTTGAAAACAAACTTACCTTATTTAACAGGAATTTAAATGTTTAAATTATTGAAGAAAATGTATTTTTCTGTCCTTTTAAAAAGTGTTATAAGGCCTGCTTTTATCTTTTGTAAGAATTTGAAGGGCATTCGCTGAGCAGAACTCTCCACCCGCGGAGACCCTATACCTTTGGATGCGTAGGATCTGTCGAGGATTCTTGACCGATCGCAAGTTCCATGCTTAGGCGCATGCACTTCGTAATCCTAAACCCAGAACTTGCTGGGCACACTGAGGTGCATGCGCACCTCGTACGTGCCCTTAGGGGTTGCGAATTTATGGCCTATAATCCTGGTAAGCATCTGTGCCTGGAATTCCCAGCAACTACAGTCTGGGTGTATGCGTGCGGAGCATGCGTCAGTATGACTCGGGCAACGTGTTTATTCCAGTGACTTCAAAATAAACTCGAACATGAACTTTAGAACCTTCTGAGCGAAGTTTTCGTGTGCCCAACAATCCACAACAATTGTTCCTAAGTCCAGCTAGCCTTAGTAAAATGAATTGAAATTTCTAAATAAACCAATTTCTATGCAAAACACGTTATGCATTGATGTATTATTTTTCCTTCATGTTCCTTTTATCTCTTGATTAATATTTTAGGACATTGTTTTTAACCCCTGGGCAGTAGCTTAAACCTTTAAAGCTTAGTACTTATTAAAAATAAGTCTTTTAATTTTTTTTTGAGTTCTCGATAGGTTCCAGTAAGTACAGTTAAGACAATGTATCTTCTGGTGCCTGATGTGTACGTAATGGCATCTGACTCAGTTTATATGAACTGAGTAATTTGGTGATAAAAGTTACAGCTGCTGTTTCTCTCCCCTGCCTCAGCCGCCTTTATTTGAATAAATGCAAATCGTAACCATAGAAATAAATGGACATTAGAATTCAAACAACTTGAATGCTGGTCAAGGTAATAAATCCAGTCTATAATGTAGAGCTGGATGCAGGCTGTCTTTATAGATATCTTCTATAGTAATAGAAGTTTAAATTTGAATTGTAACTTTATAGTTTGACTCCCGAACAGTCACTGAACTCCAAAAATAATTAATTGTATGAAGCACTTTGGGATGTTTTGATTTCTATATAGCAGTCTTCTTAATGGGGGAGGTGTGGAGTGGCAGATTGATATTTTTGTACGGTGAACTTGCATCCGCCTTTATCCAAATGAAGTTTGGTGCGTAGTTAATTTAATTTTATATATTGAGTTTGATATTGTGCTCATTAATCATGTGATCAGCATCATGACAGAATGACAAATTGCTTAGATTTATCACTCCACAAAATGCTGATAGCTCTTAATTCAATTAAGAAGAAAGCAACATCACAAAAGTCTTCATGTAAAAATTGCAACCCTATTTCTGGAAAAACTGAAAGGCTTTTTTTAACACACTAGTGAATTGCTTGTTGTGTATTATCCATATATAAGATGGCTGGCTCACGTTACACATATATACCCAAACTTCAAAAGGAGAGTGGGCAATCCTGAGAAGAGGAATGATACAGTAGCTATACCCAGCCAAAATCTCTTTCGCCAGCTCAGTAAGAACGTGCAGCAACTCAGACACTACTCCTGTGGAATATCATTCATCAAAAACTGTTTTTCCTTTCTCTCCCCCAACCTGGTACATAATATCACCAAAGATTTAAAGCTGTGCCAACTAATTAAATTAATTCATATATATATATATCTGCAAATGCCATGTGAGTTAAGAGTGCAAATCTAACCATGTCATGCAAAACCACACAACTTTATCAATAAAATAAAACGGGAAGTAAGTGCTTCACATAAAACCACACTGGGTATAAAATGTATATTTGTCACCTGCTGTATTTGTAATCAGTATGATGAACATCTGAACTGGTTGTAGCAATTATCATAGTCTACATATCCTACACTCACCATTCATTATTGCTGTCAGTTTATAATAATATTGTATATCTGTATTGTTCCATTATTTGCCAAGTGAATAATACATCGAATCACATGATTGTGTGGGCAGATATCATTTCAACTTGGTTAACCTCTGCCATTATCATGTGAAAATAATGTTTGCAACCAAGTAATTATTTACTTTTATTTAATCAGAATTTTTGGAAGCTTGGGGGCAATTTTAACCTCCCGCCTAGCGACTGTGCAACTTATCCCTTCCGATCCCGCGGATCCCAATATTAACCTGCTCCTTTTACCAGGTAAAACTCCAGTCCCTGCAGTACAGACTCACGTGAGGCACATGCTGAAGTCAAGGTCACTCAGGACCCGCACCTTTATTACACAGCTCTCGAATGCTACACTTGCCTGAGACCTGTCTTTATTTATATACCTGTGTGGAACAGGTATCCAGTGTCTCCTGCAAGTGCACCCCTGGTGGTAAGGTAAGCTTGTGGTTACAGGTCATTTCTAGTTACAGTCATGTATAGCATGGTAAGATACAGCTATGTATAGTAGTGTGAGATACATGACATCACCCTCCCCCAAGGTCTTATTGTCTTTATAGGTTCAGTCTCTCAGGTGGTCTACGCTCTCGCATGGAGCGTCTTAATTGTGGTTCAGTTGTTTGCCTTGGTGTCTGTTTTTCTTTCGGTGTGATTGCTGGTATCTCGCCTGGGCTGTCTGTTTCGTTCAATATGATTGTTGGTGTCTCGCCTGGGCTGTCTGTTGGGATTGCCCTTTCCTCAGGTTGTTCCCTCTGTGTGTCCACCAGGTGTGGTGTGAGTTCCACATTGTAGTCTGCCTCTGGTTCAGCAGTGTTGTTGGTAAATCTACTTTTGACTTGGTCTACATGCCTCCGGCAGGTTTGGCCATTGTCCATTTGTACCAGCAGTTGCCTGTTACTGTCCCTGCAAGCCATTTGGGACCCCTGCCATAGTTTAGCACAAACACTTTGTCCCCTATCTCATTCCACCTCCCCCTCGAATTTCGGTCATGGTACTCAGTTAGCTTACGGCGCTTTGTCTCAACGATTTCATGCATGTCTGGGAGGATTAATGAGAACCTTGTCTTTAAGGTCCGTTTCATTAATAGTTGCGCGGGAGGAACTCCAGTCAATGAATGCAGACGAGGTCTGTATGCTAGCAGCAGGCGGCCCTGCACCGTGGGACCTTGGATTTTGAACATGCCTTGTTTAATGATTTGCACTGCTCGCTCCGCCTAGCTGTTGGAGGCCGGCTTGAACGGTGCCGTCTTAACGTGATTTATGCCGTGGTCACTTATGAAATCTTGGAATTCTGCGTTGGTGAAGCACGGACCATTGTCACTGACCAATATGTCAGGAATTCTGTGCGTTGCGAACATGGTTCCAAGGCTCTCCACAGTGGTGGAGGTGGTGCTCGAGTTTAAAATGGTGCATTCGATCCATTTTGAAAATGCATCTATAACTACGAGGTATATTTTGCCCATGAATGGGCCCGCATAGTCTACGTGCACCCGCGGCCACGGTTTGGTGGGCCAGGGGCTCAGGGGGGCCTCCCTGGGGGCATTGCTGAGTTGGGCACAAGTGGTGCACCGCCGGAGGCAGAGCTCCAAGTCCGCGTCAATGCCAGGCCACCAGACGTGGGATCTGGCTATGGCCTTCATGAGAACGATCCCCGGGTGCTCGCGGTGGAGCTCCCGGACAAATGCCTCTCTGCCTCGCAGAGACATAACTACTCGGCTGCCCCACATCAGGCAGTCTGCTTGTAGTGACAGTTCATGCATGCGCCTATGGAAAGGTTTGATCTCCTCAGGGCAGGCATCGCGAGCCTCTGCCCAGTCACCAGTTAAGACACATCTTTTTACTCAGGATAACGTGGGGTCGCTGGTCGTCCAGACTCTGATTTGGCGAGCCGCCATGGGCGAACCTGTGGACTCAAAGGCATTGATTGCCATGACTATCTCACAGTCCCATTCGTCAGACACTTCCGTGGTCGGTGGGGTAGCCTGCTAAGCGCGTCGGCACAGTTGTCTGTTCCTGGTCTGTGCTTTATGCTGTAGTCGTATGACGCCAGCATGAGTGCCCACCGTTGAATGCGTGCCGAGGCGTTGGTGTTTATTGCCTTGCTCTTGGATAGTAGGGAAGTGACGGGCTTGTGGTCGGTTTCTAATGCGAACTTGTCCCCGAAAAGGTATTGGTGCATCTTTTTGACACCGTACATGCACGCGAGCGCCTCCTTCTCCACCATTCCATACCCGCGCTCCGCCCGCGAAAGTGACCTGGAGACATAAGCTATGGGTTGTAATTTACCCGCACCATTGACATGTTGTAAAACGCACCCGACCCCGTACGCTGACGTATCACATGTAAGCACTAGCTTTTTACCTGGATCAAAGAAAGCCAAAACACTGTTGGAACATAGAAGGTTGCATGCCTTATTGAAGGCACGTTCCTGGGCGTCCCCCAAAACCAATCGCACCCCTTCCTGAGTAGCACGTGGAGAGGCTCCAGCAGCATGCTTAAGTTCTGCATAAAGTTCCCAAAGTAATTGAGTAGCCCGAGAAAGGCGCACAGTTCCGAGACATTCCGGGGCCTGGGTGCCAGGCGAATTGCTTCTGTTTTGGACTCTGTTGGGCGGATTCCATCAGCGGCAATCCTTCTGCCCAAAAATTCAACCTCGGGTGTGAGAAACAGGCACTTGGATTTCTTAACTCTTAGGCCTACCCGATCCAATCGCTTTAGTAGTTCCTCCAAGTTGCGGAGATGGGAGTCGGTGTCCCTGCCCGTGATAAGTATGTCGTCTTGAAATACAACCGTCCCCGGGATGGACTTGAGCAGACTCTCCATGTTGCGCTGGAATATAGCAGCTGCCAACCTGATGCCGAATGGGCATCGATTGTACATGAAAAGGCCTCGATGTGTGTTGATGGTGATGAGTAGCTTAGACTCTTCGGTCAGTTTTTGCGTCATGTATGCAGATGTGAGATCTAGTTTTGAGAAAAGTTTTCCTCCAGCCAATGTGGCAAATAGGTCCTCCGCTCTGGGCAGAGGGTATTGGTCCTGTAGGGAGACTCTGTTTATGGTAGATTTGTAATCCCCACAGATTCGTACGGATCCATCAGGCTTCATGACTGGGACAATGGGACTTGCCCAGTCGCTAAATTCCACAGGTGAGATAATGCCTTCCCGCAGAAGCCTGTCCAGTTCACGTTCAATCTTTTCCCTCATCATATAGGCTACAGCCCTAGTCTTGTGATGGACCGGTCTAGCATCCTGTGTGATGTAGATTTTGACTTTAGCCCCTTTGAGGGTGCCCACACCTGGCTGAAAGAGATGTTCAAATCGACTTACAACTGTTGGGCAGGAGATCCGTTCCTCTGACGACATGGCGTGAACATCATCCCATTTCCAATTTAGTTTTGCCAGCCAGCTTCACCCCAGCAGTGCTGGGAGATCTCCGGGGACAATCCACAGGTGAAGTCGGTTCACTGTCCCTTTGTGTGTGACTGAGAACATGGCACTGCCAAGGACTGGGACGATTTCTTTGGTATAGGTCCTTAGTTTGGTGTCGACCCTTGTGAGTTTTGGTCTGTCTCTTTTGTGTGGCCACAGCTGTTCAAATTGTTGAGCGCTCATGGGAGATTGACTCGCTCCCGTATCCAGCGCCATGTTGACGGGTATCCCGTTGAGTTGGACCCTCATCATTATTGGGGGCGTCTTGTAGGAGCAGTGGCCATTGATCGTGTTGACCCGCTGTACATCGGTGTCCCGGGTACTGTCCCCACCTTCTTCTGGTCCGCTTTCCGACCCTTCCGATTCGTATACCAGCCGAGCTGCCGTTTTTCTGCACATGCGGGCCAGATGCCCTATATAGTTGCAGTTTCTGCAAACGGCATGCTGAAATCGACACCCCATTGATGAGTGCCTTCCCCCACATCTCCAGCACAGACTGCTTCCATTGTTTCCAAAGAATGAGCTGCGTCTGGCTGATCTCTCTTGAGCTTCTCTCAGTTTGTAGTTGATTGCTCACATTGTGGGTTGGTGAGGTGTGAACGGCCATTCCTGTGGCCCTTGATAGCTTCTGGCGCCACTGCCTGCTGTTGAGGGCCTGCTCTCCTGCCTTTGTCTGTGTGTGGGGGTAGTGGCTTGTTTCACACTGTGAACCCCTTGTTCCGATGTTTCGTTAGTTGTCGTACCCGCAGTGTAGATCAACCTCGTTTCTTCTTCTCCTGCCAAGAATGTCTGTGCAACCAGTGCTGCTGCCTCTGGGGTCAAGTTCTTGGTCTCTATGAGCTTTCGGAATATGCCTGCGTGGCCTATTCCTTCAATAAAAAAGTCTCTCAGTACTTCTCTCCTTAGTTCATCGGAGAACTCACATAAGCTAGCCAACCTCCGAAGTTCCGCCATGAAGTCGGGTATGCTCTGGCCCACACAGCGTCTGTAGTTGTGGAACCTGTGTCTGGCCATGCGTAGGCTGCTCGCTGGCTTCAGGTGGTCTCTTACCGGTGTGCTCAACTCTTCAAACGACTTGCTTGCTGGTTTCTCGGGTGCCAGCAGGTCCTTCATTAAGGCGTATGTTTTCGAGCCACAGCTGGTCAAGAGATGGGCTCTTCTCTTGTCTGCCTTATCGTCGCCTAACCAGTCTTTGGTTACAAAGCTTTGCTGGAGCCTTTCTATAAAGTCCTCCCAATTATCTCCAGCATTGTATTTTTCATCTGAGCCGTTGGTCGCCATTCTGTGGATTCTGTAATCCCGTAACTCGTCGCCACTGTAAAGTCCTGTCCCTGCAGTGCAGACGCACACAAGGCACATGCTGAAGTCAAGTTCACTCAGGGACCTGCACCTTTATTACACAGCTCTCGAATGCCACACTTGCCTGAGACCTGTCTTTTTAGATACCTGTGTGGAACAGGTATCCAGTGTCTCCTGCAAGTGCACCCCTGGTGGTAAGGTAAGCTTGTGGTTACAGATCATCTCTCGATAGTGTCATGTATAGCATGGTAAGATACAGTTATGTACAGTAGTGTGAGATACATGACACGTTGGAAGGCAGTAAGGTTCTGTTTTAAATATGTAGATTAGGACCCAGTGATGCGATCTTGGACCCAGGTCTGTGCAAGGAAGTCCTCAAGGCCAAACCTGTCGGGAGCTAAAATCTCCTGGGCCTCAAGCTGCGTTGGGCCGACCTATCCCTCCAGCCTTGACCCCCTGGCCAGTCGCTAGGCGGGAGGTTAAAGTTACCCCCAAGGTTCCAAAAATTCTGATTAAATAATTACTTGGTTGCAGACATTATTTTCACATGATAATGGCAGAGGTTAACCAAGTTGAAATGATATCTGCCCACACAATCATGTGATTCGATGTATTGTTCACTTAGCAAATGATGGAACAATACTGGTACACAATATTATTATAAACTGACAGCAATAATGAATGGTGAGTGTCGACCACGTCGATTCCTCCTTTCATTAAAACCCACCCATGGTGTTTTGATTGGTCAAATGCTTGTTCAAACTCAAGTAAAGGTTCTGCAAAACATCATCTTGTGTGGTTGAAATAGATAGTGATCGCCACTGTTTGAATCTAGGTATTGAAAGATATTTTCAAAGCTGCAAAAGACCACCAAAAATGCAGTTTTAAAAAAAAAAAGAAAATAATTCTATTATTAATGGACTTAATGACACAGGAGGTATTAAAGACAGTAGGTGTTCGGACGAGATCTTCACACAAACTTTCATCCTGTTTCCCAGTGTCCAGATATTAATTACTGCTGAGCTAGTAATTAAGAAGTTTTTATACACACTAAAGATTTTGAACCAGTAACTCATTGTGAAAATAGAAGAATTCAGAAAAGTGCACAGATTAGGTTATCAATAACAGTCAAATAATCTTCTCATCTTTACTATGAACATTGCCAGTTGATAACTGCTGACGTGCTCTGGATTGACACTCTAAGCTTAATTTAGGGGTGTACAGAGCCTTTGATGATAGGTGCTAGCATTGGATAAGTTCCAATGCCAGCACTAAGTTCAGTCACATATTTAGTATTAGGTAGCTGGTATTGGGTGGTCTCTGAAGCCAACTAAAGTATTTCTTCTGTACATGACAGAATCAAATGGGCTTCAATGCTGGAACTCAAATATTTAGAATATATCAGCTAAATAATCAGTGGATGTTGAGGATTCTCAGTGACTAATTATGGAAATGAATGGTAACTGAGGTCACATTGGGAATTATCTGACTGCTCATTTCCTTCCAATGGTGAATAAAGCCATGCTCCAGTCTTAAGGTGGACCATTAAGGATGAATAGTATTAAGCAGTACCCAACAGAGGAAGTTAGGGAGGACCTGAAAGTTAACTGAACCTCTGGCATTTACCGGGGAAACATAAGATACTGAGTCAGGTGGCATAATATGTTTCTATATTCAAGAGGGAGTTAGATATGGCTCCTACGGCTAAAGGGACCAAGGGGTATGGAGAGAAAGCAGGAAAGGGGTACTGAGGGAATGATCAGCCATTATCTTATTGAATGGTGGTGTAGGGACAAATGGCCTACTCCTGCACCTATTTTCTATGTTTCTATAACCTTTGAGTCCTGTAACTTTTTAAGTAACTACTGGAAAGCCATAACTTGCAATGGAGTGTAGTCTAAACCCATAAAACACATCATCCTTGTTGCATACAGATGTGAGAAAAGGAAGTGATAACATAAAATATATTAGTTAATTTTAAGAAACACCCACACTCAGAGGGAAACACCTTGCACTAAAGAGGGAGTTAACCAAATTGGTAAGAAACAATTATGTGCATGTTTATAAAAGGTGTATACAGTAAACTTAGACATGTAGATAATATAGGAGTAGCTGGATATTCCACAAGGTAAATTGCTGCATCATTCTGTTGGGGATGAGTATCCAGGTCCTTTTCTCACTGGAAGCCGGTCGAAGAACAAACCTTAATTATGGCCTGGTTGGATTAGGCTTTCCTTATACTGCTACTTTTGTACTAACGCAAAATGGTTTTGGGTATACTTCAAAACAAAAGTAGAGGTCGTGGCACTACTTGGGAGTCAGGCCAATGAATCTGAGTACACTAAAGACTATAACCAGTCAGTAATCTCAAAAAGTGCCCAAGTGGCTTTGAAAAGAAACTTGCATTTATATAGCGCCTTTCACGGCCACCAGATGTCTCAAAGCGCTTTACAGCCAATGAAGTACTTTTGGAGTGTAGTCACTGTTGTAATGTAGGAAACGCAGCAGCCAACTTCTGCACAGCAAGCTCCCACAAACAGCAATGTGATAATGACCGGATAATCTGTTTTTTTGAAACGGTGATTGAGGGATAAATATTGGCCAGGACACCGGGGATAACTCCCCTGCTCTTCTTCAAAATAGCGCCATGGGATCTTTTATGTCCACCTGAGAGGGTAGACGGGGCCTCGGTTTAACGTCTCATCCGAAAGACGGCACCTCTGACAGTGCAGCACTCCCTCAGCACTCCACTGGAGTGTCAGCCTAGATTTATGTACTCAGGTTCCTGGAGTGAGACTTGAACCCACAGCCTTCTGACTCCGTGGCGAGTGTGCTACCCACTGAGCCACAGCTGACACGGAGTACTTTTCAAATTTTCATATGGAATTTTTTAATGTAAGGAGAACGTGCCTGTGCTCTCCTAACACTAAAAATTAACAGACTGGGAGCAGAACTCTGTACATACAAATACGCACATGCAGCGTTGTCTCCTGGCTTAGTAGAATGCAAATAAAACTCTTGTCTGTCAGAGGAGCAACACACCGATAACTGTGTGGTATATGTAGTATAATGGCAGTATTAGTGTATAGGGGTGGTGTACATAGTGTTAAGATTACACAGTGCTACTCTGCAGTCCTGCAATTGTCATGGAGTTAATGTGAATGGATCGGGCAGACATCTGGGAAGTAAAGTTTTAAATTGCTCTTAAGATGCACAGGAAAATAATGGATTGGTTCCCAGTTGTTGGAACTCTGTAGGTTAAGTTATATCTAAATATTACCACAATACTTCGCAATCCAAGGTGATAACTCAGCTTTAGCTGTAGTAATGATATACTTTCCATCCTCCACACTTAGTTAGTTCACATGGGAAGAGGGAAACACTAGCAATAATTTGTATTTATATAGCATTACGTAGTAATTGACCCAAGTTGCATTGCAACAGCAGATTGTGGACATTGAACAATAATAGGAGAAGAAGATGGAATTTGCTGAGTGTCTGTTGCATTAATGAAAAACATGGTTTTATTTACTCTTGTTTCACAGTACAATAGTGTTTGGATTCCTGACCCAGATCAGGTGTGGCAGTCAGCGGAGATCACCAAGGACTATAAGAAAGGATGTGACGTACTGCTTCTGCAGTTAGAAGATGGCACTGTAAGTTGACAAACAATACAAAGAAAAACATAACCGATTTTATTTTACGCACTTTCAAAAAAGCTTGCAAGATCATTTAACTAATAAGTTTTTCTCATTGCATGTTTGCATTTTGTCCTGCTGTACACTGTTAATGCAGAAAGCACATTTTTGCTATATCGGCTGTAATTATATTAGACTTTGCAACAGTCTACTGCCAGTTCCATGCATCTGTGCTAATAAAGAGGAATAGAACACTCTATTTACACAATTGGTTACACTTCGATGTTGGCTGTAGCTAATGTTATTCCAGTTTTATTTATGAAGTTCCTGGAAGCTGTTTTTCATTTATTGAGCCTCAAATAATAACCTTGAAGTATGAGTGCAAAGCTCCATTGTATGTTTTTGGTTCCCTATAAAATATAGTTGAATATCAAATTAATATATATATAAATATAAAAATATCTAAGTTTTGCTTTAAAAGTAATGTCACTATATTACATGTTGTGGTCGAGGTATACTTGCCAGGTTTCTTTCAAAGTACTTCCAGTATACTTTGTACCCTTTGTCCTGTTAACACAGCGAATGTAGTGTTAATCGCCTGTGTTCTGAGCTGCCAAGAGCTTTTATAAACTGCAAACTGACGAGTTATAATTACACTATTGCTCAAATGTTATGTGTGAATTACTTCAAACTAGATTAAAGATTGCTCATAGAGATTTTGGAATTAAACCCCATAAGAGCGTCATTGTGTAAAGAAAGAACAAACTTGTAAATCCTGGAAACACACAGCAAATCGGTCAGCACCTGTAAAGAAGAAAAGACAGGTTATGTCGTTTCGGATATTTACCCTTTATCAGAATGGATATGCTAATTAGATACTTTCAAGAAAAAAAACTTGCATTTATATAGTGCCTTTAACGTACTAAAAATGACCCAAGGCACTGCACAACAGTGTTATCAGACAAAATTTGACACCGAGCCACATATAGAGATATTAGGATAAGTAACTAATAACTTGGCCAAAGTGGTAGATTTTGAGGAGTGACTTAAAGGCAGAGAGGTTTAGGGCAGGGGGGGGGATTCCAAAGCTTAGGGCCCAGGCAGCTGACGGCACTAGAGAAGCTATGAAAATCGGGGATGCACAAAAGGCAAGAATTGGAGGAGCGCTGAGATCTCGGAGGGTTGTCAGGCTGGAGGAGGTTCATCAGCATAGGCAGTCCCTCGAAATCGAGGAAGACTTGCTTCCACTCTAAAAGTGAGTTTTCAGGTGACTGTATAGTCCAATACGTGAATTATAGGGCCCAGGTTTCGGGTCACAGCTAGAACGGCGCAGCCCCGACCTGGACGCCTGTTTTTGGCTCCCGAAAGTGCGCCTAAAATGTACCTGCAGATTCTCGGGCTCCCTGCAGGTCGTTTGGAGCCTGGCGCGGCGCAGCACGAGCTGTGAGGGGCGGAGCCAGGTCCCTGCGCTGAAATCAGTGCGGGGACGTCTGCACAGGCGCGCTACAGTGGGCACGCAAGTGCAGTAGCTCCAGGCGCCCGAAACTGTGTGGGAGGGGCCCGAAGCACGCAGCCCCTAGCCCTGGCCCAATGGCCTCACTGGGGCTGCGAGGATCAGGCTGCACCTCCCTCGTCCAGCTCCTGCTCTGGCTCCAGCATCCTCCCCTGTTCAGCTGGCTCTCTCAACCCCCCGGACCCCCTCCCAGCTCCCGCTCCGCACCCCCCCCTCCCCAGCTCCTGCTCCGATGGACCTCCATAAGCTCCTGCTCCGACGACCCCCCCCCAGCTCCCGCTCCGCCCCCCCCCCCCCCCCCCCCCAGCTCCTGCTCCGACGGACCTCCATAAGCTCCTGCTCCGACGACCCCCCCCCAGCTCCTGCTCCGCTCCGCTCCCGGACCCACCCCCCCCCCCCCCCCGCTCCTGCTCTGACGGAACCCCCGCCCCCCCGCTCCCGCTCCGACAACCCCCCCCCCCCAAAGCTCTGGCTTCCCCCGGCCACCTACCTTTAACTCCTTCTTCACGTCAGCCGGGCCCGTTCAGCCTCCCTCCCTCTCCTCTTCCCCCCCACCCCCTTTCCTCTCCCCTCCCCCTCCCTCCCGCTCCTCTCCCCCTCCATCCCTCCCTCTCCCACCCCCTCTCCCTCCCTCTCCTCTCCCCCTCCTCCCTCTCCTCTCCCCCACCCCTACCTCCCTCCCTCTCCCCCCTCCCCCTCCCCCTCCCTCTTCCCCCTCCCCTCCCTCTCCTCTCCCCCCCTTCCTCTCCCTCCCTCTCCCACCCCCCCTCCCTCCCTCTCCTCTCCCCCTCCCCCCTCTCCTCTCCCCCCCCTCCCTCTCCCTCCATCTCCTCTCTCCCCCCTCCCTAGTGTTTAATGTTTAAACCCCCCCTCCCCACTCCGATTCCCTACGCCTGATTTGTAACCTACGCCTGATTTTCTAAGTGTAGGCAAGGTTTTTCTGAGCATACAAAAATCTACACTTACTACATTCTAAGTTAGTTTGGAGTAAGTTTTCACTGCCTAAACTTTCAAAACGGGCGTAAGTGGCCGGACACGCCCCCTTTTGAAAAAAAAATCTGTTCCAAACTGAAACTGTTCTAACTGACTAGAACTGGAGCAAACTAAATGCCGAGAATTGCACTTTCTAAGATACTCCATTCTAAACCAGTTGCTCCAAAAAAACAGGAGCAACTCCATAGTCTCTGTAACAGGTGGAGCAGACAGTGGTTGAAGGGGAGTCTGTTTTGCCGCACGCTCCTTCCACTGACTGCGCTTGATTTCTGCATGCACTTGACAACGAGACTCGAGGTGCTCGACGCCCTCCCCGATGCTCTTCCTCCACTTTGCGTGGTCTTTGGCCAGAGACTCCCAGGTGCCGGTGGGAATGTTGCACTTTATCAAGGAGGCTTTGAGGGTGTCCTTGAAATGTTTCCTCTGCCCACCTGGGGCTCGCTTGCAGTGTAGGAGTTCCAAGTAGAGTTCCTGCTTAAGGAGTCTCGTGTCCTGCATGCGGACAATGTGGTCCACAGCGCCTGGTCTGCCCTCCAGGCCACCAAACCAGCGCCTGCGAAGAGACGCTCGGTCACTCAACTAGGAAACACCAAGACTGGTTTGATGAGAATGACCAGGAGATCCAGGAGCTAATAAGCTGCAAGCACAAGGCGTTTCTGAATTTAAAGCAGCACCCCAATTCGGAGCAGCAAAGCAGCTTTACAGGCGGCTGAAGGCCGAGGTCCAACAAAAAAATCTGCGACCTAAAGAATAAATGGTGGGTGGAGAAAGTACAGGAGATCCAGCAGCTGGCCGACAGCCATGACGTGTAAGGGTTCTTCACCGCAGTTAAGTCCACCTACGGCCCAAGCATTCAAGGCCCCCCACCCCACTGCTGGCCAAGAACGGAGAGGCACTCATTAGGGACACCGAGGCGGTCAGGGCCCGCTGGAAGGAACACTTCGAAGATCTCCTGAACCGAGACTTTGCCTTCGACACGAGTGTCCTCGACTCCATCCCGCAGCACGCTACCCGCCACCATCTCAGCAAAACCCCAGCCCTGCACAAGGTAAAAAAAGACCATCCGGAGAAGGTTACAGAGAAAGGGAAGAGCGAGTCCATGGGGGAATTGTAAAACTTGTAACAATTGTAGCCTTTCAAATCATCAGGATATCGCGAAGTCCTTCACAACCAATTAATTATTTTGAAGTGTAGTCACTGGTATGTTGGCAAACATTGTATCTAATTTGCATATAAAAGACCCCACAAATAGGAATGAGATAAATAATAAGTTAATCTATTTTGGTGCTGTTGGTAGATTAGCATTTAAAAGAAAGACTTACAATTGTATAGCGCCTTTCACAACCACCGAACGTCTCAAAGCGCTTTACAGCCAATTAAGTACTTTTGAAGTGTAATCACTGTTGTAATGCAGGAAAACTTTTTTCATTCGAGGATTTTTTTCTCACGTGTGGTTATTAGAACATTGAATATTTTAACAAAAGTAATGGTTAGATAGAGGCTATGGGGGTTATTTTGATAGGGTGGAAAAAGGTGCTAATAAAGCACACCTGTTTGAAAGTCTGGTTTTAGCGCATAATTTTGGGCCTAATTGCTGAGTACCATAATTTGAATTTGCCTGGAGGCATTAAAGCAGACATCATCATCATCATAGGCAGTCCCTCGGAATCGAGGAAGACTTGCTTCCACTCCCAAAGTGAGTTCTTTGATGGCTGAACAGTCCAATACGAGAGCCACAGACCCTGTTACAGGTGGGACAGACATTCGTCGAGGGAAGGGGTCGGTGGGGCTGGTTTGTCGCGCTCCTTCCGCTGCCTGCGCTTGGCTTCTTCATGCTCTTTGCGTTGAGACTCAGAGCTCAACACCCTCCCGGATGGACTTTCTCCACCTCGGGCGGTCTGCGGCCAGGGTCTCCCAGGTGTCAGTGGTGATGTCACACTTTACCAGTGAGGCTTTGAGGGCGTCCTTATAACGTTTCCGCTGTCCTCCTTTGGCTCGTTTACCATGAAGGAGCTCCGCATAAAGCATTTGCTTAGGGAGTCTCGTATCTGGCATGCGAACTATGTGGCCTGCCCAGCGAAGCTGATCGAGTGTGGTCAGTGCTTCAATACTGGGGATGTTGGCCTGGTTGAGGACACTGACGTTCGTGCGCCTGTCCTCCCAGGGGATTTGCAGGATCTTGCGGCGATATCGCACCTGCAGACACCTGCATGTTTAGCACTCAAATGCTGATTAAACTCAAAGTATGAACAGGCTGGGTCTCTTCAGCTGAGGGGTGACCTAATAGACTTAAAATTCTGAAAGGATTTGACAGAGTAGCCACAGTGAGAGTATTTCCACATGAAGAGGGTGACTGGATTGGACGTCACCAAGGTCCAGGTCGGTGATTGGAGCGTGAGCAGGTGCAGCAGGAGCGGCGAGGTCGGGGCAAAGGAGCGGCGAGTGATGGTGGAGCGATGTGACCAGGGCCCAGGAAAGGCGGGAGTTCAGGGCCCAGAAGAGGTGTAGGCCAAGGGATAGCACAGGCCAGCCCACACTGCGATATGTGTGCGCACTAGGACCGTGCAGCAGAGCTGGTCTCCGGTTGTTTTGGTTAACCCTCGCCATCGGACCAAGACCTAGCTCTGTCAAGCCCGTGTGGTGGCTGGTGTGCAACGGTCACCACACGTTAAAAAAAAAAATCCACGCACAGGCAACTTCCACCCTTCAATTTGCAGTTCGGGACCTGGAATATTAGGTCCTTCATTGAAACACCTGTGAACTCATTGAAATCATCCCTTTTTGGCGTGGAAGCAAGTCATCCTTGATTCGAGGGACCGCCGCAGAAGGAAGATTTTCACTTGTGGGGAAGAGCAAAACTAGAGGTCATAAATAGAAGATAGACACCAAGAAAGGGACGGGCGATGGCCTCCGTTGCCCTCAGAGTCCTTACTACTAGGGGAATCAAGGGGTATGGCGAGAAAGCAGGAATGGGGTACTGAAGTTGCATGTTCAGCCATGAACTCATTGAATGGCGGTGCAGGCTCGAAGGGCCGAATGGCCTACTCCTGCACCTATTTTCTATGTTTCTATGTTTCTAAATCAAAGAGGGAATTCAGAATCTTCCAAATCTTTCTTAGAAACAGGGGAGGTGCCAGCAGACTGGAGAACTGTAAATGTTACACCCTTGTTCAAAAAAGGGTGTAACGATAACCCTAGCAACTATCAGCTGGCCAGTTTAACCTCGATAGTGGGGAAACTTTTAGAAACAATAATCAGGGACAAAATTAACAGCCACTTGGACAGGTGTGGGTTAATTAAGGAAAGCCAGCATAGATTTGCTCAAGGCTTCGCATGCCTAAACCCGGAACTTGTGGGGCTCCTACGGGCATGTGCACATCTCATACGTGCCCGAAGGGACTGTGAATTCAGGGCCAATAATCCTGGTAAGCATCTGTGCCTGGACTTCCCAACAGCTGCAGTCTGGGTGTATGAATGTGTGTAGCATCCTCCGTCATGCATCAGTATGACTCGGGTAACATGCAGCAACTTTAAGTGTCTTTTCTCAGGCTATAATAAAAATTATGAATGTGTTTATTCCAATGATTTCAAAATAAACTAGAACATGAACTTTTGAACCTTCTGAGGTAAATTTTCGAATGCCCCAACAATCCACAACAATTGTTCCCAAATCCAGCTAGCCTTTCTCTGCTGGTTGTCTCCCTTGCTCCCACCCAACCTGTTGTTTTTTCCCCATCTGTAGTCCCCTCCATCCGTCCCTCCTGTCCTGACCTGAACCTCAGGCCCATATTCTCTTTTAACAGCACCCCTATGACAAACCCCCCCTCACCCTCGCCCCTGCCCACCCTAGTAAACGTTTCCTTCTATCTGTCTGTATACCTTGGGCCTTAAAAGAGGCACAGCACTGATATTGAATACACCAGTAAAGGAGCATGTACAAGAGTCACAAAGGAAATGGAGACATATAAAAGAAAGACAGAACAGATAGGGGAGAGACATACAGAAAGACTATGACAAAAATAGAATGAAAAAGAGCGGTGTGGACACTGTAATTAGAAAAGTATGTAAACATCAATAGACAAAGAGAGAGAGCAACACAACAGGATAAAGGAATAGGAAAAGGCGGTTATTGGAAGATATTTTTTAATGCATCATTATAGGAGCTCAACTATATTATAAAATATTGTATACATAGTGTAAGGCATCTGTCAATATAAGACTGTGCTTCTTCCAACTCTCCATGAGTAATGCCACGCGAGGTCCACTAGTTACTAAACCGTCACTGAACTCCAAAAATAATTAATTGTATGAAGCATTTTGGGATGTTTTGATTTCTATAAAACAGTTGTCTTAATGGGGGAGGTGTGGAGTGGCAGATTGACATTTTTGTACGGTGAACTTGCATCCGCCTTTATCCAAATGAAGTTGGTGCGTAGTTAATTTAATTTTATATATTGAGTTTGATATTAACTGTGCTCATTAATCATGTAATCAGCATCTTGACATAATGACAAATTGCTTAGTTTTATCACTCCACAAAATGCTGAATAGCTCTTAAATCAATTAAGAAGAAAGCAACATCACAAAAGTCTTAATGTAAAAATTGCAACCTTATTTCTGGAAAAACTGAAAGGCTTCTACACAATAGTGAATTGCTTGTGTGTTATCCATATACAGTATAGGAATGGCTGGCTCACGTGAGAAGAGGAACGAGACAGTAGCTATACCCAGCCAAAATCTCTCTCCCCACCTCAACAAGAAAATGCAGCAACTCAGACACCACACCTGTGGAACATCAGTCATCAAAACTGTCCTTCCTTCCTCTGCCCCAACCTGGTACAAAATATCACCAAAGATTTAAAGCTGTGCCAGCTAATTAAATTAAGTCATATCTATATACTGCAAATGCCATGTGAGATAAGAATGCAAATCTAACTATATGTGTAAAACCACAACTTTATCAATAAAATAAAAAGGGGAAGTAATTGCTTCGAGTAAAACCACACTGGGTATAAAATGTACGTTTGTCACCTGCTGTATTCGTAATCGATATGATTAACAACAACAACAACAACTTTTATTTATATGGCTCCTTTAATGTAGTAAAATGTCCCAAGGCACTTCACAGCACAGTTATAAGACAAAACAGATAAATTTGACACCAAGCCACATAAGAAGAAATTACGTCAGATGACCAAAAGCTTGGGTAAAGAGGGAGGTTTTAAGAAGCGTCTTAAAGGAGAAAAGAGAGGCAGAGAGGTTTAGGGAGGGAGGTCTAGAGTTTAGGGCCTAGGCAGCTGAAGGCACAGCCACCAATGGTTCAGCAGTTATAAATGGGGATGCTCAAGAGGGCAGAATTTGAGGAGAGCAGACATCTCATGGGGCTCGTCAGAGGCTGGTGTGGGGATTGGAGTGGGAGTGACAGTTGATTCTGTCAATGGGCGCGGGGTCTGCGCGTGTTCCCTTATTGCAGCAGCTAACTCCAACATGCCGTCCCTCATGCGCCCTGACAGTGTCTCAATGACCTACAACATTCCCTCCCTCATGGTCAGTGACCTGGTTTGCACTACGTCTGACATTCCCTCCCTCATGGCCACTATTCCCTCACTGATGGTCCTGGATATCATTTCCATTTCTCGTGCCATTGCTGTTACTTCTCCCGACAGTCCCGCTACCTCGTCACTCACCCCAGGAGTGATCGGGTAAGGCCAATGCTCTCCGCACTCAATGACATCATCTGAACCACATCTGTTTGATCCTGCACCTCAGGAGAGTGCGGTCGAGCTCTCCTTCCCCTCCTCCCCACAGGTTGGCTCACACCACAACACTGGGACCCACAGCCTGGGACGGTGGGGCCCTGGGTGTGCCTCGCTGCACCACACCACTGGGACCCGCAACCTCGGAAGGTGTGAAACCATGGAGTGTCCCAACAACATTCAAACCACTAGTCACTGAAGGAGCTGTCACCTCCATGAGCGGCACCTCCTCCAAAGTCAGTACAATAGTCAGAGCTTCATCCAGTTCCATCCCCTCCCCCTCACTCCCATGGATGGATTGGAAGATGTTATCCTCTTCAGGCTCGTCCGCGTCTGAATCTTCTTCTGCATCCTCAGGGTTGGCCTCAAGTTCTGCAAAATATAACAGAATAGTCAACTGGTTAGCAGCAGAGTCGGGGGCAGGATGGGTGGCATGAGTAGACTCACACATCGCAGGCCAGGCAGCAGATTGATTTGAAGGACCACGATGAATTTGCAAGACTTACCCTCTCTCTCGTGTGTGGGTCCAGTTTGTGCAGTACTGATTGCTTTTTCCCAGGCAGGACCCATCAAGGCAGTGATCCTCTTTTCCAAGGGTGTCAGTGGGTACAGATTTGCCGGGCCTCCTCCTGTTCGAGTTCTTTCCCTTTTATTATGTGCCACCTTCCTCTGCAAAGATATGAAAACATAACTTTTTAAAGAGGGTGTCCTCCTGCTGGGTGGAATATACAGATGGTCACATTTACAGTCGCAATTGCATTGAATAAATGAAAATATTACTTACCCTAATTACTTGACCAAGGTCCTGCCACTTCTTTTTACACTGACCTCCAGATCTTATGTTGGTCACCGTTGCACAGTAATCTTCTGCAACTTGGTTCCAGCGTTTCTTCATTTCTTTGGGTGGAACTTTTATGTGACCTCTGCTGGTGTCCAGCTCCTGCCATCTGTTCTCAATCACAGTTACTAGGACCTCCACTTCTTCCTGTAAGAAATTCTTGGTCCTTGCACCGCGTTGCATCGTTTATTGTTGCAGATCCGATTTTTCCAACGCTCTCACACTCAACGTTCTCTCACACACAACTGGCTCTTTAAAAATAGCCAATTGCCAAATCCAAGCTGTACTGAGCATGCGCGTCCATTGCAACAATGTCAAAAACGTAACTTTTTTTTTCCTGCGCATGTGCAGAAGGTGTGGCATCGTTTTTCAGCGCAGACAGCAGGCTCCACCCCCTGAGGCGCTGGGACACACTGCACGGTGCCAAATTCGAATTGTACATCGGGAAAACTTTGGCTAATTATTTCTGACGCATTTCTGGCCGAGAAAAATGGGCGTAACTCTGGCAATACACCAGAAAATGGGCTTGGGGAAAATTGAGCCCATTGTGTCCAATTCTGGGCACCGCATCTCAGGAAGGATATGAAGGCCTTGGAGAGGGTGCAGAAAAGATTTATGAGAATGATTCCAGGAATGAGGGACTTCAGTTATGTGGATAGACTGGAGAAGCTGGGTTGTTCTCCTTAGAGCAGAGAAGATTGAGAGAAGATTTGATCGAGGTGTTCAAACTCATGGGGGGCCGAGACAGAGTAGAGAGAAACTGTTCCCATCGGCAGAAGGGTCGAGAACCAGAAGACACAGATTTAAGGTGATTGACAAAAGAACCAAAGGCGCGACATAAGAAAAAAATTTTTACACAGCGTGTGGTTAAGATCTGGAATGCACTGCCTGAAAGGGTGTTGGAGGAACACTCAATCGTGGCATTCAAAAAGGAGATGGATAAATACCTGAAAGGAAAAAAAAAATGCTGGGCTACGGGGAAGGGCCGGAGGAGTGGGACTAGCTGAGGTGCTCTTGCAGAGAGCTGGCACGGGCCCGATGGGCCGAATGAGCTTGTTCCGTGCTGTAACCATTCTATGATTCGGTGATTCTAATACCTGACTATTTATTAAGGAAAACGATCAACACCTATTCCAGTATGATTTTTATTTAGCATCAGTTTAGTGTTTCTTCTAAATGACTTCACAAAGCAAGTTAGACAGTAGATGCAGATACATCACTCAGTTTACTAATACAAAAGCAGTTCACACAAAGGGTCACAGATCTGAAACGTTAACTCTGTTTCTCTCCACAGATGCTGCTTGACCTGCTCAGATTTCCAGCATTTTTTTGTTTTCAATCAGTTTACTGTTTGTAATTTAAGCTTAAAATATTCCAAAAACATTGAAGCAATGTCTGATCATTTAACAGGCAGTATAATTCATAAGTTCAAACCGCGTACAGCATTTTATCAAATGCCCAAATATGCAGTTACCAGTCAAACCAGTTCTTCCTCTTTCTTGCTCTACCTTATTTAACTTAAGTTCTTCACATGGATAGACAATGTAGGAGGAAACATTGTTCACATTTTTTTGTTTCTAATTGATGTGTCCAAGAGCACAACTTGATGTGAACTGCTTTGTTTAATTTGAATGTCAGTGCTCCAAGTAATGCTAGCATTGCTAATTGGAAATATTTTTGATTTTTTTATAACTTATTAACTCATTAGAAAGATTAATTACTGTTCCATTCATTGAGAAATTAATCTTTTATTCCCTTACTTCATTGTAATCACTTACATTATAAATGGCTCCTATAATTTTTTTATACATGGATTTGTCTGTGTGTACCCACTGCAATGATAGAGTTCCTGGAAGCCAAATTTTCGTCTGATATAAATGTTGCTCGTACAATACTATTGCTGCTTAGGGGATGTTTGTGACATGCAAAAGACGATTAAAATAAGTAAAATAAATTATATGGCCATTACTCACAAATATCTAGTGACTGAATATTATTATTCAGCAATTATCTGCTTTTATGGCTTAAAAATTATACATTCATCATCTGTCAAGTAGGATATTGGGCTCAATTTTGCCCAACACCTTTTTTCGGCGCACTTACCTGAAGTGCGCGCCGACTTTGCGCGCTGGAAACGGCGCCGGAAAAAAGTCGTCCTATCTTTGCCGCTCTTCCGAGTCCCCGGAGTCCCAGCGTGGCGTGGCGGGCGGAGCAACAGGCCAGCGCGCATGCTCCTGCCCTCCCAGCATGTCCTGTGCGCTGTGAGCAGGACCCGATGCTCGCAGCCCCGATCTCACTGCGCCCTATCCCCGGCCGAGTGGCCCTCCTGCACCGGCCGGCCGGCCCGCTGTCTTCCCAGGCCGAGGTAGGACTTCAGTTTTATTTTTTATTCATTGATGGTTGTACTTGAGAGTTGATTGCGGGGGGGGGGGGGGGGGAGGAGGAGGAGGGGGAGGAGGAGGAGAGATTTGCGGGAGGGGGGGAGAAAGAGTGTTTGCGGTGGGGGGGAGGGGCGTCGGGGGGAGAAAGAATGTTTTGATGGGGGGGGCGGGGGGAGAAAGAGTGTTTTGATGGGGGCGGGGGGGGGGACTTTAAAAAAATACTTGATTCTGGCATAAATGTAGGACTTTTATTTGTTATTGATTGATTGATTGCTTATTACTTTTTGTGATTTAGTGCTTTGTAAGTCTTGGTGCTTTCAATGTACTAACCTGCAGGGATTTGTTAACTGCCCGCAAGGTTTTTCAGAGCTGGCCACATACGCTGACCTAAGTGGATTTGGAGTAAGTTTCAGTTGGCTAAAGTGGCATAAATGGCCAAAACTGGCGTAAGTGTCTGGGAACGCCCCCTTTTGAAAAGAAAAATTGGAACTAAAAAAAATCGTACCTAACTGACTAACTCTGGAGCAAATTTTGGGGAGAAAATGGCATTTTTTTTAACTTACACCAGAAAAAACAATTTACTCCAAAAAAAGTGATGCAAGTCATGGCCAAAATTGGTCTAATAAAACTAATAAAACTTTTTTAATGCATTCCCATAGTTCATGCTGTCAAAGTAACTGGTTTCACAATATATTTCTTCTGCCATTGTAGGGCAGCCTAATCTACTTCAGTGTTCAATAGTTGCAAGTACATTTGAAAGTTATATGCCACACACTCTCTCTTTCTCATTTAATTGGAACATTTTAGGAATTGGAATTTCCAGTTGATCCAATCAAGACACGTCTACCACCTCTACGGAACCCTGATATACTTGTGGGTGAAAATGACCTCACGGCGCTCAGCTATCTGCATGAGCCTGCGGTTATGCATAACCTCAAAGTGCGCTTTGTGGATTCCAAACTCATCTACACTTATTGTGGTAAGAAGTAAAGCCACAACACACCTTTATGGAAATTTGGACTTAACTCTAATTGCTTTAGCTAATGATAACCATTGTCTCTGATTGCTTTTAAGGTATTATTCTTGTGGCTATTAACCCATACAAAGAGGTACCAATCTATGGAGATGCCATCATCCATGCCTACAGTGGGCAGAATATGGGCGATATGGATCCTCATATCTTTGCAGTGGCTGAAGAAGCTTACAAACAAATGGCCAGGTCAATTTTCTCAACCCATTGGTTCAATATAAGTGACGGATACATGTCTGCGAGCAATGGTTTCACATATAATTTGTTGCATAAAATTGCAATTTGGCAGCATATATTCCATTAATATCATATACATTTCACTATCAAAAGGAATAGTGGTACAATTAAATTAAAATCCTGGTTATAAGCAACAAACAAAAATTAATTTATAATACTTTTAACAGACTGCTACATCTCGTGTGATGAGTCTCATTTTCACTGTGTCACAGTCCTCATCTTTTGGAAGTTAGCTACATATTGGGCCTGAAATTGCAGTCAGAGGCTTCCTACGAGCAGATGCCTCCGACCTGCAAAAAAAATCTACGTACTGACCTGATGGTCCCGGAGGTTCGGAAACTTGAACTCTTAGGCCTCTACGCAGGTCCACGTATCCCAGGGGCGCATGTGGTTCGCTTTTACCAGACGTAAGAATGTCAAGGGCATTCGCTGGGCAGAGGCTAGGCAAACAACCCAACTTTTCGTCCGCGGAGACCCTTTTGCGGGGGAATTCATGCGATCTGTTAAGATTGACAGGTTGCAAGTTCCGGGTTTTAGTGCATGCGCTTTGCATGCCGAAACTCAGAACTTGCGCGGCCCCTAGGGACCACAAATTATGGCCCAGTATGATTTTTACTTCCCCACCAAGCTGTCTGCAGCCTTTGACATGCTTAACCACACCAGCCTCCTGTAATGCCTTTCCTCCACTGGCCTGCCGAGTGGGACTGCCCTTCCCTGCTTCCACTCTTACCAATCCCGTAGTAACCAGAGAATCTCTTGCAATGCTTCTCTTTCTGCCCCTGCAATGTTGCCTCTGGAGTCCCCCAAGAATCTATCCTTGGCCCCATCCTATTCCTCATCTAATGATGTCACTGTGGGGCAGCATGTAGAAAACACATCAAGTTCCATATGTATACTGATGGCACCCAGCTTCTACCTCACCACCAACTCTCTCGACCCCTCTACTGTCTCTGTTGCCAGAATGCTTGTCCAAAATAAAGTCCTGGATGAGCTAAAATTTTCTCTAACATTGGGAGGACTGAAACCATTGTCTTTTGCCACAAACTCCATTCCCTAGTCACCGATTCCATCCCTCTTCCCGGCCACTGTCTCAGGCTGAACCAGGCTGTTTGCAACCTTGGTCTCCTATTTGACTCTGAACTCGGCTTCTGACCCCATATCCTCTCAATCATAAAGCCTGCTTACTTCCACCTCTGTAATATCACCAGTTTCCCCTCTTGCCTCAGCCCATCTGTGCTGAAACCCTCATCCATGCTTCCGATGCCTCTAGATTTGACTATTCCTTATGCTCTTCTGGCTGGTATCCCATCTTCCACCCTCCATAAACCTCTTCGTCCAAAACTCTGCGCCCTATATTGTAAGATACCCTAGTTGTGTATACATATATATGTAAGGTTAGGATTTGATTTAATCTCAAATGATTCAGGTTTTTTGCTTTCTTTTTACATATAAATGGCACAAATCATTACAAATGGGTATGATTTGGTGGCCATTACAGAAACGTGGTTGCAGGGGGGCCAAGACTGGGAATTAAACATACAGGGTTATCTGACGATTCGGAAAGATAGACAAGAAGGGAAAGGAGGTGGGGTAGCTCTGTTAATAAAGGATGATATCAGGGCAGTTGTGAGAGACGATATTGGCTCTAATGAACAAAATGTTGAATCATTGTGGGTGGAGATTAGAGATAGTAAGGGGAAAAAGTCACTGGTGGGCATAGTTTATAGGCCCCCAAATAATAACTTCACGGTGGGGTGGGCAATAATCAAGGGAATAATGGAGGTATGTGAAAAAGGAACGGCAGTAATCATGGGGGATTTTAACCTACATATCGATTGGTCAAATCAAATCGCACGGGGTAGCCTGGAGGAGGAATTCATAGAATGCATACGGGATTGTTTCTTAGAACAGTATGTTACAGAACCTACAAGGGAGCAAGCTATCTTAGATCTGGTCCTGTGTAATGAGACAGGAATAATAAACGATCTCCTAGTAAAAGAGCCTCTCGGAATGAGTGATCACAGTATGGTTGAATTTGTAATACAGATTGAGGGTGAGGAAGTAGTGTCTCAAACGAGCGTACTATGCTTAAACAAAGAGGACTACAGTGGGATTAGGGCAGAGTTGGCTAAAGTAGACTGGAAACACAGACTAAACGGTGGCACAATTGAGGAACAGTGGAGGACTTTTAAGGAGCTCTTTAATAGTGCTCAACAAAAATATATTCCAGTGAAAAAGAAGGGCGGTAAGAGAAGGGATAACCAGCCGTGGATAACCAAGGAAATAAAGGAGAGTATCAAATTAAAAACCAATGCGTATAAGGTGGCCAAGGTTAGTGGGAAAATAGAAGATTGGGAAAATTTTAAACGACAGCAAAGAATGACTAAGAAAGCAATAAAGAAAGGAAAGATAGATTACGAAGGTAAACTTGCGCAAAACATAAAAACGGATAGTAAAAGCTTTTACAGATATATGAGATGGAAAAGAGTGACTAAAGTAAATGTTGGTCCCTTAGAAGATGAGAAGGGGGATTTAATAATGGGAAATGTGGAAATGGCTGAGACCTTAAACAATTATTTTGCTTCGGTTTTCACAGTGGAAGACACAGAAACCATGCCAGAAATTGCTGGTCACAGGAATGTGGGAAGGGAGGACCTTGAGACAATCACTATCACTAGCGGGGTAGTGCTGGACAGGCTAATGGGACTCAAGGTAGACAAGTCCCCTGGTCCTGATGAAATGCATCCCAGGGTATTAAAAGAGATGGCGGAAGTTATAGCAGATGCATTCGTTATCATCTACCAAAATTCTCTGGACTCTGGGGAGGTACCAGCGGATTGGAAAGCAGCTAATGTAACGCCTCTGTTTAAAAAAGGGGGCAGACAAAAGGCAGGTAACTATAGGCCGGTTGGTTTAACATCTGTAGTGGGAAAAATGCTTGAAACTATCATTTAAGGAAGAAATAGCGGGACATCTAGATAGGAATAGTGCAATCAAGCAGACGCAGCATGGATTCATGAAGGGGAAATCATGTTTAACTAATTTACTGGAATTCTTTGAGGATATAACGAGCATGGTGGATAGAGGTGTACCGATGGATGTGGTGTATTTAGATTTTCAAAAGGCATTCGATAAGGTGCCACACAAAAGGTTACTGCAGAAGATAAAGGTACGCGGAGTCAGTGGAAATGTATTAGCATGGATAGAGAATTGGCTGGCTAACAGAAAGCAGAGAGTCGGGATAAATGGGTCCTTTTCGGGTTGGAAATCGGTGGTTAGTGGTGTGCCCCAGGGATCGGTGCTGGGACCACAACTGTTTACAATATACATAGATGACCTGGAAGAGGGGACAGAGTGTAATGTAACAAAATTTGCAGATGACACAAACATTAGTGGGAAAGCGGGTTGTGTAGAGGACACAGCGAGGCTGCAAAGAGATTTAGATAGGTTAAGCGAATGAGCTAAGATTTGGCAGATGGAATACAATGTCGGGAAGTGTGAGGTCATCCACCTTGGGAAAAAAAACAGTAAAAGCGAATATTATTTGAATGAGGAGAAATTACAACATGCTGCGGTGCAGAGGGACCTGGGGGTCCTTGTGCATGAAACTCTTTTTGGGAGTAAACAAAAAACATTAAACCGTGCCCCCCCGATCTGGGGGAATGAATCCCAAAAAGTTAGTTTGCAGGTGCAACAGGTAATCAGGAAGGCGAATGGAATGTTGGCCTTCATTGCGAGAGGGATGGAGTACAAAAGCAGGGAGGTCCTTCTGCAACTGCATAGGGTATTGGTGAGGCCGCACCTGGAGTACTGCGTGCAGTTTTGGTCACCTTACTTAAGGAAGAATAACTAGTTTTGGAGGGGGTACAGAGATGATTCACGAGGCTGATTCCGGAGATGAGGGGGTTACCTTATGATGATAGATTGAGTAGACTGGGTCTTTACTCGTTGGAGTTCAGAAGGATGAGGCGTGATCTTATAGAAACATTTAAAATAATGAAAGGGATAGACAAGATAGAGGCAGAGAGGTTGTTTCCACTGGTCGGGGAGACTAGAACTAGGGGGCACAGCCTCAAAATACGGGGGAACCAATTTAAAACCGAGTTGAGAAGGAATTTCTTCTCCCAGAGGGTTGTGAATCTGTGGAATTATCTGCCCAAGGAAGCAGTTGAGGCTAGCTCATTGAATGTATTCAAGTCACAGATAGATAGATTTTTAACCAATAAGGGAATTAAGGGTTATGGGGAGCGGGCGAGTAAGTGGAGCTGAGTCCACGGCCAGATCAGCCATGATCTTGTTGAATGGCGGAGCAGGCTCGAGGGGCTAGATGGCCTACTCCTGTTCCTTATTCTTATGTTTTTATGTTCTAAATGGCTTGTGGATTTGTACAGTAGCTAGAAATAAGGAAATGTTTAAAGTTGTTCATTATCGGGATGCTTTCGGGTTGAATGTGGCAGGGTACAATTAGCTAACTGTGCTGTTTAGCTTCCGCTAAAAGTGTGATTCGTGCCTGTTGATTTATTTTTGTCGCCACATTGTGAATAGTCAAATCTAGAGGCATCGGAAGCATGGATGAGGGTTTCAGCACAGATGGGCTGAGGCAAGAGGGGAAACTGGCGATATTACAGAGGTAGGCAGGCTTTATGATTGAGAGGATATGGGGTCAGAAGCTGAGTTCAGAGTCAAATAGGAGACCAAGGTTGCAAACAGCCTGGTTCAGCCTGAGACAGTGGCCGGGAAGATAGTCTTGAGATATGAAGAGGACAAGAGGGCCAAGATAATTAGTTATATGCCTAGACGATAAACAAGTTAGCATCTGGTGTTTTGTTGGAACTACCTCATTTCTGGGGGTCTTATTCACAATAACTGTGATCGGGACATAATGAATCATCTCGGTAAATATGTGTGACAAGAGGCTTGTAACGTTCTTGAACTTTCCATAACAATTTATAGAGATTGTCAGGATTGAAAGGATCGATGAAGGTTGCATCGCTTTTATTTTGTAAACGCGTATGTTATCTGCTGATTGCACATAGGGAGTAATTAGTGTCCTTAGTTTGTTCTATCATAGTCTGTCGGAACCTTTTGATAATCTCATGCTCAGTCTATGGTGTAAAAACAGTCCGATAGAAAAAACGATATTTCATGATAAAGAAGACAGTTATTGACTAAGTAAAATTTCATTCTGGTGCAATTTTTAAGTTTAATAATATTACTTCAATTATTATGAGATTAGAATAAAGTAATTCATTGCTAATCTTAAAGCTAATTGAAAATGTTGGGCGCTTGCGAACCGCATGCGCCCCTGGGATACGTGGGCCTCTACACAGGCCCACGCGTAGAGGCCTAAGAGCTCAAGTGTCTGAACCTTCGAGACCATCAGGTAAGTACATAGCTTTTTTTTGCAGGTCTGACTGCAATGTTAATGCTCCAGTTTGCCATATTTTATGCTGTTTCCATCTTTAATTTATGAAACTCTTCTTCAAAAAGTAAAAAGTAACTTTATTTTTAGTTATATATAAATCAGATTAAAGTACCTGAGAAGAACTATTGCATAATGTCCTCCTTCTGTGTCTCCTAATGTTAGAAAGAATCGGAACCAGTCTATTATTGTAAGTGGCGAGTCGGGTGCAGGGAAGACCGTATCTGCTCGATATGCTATGAGGTACTTCGCCACTGTTAGTAAATCCAGCAGCAAGGCCTGTGTAGAAGATAAAGTCCTTGCATCAAACCCTATAACAGAGGTAAGAAGCAACAAAATGGTTTAATAGTTAAGAAAGATACCACCTGCGAATATAGTAATCAAGGTGTTCGAAAGATAGTATAAAGCATGACACTCAAATGTGTATCATTCATAACCATTCTCTCCATCCCAACGTTAATTACAGCCTTGAAATTGCTTCATGCCTCTATGAGGAGAGATTGAGTAGACTAGGCCTTATATTCCCTAGAGTGTAGAAGAATGAAGAAGTCAAGGCCACCTATGGGCCAAACACCCGAGGCCCCACCCCACCGCTGGCCAAGAACGGGGAAACACTCATCAAGGACACCGAGGCAGTCAGGGCCCGCTGGAAGGAGCACTTTGAAGATCTCCTCAATAGAGACTCTGCCTTTGAATCGAGTGTTCTCGACTCCATCCCGAAGCATGCTACCCGCCGCCACCTCAGTAAGATCCCAACACTGCACGAGGTAGAAAAAGCCACAAAACAGCTCAAAAACAACAAGGCTACGGGTGTGCATGGAATCCCTGCTGAGGCATTGAAGTATGGCGGAGAGGCACTGCTGGCGCGAATACACGACCTCATCTCTCTCATCTGGAGGGAGGAGAGCATGCCGGGGGATCTCCGAGATGCAGTAATCGTGACCATCTTTAAAAAAGGGGACAAGTCCGATTGGGGCAACTACAGAGGAATCTCCCTGCTATCAGCCACTGGGAAAGTCATCGCTAGAGTCCTCCTCAACTGTCTTCTTCCCATGGCGGAGGAACTCCTCCCAGAGTCACAGTGCGGATTTCGTCCCCTACGGGGCACAACGGACATGATTTTTGCAGCGCGACAGCTGCAGGAAAAATGCAGGGAATAGCGCCAGCCCTTATACATGGCTGCCTTCGACCTTACAAAGGCATTTGACACTGTCAACCGCGAGGGTCTACATGCTGTGTTCCTAACACAGATGAGACTACACACAGGGAGGTTAAAGTAACAGTGACCTCAGTCTTTATTAAGACACTCCAGAGTGAGGAACAGGCCTTAGGGGCCGGCTTATATTACAGTGCTCCCAAGGGATGCTGGTGGCGGAACATGGGAGTGCATGTTTTACAGATACACAACATCACCCTGCACCCACCCCTGCCCAAAGTCAAAGTGAAAACTATTTACAAGTTGAGGCGGTCGGGAGCCTTTCTTTCTCTGGTGGACCGCCTCGGTACAACTGTCTGTTCTGGTGTGTTGGCTGTGCTCTCGCTGGGCTGGCCCTGCAGGGCTGCTGGGTGAGCCTGGCCTTGCTGGGTTGTTGGGCGTGATGGGTTCAATTTCCTTGTCTGGGGTGGTGTCGTTGATCCTTTGGGTGTGGGTTGTGGGCTCGAAAAAGTTGGTGTCTGCTGTGGGTTGTTCAGGGCAGTCTGTGAACCGCAGCCTCGTTTGGTCCAGGTGCTTTCTGCAAATTTGTCCATTGTTTAGTTTGACTACAAACACCCTACTCCCTTCTTTAGCTATCACCGTGCCCGCGATCCACTTGGGACCATGTCCATAGTTTAGCATATCCACAGGGTCATTTAGATCAATTTCCCCTGACACAGTGGCGCGACCATCGTTTACATTTTGTTGCTGCCGCCTGCTCTCTACCTGATCATGCAGGTTGGGGTGAACCAGCGAGAGTCTGGTTTTAAGTGTCCTTTTCATGAGTAGCTCAGCCGGGGGCACTCCTGTGAGCGACTGGGGTCTCGTGCGGTAGCTGAGCAGTATTCGGGACAGGTGGGTTTGGAGTGAACCTTCTGTGACTCGTTTAGGCTCTGATTGTTTGTACTGCCCGCTCTGCCTGCCCATTAGAGGCTGGTTTAAATGGGGCGAGGTGACATGTTTGATCCCATTGCGGGTCATGAATTCTTTAAATTCGGCACTGGTGAAACATGGCCCGTTGTCACTGACCAGTATGTCAGGCAGGCTGTGGATGGCAAACATGTCCCTCAGGCTTTCAATGGTGGCGGTGGCGGTGCTTCCCGACATTATTTCACATTCAATCCATTTTGAAACAGCATCCCCCACCACCAGGACCATTTTACCGAGAAACGGGCCCGCATAGTCGACATGGATCCTCGGCCATGGTCTAGAGGGCCAGGACCACAAACTTAGTGGTGCCTCTCTGGGCACGTTGCTCAACTGAGCGCACGCGCGGCATTGCCGCACACAGGACTCGAAGTCAGAGTCGATACCGGGCCACCACACGTGGGATCTGGCTATCGCTTTTATCATTATTATACCTGGGTGTGTGCTGTGGAGATCCCAGATGAACGCCTCCCTGCCCTTTTTGGGTAGCACTACGCGGTTACCCCATGACAGGCAGTCTGCCTGAATGGACAGCTCGTCCTTTCGCCGTTGGAACGGCTTGATTAGCTCTTGCAGTTCAGCGGGGATGCTGGCCCAGCTCCCATGCAGTACACAGTTTTTTACTAGAGATAGCAGAGGATCTTGGCTGGTCCAAGTCCTAATCTGGCGGGTCGTGACAGGTGATTTATCATTTTCAAACGCTTCCATGACCATCAACAAGTCTGTGGGCTGCGCCACCATCAACAAGTTTGCAGGCTGCGCCATTTCCACCCCCGTGGTGGGCAATGGTAGCTGACTGAGAGCATTCGCACAGTTCTCGGTGCCTGGCCTGTGGCGGATGGTATAGTTATACGCTGATAGCGCGAGTGCCCACCTTTGTATGCGGGCTGAGGCATTAGTATTTATCCCCTTGTTTTCAGTGAACAGGGATATGAGGGGCTTGTGATCGGTTTCCAGCTCAAATTTGAGGCCAAACAGGTACTGATGCATTTTCTTTACCCCGAACACACACACTAATACCTCTTTCTCAATCATGCTGTAGGCCCTCTCGGTCTTAGACAAGCTTCTGGAAGCATAGGCGACAGGTTGCAACTTCCCCGCAACGATAGCTTGTTGTAATACACACCCGACTCCGTACGACGACGCATCACATGCTAGCACAAGTCTTTTACACCGGTTATACACTACAAGCAGCTTGTTGGAGCATAAAATGTTTCTGGTTTTCTCAAAAGCAATTACTTGGTTTTTTTCCCCATACCCAGTTCTCACCTTTACACAATAACACATGTAGGGGCTCTAAGAGGGTGCTTAACCCCGGTAGAAGTTACCAAAATAGTTGAGGAGTCCGAGGAACGACCGCAGCTCCGTGACGTTCTGTGGCCTGGGCACGTTCCTGATAGCCTCTGTCTTGGCGTCTGTGGGCCGACTGCCGTCTGCCACGATCTTTCTCCCCAAAAACTCCACTTCTGTTGCCATGAAGCCGCATTTCGACCTCTTCAGCCGCAGCCCTACACGGTCCAGTCGCTGGAGGACCTCCTCCAGGTTTTGTAGGTGCTCGACAGTGTCCCGACCCATGACCAAAATGTCGTCCTGAAAAACCACCATGTGTGATACCGACTTGAGTAGGCTCTCCATGTTTCTCTGGAAGATCGCTGCAGCCGACCGAATTCCAAACGGGCATCTGTTGTAGATGAACAGTCTCTTGTGCATGTTGATGCAGGTGAGGCCCTTCGAAGACTCCTCCAGCTCCTGCATCAAGTAGGCCGAAGTCAGGTCGAGCTTTGGTGAACGTCTTGCCTCCTGCCAGTGTCGCAATTAGGTCGTCTGCCTTAAGTAGCGGCTATTGGTCCTGTAAGAGAGACGATTAATAGTACGTTATAATCGCCGCAAATCCTGACCGTGCCATCACTTTTGAGTACTGGGACAATCGGGCTGGCCCACTCGCTGAACTCTACTGGGGAGCTGATGCCCTTGCGTTGCAGCCTGTCCAGCTCGATTTCCACTCTCTCCCTCATCATGTGAGGTACCGCTCGCGCCTTGTGGTGAATGGGTCGTGCCTCTGGGACCAAGTGGATCTGCACCTTCGCCCCGGAAAGGTTTTCAATGCCTGGCTCAAAAAGGGAAGAAAATTTGTTAAGAACCTGGGTACATGAGGCCTCATCGACATGTGATAGCGCTCGGATGTCATCCCAGTTCCAGTGGATTTTGCCCAGCCAGCTCCTTCCAAGCAGTGTGGGGCCATCACCCAGGACAATCCAGAGTGGCAGTTCATGCACCGTGCCCTCGTAGGTGATCTTGACCAGGACGCTGCCCAGGACAGCGATGAGCTCTTTGGTGTACGTTCTCAGTTTCATGTGGATGAGGCTCAGGGCTGGTCTGAATGCCTTGTTGCACCACAGTCTCTCAAACATCTTTTTACTCATGATGGATTGGCTAGCGCCAGTGTCCAGTTCCATGGCTACGGGTAAGCCATTCAATTTTACATTTAGCATTATAGGTGGACATTTCATCGAAAATGTGTGCACCCCGCATCAGCATCTGCCTCCTCTCTCTGAGGCTCGAAATTGCTTTGACCCACCATGGACCGATCTTTCTCTGCCACGTGGTATTTAGCAGGTTTTGCAGAGCTTGCAGCTTGTTTGTAAGCTTGTTGGAGGTGCCCCATTGTTCCACAGCTCTTGCAAACATACCCTTTGAAGCAGCATGTATAGGCTGAATGGAAACCTCCACAACGCCAACAAGGTGTGAATTGCCTTGCATTCATCCTTTGTTGTGGACTCTGGGTCACCTGAGGCCTGCTGGCAGTTGCAGACTCGTGGTTTCTGCCCTGTACATTTCTGCTCGCAAACACAGTTCCATTTAATTTATGAACATTGCTTGCACTTGTGTGCTGAGAGATTTGTTTGGTGTTATCACTGGTAGACATAAACGCCTGTGCTATCGCAATGGCCTTACGGAGGGTCGGTGTCTCTGTATTCAAAAGTTTTCGTAGGATGGTCTCGTGGCCAATGCCCAGTACAAAAAAGTCTCTGAGCACCTGCTCCAGGTAGCCGTCAAACTCACATTGTCCTGCAAGTCGCCTTAGCTCGGCGACGTAGCTCACCACTTCCTGACCTTCAGATCGCCGGCACATATAGAACCGATACCTCGCCATCAGCACGCTCTCCCTTGGGTTAAGATGCTCCCGAAATAGTGTACACAGCTCCTCATATGACTTATCTGTGGATTTCACCGGACCCAGAAGGCTGTAGGTCGGTGCCCCGCAGACCGTGAGGAGGACCGCTCTCTTTTTTGCAGCACTTCCTTCTCCATCCAGCTCGTTGGCTACAAAGTACTGGTCTAACCATTCGACAAAGGCTTCCCAGTCCTCACCCCCCGAGAACGTCTCCAGGATGCCCACAGTTTGCTGCATCTTTGCGTTGGATTCGTATACTCGTCGCTAGTTGTTGTGTTCCTAACGCAGATGAGACTGCACACAGGGAGGTTAAAGTAACAGTGACCTCTATCTTTATTAAGACACTCCAGAGTCAGGTACAGGCCTTAGTGGCTGACTCATATCCAGTGCTCCCAAGGGATGCTGGGATCCCTTGGGACTTCAGGGGATGCACTCCCTGCTTTACAGATACACAACACTATGGAGCGTCCTCCTCTGTTTCAGATGCCCCCAAAAGTTCGTCCCCATCCTCCGCCTGCTCCATGATGACATGTAGGCCTTGATCCTTACCAACGGATCCATCACAGACCCAATCCACGTCCGGACCGGGGTCAAACAGGGCTGCGTCATCGCCCCAACCCTCTTCTCAATCTATCTTGCTGCCATGCTCCACCTCACAGTCAACAAGCTCTCCGCTGGAGTGGAACTAAACTACAGAACCAGTGGGAACCTGTTCAACCTGCGCCATCTCCAGGCCAGGTCCAAGACCACCCCAACCTCGGTCAGCGAGCTACATTACACGGACGACGCCAGCGTCTGTGCACATTCAGAGGCTGAACTCCAGGACATAGTCGATGTATTTACTGAGGCGTACGAAAGCATGGGCCTTACGCTAAACATCTGTAAGACAAAGGTCCTCCACCAGCCTGTCCTTGCCGCACAGCACTGCCCCTCAGTCATCAAGATCCATGGCGCGGCCCTGGACAACATGGACCATTTTCCATATCTCGGGAGCTTTCTATCAACAAGAGCAGGCATCGACGACGAGATCCAAAACCGCCTCTAGTGCGCCAGTGCAGCCTTTGGCCACCTGAGGAAAAGAGTATTTGAAGACCAGGCCCTCAAAACTGCCACCAATCTCATGGTCTACAGGGCTGTAGTAATACCCGCCCTCCTGTATGGCTCAGAGACGTGGACCATGTCTCTGGAGGAATATCACCAACGATGTCTCCGCAAGATCCTACAAATCCCCTGGGAGGACAGGCACACCAACATCAGCGTCCTCATCCAGGTTAACATCCCCAGCATTGAAGCACTGACCACACTCGATCAGCTCCGCTGGGCAGGCCACATAGTTCGCATGCCAGACACGAGACTTCCAAAGCAAGCGCTCTACTCGGAACTCCTTCATGGCAAACGAGCCAAAGGTGGGCAGAGGAAATGTTACAAGGACACCCTCAAGGCCTCCCTGATAAAGTGCGACATCCCCACTGACACCTGCGAATTCCTGGCCAAAGACTGCCCTAAGTGGAGAAAGTGCATCCGGAAGGGTGCTTAGCACCTCGAGTCTCAATGCCGAGAGCGTGCAGAACTCAAGCGTGGGCAGCGGAAAGAGCGTGCGGCAAACCAGTCCCACCCACCCCTTCCCTCAACGACTATCTGGCCCACCTGTGACAGAGTCTGTGGCTCTCGTATTGGACTGTTCAGCCACCAAAGAACTCACTTCAGCAGTGGAAGCAAGTCTTCCTCGATTCTGAGGGACTGCCGATGACGATGAGAAGAATGAGAGGTGATCTAATTGAAACATATAACATTCTTAAGGGGCTAGACAGGTTAGTGCTGAGAAAATGTTTTCCCTGGCTGGGAAATCTAGAACAGTCTAAGAATAAGGGGTCAGCCATTTAGGACTGAGATGAGGCGAAATTTCTTCACTTAAATGATTGTGTATCTTTGGACTTCTCTACCCCAGAGAACTGTGGCTGCTCAGTCATTGAATATATTCAAGACCGAGGTCGATAAATTTTTGAGAATTAAGGGATATGGGGATAGTGCGGGAAGGTGGAATTGAGGTCGAAGATCAGCCATAATCTTCTTGAATGGCGGAGCAGGCTCGATGGGCCAAATGGCCTATTCCTGCTCCTATTTCTTATGTTCTCAATTATTAAAAATGAAATAGCCGCGCATTTGGAAAGCAGTGACAGGATCGGTTCAAGTCGGCATGGATTTGTGAAAGGGAAATCATGCTTGACAAATCTTCTAGAATTTTTTGAGGATGTAACTAGTAGAGTGGACAAGGGAGAACCAGTGGATGTGGTGTATTTGGATTTTCAAAAGGCTTTTGACAAGGTCCCACACAAGAGATTGGTGTGCAAAATTAAAGCACATGGTATTGGGGGTAATGTACTGATGTGGATAGAGAACTGGTTGGCAGAGAGGAAGCAGAGAGTCGGGATAAAGTGCTGGGACCCCAGCTATTTACAATATACATCATTGATTTAGATGAAGGAATTGAGTGTAATATCGCCAAGTTTGCAGATGACACTAAGCTGGGTGGCGGGGTGAGCTGTGAGCAGGATGCTAAGAGGCTGTAGGATGACTTGGACAGGTTAGGTGAGTGGGCAAATGCATGGCAGATGCAGTATAATGTGGATAAATGTGTGGTTATCCACTTTGGTGGCAAAAACACGAAGGCAGAATATTATCTGAATGGCAGCAGATTAGGAAAAGGGGAGGTGCAACGAGGCCTGGGTGTCATGGTGCATCAGTCATTGAAAGTTGGCATGCAGGTACAGCAGGCGGTGAAGAAGGCAAATGGCATGTTGGCCTTCAAAGCTAGGGGATTTGAGTATAGGAGCAGGGAGGTCTTACTGCATTTGTACAGGGCCTTGCTGAGGCCTCACCTGGAATATTGTGTTCAGTTTTGGTCTCCTAACCTGAGGAAGGATGTTCTTGCTATTGAGGGAGTGCAGCGAAGGTTCACCAAACTGATTCCCGGGATGGCAGGACTGACATATGAGGAGAGACTGGATCATCTGGACCTGTATTCACATGGAGTTTAGATGGATGAGAGGGGATCTCATAGAAACATATAAAATTCTGAAGGGACTGGCAGGAAGAATGTTCCTGATGTTGGGGAAGTCCAGAACCAGGGGACATAGTCTAAGGATAAGGGGTAAACCATTTAGGACTGAGATGAGGAGAAACTTCTTCACTCAGAGAGTTGTTAACCTGTGGAATTCTCTACCGCAGAGAGTTGTTGATGCCAGTTCATTGGATATATTCAAGAGGGAGTTAGAAATGGCCCTTACGGCTAAAGGGATCAAGGGGTATGGAGAGAAAGCAGGAACGGGGTACTGAGGTGAATGATCAGCCATGATCTTATTGAATGGTGGTGCAGGCTCGAAGGGCCGAATGGCCTACTCCTGCACCTATTTTCTATGTTTCTATGTTGCTATGTTTCTAATGTTGCTATTTATAACACATCCTGCTTCAAGTTTGTGAAGTTTTGTTTTATGCAATCAGGAACAAGTTCCTTATTGTCTGTGTCCAGGATCTATTGCCTAAAACTAGCTAAAATTAACCTTGGAGATGATACTGGTAATAGATATTGGGAAGGATAAATATCCCTCCGTATATGTCCTGCAAAGTAACATTACTCTCTACTCCTTTTAATTCAAAATAGCTTTTGATGCTCTGAATTTTTAAAAATAATCCAGCAGTATAAATTAAGCATTTTTCATTATACAGAACAGGATGCCTTTGTTCCATGTTTTGAATTCAAATTTCAATTAAGCAACTTTAAATTAAGAGTTATAGTTATATGAAATGAAAATTGTTAAGTTGACCTTCAATTTGTAATTGTTCGGGCTGGATTTTTGGCTTTGCTGATTTCGGGGCGATAATATCAGCGGAGCGGTAAAGTTTGCGCCTCATTCAGCAAAATTGTGCAGCTGGGCCCCGGGTGTGGGGCGGAGCACTGAAGGCGGCATTGTATACCTCTCTTCGGGCGCAAGGCCAGCTGAGCAAGCGAAAATCCCGAGCTAAAGAGCCATCCCGGGAGCACTCTGAGAGAGGCCTGGGGAAAATAAAAGCTGAAAAAAAAAAACACCCAAAACATTCTTAATACATAACCCCCGCCATCGCAAAAAAAAAGAAAGAAACAATGACACTTGCCTGCGGTGGACATTACTTCCCTCACTGTCAGCTTACACAGGCGGTGCCACCAGGGCGCGCTACGGGGTGCCACGGGTCAGGCGGCAGTCAAAAATCGAGCCGGTGTCGCAACCAGGGGTGTTGCCCACCGGCTCGCCTCTTCTGGACAGTAATGCTCCGTGCCCCACGAAAACCGGTCCTGAAAGCCCCAGCAGGGGCTGCTCGCCCGGAAGAGCTCACCGCCGCCATTGCTGCCCCTCCGGGCCGAAAACAGAGGCTTCAGCAGCAGAAAATCCAGTCCTTAAGGTCTTAATTCAAACTTTCCATCATCAAAATGAAGAAATAAAGCTTTCATAAATCCAGGTTTTCATCAAATCTTTGGGATTAAAGTTTCCCAATAAATATTCATCAATGGTGTGATTGCAAGATTACCTAATGCATGTTCTGCCTCACAAGACCTGTAGCAATGTATCCTTGTTTCCAGGCTATTGGGAATGCAAAGACGACACGAAATGACAATAGCAGTCGTTTTGGTAAATACACTGGGATCAGTTTTGATAACCGGTATCGAATCATTGGTGCAAACATGAGAACATACCTGCTGGAAAAGTCGAGGGTGGTGTTTCAGGTAAGAATTAGATTAGGCAGAGGGAAATATTGTGGTTGTACGACATGTTCATGTATGTATCCTTCTCTACAGAACTCCGTTAAGTGCAATTACATTTGCAATAAATCTGTCTTTTTTCAATGATTCAAATATTGCCATTTATTCTGCAACTCACGAGTCACTCATATAATTGTAACTATTCTACAAATTAATTCTGAAGTCATGAGACTACTGTTAAACTGATGGTCACATGTACTTCCTCTAAGGGTTATTGGGCTGTCCTGGATGATCATTATTTCCATGCCCACCCATCCCCGCACCCTCTAGTGACTCAGATGATCAGCTAGAAAGATCAGTTTTAAAACAAAAAAAGAATGAAGGAAGTTACATTCTAAAGCGAACGTTGCATATTCTGTTCAATTGATCATGTTCTTATGGTTTTAAGATGTTGATGATGACACTGCTCTCCAGCAATAGAAATAGTCTTCATTCATTTTTTTTTCCTAAAAGTATTAATTTATTTATATTTATAAATAGTTGAATCATGCTGAATCTAGCAGGAGCAGCATGCTGAGTGAAGTGGATATTGGTGTGCAGCTCTTGCACTCTCCCAGCTGGATAACCTCATATCTTCCACAGCTTTGTATTTAAGCATTAAGCACAATCGCTTGTTAGCCTTCTGTATCCTACTTCTCCGCAGAAATCTTATATTAAGTTCATTGTGAAATGTGGTCTTATGGTGTCTAACGTCAGTTCATACCAATGATCTAATTGCATTAGCCCTATTGTAATTACATTGCAACATCTATTTGTTAAATCTAGACTGAAAACGAGAGAAATTATCATATTTTCTACCAGCTTTGTGCTTCTGCTGATCAACCCAAGTTCAAGAATCTGAAATTAGGTAGGACTATTGATAGCTTTCTACCTTGAAAAATCTGTATCATACGAACTTTACCAGTCCGCCTTCTCTACTGATGAGGCATCTGTGTTACAAGCGACTATGTTGTTTTTAATCAGGCCAATTTCTGGGAAATAAGATTTTTCTTGAACTCAACAGTTGTCGTATATATTTTATGATTAGATATTTTAAACTTATTTACAGCTGCTGCAGAAAACTTTAGTTACGTGAACATGGGTGGAAATTCTATCATTGATGGTGTTAATGACCAAAAGGACTTCTTTGAAACACAAAAAACATTTTTACTCCTGGGTAAGTGATGATGAATCAATGCACAGCTTCTCAAATGGCTGTTAGTAAATGTTCCAACAGTTCCTGGTACTCAGCCATACAAACCACAAAGATACTGTGCTGGGTTAAGTGATCTCAGCTGGAGTGTTGGTTAGGGTGCGACAATTAGTGCCCGCGTCCTGGGGCTATGGAGGTGAAAGTCAGCTCGGATTCCTGCTCATGATCACTATCCAGTAACTCCTACAGTAAAATGTGCATGCCTAGATGTCGAATTGTCAGTAATGTGTCCCACCCCACCCCAGAGTTGAATAGCCTGTCAAGGCTCACTGTCTAGGAAAACACAAGAAGAATAACCACTTGAGTGAGCTACCCAAAGGACTGCTAGAATTGTGCAACAATATCCAAGGGAGAGGAACTGTGAAAAATGCAGAGGAAAAATTCAAATAGAGATTTATGAATGGCTCACTAATGAATGAGTAAAATGTATTTCACACTTTTTTGGTGTGGTGCTGACATTTAATGGACCAATTTTAATCCTGGCCACCCAGCGGAAACCGGGCGGGCAAACTGGTAAAATGGCCACTGCGTCTTACTACACCAATCCCGCTGCCTTACCGTGGTTTGTAATCTTAGCCTGCTCTTCTGAGCAGCTGAGAGAGACACACCTGCTGGAAAGCAGAGGGGTCGTACTTCAAGTATGCAATGACACCAATTTTAACTGGAGGTTTGGGTGGGAAGCCCTTGTGGCTTCCCCACCAGGCCAACCTAGCAGCAAGATGGGCATGGGACAGAAGAGGCCCAAAATGGTAAGTAGATTTTAGGGCTTTTTTTATAGGTCCCTTGTGGGGCAGTGGAGCAGACGTGCTCCGCCGGTCCCCACAATGAAACCGTGGGCGTCTCCTGCCCTGGGTATCCCTCCCCCTCCCTAATCCCTCTCCAAACTACTTATCTGAGTGCCGGGGCTGTCGCTTCCAGATCCCCAATGGCGGCCTGCTCCCTCCCGATATTCCACATCTGCCTACCGGCCAACCACCACATCCCTCCAGGGTCGGACGAGGCCTGGGAGTTCAAATCTCCTCACGCTGTGGAGGGCCGGACAGTTTGCCACCCACCTCAGCCCTCACCCACACCACGGCAGCCGGGGAAATTTAAATTCAGTTAATTAAATAAATCTGGAATTAAAAAGCTAATGTCAATAATGGTGACCTTGAAATTACCGGATTGTCAGAAAAGCACAACTGGTTCACTAATTTCCTTTAGGGAAGGAAACCTGCTGCCCTTACCCAGTCTGGCCTATATGTGACTCCAGACCCACAGCAATGTGGTTGACACTTAACTGCCCTCTGAAATGGCCTAGTGAGCCACTTTGCTTTGTTGCACTACCGCTACAACGGAAGTCAGCACTGTGGGCGTACCTTCATCACACGGACTGTGGCGGTTCAGGAAGGCGGCTCATCACCATATTCTCAAGGGCAATTCGGGATGGGCAATAAATGCTGGAATAGACAGCGACAACCACATCCCATGAACGAATACATTTTTTAAAAAAAACCACAATGCCCAGCTGGAAGTTGAAAACAGTGCTTAAATGTTATGTACATTGGCATAGTTGTGGAACTGTTTTTAAACTAGGCAGTTGCCACTGGTACATTTTAAATTGGACCAGATCCCAGACAAATCTTATTTAAAATGATCACTTTGCATCGAATTTGCAGCTGAAAACCTCTACTAATTCCGAAGTTGGTTTGATGCTGTGACACACCAAATGTAATGAGATGTTTAAATAGTATGTTATCTACTGCTCTTTCTATTTTGGTAGATTACATTTGTTATTAAATAAAATGTTACATGTTTCAAATGACTACTTATCTTAAGAAGCCTTTATTGTTTCTTTGGGCTAACTGCCAAAGCAGCAACAATTGTACAGAGGAATTCATCCACAAGTATTCCAGTTTTAAACATAGAACGTTTAAGCAAAGAAATAGGAGCAGGAGTAGGCCATTTGGCCCCTTGAGCCTGCTCCGCCATTCAATAAGATTATGGCTGATCTGATCATGGGCTCAGCTCCACTTCCCTGACCGCTCTCCATAACCCTTTACTCCCTTATCGCTCAAAAATCTATCTCCGCCTTAAATATATTCAAATGACCCAGCCTCCACAACTCTCTGGGGCAGAGAATTCCATAGATTTACAACCCTCTGAGAGAAGATATTTATCTAATATTTCAAGTTTGAAAGCTATGCTGTGACTTGGCGATCTCCGATTGATTAATCGGAATGCAAATCAAAGAAAGAAGAACTTGCATTTTTATATCGCGCTTCTCAGGATGTCCCAAAGTGTTTTATAGCCAATGATGTACTTTTGAAGTGTAGTCATTGTGTTAATGTTAAAGATCCGCACGGAGATCCGTGTGTCTAATTCATAGCGCACTCAATTCTCCATCCATTCGTTTTAATTGGGAGCACCACAAACCAGGTGTGCTGACCTCTCTGCCCAGTTCCCCGATTTTTACCACAATTGAGTAAGACTCTTCATTGGGAGCAGAGTCTCGCAATTTTTGGATCTACCATATAATAGCACAGCCAATGCAATTTGTATTGCTGCAAATATACTTGCACTGTAAATGTACTAGAAACTTTTTAATTCAAAAGAAAATGTAGAAGGCCAACAAAAAGAGAAGAGATGGAAAAGTAGGAAGTAGTGGTTAGGTGATGTCAAGTTTAAGATTTTAAAACCTCAAGGTATTTTCATCCAGTCACTATGTATGGCGATATCATTAAACATGGGAAAATTGCATGTGGTCAGTATTTCTAGTGAACTAGTAAACACACTTTCTTGAACACACAGCAGTGAAAAGACAGAATAAAATTTAAACTGGTTAGGAAATAAAAGACATCATAATTAACAATCAGTAGTGGATATAAAGTTTAAATGACAAACTGGATTAAACTTTTAAACTTTTACCCATGAGCTGGATAATAGATTCTGTATACAGCATATCTATAAAACAATTTTCCTTGTTTCTTATCTTAATTTTGTTTTCTGTCACCTGTACACATTCTCTCTCTCTTGGTCCAGTGATGCCAACAGATTAATTTGGAATCACTTCAGCTTTCAATAATTGAAATCTTCTAATCTGACCCGAGAAACACTAGGTGCATTTAACTGGAAATAAATCTGTGTTGCAGGCTTGAAAGAAGACATTCAGATGGATATCTTCAAAGTAATGGCAGGGATTCTGCATTTAGGAAATGTAGGAATAAGAGCTGTGGGTGACGATAAATCTTCAGTCAATGTAAGTTGCAGCTTTCAAACCTTCAGTATGTTGTGATATCTTATACTGCATCTCAGTAATAGTAATTATACAACACGAGGCCGCACTAATGTACAATCACTACATTAGTGATCCACTGTTATGTTTATATTCAGAGTATTAATTCATACCTGGAGCTCCTGAAATAAAAAGAATAATCATTCTAGGTTAAGATTTTTAATATATATTTTTTTAAATCTTTTAATTCAGTGTTTGATTGTTTTCATGCTGCTTTTGTCCTTAATAAGAACGTTTTAACAGGGTATATTAATATACAGCTGATTGAGGAGATGAAAGAGTGCAGAAGGGTTTTACTAGGATAGAAACATAGAAACATAGAAAATAGGTGCAGGAGTAGGCCATTCGGCCCTTCTAGCCTGCACCGCCATTCAATGAGTTCATGGCTGAACATTCAACTTCAGTACCCCATTCCTGCTTTCTCGCCATACCCCTTGATCCCCCAAGTAGTAAGGACCTCATCTAACTCCTTTTTGAATATATTTAGTGAATTGGCCTCAACAACTTTCTGTGGTAGAGAATTCCACAGGTTCACCACTCTCTGGGTGAAGAAGTTCCTCCGCATCTCGGTCCTAAATGGCTTACCCCTTATCCTTACACTGTGACCTCTGGTTCTGGACTTCCCCAACATTGGGAACATTCTTCCTGCATCTAACCTGTCTAACCCCGTCAGAATTTTAAATGTTTCTATGAGGTCCCCTCTCATTCTTCTGAACTCCAGTGAATACAAGCCCAGTTGATCCAGTCTTTCTTGATAGGTCAGTCCCGCCATCCCGGGAATCAGTCTGGTGAACCTTCGCTGCACTCCCTCAATAGCAAGAATGTCCTTCCTCAGGTTAGGAGACCAAAACTGTACACAATACTCCAGGTGTGGCCTCACCAATGCCCTGTACAACTGTAGCAACACCTCCCTGCCCCTGTACTCAAATCCCCTTGCTATGAAGGCCAACATGCCATTTGCTTTCTTAACCGCCTGCTGCACCTGCATGCCAACCTTCAATGACTGATGTACCATGACACCCAGGTCTCTTTGCACCTCCCCTTTTCCTAATCTGTCACCATTCAGATAATAGTCTGTCTCTCTGTTTTTACCACCAAAGTGGATAACCTCACATTTATCCACATTATACTTCATCTGCCATGCATTTGCCCACTCACCTAACCTATCCAAGTCGCTCTGCAGCCTCACAGCATCCTCCTCGCAGCTCACACTGCCACCCAACTTAGTGTCATCCGCAAATTTGGAGATACTACATTTAATCCCCTCATCTAAATCATTAATGTACAGTGTAAACAGCTGGGGCCCCAGCACAAAACCTTGCGGTACCCCACTAGTCACTGCCTGCCATTCTGAAAAGTACCCATTTACTCCTACTCTTTGCTTCCTGTCTGACAACCAGTTCTCAATCCATGTCAGTACACTACCCCCAATCCCATGTGCTCTAACTTTGCACATCAATCTCTTGTGTGGGACCTTGTCGAACGCCTTCTGAAAGTCCAAATATACCACATCAACTGGTTCTCCCTTGTCCACTCTACTGGAAACATCCTCAAAAAATTCCAGAAGATTTGTCAAGCATGATTTCCCTTTCACAAATCCATGCTGACTTGGACCTATCATGTCACCTCTTTCCAAATGCACTGCTATGACATCCTTAATAATTGATTCCATCATTTTACCCACTACCGATGTCAGGCTAACCGGTCTATAATTCCCTGTTTTCTCTCTTCCTCCTTTTTTAAAAAGTGGGGTTACATTGGCTACCCTCCACTCTATAGGAACTGATCCAGAGTCAATGGAATGTTGGAAAATGACTGTCAACACATCCACTATTTCCAAGGCCACCTCCTTAAGTACTCTGGGATGCAGTCCATCAGGCCCTGGGGATTTATCGGCCTTCAATCCCATCAATTTCCCCAACACAATTTCCCGACTAATAAGGATTTCCCTCAGTTCCTCCTCCTTACTAGACTCCCCGACCCCTTTTATAACCGGAAGGTTGTTCGTGTCCTCCTTCGTGAATACCGAACCAAAGTACTTGTTCAATTGGTCCGCCATTTCTTTGTTCCCCGTTATGACTTCCCCTGATTCTGACTGCAGGGGACCTACATTTGTCTTTACTAACCTTTTTCTCTTTACATATCTATAGAAAGTTTTGCAATCCGTCTTAATATTCCCTGCAAGCTTCTTCTCATACTCCATTTTCCCTGCCCTAATCAAACCCTTTGTCCTCCTCTGCTGAGTTCTAAATTTCTCCCAGTCCCCAGGTTCGCTGCTATTTCTGGCCAATTTGTATGCCACTTCCTTGGCTTTAATACTATCCCTGATTTCCCTTGATAGCCACGGTTGAGCCACCTTCCCTTTTTTATTTTTATGCCAGACAGGAATGTACAATTGTTGTAGTTCATCCATGCGGTTTCTAAATGTCTGCCATTGCCCATCCACAGTCAACCCCTTAAGTATCATTCGCCAATCCATCCCAGCCAATTCACGCCTCATACCTTCAAAGTTAGCCTTCTTTAACTTCTGGACCATGGTCTCTGAATTAACTGTTTCATTCTCCATCCCAATGCAGAATTCCACCATATTATGGTCACTCTTCCCCAAGGGGCCTCGCACAACGAGATTGCTAATTAATCCTCTCTCATTACCTCACACCCAGTCTAAGATGGCCTCCCCCCTAGTTGGTTCCTCGACATATTGGTCTAAAAAACCATCCCTTATGCACTCCAGGTACCAGAGATGGGGGAATTCAGATATGTGGAGAGACTGGAGGAGCTGGGATTGTTCACCAATGAGCAAAGAAGGTTAAGGGGCGATTTAATAGATGGATTCAAAATTATGAGGGGATTTGATAGAGAAGATCGGGAGAAAATGTTTCCACTGGCAGGTGGGTCGGTAACCAGAGCAGACAGATTTAAGGTAATTGACAAAAAATGCCAGGGTGGAGTTGTGAATGTTTTTTACGCAGCGAGCAGTTATGATCTGGAATGGACTGCATATATACATAAAAAGGCAAAGATTTGCAGGGCTATGGGAAAAGTATGGTGGAGTGGGACTAATTGGGGAAGCTTTTCCAGAGAGTGGCACAGGCACAGTGGGCCACAAGGCCTCCTTCTGTGCTATTTTAACTGAGTCTTAGGGCCCAAGTTTCCACATGATTTGCGCCTGATTTTTAGGAGCAACTGGTGGAGAACGGACTATCTTAGAAATCGCAATTCTCCACATTTTTTTTTCTGCAGTTCTAGTCAGTTAGAACAGTTTCACTTTGGAACAGAATTTTTTCTTCAAAAGGGGGCGTGTCCGGCCACTGACGCCTGATTTCAAAGTTTCCACAGTGAAAACGTACTCCAAGCTAACTTCGAACGGAGCAAGTGAAGATTTTTGTAGAGCTGAAAAAACCTTGTCTACACATTAAAAAATCAGGCGCAGGTTACAAATTAGGCGTCCAGAACGAGGTGGGGGGGTGGGGGGAGTGGGGGGGAAGGGAAGTCATTAAATTCTATAATAAATCCTTATTTATACTTATACAAATATTATACAAATAAATCCAACCTGAATAAAAATTTATAAGCAAAGAAAAGATTAAATAAACCATCTTCCTACCTGTGTGAAAGTGCTTCAGCCAGGGAGAATGCTGCAGGAAGCCTCACAAGTTGAGGAAACCGTTCGTTCCCGCGGGGGGGGGGGAGGAGGAAGCCGTTCCCGCGGGGGGGGGGGGGGGAGGGAAACGGCTGCCTCAACTTTCTGAGGCTTCCTGCAGCCTTCTCACTGCTGCAAGAAGCCTCAGTGCTGATGTGCTGATGGCAATGTGCTTTTATTAAAAAATGTTCAAAAATTAAACAGCTACAAAGAACTACAAAAATGGCCGAGTGCCAATGTTTCCTTCACACTGCGCATGCGCGAACGCTCCAACGCGCATGCGCAGGGTTGCTGGCAGGAAAAAAACTAATTTAAATGGTACCCGCCCCCTCCCACTTACAAAATCGGCGCGAGTGGTAGGCTCCGTCCCCCTGGGCGCCGCGCCAAGCAGACATGGAGCTGCAGGGCGCTCCAGAATCGCGCGTTTTTTTTCCGGCGCCCCGTTTTCGGCGCGAAAAACGGGCGCCCAGCTCGGAGGGGCGCCCGTTTTTTATCGTGTGGAAAGCTTGGGGCCTATGAACTGTTTGTGCTAAGTCAGAAATTGCCATCAACACAAAACCTTTACACAATAACATTTAAATTAATTATTAAGGAATAAAAGTACACGTAGCTACTGAGTTTTTAATTTTAAGAATTAAGCCGTAATGATCCTCATTCCATTTTATTGTTTTCCCCTAAACAGCATGATGATCATCATCTGAAAGTATTTTGTGAACTCCTTGAAGTAAAGCCACAGGCGATGGCTTATGGGCTGTGCCACAGAAAAATTGCTACTGCCTCAGACACTGTGATCAAACCCATGACCAAGGTTCAAGCAATCAATGCCAAGGATGCTTTGGCCAAACACATCTATGCTCATCTGTTCAGCTACATTGTGGATAACATTAACAAGGCTTTACAGTTTTCTGGCAAACAGCATACATTCATTGGTGTTCTGGACATTTATGGGTAATGAAAATACCAAATAATGCAGTGTTCATTTTGCAGGAAAATGTTAGTACTTATTTTGGGGCTTTAATTGTCTCTTTAGCTAACATTTAGCAAACTAAAATTTAGCTTAAATTTAAAGTGTTTATCGACATGTGCAAACTGCACCTCATTATCACTTTATGGGAAAAGAAACATTGTGACGTTAAAATTTCAACACTACACAGTGGGGTTCGCTTTGACTTTTGGACGACCAAATGATGGAGCGTGCTGGCCTGTTGCCCACACTTGAAGAGGTAGCTGTGATTTTGAGGTCCCCGCCTCATTCATGTTGGGCCAGTGAGTTGCGATGTGCCAAAAGGACGTCCCGACACAGCTCGCTGGATTGAGACCGACCAATATTGAGCCATTTTTGCCACAGCTCGGAAAATTCAGGTGGAGGCGTCACCATTGTGGAGGGTGGGTGGGGGGGGGAACGGGAGTGGGGGATTGGGTTGAGTGTCCTGGGATGGCGGTGGCCTAGATTATTATTGTGGACCAGGGAACATTCCAGCATGGCGCATGACCTGACCAGTTCCAATCTAAAATGGCAATTGGTCCACTGGCATATTAAAAGTTGCTTACTGCCTGAAACAGGTTGTCATTTTGGACACTTGGCGGTAGGCCCCTTTCAATATGCATCCGGCTGCATCATCCGGGTTATGAGGTGCTATTGCTTTGTCCCAATTTGGGGCCATTAAGACCCAGTTAATGCCACCAAATCAAGTAAGAATCAACACAAAAGTGTGCATCAATAATAAAAGAATAAATTGATTTTTCTTTTTTTTTAATCTCCAGGAGGCACTGATTCCAGTTCAATGAATGCTAATAGCTCTCTCTGTTACCTCTGATATGTGCGCATTAGGTCCATGCAGCGGAGCTGGTCTCCAGTCGTCTTGGTTAACCCTGGCCACTGGACCAAGACCTAGCTCTGTCAAGCCCGTGTGATGACTGGTGTGCAACGGCCACCACACGTTAAAAGAATTCACGCACAGGCATCTTCCACCCTTCAAGATTTAGTTCGGGACCTAGAATATTAGGTCTTTCATTGAAATACCTGTGAACTTTTTGGCAAGTCATCCTCGACTCGAGGGACTGCCTATGATGAATAGCTCTCTGATACCTCATGCAGGTGGCCATTCTGCATTAGTGACCCCAGTAAGCTATTCAACTGGGGAGAGCACCATCTCTGAACCTCATCCTGTCTTCATCCAAAGTTGACATAGCTACACTTTCTACCAGGGGTTGATTGACCTAACCTCTCAACCTACAATGTGTTGAAAGGGAGCAATTCAATTTTGGATTGGAGCAGGAGTACAGTTTTCTGTGCAACCAGCAAAGCAATTGAATTTACAAGCTTAGGAATCTTTTGTGCTTTCTCAGTGCTTAATGTTGAGATCTCTCATTACAATGGGCAGTTGAGAGGTACAATGACTGGATATTATTCAGTGAGACTGAATTATGGAGTTAAACTCCTGTATGATTTTATTTCTCTTCTCAAGCCCAGAGCACTGAGGTCAAATGTAGTATCTCAATTGTTGCTGTGGTTGAAATCAGCTAACTCCTCACAGATTGGTACTCAAACCTGGAATCTGTAAGGTTTAGTACTAATGTATCCATTATGCCATCAGGGAGACAATTGTGTTATTTAGAATTATATATAAATTTTGCTGTAAACTATTACATATCATTAATTCAAAAGGCAAGCAAAATTATTATTTTATATCCATTTAGGTTTGAAACCTTTGACGTGAATAGTTTTGAACAGTTTTGTATAAATTATGCCAATGAAAAACTGCAGCAACAGTTCAACTTGGTAAGTATTTCAATAGCATGTTCCCATTTTAATTCTATCATCTGTTCATCATTTTGATTATAATTTTAACCAACTCTATGGAATGATAGCAGTACCAATATCTGAACTTAACCATCATCTACAAGGTTATCTTTCCTATAATGAAAATAAATGCAAATTAAACACCTTAGATGTCAAATCTCTCCAGCATGTGTTTAAACTGGAACAAGATGAATACATGAAGGAGGATATTCCTTGGACATTGATAGAATTCAATGACAATCAACCTTGCATTGATTTGATAGAAGCCAAGATGGGCATACTGGAGCTACTGGACGAGGAGTGCCTGGTAAGAATGAAATGTTTAAATAATTGCCTACTGTTGATGAGCATTTAGGTCCCAGCCAATCCTTCAGGCTGCAATGAGAGATACACCTGGGAGTTCAGATTGAGGAGATCTGCTCACATACACAGTCCATTATAACATTTATTTTGCCGCCTTTGTTTTTTTAATCATCTTCGCAGGTTTTTATTGAAATCATATTCTGTTAATTTTGAAAGAATTCTAATTTTTTAATTGTCTACTTTTTATGCAGTGCATACAGTGACAAATAAGAATAAAGGGGAGTTTTGTATTTCCCTAGTTTTATGAGTTCACATGACTTTTCATTGGGCAGTAGATTTTTGGGTAAATTATTGAACTTTAAATTGGTACATTATTCTGGTCACTCAAGAATCTTTGATATTCAATAAAGAACAAAATATGACTGTATATCTGGATAACCAGGTTAGTCTGCCGGAGGGCATGAACAGCAAATAGTGGCCCAGAAATTCCAGCCTCCCAGGTCTGTACGGAGTGTGTACGGACCCGGGAAGGCAGCGCAAAAGCCGGTTTTCAGTGCACAATGCGCATGCGCTGAAAACCGGCTTTTTCGATCTGTCAGTCTGGAGCTTGACAGATCTTCCATATCTCGGGAGCCAGCACATTTGCATGGGCAAGATCGCAGTATTTGCCTATCTCTTGCTCAGTGGATGTTCTGAAAACACTTGCTCCAGATAAAAGCAGGTGCATAGCCAACTTTTACAGGCGTAAGAGTTTTAAAATACACAGAAACATTTTAAAATAAAATTATAAAAACACATTTTATTGTTTTAAAAACCCACCCCACTACGGTAAGTTTATTTTAAACCATAATTTAAAAAACGTTCTTTTAAAAATCAGAAAAATATATATTTTTTTATAATACATAAATAACTTTAATTTAAATTAATAAAAATATGTGGTGTTTATTTTCTATTTTTTTATTAGTGTTTTGTGTGTTTGGGAATCCCCCCCATTCATAATAATGGAAGTCCAACTTACGGAGTTCCCATTATTATGAATGAGAACATACTTTACCTGATTGGCTGCCCAGAGCCATGTGACTGCAGCTCCAGCTCTGCGCATGTCCTGACGTGCACGCACTGCTACGTGCAGTCAGTGGAGGCCTCGGGACCAGGAACTCGCGTGGGAGCAGCAGCTTCAGGTAAGTGCGCATCTTTTTAAAGTTTTTTACCCGATCGCTCGCGGGAAGCAGCTGACCGGTGTTTCTGGGCCAATGTCTTAGATGACCATTGTGCTTCCAATTTAAGTAGTGGAAATGGCCCACATTTCATTTAAATATTATTTAACTGCTATGAAGCCTAAAAGCCAGTGGTGCTCCTGATCATTCGTGTCATTTTAATACTTAGCAATGCCTGTATCAGCTTGATCTTTCTAGAATTAGACAGTAATGTATCTGGCTTATTTTATAGTAAAATATCTAAAACACAACTGGCCTGTTTTCCCATCTACCAAATATTGCTTTTCCAAGATGGAAGCTTTTTGACAATGTGAGGCCAGTACACCAAAAATACACAAGGGGCATTGATTAATCATGTTCGATAGTCAATTACCTTCGGATATTTCCAGAATAAGTACAACATAAAGGGGGACTAGGGGTTATGGTGGGCAGGAGTGCACAATTGAAGTGTTTCCAAACCTGTGCCACAATTGGCTTTATAACCACACGTTGACTCGTGGAGCTTGGCTATAGGTGCATCTGCTCTACAATTGTAGTATCTGAAATAGAGACACGTGGGTTATTATTGTGAGCGAGAAAGTAATTGTAAGTATCACATTAACAATCACAGAAAAATAAGAAGGCCGTTTCCAAGCACACAATAAATATCAAGTTGATTTTTGAAAATTATTTATACAGTTGCCACAAGGAACAGAGGAAAACTGGCTTCAGAAACTACAGAATAATTACTTAAATAAAAACCCTCTCTTCGAGAAGCCTAGAATGTTGAGCAAAGCCTTCATCATCCTGCACTTTGCTGACAAGGTAAGATACTGTCCGAGCGGTTCTGTTCTGCAGTGTCCTTGAACTTCTCCATTATTAACGACATATCTGATAACTGTGGAAGCTGAGATTTATAGTACTGGTGTCTTGCAATAAACTACTTTTTAGTTTTTCACCTTGTCAAGGTGCAATATGAATGTGAGGGATTCCTCGAGAAGAACAGAGATACATTGTACGAAGAACTGATTAATGTACTGAAGAAAAGTAAGGTTTGTGACCATCTCTGTAATGCAATGATCATTTATATAGAGCTTTTTGTAAGAAAGATTACCAATTTTAAAAGTTTGTTTACAGATATAAGGGTCGAAATATCCATCGCCGCTGTCCTCATACGATCGCTGAACATGCTCATTCCAAATTCCATTCTGTTAACATATTTATTTCATACGAAAACAACTCAGAATTTCTTCCCTATAGTAATTTACCTGCTGTAGCTAGTTATTGCAGTGTCGTCACCTATATAGGAGCCCGTTTCTTTTCTCCTCTTGTACTACAATTCCATACATGATGTCTGTGCACTGTGTGGGACTGATTGTCCTGCAGCTGAAAAGGGGTTAATTCTCCTTTAATGTCCCTTTATTTTCTACAGAACAGCTTCTAGTGGAATCTTAACTACACCAGTTCCTTTGGAGCTGAATCTGTCCCATTTATATTGCAGGGACACATCAAGCAACAGTGGAACAATTGCATATGCAACGCCTCCTTCTGCACAGTGACTCAAATATGCAACATAAAATAGCTGCCGGTCTTGGCAATGCACAGTTACTGCATGGTTGCATTTACGCCTTTATTATGCTAGTTACGGACTTCCTCCGATTTCTGGGGAATACTTGTACAGGTCAACAATGTGGCAAAAACCTTCGCACCTCACACTGCTGGTTTGCCATCCGCCTTCAGCCCCGCCCACACTTTTCCTGCCCTGAGTTAAAATTGGAACGAAAATGTCTGTCAGAATATAAGGCAGAAAGAAAACGTAGAACACATAGAAGATAGTTGCAGGAGTAGGCCATTCGGCCCTTTGAGCCTGCACCGCCATTCAATAAGATCATGGCTGATCATTCCCTCAGTACCCCTTTCCTGCTTTCTCTCCATACCCCTTGATCCCCTTAGCCGTAAGGGCCATTTCTAACTCCCTCTTGAATATATCCAAAGGCTCACTTACACTAGGGTTGCTGAACAGAAGAAAACATATCCCTATGTAACTTGTGTATGTCATTATGCAAACTCCCATATATTTATTCTGCAAAGCAGGTAAGTTGCATGTTACAGTAGTAAGAAATGTAATGTTTGAGAGCAAAATGTGATCTGCTATGATTGAGGAATTGGTGTTTATTGCCAATAGTTACAGCAGCCATATAAATGACATAGAACTGATACAGACACATGAATCAGAAAACACCAATTCTAATCACAAAAACTGAAAACTTGATACAGTTATCATAAGCAGTTCAGTGTTGATGGATCACACAACCAAACTTTCTATCGCTCCACTCGTGGCTCACAGATAAAATAGAATCATAGAAGTGTACAGCACAGAAGGAGGCCATTCAGCCCATTGTGTCAGCATGTCTGGACCATACACAGCAGGAAGTTCCCAGATTTTATTTCTGATCCGTGCTAAATTAGCTCATCTGAGATGGGGTGGCAGAGGGACAATACACTTAGCCACACTGCTCCTACTTAGGGAAAGTATAATTGCCCAGTTTCTAACTGTTGTATAGTTGAAATTGTGTGCGTGCGTGGACACTGAGTAAGCACAGGATCAAACTCGAGTCTGTGGAAACTTTCTGGCACTTAATTGTCAAGGCTCACGCTTGAGTAATGACCACTCAAGTGAGGTACTGGAGGATGAATAGTGCTTGTGGAACTGTACCCAATAAAGGAGAGGGAAAAAAATTGTCATCACAATTCAGTGTACATGGGAACTACAGCAAGCTGTCGTAAACATGGCTAGCCAAAAACAGTGAAATAGATCTTTTAAACAAAATAGACCAAAACACCTAGAGCAGGGTACAAAACTAAGTTAAAGCTCAGAAACATGGAATTGTGGTATGGAAAGCTTAAACGTATTGCAATGAATCTAGTCTTTGTGTGTTTTTTTATTTTAACTACACAGTTGAATCTCCTAGCTGATTTCTTTCAAGACAATGAATCATCCACTGGGAGCTTGAATGCAAGCATTAAAGTCAGGCCCGCGAGACCAGGGTTTAAACCCTTTAACAAACAGCATCGGACAACTGTCGGCAGTAAGGTACACTCGCGTCGAGACTCATTTTCTACACTGAGATGTTTTAACATTGTTGCAAAGTAAAATTGCATTTCTAACCCTACTTAAATAATGTGAATTACAGTTCCGTAGTTCTCTGCATTTGCTCATGGAGACCCTTAATGCTACCACACCTCACTATGTGCGTTGCATTAAGCCGAATGATTTGAAGCTTCCATTTGAGTAAGTTTTCTTAATCACCAAATACTTCCCAACTGAAAATATTTACTTATCCTTCTAAAACCAGAAAAAAAAAATCATGTTAATAACTTATATTTCTTCAGAGTGCAACATTGTAAGCTTCTATTTTTAGATACGATTCAAAGAGAGTTGTGCAACAGCTTCGAGCCTGTGGTGTTCTGGAAACTATTAGGATCAGCGCACAGAGTTATCCTTCCAGGTAAAGCTGAGCTTTTTGTACTCCTTTCATTAATGCTGAGGGTTTTACAAAGCGTTACATCGCATAAATATTGATTTTTGTTTTCAGATGGACTTACTTTGAGTTTTTCAGTCGTTACCGCATTCTGATGTCACAACAGGATCTTGCAATAAACAATAAAAAACAGATTTGCAAAGAAGTCTTGAAATGTTTAATTCAGGTCAGTAGGTTAAGGCAGTACAGCTAAATCACTGTTGTCCAACTTAGTGTTGTCCTCTGCCTTAGTCAATATATATTATATATTGGTTTTTTTTATCAGTTTGTCACAATTCTGACACTTGGTACATTGAAATCAATAAGCAACACTGTAATGGTAACACATTCTATTCTTACTTCCTCCACTATATATGTACAAGGAAATCACTGTGAAACACCAATATGTAATGTAAACTATAGAACAACAATTAACTTTTTTTGCTCCATTAATAGTAATATATTATGCTTTTAAAAGTGATCTTATGGAGATAACATAGCTATGGTTTGGGATAAGCTACAAAATCAAAAATGTATGCAATCAATTCATGGAGGTTATGTGTAACTTCAGATGTCTATAGTTAACTCAATATATTTTTTATCTTTGCATCGATCAATCAACAGAAAAACTGTGTAATCCAGGCACAATTGTCCCTATTTGGTTGTTTTTACGTTGCAAATACATGAATAAATAATAACCTTTTTGTCTTCTGCAGGATCCAAACCAATATCACTTTGGTAAAACAAAGATTTTCTTCCGAGCAGGGCAAGTGGCGTATTTGGAAAAACTGCGAGCAGACAAACTGAGGGCAGCCTCAGTCACGATACAGAAAAATCTGCGTTGCTGGATTCAACGCAAAAAATTCCTTGAGATGAAACAAGCTGCGATTGTCATACAACAATACGTTCGTGGGCAGCGTGCCGTACGGTAATAACTCTTCCTACAACACTGCAATTTACAGTGCTTTGAAATTATAAAACAATCCCATATGAAGAAAAGGTTTAATAAATGTAATGGAACTGCAATATACCCTTGTCTATATCAGTAAAGTTACCACTTGCGTTTATATACCACTTTTCACATCCTCAGAAAGTTCCAATGTGCGTTACAGTCAATTCATTACATTTGAAATATTTCATTGTTGTTTTATAGGCAAATGCAGTAGCCATTTTGAACACAACACCATCCCTCAAACAGCAAATGAGATAAATGACTAGATAATCTGTTTTTGGTGGTGTTGGTTGAGGGATAATTGTTGCCCGATACACTGAGAGAACTCCCTGCTTTAGTTTGAATAGGGAACTCAGTTCCACGTCACCTGAAATACGTCAGTTCTGACAATGCAGCGCTTTCTCATGACTGCACTGAAATATCAACCGAGAGATGTGTTCAAATCCTGGAGTGGGGCTTGAACCCACAACTTCCTCACTCAAAAGTGAGATTCCTAACACTGAACCAAGCTGACATAGTAAGATTAATCCTGATTATAGCTGCTTGTCAAATCACATTGTTTAATATCATTGCTTGTCAAGTTGTGTGATTTGATTTGAGAGCATGCCATCCTTGGCTCTCTTCCATGACATGCGACCATCAAACACCCGAGGAAACAATAAAAAGTGATTGTTTCAGAATAACACTGTGGAGCACGTCCCAAAGCAGTAATATATCTAGGTATTGAAATGGAGTTCATATTCCATGATGTCATTTCCACCTCTCATGTTAAAATGGTTGACTTACTGTTGGTTTCTTGTATTTAATTGTAATTTTAATAATATCATAATATATTCAGCTGTTCCTTGAAATGCTATTTTATCTCCTGGTCTAAAGTCTTCTGAAGTTGCTATTACTGACCAATTTATGTACACAAGTTTCCCACATCACCAAATTAAAAGTAATTCGCAGCTGAATTGATATTTTAGGATGTGAAACTGTACATCAAATTTTATTGATATTTTCTCAAGCTTCCAGGGGCTAATAATTCTATTGCTACAGTGCAATTCTCCATCTGGGTCTGTGATTCTAATTGAGGCTACTAACCACTATAATGTCTCACTGACATGAATGAATTTTCTGTTGATTGTGAAGCTGTACTGATACCAGGAAATATATTTAGCCAGCAGCTTGATCATACTCCATGTGTACAGTTCTCAATGGGGATACACTTCATATTTCCATGGGTACCATGCAACAATCCTTTATTTTAATTTTTAACTAGACACTACACATGACTGTTAAGAATGCACTATTTCTGCATTGTGAGATTTTTCCTGGATTCCTAAACCTATTTGTCAGGGATATGGGGCTAGAACCTGCACTTTTTTTGCATGCTTAACACCCACTTAAAGCCCATTTTACCTCTGAAATGACGTATAATGCCCATATAGCGTCCATTTTGGCACAAAATGGAAACAGGTGGGCATTTTTCGGAAACTTATCGCCGAGCGTTACTTTCCCCATGAGATTAATGCCGATAAAAACTATTACTGCCCGCCCACTTTTTTGGGACGGAATCAGCAGAATGGGCGAATTCAACATCCATAATATCGCCCAGCGTTACTTGCCGCATGGATTTAATGCCGAGATTCAATATTTTTGACTGTTTAATATATTCACTGTTTTTTGTCGTAAAGAGCATATTTACCCAAACTAGCGGCCATGGAAATCGGCCATCGTCAATTTCACCATCTCGCACACAAATCGCTACAAAGGCCCAACGTCTGCGGGACGCGGCAGTCGGAACAGCGTTGGTGAGGCGAGCGTGGGGAGGCCGACAAAGGCCCAACGTTGGCGGGAGACGGCAGTCGGAACAGCATTGGTGAGGCGAGCGTGGGGAGGCCGACAAAGGCCCAACGTCTGCGGGACGCGGCAGTCGGAACAGCATTGGTGAGGCGAGCGTGGGGAGGCCGACAAAGGCCCAACGTCTGCGGGACGCGGCAGTCGGAACAGCGTTGGTGAGGCGAGCTTGGGGAGGCCGACAAAGGCCGAGCGGTGCAGCTGCAGCAGGGTGAGAAGGCAAAAAAGAAGTAGAAAGAAATCAAAAGGTGACATCACAGCCAAGGGGGTAAGTGATTGGCTGGTGATTGGTAAGTAGTTTTTCTTTTTCTTTTTTTTTTATCAGTAAGTAACCTTTTAGCCTTGTTGCCAATTTAAGTTGATCTAAGGGTTAAGTCATGGCAGGACAGCTCGGACATGTGTTATGCTCCTTCTGTACTATGTGGGAACTCAGGGACACTTCCGGTGTCCCTGACGACTACGTGTGCGGGAAGTGTGTCCGCCTGCAGCTCCTGATGGACCGCATTATGGCACTGGAGCTGTGGGTGGATTCACTCTGGAGCATCCACGATGCTGAGAATGACGTGAATAGCACCTTTAGTGAGTTGGCCATACTGCAGGTAAAGGGTACACAGCCAGATAGGGAATGGATGACCAATAGGAAGAGCAGTGCAAGGAAGGTAGTGCAGGGGTCCCCTGTGGTCACCCCGCTGCAAAACAGATACACCGCTTTGGGTACTGTTGAGGGGGATGACTCATCAGGGGAGGGCAGCAGCAGCCAAGTTCATGGCACCGTGGGTGGCTCTGCTGCACAGGAGGGCAGGAAAAAGAGTGGGAGAGCTATAGTGATAGGGGATTCAATTATAAGGGGAATAGATAGGCGTTTCTGCGGCCGCAACCGAGACTCCAGGATGGTATGTTGCCTCCCTGGTGCAAGGGTCAAGGATGTCTCGGAGCAGGTGCAGGACATTCTGAAGAGAGATGGTGAACAGCCAGCTGTCGTGGTGCATTTAGGTACCAATGATATCAGTAAAAAAACGGGATGAGGTCCTACAAGATGAATTTAGGGAGCTAGGAGCTAAATTAAAAAGTAGGACCTCGAAAGTAGTAATCTCAGGATTGCTACCAGTGCCACATGCTAGTCAGAGTAGGAATCGCAGGATAGCTCAGATGAATACGTGGCTTGAGGAGTGGTGCAGCAGGGAGGGATTCAAATTCCTGGGACATTGGAACCGGTTCTGGGGGAGGTGGGATCAGTACAAACCGGACGGTCTGCACCTGGGCAGGACCGGAACCAATGTCCTAGGGGAATGTTTGCTAGTGCTGTTGGGGAGGGGTTAACCTAATATGGCAGGGTGATGGGAACCAATGCAGGGAGACAGGGGGAAGTAGAATGGGGGCAGAAGCAAAAGATAGAAAGAAGAAAAGTAAAAGTGGAGGGCAGAGAAACCTAAGGCATAAAGCAAAAAGGGCCACATTAGAGCAAAATTCTAAAGGGGCAAAGTGTGTTAGAAAGACAAGCCTGAAGGCTCTGTGCCTCAATGCGAGGAGTATTCGGAATAAGGTGGACAAATTAACTGAGCAGTTAGCAGTTAACGGGTATGATGTATTTGACATGGCTCCAGGGTGACCAAGGCTGGGAACTCAACATCCAGGGGTATTCAACATTTAGGAAGGATAGGAAAAGGAGGCGGGGTGGCATTGCTGGTAAAAGAGGAAATGAATGCAATAGTAAGAAAGGACATTAGCTTGGATGATGCGGAATCAGTATGGGTGGAGTTACGGAATACCAAGGGGCAGAAAACGCTAATGGGAGTTGTATACAGACCAACAAACAGTAGTAGTAAGGTTGGGGACAGCATCAAACAAGAAATTAGGGATGCATGCAATAAAGGTACAGCAGTTATCATGGGTGACTTTAATCTACATATTGATTGGGCTAACCAAACTGGTAGCAATGTGGTGGAGGAAGATTTCCTGGAGTAAATTAGGGATGGTTTTCTTGACCAATATGTCGAGGAACCAACCAGGGAGCTAGCCATCCTAGACTGGGGATGTGTAATGAGAAAGGACTGATAAGCAATCTTGTTGTGCGAGGCCCCTTGGGCAAGAGTGACCATAACATGGTAGAATTCTTTATTAAGATCGAGAGTGACACAGTTAATTCAGAAACTAGGGTCCTGAACTTAAGGAAAGGTAACTTTGATGGTTTGAGGCGTGAATTGGCTATAATAGACTGGCAAATGATATTAAATGGTTGACGGTGGATAGGCAATGGCAAACATTTAATGATCACATGGATGAACTTCAGCAATTGTACATCCCTGTCTGGAGTAAAAATAAAACGGGGAAGTTGGTTCAACCGTGGTTAAGAATGGAAATTAAGGTGAGTGTTAAATCCAAGGAAGAGACATATAAATTGTCCAGAAAAAGCAACAAACCTGAGGACTGGGAGAAATTTAGAATTCAGCAGACGAGGACAAAGGGTTTAATTAAGAGGGGGATAATAGAGTATGAGAAGAAGCTTGCCGGGAACATAAAAACTGACTGCAAAAGCTTCTATAGATATGTGAAGAGAAAAAGATTAGTGAAGACAAACGTAGGTCCCTTGCAGTCGGATTCAGGTGAATTTATAATGGGGAACAAAGAAATGGCAGACCAATTGAACAAATACTTTGGTTCTGTTTTCACAAAGGAAGACACAAATAACCTTCCGGAAGTACTAGGGGACCGAGTGTCTCGTGAGAAGGAGGAACTGAAGGATATCCTTATTAGGCGGGAAATTGTGTTAGGGAAATTGATGGGATTGAAGGCCGATAAATCCCCGGAGCCTGATAGTCTGCATACCAGAGTACTTAAGTAAGTGGCCCTAGAAATAGTGGATGCATTGGTGATCATTTTCCAACAGTCTATCGACTCTGGATCAGTTCCTATGGACTGGAGGGTAACTAATGTAACACCACTTTTTAAAAATGGAGGGAGAGAGAAAGCGGGTAATTATAGACCGGTTAGCCTGACATCAGTAGTGGGGAAAATGTTGGAATCAATTATTAAGGATGAAATAGCAGCGCATTTAGAAAGCAGTGACAGGATTGGTCCAGGTCAGCATGGATTTATGAAAGGCAAATCATGCTTGACGAATCTTCTGGAATTTTTTGAGGATGTAACTAGTCGAGTGGACAAGGGAGAACCAGTGGATGTGATGTATTTGGACTTTCAAAATGGTTTTGACAAGGTCCCACACAAGAGATTGGTGTGCAAAATCAAAGCACATGATATTGGGGGTAATATACTAACGTGTTTAGAGAACTGGTTGGCAGATAGGAAGCAAAGAGTCGGGATAAACGGGTCCTTTTCAGAATGGCAGGCAGTGACTAGCGGAGTGCCGCAGGGCTCAGTGCTGGGACCCCAGCTCTTTACAATATACATTAACAATTTAGATGAAGGAATTGAGTGTAATATCTCCAAGTTTGCAGATGACACTAAACTGGGTGGCGGTGTGAGCTGTGAGGGGGACGCTTGGAGGCTGCAGGGTGACTTGAACAGGTTAGGTGAGTGGGCAAATGCATGGCAGATGCAGTATAATGTGGATAAATGTGAGGTTATCCACTTTCGGGGCAAAAATGTGAAGTCAGAATATTATCTGAATGGCGGCAGATTAGGAAAAGGGGAGGTGCATCGAGACCTGGGTGTCATGGTTCATCAGTCATTGAAAGTTGGCATACAGGTACAGCAGGCGGTGAAGAAGGCAAATGGTATGTTGGCCTTCATAGCTAGGAGATTTGAGTATAGGAGCAGGGAGGTCTTACTTCAGCTGTACAGGGCCTTGGTGAGGCCTCACCTGGAATATTGTGTTCGGCTTTGGTCTCCTAATCTGAGGAAGGACATTCTTGCTATTGAGGGAGTGCAGCAAAGGTTCACCAGACTGATTCCTGGGATGGCAGGACTGACATATGAGGATCAACTGGGCCTTTATACATTGGAGTTTAGAAGGATGAGAGGGGATCTCATAGAAACATATAAGGTTCTGACGGAACGGGACAGGTTAGATGCGGGTAGAATGTTCCCAATGTTGGGGAAGTCCAGAACCAGGGGACACAGTCTCAGGATAAGGGGTAGGCCATTTCGGACTGAGATGAGGAGAAACTTCTTCACTCAGAGAGTTGTTAACCTATGGAATTCCCTGCCGCAGAGAGTTGTTGATGCCAGTTTATTGGATATATTCAAGAGGGAGTTAGATATTACCCTTATGGCTAAGGGGATCAAGGGATATGGAGAGAAAGCAGGAAAGGGGTACTGAGGGAATGATCAGCCATGATCTTATTGAACGGTGGTGCAGGCTCGAAGGGCCGAATGGCCTACTCTTGCACCTATTTTCTAATATCGCTCGCTCAAAAAACCACCCACAAAAAGTGGAACTAACCAGAACGAATCACAACGTTATGGACGCCATGTTATAGATCACATGTTGCTTCCTTTAAAAGGCTGCTGTGCTTCAACCTCGGCGGAGTTTGAATGTACTCTGCAGGTCGTTGGAGTTGATGTGAACATCTCTAAAAACATCTTGACCACAATGTGACTGATTGGAATTGAAGAGGTGTGTTCGTCAGGACATTCCTTCTTTGTGAGCAATCGGTGGAAAACAGAGAGCTACTGCAATGGGGCCTGTCCTTTTTCACCCTCTCTTGGTGATCAAATACATGCAGCAGACTCGACATCGCCGAAGGAACGCTCCACTGCATTATGTGCCCAATGTACGAAGTGACAGACAGATGAGGAGGACCAGACGTTACACCCCCTGCAAGTACAAGGAGAAGTATTCTTACCTCGACTTGCCTGACACCACCTGCCTTCGGAGACTGCGCTTCCACAAAGAGGTTATCACTGAGGTATGCCAGCTGATAAAGGCAGATCTGCAGCCTGCCGGCACCATCAGTACGGCACAGTCCGTCGAGGTCAAAGTCACCGTGGCACTGTCGTTCTATGCCTCGGGTTCTTTTCAGGCCACAGCTGGAGACATTTGCAAACATTCTCAGCACGCCACACACCGCTGCATTAGACAGGTCACTGAAACCCTGTACGTGCGCAGGAGGGACTTGATCAGGGAGGCACTGAGTGAGAGGGTTCTTGGATTCTCTAGAATTGCAAACTTCCCCAAGGTGCAGGGAGCAATAGACTGTACGCACATCGCGATGCCGGCACCTTTTCAGGATGCTGAGGTTTTCGGGAACCACAAGGGATTCCACTCCCTGAATGTCCAACTGTTTGTCAACCACCAGCAAATTATACTGGTAGTGAATGCTCAATTTCAGGGCAGCATCCATGATGCTCACATCCTGCGTGAGAGCACTGTATCTGACTTGTTTAATAATGAGCCACAAGGTCAATGCAGGAAGCTTGGGGACAAAGGATATGGCCTCGTCACCTGGCTAATGACCCTCCTGCGTGACACCCACACCGAGGCCAAGAGGCGATACGACGAATATCGTGGAGAAAACCATTGGAGTGCTGAAGAGCGCTTTAGATGCTTGGAACACTCAGGAGGCGAACTCCAATACCAATCTGAGCAGGTAGCTCAATTCGTGGTGGTGTGCTCTATGCTACACAACTTGGCTATCAGGAGGGGACAAAAATTGCCTGATGAGTCTGACAGTGCACTTCACCAGAGCGAGGATGAGGAGGCGGACGCTGACATTGGCCCAGACAATCAGGTTGACGCTGAAGCCATACCCCCGCCCCCCTGTAGACCGCATGAAAAGGCCCATGGTGGCATGATAGATGAAAGAGCCTTACGTCAGGAGCTCATCAATGATCGCTTTGCCTAAAAGAACGTTGGTGTTATTTACAAGGCTGCTGGGTGTGCAGGTCATACATCAATGATGGACATCATCATCATAGGCAGTCCCTCATCACCTTGGTGACAGTTAAAGTTTAAGTTGATTGAAGTTAAGTGTGATTTTACCCTTTTGATATTAAGGAATCACCAGCGTGTAATGGTGCAGCTATCCGAGCCAATGTGCTAAAGGTTTTGTTAAATAAAAAACATTTAAACCGAACATTAGTCTGAAATCATCAGTATTTCTGTACAAACCCCCCCCCCGCACCCTGCTTCTCCTCCCCACCTCTACCCCTTCCCCTTCCCTTCCTAACTCCAAGCCGCCTGGCCGAGGAGGTCCTCAGATTATGCTTCATCGGCGGGGGGGTGGTGACGGCGAAGCGCTGCTTGGACGGATGCGGGACAGGACGGTTCCGAGGTGGGAACGAGCTCCAAGCCATAAGCAAGATGTTGCTGCTGGCTCTCATGTGGTTGGCAATGGGGGTGCGTCACCTTGGGGGTGCAGTGCGGCACTCCAGAGCCACCAGTGTTCCTGGCGACCAGGTCCAGGGCCTCCTCCATCCCCTCCATGTCGTATCTTATTCGTTGGACAAAAACTCGGTGTCAACTATGTTCTTGGTGCTTAGTAGGCTTTTTGCTGCTGGTGGATCTCTGTCGTTCCTCCCACAATAGCCAAACAAGCACACACCACAGCCACACACACTTTCAATGCCTCTGAGCTCCCTCTCTCTCTGTCTCCTCTTCTGCACATGTCATGATGACCCTTGACCTCCAAAATCGCGGGAATCGAGCGTTGCCATGCCGTTGCTAAGGATGGCCACACTTTACGGCAGAAAGTCAAAAAAATTTAACGCTACCGCCCATTTGATACTGCTCGCGGTAATGCCCATTTTCAAAAATGTAAACTAGGTGTTTTGAGAATGGGCGAGAAGCCGGCGATCTGAAAACCCTTTTTTAATGCCCACTCCGGAAATAATGCCCATTTTTGGGCGATAAGCACAAAAGTGGAGGTTCTAGCCCATTAGATCAGGAATACAGTGAAAATTCACACATCCCCATTTTGTATCATCCGTAGCCTTTGTATGACACACAAATGTGGAATTAAAAGTCTTATTTGCATGATCGTGACAAGATAACATTTCTGTGCATTTTCTCAACCTAAAAAAAAAGTTAAATTGAGGCAATAAATAGATTCTCCTGTGGGACATGTTTATATTTTATTTCCAAATTGTTAATTTGACCATTTCTTACTTTAGATGTTGTTGCTCATTAATTATGGGATCACTTCATTGTGGAAATAAAGATTGCATCACCTGGAGTTGTATCAAGTGCCCCTTAAGGATATTGTGAAAAGAAAACATAGTCATGGCTCATATTTTGTTCCTTGTGAAGGACTGCAGTGGTTCAAGAAAGCAGCTCATCACCACTTTCACAAGGGCAATTAGGGATGGGCAATAAATGCTGGGTTTGCCAGCGATGCCCACATCCCATGAACGAATATAAAAAAACTGCAGGAGTAAATTGTTTCTTTGCTATGCATTCGACTTCATTTTATGGATAAAACGCAATACCCATCTCATGTGCTTTCCAGAATAATTACAAATGTTTTGTTTAATGTGTAATTAATATATATGTGATTTTAATTTAAGACGCGTATTGACTGCTACTACTCTAAAAGAAGCCTGGGCTACAGTTATCATCCAGAAACACTGGCGCCGATTTTTAGTGTCTCGTCTTTACCAGCTAATTCTGGTGGCCACCATTACAATTCAATCCCACACTCGTGGCTGGCTGGCAAGAAGGCGATATAAAGAGGTAAGATTTAAATCAGCAAAGATGCAACCTAATGGAAAGGTCGATACCAAATTAAGAGAATACCTAACTATTATCACTGCCACAAAGTGGAAACACACTCGAACTGCAACCACAACAGAACCATATCAAAGGAACTAACGATGTAAAAAGGAGACAGTAAAGAATGGTCAGGTGGCTAAAGAGAGACGTGGAAAATCGCAAAACTTCAGACACAAAACGCAAGCATAGGGAATTTTTTCAGTATGTAACAGAAAGCGAGCGGTTAGAAGAGAGAACTGTAAAGGATGTTAATGGGACAAAAACTGAAGATGACCATTAGACGGTCAATATACTAAATGAGTACTTCCTCTCGTATTCACTAGAAAAGCCATGCCCTCCATAAATAGCGATAATCCAAGTATAATTAATGCCTTCAATATAAGTGAGACGGAAGTCCTTGACCGTCAAGGACAAGAGAAATTCTGAGGGAGTCAGTGAATTACTGCTAGATTGGAAACAGGATAAAGTGGCGCCTATTTTGAAAAGGAGTGACAAGACAGATCCAGGCAACTACAGATTATTAGTTTTGCTTCATTAATAAGTAAAATAATTAACTCAATTATCAGGAGCAAACTCGATGACTGCCGATGTGATAATCTATTAAATAGCATGGATTCAGAAGGGAAATGTCTAACCTGACCAATCTCATTGACTTTTTTGAGGAAGTTATATTCCAAGTTGACTCTGGAAATCCGATGATGTGATGCACTTTGATTTCCAAAAGCAATAAGCAACAAAGGCTATTTAAGTTTGAAGCATTGGTTAATAAATCTGGGATGGATAAAAAATGTTCTGAAGATTAGAAAGCAGTGGGTACTTGTTAGAGGATTTGTGTGGGAGTGGAGAGAATGATGAATAAGGTGTCCTCTGCTGTTTCTAATTTACATTAATGACTTGGATTCAGAAACCCAATGTGAACTGGTCAAATTTGCAGAAGATAGCAAACCAGGAGGGACAGTTTAACCTGGGGAGCAAGCTCTAAAACTACAAAATGTATTAAAATAAATATGGGCTTGGGCCTAAAAAAAGGCAGCTGAAATCTAATACGGACCAGTGTAAAGTACTATACTTTAGGAAACCATCATAGGCAGTCCCTTGGAATCGAGAAAGACTTCTTCCACTCTAAAAATGAGTCCTTAGGTGGCTGAACAGTCCAATACGAGAACACAGTCCATGTCACAGGTGGGACAGATAGTCGTTGAGGGAAGGGGTGGGTGGGACTGGTTTGCCACACGTTCTTTCCGCTTCCCGTGCTTGATTTCTGCATGCTTTTGGCGTTGAAACTCGAGGTGCTCGGCGCCTTCCCGGATGCACTTCCTCCACTTAGGGCGGTCCTTGGCCAGGGACTCCCAGGTGTCAGTGGGGCTGTTGCACTTTATCAGGGAGGCTTTGAGGGTGTCCTTGTAATGTTTCCTCTGCCCACCTTTGGCTCATTTGCCGTGAAGGAGTTCTGAGTAGAGTGCTTGCTTTTGGAGTTTCGTGTCTGGCATGCGAACAGTGTGGCCTGCCCAGCTCACTTTAGGACATAGGACAAATTGGGCAACGCATGTACTCCATGAATGGTGTTGCAATAGGTGAGGTTGAAGTTGAAAGAGTTTTAATATACTCAATGCTTAAGATGTCCCACCACTATGGAGCAGCGAGCAACAAAGTAAATAGAACGCTGAGCTATATAGCCAAAAGGTTAGAGTACAAGTCAGAGAAAATCATGCTTAAACTTTATAGTGCTCTGGTTAAGGCATACCTTCAATAATGTGTCCAATCATTGAAATACAAGAACATTGTTCAAGTTGCGGAGAAAAGAGTGATCCTGAGCACTAGTTACAGCCTCAGGTTGGCAGGCTGTAATTAGTGGGGTGCCACAAGGATCAGTGCTGGGGCCTCAGCTATTTACAATCTATATTAATGAACTAGATGAAGGGACCAAGTGTAATGTATCCAAGTTTGCTGACGATACAAAGCTCAGTGGGACAGTAAGCTGTGAGGAAAACACAAAGCATCTGCAAAGGGATATAGATAGGCCAAATGAATGGGCAGTAAGGTGGCAGATGGAGTATAATGTAGGGAAATGTGAGGTTAATCACTTTGGAAGGAAGAATAGAAAAACAGAATATTTTTAAAATGGTGAGAAACTTTTAAATATTGGTGTTCAGAGAGATTTGGGTGCCCTTGTGCATGAAACACAAAAAGCTAGCATGCAGGTACAGCAAGCAATAAGGAAAGCAAATGGCATGTTGTCCTTTATTGCAAGAGAGTTAGAGTATAAGAGTAAGGAAGTCTTGCTACAATCGTACAGGTCCTTGGTGAGACCAACCTGGAGTATTGTGCACAGTTTTGGTCTCCTTATCTAAGGAAGGATATACTTGCCTCGGAGGCAATGCAACGGAGGTTTACTGGATTGATTCTTGGGATGAGAGGGCTATCTTATGATAAGCGTTTGTGTAGCATGGGCCTATACTCTCTGGAGTTTAGAAGAATGAGAGGTGTGCACGTTGAAACATACAAGAGGGATTGACAGGGTAGATGCTGAGAAGTTTTTTCCCCTGCCAGGAGTGTCTAGAACTAGGGGGCACATTCTCAGGATAAGGGGTGGGACATTTAAGACAGAGATGAAGAGGAATTTCTTCAATCGGGGTTGTGAATCTTTGGAATTCTCTGCCTCAGAGGTGCTGTGGATGCTGAGTTTCTGAATATATTCAAGCTAAGATAGATAGATTTTTGGAGTCTAGGGGAAATCAAGGGATATGGAGATCGGACGGGAAAGTGGAGTTGAGGTCGATGATCAGCCATGATCTTATTGAATGTCGAGGGGCCGTATGGTCTATTCTTGCTCCTATTCCTTATGAGCATTAGAGGACTGTTAAAACACTGAAGAAACTTGGGCTTTTTAGCCTTGAAAGGAAATGACTGATGTAATCTTATGAAGGTATAAAATATAATAAATTGTTTAGAAAAGGTAAATCTGGAACACTAATTCAACTAAACTCTGATAGTAGGACAAGTAAACTTCGGTGTGATATCAGGAAATTCTTCACACACAGAGTGAACACAGTGGACTTTTGGTTAGGGCAGTTTAAGTGCAAACCTTGGAATCCTTTAACAATCATCTGTATACAGTTTTCGGTGGATGAGTTAAAATGGGATGAATAGGATTCTTCATCTGTATCTATCTTCTGATCTTGAATTGTATCAAAAGTACATACTGTTGAGAAACAAAGACAGAACTTGTATTTACACAACACATCCGGACAACCCAAAGTGCTTCAGAGACAACGAATTACTTTTTGAAATATAGTTACTGTGGTCTGGTCGGCAAATGCAGCAAGTTACCTATAAGATTAGTATTCTTAACTGATCAACAACTGATCAACTGATCATAAATGCTATTTAGGTATAATTATTTAGTCTAAGCAACCAGTTGAATAGTTTTTTTCTATAGTTACTGGCGGTCACCAGTCTTAAATCATAGAAGACACCAATCTTTACTTTGTTCAACATTTCTTCTAGATGGTGCAAGACCAAAAAGCATTAATAATTCAAAAGCATGTCCGTGCCTGGTTGGTACGACGCAGATATCAAAGTATACGGCGGTTCGTTTTGAACATCCAGCTCACCTTCCGTGTCAAACAGCTCCACAAGAAACTGGATGAGCAGGTGGGTTACAAGTCCATCAGTCACCTAGTGGAAAATAAACAGAAATTTCAGTCGAAATAAGTAATACATTTATAAAAAGCTTAAAATTCCAAAAACAAATTCAACATTTTTGCATGTTTAAGCCTACTGTCACTTTGGTAATTTCCCGCAGCTCTTGCAAAAATGTTTCTGACTAAATGAAAAAGGAAATGCTAATACAATTCAGTGTTTGGCTTTTCTATTTGGTAATGTTTAGAAAAACTTGGCTAAATTAAGCAAACCGTAGCAGCTAATGTCAAGGCATAAATGTAAACAGGTTTTTGTTAAACCTATTGAAAATTGGCTTGCAATTCCTGTAGAAATGGCAGGATCTGAGCAACACATTAGAAATTGATTTTGGACATTGTGTGGTCTTATCGTACATGTAATACTTCGTTTGGTCTCCGTTACATCTCCATAGTTCTTGTTCTGTCATGAAGTGAGAAATATGATAATGTGCTAAAATAAAAGACGAATTGAGGAGTATATTTAATACTGAGGAAAACTGCGACAAATTGCAAGAAGACAGTAACAAACTTGCTGATTGGGTGTGTAAATGGCAAATGAATTTCAATATAGATAAGTGTGAGATGGTGCATTTTGCTTGGTGGAATAAGGAGGTGCCCAACTCCTTGGAAGATAAGAGTCCAAATGGGGTAGAGACGCAAAGCGGTCTAAAGGTATAGATTCACAAATCATTAAAAGTAGCAACACGGGTAAACGATAAGGGAATAAAGGGTTATGGGGAGCGGGCAGGTAAGTGGACCTGAGTCCATGATCTGATCAGCCATGATCGTATTAAATGGCGGAGCAGGCTCAAGGGGCCGTATGGCCTGCTCCTCCTATTTCTTATGTTCTTAGGTTAGCAAAGCCATAAAAAGTGCAAACAAAGCACTGGGGTTCAATTCTAGAGGAATAGAATCCAAATGCAGAGAGGTTGTTAAACTGAAATAGAACCTTGTTTGGACTACCTTTTGAGTGCTGTGCACAGTTCTGGTCTCCATATTACAAAATGTTCTAGAAGCACTAGAGAGAGTGCAGAAAAGATTTACAAGGATGATACCAGAACTGAGCGTACACCCATCAGGAAAGACTGGACAGGCCAGGTGGGGCCCTTCTCTCCAGGAGAAAAGAGAAGACCGAGGGATGACCTGATAGAGGGGTCTATAAAATTATGAAAGGGTTTGATAGGGTAGACATAGTGAAGATATTTCCACTTGTGGGGGTGTACAAAACTATGGACCGGAAATATAAGCTAGTCACTAATAAATCCATTAAGGAATTCAGGAGAAACTTATTTACTCGGAGAGTGGTGAGATTGCGGTAACTTGAGACCACATGGCGTGGTTGAGGTGATTAACGTTTAAGGAAAAGCTAGATAAGCACATGAGGAAGAAAGAATAGTATATATTGATAAGGTGAGATGAAGTAGGGTGGGAGGAGGCTTGTGTGGAGCATAAACACCAGCATAAATCTATTGGCCAAAACGGCCTGTTTCTGTGTTGTAAAATTCTATATAATTCTAATAATTTTAGAAATGTTATAAAACAGGTGAGAATTTTTAGAAATAATGGAAACGACAGAGATATGCATTGATTAGCAAGAGTAGTCCGCAGACTAGCTGCTCAGGGTGCTTCCATGGTTAACTTGGGTACCTCTGGTTAAAGTCTGTTTGGAAGAATTAATATGATTTGTCAGGTTACTCCTGTACAAAATTTAGAGAACTTATTTTGGAATGTTATGATAAGTTGGTTATGTCTTAGAAATGGATCAATCAAGTTTAATTGCACAACCTAGAAAAATGATTTGAATACAATATTTCTGAACATATTGATTTGATTCCTCCTCGCCTAGCTTGATGCATTGAATTTACCAGATGTTTATTCACTTGCTAAAAATGTGCAAGACAGATAAAATGATCTCAAAATATATGTTAACCTGCATTTTCTTCTGAAACCAGAACAAAGAGAACAAAGGGTTGCTGGAACGCTTGACACATCTGTCTACAATTCATTCTGCTGATACAGGCAGATTTCAGAAACTTGAGGATGAGTTTCAGAAAGCGTTGACACAAAAGAAATTCATTGAGGAGCAAGTGAAGAAATCCAAGGGGGAAACTGAGCAGGTATTAGAACACTAAATTGAATGAAGATGACTAATATGACCATTTTGGAGGGGAAGCAGAGGGGAGAATTAGACCAAATATTTTTTACTAAAATATTCACAAATCTATTTTATTAATTCCACCATTTGCAATTCACACAGACATTATCAGAGATTAGAAAGCAAACTTTATCACTGCAAGCACAAAACCAGAAGCTGGAGAAGCGACACCAGGAACAGACCCAGGAAATGAAAGGTATGTTATTTGTAGAAATAGTACTTTCATGCCAATATCGATTATACTGAGTGGTTTTAGTTAGCGGTTAGGTTAAGAATAATAAGAAAGCAAAAGAAGATTAAGCTGGCAAAAGAACCAGAGGCGAGATGAAGGTTTTGTTTTACACATTACGATTATTACGATCTGGAATGCACTGCCTGAAATCGTGGTGGAAGCAGATTCAATAACAACTTTGAAAAGGGAATTGGATAAATACTTGAAAGGAAAAATGTGCAGGGCCATAGGGAAAGGGCAGGGGAATGGGACTAATTGGATCGCTCTTTCAAAATGCTGGCACAGGTACGATGGGCCGAATGACCACCTTCTGTGCTGTATGATTTTATGAAACACCCATCAAGCTGACACATCGTATGCAATCTAAATTGTGCGATCTATTCTACCTTTTTACATCTCCTGAGGGATAGTTTTATACAACTGTTCCCTGATCCCCAAAGATAACACATTCGGCCCCACATCTTCACCAATCAGTTCTAATCTGCTGTCCCCCCACCCCCAGCCCATGGAATATTTGATTATCCTAGTCTATATTAATCCCTATAATTAGCAATTCCATGTCTTGACATTAACTGCTTTTGATGGGTGCCTGTTTCACATATTCACAGCTCAGTTGATGGAGAAATGTTTCTTCTAACCCCTCGTCTCGTTTGAGGCTTGCTGATTGTAAACCTTCAAACTATGTGATTGAAACACATGAACAGTAGCGTTGCAACTCTGAAAGTCTCTCCCTGTGAGTGGATCTCATATCTCAGGGTTACTTCCCGATGTACAATATTCCCTCTTTCACTAATGGAAGATAGGGGCTCCTAATGCTAAAACTTACAGAAAAATGTCAGAAAATCAGATTAAGAAAAGAGCATTTAGCATATCTGAATCATTGTGTAGATAGGACGCACAAAAAACAGTATATCTTTCCTGCCTTGGTGACCACCCATATTCCTATATTTAGCCATCTATTTTTGAATTCCTAAACTAAGTCTTCACTCACTGTAGTCGGAGGTCGCTTAAAGTAAAATTTTATACTAATGGTATGAAACAACAATTCCTGTATTTATAGAACATCTTTAGTAACACTTCCCAAGGTGCTTCACAGGAGCATTAACAAAACAAAAATTTGACACCGAGCCACATAAGGAGATATAAGGACAGGTGAAAAAAGATAGGTTTTAAGAAGCGTCTTAAAGGAGGAGAGAGGTGGTGAGGCTTGGAGAGGAAATTCTAGAGCCATAGCCGCCAATGATAGAATGATTAAAATCGGGGATGCGCAAGAGGCCAGAATCGGAGGAGCGCAGAGATCTCCAAGGGTTGTAGGGCTGGAGGAGGTTAGAGAGATGGGGAGAGGCGAGGCCACAGAGGGATTTTAAAACCAGGATGCAAATTTTAAAATGGAGACATCACCGGACCAGGAGCCAATTTAGGTCAGCGAGCACGGATAACAAGTGAACGGGACTTGGTACGGGTTAGGACACGGGCAGCAGAGTTTTGGATGAACTCAAGTTTATAGAGGGTGGAAGATGGGAGGCCGAACAGGAGTGCTTTGGAATAGTCATGTCTTGAGGTAACAAAGGCACGGATAAAGGTTTCAGCAGCAGATGAGTTGAAGCAGGGGTGGAGACGGACAATGTTACAGGTGTGAAAGTAGGCTGTCTTGGTGATGGAGAAAAATTTAATTGAATGTGTGTTGAATAAGAGTTTGTTTTGGCTCCCTTTAAAGTCTGTCAACTTTACTTAGTGCTTGCCTTGGATCTGTTGCAAATGATTATAATGAGGAGCCAACCAGAGAATGCATCTATAATAATGTTGATCCACTTGTTAAGCTGCTAACCATACAATTAATGAGGTCAAACCTGCAAAAATTGGCTAAACCTCCTGTGCAGTGTGCATGACGATATACTGATTGGCTTAGGTAAAAGTGTGGGATACCTAATGCACCCAAATGGCCTGGCATTTGTGCATGATGCCATTGGCAACTGTGGTTACTTTAAAAAAAATAAATAGAAACCTGCAATGTTAGCATAAATTATGAACTCAAGTGCTGGAGTGGGCCTTGAATCCACAACTTTCACACTTGGGAGAGGGTGCTACCAACTGAGCCAAATTGGCAGCACCTTTTTTGTGAAGGTACTGCTGTAACAAATAAAACTGAGAAATGTCTTTCACAGATTCTTGCTGAGCTTCAAAGCAGTTAATGCAGACTTAGGAAACCAGTGATTAGAACTGTACCAAGACACTCGACTTCTGTAGAATTCTAGCGGGAGACATTCAGGAGCGCCCCGTTTGGGACACTAATTTTAAAAGTAGAAAAAGTTAGCGGCAGGCGCTTATCTTTTTCGACTTTAAAAAAATTCGAGGGTAGCGCTCCAGGAAGGAAGTGGAGAGTTAAATCAGGCGCTTCACTTCCTTCCTGGAGCACAATCGGCAGCAGGCGAGGCGGTGAGTGGAGCAGCGCTGCACACTGGGCCGACAACAATGCCGCGATGAAAGGCTACTTCCCTCTCTTAAAGGAAAAGGCCATCGCTGCAGGCTCTGCAAAAAAAAAAACCCGATCAGCCCAATGCACTGAAGCAGAATGGCGACTGATCGATTGCAGGCACAGAAGACCGGCCAAAGACCTGAAAGAGAAAAGGTAAATTTGTTTTATACTTACCTCGGCCACCTCGCCTTTAACTATCGCCCCCGACGCACCTGACAGAAGTTCGGGTCCAGGGCGATGCGCACAGTGATGATGTCACAATCTCCGGGCGAAGGAGATCGGGCGCAACGCTGTACCGCCGCCGCAAATCTCCAGGAGTCGATGTTATCACCACGCCTGTTCGGAACCCGGTTCGCGCCCCGTTATCGCCCTCCGGAGGCGATAACTGGAGGTGCTAAGGAGGACAATTTCTAGGCCCTAGGGTCTTATTGTATACTTACTACACCATGAATATTTGTTTAATTATTTATGATTGTTCACAGAAAAAATGACTAAAATCACACAGCAGCATCTTGGTGATCTCGAAAGGGAAGAGCGGCAGAGGAGGTACAAAACCCTTGTGATACTTGTATCTTGTTATGTTTAAGAGATTTACTCTGTTTTCCAAGTAAAAATTGGGTTTTCTCCAGTCTTAAAATAGTAATTGAAAAGATATGCTGAACAAGGACGACGCAATGTAGGGCTTGGTTTTAAGCATATGCAATCGCATAAAATTACAGTGCACTTCTTTTATAATTAATATTCAGGAACTGCTGCAAAATATGGCAGTGTCATACTAACTGATATCACACCCATGAGAGAGTATTTAAACATATGCACAGATATATATTTGTACATACTTTAACAAATTGCTGCATAGTTTGTGAAGGAAAGCTGCCAAGCATTTTTCAGCAATGCTACTGATTCTCTAATTGACATGTGCTGAACAAAATGTTATTAGAAAGCCCAAGCTGTGGTGAGCCTCTAAGGAGTACAGGTACAACATCCCGAATCCGGGATCCTGAAAACCGGACATTTGTGAGGCGGCTAAGATGGCGCCATTGGGCGGCGAGGGACGAGGAAAGCAGTAAAAATTGCAGCGCCGGGGGGGCCGCGAGGAGCGGAAGATTGGCGGGCAGCGAGGAGTGCCAACAGCGAGGTCCGAAATCTGGCAAAATCCCAAAAACCAGCACAGATTCGGTCCCGAGGTAGCCAGATTTCAGACGTACCTATATTATGGTTTCTGGGGCAGGCTGGGTTTCAGTAACAGCCTGCTTCAGCAAATCAGTTTGAATCCCATATTAGATATTCATTACTGGGAATATTTAAGCTACAGTGGGTGTGATATCTCCTGGCAGATAAACTACTTAATGTACTTTTGTGGGTTTATTTTATGAATGAAGGAGCTTCTTTTACCCTGGTGACATAATTGCTCATCTTTATGTGCACATCTGCTGAAGAGCCATGCAGCCACTTGGAAGACAACACTTCCCTTTAATAGTTTACGCCTACAAAACAACTTGCATTTAATGCAGAAAAATATCACAAGAGGCATAATCAAATGAAATGGACACTGAACCAAAGGAAATATTAGAAGGAGTGACTAAAAGCTTAGTCAAAGAGGTAGATTTTAAGGAGGGTCTCAAAGGAGGTGGAGGGGGCGAAGAGGTTTCGGGAGATAATTAAAATTAAGCATGTAACAAATCCACCGGCAATATTTTTATGTGTGGAGGAACAAAGATGGGGGTTCACTGTAGTAAAGAGTAGATAAATTTTCATCAACCTGAATTGCTTAGAACTGAATTCACAACTTTCTCTAACTCTTTTGGATATAGATAGTTTGTAGAGTTGGTTGAGTGCATCTTTAGAGAGTTTCTCAATACAAGTGTAGTGACTCAAACAACTTCAAGCTGCTCTTATGGAAAGTTGGTGAAGGAATGCAAGCCTGAACATGGAAAAACCCCATTCCCAATCTGATGCTCTGATTCAGATTCCTCATTCAAACTCAGACCTAATCCCTGGATCCAGAACTTCAGACTGAAATATCGGCCAAGTAAATGGATGAAAAGAAAAGTATTGACAGAAGTTAATGTTTCCTAGCTTCAGAATTTGTGAGAATCCCATGTGAAATCTGCAGCTAGTTTATAGGTCTCGTGAGTGAAGAATCATTTCTGTCTTGCCAGCACTATTTTTCTAAATTCTGTGTGATTTGTCAGTTATTTTCATTTCACAGTACAGCATTTGACAGCACAGGGAACAATCCGACTATTATTCTATTAAAAAGAAATTGCACTTTGGAGATATTACATTATTTGTACTGCTGTTTCTCCTTTTTTAATATGGCTGGCAATATTGTATGTGTTGTAGGATCACAAAAACAGCCTGGGCAGAATTTTATTTCTGTACGCAACAGCATTATGTCTGTGCTTCAAAACATTCTTTCTCAATTATAAAAATACCAACCTTTTCCATTCATGTATTTTATTAGTTATCTGTGGTGAAAGACTATGGACATGTTTAAACGTTAACACAATAGAACACGCTTCATTGTTCATTTTCATTGTACAATGCCCTATTATTCCTCACATCATTATTTTTATTGTAGGAGTCACTTATTTTTGGCATTACCATTATATAAATCTTCAGTTTTCACAATGCATGATATTTTCATAAAAATCGCACAATTTGTGTTGTCACATTTAAGACATCTGCTTTTTGTCTCTGGATTCTGGCTGTGTGGTTGTTGGGAATTATAAGCCAAGAGCAATAGCCAATAGAATGTAAAAATTCAATTTGGAACAGCAAAGAGATTTACAAACAATTTCTTCCTGAAATGGGCCTCTGTTGTCAAAATCAAATTATCTTTTAGTTCAATGCCGTTAAGAAGTTATTGGAAATAAAAGTTACACATATGCAAAATAGGCAAATGCACGAGGGAAGAATTTAGCAACGACTGTGGGGTAATGCACTTTTGAAGATGCAGTAATTTTTCTGCTCTCTCCTTGTCAGAAAAATTGAGAATAATTTTCAGATCCAGAAAGAGGATTACGAAAAGCAAATAGAAGCACTGATTGATGAAGTAAACCATCTACGAGAGGAAAGAATCCAGTTGCAGGAACAGATTCAGGGCGAGTACCTGGTAAACGATAGTCTGCGGAAGGATATCGCACAACTAACCAATGAAGCACTGGTAAGTGTGATAAACTTTTTGTTTTATAACCTCCTGAAAGACCATTACTCTGATTATATACTAAACAAGTCATCATCATCATAGGCAGTCCCTCGGAATCGAAGAAGACTTGCTTCCGCTCCTGAAGTGAGTTCTTTGGTGGCTGAACAGTCCAATACGAGAGCCACAGACTCTGTCACAGGTGGGACAGATAGTCGTTGAGGGAAGGGGTGGGTGGGATTGGTTCACCGCACGCTCTTTCCGCTGTCTGCGCTTGATTTCTGCATGCTCTCGGCGTTGAGACTCGAGATGCTCAGCGCCCTCTCGGATGCGCTTCCTCCACTTAGGGCGGTCTTGGGCCAGGGACTCCCAGGTGTCAGTGGGGATGTTGCACTTTATCAGGGAGGCTTTGGCTCGTTTGCCGTGGGGGAGCTCAGAGTAGAGCACTTGCTTTGGGAGTCTCATGTCTAGCATGCGGACTATGTGGCCTGCCCAGCGGAGCTGATTGAGTGTGGTCAGTGCTTCAATGCTGGGGATGTTAGCCTGAATGAGGATGCTGATGTTGGTGCGCCTGTCCACCAGCCTGTCCTCACCGCACAGCACTGCCCCCCAGTTATCAAGATCCACAGCGCGGCCTTGGACACTGTGGACCACTTCCCACATCTCGGGAGCCTCCTATCAACAAGAACAGGCATCGACGACGAGATCCAACACTGCCAACAGTGTGCCAGTGCAGCTTTCGGTTGCCTGAGGAAAAGAGCGTTTAAAGATCAGGCCCTCCAAACTGCCACCGAGCTCATGATCTACAGGGCTATAGTAATACCCGCCCTCCTGTATGGCTCAGAGACATGGGCCATGTACAGTAGACACCTCAAGTTGCTGGAGAAATATCACCAACGATGTCTCCGCAAGGTCCTACTAAACAAGTATCCCCATAAGGTCTGGCACATTTTATTTCTAGTTCTATAGGCCATGGGACTACTTTTTGTATAGTTATTTAATCTGTGTTTTGGTCCTCACCAGACTCTCCAATCATTCTTTATTATATCTGTTGGAAGGCAGTTTGTAGATCAGCTAAAGAACCTGATCAGTTGTAAGCACATTGTACTTTTATCACCATGCAGGCATTGCACCAAGGGAAATATTTCCCACTGGCCTTTGGTGGTGATAAGACTCCTGGTTGCCACAGTATGCACCTGAGCTGTACAGAGCAGGAATGTCCCAGTTCAAATTTCTGGTCTCTGCTGACTTGGCTGATCTCTGCTGGAGTGATGACCCAATGATCTATCTAGAAGAACATCAAGTGAAGACATAATTAGTTTCCTTTTTGATGGGCACCAAACTTGAGTAGCCTACAGATGCTTGCTGTCTAAACCAAAGGATGATAATTTGGAGACCCTAGCCCTTTGGCACTGAGTATCAAGGGAGGAAATTAGAGGTGGAGAACAAAATTGAATCATCCATTTGAACTGAGCTTTCAATGTGCCCTCCCATTTCTGTTTATACAAGGGTCTGCTGCCAATTCTTTTTCTGCACATCCTAACATCTTTAACCCATTTACCTCTGCAATGTGAAGCTTCACTTTTAAATGCAAGGTCGAATCAGAAAGTGGATTTTTGATTGAAGCAATTTGGATGGTTTAGATTTGCATATTTAATTAAGTGACCAGATTTTCAGGCACATATTGGCCTGGATTTCAGGGGGCCTATGACCCGTACGCACACGTAGCTGTAAGTGCTCTGCAAGGAAACCTGCGATCTGTCAAGTTTCAGCTTGATGGATCATATCCACATGCGCAGGAAATAGACATTCACTGGCGGAGGGTTGGGCTATTTGCCCAACTCCTTCCCAGCGAATGCCCACAAAAGTCTTGCGTCTGAGGAGGGGCCTTCTTTTACCAGCGTAACGGTTTAAATAAATATTAAAATAATATTTTTAGAATCATTTTAAACATTCTGAAACATTTAAAATTAGTTTAGCTATTTTAGGCTCCTTTAAAAATGTTTAAATTTATTTTTCAAAAAATTTAATTTTTGTTTTAAATGTTTAATTAAATTGTATTTTAATTAATTTTAAACGTGATTTATTTTTATTTAGGTTGTGTGAAAATATATTTTTTATGTCATTATTATGCTTTTGGGGATTCTGTATGTAAATGGAATTCCCATAAGCATAATAGGAATCACCCTTTTTGATTGGTTGGGCTGGCCCACGTGATCCCAGGGAACCTTGTGAACTGCATGCACCCCTAGGATACATGGGCCTTTACACAGGCGTATACCTGCAGGTCCAGGACTGCAAGAGTCCGAAGATACAGAGGTACCAGGTAGGTGCGTACTTTTCTTGCGGATCAGAAGGATTTGCCCTGACTGTAATTTCAGGGCCATTGTTATTTGCCCACTGGCACACTATGAATTCTTCAGGTCATTCTGTCATCTCAGTGACCACAAGGGTTAGTTTGTGAGACATTTGTCCTTGTTATACTTGCTTCCATCTGCACTCTTGTACTTCGCTGCCTGATGTACAAACCACAAAATTCAAATGTTAGAATGCAAGAAAGCATGTGTTCAATAACTCAGACTTATGAACTTTATGAACAGTGAATCCATTCAAAAATAGGTTTCAGTACACTGGGCCCTGCCATGCTAAACATCTGTGACTTGAAAACTAATTTGTCACTAATGTAATTTCAAAAATGTCTACATTAGATTTTCAGGAACTTTACAAGAGTCTTTGCTCTCATTAGACAATTCATTTGATATTGTGCAAGTTGGAAATCATACTTGCTGTAACTCTCAATGGTGATCTCATTAACATATATATTTAAGTAAAATCTTCTCCACGGGTACTGGATGAGATTTGTGAAACTTCCTCATCAGTTATGTATGATTGGCTTCGAGAATGTATTTATGGTCATTCTAAATGTTTGAAAATTGAGTTTTTTTGTTACTGTTCGACAGCTTTATTGATTGCTCTCCCACAGATGTTTCTATGTGTGCTTTTCACACCAGTTTTTTTTTGTAAGAGTTGCACAAAATTCTTGTTTGATGTGCCTGAAAAATAAGATAAATCATTCAAAGAAAACCAGCACATGCAGAGCATCAGTTTTACTGAAAGCAATTGTATACATGCATTCCAACTAATATAATAAAGTAAGTTAGGTTTACGAACCCCTGTCACTCTCAACAATCACAAATCTTGGAATGGCAATATTATTTCTTACAAATACAATGAATTCTGACAATTATACCCAAAATGTTAACCTTTTTTTTCTCTTTACTTATATTGACCTGGTGTGTTACTAGCAGCTTCTGTTTGTGATTTAGATTACCATCATTTGCAATTTGCAACAAAAAAGTAACCTATTTGTACAGTTAGACATATGTTTATGTCAGTAATCTTGGCCCACTTATCAATCTGCATGTGACAATGGCTGACGATTGGAGTTCATATAACCTCGATATGAAATAATCGGTAATGCTTCTTTTCACAGATAATTCCAAAACTTAAAGGGGACGTTGCAACTCTTGAAATGAAGAGACAAGATTTAGAAATGTGCATGCAAAAGCAAAGAAAAGAAATGAGAGGTAAAACTGGTTGAGTGCCCGTGAAATTGAACATTGTATACTATAAACATTTTAATAAAATACATAAGGAAGTACACAGTAATTCTTGGGCACTGGGCTGCTCCTTACTGGTGCCACTTTTATGGGCTGTATGTACAAAACTTTGGAAAACTTAAACAGCATTTCTTTTCCTTTCTCCCTTGCTGTTTTTCCCTTCTCAGCCTTTATTCCCAGTACACATCATCCATCCCCTGGCTACTAATGCAGGCAGGTGACTCAGTGATTTTACATGAAATCAGCAAACCTAGCACTGGTGGAGCTTAGAAGTTGCCATTTTTCAGTTCTGTAAGGCTCAACCAATTAAGGGAATCATTTGTTGAGCCATCAGGGGAAATTCCCTGTATTATTCATTATTAAATAATTTTGGGGATTAACTGACATTCGAGAAGAGAAAGCAAGTTGTTTTTTTTTTAATGAAATTGTACTCATTGGGGTAAAGGGATGCTGATGTTGAGTGATGGAACATCTTTCTATTTTTGCAATTAGTGTCAGCATCGAGCCTTCCCAGCTCCTGTGACAACAATTAGATGCAGAGTAAAGCTCAGTCTACACCACTCCAACAATGCTCCTCAACTCCAACATTAGAAGAATGCTCCCAAATGTACCAAGTTATTATTTAGGTTTTCTATACCACTTTGGTGGTTTTTCTAAGTGAGACTATCAAAACATAGATGGTTCTTGTTTTAGACTCAATACCAAAAACTAATTTTACTTAAGGGCTTTACAACCATTGGAGAGAGCAATGTTTTACCCAATATGTATTGACGGGTTAAAGCCAAATATTGCAGAAATAATGGGTTTAAGTTTTGCTCTACTGCACCATCTAGACTTTTAGGCTAATAATTTTTTTAATGCATGTATACATGATTATCAATTATATATTCAGATAAATGGTTGGCCTGGAATCATATTTGCTGTAAATAGTCAGTTGTTAAGTTTGTTTAAGAAACATTGAAGTGCCTGGTAAGGACCAATAGATATACATGTCATGCAAACTGAATGCATGGCTCAATATTTCAATAGTTTTGTCCATACTGAATCATCAAGGAACACTCAGCAGCCTTTTGCAGATGCTGTCCCCTTGCTACTTAAAATGCATAGGAGAAACTAAGGGGGTAACTTTCACCTATGGCCGGGGTGTAAAACTGGCGATATTGGATTGGCCGCCCGTTCTACACCTCTCCTGATGGAAAAGAAAATCAGGCGGGCTGTATATCAGTCAGCTGATCCAATACTACTGGTTTCAAGCCCTTGCTGACATTGAAAATTACTCCCTAAGGGCTAGATTATCGTCAAAAATGGTAGTTTGTCGCCAAAATTACCGTTTTCGCTGCGCAACCGTTTTTAAGCCTAAATTTCAGCCTTTACATCTGCGTCCGGTAAAGTCGGCATTGCACGAGAATTTGCAGCGCAAAACCATGAGTTTCGGCAACTTTAGTCTGGGGCCGGTAGCGCTGCGAGAGAGGCCTTGGGAAGGGGGGGACAAAAAATTGCAAAAAAAACATTCACAAAACCCTTACCTACTAAATCGCTGAAAAATTATTAAAAAATAAAAACTTTAACTGACCTTTTTAGCAGGTCTTCAGTCTTACCGCTGCTGGCAGGGCTGCACCGACAGGTTTGATCCGTCGGTATTCTGGGCGGGGGGGAGAGTGCCGAAAGTATGACTGTAACACAATCCGCGGCGTTGCGCGTCGTTTCACGTCGGCGTTTCACGTCGGCGCTCCTCTCCTCGACGCTACGTGGAAGCGCCACCACAAAAAGGTGCCCGAAGATCCCGCCGACCGGGTTTTCATCGCAGAGGGTCAAATCGCGGTGAAAACCTGGTCGCAAAGTTGCCGGAAATCTAGCCATGAGTGTTTATATAGGGGAGCTTTTTTAATTTAAAGGCTTACTTAAAACTGGTAACAGTGGTGATCAAACAGAAAGTGAGTTGTGTTTCTGCTGATTGCTATTTTGCTTCTTAACATGAATGAATCTTCATGCAAAATTCTAGGCTGACACTCCAGTGCAGTGCTGAGGGAGTGCTGCACTGTTGGAGGTGTCGGCTTTCGAATGAGTCGTTAAACCGAGGCCCCATCAGTCCTCTCAGATGGATGTAAAAGATCCCATGACACTATTTCAAAGAAGTGCAGGGGAGTTATCCCCGTGTCCTGGCCTATACTTATCCCTCAACTAACATCACTTTAAAAAAAAAAATTATCTGGTCATTATCACATTGCTGTTTGTGAGAGCTTGCTGTGCGCTAATTGGCTGCCACGTTCCCCACATTACAACAGTGACCACGCTTCAAAAGTACTACTTTGGCTGCAAAATGCTTTGAGACATCTGGTGGTTGTGAAAGGCGCTATATAAATGCAATTTGCTTTTCTTTTTTAGCCACAAACAGCAATACGGCATTGCCTACGAACAAAATGCTGCTAGCAATCTCTCCACAGCAGTAAAAAATATTGTAACTTGCTTTTAGTGTGTATGTGAAAATGATCCTATGCCAGGCATTGAATATTATTAGAGTTTTTGGTATGTTAAAAGTTTTAATCTGTATTGAGTTTAGTGGGGCATTGGTGCTGCTACATGCTGTGATATGCAGGTCTCTCATAACAGGTAACAACTGCAAAGTTAATATGTCTTCCTAGCGACCAGTCGCTAGGCTTGCCAACGGGCGGACAAGCTGAGCAACAGCAGCTGTGCACTAGCGTCCCACGAAACCCAACATAAAAACAGCTAAATACAAGTGGCACAGAGCCTAGAGTCTCCCTTTTAAGAATAGATGGTGTAGAATTTGGAAATAGAAGTATGAAATAGCAGGGAGGGCCAGAATTTCATATTCTTCTGATTTTTGGGTTAATGCACAAAGTTGGAATTGTGCAGGCAGAGCTCAGTCCATCCGTGTCTAATCCTTTAGCAGATTTGGGAATGCTTGAACTGTCTTAACGTCATCTAGCAGGTGATATTATTATAAGCAGTTGCCATCTACAGCCAGTATTGTAAAATTGTACAAACATCTTACAATTTAACAGAAAAAGTGGAAGAAGTTACAAAACAGCTCCTTGGAGGTTTAGAGGGAGAAGAGTTACGAAAGAGGTATGAATTCTCTCGCTTGGATTTTGACAGTATTACCAATAATTATCGCATGTTTTATTAAAGCAGTGTGAAGGTTTGGGAACTGACTGAGTCAGTTAGCATTTGGGCTAAACAATTTTTCACTGAGTAATATTCCACTTTAATATGCAATGAAATAAAACATGGACTCGCACCAAGTCAAATTAGTGGCAGAACAGCACTTTAGTTCAAATCATAACTGAGAGAGTCTGCCATCTGTTGCTGTTTGCCGGAACATCCACTGCAAGCAAAACAAAGTGGCTTGTTGGCAGTGTAATAAAACCACTCTGTTAAGTGACATCCATATATTCTATCATTATATTAATAGGGTCTGTATCAGTCAGTAGCACGTCTTTGGGTAGATACGAAATTAATAAACCAGTAATGCTTAATCTCTCTATGATGCCTAAACTGCAATGTTGCTGCCTGCTGTATTGTAACAAACTCTGGCATATACGTTGTGGTGTACGTATTCGGATGTTGCTTTTCATTAGCCTATTATCAATATGAGAGAACTTCCTTCGAAAAAGTTTCACTACTGTGATTATTATTGGATGTTATTTTTGTTCTTTTGCTACTTACAATAACATTAATAGTTCAATAATATGCGTACTACAATGAAGACCAGGACTTGATATTTTGGCACCTTTTTATCATGGGATTTAAAAGCAAGCACTGCTCAATCTGAAGTTTCACACCTTGGCTTCCAGTTTCTGTAGCCCAGCATGTCTTGCTCAACATTATACTTCAGCTCAGTAGAATGAACAAAATTATATATAGTACTACAAAAAACTTTGAGGGGGAGAAATTACCCAGCGCCCTAATTAGGGACAGTAATCGACTCAGGGCAGGACTTCCTGCGTATGATGCGCCTCGGCTGCGAATTTGCGCTTACCGCCCCTCAGAGGAAGTGGAGCACAATCTCGCATGCTCCACTTCCTCTTGAGGCAGGTTACGGGGCAATCCTGGGGTGCGATCGGCAGCACTACACGGATGCTCCGCGTAGCACTGACGCATTTCAATGCACCTCCCATTCGGTTAAAGGGGAGGGCGGCTGTGCGCTCTGCCGGGCCTCTGATAGCCTCCAATGGGCCACCAGGTCAGCGTGGCGCCGAGTGCTGGGCTGCACGCTGGTGGCCCGGACCACGCAACAGAGGAAGAAGTTGGGCCGATCGGTGATTCGGCCAAACGGGTAAGGTAGTGGCGCGGGGTGCTCCCGAACTCCCCTTTAACTTCCATCCTGCGAGTGGAGGTCAGGCCCGGTTTGTGACCCTCGAAGCTGGTGCTGACACCGGTCGCAGCAGCCTCGCAGGCGCACGCGAGGCGGGAAGGGGATGGCGCACAGTGCTATGGGTTGCCACAGGTGGTGATGACGTCACCGGCGAGGTGCACCGTTACCATGGCAGCACCTACACTAGCTCCGGAGCAAATTTGCCCCCCCCCCTCCCCCCCACCGGCGAAAACCCCACTGGAGGCACTAACGGGCAGCACAAACAGGTACAATTTCGACCCCGGAGTATCTTATTTAAGCTGTAAGGTCTTCAACTGGAACTAGCTATTCAAATAGCAAAGCCAACATTTTTAGAAAAATGCTGCAATCAATCACTTTTGTCAACCAAATCAACAATTTTGTTCTTTTATTAGAAAATTTGACAGTCTTGTAATTGATATTTCCTGTTTTTTATTTCTTGCTTTGCCGTCTGTGAGGATTTTTCAGTCTGATTGGTTGAACAGCTTCCGTGCTGCTCAACCTGCTCACAAATGCCACAAATCCCCTGTAGAGGGCGCAGAATTCAAACAGACGCTGGGACTGGAAATCTGCACTGACAAGCCTGCTAAAATCTGTGGGTAGTTGTATGTGAGGTGAATGGCAAAAGCCGTTCCTTCGCCACTCAGTAAAATAAGGGCCAATGGATTTAAGCAAGACATCAAAATAAAATCACTCATGCAAAGAGTGAATTTCTAAATCTATGTAAATAATTGTGGTGGAAGACTTTATAATTGAGTAACCTGTAAGTAAGAAAGGCTGTACAAATCTACCATCTAGTTGGACAGTGGGAAGCCTGATCTGCACTTGCACATTCAATCTTATGGAACTCCAGTCTTATGGCATTACAAAGAGAAAACAAAATATAAAGATGAAGTAAGGGTACAATTGGAACATGCATATGTTCTCCTGGTTTAGTGAATCTGTACAAAAATATGTTGCAAATTTCAAATAAAAATTTGATTGGTGGTAAGGTTAAATGTATGTAAAAGTTGGTTGTGTTATATATTTTTAAAATAATGTTTCATTTGAGGCTTTCTCCAGAGGACATGGAACAGCTAAATGAAGATGGAGAGCTCTGGTTGGCATACGAAGGATTGAAAAGAGCGACCAGGTGATGGAAAATAAATTGTCCTATTTTGTTCAGATTCATCATGGCAATGCTGCAGAATTGTTTGTGTGTGGGTGTTGTTTTACAGCCGCACCACATTGATATCTGCATATTGCAATTATATATAGAATTATTAAGTAAAGTATTATAAAAAGAAAAGAGTTTACATTTATCTAGTACATTATTACATCCTCTGGCTTTCTTAAAATGCTTGAAATTATATTAATGTCCCTACAGTTTACTGTAATGCATTTTGTACTGTGGCTGTAAGAATTTTAACTTTTTGATAAATACTTGCACTGTAGTGGCAGCATTTTATTAATTACTGGCCTTTAAATACAAGCTAGAATGAAATCAACTCAGGAAGTGAAGATCAAATTGCCAGCAATTTTGTTGCAGAAGTAAACCTATATTTATGGGAAAATTGAATCACAATATTTAAGGACAAAATTATTAATCTAGGGGATGCTGTCCCTTTCTCAATATTATATGTAAATGACATTTTGTAAAGACTAAACAATGTACTGGTTATTACCTCCATGGATATCCTTCTTGGTTTGCAAAATTAAAAGGATATTTTATCCTTGTTATCTATTATATATTAAAACAGTGAGTGGCCCCAAGATTTCAATAGTGCTGCACTAGCAGGTGACATTGTAAAGATAATATTAAATGACCAATTGAAATGAATGGGGCACCACCTAATGTTCTGTGACAGCCCCACAGTACTTGCCCTGAACGCTACCTTTCCTGAAGTTAGAGATTACAATGTTTGTGCGCTAACTGATTGATTTTTTTTTTTAGCTATAGGCCATTTCTTGGATATGCGTTCTCGCAGTCGCCGTTTTCTGCCCTTATGCAGCCATTCTACACTGCTCATGGATTGATCCCCACCTCTCCTACCTCGATCTACACCTCTCCAAGCATACTGTTCACATCTCCCGATTCATTCAGCCTTCCAAAGCATGATTTCTGCTTCTCCTGGCCTCTATTTTACTTCTTCCAGATAGATCTCTGCTCCTCCCCAACCTGCTCACATCTCCCCATGGTGGTCATAGCATCTGTGACTTTGCGTTAATTTCTTGCAGATCTCTTTTTGATGATTCCCTCCCACTTTCCTGCTCCCTTATTGCTGAGCTGAAGTTGCCAGTGGGCAGGTCTGTTCCCTCCTTTCAACTGAGCTGAAATTGGGGTTTGAAATTGGGGAGCTGAACTTAGATGTGGTAAGATTTATTCCCATCTTCAATAGTGGCCTTTGTTTGGACTTTCTATGTACAGTGCTACAGGAAATCAACTAGCAAATATTTCCAGGTCCTTCATTGAAACACCTATGAACTCATTCCTTTTTGGTGTGAAAACAAGTCATCCTCGATACAAGGGACCGCCTCAGAAGAGTAAATATTTAATTCTCTTTAGCTCAACAAACAACAATTCAGAATGACGAAGGTTTCAGTAATAGGTGCCAATTAATGACTTTTCCAGTGGCTTTTTATTTTTCTGTAGTGTTTACAAAGAACTTTGTGCCTACTGTGACTGCAGTAATTCTATTAATTGTGCACTTCTGTACAACGTAGAGTAATGGAATCACATATTCAGACTCAGAAAGAGAGCTATGAAAAGGAAATCGAGGAACTCAGTTTAAGAATTGATAATCTCTGTGAAGAGACAACACAACTACAGCAAAAGCTCCAAGCAGAGAATAATACCAACGAGGACATTCGGCAAGATCTGACCAGACTGGCTAACGAAAATATGGTACAATAAAATTATTAAGATATTCCGTGCTGTAAATTACAGTTTCTCTCGCACATATGCAAAAAAAATCCAAGATTGGTTAGTTGAGTACCTGTTAGAAATCAACTCAAATATAAAAAGATACACAATCAGTAACTGTGGAATAGTATTGAACGATAAAGGTCTCCCTCAATCTTGTAGGAAAAAATGGCAGAGAGAATTCTATTTCTACCACAGATTGAATGTAAATTAGTACTGGCATCAACTAGCCTTTCAATATTTCTACACTTTTGAATCACTGTTTATTAATGGACTAAAAGTTCAGTAGCTCAGTAATTATCAAACCATCTAGTGTGGCTTCCTGGGCAGCACTAAGCCATACAAATCAGTAGGTCACAGACACAGTTCCTGCTATACTCTTGAGTTATCTGATCTCAGTCAGGGCAGCAGCAACATATATACAAACATATGAAAAGGACAGGAAAAGACCATCTGATCCATCAAGCCTGTCCCATCTAAATGATCAACTCATCCCCGCAATCAACCAATCTGCTGGAAAAAGCTAAAAAAGAAGAAAACTTGAGGTCATACCAGTTGGGGTGTTACAATTACTATCAGTAACATTAGGCTAGGGTGGGGAAAATCAGTCAGTGTTCCTCTTTTGATTGCTATCTAATGGTACTCTGCTGGAAAGTATGGATGTTTGGACAACTGGCTAGAATAGCAATGGGCCCAGCTGTGATGTGCCCCACACTCAAATAGCCCGCTAGATACTCAAGTAGAATTTCCTTGGCAGTTCTCCTGATCTCCTGCTATCACTTTGCCAGAAGCCCCTGAGAAATGGCATCAGTTTTTCTTGGGTTTCCACCAAAGGTATGGCAAAAGATCAGAAGTACCCCCGTAGAACTTCCAGGTGTCACTGACTAGATTCACACATGAAGAATGACCATTTGGATGAGGTTTCAGAGAACTGCCAGCACCAACAGAACTATATTTTGACATCAGAGGAGAAAATAATGGTTCAAGAAATAGACATCTAGGCCTCGCTATTAAACCCCTCCCCCACATGACAGGTGGGAGAGGGTGGCGGGGTTAAAGAATTGAATACAGGGAACGCGACACCTAACATTTTTATGGTGGTAGATATCGGTGACATCCGAGTGTCCCGCCATTAATGCTGGGCTATCTTTCTCATTGATGCTATTTGAGCTTTGGTTCCTTTATGCCACTGAGCTGTAGCATGTTCTATGTTGTTGATGGTGTTGAATTTTGCTTCATTGGAGTAAACCATTTTTGTGTATACTCAGGTCATTCCAGAACTCAAACTCCAAATCTTAGAACTGCATAAACAGAAACAAGACATTGAGACCCATTTACAGGGACAGGCTGTGAAAATGAAAGGTGACTATGTATGCTGTGTAGCATTTATCTAAAGCATACAAATAATGAAGTGTGCTTCATTGATTTTCACAGTTCAATAAAGGTTTTGCAATTGTCTGAATCTCTGTAAAAATTCCAGTTTTACATGTATTGTACATTTCCTTGCAAGCATTGATAAATTATTTTGTTAACATTGTAATGAATAAGCTACCAGTTAACTTTTCTCATCAAAGATACTGTGAAGGCTAGACACATTATATGAAAGAAAATCTGTGCACTGATAAAATAATTCCAATTTACAGAAAAAATGGAAGAAGTTACTGATCAATTGCAAGGCAATCTTGAAGAAGAAGGATTCCAAAGAAGGTGTGAAAATGCTAATATTAGTACATTCGCTCAGGGCCTAACTTTGTTTATGATCAGTTCTGCTGCACTAATTGGTGCAAATTTTTCTCTTTAATTGAAATGCAAAAAGGGTGCCAAAAGACATCAGTGTTGAGTGCAGGAAGACAGAGCTCTGGATGTGCGTACTGAAGTGCATGAACAGAATATTAATTACCAGCCTCCAACAATTTAACCACCGTTGCCAAGCTTTGAATTTCCGTTAATCACTAGAATTATAATGCATGTTTGCTGTTGCACCAACTATACAGTATGGTAAGGGAATTGCAGTCAGAATTCTACTGCTTAATGCAGTATATCATCAACACTGTGTGATGTTAAACCATTCTAACACCGGGATTGATATTGTGCAATCCACCTCAACACAGTAATCAGCAGTGTGAATTATAACTCAATTGACCAGTATTATTGCTACAGCCTTAGTCCTAAATATTTTTGATTTGCTGTCTGCTATTATTTTGCAACTGCATGTGATCATCATTCCCCTCATTATGTTGAAGGGTCAGGCAGTGTGTTATTCAGTTATTTTCTTTAAATTCCATTTTGAGTACCTTGAACAATTTGAAATGTCTGAGATGAGATGCAGTCTGAGATGCAGCTCAACCATTTGCTCAAGTATGGTAGAATGTTTATTCAGTTATGTAATGTAAACCCCAGAAATATTACTTACTTTGCTCCAATTAGAACTGAGCCAATTTCTTGCCTTCGCTAAAGAAAACACTCAGCATGTTATCCAAACTATATTTTGTACAATATTTTTTAATTGAATGTCATATTTTGAAAAAGTAAATATTTTCAAGGCTACTTATTACTCAGTTATTATAGTTTTAATTCTTGTTTTCTCCATGAGCTATAATCTGTGAAACTGTTGCTACGTGACTCCTACTGTGTAAAGCACTAGTCTTTTTGTAGCCGGACAAGATAATTACATTAAGATTTTTGAACAAGTTCCTGTAAATCAACTGTAAAATCTGGTATACTTTCTTATATGAAGTTGCTTTCATATATGTCCTCCACATATAAGGAATGACTTGTAAACCAGTGCAATTTATAGATTTTTTCCCCTCTGTAGGAGAAATTATAAAATTAGATGTGATTTATAGACCATACTCATTGCTGTTGATTTGCAAGAGGCACCGCCAAGAATAAAACTATACAGAGATTCATAATTATTTTTATCTTGATTGTCAAAAGAAAAGCTCCCTTATTTACAATTAGTTTATGTGAACAAAGCGTCAAACAGTAACAAAACGTTACCATTCCTGTTTTCTAATTATAGCAGCACTGGAAAGTTTCCAGAATTTAAACCAAGGCACTTAATATTGAAATTGAATAGCAACTTTCCCATTGCTCCTCTCCAAATAAAAAAATGTCTGTGTTGTTAATTGACAACAATACAGTAACAGGTTTTGCCATTGAAATGTTCTCAATTTCTTAACAATATATAGATTGCTAGAGTCCCAGAAAGATAACTGTGCAAAAGTCAATGTGGAGTTACTTGCAAACGTCAGAAAACTTCAAAATGAGAATGACCAACTACTGAATCGGACCCAAAATGATAGTGCAGCCAGTAACAAAATACAACATGAAGCATCTCAATTAACAATGGATAACTTGGTGAGTGTTGGAATATTGCCATCCTTAAAATATGACAATCGTTTTTATGTCAGTTGATCCAAATCAACTTTTAAAATCTAAAATATACTGAATATTGTTAAAATGCAGTCTTTGTACGGCAGCTGCGGCAACAACTTTAACTTAAGACTGAGCTGGAATCCCTGAACTTGAATACTACTCTTGAGGGCATCCAAACTTGACTGCCCACAATGGGGATGTTCAATATCTCCATCAACAACATAGAACATGCATCATAAGCTCCAATGATAGAGAATTGAACTCACAAGTCGTAGAGATCATTCTTAGTTTGATTGTAGTGATAACTGATATTTGAACGTGAAATGTCTGTTGTGGATAACCTGATACTGCTTAGCTGGCCTACTTGGCAAAACACTCCAGTAGATGCAAGGCAGTGACAAAGAGCAGCTGAAAGAGCCGTCCTCTTGAAAATGCACCTTTAATTGGTTAATGCCGCTGTAGCAATATTAGTTTTGTAATCCATTACAGGCCACTTAGTGCTGTTTAAAATGAGAAAAATAGTTTTGCTTTTGTTTTGAAATAATTCATACATAGTGTCGTGGCATTTAGATTTCTCTCCAGATAAAATTTAATTTGGGGGCTCAAGAAGAACAAACAATGCACAATACTCCAACTAAACTAAGAAGGAAAAGGAATTGGAAGTTTGTAGTCAGGACCTAAGAGGAAATTAAAATTGAAGCAGAAAACTTTCTTGATTAAGTCTGTACATGGTGGGACCCTGACGAGACCATGTCCTGCTAGCATTAATGTTAGATGCAGTCGGTTAAAATAATCAGTCAAACTCATTTTATGATATACATGCTTCAGTTTACTTGACTATTTCATACTTGATTGGAGGTATGAGCATTTTATTTTTCTCTTATTAAAAGAACTCTGTAATATGATTTTAGAAAAGCCAGTAGTGGTTTTGCACCAATGATAGAGCTTTGTAACAGTGATGCTCAGTTCATTAGACTCTGACATCCGCAAAAAGGTAATTCTGTTTCTGTTTTGTTTTGAAGGATCTTGAGGAACAAGTTGACCAGAAAGAAAAGCAAATACGGAAGTTGCAAGATCAGATTAAGTCCTTTACCAAAACAATTGAGAAAGGTATGTCATTGGAACTATGTCCATAATTTGTGTTTGTTGGCTGAACATCTTGATGTGGAGTAGAGGCAGCAATATGTTAAACCCAAATTCAAACACTTATAGTCAAGGAGCAATCATTTAATTTACAAAAGGACCACATTTCACTGACATTTGATGTAACCTATTGTCCCTGAAATTAGCTTTCGACCACATATCTGCAGCATAATTAAGACCACCAATTTCCAGCCGGTCTCTGCCCTTGCCTCAGCTCATCCACTGCTGCAGCCCTCATCCATGCCTTTGTTATCTCTAGTCTTGACTATTCCAATGCACTCCTGGCTGGCTTCACACATTCTACCCTCTGTAAACTAGAAGTGTTCCAAAACTCGGCTGCCCATCTCCTAACTCGCACCAAGTCCCGCTCACCCATCACGCCTGTGCTCGCTGACCTACATTGGCTTCCGGTTAAGCCTCTTGAACATCTCTGATTATAATCGCTCAACCATTGATGGCCGTGCCGTCTGTTGCCTAGGCCTAAACTCTGGAACTCCCTGCCTAAACCTTTCCATCTCTCTACCTCTCTTTCCCCCTTCAAGACGCTCCTTAAAACCTACCTCTTTGACCAAGCTTTTGGTCACCTGCGCTAATTTCTACTTATGCAGCTCTGTGTCAAATTTGTTTATCTCATAATACTCCTGTGAAGCGCCTTGGGACATTTCACTATGTTACAGGCACTATATAAATGCAAGTTGTTATTACTTCTTCAAACAATATATGATCTTAAAAGAATAGCGCAGACTTTTGTGATTGAGATTCTGAAGATTTAAATGGTTTTGAAAGCAGAAAGAATCTGATGTGTATGCAAATATGTTTGTAATTCCAAACAGTTAATCAAACCAATGGGAATCTGAATCAAATTGTGAAGAAGGAGTACCTTGGAATGCTGGAATGTAAAACTGAAGATGAAGAAAAACTCATCAAAAATCTAATTTTGGGTAAAGTTGCTTTTCAAGACAATTTCTGTGATTTCTGAAGGACTTACAAACATAGTAATTAGTAGACAAAAAAGACCAAGGTCCACCAAGTTCACCTTCTACCATCCTCCTAGTCACATGATACAAAGCGAATGGTCCCTTCATAGATTTTGCCCCCCATGTGAACCACTACACATTTCTCTGAATTGAATTTAATTGCCATCCGTCTGTCCAATTCTCCAGTATATTCAAATTCTCTTGTAGCTTATCCTGTTCAGCCTATCTGGTCTTTAATTGACCTGAGAAACTGCGGAGCAATCAGCATTAATTGCTTTCATGAGTGTAGAACAATTATACCTTGTCATGGTAAAGAAAGTACTTGTATACTTTATCAACAAAATAATACTTTGTGTGTAACATGGTAAAATGTGCCTGTCCTGAGAAAACATTAAATTCCCAATTTACGACGCCGATGCACAGCCCCATGGGACCTCTGCTAGTGTATCAAAAACAATACTTTGGTAGCTGCAGGTTGCTGGGTTTAAGTTATTCACTATGGTCGGAATTGGTCCCTGGTGCGCCTGTTTTTGGACATGAAATGGACATTGGGTAAATGAGTTTCCTGGCACAATGTCCCACGTTTGATCCTCTGGAAGTTCTCCAGCTGCTAATTTGGCAGCCAGTGGTTTCCAAGTGCTATGGGCGCCACAGGTGTTGGGCCACTTAAATATGTTAATCAGAGGCCTAACACTTGCTTCAGGACCCCAATAGCAGATTGGACAAAAGCTGGGTGGAGCATGTATCACACATGCCCCGCTCAGTTATTCCGATCATACGGAGGCCGAATAATAGGTAGGCTTTTCGGTTTGCACAGATCTTAATGCAATACTGCAGGCTGCTGGTGCTTGACCATGCTTGTCTCCCTCCCGTTGGCCTTCTCCATCCTCCCAGGACATGCCTCCAGGCAGGTTCGGTGTCTCAAGCTGGACGATTTTGGGAAGGCCCGGACTGGCGAGCTGCATAGAGATGCCCGATTTGCGACCCCAGTTCGATGCTGTTATGAACATGAGACCCGAGCCCCAATTTGGAGTGAACCTCATGCCTCTGTCTACGGGCATGTGTTTTGAACATGTCTCCGAATTCACACTGACTCCCAGTAATAACCCAGTATCTTCTCCTATAACACGTCACATATTAAAATTAATCGCAGTAATTTTTTTTTTTACAATATACCTGTAAAAGAATTAAATTATTATTGTACTTGTGTATAGGACTGTTTTGTATTATTATGGATATGGTTATGTTTTACTTTTAGACCTTAAACCACGAGGTGTGGTAGTAAACATGCTTCCAGGACTACCAGCAAACATCCTGTTCATGTGTGTGCGCTATGCTGATGACATTAATGATGCTGAAATGCTGAAATCCTTGATGAACTCCCTGCTTGGTGGCATCAAAGAAGTCACTAAGGTATGAAAACCTCCAGACGTGAAGAGGTCTTTAATAAAACATTTATTACTTTTTAATGAACTTTAAAATGTGAGCTGTTTCATGTAAAGTGTCTTGTGTTTTTTACAAATGATAATACAAATTTTTAGAATTTAGAATATTTGATATAGAAAATAGCTGCAGTCCAAAACAAGGCTGCAACACAATTAAAGTTTAGATAACATCAGAAATTTTGATACAGCTATAGTGGTTTATGGATTTTTTTTAAGATGAAAAATAACTTTTTCTTTTTTTCAAGTTGGGAGAAAATTATATAATTGTTAATATTTCTTTCAAATCTTGCCTTGTTTCACAGAATCACAATCAAGATTTTGAAATTCTGTCATTCTGGTTTTCAAACAGTGTCCACTTTCTTAACTGCTTAAAACAATACAGTGGAGAGGAGGTAAGAAAATGCTTCGCCTGGGAATTCTGGATTGGCTCTTCATATCTCCACGTTTTGTTACAAAACACAAACGATTTCTATTAATAATTAACGGTTTTAATAGAAAGAATTGCATTTCTATAGCGTCTTTCATGACCTCAGGACGTCACAAGGTACATCACAGCCAATTAAGTATTTTTGGAGTGTAGTCACCTTTGTAACGTAGGAAACACAGCAGCCAATTTGCGCACAGCAAGCTCCCATAAACAGAAATGTGACAATGACCAAATTACAAATTATCTCTTTTTTGTGATGTTGATTGAGGGATAAATATGGCCGGGACACTGGGGATAACTCCCCTGCTCTTGTTTGATGGGGCCTTGGTTTAACATCTCATCCAAAAGACAGTGCTGCATTAGAGTGTCAGCCCAGATTATAGGCTTAAGTCTCTGGAGTGGGACTTGAACTCACAACCTTCTGACTCAGAGACGAGGGTGCTACCAACTCAGCCACGGCTGACACAATATGTGCTAATGTGCAATGAGATATTGCTAAAATCATTCATGGTTTTGTAATTCATGTGTTAATATATTCACACACTTTTGAGATACCTATTGCACATTACTGTTGGCCACGGCTTTTCCTGTATAGCTTTGTGAACAATTTTTAAATATTTATTATTGAGAAATGGGTGTCTCTGGAAAAGCTGTCATTTTATTGATCATCCCTAGCTGCCCTTGAGAATGTGATGATAGGCCGCCTTTTTGAACCGCTGCAGTCCTTGTGGTTGAGGGTACTTTCTCAATGCTGTTAGGTAAGGAGTCCCAGGATTTTAACCCAGCGGCGGTGAAGAAACGGCCGATATATGTCCAAGTCAAGGTGGTGAGTAACTTGGAGGTGATGGTGTTCTCATGCATTGCTGCCCTTGCTCTTCTAGGTGGCAGAGATCACGGGTTTGGGAGGTGCTGCTGATCGAGCTTTGGAGAACTGCAGTAGTGCCTCCTGTAGATAGTATACACTGCAGCCACGGTATACCAGTGGTGGAGGGAGTGGATGTTTAATCTGGCCTAGTTGGGATTCTGATTAATGGTGATTCCCAGGATGTTGATGGCGGGCATTCAGTGATAGTAATGCCACTGAATGTCAAGAGGATGTGGTTAGGTTCCCTCTTGTGGAGATGGTCATTGCCTGGCACTTGGTGAATGTTACTTGCCTCTAATCAGTTCATCCAACCTGAAGACATGCCAGCGAGTTCACACCTAGGAGAGGCCATTCACCTGCTCCATGTGTGGGAAGGGTTCACTCATTCATCCAACCTGCTGACACACCAGCGAGTTCACCTGTTATGTATTGTCCAGGTACATTAAATGTATAAGTACAATGGTGCGCCACAGAGGGCGCTGTGGTGGGAAACCTGCAAGACAGAGTATAAAAGGCTGCCCACCACACCTGAGGCACTCTGGAGTTACACAATAAAGGACTAAGATCACAGCAGTTACTACAACACCAGACCGTGTGGAGTCAGTGGTTTGAGTGCTACATACATCACATTGGCGACAAGGACACGGACAAACTTCACGCTACTCTGGGCTCGTTAAAGGATTTTACGGTGGGCAATGATTGGGAGGCCTTTACGGAAAGGCTCGAGTACTACTTCACAGCAAACAACCTGACGGGGAACACGAACGCACTGAGAGAGAAGCGTAAGGCAATATTGCTTTCCAGTTGTGGCGATGAGGTTTACGGTCTTGTCAGGGATTTGCTGGCACCCGAGAGCGCCAGGGACAAGTCATATGAGGAGCTGATCGGACTCATTCATGACCAACTGAAACCGAAGGAGAGCATCCTCATGGCCCGGCACAAATTCTACCACCACTGCAGACCTGAGGGCCAGGATGTCACCAAATATGCTGCGGTCCTCGGGGGACTCGCGGCGCCGTGTGATTTTGGCGCACACCTTGACGAGGCGCTGCGAGACATTTTTGTTATGGGGATTGAGGATCTCCTTCACAGGCTGCTATCCATGGAACCTACAGTCACCCTGAAGCAAGCCATCACCATCAGCAGGGCGTTTATGACCTCGACTTGCAGCACCAGGCAGATGATCCACACGGTCTCGAACCCGGCAGGCACTGTCCACAGGATAGCGCCCACCACGGACAAAACTGAAGAACGTGGCTCTGCCCGGGGCAGAGAGCACGGATCTCGGGGTCCTGGAACTCAGAGTCCGCTGAGGGAGGCCAATCGAGCAGCACCCTGCTAGTGCTGCGGAGGGAGCCATGGGGCTCACCGGTGCAGGTTTGCGGAGTACACGTGCAATACCTGCCACACGAAAGGCCATCTTCAGCGTATGTGCAAAAGAAACCTGACTCATCGTGTGGCTGAGGAGATGGTAGAGGGTCCATTTTCCAGCGAGGAGCAGGCAAAAGAAGATGCGTTTGGACTGTATATGTGTACCGATGGTTCGGCCCCGGTGACTATGGAAGTCAAGATTAACGGAGTCCCAGTGAGTATGGAAGTAGATACTGGATCGGGTCCGTCGTTGATGAGTCAGGAAACTTTTGACAAACTGTGGGTCAACCCAGCTGCATGACCCAAGCTGGTCCCGGTCACAGCGAAGCTGCGTACCTATACCGAGGAACTGACACCTGTTCTTGGCAGAGCGGATGTGCAGGTATCTCACGGGGGCGAGACGCACGGTTTACCTTTGTGGGTCATTGCGGGCCATGGGCCGACACTTCTCGGCAGGAGGTGGATGGGAAAGGTCCGTGGGAGCTGAGATGACTTCATTCCTCCACAGACTGCTGTTCCCCGGGTTCCCAAAGAGCAGCGGCAACCGAGCTGGAGGAGAAAGAAGCCTAAATCCACACACAGGCGACAGCAGCCCAGAACTCCTGACCTCAGCCTCCACAGACGAGCAGACCCTGGAAGAGCAGTCTTGTAGGTGCGGGCCGATCGCTGGGGTGCGGGCGATGAGCGGGAGGTCCATCGATGGCCAACAAATCCGGGGGGCCCATGCAGAAGTCGGGCTGCGGTAGCGGCTATGGTGGTGGTGGCCACGGCGGCCGCAGGAGAGGCGGCAGTTGCGGGGACAGCAATAGGAGCGGAGGCTACAGCGGCGGTGGAGACTACGGCAGCGGCTGGTGTGACTCGGGAGAACGTAAACCAGAGCGGCGGATGCGACAGCAATTACGGAGGCCGCTCTCACAAGGACTATGACTGATCGAGTCCAAGGAGCCACTTCTGCCAGAGTCAAGATAAGTTGCTCTGGGCCGTTTTTCTTTCTTTCTTCTTTGTTCCTTCTGTTCCTTCTTTGCCAGCGAGCTCAAGTTGGTGGTGAGCCTCGTGGCAACAGAGCTCTGCAGACAAAGGCCAGCAGAGCAGCTAAAATGGCAGCGCCCAGTGGAAGCCTCGTGGGAACCATAAGATGGCGTCTTAAAAGGGAAATGCACCCAGGAGCCTTAAAAGAGCCTTACACTGTTGGCGGTCCCCACAAAGAGACTTTTGTAAGGCAAGAGCGGGTCTAAATGAGCTATGTGAATGTAGGATGACGGATTTATGATAAGAGTTAATATTTTAATGCTGAATGGTTACTGTGTTTAAAATAATGGATATGAATTACGAAAAGTGTTAATACCACGAGGTCCAAGTAAAAGGGTAATGGATCAGTGACTGACGACTAATGTGATTTTCGATTTATGTGATTCATGCAATGGTTCAGCGGCTGCAGATGAGCCGCCAAGGCGACTACTTTCTGAGAACAGAGGCAACGCACCAGTTGCGATACCCTGTCTCAGCGCAGCCCATTACCTCGGGCAAAAAGGGGCTGTATACTGCCACCGTACCTCACCCAGAGGAGCTGGGATTAAATAACTGTTCAGTGTACCTGCAACCTTTTGACATAACATCTGTACCACATATTATATGTACCATAATAGTGTACTGTCTATGTACACCTACTTTTTGTTGGAGGTTATGCTCGTGTACTTTATCACCCATGTAAGGACTGCAAACACCACGTGCTTGCACCGGATCGCAAGCATAATCTCTATATGGGGGAGAAGAGGGAAGTGGATGGTCAGGGACTCTCACTCACAAATCAACCAGGACGAACAAGGCCGAGGTCACCGACAATGGCTTTTGGAACTTGGGTGGAGGGGGGGGGGTGGTGGGTGGTGAGTGAGATGTTATGTATTGTCCAGTACATTAAATGTATAAGTACAATGGTGCGCCACAGAGGGTGCTGTGGTGGGAGACCTGAAAGTACCTGCAAGACAGAGTATAAAAGGCTGCCCACCACACCTGAGAGGCACTCTGGAGTTACACAATAAAGGACTAAGGTCACAGTAGTTACTACAACACCAGACCGTGTGGAGTCAGTGGTTTGAGTGCTGCATACATCACATCACCAGTGAGTGCAGGGGTTGGATTCTGCTGTTATTGCTGCTGTTAGTCACATCCATGTTCATTCTGCCAGTTGGTGTTTGGTTCTGCTGATGTTAACCCTGTAACTGAGCTGGAGTTTAATAGTCTGGATTAGTATCTGATATATTTGATGTTGTCCAGGTCTTGCTGTATGCAAGCATGGACTGCATTATCTGAGGAGTTACGAATGAAGCTGATACAGAGAAGGTCATTGATGAAGTAGCCTAGGATGCTGCCCTGAGAAACTCTTGCAGCAATGTCCTGTGGCTGAAATGAGTGGTCTGTAACAACCATCTTCCTTTGTGCTAGGTATGACTCCAGCCACTGAAAAGTTTTCCGCCTGATCCCTATTGACTTCAGTTTTACCCGGGTCCTTGGTGCCACACTCGGTCAGTTGCTGCCTTGATGTCAAGGGCAGTCACTCTCACCTCACCTCAGGAATTTAGCTCTTGTTTCCATGTTTGGACCAAACCTGTAATGAGGTCTGGAGCCAATTGGTCCTATTGGAACCCAAACATTTCTGATCAACTAATTACATATTATAAAGCAGTAGAGTTTGAAAATGTGAACTTATTGGCAATTTTGAGTAATGAATACTTAAGTCCATTGGCAGGTGAGTTATGATTCTTTTTAATTTTTCAAAAAGTAGAAATGTGAGAGACTTATTGTTTGTGCTTTTACTGCTATTAGTACATTTTTTTTACATCTAATATTTATTGCTTTTAATCAAGGAGTTTATGAAGCACAACACTCCTCTACAAAATAAACAGTGTCTGAAAAACTTTGACCTGTCTGAGTACAGGCAGATTCTGAGTGACTTGGCTATTCACATCCACCAACAGTTCATTCAAGTGATGGAAGATGATCTTCAGCCAATGATAGGTAAAGATGATTTATATTTCATCAACTTCAGAACTATCAATGCTTGTACATCAGATGGGAGATTCATATTCCTTCAGAAAATTGTATGGTGTCACATTCAAAATACACCCAAGATTTTCAGCAATAAATATAAGATAGATTGGTAACTGTAGATGAAATAAAACTTGTGTTTTGGGGTCTGTGCTAATGCCAAGAGCCACAGTTGAAACAGGATCAGGTTGTAGTTATATTTCTGTGATGTATGTATATGATAAGAAACGCGTATGGTGGTTAAGAGAGATAGCAATTGAAAACAGACTTATTCACATGTAAGAATTGGTGCAAAGAAGAGACAGCCTAGCCCTGGTATGCATGGCTGGATTGCCTGTTTGTGTTTGTGCATGGATTTTTATATAAGAACATAAGAAATAGGAACAGGAGTAGGCCATATGGCCCCTCGAGCCTGCTCCGCCATTCAATAAGATCATGGCTGATCACATCATGGACTCAGCTCCACTTCCCCGCCCACTCTCCAAAGCCCCTTATCATTTAAGAAACTGTCTATTTCTGTCTTAAATTTATTCAATGTCTCAGCTTTCACAGCTCTCTGAGGCAGTGAATTCCACAGATTTACAACCCACTGAGAGAAGAAATTTCTCCTCATCTCTGTTTTAAATGGGCGGCCCTTATTCTAAGATCATGCCCTCTAGTTCTAGACTCCCTCATCAGTGGAAACATCCTCTCTGCATCCACCTTGTCAAGCCCCCTCATAATCTTATACATTTCAATAAGATCATCTCTCATTCTTCTGAATTCCAATGAGTAGAGGTCCAACCTACTTAACCTTTCCTCATAAGTCAACCCCCTCATCCCCGGAATCAACCTGGTGAACCTTCTCTGAACTGCCTCCAAAGCAAGTATATCCTTTCCTAAATATGGAAACCAAAACTGCACGCAGTTTTCCAAGTGTGGCCTCACCATTACCTTATATAGCTGTAGCAAGACTTCCCTGCTTTTATACTCCATCCCCATTGTCCTTCCTGATCACTTGCTGTACCTGCATACTATCCTTTTGCATTTCATGCACAAGTACCCCCAGGTCCCGCTATACTGCGGCAGTTTGCAATATTTCTCTATTTAAATAATAACTTGCTCTTTGATTTTTTTCTGCCAAAGTGCATGACCTCACACTTTCCAAAATTATATTCCATCTGCCACTCACTTAGCCTGTCTGTGTCTTTTTGCAGATTTTTTGTGTCCTCCTCACACATTGCTTTTCCTCCCATCTTTGTATCGTCAGCAATCTTGGCTACGTTACACTCAGTCTCTTCTTCCAAGTCATTAATATAGATTGTAAACAGTTGGGGTCCCAGCACTGATCCCTGCGGTAACCCACTAGTTACTGCCAATGATTGTATTCGTAAGCAGTGTGCCAGACTATTACTGGAAATGCAAATTCACAATGGTTATTACTCTATTTTAGTACCAGGAATGCTGGAACATGAAAGTCTTCAAGGTATTTCGAGCATGAAGCCAACTGGACTTCGGAAACGATCTTCAAGCTTTCTAGAAGAAATGGACCAATACACCATATCTTCCATTTTGCAGCAACTCAGCTACTATTTCACCACAATGTGCCAGCATGGCATGGACACAGAGCTCATTAAACAGTCAGTTAGACAGCTATTTTTTCTGATTGGAGCCATCACCCTTAATAATCTCTTCCTGCGCAAGGACATGTGCTCATGCAGAAAAGGAATGCAAATAAGGTAAACTCGGAAATGCACTAGACATTTTACTTCAGTACTTCCTCACCAAGAGTGAGTTGCATTAAATCTGTGAGAGATATAACCCCAGGTCAGATTATGGGTCTCTTTTACTTGAAAGCTGAACAGAGGATTTGGAAGGAACTTGAATTTATGTAGCATCTTTCATAGCATCAGTACATTTTAAAGTGCTTTTTAACAAATTAAATACTTTGAATTGTAGTCACTGTTGTAATTTAGGGAAACACGGCAGCCAATTTGCGCACTGCAAGGTCTCACAAACAGCAATGAGATTAAAGACCCGATTATCTGTTTAATGATGTTGGTTGAGTGATAAATGTTTGCCAGGACACCAAGAGAACTCCCCTGCTCCTCTTCGAATCATGCCATGGGATCTTTTATATCTACCTAAGAGAACAGATGGGGGCCTAGGTTTAATGTCGCTTCTGAAAGACGGCACGTCTGACAGTGCAGCACTCCCTCAATATTACACCAAAGTGTTAGCCTAGGTTATGAGCTCAAGTCTCCAGATTAAACACACGGCCTTCTGACTTAAAGGTGAGAATGCTACCACTGAGCCAAGGTTTAAAAAAAATATAGATTTCTTAGTGCATTTGTTACATTCAACTGTGCTAGCCTTTTCAGGATCATGTACTCGCAGTAAACATGAGCTTTAATGGAGACTACAGGTTTGCAAAAATTAACCTCTGAATGACATCTACTGCATAACTCATGAATACCACAGGTGTGAGTAATTAATGTAAGAAAAAATATCTATTTTCTGTAAACACTCATCCTAATTTGCCTTCTATTTATGCAGTATACCTAAACAATAAAAAGTAATGCTTTACAGGTAGTAATAGAGCACTGATACTACATGTGAAACTGGACACAAACATGGATGTCTGCCATCTGGAGTGGAGACTAAGGGAAGGGGAGAAATGTGTACAGGACATTAAACTTGCAAAGTTAAATGGTATCTTACTAAAATAATGGAACTAATGTAAATCACATTCCTTGTGCATCAAATGGAATTATTTGCAATGCATTTTTAGTTCAGCATAATTTCACGCTGTGGTGCCAATGTTTGATACTGTGATCTATCATGGTGTTGTGACAGTTATCAGTAATTTTTTAATGTGTCTAGTTGCAGCGTATTTTTAATTAACAATTTATTTATTCTCGATACAGATGTAATATTAGTTACTTAGAAGAGTGGCTGAAGGATAAAAATATGCAGAATAGCAATGCAAAAGAGACCCTGGAGCCACTTTCTCAGGCTGCCTGGCTACTTCAGGTCAACAAAACAACAGATGATGATGTTAAAGAAATATGTGAAAGGTGTTCATCGCTCACAGCTGTGCAGGTCTGATTTAGCTTTCATTATTGCTGGCTGACCTCCCGTGATTGCTGTCGGACAAATCTTTTTAAGTTCATTCCATCTCTCCCTCACTTTCTCCAAATGTATTTCTGCTTGTCCCCTACTCTTTCATTTCTTCTATCTCAATCTCTGTATTTGTGATCAGATAATTAGATCTGCCATTTATAATATCAAGTGAACTACTTGAGGGAGCCATTCCATAATGTTTTATTTGCCTGATTTGGCTTAACTTATTTTGGTTTCTAGTTTGATCATCTGCATTCCAACATGCCTTTGTATAATTGTCTCTGGTTTACCATGACTTCTGATAGAAAACTCAGCAGAAAGAGTCATGTGAATGATTATTGCTGTACTATCCTCACCATTACACAAAATATATAGAGATACACGCAATATTGTAATTTCGTCTCAATTCACCAAATTAACCAGCTTTAAGAAATAGTCCATTCTGTTGTGTATGGAGAAAGAGTCAGACTGAACACTGTGAGCTCAAAGTAAAGTATGACCTTAGTCTTTTATTGCAGGTCTCCAGAGTGCCTCTCCAACCTGTGAAGCCTCCTTAAATACCTGTGCTTCCAAGGGATTATGGGATTCCTTGGGACTCCAGGGAATGAGCCCTCTGATGGCTGTACAGAGTAAATACAAATCCACATATATAACAACACTCCCCCCCAAAGTCAATAGTGTAACTATTTACAATGTGAGCTGATCTGGGGCCCTTCTTGCCCAGGTTGATCGTCTCGGTGTGAAAGCTGGTGTTGTTGAATCATTTGTTGGGCCTTCACTGGGCTGCTGTGTAGCTGGCCTTGCTGGACTGCCTGGTGCGTTGAGCCCTGCAGGAGTCTGCTTCGTGGTCAACCGTGGTGTTGGTTGCCACTGGTGTGTATGTTGGGGGATCAAAAAAGGTAGGATCCAAGGTGGGTTACGCAAGATAGTCCGTGAATCTGAGTTTGATTTGGTCCAAGTGTTTCCGGTGAATGAGTTCATTTGAAACCTGAGTTAAGACTGGCCTTGAGGCCTTGTTGCACCACAACCTTTCGAAAGTCTTTTTGCCCATGATGGACTGGCTCGCACCCGTGTCTAGCTCCATTGACACCGGGAGTCCATTTAGTTCAACATTCAGCATTATCGGGGGACAATTCATGGTGAATGTGTGCACCCTATGTACCTCTGCCTCCTCTATCTGAGGCTCTGGTTCGTCGTGATCCTCTGTGGATCTGTCCTCCTCCGCAACGTGGTGGTTTGCAGGATTAACAGGCTTTGCAGCTTGCCTGCACACTCGTTGGAGGTGTCCCATTGTTACACAGCCCTTGCAAGCATACTCTTTGAATCGGCATGAATCGAAACGATGATCACCCCCGCAGCGCCAGCAAGATGTTAATGGCCTTGCATTCATCACCCTTGATGGTGGAATCTGAGTCATCTGCGGACGTGCAGCTGCAGGTATGTGTGACCTGCCCTGTATGTTATGATTCGAAAACAACATCACTTTGTTCACAGTATTGTAGCAGCACTTGCTGAGAGATTTGGTTCATATTGTCACTGGTGGCAATGAACGCCTGGGCTATCGCTTTGGTCTTACTCAAGGTTGGGGTCTCTACAGTCAAAAATTTGTGAAGTATGGTTTCGTGGCCAATGCCAAGTATGAAAAAGTCTCCGGAGCACGTGCTCCAAATGTCCTTCAAATTCGCAATGTCCTGCAAGGCGTCTTAGCTCGGTGACGTAACTCGCCACTTCCTGGCCTTCAGACCTTTTGTAGGTGTAGAACCGGTACCTCGCCATCAGAACGCTTTCCTTCGGGTTCAAATGCTCTCGGACCAGTGTGCACAAGTTGTCGTACGATTTCTCCGTGGGTTTCGCTGGAGTGAGCAGATTCTTCATGAGGCCATACGTTGGTGCCCTACAGACGGTGAGGAGAATCACCCTTCGTTTGGCAGCGCTCTCTTCCCCATCTAGCTCGTTGGCCATGAAGTATTGGTCGAGTCGCTCCACAAAAGTTTCCCAATCATCTCCCTCCGAAAATTTCTCCAGGATGCCCACTGTTCTCTGCATCTTTGGGTTCACTATCTCGTCGCCAGTTGTTGTGTATGGAGAAAGAGTCAGACTGAACACTGTGAGCTCAAAGTAAAGTGTGACCTTAGTCTTTTATTGCAGGTCTCCAGAGTGCCTCTCCAACCTCTGAAGCCTCCTTAAATACCTGTGCTCCCAAGGGATTATGGGATCCCTTGGGACTCCAGGGGATGAGCCCTCTGGTGGCTGTACAGAGTAAATACAAGTCCACAAATATAACACATTCATATTGAATGATTAATACCTTTATGGATTAAGGGAGTGTCTTGCTTCTGTGGAATTTCTGTCCCATGTTTCGGTACTTTATTTCAACAGATTGTCAAGATCTTGAATTCCTACACGCCAATTGATGACTTTGAGAAACGTTTGGCTCCATCATTTGTACGCAAAGTTCAGGTGAGCAAAAATAATATTTGATGAGGTTGCGCCTGATTTTATAATCCACACACAAATAAATCTTGGTGATAAGTTTAGTGTCTGTATAAATGTGCATAGTGGTGTTCCTCCTGACTTTCTGATTGGTCTGTACTAACCATGTGGTATTATCGATCATGGACTTAGCAGAGACTAGTCAGATCCTAGAACATTGAGAGAGGATGTAATTATAAAGCTCTTGCCTTGGAATTCTTCATTTTGCTGATTTTGTTTTGCTGCAGTCTCGGACCTGTGCTAAATCTAGAGCAGCTCACTCACCAGTATGAGCAGCACCAGAGGTGGTCTACTGGTATAAACAGAGAGAATTACTTAAATATAAAATACTTGTGCAGCAGGTATTGATTGCGCAACAGATTAAATATATTGATTTGGCAGTCATGTAGTTCAGTTGATTCGAACAATTTCCTTTCCCGCAATGGGACACTTGTCAAATTCAGTCTGGATAGATGAGATGAAAGCTTCGGCCTGATTACTGTTAAATGCATTATTTTCCTCCTCCAAAATAAAGTAGAGCTTTCTGAGAACAGATATTTGAGGTGCCTAATAGTTATTGTTCTATAGTTTTGAAATCCTAACTAAGAAAGTAGAGTTAAAATCCTTGTCTTAACTGAATTATGCATAGGCTTCCTGTAGAGAGGAAGCTTCACCAGTATCAGCATCTGTGTTGCTACTTTGCATGTCCTTCAATGGACTTCACTGACATTTGTATCTCTGGCTTCTCCTAGAAGGCTAGCTTCATGAGTTTTGATCAAATCATCTGCTGAAGGTAAAGCAGCCTGTGTAGTTCAAATACATCCCGGGTATAAGTTGTAAGCAGAATTGTATCATCTGTGGAAATTACTACAAATCTACATTGTAAATGCAGAATTGGTGACTGAAGTTACCAAGTTACAGAAAGTATTGCATTTTAAAAGGAAGTCTTCTGTTTGTTGTGTGCATGTTCCATTAGCTTTCTGCAAGAACAAAATCACAGCTTAAAGACACAGAAGAAATATTGAAACGTGACTTGGAGTAAGGCAAATGTCAGTATAATTAAAATGAATAATATAAAGGGCAAAAGGACAATATAAAGCAAATTCTTGATAGTAGCAAACTGAATTGGAAGAATTTTATCAACAAGGCCTTAATTAGGTGGTGTATTAAAGACAGACAGACTTGGTAATAGATACTCTGGTGAGAAATATTGTGGGTGAATATGGAAATGGTAGATACGAAGGATTAATTCAACACTATAGCTTTCTTGAATAATTCTGCAGACAATTCTAGATCGAGTATAAGTGAGCGGCATTGATCTTACTCTCAGAGATATCAACAATCCATGTCTTTCTGGCCAAGGAGGAAGTGGGCATATTGGAGAGCCAAGGCGCAAGCAGTGAATTGGAGAGAGAAGTTGAGAGAAAAATTATAAAACTGTTTAAAAAGTAAAACTCACTGTTCTTATTTTCTTATAGTCACAACTAAACAGTCGTGAAGATGGCTCAACATTAATAATCGATGCCAAATATCATTTTCAAGTGACCTTTCCATACAATCCATCTTCACAGGCGCTGGAGATGATCCAGATTCCCAGCAGCTTCAAACTAAACTTCCTTACTCGGATCTGAAGCATGCTACTGTATAGAATATCTGTGGTAAACTTTGAATGAAGATTAGTTAGTTATTTTGGAAGTGTATATCTAAGATATTGATTGATTGATGGACTGGATTGTAGCGACTGGGTGTTTATTTCTTTTTATCCTCATAATAAGTGCCAAAATGAAAGGTTTATTTGAGTTTAAGTACATTTTTATATTGTGCATTAAAAAAATAATGCAGTCTATTTTTACAAAATTTCAAACATATTTGGTTTGGATTGGCTGCTCTTATAAAAACAGTATTTAATACATCTAAAAAAAATTCATGAAAGTATTTCACAAGCAGCTGCAACTTAAGTTGCATAAATTTTAGCATAAAAATGAAAGCAGAGTGATGCTTTTCATAATGTTGATGATAAGAAATTATTCTCCCAACAATATGTACTAGTGGTTTTTTTTAATGGTTTGGGCTGTACATATATGATGAGTTTTGAAAATATACATAGAAAATTAATGCATGTTTAGAATCAAAGGAAAAAAATAGGAACACCACTTAATGAATCTATTTATCATAACATTGATTCCTGTGTACAGAATATATTTTAACTTTATACCATGAGTGTTCAAAAAAGCAAATAAAAAAAAATGTGCCAGTAGTGTCTTATTTCTGTGTGAAATTTCATTGTGCATTGTAAAATTGAAAGAAAACTCTTTTTCATCACAAATTGTGAATGCATGCTTTTTAAAAATATAATTCCTGCAGACTACTCATAGCACATTAAGGCAGTTGCCTCTTTTACTGTATTCTATCTGATCTGCTCCTCCCCATCCTCCAAGGCTACATACCACTAAACATCATCCTACAAGAGTGGATCTGTCTATATTGTAGAGTTATCCCCGTGGCGTGAATCAGTGCTGTTCCAAAATTTGCTGGCAGGAAATAAAGGAATTCAAGTGCAATATGCTGGTTAGCCAGTTTCCTCTCTTGATTTCAAGTATCATGCTGTCACATGGTAATCTATTTAGTGGCCTGCTACGCATTTTTAAAAGAATTCTGCAGTATGGAACAAGATTGAAAGTGTCCATATTGTATTCAACATGGTTTAACTGTTACCAGACTGAAATCACTCATTCTACTGTGTCCAGATTTGGCTTTGCCTCAAAATGAAGTACCCCAGCAATTAATTGACTTCACGAGGGAATAGAGTCAGCTTTTTGTGACTAACCTGAAATGGTTTTAACTGAACTGTTCATAACACTCAGGCAATGACATAGATGTGTAATTCGTTAATACTGTACAGCTGTCAAAAAATGTATTTAGCTTTACTATCATTTTTATCAAATATAGTGCATCACTTTATAATGCACTATTTTATTATATTAACAGTTTTTAATTACAGAACTTGCTGTTGTATGTATACAATAATGATGAGCTACAATGTGCTTTCATTTTTTTAAGAGGAGGAAGCTAATTATTGACTGCAATCCAAGAATAATGTTCAATGATGCATTCACTCCCATGGGTCGTCTAGTCCCTCTTTAACCTAGACTTTACTTAGTGCTTTAATGTTGCTTTTTTTAATCATCTAACATGTAAACTATTTATCAATAATGTTTGAGAACAACAGAACAGTTTACAATTTTTAGTTACTTAAACTTGAAGATCTGTTAGTTTCTGGTCTTTCATCAGATTTTGTTTGATTTAGTACTTAACAGAAGTGATATAATTTTCACAAAGGTAACTACTGCCCAACTGGTGCTTCACTGTCAACCTCCTGATAAACCTCATGGCTGCAATGAATGTTATTGTTTGAAGTGTTAGCCTGGGCTCAGTGGTAGCACTTTCATTTCTGAGTCGGAAGGTTGTGGATTCAAGCCCCACTCCAGAGACCTCAGCACATAATCTGTGCTGACAATTCACTGAAGTACTGAGGGAGCATGGTGAGATGTTGAACCAAGATCCTGTCCACCCTTTCAGGTCGACTTAAAAGATCCTATGGCACTTTATGAAAAAGAGCAGGGGAATTCTCTCCAGTGTACTGGCCAGCATTTACTCCTCAACCAACATCACTAGAACAAACTATCTGGTCATTGTAAGACTTTGCTGTGTGCAATTTGGCAAATGTTTCTACACCTCAAAATGCTTCATTGGCTGTGAAGTGCTTTTGCGATGCCCTAAGATCATCAAAGGTGCTAAATAAATCCAAGTTCTTTCATAAATACAGGCAACTAATAAAAGCAGGTTGTATTTTCCAACATAAACCTGACCTTAATTAAAAATGTTTTTTTATGAAATTCATTTTTCTATTGTTGCGATTTAATGGAAAATATGGTGCTTATGAGTAAATAGTTGTGGACCTGCAGTAACTTGGAAACTATAAAGTGTTTTTTTTTCCAAAGTAACAAAACTTTAGCAAATGTCTGAAAATTAGACACCGCAGAGTAAGAATGCATCTAGCCGCTATGTTTAGTAACATTGTAAATATGCTGGTGAAGATTTCCCGTGTTCAGTATCCCTAAAAGAATTTGCCTATGATTTGGCTAGAAGTACCAAACAGGAAGATTGTTATCACTGCATTTACTATGTTACATAGAAAGGAAGTCTTGCCACATTAGATAACCATAACTGTATGTGTTACTTAAATGCCATGAAATATCTACTTTGAACCTGTTTTGAATAAACTGTTAACATTCTGAGAACATAAGATATGAAGGAAAAAGGTTATTCAGTACTTGCACTTTGTCCCTTATTCACTTCCTCATTCAGCTCCTCCACAGACCAATTTTGTTTTCCTCCTGCTTCAGCATTATCGTCATCCCCCACTCATGTTAAAACAGAATAAGTATGCTTCTTTCATGCATGCACTAGATGGCAGTATATTCCATTAGTGCATAACTTTTTTTTTCAGAAATATATTCCTTAAATTACATTTAGCTTCTGGTTTGCTTAGTTTCCAATAATATCTCCTGCTTCATTTCCTGATTCATTTAGGAAGGATAGACAGAAAGGAAAAGGAGGCGGGGTGGCATTGCTGGTTAAAGAGGAAATTAATGCAATAGTAAGAAAGGACATTAGCTTGGATGATGTGGAATCTATATGGGTGGAGCTGCGGAATACCAAGGAGCAGAAAATGCTAGTGGGAGTTGTGTACAGACCACCAAACAGTAGTGGTAAGGTTGGGGACAGCATCAAACAAGAAATTAGGGATGCATGCAATAAAGGTACAGCAGTTATCATGGGTGGCTTTAATCTACATATTGATCGGGCTAACCAAACTGGTAGTAATGTGGTGGAGGAGGATTTCCTGGAGTGTATTAGAGATGGTTTTTTAGACCAATATGTCGATGAACCAACCAGGGAGCTGGCCATCCTAGACTGGGTGATGTGTAATGAGAAAGGACTAATTAGCAATCTTGTTGTGCGAGATCCCTTGGGGAAGAGTGACCATAACATGGTAGAATTCTTTATTAGGATGGAGAGTGACAGTTAATTCAGAAACTAGGGCCCTGAACTTAAGGAAAGGTAACTTCGATGGTTTGAGGTGTGAATTGGCTAGAATAGACTGGCAAATGATACTTGGAGGGTTGACTGTGGATAGGCAATGGCAAACATTTAAAGATCACATGGATGAACTTCAACAATTGTACATCCCTGTCTGGAATAAAAATAAAATGGGGAAGATGGCTCAACCGTGGCTAACAAAGGAAATTAAGGATAGTGTTAAATCCAAGGAAGAGGCATATAAATTGGCCAGAAAAAGCAGCAAACCTGAGGACAGGGAGAAATTTAGAATTCAGCAGAGGAGGACAAAGGGTTTAATTAAGAGGGGGAAAATAGAGTACAAGAGGAAGCTTGCCGGGATCATAAAAACTGACTGCAAAAACTTCTATAGATATGTGAAGAGAAAAAGATTCGTGAAGACAAACGTAGGTCCCTTGCAGTCGGATTCAGGTGAATTTATAATGGGGAACAAAGAAATAGCAGACCAATTGAACAAGTTCTTTGGTTCTGTCTTCACAAAGGAAGACACAAATAACCTTTCGGAAGTACTAGGGGACCGAGGGTCTACTGAGGGAGGAACTGAAGGATATCCTTATTAGGTGGGAAATTGCGTTAGGGAAATTGATAGGATTGAAGGCTGATAAATCCCCGGAGCCTGATAGTCTGCATCCCAGAGTACTTAAGGAAGTGGCCCTAGAAATAGTGGATGCATTGGTGATCATTTTCCAACAGTCCATCGACTCTGGATCAGTTCCTATGGACTGGAGGGTAGCTAATGTAACACCACTTTTTAAAAAGGGAGAGAGAGAGAAAGCAGGTAATTATAGATCGGTTAGCCTGACATCAGTAGTGGGGAAAATGTTGGAATCAATTATTAAGGATGAAATAGCAGCGCATTTAGAAAGCAGTGACAGGATCGGTCTAAATCAGCATGGATTTATGAAGGGGAAATCATGCTTGATGAATCTTCTGGAATTTTTTGATGATGTAACTAGTAGAGTGGACAAGGGAGAACCAGTGGATGTGATGTATTTGGACTTTCAAAGGCTTTTGACAAGGTCCCATACAAGAGATTGGTGTGCAAAATCAAAGCAGATGGTATTGGGGGTAATATACTGACGTGGATAGAGAACTGGTTGGCAGACAGGAAGCAGAGAGTTGGGATAAACGGGTCCTTTTCAGAATGGCAGGCAGTGACTAGTGGAGTGCCGCAGGGCTCATTGCTGGGACCCCAGTTCTTCACAATATACATCAATGATTTGGATGAAGGAATTGAGTGTAATATCTCCAAGTTTGCAGATGACACTAAACTCGGTGGCGGTGTGAGCTGTGAAGGAGACACTAAGAGGCTGCAGGGTGTCTTGGACAGTTTAGGTGAGTGGGCAAATGCATGGCAGATGCAGTATAATGTGGATAAATGTGAGGTTATCCACTTTTGGGGCAAAAACGCGAAGACAATATTATCTGAATGGTGGCAGATTAGGAAAAGGAGAGGCGCAACGAGACCTGGGTGTCATGGTTCATCCGTCATTGAAAGTTGGCATACAGGTACAGCAGGCGGTGAAGAAGGCAAATGGTATGTTGGCCTTCATAGCTAGGGGATTTGAGTATAGGAGCAGGGAGGGGTTACTGCAGTTGTACAGGGCCTTGGTGAGGCCTCACTTGGAATATTGTGTTCAATTTTGGTCTCCTAATCTGAGGAAGGACATTCTTGCTATTGCGGGAGTGCAGTGAAGGTTCACCAGACTGATTCCCGGGTTGGCTGGACTAACATATGAGGAGAGACTGGATCAACTGGGCCTTTATACATTGGAGTTTAGAAGGATGAGAGGGGATCTCATAGAAACATATAGGATTCTGACGGGAAGGGACAGGTTAGATGCGGGTAGATTGTTCCTGATGTTGGGGAAGTCCAGAACCAGGGACACAGTCTTAGGATAAGGGGTAGGCCATTTAGGACTGATATGAGGAGAAATTTCTTCACTCAGAGAGTTGATGACCTGTGGAATTCCCTGCCGCAGAGAGTTGTTGATGCCAGTTCATTGGATATATTCAAGAGGGAGTTAGATATGGTCCTTACGGCTAAGGGGATCAAGGGGTATAGAGAGAAAGCAGGAAAGGGGTACTGAGGTGAATGATCAACCATGATCTTATTGAATGGTGGCTCAGGCTTGAAGGGCCGAATGGCCTACTCCTGCACCTATTTTCTATGTTTCCTGAGCCACCTTAATTCCCTTTCTGATTTTACAAACTTAAATCATGCAACTCCTAATTGATCCCTCCCTCTTGAGAAAGTAGATTGAGCCCCTTTAGCATCTCTTGTTTCCACTGCTGCATTCTGCTCTTATGAAGCAGCCTTTAATTTAAATAGAGCAGTTTCACAAACAAGAAGTGGTACCTCCAGTGGCTACCTAGTCTGTTCTCGTTGTCTGTTACATACAAGTTCTCTTGTCAAATCAGCTATAGTTGGAGTTCAGGACTGGAACATCGGGTCCTTCATCGAAACACCTGTGAACTCGTGGGAGCAAGTCATCCTCGTTCGAGAGACCGCCTATGATGATGATGAGTCCTTTCCATTGAAAGAAATCAAGCTTGCAGTACTTAAGCTCTTTGTAGCCATCATTTAAATTATATTTTAATCTCTGCTGTTGTTCGCACTCGACATTTTTTTTCAATTTTCTTAAATTTTCTCAACATTGTTCAACATATTCTCTATTTCTGAAATTTTCTTATAGAGCTGTTGAATGGTTTCTAAGCCATTGTCTAACTTGAAGCATTGCACTATCTACACCTGGGCCTTTTCAATGCCAGGTGACCATGACCCATGCCTTTTGTTTCTATCATGAAAGCACAACATGGCATTGTATCAAATTTGCCTCAATTCTCAACACACTCGGCAGGATTGGATCCAATCTCAAGACATACCTGCAAGAAAGGACTTGCTGCAGGAGTGATCCCAGTGCAGAGAGTTAAATCCCTTCACAACTAAGATATGAAGTCCCATGATGATTCATCTCTCTGTGGAGACAAGATTAAAATTACCCACACAAGTAGAGCAAGACATTGCAAGGGTTTGAAACTAGCCACAGTTATCTGGAAGGCTTTAATGCTATCTAGTTTCAAGCACGATGGATTTGGCCCCACCTCTCTCCTGTCCTCATGGACTGACTGGGTCTATCCTTTTGTCCAGCCCATCAAGTTGTTACAGTTGCAAAGTGTGCAGACTCACCTTTAAACAGAGCAGAGTTATGCATTTATCAGGTAAGCTAATTAGCTTCTTAATGGGCATCATTAATATTTTTAATTTAATCAATCGCTGACTAGGACAATAAATCTGATTGACGTTCCTAGAGTCAGTCATTGTTGCCAGGGTGACCACTTCAAATCCAAAACGTCAAGAGGAAAGAAGTCTACCCTATCAGTGGGGTGGTGACTGCGGTATAAATTCCGGGGTGATTCATTCAGGAATTGATCAAGGAGTGTAGTGCTTCCTGCCAACATTGGACCACTGAGCCCTACTTGACAGTTGAAACTGAGGTAACCTGAGATGTCTTTCATAATGAGATTGCCTTTTAGTTCCAGACTCTAAGGCCGAGAAATTCCGTTGCATCCCGTATGGGTATCATTTGCAAGCCGGGACAGTTTGCGCCAGGCCCCGCTCTCAAAGTTGGGGTTACCGGCCTCCGAGAAGAAATGGAACGATAATGGGGTGGATAATGGGGAGCGAGCTTGCATTGGGCTGCGTAGTGCTGCCATGTAGATGGAGCTCTCCCCTTCATTAAAGTTGCTAACTCTGCGGGGCCCTACCTGGACCACCGGTGGGTGGGGTGCCGTGCCACCAGCCCGGCACTCAAGTGGAGTGCCGGGCTGCCAGATCACGGGACGGACCCGTTGTTCAAAGCGGCAACTGGCCGCGACAAGTTAAGTCGGCACGTTTTTTTATTGACCCACTCGCTGCCTCCCCTTTAACTTGCGCCTCGCAAGCCCAATGCCACCCCCTTCACAACCCCTGAAGCTGTCACTGTCATCGCTCAGCGCAGCTTCAGGGAGTGCGGGCCAATTTTTGTTCCGGGACAAAAACGAGGCACCGCCAGCGGAGCGCTACCGATTACTGCCGCCACTGTACTCCCGCAGAATTTAGCGGGAGTAGTTAGCAGCGCCGCATCCGGGCCAAAAGTCGTTTGCATCCCATTAGTGCCCCTAGGGGCCGCTAACAGGAGGTGCAAACGACCCCAATTTCTCCCCCTAAAGGTCTGCATGCTCAAGCATTTGATTTATTCACACCTGAATAGCAAGACCCCAGCGGTCTATGTCCCAGGGCTCAACAACAGCTCCAGATTTTGTAAACGCCTGCCTTCCTGAACTTTGACCTTTTAAGTGCTTTTGGACCACCAGAGGAGGAATTTATAATGTATGGATGTACATTTATGTAGCATCTTATCAAAATATCTTAAAACACAATGCAATGAATTACATTTGAAGTGCAATTACTGTTGTGTATGCAAAACAATCGCTAACGTCCCATAGATGGCAACTCCCACAGATAGCAACTAGATGACTGACTACTATAACCACTAGGAGTATTACCATTTCACCCCATCCCACTCAGGAGCCAAGCATGTGTCTTCTACACTTTGTAATCCAATAAAGGGTAACAGTCGAGGTATAGCACAGCACGGCCCCCCGGTCATCAAAATCCAAGTTGCGGCCTTGGACAACGTGGATCATTTTCCATACCTCTGGAGCCTACTGTCAGCAAGGACAGACACCGATGATGAGATCCGACACCGCCTCCAGTGCGCCAGCGCAGCCTGCGGTCACCTAAGGAAAAGAGTGTTCGAAGATCAGACCCTCAAATCTGGCATCAAGCTCATGGTCTACAGGGCTGTAGTGATACCCGTCCTCCTGTATGGCTCAGAGACGTGGACCATATACAGTAGACACCTCAAATCGCTGGAGAAAAACTATCAACGATGTCTCCGCAAGATCCTGCAAATCCTCTGGGAGTGTTCTCGACCAGGCCAACATCCCCCACATTGAAGCATTGACCACACTCGACTAGCTCCGTTGGGCGGGCCACATTGTCCGCATGCCCGACACAAGACTCCCAAAGGAAGCACTCCACTCAGAACTCCTATACGGCAAGCGAGCCCCAGGTGGGCAGAGGAAACGTTTCAAGGACACCCTCAAAACCTCCTTGATAACGTGCAACATCCCCACCGACACCTGGGAATCCCTGGCCAAAGACCGCCCTAAGTGGAGGAAGAGCATCCGGGAGGGCGCTGAGCATCTCGAGTCTCTTTGCGAGAGCATGCAGGAAACAAGCGCATGCTGCGGAAGGAGCGTGCGGCAAACCAGACTCCCCACCCACCCTTTCCTTCAATGACTGTCTGTCCTACCTGAGACAGAGACTGTAATTCCCGTATTGGACTGTTCAGTCACCTGAGAACTCACTTTTAGAGTGGAAGCAAGTCTTCCTCGATTTCGAGGGACTGCCTATGATGATGAGGTTGGAGAGATTATAGGGCTGTATTTCAAGTAGAACTTTGAAAAATTCAGTGGCCTATTGATGTGTGTTTTTAAAACTGTATGGGCGACACTAGCAAGGCTGGCTTATTGCCCCATCCTTGGTTTCCCTGAGATGGTGGTGGGCTTTTTTTGCTTTGCTGTGATTGCTGCGACTGAGTGGTTTGCTAGGACACTTAAGGATCAACCAGTAGTGTGGGACTGGAATCGTGCTAGGGCCAGTCTAGCTGGGGTGGCAGTTTCCCTTTCCTGAATTTTGCAAATACCGCATGTACATTTGTTAATTATTTAGATGTCTGAAACCGAAGTCTAGTGAACCTTGCCTCCTTGATCTTTTCTCTCAAGGACGTTAGTGACATAGAAACATAGAACCATAGAAAATAGGTGCAGGAGTAGGCCATTCGGCCCTTTGAGCCTGCACCACCATTCAATAAGATCATGGCTGACACAGTTAGATTTGTGCAGCTTCATCAGGAAACATGATCACACTACAAGAGAGTATCTGTAGTCACATCTGATCACAGTTCTTCACCTCTGGGTCCCATTCATTAATCCAAAATAGCAAATCTGGAGAAAAAGATTAGTTTTTAGTTTGTAAAAGTAAGGAAATTGATTTTTTTTTAACTATAAAATGTGTTTTAGTTTTATAAGAATTCTTATACCTGTAATCATTTTTGCCACTCGTATAGCAAAAATGCAACACGTCTTTAACTCATACACCAACAAATCTTAAATAAAATGTACAAATACGGTGGAAAAAACAATTGCCCCTAACCAGAAAACACTCACTGTTATCAAATTTTGTTAGTGGTATTAGCATGTAAATTGGAGTAATTGATTTTAGGAAGAAAAATAAGACACCGGATCCCGGTAAGTTAGCAAAGCAGAGCACTGCGACAACCCCAATAACCAAATTCACTTGTGTCTACACTGAGGTCAACTAAAATTAAAAACAAGGGCATGCACAGTGGCCAAAACTAGTGGGAGGACAGAAGATTGGGAAGCTTTTAAAAGCCAGCAAAGAACAACTAAAAAAATGATTAAGAAAGGGAAGATAGACTATGAAAGTAAACTAGCACGAAATATAAAAATAGATAGTAAGAGTTTCTATAGGTACATAAAAAGGAAAAGAGTGGCTAAAGTAAATGTTGGTCCCTTAGAGGATGAGACAGGGGAATTAGTAATGGGGAACATGGAGATGGCAGAAACTCTGAACAAATATTTTGCATCAGTCTTTACGGTAGAGGACACTAACAATATCCCAACAGTGGATAGACAAGGGGCTATGGGGGCGGGCGGGGAGGAACTTAACACAATCACGAAGTGGGTGGTACTCAGTAAGATAATGGGACTAAAGGCAGATAAATCCCCTGGACCTGATGGCTTGCATTCTAGGGTCTTAAGAAAAGTAGCGGCAGGGATTGTGGATGCATTCTTTGTAATTTACCAAAATTCCCTGGATTCTGGGGAGGTCCCAGCAGATTGGAAAACTGCAAAGATAATGTCCCTATTTAAAAAAGGAGGCTGACAAAAAGCAGGAAACTAGACCAGTTAGCCTAACATCTGTCGTTGGGAAAATGTTGGAGTCCATTATTAAAGAAGCAATAGTAGGACATTTGGAAAAGCACAATTCGGTCAGGCAGAGTCAGCATGGATTTATGAAGGGGAAATTATGTTTGACAAATTTGCTGGAATTCTTTGAGGATGTAATGAACAGGGTGGATAAAGGGGAACCAGTGGATGTGGTATATTTGGATTTCCAGAAGGCATTTGACAAGGTGCCACATAAAAGGTTACTGCACAAGATAAAAGTTCACAGGGTTAGAGGTAATATATTAGCATGGGTAGAGGATTGGCTAACTAACAGAAAACAGAGAGTCAGGATAAATGGTTCATTCCCGGGTTGGCAATCAGTAACAAGTAGGGTGCCGCAGGGATCAGTGCTGGGACCCCAACTATTTTCAATCTATGTTAACGACTTGGAAGAAAGGACCGAGTGTAATGTAGCCAAGTTTTCTGACGATACAAAGATGGGAGGAAAAGCAATGTGTGAGGAGGACACACAAAATCTACAAAAGGACAATGGGCTAAGTGACTGGGCAAAAATTTGGCAGATGGAGTATAATGTTGGATAGTGTGAGGTCATGCACTTTGGCAGAAAAAAATCAAAGAGCAAGTTATTATTTAAATGGAGAAAAATTGCAAAGTACAGCGGGACCTGGGGGTACTTGTGCATGAAACACAAATGTTAGTATGCAGGTACAGCAAGTGATCAGGAAGGCCAATGGAACCTTGGCCTTTATTGCAAAGGGGATGGAGTACAAAAGCAGGGAAGTCTTGCTACAGTTATACAGGGTATTGATGAGGCCACACCTGGAATACTGCGTGCAGTTTTGGTTTCCATATTTACGAAAGGATATACTTGCTTTGGAGGCAGTTCAGAGAATGTTCACTAGGTTGATTCCGGAAATGAGGGGGTTGACATGAGAAAAGGTTGAGAAGGTTGGGCCCCTATTCATTGGAATTCAGAAGAATGAGAGGTGATCTTATCGAAACGTATAAGATCATGAAGGGGCTTGACAAGATGGATGCAGAGAAAATGTTTCCACTGATGGGGGAGAACGCATGATCTTAGAATAAGGGGCAGCCCATTTAAAACTGAGATGAGGAGAAATTTCTTCTCTCAAAGGGTTGTAAATCTGTGGAACTTGCTGCTTCAGAGAGCTGTGGAAGCTGGGACATTGAATAAATTTAAGACAGAAATAGACAGTTTCTTAAATGATAAGGGGATAAGGGATTATGGGGAGCGGGCAGGGAACTGGAGCTGAGTCCGTGATCAGATCAGCCATGATCGTATTGAATGGCGGAGCAGGTTCGAGGGGCCGTATGGCCTACTCCTGCTCCTATTTCTTATGTTCTTATGTTCTTAACTTACATTCTTGTTTTTGACTTTTGACAATAATTGGTAACAAATTATTATCATTCACTGTCACTAGCAAGGCTAGCTTATTGCCCATCCTTAGTTTCCCTTCGTTATATACCAGCGTTTCCCAAAGATCTCAACAAAACAATTTATACCACATTCTGGTCTTTCGACCGTTAGGTGTTACTTCCTGTAATCCACTTTTAATCCTTTAATCCTCATAGCACCACAGATCTGAAATAACAAAGACAGTGGCTCTTAATGCAGCCCTGTGTCCGATGGGTGTGTTGAGACAGCGAGAAGATGATCATGCATAGAGCACCAGGATTCCCCCACCTTCTGCATATAAAATCCCAGCAATATATTTTTCTGACGCATCAACAGAAAAGGTTGTGTCTGGGTGAATATGATATTCTTCCAATAAGGAACCATCACAGCATAGAACTCCTGATACCGTTTCTTTTGCTATGAAGCTGGTTGGATAGATACGACATCCAACAGGGGCCCAAGCTGCATCCTTTAGTTCACATCAAGGGTCCCAAACATTAACCCATCCTTTCTCTGTTCAGATGCTGATTGGCCTACTATGTACTTCCAGCGATTTCTATTTTTCAGATTTCCAGCTTTTTGTAATTTTTTTCCTTTTATTTTCTCGTGCCCCAACATTGAGGATGCTGTGTACCTTGGTAAAACCTTAATTGACATAATTTCTGCATGAACATCCCATTATCATAATCATACCATAAACCCAACTGTCAACTAACAAGAGGTGTTAAGACCTCTTCTGGTCCGCTTGATGCGTCCAAGGTTGTACCTTTCAATTAAAATCCATACTTATTTGATCTCCAGTTCATGGTGCTAAACTTTAAAAAAAACTTTCGGAACGATTGACAGTTTTAAACTATTGTGATGTGTGTTGGACAAACGAAGCCACGTGATCAACTGGTTGATCTACTTGAGGATGTCAAATGAGCCTTAAATCGCCTGAACTATTAGTAGTTCTAAATAAACTGGACAGTTGTGAAATATTTAAAACATTTTGATTTTAGAGACCTCTATGCTTTCTACAATAAAGTTGTAGCGAATGTAAAGTCCTATGTGAAGGTGTCAGTAAAAATATTGAGATGATCCTGTAACCCCTTAAGAAGATTATCGGATGGTCCTTTAGATTCGATCTGTTTCTCAGTCCTCAGTCTTTCAGAGCCTGACTTCAACCTCCCATCCGCATTCTTCCTACAATAACCAGGTACGTGTGGCCTTGGCTCTCAATGTTCAAATGTTGGCATTTAAAATGTAAATCATTAATTTACACATGCCCATTCTTGCATATATTTTGAATTATTTGATTTTCAGCATTAAAAGGCTAGAAAATAACCTGTAGTAAGGAAAATGCTTCTGGAAATTGAATGACGATTCTAATTGTTAAACCTCATAGATATGTTCCTATCTATGACTAAATCTAGTACAGACTTAATGGTGTTTTGTATGAGAGTACAAATAATCAGGGTAGTTTGTCAGATCGACCTTAAAACTGAAGAAATTAATTGTGTGAGGAGATAGTCTGATCTGGGCTGATCTTTTAATAAAGATATCAACAGATTTACCTTCATGAAATGTGCTTTTATCAAAAAAAAATGGCAAAATGCAATCGAGCCTCTGAATGGATTGTCTCCCTGTATTAATGAGGTCGAAGGGAAGGCTGTGTGTGTGTGTGTGTGTGTAGTTGTGCCTGATCGGATTAGGCTGTGCAGATTTATCATGACTGACCAAATGTCCTTCCACACATCTGCTGGCTCCTCCCTCATTTTCCTTTTTATTCTCTGCAATTCCAAGCCAGACTTCCTGAGTGATGTGTGACCAGACGTTTGCTGCTGCGACCTTCGGACCCTGTGAAAAATGCCACGAAATCGGACCGTTGCGGAACCTTTACATCAAAACAGAGCGGATCAACTACTGCTCACTGTGCGTCGAAATGGTACGACATCCATGTGATCTGCCAAGTCATCCAAAATGATTCAGACTTCGAGAGTGTTTTAACAGGTTAACAGAGGGAATATGAGTGCTTTATTTAACTTAACCAGCAGTAATATTCTACAAGTTTATCACGGGTGTGAATCCAAAATGCCTTTACATGGATGCGATACTTGAAATATAAAGACAGCAAATGACTCCAAAAGGAGGCCCAGTGAGACTTCCTTCTCTAGGAACTCTTACTCCACTTCTTTCTGGTGTTAGGTCAGGTCCTGATACTGGATTCAGACTCCTTTTACTTTCATAGAATCATACAGCACAGAAGGAGGCCATTCAGCCCATTGTTCCTGTGCCGGCTCTTTGAAAGAGCTATCTAATTAGTTCCACTCTGCTGCTCTTTCCCCAAAACCCTGCAATTGTTTCCATTTCAAGTATTGATCCAATTCCCTTTTGAAAGTTACTATTGACTCTGTTTCCACCGCTCTTTCAGGCAGTGTGTTCCACTCTATATGATATATGCAGTGTCAGTGCAGAGTGAAAGCTCTTCACACAGACATTACAGTAGTCTCAAGACTTTTTCACATAGGGTTATTGGAATTTGGAATGCATTACCACAAGTGTCTATTGAAGCTGAGTGAATCACACATTCGGAGGATGCAGCTAACCTATTCTGGTTCCAGGCAGGCAGAATCTATTTCACATTGCTTGGCTGTTGTCTGACTAGAATTTTCACCATCTTGTTTCGGAGTGAACTTGGAGAGGGGGAGATACTCTGCTCTCGAGATATTGAAATCCACGGCAGGTATGTCTACCAAGTGTCCATGAGGCCCAACAAATCCCTACGCACTTGGTAAATCAGATGTGATACTGCACTAGATTTTTTTTTTCCAAAAATATACTTTATTCATATAAAATTTCACAATACATTGGAAAATAGTTCAGTACCTTGCGGTCAGTAATTCCATACAATTTGTTAGGATGCTGACAACAGTTCCATACAATTCACTAGGGTGCATTTCATTTCAAAGTACAATCCGTAAATCACATTACATGTAGTACTGTGCAAATCAGGGTATTACATGGAGCAGATAAGGACAGGTTTACATTACATTCCAGGATACATTTCAATACCGATTATGAATCACGTTACATGTAGCACTATGCAGATGAATGCAGTATGCGAAACGGATGAGAATACATTTACATTTCTTTACAAGTTACTAAACAGTGCAGAGACTTTCATTATACATGGCACAACACAGGTTTCACATTCCAAACCCAAGCAGTTGGTGTGTCATTCCACTTCACTCCTGAGTCAAGTCAGGCTCTGATGCCAGATAGGTTAGGTTTGGCGCAAAGTGGAAATTTCTTCACATTATAAATGCACCGTAAGACGGAGCTAGGTAATCACTTGAAGGAAAATATTGAGGGCATGGGGAAAGAGTAGGAAAATGACATTGGGTTTGATAGCTCTCCTGGGAGAAATTGGCTGAAATTTCCACATCTATCATTTCTCCTGTAAAATTTGAAATTGCCATTGGCAACATAAAAGAAAGAAAACTTACATTTATATGATTACCAGACATCGCAAAGTATTTTACAGCCAATGAAGTACTTTTGGAGTGTAGTCACTGTGGGAAACGCAGCAGCCAACCATAAACAGTGATGTGATAATGACCAGATCATCTTTTTTGTTATGTTGATTGAAGGATAATTATTGGTGAGGACACCAGGAATAACTCCCCTGCCATGGGATCTTTTACGTCTACCTGAGAGGAGAGATAGGGCCTTAGTTTAACATCTCATCCAAAAGATGGCACCTCCAACAGTGCAGCACTCCCTCAGCACTGCCCGCCTAGATTTATGTGCTCCAGTCTTTAGAGCGGGACTTGAACCCACAACCTTCTGACTCCGAGGTGAAGTGTGCTACCCACTGAGCCACAGCTGACACAACACTTAACACTTTTCTCTGATACAAAAGCACAATACTGTGGACAATGAAAATCTGAAATAAAAACAGAAAATGCTGCAAAAAACCTGTGGAGAGAGAAACAGAGTTAATGTTTCAGATCGATGACCTTTCGTCAGAACTGGAAAAAGTTAGAGATGTGACGGGTTTTAAGCAAGTACGGAGGCAGGAAAGGGGAGGGGGTGAGGTGGGGGGAGGAAAGGACAAGATGGAGGATCTGTGATAGACTGGAAGGCAGAAATGATTAAAAACCTAAAGGGATGATGGTGGTGCAAGGCAAAAGGGGGTGATAATGGAACAAGTAAAGAAGCAAAAGATGGGTCGAGGAGAGGTTTAAATAGAAATAGCAGAATCATTCCCACCACCTGCTATCTGAACAAGATGGGAGCAGTGGTTATGATCTGAAATTGTTGAACTCTATGTTGAGTCCTGAAGGTTTACAAAAATTTCAGATCATAACTGCTGCTCCCATTTTTTCGGACAGCAGGTTCCTCTCTCCACATATGCGCCTGACCACATGAGTATTCCCAGCATTTTCTGTCTTTTAACACTTTCCTCTGCTGTGTTAATGTTGGCATTAACCGATTTCCAGTTAACACACCAAAGTAAACCATTTAGGGTTAACACCTCTTAAACCAACAGACACAAATTTCTTAGAAACATGTTAAGCATCCGTTCACTAACATTAACAGACAGCAATTTTCAGTCTATATAAAATGGGGGGAGGAGGGAATTAAATCCTTCCAGGATAGAGAGGAGCTAATAAATAATTAGATCACCCCACTCTACCAGTTTAATAATTTCACAAATCTGGGATAGAATGACATCATTAACTTTAATAGAATCTGCTCTGACTGGTCTGTTCTGGTTGCAGTTTTGCATGCCTGAATAATTTAGGAGTTTTGGGTGGACGGGGTCAGGTCCATTTGCAGGATTGCAGCCTATAATTTACTGCACGAACAATGCAATGGAAATTATAACGGGAGAGATGCAACTATGTGGGTCAGTTAATTCCAAATAAGCCCTTTGCCCTTACAGTGCAGAGTGGAGAGTGTTGTTCTGTAAATCGGCACTTCTATTCTTGCAATCAAAATGTGGATTTGTTGGCCTGGAATGTATTGCATTTGAACCTTGTGAGCGGACCCACATTCCTGTACCGAATGCTGACTCCCTGTGGAATATGAGCAGACAGAACCAACATATTGCCAGATAGAACCGCTCGGCTCCAGACTGCCAGATGTGGCTGCACTTCCCGGGCACTGGTTTCCTAAACCGAGCGGGGTTGACTGGTTTATTGTTGTTATTTTTTTTGCTGGACGTTTCAGGGAAAGAAATCTTTTATTGTGGAGGTTGCTGAATCTGAGTATCCTCCCACTGACGTCAGCCAGCCTCCATCGAGCTGGATGGGCTGCAGCCGCTGGTCCTGGCATCTCCGGCTGACAACAAGCAGCACGCCAACATCACCGCCTTTTAATATATATATATTTTTTTGTGTGTGTGTGTGTGCTTGGTGTTGAAAGATGGCAACCGAAGGGCTGCAGGAAAACGAAACCGTGTCGTCGCTGAGGGACGAGGCAGAGACGCTCAAGGGTAAACTGGAAGAGGAGAGGGCGAAGCTCCATGATGTAGAACGTAAGTACAGCAGGAGAGGGGGGGGGAAACCGGGGCCCAGAGTCCTGTCCTCGGCTTACTCTGAACATGGAGCGACTCTGTGGCTGTGATATGTGTATGTGTGTGTGTGTGTGTGTGTGCCGTCAGTGCTCGCCTGCATGGCCCCATGCCACCAGAACAGCAGAGGGATTTGCTTTGAAGTTGGCATATTGCACTGCATCACTTGGGTGGGGGGGAGTGTATACATGTATATATGTACACACACTCAATAGATTTTTAAATAACAAACGGTGTTCGAAGGTTTTCGATGTAGCATCAACAAATAAAGCAGTCGATTAGTTAGTTGCACAGTGTGTCTGCTTTGAATGGGAGTAGCTGCCTGCTTTCAGCAGCTCCCTGTACCATTCATGTGAAAGATGTTCAGAAATATGATTTCTTAATAATTGGGCATATTTACATCAGTTTCTACCAACATAACCTTTTTTGTTGTTGTTGTTGAATAAACTTTTTGTATTTGAGGTGAGTTAGCAAAACCATTTTGGGTTGACTGGTCCCACAGGTGTGAAAGAACCTCTTGCTAGGTGCCAAGCTCACAAGATTTTCTCCGAGCCAGCCACCAGCTCAGAAGCCAGTACGTGCACTCAAATGTAACTTCATTTAAAAGATCAATGCAGGGACAGTGTTTTATCAGAGCTATCATGCTACAAAGAGCATTGGCGACGTCTTGCGTTTATGCAGTGAGGTCTCTAGTTGTTGGACATGGTAATACACCAGTATCTGTCCACTGTACCATATTTATACCAGCTGTCCTTCCCCTTGTCTTTCACCGTAACCATGTCTGGGCTATTTGTGAGGGGTACAATTGTTCCGCTATCTCAAATCCTAAATATGCTGGGATCAGCAAAATGATCTTTTCTGGTTCTACAATGTCTAAATTCCCTTATCAGATGTATTAAACAGATTGCACCCCCCCCCCCCCCCCCATTTCTTTATTTCCTTCAGGATCTGGCTCTGGAAAGATAATATTAGGGTGTTTGCAAATCTGAATACCTAATCTGAAGTACCAGCTCAGGATCTTTTCTGAGACCCTCAAGGAATTTTGGCATTACATTTTATAGCTGGGCTAAATTGATGTTATTTCTAAACTGCCAGACATCAGATATGGACACCTCCTTTCGCCATCCCAGAATCTGCTTGACAACATCCAGGAACAGTCGGCAAATGATATGCTGCTATCTTTCTTTTCATTCACTCATTAGATTACAAGAGATCAGCCTCTCCCTATTAGACTCCAAGGACCAGCTGTCGTCGATCAGATAAACTAGCTCCTGACCACATCAACTTCATCCCATGTGCTGTGGCCCCAGGCACATTAGTCACTCAGCACCTGCCATTACAACAATGACAACATTGGTGAGATAAAAAAAATAGGCAGAGGGCCATTTTGTGTGATTGTATCTGTATGCTGATATTGGAAAAAAAAGAGGGAAAATTGAAGTATTACAAATTAATCTGAAGTAACAAATTTGAGTTTTCATTGTGCATCAGGTATCTCCCATGGGTTTACTAGCCCATTTCAAACAAGTCTTTGCCCTTTTGGAATTGTGAAAATCTTGGCTCTTCTCATGGACTATTTATTGATTCCATCCTAATATCCAGTTATGTAGTGAGTAATGAACCGTGGATTAAAATAACTTGTGACAGTAAAAACAATAGCACTTTATTCTTGTGCTGTTTCATAGGGCTCAATTTTCCCCAAAGCTTTTTTTTGGCGTACTTGAAGAGTTCCGCCCGTTTTTTTGGGAGCCTAAGTACGCAAAAAAAAAATGTTCTAAGTTTCCCCGTTGGATTTCTTCATTTTGGCCTGGTCTAACCTGTCCTTTAGTTTTGGGGGTGGAGCCTTGAAATGCGCCAAAAAGATCGTGCTGCCATGGTAACCAGGGACACAATACGAGCAGAGGCTGCAAAGTGAAGCATACAGCCAGCTCCCAACACATTAAAACACATTGCATCAATTTAAAAACACATTAAAATATATTGCAGCAATTTAAATACACATTAAAATATATTGCAGCAACTTAACTTACCTCCAATTATTAAAGCCGGTCCCGCTATCCCAGCCCTGGCCAAAGGGCTTGTCTGTCCAATCCCAGGCCGAATGGTCTCCTCTTGGTCTCTCTCTCTCTCGGTCTCACTCTCTCTCTCTCGGCATCTGCTGCACTTAACCTGCGCCAGTTTCCTTAACTCTCCAGAAGGTTTTCTGCAGAAGCCACATACACTGGCCTAAGCAGAACTGGAGTAACTCTCAGCTGGCCAAACTTGCCTAAATGGCCAGAATTGGTGCGGGTGGCAGGTTACACCCCTTTGGCTGAAAAAAACGAACCTAAAAAAATCATAACTAACTGTGATGTCTATGTCTTTCTGCAGATTTTTTGTGTCCTCCTCACACATTGCTTTTCCTCCCATCTTTGTATCATCAGAAAACTTGGCTACGTTACACTCGGTTCTTTCTTCCAAGTCGTTAATATAGATTGTAAATAGTTGGGGTCCCAGCACTGATCCCTTCGGCACCCCACTAATTACTGATTGCCAACCTGAGAATGAACCATTTATCCCGACTCTCTGTTTTCTGTTAGTTAGCCAATCCTCTATCCTTGCTAATATGATACCCCCAACCCGGTGAACTTTTATCTTGTGCAATAACCTTTAATGTGGCACCTTGTCAAATGCCTTCTGGAAGTCCAAATACAACACATCCACTGGTTCCCCTTTATCCACCCTGTTCGTTACATTCTCAAAGAATTCCAGCATTTTCTGTGTTCCCTCACTGTTCCCTCTGCAGTATTTAACCCCATTACTTTTCACTTGGGGGTTAAAATGTATATGGTGAAGGAAGATTAAATTGATACCATACATCCTCCAGAGCTTAATGTGTGGACAGTCAGTGTGGAGGTATGCTGCTTATATTTGGCACAGCAATGGTGAAGATTACCATGATTGAGATACTTTTCACGATATGAATTGTCCACTTCAAATGGCATGGTATAAACCACTTTCTAATCTCTCACTCTTTGGAAAGGGTGCAGAGGAGGGCCACTAGACTAATTCCCAGTTTAAAGCATCTTAGTTATCAAGATAGACTAAAAGAGTTGGGACTCTACACTTTAGAGAAATGATCTGATTGAGGTTTATAAGATAATGCAGGAAATAGATTGTGTTCCAGTTGACAGTTTGTTCCAATTAAATAGGTTAGGGAGGACCAGGGGCACAAATTTAAGTTGTGTAAGGTTAGATCCAGGGTAGATGTCAGGAGGTGGTTCTTTTCCCAGAGAATAGTGGACCTGTGGAACAGGCTGCCGTCTCGTGCGATGCTGATTTGCTGAATTCCTTCAGGCGAGAGCTGGACCTTTTTCTGGCTGGGGTGGCGATCACCTTTTACAGAAGGTAGGTACTGCAAGGAATTCAAGGCCAACTGATCTCTTGGACTGGTTTCGATCACCTAGAAGGGTCGGAGCGGAATTTCCCAGATGGCCTGTTTTTAAAAAAATCTGTTTTTTCGCCTCTCCCAGGAAACTCACGTGGTTTTGGGTGGGGTGGAGAAGTGTGTATATTGTGATACACGGGGTATCATAATTATGTGGGACGGGCCTTCCACCATTGTTCGTATGTTTGTACGCCATGTCTGGGTTTTAAACATCATCAAATATTTTCTTTGCTGTCCTGTCCAGTTCACCAGGTGGCTGAGCGAACAGAGGCTCTCGGACAGTTTGTGATGAAGACAAGACGGACTCTAAAAGGCCACGGAAATAAAGTGTTGTGCATGGACTGGTGCAGAGACAAAAGAAGAATTGTCAGTTCCTCCCAGGTGAGATTCATGTCTCCCCCAGTGTTGTTCATCCACCCACCATTTGATTGCCAGTGCATTATTGGAGATGGTTCACTGGCAACAAGCAAAGGTACTTTTTAAACTGAGAGCATCCTCCATCTTCCTAGTAACAACTTGCTGACCATAAAGCCTTCCTCTGATTTTGTTCTGTGATGTCTCAAATGCAGCAAAAAAAAAGCAGTTATCTGTTTGGGGACGGAATAGTCTTGGTCCTAATTTTGGAGATAGTTCAAGAAAATATGCACTTTGTCTTCCATTTTTATAGTAGCCTAAGTTAAATTATTTCCTACGTTTGATCGTTTTTATTTGTATATTTGTTATTGAAGAAAATAATCTAATTTCAAATTTGTGATGGGAATATTCAAATCATTTGAACTAAAGTTTGGAATGGATGATGCTCAAATATTTGGATTACGAACAACTGTGGTTCTTTTATTATAAACACGGTTCAACCATTTCAGGGAACTCTTAATCATGGGTAGAAAAAAACTTTGCCCAGCCAAGTTTTTAAAACTTTATTATTTAGAAATAAGGAGCTTAAAAGGCACTCAAACACTGTCTATGATCGGTATACTTTAGCTTTATTTACACAATGCGTTTTATAGTATATCTTGCTTGTATGGGGTAAGGAAGTATTTTTATCAGTTATGGCTTTCCAAAGTGTTCTGGGGATTTTTGGGTACATCACTATAAATAAATCTTGGGTAAAGCCTCAAGATGAATTGTAGCATTGGTTCAACATTACCAAAACCGCGCATAAGGTTCGTTGTATTATATTTCCACCTTCATCCACGATTTTGTCTCCTCCTGGCTTTATGAACTCCACTCCACAGGAACCCCAGCTCATGTAGAACTCTAGTACTCACAGCTTAACCCATGTCTTGCTAACCTATTACCACATTCGTGTTGTAATCCTCATTTTCATTTACACATCCTTTCATGGTCTTGCTCCACTTATTTGCAACCTCCTCTTGCCATATTTAACAGCTTTCACTCTGGACTACTCTGTTGTACTCTGTATTCCTCCCACCCCTCCCTCTACTCCACCATTGGTGGCAGGGCCTTTATCCATCATGGCCCCATCCTTAGAACTCTTTTCCCAAATGCTTGCGCCCTGCTGCATCTTTCCCCACCTTCAAAGGCCTTACGACCTGACTCTTCAGCCACAACTTAGTCGTTTTCCCTAACTCTTCTCCCAACTCCTGCTCTGTGTCCAGTCCCCCTGTGTGAAGTAGAATATTTAGTATATTAAGGCTTTATCTAAGTGCAAGTTATTATTTCATTCTTCAAATATTGTAACACAAACAATACAATATCTAATACTATTTATCCAAGTTTTCAAGTGAGTGACAATTTTGGTATTTTCCTTTTAATTCTCTTGAAAATGAATGGGGTGGAAATTCGATCGTGTCTCGGTTGCGGCGTTGCCTCGGGCGGAGCGGTAAATTTTGCGCCGGTGAATGGATTGCCGCAAAATTCATCAGCTGGGCCCAGAGTTTGGAGCAGGGCACTAAAGATGGCGCTGCACGCCTCTTTTAGGGTGCTCGGCCGGCTGAGCAAGGGAAAATCCCGTGCTAAAGAGCTGACCTCGGAGCGCCATACAGAGGTCTGGGGGTGGGGCAGGGTGGGGGCAAAAAAGCTGGGAAAAAACCCCGCCAGAAACATTCCCAATATATAGCTCACGCCACCACAACATAAAGCGGAACAAAAAAAACTTGTAAAAACCGTCTCGTTTACCTCGGGTCGGCATTACTTACCTCACTGTGGCTGCTGCAGCTCGGGACGCCAGCTTTCACAGGCGGCCCCACCAGGGCACGCTACGGGGTGCTACGGGTCGGGTGGAAACCAAAAATCGAACCGGTGTCGCAACCGGGAGCATTGCACACCGGCTCGCCTCTCCCAGGCGGTACTGCTCCGTCCCCCGGCAATACCGACACCGAATGTCCCGGCAGGGCGCTGGAAACTGGCCACCCAGGCGCAGCTGCTTTCCGCCGCCCTTGCCGCCCCTCTGGGGCGCTAAGAGGGGCGACAGAAGAACAAATTTCCACCCCAATGTGTTTTAAACTTCTCCACATCTCTTGATTGACAATAAGGAAGCAATCTACCTTCACATGAAGCATCCTAAACAAGAATGCGCTGTAAATTGCTTCCAGTTTGGGCAGGAGGTGGCATTTAACCTTTAAAAAGACAGGACTGTTGTTTAAGTCTGTGAAGTTAAAACATCTTTACGCTGAATGATGGATTACTAGTTCATCTCCAGAGATCATAAACCTCGGTCTGTAACATTGTTTTAAAAAAAGGCTGAAGCATGTTCCAGGGACACTTAATGGAACTTTCTTCGTCTCACTGGTGTAGATAGCTTTTTATTAAACTGATTGAATTATTTTCCAACACTCGAAGCCATCTGGTACAGGTTCAAACTGTTGGGATGGTAGTCAGTGGTAGCCTTGAGGGATGGGGAGGAGGTGATGAAAGTATGTTGAACAAGAATAGATGTGCGATCAATGTGTCCAACGATATCATGGTTTGGTCCAGTTGGAAAGAGCTACTTTTCTAGTTAACCCGTTCACTGCATGCTGGCATCGTTGTATTTCACTACAAATGCACCTCCATTTAACGTTGCTGGAAGGGAGACATCCTTTGCCATTTCTCCAGATTTAGAAATTAAGTGGATGTGACACTGGCCACTTTTACTGTTAAATGAACCAGTAGAAGGCATGCTATTGTGTGTAGAGATTGTTGAGTGGTTTGCCATGTTGGGCTGTGTATTTCTGCAATTTATAATTTACACGTTGGTCACAAACAAAGCTATTGTGACCTCATCAATCGTACTTTGATTGTTGAAGCGCCAATGTCTTAATGGCAGAGAAGGGAGAAGAGCCACGTGTCTGTTGTCATGGTGATATCATGCACAAGTCATGTGATGGTGATTTTGCAACATTGTGAATTGCGTCATTGTATGACAAACAAATAAAAAGGACCGTACCATTTATTTTGAGACAACATGATGGAGGGCCAATCCTCACAGCGCAGGACATCAACAAGGTTGAAAAATGTAGGAGAGAAGATGGGTCAAATCACTGAAAGTATAATGTTGTTCATTATGTGAGGCACATGCCAGGGCAGTGGCTGATGTGCAACAGTCACCACACGTTAAAAAAATCCACACACGGGCATCTTCCACCCCCTCAATTGGAGTTCAGGACTGGAATATCGGGTCCTTCATTGAAACATCGATGAACTCACATGGAAGCAAGTCATCCTCGTTCGAGGGACCGTCTATGATGATGATGGGATGATATGTGGCCCTATCCCCTGTTTTAGTTGTGAGTTTGAGTCCTGATGAAAGCAAACTCCCTATCCTGACTATCCATAACCATGGGTTTCTGGTTGGACAGTATTCCATAAACGGATTTATAACTAGTGTATGGAAGCGATGTTATATCTATCACTGGAATATCCTAACCTTGAGGTATATATGTAATATTTCATTTTCTTTACATTAGTTTGACATACCTTCACTGAAAAATGTAACGCAGCAGTAAACAGTGCCACTGGTTTCAGAGAACTGAGGGAAAAGGGCACTGGCATTTTGCACAAATGCAGTTAAGCAGCATAATCCCATTAGCTATCTTTCAACAAGCTGCACTCCAGATGACATTAACTAAGTTTATATTTGTGCTGCCACCTTCCATTTTTGCTTTGTTCAAACAATAAAGTGCCTCAGCTGTGCAGTATTTTGCAATAATGAATACAATGAAGTCATCAAAACCGGGGAAAAAAATTATCAGGAAAAAGGAACATTTAGTGATTTTAAATTCTGACAAGTGGAACAAAGTATTGTTTGTCTAGTAAACTGCTGAGTGAAAGAGAAACCATATCATTGACCCTCTATGCAGAACCCCAAACCATTCAACTTAGCCTCAAGTTCTCACATTGGCCCGTATTTTGCTGTAAGAATAACGGTGAGGCTATCAGCACATGTATCAATGGTTTGTATCCAAAGCACTAAGACAGACAAGGCAGGAGATTAGTGAGGTGTTGACCGAGATTGTAAGGGTGCTGATGAACGTTGCGGAGGTCCCAGTGAACTGGAAACCGACTAATGTGGTGACTGTTTTCAGAAGAGGCGAGCTTTCAGATGCAGGGAACTCCAGATCCATTCATCTTACTTCAATGTAAGATAATGGGATCGATTATCAGGAGTAAACTTAATGATCGTTTCACTACATTAAAGGCGTTACGTAAGTACAAGTTGTTGTTGTCATCTGATAGTAAACAGCAATCGGTTTGTATTCAGAATGGGAAGACCCTGACTGATCAACCACCTTGACTTTTTAGAAGACGTGGAGTGTGACCTATTTTGAATTGGGCCAACAGAGTGGCACAGGCATTTGCCCAGTGCCACCAAGTGCCCTCGTCAAGAAGTGGGCACCACTAATACAAATGACTCAGTCAAACAAAAATGTTTGCAGTTAAATCATCTGGTTTTCTTCATCAGTGCTACAATAAGGGGTTATGGGGAGAGGGCAGGGAAGTGGACCTGAGTCCATGATTGGATCAGCCATGATCGTATTAAATGGCGGAGCAGGCTCGAGGAGCCAAATGACCTGCTCCTGTTCCTATTTCTTATGTAATTAGGCCACAGTTCTAGTACTGCGTACAGTTCTGGTCACCACATTTTGGAAAGAGGGCACAGAGGAGATTTACAAGGATGTTGCCAGGTCTGTAGAACTTTAGCTACGAGGAAAGATTGGATAGGCTGGGGTTGTTTTCTTTGAAACTGAGGAGGCTAAGACTTAATTAAGTTGCATAACATTATGAGGGGCCTAGATAGAATGGATAAGCAGGACCTGTTTCCCTCAGCAGACAGGTCAATAACCAGGGGGCATAGATTTATAATAATTGGTAGGAGGATTAGAGGGGAATTGAGGAGAACTTTTTTCACCCAGAGGGTGGTGTGGGTCTGGAACTCACTGCCTGAAAGGGTGGTCGAGACAGAAAGCCTCATCGCATTTAAAAAGTACTTGGATGTGCACTTAAAGAACCGTGTGCTACAGGGCTACGGAGCAAGAGCTGGAAAGTGGGATTAGGCTGGATAGCTCTTTGTCGGCCAGCATGGACACGATGGGCTAATTGGCCTCCTTTTGTGCAATAAATTTCTATGATTCTATCCCCACAAAATGGTGCACTTATTCTTCCAAAATGCATGTAACAAAGGTTTGCACGACAGGCTCAAAACTGCAGGGATTTGGGGTAAATCTTGGGAATGGATAAGAAATCAGCCTGAGTAGAAACCATCTGGTGTTATGTATGTAAACCTGTAAATGCCATGTTTAACCACCAGAGGGCTTATCCCCTGGAGTCCCAAGGGATCCCACAATCCCTTGGGAGCACCTGTATATAAGGAGGCCTCACAGGCTGGAGAGGCACTCTGAGACCTGTAATCAAGGACTCCGGTCACACCTTACTTTGCGCTTGCAGTATCTAGTCTGACTCTTTATTCAAGACATAACAGCTGGTACTTATTAGAGGAGCTATGTTGGGTGGGGAAAGTGCTGAATGAGGTGCTCCAGGGATCAGTATTGGGGCCACTGCCCTTTGTAATTTACATCCAGTTGGTAAAAATTGCAGAGGATACCAAACTAGGAAGTGCAGTTGAATCCGCGGAGGCTGGTGCTTGGGAAATACAAAATGAGTTGGACTTCTGAAAGTGGGCAGAAAAATCGCAGATGGAATTTACCACAGACAGGTGTTGCATGTAGGACGAAAAATGGGGAAAATATATACTGCATGAATGCTATTGAAACAGCTATGCTTGAAATTGAAAGAGAAAGAGGCCGACATTGCCCCTTTGAGCAGGGCCAGTTTAACGGCGACAGCCGGTGATAAGGGGGTGCTAAAGGGCTTTTACCCAGCGCTGCGCACAGACCCCCCCCCGGGGCTCCGCCGACGAATAGGGGTTTGCGCTGCGCCACGCCGATGAAGACATTCCCGTGCGCGCCAACCCTTTTGCGCCCCGTGAGGGAAATTGGGCCACGAGAGCGAGGTCTGCGTGGGGCATTGCCACCGACAGCTTCTCAGTGCGAGAAGCTGCTGTGACTATGTTGCCCCGACCGCCCTTCAAGGGGAGGCGCCACGGCGGCTGCCGCCATCTTTTTTGTGTCGGCCATCTTTTCATTCGTCCTGACAATGGCGGCCGCTGGTCTGGCCGGCACCCTTCCCTGGGTGGCCCAGTGGGTGGCACTTAAGGTGCTACTCAGATTGCAGGGACCCTCTCCCTTTAAGCGAAGGGGAGGGAGGTTGCGACGCAGCGGCAGGACGCAGTACGTCAGCGACGCGCCGATGTGAGCAGCGCAGTGCTGAGCGGCCCGCGCCACGAGCGCTGCGCAAGCGACACTGGAAGACACGGTTACCGCGCACACCGTTTCTTTGGCTTCAAGAGGGCAATTCCGCGCCCGTGCCGACGCTTCCCGTGCCGGCGCGGGAACAAAACCTACTAATCAAATTATGCGCCGCAAATCCAGCGCAGGGCAATTTCGGCCCCAAAGGGATTTAGTAGATTCAACACTCAACATATCGATATCAGCGATCGCATAGCCCGATCAATAGAATATTAGTTAAAGGAAATCATGCTCAAACTGCATAGTCACACATTAAAAGCAAGACCTGCACTTATATAGCATCTTCCACAACCTTAGGACATCCCAAAGCGCTTTACAGTCAATGAAGTACTTTTGCAGTGTAGTTGCTGTTGTAATGTGGGAAACGCAGCAGCTAATCCCCAAAACAGCAATTGGATAATGACCAGATAATCTGTTTTTAGCAGTGTTGGTTGAGGGAGGAATATTGGCTAGGCACTGGGTAGAACTCCCCTGAAATAGTGCCTTGGGATCTTTTACATTCGCCTGAGAGAGCAGACGGGGCCTCGGTTTAACGTCTCATCTGAACGGCACCCCCAGCAGGTCAGCACTCCCTTAGTACTGCACTGGAGTGTCAGCCTAGATTATGTGCTCGGGTGTCTGGAGTGGGACTTAAACCCATAATCTTGTGACTCAGAGGCGAGAGTGCTAACTACTGAGCCACAGCTGCCACTAGTCAGACTAGAACTATGTCTACCTCTGGTTACTGAGACAAAGGGGACATTCAAACAGTAGCATCATTTAGAGAAGAGTCATGAAGTAGATCTCTAATTTTAGAGGTCTGCGTTATGAGAGTTGGCCATCCCAGGGGCAGATTGTCCTGATCCTGTGCCTGGAGCAGGTGCAGGAAGATTTGGCAGGGAAGAGGTAGATTTGATCGAGGTGTTCAACATCATGAGAGGCCTAGACAGAGTAGATAGAGAGAAACTGTTCCCATTGGCGGAAGGGTCGAGAACCAGAGAACACAGGTTTAAGGTGATTGGCAGAAGAACCAAAGGCAACATGAGAGAAAACATTTTTATGCAGCGAGTGGTTAGGATCGGGAAAGCACTGCCTGAAAGGGTGGTGGGCGGCAGACTCAATCGTGGCTTTCCAAAGGGAATTGGTTAAGTACCTCAATGGAAAACATTTGCCGAACTACGGGGAAAGGGCGGGGGAGTGGGACTAGCTGAAGTGCTCTTGCAGAGAGCCGGCACGGGCTCGACGGGCCGAATGGCCTCCTTCTGTGCTGTAACCACTCTATGATTCTATGAAGAGCGCATGCCCCTAACGTAGGCTGTCCAGCTTTCTATCCATTCGTTTAAATGGATGAAATTTCGGGCGGTCCCGTTACGGAGGCGTGCTTCCTCCCGACCAATTTCCTCCATCCATGTCATCCAGTTGCACCGGGCACAGGGACACGAAGATCAGACCTTTTAGCCTTGAAAAGAGATTTGAGAGCTGACCTCCCGATGAAATGAAGCAGTAAACAGTAAGGAAAAGGCAAATCCAGAATATTACTTCAAATTAGGACCAAGAGACAGTCGGGACAATTTTAACTTGATTCGCCCAAAGTCAATGAAGAGTATTATTGGATGGGGTATTTCACCTGATCCTGAGAATTTCCCCACTTGGCTTGTTCGATTAAAATTACCCCTCTCCCCCCTCCACTCCCCCCCTCTTCCCCCCCCTCCCCTCCCCTCCCCCCCTCTCCCCCCCCCCCTCCCCTCCCCCCCTCTCCCTCCCCCTCTCCCCCCCCCCTCCCCTCCCCTCCCCCGGTGTTTCAAACTAGTGAAGAGCAAGTTTAGGACTGATGTTAGAAAGTTCTTCCTCATACAAAAGGCGATAACAAATGGAATAAACTTCCAGATACAGCATGTAACATCCCTGCAAACACTCAGCTGGTCAGGCAGCATCTGTGGAGAGAGAAGCAGAGTTAATGTTTCAGGTCGATGACCTTTTGTTAGTTCGGACGACAACTTGAAACGTTAACTCGGTTTCTCTCTCCACAGATGCTGCCTGACCTGCTGAGCATTTCCAGGGATTTTCTGTTTTAATTCTGATTTCCAGCATCCGAAGTGTTTTGCTTTTTATAAAATCCCAGGAGTGTTTTAAGTAATGCTGTGCTTACAGTGACCATTTAACATTGATGCTTGGGCACTTAGCCATCAAAATGCCCTGCTATATAAAATAGATACTTGAATAGCTATTGAAATTGTACCACAGCTCATAGTTGAGGATTGTCCCCAAACTCTCCACACACAGTCTTATCCTTTCAACTACCTGCCTGTGCTCTGTTACAGAGCTCCGTCTGCCTGTCTGTCCCAGCTCAGAGCTCCGTCTGCCTGTCTGTCCCAGCTCAGAGCTCCGTCTGCCTGTCTGTCCCAGCTCAGAGCTCCGGCCTGTCTGGCTGAAGCCCATGTGGTGCTCCAGTTTCCCCTTAATTGCGGTAAGCAATCTATTGTCTCACCCAGTACTCTCCCCTCCGGCCCCCTCCTCCCCCTCCTTCATTGCTGCCAGATTCGGATTATAAAATTGCAGCTTGTCAAGACGATGAGGAACATAACTAGGTTCCAGAGGAAATTTTAGATTTGTAAGTTTACTCAAAATTGAAGAGGGCAGAAAAGAAATGCTGATTCACTGATTCAAATGAAGCGCATCCATTGTAGCGAACAGTGACAGCCTCCCAGTGGACGCCTCTCGGGGTTCCGGCACTGCTACACAAGTCAGGAAATTCCATTCAGTGTTTTTGCACCTGTTTCAGCCAGGCCCTGGAGGGCTGCGACATCTGTCAGTAGAACCAAACATGAAGCCTCCCTATAGAACAGGCGGAAGCTCAATTGTTTTATTAACATCACAGATATGAAGTAACCACTTTAACGAGAGAGTTAAAAAGGGCCCAATCCCCATTATTGTTTGTATGCACCTGCTTAGGTTTCTCTAAACTTGCTTAAAAAAAAACAAGCAAGTATAAGCAATTAAGATGGAGAGTTATTCATTCATTAACCCTCCCAACCCTCCAATAAGATGCTCACCGACCATTGTTGCCTAACCCAAGTGACCATCCTTCACTTGGAAGCCTGTTTGGCCTGTTGCGTCAGCTGTGGCTCAGTGGGCAGCACACTCGCCTCTGAGTCAGAAAGTTGTGGGTTCAAGTCCCACTCCAGGAACTTGAGCACATAAATCTAAGCTGGCATTCCAGTGGAGTGCTGCACTGTTGGAGGTGCCATCCTTCGGCTGAGATGTTAAACCGAGGCCCCGTCTGCTTTCTCAGGTGGATATAAAAGATTCTATGGCACTATTTCAAAGAAGAGCAGGGAAGTTATCCCCAGTGTCTTGCCCAATATTTATCCCTCAATCAACATCATGAAAACACCGATTATCTGGTCATTATCACTATGCTGTTTGTGGGAGCTGTGTGCAAATTGGCTGCTGCGTATCCTACATTACAACAGTGAGTGACTACACTTCCAAAAAAACGACTTCATTGGCTGTAAAGTGCTTTGAGACGTCCGATGGTCGTGAAAGGTGCTATTTAAATGCAAGTCTTTTTTTTTCTTTACCAGAGGTGCTTCCTGGATTCAAAATTTTGGGCTAAGCCGCCCCGCCCCGCCCCGCCCTCCCTGCATTGCCTCTGAGCATTACTGCCTATAGGGAGTGGCAGATTGTCGAATCACTTCCGTAAGTGACTGTTGGAGGGCTATTCGTTGAAGGTGGCCACACAACTGAGTCCGATCCTGACACCTATTTTCCAGCCTGGGTCACCAGCTGGGATCAGGAGTGGGAACGCAGGCTGATTATTCCCCTTGCTCTTTCTCGCTGCGAGCTGTGAGAACCAACTCAAGAACTATACAGCACCTGACCATCAGCAGGATCATTTACATTTGTAAAGCCAGCAGTGGAAAAGCTGATAGGAAAACATGATGGGGGCGATTTTTCAACTGCCAGCCACCCGTTTCTCACCTGAAAAGCAGACAATGGCAGCTGAAGATTGGGAGGTGTAATTTTAAGGCGGGTCTTTTTGGCTGCTTAATTATGAAAATCGGGGTTGTAGGACCCCGTTTGCAATTCTCGGGTACAAACGGGTGCAGCATGTACCACGCACGCTTCACCCATTTGTGCCAGGCAGCGTGGCCTAACCAGTGTACCTTAAAGGGACTGCTGATAGCCACTGCAGAAAATATCCAGGAATAATTTGGTGGGGTCACAAGTTCTCCTCCGGGTTGTTCTAAAGATATGGCAGCCCACGCTCCACCCACTCCAGGATCTGTCCCTCCGCTGCACTCCCAGCCCACTGGGATCCTGTTTCCCCACACCCAGCAAGGCACCCATTTAGTTCCCGCACCTCACTGGCAGCATTCAAGTGAGGTTCGAGCCTCCATTCCGCCAACTTTGTGCCCGTTTCACAGAATGATTCAGCCCATCATGCTCTTCTTCGAAATAGTGCCACGGGATTTTTGCGTCCATGTGAGAGAGCAGACGGGGCCTCGGTTTAACGTCTCATCCGAAAGATGGCACCTCCGACAGTGCAGCGCTCCCTCAGTACTGCAGTGGGAGTGTCAGCCTAGATTTATGTGCTCAAGTCCCTGGAGAGGGACTTGAACCCACAACCTTCTGACTCAGGTGAGAATGCTGCCCACTGAGCCACAGTGGAAGAACTGTTCAATTACTCCCACCCCCTGGCTCTTTCCCCATAGCCTTAAACATTTTTTTGGGTGGAAATTGAAAATTCCATTCTGGTTTTAGTAATTGTGGGGTAAAATTTATAGCAAAATGATGAATACTCTTTTTTTTTATATATGTTACGGAGTTTACTGGTGCTGGATGAGCAACCTACAGGTGAACAGATTTACATTGCTCTGATGCAGGCAGCAGTAACATCAATGCTACAGGAGTTAAGTGGTTAAAGAACGATATAATAACAGCTTAAGGAGTCCTCTTTGGCCTTTGTGTCTAGTTTATCTATCTCTGGGTTGGTTGCTGGGCAAGTTCTGTAAGTACAATTGTTTCTATAACAAATAATTTTACTACACAGTAGAGGGGTAATTTTTCAACAAGGAGAGAATACTTGCTCGCTTAGAGTCCATATTAAACATTCCTGTGTTGGGGACTACTTGTAATATAATATATATATGTGTGTTTGTATATATTTTAAAGTTTATCATCTCATCTTCAGTGGTCCCAACCATGATCTTGGCCTCAAGCCTCAGGTGGACTTTATCTTCTCCCTTGTTGCCGAGATATGTCCTCATCTCACAAGATGTACCCGCACAGACCCCAGGCTAGGTCCTGACTCGGGGGGTGGGGCACAGGATCGTCAAACTTGCAGAGTCCCCAGCCGTCCTCCCCCTGATGGTATTGCAGAGGTTGGAAATGGCCACCTCCCATAAGGCCATTCCAGAAACCTCAAGCCATGGCCAGCACCTGGCCTATCTACGTCCTGGCTGAGGTTCGGGCCGTTCCAGCAGACTCCCACCCAACGCTGGGGCAGGGGTGCACTGAAACAGGTGCTGAATTTCAGGGTCAGTGTATTTCAGAAAGATCAGAAAAGCTTCTCTATTACTAACCCTTACTAGTACAAATATTGATTATTAATGGTAGGAGTGAAGTGTTAAAATATAGCCAGTGGTAACATATCATAGAAAGATAGAAAATAGGTGCAGGAGTAGGCCATTCGGCCCTTCGAGCCTGCACCGCCATGGCTGATCATTCACCTCAGTACCCCTTTCCTGCTTTCTCTCCATACCCCTTCATCCCTTTAGCTGTAAGGGCCATATCTAACTCCCTCTTGAATATATCCAATGAACTGGCATCAACAACTCTCTGCTGCAGGGAATTCCATAGGTTAACAACTCTGAGTGAAGAAGTTTCTCCTCATCTCAGTCCTAAATGACCTACCCCTTATCCTAAGACTATGTCCCCTGGTTCTGGACTTCCCCAACATTGGGAACATTTTTCCCGCATCTAACCTGTCCAGTCCCGTCAGAATCTTATACGTTTCTATGAGATCCCCTCTCATCCTTCTAAACTCCAGTGAATAAAGGCCCAATTGATCCAGTCTCTCCTCATATGACAGTCCAGCCATCCCTGGAATCAGTCTGGTGAACCTTTGCTGCACTCCCTCAATAGCAAGACCGTCCTTCCTCAGATTAGGAGACCAACATAATATTCCAGGTGAAGCCTCACCAAGGCCCTGTACAACTGCAGTAAGACCTCCCTGCTATACTCAAATCCCCTAACTATGAAGGCGAACAAATCATTTGCCGCCTTCACCGCCTGCTGTACCTGCATGCCCACTTTCAGTGACTGATGAACTATGACACCCAGGTCTCGTTGTACCTCCCCTTTTCCTAATCTGCCACCATCCAGATAATATTCTGCCTTCGTGTTTTTGCCCCCAAAATGGATAACCTCACATTTATCCACATCTGCCATGCATTTGCCCACTCACGTAACCTGTCCAAGTCACCCTGCAGCCTCTTAGCGTCTTCCTCACAGCTCACACCGCCACCCAATTTAGTGTCATCCGTAAACTTGGAGATATTACACTCAATTCCTTCATCTAAATCGTAAATGTATATTGTAAAGAGCTGGGGTCCCAGCACTGAGCCCTGCGGCACTCCACTAGTCACTGCCTGCCATTCTATAAAGGACCCGTTTATCCCGACTCACTGCTTCCTGTCTGCCAACCAGTTCTCTATCCACGTCAGTACATTATCCCCAATACCATGCGCTTTGATTTTGCACGCCAATCTCTTGTGCGGGACTTTGTCAAAAGCCTTTTGAAAGTCCAAATACACCACATCCACTGGTTCTCCCTTGTCCACTCTGCTAGTTACATCCTCAAAAAATTCCAGAAGATTCGTCAAGCATGATTTCCCTTTCATAAATCCATGCTGTCTTGGTCCGATCCTGTCACTGCTTTCCAAATGTGCTGCTATTTCATCCTTAATGATTGATTCCAACATTTTCCCCACTACTGATGTCAAGCTAACCGGTCTATAATTACCCGTTTTCTCTCTCCCTCCTTTTTTAAAAAGTGGTGTTACATTAGCTACCCTCCAGTCAATAGAAACTGATCCAGAGTCGATAGACTGTTGGAAAATGATCACCAATGCATCCACTATTCCTAGGGCCACTTCCTTAAGTACTCTGGGATGCAGACTATCAGGCCCCGGGGATTTATCGGTCTTCAATCCCATCAATTTCCCGCCTAATAAAGATATCCTTCAGTTCCTCCTTCTCACTAGACCTACTATCCCCTAGTACAATCGGAAGGTTTTTTGTGTCTTCCTTCGTGAAGACAGAATCAAAGTATTTGTTCAATTGGTCTGCCATTTCTTTGTTCCACATCATAACTTCACCTGAATCTGACTGCAAGGGTCCTACGTTTGTCTTCACTAACCTTTTTCTCTTCACATATTTATCGAAGCTTTTGCAGTCAGTTTTTATGTTCCCTGCAAGCTTCCTCTCGTCCTCTATTTTCCCCCTCTTAATTAAACCCTTAGTCCTCCTCTGTTGAATTCTAAATTTCTCCCAGTCCTCGGGTTTGTTGCTTTTTCTAGCCAAATTATATGCCTCTTCCTTGGCTTTAACACTATCCTTAATTTCCCTTGTTAGCCACGGTTGAGCCACCTTCCCCATTTTATTTTTCAGTCCAGCTGAACAATGTTGCCCCAAAAAATCTGCAGTTATTACCTATTTTCAACTGAAAATTGGAAGTGGTTGAAGCTGGCAGCCAATGCTGTGATTTTATCGGCAGCAATAGCACCATCCTACACTCCAGGTTAGAGTGCATTTCAGAGGCCAGTATCAGGAAACACGAGATAACTTTCCAGCACTGTGCTCACTTCAACAGGCTCTGATTGGCATATCAGAAATGGGAAACTATTTTATTTGTACAAGGTTACTGGGAGAAGCCTCTTTCTCTTCCTGAGGAAGGCTGGCACCTTCCCACCCTCCTTCACCCTCCAGCCTGGCAACCTTCAGCTGGTATTTCCTCTTCCGGGTGGGACCTCCATACTGCCAAAGGCCCATTGCTCGCAACATGTCCCTTGACCCCATGAACAGTGGCTAAGTTGGTAACGCCCTCGCCTCTGAGTCAGAAGGTAGTGAGTTCAAGTCCATCAACAATCACTCTTTAAGTCATTACATACCTCGTGTCTGGAAGTCCAGCCCTAAACATCTCTACCTTGCCACCTATAGCCCTGCTTTTAAAAAGTATGGCATCAGCCTAACTCTATCTTCTTTTCTGTTCTTCCTGGAATGCACCTTTTCCCCTCTGCCAGTGGCTCAGTGGGTAGCACTCTCGGCTCTGAGTCAGAAGCTTGTGGGTTCAAGTCCCACTCCAGAGACTTGAGCGCAAAAATCTAGGCTGACACTCCAGTGCAGTATCGAGGGAGTGCTACACTGTCGGAGATGCTGTCTTTCAGATGAGACGTTAAACCGAGGCCCCGTCTGCTCTCACAGGTGCTTGTAAAAGATCCCATGGCACCATTTCAACGAAGAGCAGGGGCGTTATCCCCAGTGCCCTGGCCAATATTTATCCCTCAACTAAAATCACTAAAGAAAAGCACATTATCTGCTCATTATCACATTGCTGTTTGTGGAAGCTTGCTGTGTGCAAATTGGCTGCTGCGTTTCCTACATTACAACAGTGACTACACTCCAAAAAGTACTTCATTGGCTGTAAAGCGCTTTGGGACATCCGGTAGACATGAAAGGTGCTATATAAATGCAAGTCTTTTTTTTCTCTTTATGAACTTTGCCAGTGTCATTGATGGAGGCCATGAGCAGGTGTACCCGCAGTTGCACTGGGATATGGTCCTCCATAGATTTTCAGGGCCGTGGTTTATGTTTCTGTAGAAACCTACAACTATCTACTTGAGCACAAAAGCAAAATACTGCGGCTGATGGAATCCGAAATTAAAGCAGAAAATGCCGGAAATCTCAGCGGGTCAGGCAGCATCTGTGGAGAGAGAAACAGAGTTAACGTTTCAGGTCGCTGACCCTTCGTCAGAACTGGCGAATGTTCAAGATGAACAGATTCTTCTTAAGGAGCACTGAAAGGGGGAGGGGAGGAAAGAACAAAAGGGAAGGTCTGTGATAGGGTGGAAGACAGGAGAGATTAGAGAGACAAAAGGGATGATGGGTCGACTTGAGATGGTAATGGCAGAAGTTAGAAAAAGATTAGTCTAAATAGGGTGTGAATGGCTGAATAACGATCACCCATCACCCCTGTGCTTTCTGACCTACATTGGCTCCCGGTTAAACAACGCCTTGATTTCAAAATTCCCATCCTTGTTTATAAATCACTCCATGGCCTTGCCCCTCCCTATCTCTGTAACCTTTTTCAGCCTCACAACCCCACAAGATGTCTGCACTCCTCAAATTCTGCCCTCTTGAACATCCCTCATTATAACTGCTCAACCATCGGTGGCCATGCCTTCAGCTGTTTGGGCCCTACGGTCTGGATCTCCCTGCCTAAACCTCTCATAGAAACATAGAAAATAGGTGCAGGAGTAGGCCATTCGGCCCTTCGAGTCTGCACCACCATTCAATATCATGGCTGATCATGCCCCATTCCTGCTTTCTCTCCATACCCCTTGATTTCTTTAGCCGTAAGGGCCACATCTAGCTCCCTTTTGAATATATTGAACGAACTGGCCTCAACAACTTTCTATGGTAGAGAATTCCACAGGTTCACAATTCTCTGAGTGAAAGAAGTTTCTCCACATCTCAGTCCTAAATGGCTTACCCCTTATCCTTAGACTGTGACCCCTGGTTCTGGATTTCCCCAACATCGGGAACATTCTTCCTGCATCTAACCAGTCCAATCCCGTCAGAATTTTATATGTTTATATGTTTCTATGAGATCCCCTCTCATTCTTCTAAATTCCAGTGAATATAAGCCTAGTCAATCCAGTCTTCATATGTCAGTCCTGCCATCCCGGGAATCAGTCTGGTGAACTTTCGCTGCATCCCTCAATAGCAAGAATGTCCTTCCTCAGATTAGGAGACCAAAACTGAACACAATATTCAAGGTGTGGCCTCACCAAGGCCCTATACAACTGCAGTAAGACCTCCCTGCTCCTATACTCAAATCCTCTCGCTATGAAGGCCAACATGCCATTTGCCTTCTTCACCGCCTGCTGTACCTGCATGCCAACTTTCAATGACTGATGTACCATGACACCCAGGTCTCATGGCACCTCCCCTTTTCCTAATCTGTCACCATTCAGATAATATTCTGCCTTCCTGTTTTTGCCACCAAAGTGGATAACCTCACATTTATCTCCATTATACTGCATCTGCCATGCATTTGCCCACTCACCTAACCTGTCCAAGTCAACCTGCAGCCTCTTAGCATCCTCCTCACAGCTCACACTGCCACCCAGCTTCGTGTCATCTGCAAACTTGGAGATATTACATTCAATTCCTTCGTCTAAATCATTAATGTATACTGTAAATAGCTGGGGTCCCAGCACTGAACCTTGCGGTACCCCACTGGTCACTGCCTGCCATTCTGAAAAGAACCCGTTTATTCCTACTCTTTGCTTCCTGTCTGCCAACCAGTTCTCTATCCAAGTCAATACATTGCCCCCAATAGCATGTGCTTTAATTTTGCACACTAATCTCTTGTGTGGGACCTTGTCAAAAGCCTTTTGAAAGTCCAAATACACCACATCCACTGGTTCTCCCTTGTCCACTCTACTAGTTACATCCTCAAAAAATTCTAGAAGATTTGTCAAGCATGATTTCCCTTTCATAAATCCATGCTGACTTGATCCTGTCACTGCTTTCCAAATGTGCTGCTATTACATCTTTAATAATTGATTTCAACATTTTCCCCACTACTGATGTCAAGCTAACCGGTCTATAATTCCCTGTTTTCTCTCCCTCCTTTTTTAAAAAGTGGGGTTACATTCGCTACTCTCCATAGGAACTGATCCAGAGTCTATAGAATGTTGGAAAATGACCAGCAATGCATCCACTATTTCTAGGGCCACTTCCTTAAGTACTCTGGGATGCAGACTATAGGGCCTTGGGGATTTATCGGCCTTCAATCCCATCAATTTCACTAACACACTTTCCTGACTAATAAGGATTTCCTTAAGTTCCTCCTTCTCGCCAGACTCTCGGTCCCCTCGTATTTCCAGAAGATTATTTGTGTCTTCCTTAGTGAAGACAGAACCAAAGTATTTGTTCAATTGGTCTGCCATTTCTTCGTTACCCATTATAAATTCACCTGATTCTGACTGCACGGGACCTACATTTATCTTCACTAATCTTTTTCTCTTCACATATCAATAGAAGTTTTTCTACCTCTCTACCTTTCTTTCCTCCTTTAAGATGCTCCTTTAAAACCTACCTCTTTAACCAAGCTTTTGGTCATCTGCCTTAATTTCTTCTTTTGTGGCTCGGTGTCAAATTTATCTATTCTGTCTTGTAGCACTGCTGTGAAGCGCCTTGGGATGTTTTACTAGGGTTAAAGGCACTATATAAATAAAAGTTATTATTATAATTACCAGCTGCCATGGGAAACGGGAAAAAGATACATAAGATTGTGGAGTGGGGTGAGAGTGGGTTTAAAAAAAAGAGGAAAGGGAGCAAAATACGGGCAGAGGTTATGGTCTGACTATAACCTATGTCTACATGAAAGGAACATTAGGTTAAAAAAGTTGCTGTAGGTCAGACTTTATTACATACTTGCAAACCTCCATAAAATCTGAAGAAACTTTTAATACAGAGAGTCATCACTGAATCTCTGTGGATTTAACTTCAGATTGTGGTCATTCATCAAAGGTCTGAACAACATGTTCCCCTGATGGGTCACTCTGTAAATACACCACGTGGAGTGATACTGGTTCATTATGGACTGTGAAGATCCTGCTCGATACTGAGATCGTTGATCACAATTAGGCCAGCATGGGGAATGTACAATTTGCTTTGGTGCTCCTGAGTTTGGAAGGAAGGAAGGTAGTGGTGGGATAGAACCAGCTCGGGTTCCTGGGGCTGAGCACTAGCTCGTGACCCTTGGTGTAAAAGTCCATGGAGGGAATCTTCCTCTGCCAGCGTGCTCCAGTTTCCAGGTGTTGTTGAGACGGAAGAAGAGGCAGAGACCCATAGCACTGAATCTCCGTCCCATTGGCGCTTGACGCCTAATTCCTGAGGCATTTGCAGCTTCGGCCTGAAACGGGCGGGAGTATTCAAATGTTACGTAGGTGATGTGGGAAATTGTCTCCTACATCAGTTTCCAGGGATGCTAGCAGGTGGACCACCCAAAGAAAGTGTACGCTAGAGGTTGTGGGACTGCCCTTTCAGATCAAAGAATCTGTGAAAGGGACAACCAGCGACCTCCACTTAGCTAAGGTAAGTACGTTTTTGAAATGTTTCAAGGTAACCAGGTTGGAGACCCTCTGGCTGCTGTTTCTAACCTACATAAAGCTGCACTGCTCTAGGCCTGCAATTTCTCCTGCCTGATTTGGGGCAGGTGACAATTCCGAGGCATTAAGCCTGCCTGGTGTTCACCCAGACCATTTAAATGAGCTGGACCCAGAGAATATGGCCAGAATCAGCTGAGGTCCCATCACGTGCTTATAACTTGCAATGGGGTGGAGAGGAAAATTGGGGGCTCACGTGTGTGAATGTCAGCTGTGGTGCAAGCCCATGGTTGAATCACCCGCTGATACCGTCTACGCGAACACACCAAATGCCCGAGTATTCTCAGCAGTAGCGAACCACATGGGAGCAAGTCACTGGCTTCAGGAGAGGAAGGGAACAACTGGGAAAGAGAAATCTAGCTTCCAATGATAGTGCTTGTTAAAGAACAGTGGGTACGGTGATTGTATTAGGTCATTTTACAAAAGTGCGCTCTCGGCATGGAGCCTTGCACACGGAGCACAAATCGTGGTCATGGCCTCCAGTTTGTTGTCCATGACTGAACCCCATGGTGAGAGTGCCTCTGATTTCCGGTGCCTGCTCCTGGTAGTACTGCCAACTCTGGTTGGGCATATTTCTGGAGGTTGTATCACCTGATCTCTCTCTCCACCAAAACCCCGGCCCTGCTCTCCTGCCATTGGTACCCCGCCTTCCCACCCAATCAGAAAGCGAGCAGCCTCTTCGTTACCCGATTGGATGATTCTTGTCTGTCAGTCAAACAGCATTTTTTTCCCCCCCTCCAATATTTTTATAATCCAATGCAATCCAAACAAAGTCACGATGTTTTGCTCGTAGCAGAATCCGGGTGAGTAATCTTTAATTCCTAGAGACTCATTTAAAAAAATAATTATTTATCCATTCATAGGATGTGGGCGTGGCTGGCAAGGCCGGCAATTTGTTTGTTTGTTTGTTTATTTATTTATTTATTTTGATTTCAAAATATACTTTATTCATATAAAAAATTTGCACAATACATTGGAAGACAGTTCAGTACATTTGGATGCTAACGGCAGTTCCATTCAATTCATTTGCTTGCTTTACATTTCGAGGTACATTTCAGTACAATCCAGGATACATTGTAATACAGTCATCAAATTACTTTACTAGTGACACTATACGGTACACGGAATGGGTGAGGGTACAGTTACATTTCTTTGCAACATACATTGCTAAACAACTCTTACATTATACTTGGCACTACATCGTTTTTTTCAGATCATGGTGCTCTATGTATTCAAAAAGTTTACAAGTACAGCCCGAGGGGAGTTTTATACTGATTCCAGCCCCTGGGTTTACCGTGACGGAAGGGCTTTAAATTGTGGCCCTTCCCCACCGTGCCTTTGCGGCGACTGCACCAATTTTTAGTGCGTCCCTCAGCACGTACTCTTGGATTGCGCCAGTCTGCAACACGCGGATGTGGACATCTCCTTGCTCTGGCAGCAAGTTTCGGCAAGATCAAAGAGCGGCAAGGCCAGCAATTTATTGCACTTGAGAAGATGGTGTTGAGCTGCCGCCTTGAAACGCTGCAGTCCTTGTGGTGAAGGTGCTTTGTCGTAACGGTTTGTTATAACTGAGTGGCTTACTAGGCCACTACAGAGGGCAGTTAAGAGTCAAACTTCTTCACTCAGAGAATGGTGAACCTGTGGAATTCTCTACCACAGAAAGTTGTTGAGGCCAGTTCGTTAGGTATATTCAAAAGGAAGTTAGATGTGGCCCTTACTGCTAAAGGGATCAAGGGGTATTGAGAGAAAGCAGAATGGGGTACTGAAGTTGCATGATCAGCCATGATCATATTGAATGGCGGTGCAGGCTCAAAGGGCCGAATGGCCTACTCCTGCATCTATTTTCTATGTTTCAACCGCAGACCAGGTAAGGACATTAATGAACCAGATGGGTTTTTATGACAATCCGATGGTCACCATTGTAAAGTCCTGTCCCTGCAGTACAGACTTACATGAGGCACATGCTGAAGTCAAGGTCACTCAGAACCTGCACCTTTATTACACAGCTCTCGAATGCCACATTTGCCTGAGACCTGTCCTTATATACCTGTCTGGGACAGGTATCCAGTGTCTCCTGCAAGTGTACCTCTGGTGGTAAGGTAAGCTTGTGGTTACAGGCCATCTCTAGTTACAGTCATGTATAGTATGGTAAGATACAGTTGTGAGATACATGACATCGTGCTCCCCCAAGGTCTTATTGTCTTTATAGGTTCAGTCTCTCAGGTGGTCTACGCTCTCGCGTGGGACGTCATAGTTGTGGTTCAGTTGTTTGCCTTGGTGCCCGTTTTACTTTCGGTGTGATTGTTGGTGTCTCGCCTGGGCTGTCTGTTGGGATTGCCCTTTCCTCAGGTTGTTCCCTCTGTCTGTCCACCAGGTGTGGTGTGAGTTCCACATTGTAGTCTGCCTCTGGTTCAGCAGTGTTGTTGGTAAATCTACTTTTGATTTGGTCTACATGCCTCCGGCAGGTTTGGCCCTCATCCATTTGTACCACCAGTAGACTGTTTCCTTCCTTGCCTGTTACTGTCCCTGCAAGCCATTTGGGACCCCTGCCATAGTTTAGCACAAACACTTTGTCCCCTATCTCATTCCACCTCCCCCTCGAATTTCGGTCATGGTACTCAGTTAGCTTACGGAGCTTTGCCTCAACGATCTCATGCATGTCTGGGAGGATTAATGAGAGCCTTGTCTTTAAGGTCTGTTTCATTAATAGTTGCGCGGGGGGAACTCCAGTCAATGAATGCGGATGAGATCTGTATGCCAGCAGCAATCATGACAGGCGGCCCTGCAGCATGGGACCTTGGATTTTGAGCATGCCTTGTTTAATGATTTGCACTGCTTGCTCTGCCTGGCCGTTGGAGGCCGGCTTGAATGGTGCCGTCTTTTAACGTGATTTATGCCGTGGTCACATATAAAATCTTGGAATTCTGCGCTGGTGAAGCACTGACCATTATCACTGACCAATATGTCAGGAATGCCGTGAGTTGCGAACATGGTTCCAAGGCTCTCCACAGTGATAGAGGTGGTGCTCGAGTTTAAAATGGTGCATTCGATCCACTTAGAAAATGCATCCACAACTACGAGGAACATTTTGCCCATGAATGGGCCCGCATAGTCTATGTGCACCCGCAACCACGGTTTGGTGGGCCAGGGCCAGAGGCTCAGGGGGGGCCTCCCTGGGGGCATTACTGAGTTGGGCACAAATGGTGCACCGTCGGACACAGAGCTCCAAGTCCGCGTCAATGCCAGGCCACCAGACGTGGGATCTGGCTATGGCCTTCATGAGAACGATCCCCGGGTGCTCGCGGTGGAGCTCCCGGACAAATGCCTCTCTGCCTCACAGAGGCATAACTACTCGGCTGCCCCACATCAGGCAGTCTGCTTGTAGTGACAGCTCATGCATGCGCCTATGGAAAGGTTTGATCTCCTCGGGGCAGGCATTGCGAGCCTCTGCCCAGTCACCAGTTAAGACACATCTTTTTACTCGGGATAATGTGGGGTCGCTGGTCGTCCAAGCTCTGATTTGGCGAGCCGTCATGGGCGAACCTGTGGACTCAAAGGCATTGATTGCCATGACCATCTCACAGTCCTGTTCGTCAGACCTTCCCTGGTCGCCAGGGGTAGCCTGCTTAGCGCGTCGGCACAGTTGTCTGTGCCTGGTCTGTGCCTTATGGTGTAGTCGTAAGATGCCAGCATGAGTGCCCACCGTTGAATGCGCGCCGAGGCATTGGCGTTTATTGCCTTGCTCTCGGATAGTAGGGATGTGAGGGGCTTGTGGTCGGTTTCTAATGCGAACTTGGCCCCGAAAAGGTATTGGTGCATCTTTTTGACACCGTACATGCACGCGAGCGCCTCCTTCTCCACCATTCCGTGCCCACGCTCCGCCTGCGAAAGTGACCTGGAGGCATAAGCTATGGGTTGTAATTTACCCACACTGTTGACATGTTGTAAAACGCAACCGACCCCGTACGCTGACGCATCGCATGTAAGAACTAGCTTTTTACCTGGATCAAAGAAAGCCAAAACACTGTTGGAACACAGAAGGTTGCGTGCCTTATTGAAGGCGCGTTTCTGGGCGTCCCCCCAAAACCAATCGCACCCCTTTCTGAGTAGCACGTGGAGAGGCTCCAGCAGCGTGCTTAAGGTCTGCATAAAGTTCCCAAAGTAATTGAGTAGCCCGAGAAAGGCGCGCAGTTCCGAGACATTCCGGGGCCTGGGTGCCAGGCGAATTGCTTCTGTTTTGGATTCTGTTGGGCGGATTCCATCAGCGGCAATCCTTCTGCCCAAAAATTCAACCTCGGGCGCGAGAAACAGGCACTTGGATTTCTTAACTCTTCGGCCTACCCGATCCAACCGCTTTAGTACTTCCTTCAAATTGTGGAGATGGGAGTCGGTGTCCCTGCCCGTGATAAGTATGTCGTCTTGAAATACAACCGTCCCTGGGATGGACTTGAGCAGACTCTCCATGTTGCACTGGAATATAGCAGCTGCCGACCTGATGCCGAATGGGCATCGATTGTACATGAAAAGGCCTCGATGTGTGTTGATGGTGGTGAGTAGCTTGGACTCGTCGGTCAATTCTTGCGTCATATACGTATATGTGAGATCTAGTTTTGTGAAAAGTTTTCCTCCAGCCAATGTGGCAAATAAGTCCTCCGGTCTGGGCAGCGGGTATTGGTCCTGTAGGGAGACTCTGTTTATGGTAGATTTGTAGTCCCCACTATTCGTACGGATCCATCAGGCTTCATGACTGGGACGATGGGACTTGCCCAGTCGCTAAATTCCACGGGTGAGATAATGCCTTCCCGCAGAAGCCTGTCCAGTTCATGTTCAATCTTTTCCCTCATCACATAGGGCACAGCTCTAGCCTTGTGATGGACCGGTCTAGCATCCTGTGTGATGTAGATTTTGACTTTAGCCCCTTTGAAGGTGCCCACACCTGGCTGAAAGAGATGTTCAAATCGACTTAGAACTGTTGAGCATGAGGTCCGTTCCTCTGACGACATGGCGTGAACATCATCCCATTTCCAGTTTAGTTTTGCCAGCCAGCTTCTCCCCAGCAGTGCTGGGAGATCTCCGGGGACAATCCACAGGTGAAGTCGGTTCACTGTCCCTTTGTGTGTGACTGAGAGCATGGCGCTGCCGAGGACTGGGATGATTTCTTTGGTATAGATCCTTAGTTTGGTGTCGACCCTTGTGAGTTTTGGTCTGTCTCTTTTGTGCGGCCACACCTGTTCAAATTGTTGCGTGCTCATGAGAGATTGACTCGCTCCTGTATCCAGTTCCATGTTGACGGGTATCCCGTTGAGTAGGACCCTCATCGTTATGCAGGCATCTTGTTGTAGGAGCAGTGGCCATTGATCATGTTGACCCGCTGTACATTGGTGTCTTGGGTACTGTCCCCACAGTCATCTGGTTCGCTTTCCGACCCTTCTGATTCGTATACCAGCCGAGCTGCCGTTTTTCTGCACATGCGGGCCAGATGCCCTGTATAGTCGCAGTTTCTGCAAACAGCATGCTGAAATCGACATCCCCTTGATGAGTGCCTTCCCCCACATCTCCAGCACAGACCGCTTCCATTGTTTCCGAAGGATGAGCTGCGTCTGGCTGATCTCTCTTGAGCTTCTCTCAGTTGGTAGTTAATTGCTCACATTGTGGATTGATGAGGTGTGAACGGCCGTTCATGTGGCCCTTGATGGCTTCTGGCGCCACTGCCTGCTGTTGAGAGCCTGCTCTCCTGCCTTTGTCTGTGTGTGGGGGTAGCGGCTTGTTTCACACTGTGAACCCCTTGTTCCGATGTTTCGTTAGTTGTCGTACCCGCAGTGTAGATCAACCTCGTTTCTTCTTCTCCTGCCAGGAATGTCTGTGCAACCAGTGCTGCTGCTTCTAGGGGCAGGTTCTTGGTCTCTATGATCTTTCGGAATATGCTTGCGTGGCCTATTCCTTCAATAAAAAAGTCTCTCAGTACTTCTCTCCTTAGCTCATTGGAGAACTCACATAAGCTAGCCAACCTCTGAAGTTCCGCCACGAAGTCAGGTATGCTCTGGTAAGTGGAGCTGAGTCCACGACCAGATCAGCCATGATCTTGTTGAATGGCGGAGCAGGCTCGAGGGGCTAGATGGCCTACTCCTGTTCCTAATTCTTATGTTCTTATGTTCTTATGGCCCACACAGTGTCTGTAGTTGTAGAACCTGTGTCTGGCCATGTGTAGGCTGTTCGCTGGCTTCAGGTGTTCTCTTACCAGTGTGCTCAACTCTTCAAACGACTTGCTTGCTGGTTTCTCGGGTGCCAGCAGGTCCTTCATTAAGGCGTATGTTTTCGAGCCACAGCTGGTCAAGAGATGGGCTCTTCTCTTGTCTGCCTTATCGTCGCCTAACCAGTCTTTGGTTACAAAGCTTTGCTGGAGCCTTTCTATAAAGTCCTCCCAATTATCTCCAGCATTGTATTTTTCATCTGAGCCGTTGGTCGCCATTCTGTGGATTCTGTAATACCGTAACTCGTCGCCACTGTAAAGTCCTGTCCCTGCAGTGCAGACTTACACGAGGCACATGCTGAAGTCAAGGTCACTCAGACCCTGCACCTTTATTACACAGCTCTCAAATGCCACACTTGCCTGAGACCTGTCCTTATATACCTGTCTGGGACAGGTATCCAGTGTCTCCTGCAAGTGCACCCCTGGTGGTAAGGTAAGCTTGTGGTTACAGGAGTTTCTAGTTACAGTCATGTATGGCATGGTAAGATACAGTTGTGTACATTAGTGTGAGATACATGACAACCATTACTGAGGCTAGTGCTTTTTTTAAAATTCCAGATTTATTTAAGTAACTGAATTTAAATTCCACAGCTGCCGTGGTGGGATTATTACTCCGGATCATTAGTTCAGGCCTCTGTGACTCGTCCAGTAACATAACCACTGTGCTACCGTACCCCTAGTTCCTGGCTGACAAAACTCGCTGCTGGGAGCAAAATTCACAAACTTTACCCCGAGGAATTTTTAAGGCTGCAGCATCAAAACCAAATGTGCTCAACATATCAGGGAATTCAAGCATGTATTAACTATTGAAGATCCTGCTGCAACTAAAATATAGCCTGACGGATTTGAAGAGTTACATTACAGTACAGTAGGGCAGTGTTGCCAGAAATCTGCGACTACTAATTACTGTCACAGGAAATGGAAAGCAAGTGACTTAAGGTGGAGGGCAGCACTGTGCAAATATCGGAGTGGGTACAGAGACGATTCACTAGGCTGATTCCGGAGATGAGGGGGTTACCTTATGATGATAGATTGAGTAGACTGGGTCTTTACTCGTTGGAGTTCAGAAGGATGAGGAGTGATCTTATAGAAACATTTAAAATAATGAAAGGGATAGACAAGATAGAAGCAGAGAGGTTGTTTCCACTGGTCGGGGAGACTAGAACTGGGGGGCACAGCCTCAAAATACGGGGGAGCCAATTTAAAACCGAGTTGAGAAGGAATTTCTTCCCCAGAGGGTTGTGAATCTGTGGAATTCTCTGCCCAAGGAAGCGGTTGAGGCTAGCTCATTGAATGTATTCAAATCACAGATAGATAGATTTTTAACCAATAAGGGAATTAAGGGTTACGGGGAGCGGGCGGGTAAGTGGAGCTGAGTCCACGGCCAGATCAGCCATGATCTTGTTGAATGGCGGAGCAGGCTCGAGGGGCTAGATGGCCTACTCCTGTTCCTAATTCTTATGTTCTTATGTAAGCAATAATCCACAATATTACTGTTTTGCAACATGGATATCGAACTATATTGACATCTCACTGTGTAACCGTAGAAGATACAATTCTGTACAATCATTAATGGCTGTCGGGTGTTGTGTCTGCTAACTTTTGAGAGTGTTTGAAGAGTGGAGTGGAGTGAGAGCTGCTTGTGTGTTTTGCAGGGAGGCTGTGAGAAGCAGCTTCAGTAGGCTGAAGAACATTTGACGTAGATTCGCAACTTTCTGTCAATGACTCTGGATTTTGGAAAGAAGGAGTATGTTTGTGATGGAGCCAGAGGCACAGCGGAGAGGTAGTTTGCTTCACCTTGTACGCTTGTGCCTGGGAAGAGGCGTAATCCCAGGGGGCGGTGATTGCGTGCCATGCTGTAGGTTCTCTCAGTCCTGTTAATTAAAAGCAGTGATGATGCATCATATTACGTGGGTGCTGGTGAATAAACGCCTGAGTGCTTGTCACTACTCACTGACAATCAGGATTCAGGCCCGTGGGTACAATCGAACACTTTCTATTTTCCATTCTTGGAATGTGGGCATCGAAGGCAAGACTGGCATATATTGCCCAACTCTAATTTCCCTGAGAAGATGGTGGTTAGCCTTCTCCTTGAACCGCTACAGTCTGTGAGGTGAAGGTGCTCCCACAGTGCTGTTGGGTAGGGAGTTTGACCCAGCGACAATGGACGACATGATACTCATGAAAATGTGAACGACAAGCTTTTAGACACTATTGTATTCTCGAAATGAATACTTTTATTCTGGTGATTCGGATGATTGCTCGGGGCTGGTATACTAACACTGACCATGATTCACACATCTATCTCGGATACATTAACCTTGCAGCAGTTCACTATATTTTCTAATGACCTCCCCCTACCCCCAGTCAGCACAAGACACTGTGGGAGAAATTCCTCTTCTGCCCACAATGGGCAGAAAGTCAGTGGTGCAGTAGCTCTGCCTGCCCATCCGTGTTGGCGTGCGCCCCGAACCAACTTCCGGTTTAGGCCTGGACGTTGTCACACTGTCGCTCGCCGAATCGTGGTGGCCCTGAGGCCAACCCAGTCCACGGGAAGGCAGGTCACATGGTGGGAGGAGGGCTGAACGCGGGGGTCCAGGGGGGAGCTTGGGGCAGGAGCGGCCCACATTGTTCTTGTGAAACTTAGAGTGTCGTCTCCTCCTCTACCTCCCGGCGCCACAAAAATAATTCCTCACTTAAACTTTCGGGGCCTCTTCCTCACCACAAGTTCCGCCCATTTGTACCTGAATTTTGCAGTCGGGGTCCTACACCCGGCACAGGGCGTCGATTTCGCATCTTTCAGCAGCCTTGCGCCTGTTTTGGAGGGAACGGGCAGGCGGCATCAGGCAGGCCTTGGGCAGCAATGGGGCAAGCGAGGCCCCCTCTCTCTCTCCCGCTTCGGTTTTCCCAGGCGCAAAGTGGGCGGCCCTGAGGTGAATTTCTCCCTGATTTGAACCAGGCATTAAACCATGGGTTGTTAGCAGCTGGACACTGACCCTGTTGGACACTGGAACTGGAGGCGTTAACCCATTTTAAAATGAGCAGGTTACTGCCACAACCGGAATAGCAATGAGCGGAATTTCGTACAAAAACGCACCAGTATCCCACGGTGTAATGTCAGGATCGTTCCTGTTTTAAAAATTAATGAGAAACTCAACCCATTAAAGGAAACATCCATTAAGGAACGTTTGTGTTGTGGAGATGCACTGTAGATTTTCAATGAGTTCCCTTCAGCACAGGGGGAAGGCTGACATTATGCTGCTTTGTCACCCCACCCTTGTGTGTGGGATCCATTGCCAGCAACTGTCCCCGTGATGCACCATTTGCCGTCCCACTGTCCAGTGGATTTATTTTGACGTATAAACCCATTCGCAATGAAGCCTGCGCTCCCAACAGAAATGGGTCACTGCCAAGACACTGCACATAACAGCGGGCAGTGAAGCGAATTGAGCTCAAGCATAGTCGAGCTGCACGCCAGTGAGAACAATGAGAGCGACCTATTGAATTCTCCCCTCAAACCTTCCCCCACCCACCCATAGCCAGAGAGGCTTGCCTTTTTTAAAGCTTCCCTGCCTGTTGGCAGAATATTCTGATGGATCCATTTATTGAAAATAAAGGAACCGTTTCATTTTTTGAGCTGTATCTATTGAAGACTTTGCACAGAATTGCCATTTTCTGTGTAATTGGCCAGTCCACAAGGGATGCTGATGTGTGTAGGGTTGTTGAAAGGCTTCCTCTGTTTGGGCATGAGGATATTGTGTACGTGCTAGGACATGCGCGTCCCAAATGTTCAGGAGAAAAAAATCGAAGCAAACACCTGGTGGCACCTGCGGAGACAGGAAGGTTTTGCGTCCACACTGAGCTACCTTTCAGTCAGTGAATAGGTTGCGTTCCCTTGTAAATAATGCTGTGAATAAACTGTATGAGAGTGCGTGCGTGTGCTGACTGATCTTTCTTGTGTTCGCAGGATGGAAAGGTTATTGTGTGGGATGCTTTCACCACCAACAAGGTAGGTTCCAAATCGCATTCACATATCGACTCCGCACTCTTCCAATCATAGGGTGTTATCACCTGGGATTTAAACAAGTCGCCAAGCTCTAAAAATGTCCTGATTTTAACTCAGCCGAGCAGATCAGGTGGTCCCCAGTTCCATTGGCTGATCTCCATTGGAATGGTAGCAGGGGCTGCACCAATTGGCCTCAGCACCAGGAGAAAGGGGAGAGACATGAACTTCACATACACTCTCACATACACTGCACACACTCTCACATACACTACATACACTGCACACACTCTCACACACACTCTCACCTACACTGCACACACTCTCACATACACTGCACACACTCTCACACACCTCACACATACACTGCACACACTCTTACATACACTGCACACACTCTCACATACACTACATACACTGCACACACTCTCACACACCTCACACATACACTGCACACACTCTCACACACCTCACACATACACTGCACACACTCTCACACACACTCTCACCTACACTGCACACACTCTCACATACACTGCACACACTCTCACACACCTCACACATACACTGCACACACTCTTACATACACTGCACACACTCTCACATACACTACATACACTGCACACACTCTCACACACCTCACACATACACTGCACACACTCTCACACACCTCACACATACACTGCACACACTCTCACACACACTCTCACCTACACTGCACACACTCTCACATACACTGCACACACTCTCACACCTCACACATACACTGCACACACTCTCTCGCGCGCACGCACACTGCACACACTCTCTCGCGCTCGCGCGCACGCCCCTCTCTCTCGCGCTCACGCGCACGCCCCTCTCTCTCGCGCTCACGCGCACGCCCCCTCTCTCGCGCTCACGCGCACGCCCCTCTCTCTCGCGCGCACACGCGCACGCCCCCTCTCTCTCGCGCGCACGGCCCCCTCTCTCTCGCGCGCACGGCCCCCTCTCTCTCGCGCGCACGGCCCCCTCTCTCGCGCGCACGCGCACGCCCCCTCTCTCGCGCGCACGCCCCCCTCCCTCGCGCGCACGCACACGCCCCCTCCCTCGCGCGCACGCGCACGCCCCCTCCCTCGCGCGCACGCGCACGCCCCCTCTCTCGCGCGCACGCGCACGCCCCCCTCTCTCGCGCGCACGCCCCTCTCTCTCGCGCACATGCCACCCTCTCTCGCGCGCACGCGCACGCCCCCCCTCTCTCGCGCGCACGCGCACGCCCCCCTCTCGCACGCGCACGCCCCCTCTCTCGCGCACACGCGCACGCCCCTCTCGCACGCGCACCCCCCCTCTCGCACGCGCACGCCCCCTCTCTCACGCGCATGCCCCTCTCTCACGCGCACCCCCCCTCTCGCGCGTGCGCACATCCCCCTCTCTCACGCCCCCCTCGCGCGTACGCGCGCGCCCCGCTCTCTTGCACACGCTCACACACACACACAGTAATGCATTCATTTGAGTGCATTTTGAAAGACCTTCAGCAGATCACAAGCAGTCAGTGCAATTGTCCTTTATACAAAACTATTAGGAAGTGAATCTGGTTTTCAAGAATGTATTTGATCAATGCAGCAGTTTAACACCTAATGCAGAGCAGTTTGATGTTATTTAGGCTGCGATCTGGATCTGTGTCTGTGATCAGCACTCACATTTATTGCCCTGCTGCTTCACACTGGAGGGCAGGCTCAAGAGGCCGGAGCATAAAGCTCTCTGCTGTTGCACTGACTGCATGTTATCCTTAAATACTGCCTCCCTTGAATTGTGCTTCCAGTGTAAGTTCAAGTTTAAAATCAACCAAACATCCTGGGCCCACAGCACATTCCAAGATTCCTTTCTTCAACTTGTGGAATTCAGGGTTTGACGTTCAGTTTGACCGATCCTAATTTGCCTTGGTTGGTTGACTGGTATCTGTGCATTTGCAGGAACACGCAGTGACCATGCCTTGTACCTGGGTGATGGCTTGTGCCTACGCCCCATCAGGCTGTGCTATTGCATGTGGGTGAGTACGGTTATATTGGACATTAATCTTTATATGTTGTGCTTTATTTCCATTTTCCTCTCGCAATGGGCAGCGAGCCCACACCCAGTTCTCTGGCAGTACTTCCAGGTAAAAGTCTACCAGGAGTTCGGGAAAAGCAGCTGGCATGACTTCGCTCCTTCCTGCTTTCTTTCCCTTTAGCATGTTTTGCTCCAAACTTTCCATGAAGCCCCAGATAAGATCATTTAGTTAAAGATGAAGTGTAACCACGGCTGTGCGCAGACTTTTAATTTCAGGAGAGCCGCTGACCACGGCAGCAAAGCTTCTGCAGACCGCCAGCACTGGAAAAAGAAAGACTGGCATTTATATAGCGCCTTTCACGACCACCAGACGTCCCAAAGCGCTTTAGAGCCAATTAAGTACTTTATTGCAGTGCAGTCACTGTTGTAATGTAGGAAACGGGGTGACCAACTTGCGCACAGCAAGCTCCCGCAAAGAGCAATGTGATAATGACCCAGATAATCTGTTTTAGTGATGAGGGATAAATATTGCTCGTAGAAACATAGAAAATAGGTGCAGGAGCAGGCCATTCAGCCCTTCTAGCCTACACCGCCATTCAATGAGTTCATGGCTGAACATGAAACTTCAGTACCCCCTTCCTGCTTCGAAACAGTGCCATGGGATCTTTTACAACCACCTGAGAGAGCAGACGGGGATCTTGGTTTAACGTCCCATCCGAAAGTCAGCACCTTCGACTGTACAGCGCTCCCTCAGCACTGTCAGGGAGATTTTTGTGGCCAAGTCTCTAGAGTGGGACTTGAACTCACAACCTTCGGACGCGGAGGTGAGAGCGCCACCCACTGAGCCACGGGAGGTGCGCAAGAGACGAGGGTTTGTCCCTCCTGCTGCCTATGTGCAGCAGCCTCGTGAGCCATTCACCTCTTGCTGCTGCAGCCAGGAGTCGGTCCTGCAAAGGATCGGTTCAGTTCTCTGCACATGGGTTGTCTCTGCGGTTGGTTGCCATGGCAGCATCTGGTGCATCGTGCAATAAGGCCAGTTCTGTAACGGCCACTAAATAATGGGCAACATTTTAATACATAATATGTATTTATAAATGTAGAGTTGAAAAAATATTTTTTCGGGGCGAAAACGGGTCGTATGCGCAAGGTGATGACATCGTCATCGTTATCGCAATGACCCGGGACGTTACTGGTTCGCGCCTCCGTTAACTCCCGCGGAATTTCTCTCCCTCAGGCGAGAAGTCATTGGCGCCCCCCTTAACACCCCCCCGGGAGGCGCAAACAACACACATTTCTCCCTCTTTGTTTCTGGTTAGGTGCCTCTTACAGTAAAGGATTTGGCAAAGAGACTGATCAAGCTCAGTGGAAACTCCCCCACATAGTCCTCCAGGATTGTATGGATCTTTCGCACCTCCCGTGGCTCAGTGAGGGTGGCACTCTCACCTCCGCGTCCGAAGGTTGTGAGTTCAAGTCCCACTCTAGAGACTTGGGCACAAACATCTCGGCTGACAGTGCTGAGGGAGCGCTGTACAGTCGGAGGTGCCGACTTTCGGATGGGACGTTAAACCAAGACCCCCGTCTGCTCTGAATGTTAAAGCTGGAGCTGCTGAAAGCATGGCGTGCAGCAGGGCAGCCTCAGCAAGGCTGTGCGCTCAGAGCAGAGCCCAGCCCGATTGGGAGCACAGACTGCAGGAAAGGTTATAACCACCGGGGTGAAATCCACCTTGGACTGTAGCGTAGAATGGGCGACCATCAATCAGCAGCCTGTCTTACACTCTGCCTGATCTTCCTTCCTTTCCATTGGCGGTGTGAAACAGGCGGCTGATACGCCGATTGGCTATTGGCAGTTTTGCCTGGCCGTCCCAGATGGATTTCACCCCCAGTAAGCCCCAGTTCCCTGATCTGTGTTCCCATCGAGGGAGGCTCCACACTAGAAGTGCAGCATCACTGAATGTACCTGGCAAGCGCGTATTTATAAAGAGCAAGAAGCAAAGTTTTTAAATAATCACTTCTGTACGGGTGTTTTTATTTACTTTAGGTCAGTGTGTATTCTAGGGCAAATATTCAACAGGGCCTCTGGAGGTATGCCAAGGCCTGAAGATATTGATGGTGTTACAATAGCAGGTTTAGCCATCAATGCTGGGACATAATGAGGGTGTGGTGCAAAATGTGTGAGATCACTGGCACGCAACATGCAGCCAGCCAGAAGATCACTGATGGAAGGAATCGGGCAAGAAACATAGCTGAGCCCTGCTCGCTCAATTTTCCAATTCCTGGTGTGCATTCAGCTGATCAGAAAATCAATCCTTTTTTTTTCCTTTGACTTGTTTTCTCTCTGCCTTATTCAGGCCTCCATGGCCTCGGAGTGCAATGGCATGAGTTCACTTTTGTTCCTGCATGATCTTTTCACCGAGGTTCCTTACAACCTTGGAGGGAGAAACTTTATCCCCCCCTGCTGTGTCGGGAATTGTGTCCCAGGTGTCAAGAATCCGTGCTTAGCCCCCTCCATCACGCAATGCCCAGGGAGTCACTGGTTTGAAAACAAACCAAATAATTTTCATTACCATGGAAACGACTGGTATTCCAGTCAGATCTGCTGTTATGAGAAAACTGGTACACAGCAGAAATAAGTCTGAAACGTATAAGATTCTGAGGGGGCTTGACAGGGTAGATGCAAAGAGGATGTTTCCCCTCGTCGGGGAATCTAGAACTAGGGGGCACAGTTTCAGAATAAGGGGTCAGCCATTTAAGGCGGACATTTCTTCTCTGAGAGGGTCGTGAATCTTTGGAATTCTCTACCCCAGAGAGCTGTGGAGGCTGGGTCATTGAATATATTTAAGGTGGAGATAGACAGATTTTTGAATGATAAGGGAGTCAAGGGGTTATGGGGAGTGGGCAGGGAAGTGGAGTTGAGGCCAAAATCAGATCAACCGTGATATTGAATGGCGGAGCAGGCTCGAGGGGCCAAATGGCCTACTCCTGCTCCTATTTCTTATGTTCTTATCAGCTGGGTTGTCTGAATGTCCTTATCTCACTCTATCTAAAAGGATATGGGGAAAGCGCAGAGGAATGGGATTAATAGAGAAAGCTCCAGTGGAAGGGCTAGCACTGGCATGAGTCTAATGGGCTGAATGGTCTCAGTCTGTGCTGTCATTTCTGTGATCCTAGAGAACGTTAAGGAGTCTTTGCAATACTGTGTTCAGTAATCCTGGGCAACTCTTTAACTTTTCCAGTGGTTTGGACAACAAGTGCTCCGTGTACCCTCTGACCTTTGACAAAAACGAGAGCATGGCGGCCAAGAAGAAGTCTGTTGCGATGCACACAAACTACCTGTCTGCCTGCAGCTTCACCAATTCTGATATGCAGGTAAGGCCATGAGGTGCAGCATTTATGGGCTACGGTTGCATAGTGGTTATATTACTGGACTAGCGATCCAGAGGCCTGGACTAATGATCCGGAGACGCGAGTTCAAATCCCACCACAGCAGCTGGGGAATTTAAATTCAGTTAATTTAATAAATCTGGAATTGAAAACAAAAAACTAGTATCAGTAATGGTGACCATGATTGTCGGAAAAACCCAACTGATTCACTGTTGTCCTTTAGGGAAGGAAATCTGCCGTCCTTACCCGGTCTGGTCTATGTGTAACTCCAGACCGACCCCGATGTGGTTGACTCTTAACTCCCCTCTGAAATGGCCTAGCAAGCCGCTCAGTTGTACCAAACTGCTATGAGAAAGCCAGCACTGTGGGAGTACCTTCACCACACGGACTGCAACGGTTCAAGAAGGCGGCTCACCACCACCTTCTCAAAGGCAATTAGGGATGGGCAATAAATGCCGGCCTTGTTAGTGACGCCCACATCCCGTAAACGAGAAAGTAAAACATACATTTTTAAAAATTAATTTTTAACCATGCGCATAGAATCTGCTGAATACAATCCCGTGTGGCTTACAGGCCTCCCATCTCCCGCGATGAGGAGAACATAAAAGCCAAGGTCATGGAAAGGATATTCGGCCCATTGAGGTTCATCCTGCTAATGTTCTGGCTTTCCCACTGGAGGATCCAGCCTCCTTTGCAACATCTTAATGTTTCTGCCTCGTGGAAGATTGCTTCAAACTGTTAGCACTCTGTGACGAAGTCCTCCCTCGTGCCTGCTTTAAAAGCATTTTTGACTAATTTAAATTAGGCCCTGCTTTTCTGGTTTGTTTTGAAGTAATATTCTCTTCATACCATTCACTTGAATATCAGGGACTGAGAGATCCCTGCTGAACCCCTCTTCTCAACCACAGAGCTTAACTTTCTCTCATCACCCTCTGAGCTCACCCCCTTTACGCTTGGGATCGTGCTTACTGCTCTTCTCCGCAGCCCTTGTATCCACCAGAATTAAACTCGATACTGAGTAATGGATCTGCCCAATGCATCGTAAAGACTCAGCCTAACCCCAATTTGTTCCTGATAATTCAAAGTCCTTTCATTTGAATTACTGGATAATTCATATTTGGAATTGCACTAAACAAAATCTTGAGTGCTGTTTTCCTCCAATTAATTAATTTGAATCTTTAGTGCCAAAATTACTTTGAAATATCAGAAGCAGAGTGGTACTCTCCTCTTCTCACTGCACATCCCAGCAGTCTGTTTGATTTTCTTAATAGCTTCCCAACATTGAACCATTACTCTCAGGTCTCTTTCCAAGTCTCCTCCTGGCAATTCAAGTCCATTCATTGGCCCACGATCTGCTGGAGCGAGGCATCTTGCCAGCGTGCCCCGTTAGTTAGACTTTTTCTCTCATCATTCAGCTCGAAAAGATTTTGCCCTGCAAGTTGCTGGAAGTGCAATGGAGCCAACAATCTATCTCCTTTCACAACCACCAGACGTCTCAAAGCGCTTTACAGCCAACTAAGTACTTTTGGAGTGTAGTCACTGTTGTAATGTAGGAAAGGATTAAGGATTGAAAAATAAACAGAGCAGTGACATAGAAGGAAATAGAGTGAATTGGATACAGAAAGGAGAAGAAATACTGGATCGAGAGAGCGAGAAAAAAAGAGACAGAAAGGAGAAGTACGAAAATAATTCAAATTTTAAAAGTTTCTAAGAACAATTTACTACCTGTAGGAATGAGACTCCACAGTTTCAGTTGTTTCCTTTCTGGGCTGGAGAGGTTGAGTAGCATTGTAGAAACATAAATTGCCTCATTAAAAGGGTACTTGCTGCAGCAAGTTTAATTGGCAACTGAGGTACAATTGCAGCAATTTCTTGAAACTCATTGAGGTTGAGGGCGAGCTGTCATTTTCACGGGGCTTACGGCAGAGCAGCGCAAATCGTCCAGCAATTTGTGGCGATTCGCAATTTACTGGATTTCTCTTCCTCGCTATAAATTGTTAGATGATTTACACATTAATAATGGTGAGCACCATTAACCTCGCCGTCATTTTAGTAGTAAAACCTGGGCCATTCTATACTGATGACACTTATTATCTAAGTCATTCTGTAGGTCTTGCCCTGCTAGCTCTGTTCCTTCTGCTTTCCCTCATTTAGTGTCATTATTAAATTTGGCAGGCTTAGTCTCAATCCCTCGCTCATTAACGTGGATTGGAAAGGAGGGAGCCCTCGCACTGATCACTCAAGGATCTACCCCCTCCCATTCTGACATTGCTGCTCTCAAATACTTTCTGCTTCCTATTTAGTAACCAACTTACAAGACTTAAAAAAAAAAATCAGATAAACTGTGTTATCATTTATCGATGTGATCTTTAACTTAGCTCGAACTGGTTTCTCAGGCAGGATCTTCCTCATTGAAACCCCCACCAGCTATTTATTACGAAATGATTATAATACAATCAGTACCACCCCTAAGAATAGTCACCATTATCCTGCTTACCTGTTCTGGACGTGAGACTAATGGGCCTGCATTTTACTGGTGTCAGATTTATCACTGTTTTTGTTTCGAGGTATCACATTAGCTTGCTTCCAGTCTTGCGGAAACTCCCCAGTGCCCAACGCTTCTTGCGTGACTATAGTCAGCTCAGCACAGATTTCCTCGCTGGACTTCCTCAGCCCCTTGGGGTATATGCCATCTGGTCGTAGAAATTTGCGAACTTTCAGTCTTTGTAACTGACCAAAAAGGCTTGCATTTATGTAGAGTCTTTCATGACGCCAGGACGTCCCAAAGTGTTTTACAACCAATTAAGTACTTTTGGAGTGTAGTCCATGTTGTAATGTAGGGAACTTGTCTAATACCTTTGCCTCACTGACCTCAATATCTGCTAGGGTATTGCACAATTGGACACTATGTTCTTGTACCTTTTGGTGAATAGCGCCAGGACAAATATTTAAATATTTCATCTTCACCAGTTACACTATGAATGTTATCGTTTAGAATCTAACTTCCTCTTCTACCCTTTTGCTGATGTGAAACTAACAGTCTTTTCATTTTTCTCAACTTCTTTAGCTAGTGTTCTCCCTTCTAACAATTGGTTCAAGTCAGCTGTTTTCAATCATTACAATGGAAGTGAGAGTACAGTGGGTCTCCGGAGATGATTTTTATTTTGAAAGTGTAGCCGTGTGGAGCATCACTCCAGCTGCTTTTACAACACGGGCAGTGCCCACCCATAGATTGCCAGTGAGAAAGTACTTCATTTGCTGTAAAGCACTTTGAGGCGTCCTGAGGTTGTGAGAGGCACTATATAAATGCAATCTTTCTTTCCTTGAGGTAGTACCTGGCAATGCATTGATCTGAGTTTGCACATTTTTCACTTTTGTTGCATCTGCACATCACACTTGACCTATAAAACTAGCATACCTGGACTGAAACAAGGCTCGGGTGGCTAGTGGGTGCTGTGGGTTTGAGGTGGATTACTATGCAAACAGAAATATGCAACTTAAAATGCAAGGCAGGCGTGACCAGCAGTCCTGGTCAATATTTATCCCTCAATCCACATCACTAAAAAAAACCCAGATTATCTGGTCATTATCACATTGCAGTTTGTGGGAGCTTGCTGTGCACAAAATGGCTGCCACATTTCCTACATTACAACAGTGACTGCACTTCAAAAAATACCTCATTGGCTGTAAAGCTCTTTGAGGCGTCCTGAGGTTGTGAAAGGCGTTATATAAATGCAAGTCTTTCTTTTCTTAAAGTGGTACCTGCAGTCAAAGACAACGGTCTTTGATTTTGATCATTTTCACCTGATTTTAGTAAGTTGTGTCTCGGGCCAATTTAGAGATTGACGGTATTGTTCAAAACTGAAGGGAGGAGGATAATCAGATAATTAATTAACTTTTTCCATTCTTGTGCCCTTCCTAAAAAAATAAAAGTTTCAAAAAGTGGCTATCTCTGAGGGGAAGTCATCTTTTTTCCTCTCCAGAGAATGGTGGATGGTGTCAGGCAGGGGGAATAAAGCAGATGACATTGACAGTTTCATTTTTTGGAAAATTGGCCTCCAGTTGTGCATTTGTGCAATGTAGACATAACGGTTACACCGGCATATTTATGAACACAGCCCATTTATACTCCCAAGTCAAAATAGATTGTTTCAGGTTTACTTAGCTGAAAATGGCAAACCAAATGAAGGGCAGAGAGAGAGAGAGAGAGAGAGAGAGAGATGAAAGTGAGGGAGGACCCAAGTAATGGAGATCTGAAAAAAGAGTGGAGAAAAAAAGAGTAAGGAAAAAATGGAGTAGAAAGAGAGAGATAAATACACAAAAGTGAAGAAAGATGGTGGGAAAGAGTGTGAAGGAAGAGAGCGAGAGAAACAGAAGCAAATGAATGTTGTGTGTGAGCAGGGCTTGAATATCTGTACCGTTGGCTGATGTACAACGGGTTATTAGAGTTTGGCATAGATTGCCATGAGTGGTTATTGAAGCTGAGTCAGCCACAATATTTATGGGGCAAATCGATAAATACCTGAAGAGGAAAATATTAAAGAGTATTGGTTGAACCATTTTGGTCCTGCACCCTCGGGACCTGACCGGTGCTGGAATAGAGAATTTTCCGAACCATGGGAGGTCACGCTTACCAGTACCTGTCGATTGCACCCAGGGTCCTCTGTGTGTCTCTGTGTGTGTCTGTCTGTCTGTGTGTGTGTGTACGCGCGCATGCTGGCAGCCTGTGGGCGGCTCCTTCAGCAGTCGCGCGCACACTCACTGACTGACAGCTGCTCCAGCCAATCGCCGAACACACTCACTGACTGACAGCCGCTCCAGCCAATCAAAACTTTTTTTTTTTATAAACCCTCCTCTCCCTCAGGCCCAACTAATTCCGAACCACGGATGTTTCTGGACCAGGGAGTCCCGGACCAGAGAGGTCCAACCTGTACAAGGAAAAGCAGGAAAATGTAATTTGAATAGACAGCTCCTGATTGGGAGCGGGCACTGGCATAATGGGCTGAATGGTCTCTTTTTTTTTTAACGGAATTTTCTGTAACTGTATGCCAGTTTAGTCACAATTAAGAACAAGAATTTCCCCCATCATTTAAAGTCCATGGAACACGTTGGTGCGCGCGTACACACACACACAGACAGACAGACACACACAGAGACACACAGAGGACCCTGGGTGCAATCGACAGGTACTGGTAAGCGTGACCTCCCATGGTTCGGAAAATTCTCTATTCCAGCACCGGTCAGGTCCCGAGGGTGCAGGACCAAAATGGTTCAACCAATACTCTTTAATATTTTCCTCTTCAGGTATTTATCGATTTGCCCCATAAATATTGTGGCTGACTCAGCTTCAATAACCACTAAGGCTCAAATATTGATGATGGAAAGAAAAAAATATTCAAGATGAGATGTGACTAGTGTTAATAGAATAGTCAGCGGGGAACTGTACAGTGAAGAATTCTACTCGTAAGAAAGACCTTTTAATAACTCTTGTGGCTTAATCACTCATGAATGATCATCCTGCTTCCCTTTATATTTTAGTTTCCCACTGAGTATTCTATACACCCCTTCATCTAATACATTATCTGAATACATTATAAAATATTTACAATTGCGTGCCCTTTACTGCAGAACATAATCATTGTTTCTGCAAAAATACAAATTCAGTCTTTAACTCATCCTTTTGGTACACTGCAGTCTTCGTTAGGGTACACTTGCAGTCTTGTCCTGTGGTTACGGTTATATATTGGTGGCTCTGAAAGCAGTTACCATGGCAACGGCTAAAAGTGCAGGATGTACCCAGAGGCCTCTGCTGTGAGCCACTGTGGCACAAACAATAGGGGTTTGATTTAATCAATCCTAAGGGTTTAGAAAACCAATCTTGGTGAGCTGTTCTACAAATGATTTTCTGAAAAATGTTCCAAAGGATGTGTGCTCACATGCCAAAAAAAGATACTTATTGCGGAGCCACAATCCACATGCATTCTGCACTTAGCTCTTTTGGTCTATGAATAACTGTAGCGAAAGGAGAAAATAAGTTAGTGATTTTTTGCAATTGATGTGTACAGTACACACAAGTATTATATTGAGTACATTACTTAGTTTAGAAAGCTAACATTGCACAGTTGCAGTGAAAGAACACCTGCTTCAAGAGAATGTTGCGGATTTTCACACGTTAATGAAATTTGAGATAAAACTTGTAGCTCATGAGAATCTCTGTGCTGCGTTTTTTTGAAGGCGTCGTTAACCTCAGGCCCATCTGCCTGTCTCAGTGGTCCAGGTGACGTTCAAAGTGCATTGGCACCAGCAGAGAGTTCTCCGGTGTGCTGGCCAACAGTCTGCCCTCACCCGGCACCACCAAAAGCCGACTATCTTGTCACTCATCTCCCGTTTTGTTGGTTGGGTATTGCTGCACACGGATCGGCTGCTGTGTTTGCGCGCAGAACACAACAGTCACTGTGCCGTATGTGAAGCTCCTTGCCACATTTCTGAGGCGCTATATAAATTCAAGTCTTTGAAGCTTGTCTCGAAGCCAACTCTATATCATTCGTCTTTATACGTTGACCATGAGATGCCAGCTCTTAATTATTATTAATAATAATAATAATAATAATAATGGCGCAAGGGACACAACGCACAGTGTCGCGGAGCGAAGGGACCAATTCCCCAAGCTCTGCTGAGTTCTTGATCCAAGCAGTACCACTGAGGAGGCACCCAGCATTCAGTCAGCATCTCCATGCAGTGGCGTGGGGAAAGGGTCATTGCCCTCGCAGCTGGCCCCTGATTGGTGCAGAACTGGAGGAAGGGTGACATCTGACATCTCCCTCTTCCCCCCCCCCCCCCCCCCTTCAAGGACACAGGTCTGATGAAACCCAAAAAGAAAGAAAAATTGTATGTCGGTAAGAATGTTTAACCATTGAAGTGTTGGTAGGTGGGAGGGAGGAACCGCCACAGAAATTTACCTCCTTGGTCCCCAGGACTTGATCTTTAATGAGTGTTATTGCAAAGTTAAGCTCATTTCTAATGTTTTGTTCACTTTAAAGTAGACCGAATAAGAAGCCGATTAGAAGAAATCAATGGAGTAGCGTAACTTTAATGGATATCGCATCCTGGAAGGGATGATCTGACTGTAATAATTCATTGGATAATGCAGATTTAGTGGGGGTTTGTTGCAGTTTTAGAGGCACTGCTTCAGGGTTCAACAGCAATCTATTGCACTTTGCATTAGAGTTCCTTGTCGGCTTTTGCGAGCCCCCTATCGCCACTCCTTTGCTGGTCTTATATTTGGCGTCATATTTGATACATCTGGAACGTTGAGCTCTGCAGGACCATCCAGATGTTTGCCCCCTCACTTCATGTTTTGTAGCAAAGAAAAAGTTGTCACGGCAAATGACTGACTCGGGTAAAGTAACTATGAATCATTGTCAGTGGGGGCTGAGTGGTGCAGTGGGGTTGAACACTGTCCTTCCACTTCTAGGATTCAAAGTCAAGCGTAGACAGTCTCCTCTCTCTGCTCACTGTACAGGCTCAATGTCCAATGAGTCTGGGCCATTAGCTCAGCTCCTCAGCATGAGAATAGCATGCCAATTTCTGATTAAAAAGCACAAATGTACTTTTTGCTGCAAATGATATACTGCTACAAACGGCAAGATCGGTGAATGAATTAGTCTCACTAGATGGCACATGTGTACAGGAAATGGCAGCTGTGCACCATACTGTAATAAGCAGTTAGGAACAACTTGCATTTATTCAGTAGCCAGTCACACCTCCGGAGATGTCCTAAATGCATCTCTTTTTTTTTTGAAGTATAGTCCCTGTTACGGGAACACATCTGACAAACTGTACACTGTGGGCTAATCCATATTAAATTATTTCTTTTGTGCAGTGGAAAATCCCTTCCTTGGACTCTGGTAGTTTTGCCAATATATGTTAATTATTTTGATAATCCGTTGACATTGCATCCATTTTATTAAGAATAGCTGGAATTGGGCAATGTGTGAGTGTAGCAAATGGCTCCATGAAGTTTGAAGTTTAAAAGAGCAGAGTTGTGTGAGATGCATCAAGAAGTAATCTCTCGCTTTTTTTCCCGCTCCCCTCTTTCTCTTTCCTTCTCTTTCTCACTTTCTCTGCAGTGTCAGCTGTGGCTCAGTGGGTAGCACACTCGCCTCTGAATCAGAAAGTTGTGGGTTCAAGTCTCACTCCAGGACCTTGAGTACAAAAAAATCAAGGCTGACACTCCAGTGCAGTGCTGAGGGAGTGCTGCACTGTCAGAGGTGCTGTCTTTCAGATGAGATGTTAAATCAAGGCCCCGTCTGCTCTCTCAGGTGGACGTAAAAGATCCCATGGCACTATTTCAAAGAAAAGCAGTGGAGTTATCCCCGATGTCCCAATATTTATCCCTCACTCAACATAACAAAAACAGATTATCTGGTCATTAACATATTGCTGTTTGTGGGAGCTTGCTGTGCGCAAGTTGGCTGCCCCGTTTCCCACATTGCAACAGGGACTACACTCCAAAAGTACTTCATTGGCTGTAAAGTGCTTTGAGACGTCCAGTGGTCGTGAAAGGTGCTATATAAATCCAAGTCTTTCTTTTTCCATCACTGAAATAATCAAATAGAGAAGCATGTGATGGCCGCATAATCTCCTCCTGCCATCCAGTTTGTGTCTGCAACGACATATTTTTAGTTTTCAAAATGTTTCTATGTTAATCCTCCTCTGCTGAAGATCTTGGGGTTTGTCATGTATGTAACCTCTATGTAACACCACTGCAATACTGTATATACTTAAGCAATGCACACTTTGACCACAGGGGGTGAACTTGTGGGAGACACTCTTTACCTGGTCATCCAGGTATATAAAGGGAGGTCCCACGCAGGGTCATCACTTCTTGGTCCTGTGAATAAAGGTTCAGGTCATAAAGTGACCATGTCCATAGAATGTGTGTCGTGTGGGTTTTATGCCATTGAGTAAGGACATTACAGGGTTTGATTCCACAAGGGCCACCGTCCTTTCTCACTGGTGGCCTTTCATCATACTCACAAGTCATTCAATGTGTGTGACTGAGCCCCATCTCCTGGGGCCGGAGAGAAATTTTCCAGAGTTTTCCGAAATCGGCTTCAGGTGTTGCCTGTCTCGGACAATTGCGTGAGCACAAATTTTATTTCTAATCTTCAAGTATTTGGGGAAAAAAAGACTTTGAAAATGTTTGCAGCGGCTCCCCTGATGTTCAGTGAGTTCATCCACAAGAACATCAGAAATAGGAGCAGGAGTAGGCCATTTGGCCCCTCGAGCCTGCTCCGTCATTCAATGAGATCATGGCTGATCTGATCATGGATTCAGCTCCACTTCCCTGCCCGCTCCCCATAACCCTTTATTCCCTTATCGTTCAAAAATCTGTCTATCTCCGCCTTAAATATATTCAATGACCCAACCTCGACAGCTCTCTGGGGCAGAGAATTCCACGGATTTACAACCCTCTGAGAGAAGAAATTCCTCCTCATCTCAGTTTGAAATGGCGGCCCCTTATTCTGAGACTATGCCCCTAGTTTTAGTTTCCCCTTTGAGTGGAAATATCCTCTCTGCAGCCAACATGTCGAGCCCTCTCATTTATCTTACATGTTTCGATAAAATCACCTCTCATTCTTCTGAACTCCAATGAGTAAATCCCAACTTACTCAACCTACCTTCATGTCAACCCCCTCATCTCCGGAGCGTTGCAGACCAGGAAGATCCCAGGTACAATCCGTGGACGGTGCTGAGTCAGCTGATCTCAGCTGGGTTTCTGAGGAAAGCACTGCCATTGATCTCAGCACCCGTGAGTCAAGGAGGGGGAAATTTGTGACCGTTCCAATACTCTGTTCATGTGTGTGGATGCCAAGTAAGGACAGGGTTTGTCTTGGTTGTGATGGCTCTTGTGGTGCTGACGCATGAAAAGTAGCCATCAGGGCGCTTGGTGTATGTGGGACCCTTTCCCAGCCAGCAGTCAATTTCAGGAGAGGTGGGGAGCAGGGAAAATCGGTGAGCAGAACAATGTTTGCAACAGATTTTGTGCTTCCTGCTGTAAAAGCTTCCAGCCGCTCCCAGTGTCAGAAGTGGGAATTTTGAGACAAGCTGATGCATGAATGAACTTGCCACAAATGTCTAACGAGGCACTGATGTCACAGAATCATACAGCACAGAAGGAGGCCATTCAGCCCATCGTGCCTGTGCCGGCTCTTTGAAAGAGCTGTCCAATTAGTCCCACAGCCCCGCTCTTTCCGCATAGCCCTGCAAAACATTTTCCCTTCACAGATTTACTAATAACGTGAGAGAGACTTTGTCACATATGCCGTGGGAGTTCTGCAGCGGGAGATTGGCAGAACCCCGTGGAAAACACTTTAAAGGGCGTTTCTCAGAGAATTCCACCAAAGTTATGGCTGGAGATTCAGTGCTCCCTGAAAAACTCTCAGACATACTGTTCAGAAGGAGCTTATCAAGTGCGTCTCTTTGATACATTTATTCCTTGGTTTATTTCAATATTGTTTTAAATATATATATCCAGTTGGGGAATTCCTGGTACAGTGAGGTTAGTCTCTGGCTTTTCACCCCCGGAATTTTTCATATTCAGCCCAAACTGATGGATGCTTGTTTGCTGTAAGGGACATTTATGAAATGAGCTTGGGTAGTCCCATTCCAGTTTCTAGTGGGTGTGGATGCAAGAGCTGTCTCTCGGAGACAGCTGAGGCTCAATGGGTAACACTCGCCTCAGAGTCAAGAGGTGTGGGTTCAAGTCCTGAGGGAGTGCTGCACTGTCGGAGGTGCTGTCTTTCAAATGAGACGTTAAACTGAGCCCCACCTGCTCTCTCAAATAGATGTAAATATCCCATGGCACTATTTTGAAGAAGAGCGGGGGAGTTATCCCCGGTGTCCTGGCCAATATTTATCCCTCAATCAACATCACTAAAACAGATTATCTAATCATTATCACGTTGCTGTTTGTGGGAGCTTGCTTTGTACAAATTGGCTGCCTCGTTCCCTACATTACAACAGTGACTACACTTCAAAAGTACTTCATTGGATGTAAAACGTTTTGGGACTTCCTAAGATCGTGAAAGACATTGTATAAATGCAAGTCTTTTCTTTTTAAATTGGCAGTCTTGCTCAGATGGTTGTTGTGGGAAATAGAAAAAATGTTATGCTATTGCAGTAATAGGTGTTCCTTTGAGCTTGAGGCAGATTGGAGGTAGCTTTATTCTGCACCTGGCTGTGCTATGCCTGACCTGGGAGGTTTGTAGTTAACACTTATTGCCTGCTTGAAATGAGAAGACATAGTCCCTTAGAACCGTCCACCTTGATGATCTTTATGTCTTTGCTTCTCTTCATGCATCTCCTTAGATTCTGACATCAAGTGGTGATGGAACCTGTGCACTCTGGGATGTTGAGAGTGGACAGCTGCTTCAGAGCTTCCATGGGCATGGTGCTGATGTCCTTTGCCTTGACTTGGCACCATCTGAGACCGGCCATACATTTGTGTCAGGGGTGAGTGTTTTCTGGCCACTTCATGGGAACAAGTAGAAGACAATTTAGACCATTTGAAGATGTTGCGGTGCAGTGTATAGAACACGGTGCGGAACGTTAACTTGGTGAGATTGTGAGATTGTGATTCTGAATAATACAGAGGAGTAATCACGTGTTTTTACTAGATCATAATATTTTGGTCTTTATTCAGCAGCCATTTTCTTTTGATCCTGACAACACCCTGCCAAATGAGTAATCGCCCTCTGCTGGATAAACATGTAATTACATTATATGCTCAAACACAATGGCCTGGAATATCCTCCATATGGGGACAACCCGGACGTTAGTATCAAAAATGCACCCATTCCGCAATAAGTTACGCTCAAATTTCATGCGAATCTCATTGGAATTTGCCCAAACTTAAAATGGGTGTAAATCAGCGTAAACAACCAGGGCCCAACGAAAGTGCCGAACTCACACTACATATTTCTTCTTTAAGTGTGAAAATTAAAGTTTCAACTCATTTAACCATCCTTCATGCACATCAGGCAGAGCATGTTAAACAAGCTGTAATCAGGGAAGCTATGCAATTTTTAATGTGACTTATACTTAAGCCATAAAAATACTTGCAATGAAACAATAAAATACAGTGTAGGTCTCAACAACAACTTGTCATTATAGAGCACCTTTAATGTAGTGAAACATCCCAAGGTGCTTCACAGGAGTTTTATGAGATAAAAATTTGACATTAGCAGAAATTAGCGCAGGTGACCAAAAGCTTGGTCAAAGAGGTAAGTTTGAAGGAGCATTTTGAAGGAGGAAAGAGAGGCAGAGAGGTTTAGGCAGGGAGTTCCAGAGCTTGGAGCCTCGGCAATAGAAGGCACGGCCAGCAATGGCTGAGCAATTATATTCAGGGATGCTCAAGAGGGCAGAATTAGAGAAGCGCAGACATTTTGGGGGGGTGGAGGGGTGGGGTGGTTTGGGGCTGGAGGAGATTACAGAGATAGGGAGCGGAGAGGCCATGGAGGGATTTGAAAATAAGGATGGCAATTTTGAAATCGAGGTGTTGCTTAACCGGGAGCCAATGTAGGTCAGCGAGCACAGGGGTGATGGGTGAGTGGGACGGTGTGAGTTATGACACGGGCTGCCGAGTTTTGGATCACCTCTAGTTCACGTAGGGTAGACTGTCTCAGAGAGGATAATTTTTAAAATATAAAACACCAGAAAAATTATTTTGCTTCCTGCTGTGACTGAAAATCTGGTTGTAATTTGAAGAGCGCCTCTGAACAATCGCAGTTGCAGGAAAATCGCGTATTAGGCTCTGTCACTTGGGGGGCAGGGCCATTATTATGGGCTGACATGTGTTCAGATGGAGGGATCGGTAGACAATCATAAAAGATGAAGGAGATTTGGTCGCTATTGTACTTATGCCCAAAATTCCGCATTCTTTTAGGCCGTGTATTTGATTGCACCCTATAGATCTGGGCGCAGATATGCAGGGAATTCCAGCCTCAAACAGGCGAGGAATTGTTCTGGTTGCTATGTGCGGTGTAAGTGTAAATGAGTTCACGCAGATTTTGTTTGTTTGGTATTTCTTGTGAAATCATGAACATCTTTGCGATTTTGTGAGATATACTTACATAGCATGTTTACAAGTGCGGCATGCATAGTAACCAAAATCATTTCTTCCCTCCTGTGAGGCAGTAGTTTTATTTTAATAATGAAATGTTACTCATCAAAATTCTGCACCATCTTAAATGTTGTACCAGACCTTCCATTTAATGCAGTTGTCAAAATCCGTCTTGGTTTGAACTAAAATGCTCTTTGCACCATGTGCACATCAGCCTCACTGCACCCCCCTGGCGTTTGCAAGAAGTGTAACACGGAGTAGCGGGCTCAAAAGTCAGTGATTTTCCAATCATCCACTTCAGTGTGTGGAAAACCGCAGGCTGCGCGACCAAGATGGGAGGGCAATAAAAGAACATAGAAACATAGAAAATAGGTGCAGGAGCAGGCCATTCGGCCCTTCGAGCCTGCACCGCCATTCAATAAGATCATGGCTGATCATTCTTTCAGTACCCCTTTCCTGCTTTCTCTTCATACCCCTTGATCCCCTTAACCGTAAGGGCCATATCTAACTCCCTCTTGAATATATCCAGTGAACTGGCATCAACAACTCCCTGCGGCAGGGAATTCCACAGGTCAACAACTCTCTGAGTGAAGAAGTTTCTTCTCATCTCAGTCCTAAATGGCCTACCCCTGATCCTAAGACTATGTCCCCTGGTTCTGGACTTCCCCAACATCGGGAACATTCTTCCCGCATCTAACCTGTCCAGTCCTGTCAGAATCTTATATGTTTCTATGAGATCTCCTCTCATCCTTCTAAACTCCAGTGAATAAAGGCCCAATTGATCCAGTCTCTCCTCATATGACAGTCCAGCATCCTTGGAATCAGTCTGGTGAACCTTCGCTGCACTCCCTCAATAGCAAGACTGTCCTTCCTCAGATTAGGAGACCAAAACTGAACACAATATTCCAGGTGAGGCCTCACTAAGGCCCTGTACAGCTGCATTAAGACCTCCATGCTTTTATATTCAAATCCCCTAGCAATGAAGGCCAACATACCATTTGCCTTCTTCACTGCCTGCTGTACCTGCGTGCCCACTTTCAGTGACTGATGAACCATGACGCCCAGGTCTCGTTGCACCTCCCCTTTTCCTAGTCTTCCGCCATTCAGATAGTAACCATCCCTTTAGTGAAAGTTACTGAACGATAGGGAATTGAATAGATTCTTGAAATGGAAACATTTGCAGAGCTATGGGGAAAGAGTGGGGGAGTCAATCTTTCAACAAGACACAATGAGCTGCTTGGCCCCTGTATGTGCTGTATGGGCTAAAAATACGTCGGGTTAACGCCACCCGTTGGTGCCCGAGACGGGTGTTAAAGGGCTGCTAAGCAACCAACCGCCTGAGCGCGCCTGCCGCGAACTTCATTGGCTCCTGGGGTGATATCGCAGAGAATGAAGAGATAAGTGTTGAAAGTCAATTTTTTTACAATTTACTTACCTCTCTTACCTGTGGAAGGCTGTTGGTAGCCTCCATTTTTTTTTCAGGTTTCAGATGGTCAACCTCACCTCTTTAGGCATGAGGATGCCGATATCCTAGCGCCTTAACTTGAGAAGCACTCCCAACCCGCGATGGGCCTTTAGCCCCCTAAGAGGATTGTGGAACGATTCCCTTAGTGTTCTTCTCCCCTCTTGGGGATATCCCGGTTGGAGGTGGTAGACATTGCCTGGCGCAGAAGTTAGTACCCAGTCAGTATCACTGCCTCAAATCGGGCTATAATGAATTTTTAGCACTATGATTCTAAATATCCTTCTTTAATGAGTTGGCATAATGCTTAACCATTCAAACGGTTACACTTGGCATACTGGAAAGATTTCATCATTACATGGACTGAGGCCATGCGTACATTGATATTTAAATTGATTTGTTCCATATTTGTTTCTGTTTTTTTCCATCAGTTTAATTTGGCCCTAATAGGAACAGCAACTAAAAAAAATAAATTTTTTGCCATGATCTCCATCTGTAATTAACTTTTAAATTGTGCTGTAGGGAGATAATTGATTCCATTTATAGATTCGTGCCTGCTAGACCGAGCATGTCTGGTCCAGTGTAGCAGGGTGGCCAATGGGATCTGCTGTTGCTGGAGTGTGAACTCGTATGAAAAGCTTTGATCATTTTTGCCTTCGTTCTCAAATACAATTTGCACAACCGGAAACAATTGGATGGCTTTATCAAACCCTGCCATTGTTCTTTATCTAGGAAGCAGTGTCTTGTGACCAGGGACAGACTGGTTCCCCCGAAAGGATTCAGGATTCTTTGGGATCCTCATGGGAAATCTCCCGATTTCCCATATGGCCAGTCCCACATATCCCACATTCTACCCTACGTAAACTAGAGGAGATCCAAAACTCGGCTGCCCGTGTCCTAACTCGCACCAAGTCCTGCTCACCCATCACCCCTGTGCTCGCTGACCTACATTGGCTCCGGGTTAAGCAACATCTCGATTACAAAATCCTCATCCTTATTTTCAAATCCCTCCGTGGCCTCGCCCCTCCCTATCTCTGTAATCTCCTCCCCCCCCACCCCAAGATGTCTGCACTCCTCTTGAACATACTTGATTGCAATTGCTCAACCAATGGTGGCCATGCCTTCTGTTGCCTAGGCCCAAAGCTCTGGAACTCCCTGACTAAACCTCTCTGCCTCACTACCTCTCTTTCCTCCTTCAAGACGCTCCTTAAAATCTACCTCTTTGACCAAGCTGTTGGTCACCTGCGCTAATTTCTCCTTATGCGGCTTGGTGTTACATTTTTATCTCATAATTCTCCTGTGAAGCGCCTTGGGACATTTCACTACGTTAAAGGTGCTATATGAATACAAATTGTTGTTGTCCATCCTGCTTGCGACAATCTTTAGCATACAGCACCATTCAACTATGATCAGCTTCACTAGATGTTCTGCTGGTGTTGTATCATCAAAAAGTCCTAAAGAATTCTAAGGGGGTTTCCTCTTGTTTTACCAAGATTTTCAATTCTTAGAATGCCAGTCAAGAATTTTTTTTGTTAGTTTAAAAACAATCAGATTCCCCCATTCCCCGCCTACTCCCAATCGACTGACTCAGGTACTTTCCATTTCTTCAGTATTTACGTATCTGGGAAATTACTGATCGACATGAGGAGCAGTTTTGAAGGTTTTATTATTGGAATGACTTCATCTTTTGGTGAGACTTTATGCAGGAAAAGCTTTAAATACATTGAAATAAAATGTGAAACAGTTCCTTCCCTTCCAATTCTGTTTTGAAACAGAGAAACATTGTTTATTCAAATGGTAATAAAATAAGGCTGCCGAGGTTTAGGATTAGTGCCAGACTTGTAATGCGATGGTTAGATGGATTATTGTATGCCAAGCATTAGAATATGGATTGCATTATCACAAGTGGCTATTGAAGCCACTTCAATCAGGACATTTAAGAGGGAATTAGATAAACATTTGGAGGAAGAAACAGGTTGAAGGGCACAGGGTTAGGATTGGGGCAGATAGCTGCATTCAGAGCTAGCATTAGTACAGGTCTGAGGGGCCAAATGGTCATCTCCTGTGCTGAAAATATTATGATTACAAGATGGGGGCACCTCTGAAGACACAGCACCATGGAATCGGAAAGAGATTACTCTTTCCCCCCCCCCCCCATGTGATCTTTTGTCTGGGAATATGCCCTCGTTTTGGCCACTCCAGCAGTGTGTGGAGACCGCATACTGAAGAAGAACAGGTTCTTGCTTTGAATTCCCTGTAACCACATTGTGAGTCTGGGGAGTCCTCCTCAGTCATGTTGAAGTTGGAGCTTAGCTTCATAATGTCAGTAGAGTGGGAATCTAACAAGGGAGCAGGCCTCTAATCAACAACAACTTGTATTTATATAGCGCCTTTAACGTTGTAAAACATCCCAAGGGGCACTTCACAGGAGTGTTCTAAAACAAAATTTGATGCCGTGCCACATCAAGTGATATTAGGAGAGGTGATCAAAAGCTGAGTCAAAGAGGTAGGTTTTAAGGACGTCTGAAAGGAGGAAAGAGAGATTTAGACAGGGAATTCCAGAGCTTAGGGCCTAGGCAGCTGAAGGAACAGACACCGATGGTTGAACGATTAAAATCAGGGATGTTCAAGAGGGCAGAATTAGAGGAGCGCAGATATCTCGGAGGGTTGTGGGGCTGGAGGAGATTACAGAGATAGGGAGGGGTGAGGCCATGGAGGGATTTGAAAACAAGGATGAGAATTTTAAAATCGAGGCGTTGCTTAACCAGGAGCCAATGTAGGTCAGCGAGCACAGGGGTGAAGGGTGAGCAGGACTTGGTGCGAGTTAGGACACGGGCAGCTGAGGTTTGGATCAACTCTAGTTTATGTAGGGTAGAATGTGGGAGGCCAGCCAGGAGTGCGATCGAATAGTCAAACGTAGAGATAACAAAGGCATGGTTGAATGCAAAAAGAATCCAATACTTGTTTAGCTTATGGAAAGGATGAGTGTTCAAAACAACCTGGAATTCTACAGGAAAATAAAAGATGTTCCAGCATTCAAAGATTGCCTTCTGTTTTCTTTTGGGGGAAAAATCAGTCAGCGTCATATGTAGCCTTCCCCTCAACTTACTTTGGCAGTTGCCAGAAGAATCACAATTAAAAGCTAAAAAATGTTAAAAGCATGGGAAAATAATTGTCAATAATGATACATGTGTGTATTGGGCACAGTATTTTAAAACCATAACGAAACATGGTAGGAGAAAAAAGCCATCAAGTTTGCTCCTTCCACTGACCGTTTTCTGACTGCTGCGCCTCATTTTCAGTTATGGCTTCTTCTCCTTCTCTTGACCCAGTGGCCAAGTTAGTCAGGTGGAAAGCTGCTGAGGGGGAGGGGGAGGTGGCAGCACAGAGAAGGAGCTGGCCGGGTTAGTCATGAGTATTTTTCCCAACCAGATCAAGCTCCCTAACACAAACTGATGATTTTTGCACGTCAGCAGGAATTCGACACAATACAACCTAAAATGAGGGTTGCATGGGAGTTACCAGTTGTAATGTATTTGCTCCATGGGTTCTTTGCTTAATAATCCATAGCAACACATTGCTATTACGAACCTGTTGGTTTATTAACAAAGGTTTAACAATCACTACACATTACCAGTTCATCCACTGGGCTCACAACTGCATACCTCATCGTAGATGATCTGGACCCAACTGACTGGGGTTTTATTGAGTCTTGTGCACATCACGTGACTGGTTTAGCCACTCACAATGCCACAGCTCTACAAACCTGTGAGCAAACTCACAGGTCCATACATGACACCAGTGTTTGTACAGATCTCTCCCCTTATAACATTTCACATTGCAGTCTATCAATGTTCCCTCTAATTTTTATTTTCCTGCCCAGTTCCTTCAGCAGCCATGCATGTGCAGTATCTCTTCCAGCTTGTGAGTGGCAGGCGCGTGACCTACGCATTGCCACACGCCCGCACGGTTTACGGGGAACGTTGCAGTCTATTTCTTATTAGTTCAGTCATTTTTGCATAAAGAAATCAAATGGTCCAATAATTTGAACAAAGTAACTTAATTATAACAGCACTTGGCCTTTTTTGTGCCCTGAAAATGTGAAATTATGGATAATTCCGATGGCGTGACTTTGAGTTGGCTGGAGTAGGCTGCATGTGGCCATTTCAATTATTGTCTGCTCCCTTTAATTTATGCACGTACTGGATGTGGTTAATAGTCAAAGTCAATTAAATTCAATTCAGTTCAATCTAATTTCCTGTCTTATTTTTCTACCTATTTACTTTCAGGGCTGCGATAAAAGAGCAATGGTTTGGGACATGCGGTCTGGCCAGTGTATCCAGTCCTTTGAGACTCATGAGTCTGATATAAATAGTGTGCGGTTAGTAGATTTAATGATTTATTCTGTAAAAGTCTTCTTTCAGACCTGAAACGGCATCAGCTCTTCTTGAACTAACTTTCTCAAATGTTCTAACAAACTGTGTCACTTGTGACTACCACAATTGCACCACATTCAGACCTGAGAAAACCTTGGTGTGCCATGTATGAGATCATTTTTGTGCACTGCTTATGGTTATATGTTTAACATTGAAGCTATAGTTGCATAGCTATAATATACAAGATTCTGGGTTACAGTATTACACCGGTCTGTCGCAAGAATGATACTAAAGTACCCTCTCTCTCAACAGGTATTTCCCAAGTGGTGATGCTTTTGCCTCTGGTTCAGATGATGCCACAGTAAGTCACATTTAATCACAAGTTGTACATTATTTTCTTTGTATGTTATACAGAAGGGGTGTGTCATTTTCAGATAAGGCCCTGATAAACATGATATAATCAATAAGCTGACGTGTTTTCTGAGATTCCTTCTGATAAGTTTCAATAACTTTTCGACACAGTATAACGTTTGTATTGTGCTTTTCTTTGCCCCCATTGGACATTGACTGACAACAAGTGGGTAGTTCTAATGTTCTGTTCTCAGGCAGTCTTCCATTTCGGTGAATTTAAATCCATCTTTTTGCGGCAGTTTTTTCTAAATAATCAAGAGGTGCTTTGTGGTTCCCTGGGAAGAACTATTCCTCCCATACATGGTGTCAGTTGTGGCTCAGTTGATAGCACTTTCTCTTGAGTCAGAAGGTTATGGGCTCAAGTCCCACTCCAGGGACTTGAGGACATAATTCAGACAGACACTTCCAGTATAGTGCTGAGGGAGTGCTGCACTGTCGGAGGTGCCGTCTTTCAGATGAGACGTTAACCGAGGCCAAGTTAGTCATCTCCAGTAGATGTAAAAGATCCCATGGCACTATTTCAAAGAAGAGCAGGGGAGTTCTCCCGGTGTCTTAGCCAATGTTTATCTCTCAATCAACATCACTAAAACAGATGATCTGGTCATTATCACGTTATTGTTTGTGGGATCTTGCTGTGCACAGATTGGCTGCCGTGTTTTCTACATTACAACAGTAACTGCTCTTCAAAAATTCATCATTGGCTGTAAAGTGTTTTGGGGTGGCCTGAGGTTGTTAAAAAGGTGCTTATGTAAATGCTAGTCTTTTTACCTAGAGAGTTGCCTTGAAAGCTCCCATCTGACTAAGCTACCCATCTTATGTTGTAAGATGTGGTAGCTCACTTGGTTGTATAGGAGGCTAGAACATTTGGGTTTGAATTGGGCAGGGTTTGCTTAGCTTTTCATCCTTCTGAGGTAGAAAATATGATAAAATATGAAATGCTGCTTGCCGTGTTGTTGTGGGATCTTTTCAACAATGGAGTTGGAGATCAGCAGTGTCCCCGATAACCTAATGGAGCCCTGCCTCAGTGAGTAATCTCTCTTGCTCTCCAGTCCTGCCTGAGATTGATTAACCTGCTGTATTATTTCATCTATTGACTCACTGGCAAGGACCTACCATGCTCTGAAATCTTCAGAGATGGGAGCATTTCTCTCGTACCTCTCCAGGAGCACCAGTCTCCAGGTTATGTATCAGGGTGGCTTTAACAGGTGACGGTCAGATGTGCTGGAGAAGTAGAAATTACCAATAATGAAAGGACTGATTCATCAAAGTTGAACAGTGATGCTGTGCTTTTAATCCTTTAGCTGGGATTTTACAGACCTTTTGTGGGTTTATTTTAACATTGAACATAGGTTGAGAAGTTCCCTATTATTTCATGGGTTAGTCCCCAACAGGAAATCAAAAACCGCAGAATTCATTGTTTCAAGCCTTTAATTTGCTTGAGAAAAACATTAAAATGTACATAATCTTTTTATGTGTTTTTTTGTCATTGTGATGGTTCTGACTGGATCCATCCAGGATAGGACTGTGCAGCATACAAACAAAGAGAGTGGAGTAGACAAAGAATAAAATACATCAGAAAAGAATAATCTGTACTCTCCAATGTCAAATCCTGACATTCGAGATTACAGGACACTCTATGTGCGCAACTGCAATTATTCTATAATCTAAACCTTCGTATTTTGTTCGCCGCTCGAGCTGGAATCCATCAGCTCAGTCTTGGAAACATTTGGGGAAAGAGAGCCAATGTTTTTCCCAGACTTAACCAAGCTCTGAGGATTATGTGTTCCATCAATGATTGATATAAACACAGATATCCACTCCGTGAATGGTGGGTGGGCTGGTAGTCACTGTGTCTGTGAATCGTTGCCAACAACAACAGCTTGCAATTATATAAAGCCTTTAGCGTAACATTGCAAGGCAATCCATATGGGATGCGGGCGGTGGGGGAGGTGGATAGAAAAGAAAAGATATGAGGAATAAGGAACAGGTGCTGAGCCACAGTGGGAAGCTTTTAGAGGTGGTTGAATGCTTAGTCGAGAAGACAGGTTTTTTGAGAGTTTTTATAGAGGAAGAGAGAAATGGGGCAGAAGAGAAGGGCAAGTGGCAAAGAGTGGGGCAATGGCAGCTGAAGTTTGTGCTACTGGGATTAACAGCGGGGGGGATCTGCAAAAGGCCAGAGTTGGAGGCACCGGAGGCAGTATAAGGCTGAAGGTGGAGGACCATCACTTCCCAATCCTCGCTGGCTACACGAGTGGTGCCAGAGGATTGGAGAGCTGCTAACGTTGTTCCATTGTTTAAAAATGGAGGAAGGGATAAACCGAGTAATTACAGGCCAATTAGTTTAACATCAGTGGTGGGCAAATTACTGGAATCAATTCTGAGGGACGGTATAAACCTTCATTTAGAAAGACACAAATTAATCAAGGACAGTCAGCATGGATTTGTTCAGGAAAGGTCGTGTCTGACTAACTTGATTGAATTTTTTGAGGAGGGAACAAAGAGGGTCGATGAGGGAAGTACGCTTGATATAGTCTGCATGGATTTTAGCGAGGCTTTTGACAAGGTTGCACATGGCAGGCTGATCAAAAAAGTAAAAGCCCACGGGATCCAACGGAGAGCGGCAAATGGATCCAAAATTGGCTCAGTGACGGGAAGCAAAGGGTAATGGTTGCCGGGTGTATTTACGGCTGGAAGGCTGTTTCCTGTGGGGTTCCACAGGACTCAGTACTCAGTCCTTTGCTTTTTGTAGTATATCTTAATTATTTAGACTTAAATGTAGGGGGCATGATAAAGAAGTTTGCAGATGATACAAAATTTGGCTGTGTGGTTGACATTGAGGAGGAATCTCGAGACTGCAGGAAGATATCGATGAACTGGTCAGTTGGGCAGAAAAGTGAAAAATGGAATTCAATCCAGAGAAGTGTGAGGTAATGCATTTGGGGAGGGGCAACAAGGCAAGGGAATACACAATAAATGGGAGGATATTGAGAGGTGTGGAGGAACAGAGGGACTTTGGAGTGTATGTCCACAGATCCTTTAAGGTAGCAGGACAGGTCGATAAGGTAGTTAAAACGGCATATGGAATGCTTTCCTTTATTAGCCGAGGCATAGAATACAAGAGCAGGGAAGTTATGCCAGAACTGTATACAGCACTAGTTAGGCCACAGCTTGAGTACTGCATACAGTTCAGGTCACCACGTTACAGGAAAGATGTGATTGCAATAGAGGGTACAGAGGAGATTCATGAGGATGTTGCCAGGACTGGAAAATTTTAGCTATGAGGAAAGATTGGATAGGCTGGGGTTGTTTTCTTTGGAACAGAGGAGGCTGAGGGGAGATTTAATTGAGGTGTATAAAATTATGAGGGGGCCTAAATAGAGTGGATAGGAAGGACCTATTTGCCTTAGCAGAGGGGTCAATAACCAGGGGCCATAGATTGCAAGTAGTTGGTAGAAGGATTAAAGGGAAGATGAGGAAAAAAAAATTCGCCCAGAGGGTGGTGGGGGTCTGGAACTCACTGCCTGAAAAGGTGGTAGAGGCAGAAACCCTCATCACATTTAAAAAGCACTTGGATGTGCACTTAAAGAGCTGTGACCTACAGGGCTACGGGCCCAGTGCTGGAACGTGGGATTAGGCTGGGTAGCTCTTTTTTGACTGGCCACCGACACAGTGGGCCAAATAGCCGCCTCCTGTGTTGTAATTTTTCTATCATCAAAGTTAGGATGTCGCGTAGGAATTTGCAGGTGGGGACGAGATTTTAAAATTCACTGCATTGCAGCTAGAATGGGACCGATACTCGGCTGCAGCCGAGAAGAAAGACTTGCATTTATATAGAGCCTTTTATGACCATCGGATGTCCCAGAGTGGTCTACAGCCAATGAAGTACTTCTTTTTTTGAGTGAAGTCACTGTTGTCGGAAACGCAGCAGCCAATTTGTGCACAGCAAGCTCCCACAAACAACAATGTGATAATGGCCAGATAATCTGTTTTAGTGATCTTGGTTGAGGGATAAATACTGGCTCGGGCACCAGCGATAACTCCCCTGCTTTTCTTCGAAATGGTGCCATGGGATCTTTTACACCCACCTGAGAGAGCAGACGGAGCCTCGGTTTAACATCATATCTGAAAGACAGCACCTTCGACAGTGTAGCACTCCCTCACTTGGAGTGGGACTTGAACCTACAACCTTCTGACACAGAGGCGAGGGTGCTACCCACTGAGCGACAGCTGACATTTTAAAGTAACCCTTTGTGCCTTGACCAATTTGAAACTGTGTCAGAATTCCTATAGTTCTCAAACGTATACCTGAAATTCTAATCATTTGAGGTTTAATTGAGACATTTTCCTTTTTTCAGTGTCGTCTGTATGATCTCCGTGCAGACAGAGAGGTAGCTATTTATTCGAAGGACAGTATCATCTTTGGAGCCTCCAGTGTGGACTTCTCCCTCAGTGGTGAGTCTGTCACAACAACTGCTTACCCTGCAAATTCTCGGGAATCGGAATTACATTCTGTATACTGAAAAGAGGATGACATGAATCTAAACTCCTTGTATTCCAATCCTTTTTTGCTGAACAAACACTATTTATCTAGTTGAATATCAGAAATGGCAATGATTTGTACTTCCAGTGCCATTTGGCAGTAGAAACTCAGTCAGCAAATGGTTTCAAGTTGCTCTTAGATACCTGACCTGTGAGTCTAGTACCAGTACAGTGCAGAGTCAATAATATAATACATAATGAGTGATTGGCAGGAATGCGAAGAAATCATGTAAATAAAATTCCAAGCTATTGGTGCCAGACATTCTGTACATCGTTTCCAAGGTTTTTGAAGAATGAGTTAGTACTGTTAGTCATTACTTGCTGAGGGAATTTAGCAAGGCAGCCTTTTAAAGTTAACAGCTTGTTTAGAATTGTTTCCTATCTAAGATGGTTATATTGGGCCCAAGTTTCCGGGCCGCGCCTAGAACGGCGCAGCCCCGACCTGGACGCCCGTTTTTCGCGCCAGAAAGTGCGCCTAAAAAAAACGTACCTATTCTCCGGCTCCCTGCAGGCCCTCTGGCCCTCGGCGCGGCGCAGCACGAGCTGTAGGGGGCGGAGCCAGGTCCCTGCGCTGAAAACAGTGTGGGAGGGGCCCGAAGCACGCAGCCCCTAGCCCTGGCCGAATGGCCTCACTGGGGCTGCGTGGATAAGGCTCCTCCCACCCGACCGGACCCCCCGCTTCCCCCCCCACACCGGACCTCCGCAGCTCGACCTCTGCATCCCCCTGCCCCCGGCGACCCGACCTCCGCTCCCCCCCCGGACCTCCGCGACTCTTTCCCCCCCCCCCCCCCCCCGGACCTCCGCGACCCCCCCCCCCCCACCCCGAGACCCGACACCACCTACCTGTAAATCCAGCCCGAAGTTTTGGGCCCGGCTGTTCAGCCTCCTTCTCTCCCTTTTTCCCCCCCCCCCCTCTCTCCTTCCCTCCCTCCTCTCTTCTCTCCTTCCCTCCCTCCCTCCTCTCTCCTTCCCTCCCTCCCTCCTCTCTCCTTCCCTCCCTCCCTCCTCTCCTCTCTCCTTCCCTCCCTCCCTCCTCTCTCCTTCCCTCCCTCCCTCCTCTCTCCTTCCCTCCCTCCCTCCTCTCTCCTTCCCTCCCTCCCTCCTCTCTCCTTCCCTACCTTCCTCCTCTCTCCTTCCCTCCCTCCTCTCTCCTTCCCTCCCTCCATCCTCTCTCCCTTCTCCCCCTCTCCCCCTCTCCTCCCCCTCCTCCTCCCCCCCCCACCTCCTCCCCCCTACCCCCCTCTCCCTCTCCCCCTCCCCCTCCCACCCCCCTTCTCTCCCTCCCCTCGCTGTCAGAAACACAGACACTGACAGACAGAGAGTGAGAGACACACAGACAGACAGACAGAGAGATAGAGACACTGACAGAGACACACTGGGGGGGCCGTCCCAGCACGCTGTTGGAGGACTCCCGGTGCTGCAGTCGGTAAATAGAAAATGTTTTATTTATTGATTTTTTAAAAAATTATTTTTTATTAATTTATTTTGATTGATTTATTGATATATTTATCATTTATTATTGATGATGGCTCTTTATTTGTAAAACTGAAGTGTTTAATGTTTGTAAACTTCCCTTTAAACCCCTCCCCCCCCATTCCCTACGCCTGATTTGTAACCTACGCCTGATTTTCAAATGTGTAGACAAGGTTTTTTCGAACGTACAAAAATCTTCACTTGCTCCATTCTAAGTTAGTTTGGAGTAAGTTTTCACTGCCTAAACTTTGAAAACAGGTGTAAGTGGCCAGAAATTCTGTTCCAAAGTGAAACTGTTCTAACTGACTAGAACTGGAGCAAACTAAATGCCGAGAATTCAAATTTCTAAGATACTCCTTTCTAAACCAGTTGCTCCAAAAAAACAGGAGCAACTCAGGCCGAAACTTGGCCCCATTAAGACTAAATTCTAAGTGTTTACCTGCAAACGTTTGGGAGCAGATGTTCCTCTTTAGTTTTTGGGCGTATGGTTGGAGCAGATGGGGAAAAAAATAGGACTTTCATCCATTCAGGAAGGACATGGTAGAGGAGAAGTCCCTGGCTCTAGTGGATCCAGAGCTACATGGAGCAGGCTATCAGGGTGACATGCACTGAGAGGACAGGTCATCCCAAAAATCTTCTCGCTCTAACTTGTCCTCCCTTTGACACCACAGCCTGACCTCTTCTCCACAGGCAAATAAAGCAACATTCCTTAATCCACTACTCATCCCATAACATAATACTTCAGCCCTCTTTGCCCTGACATGACTGTGCCAATAGTCATCGGAGTAAATCAGTCAGCAGAAATGACTGCACCCTTTGCTAGAGGCCTATAACCTCCACAAATACCAAAGCAATGTGTCAGTGCACAATCTCTTCTCGCACAATAATTGCAATCTGCAAGCAGTCGCCCTACTCGTTCCTAACACTTTCCTCTTGGTGCTGACATATGCCATTCTGTCACCGATTCTAGTGTTACTTGGAAGTGGCAGCCAAAGGCCTGGATCGCAAGAGGGGGTTGGACTTCTCGGGCTGTACAGAAGGGTGACAGGACTGTTGTGGTCCTCACCTCAAGGCAGCTGGTACCTGCCATGGAGCTGCCTGCTGGAGGGTGCTGCTGGGCAGCCTGGTCTAGGCTCCCACATTCCCGTGGTGCGGTGGCCTGATCGAGAAGGCTGGAGGCCTGGTGTGTGTTGCTGTCTCAAGTGATGTCAGTAGTGTTGTGTATCTGTAAAGCATGCACTCCCATGTTCCGCCACCAGGGGGCGCATCCCCTGAAGTCCCAAGGGATCCCAGCATCCCTTGAGAGCACTGCATATCAGCCGGCCCCTGTGACCTGTTCCTCACTCTGGAGTGTCTTAATAAAGACTAAGGTCACTTGTTACTTTAACCTCCCTGTATGCAGCCTCATCTGTGTTAGGAACACAATAACTGGCGCCGAGAATACGAATCCAATGCAAAGATGCAGCAAACTGTGGGCATCCTGGAGAAGTTCTCGGAGGGTGAGGACTGGGAAGCCTATGTCGCACGGCTAGACCAGTACTTTGTAGCCAACGAGCTGGAAGGAGAAGGAAGCGCTGCAAACAGGAGAACGGTCCTCCTCACGGTCTGCAGGGCACCGACCTACAGCCTCATGAAGTCTTCTGGCTCCGGTGAAACTCACAGATAAGTTCTATGAGGAGCTGTGTACACTGGTTCGGGAGCATCTTAACCGAGGGAGAGCGTGCTGATGGCGAGGTATCAGTTCTACACGTGCCAGCGATCTGAAGGTCAGGAAGTGGTGAGCTACGTCGCCGAGCTAAGGCGACTTGCAGGACAATGTGAGTTTGATGGCTACCTGGAGCAGATGCTCAGAGACTTTTTTGTACTGGGCATTGGCCACGAGACCATCCTACGAAAACTTTTGACTGTAGAGACACCGACCCTCAGTAAGGCCATTGCGATAGCACAGGCGTTTATGTCCAACAGTGATAACACCAAACAAATCTCTCAGCACACAAGTGCTAGCAATGTTCATAAATTAACTGGAACTGTGTTTGCGAGCACAAATGTACAGGGCAGAAACCTCGAGTCTGCAACTGCCAGCAGGCCACAGGTGACCCAGATGACTCAGAGTCCGCAACAAAGGATGAATGCAAGGCAATTCACACCTTGTTGGCGTTGTGGAGGCGTCCATTCAGCCTATTCATGCCACTTCAAAGGGTATGTTTACAAGAGCTGTGGAACAATGGGGCACCTCCAACCAGCTTGCAGACAAGCTGCAAGCTCTGCAAAACCTGCTAACCACCACGTGGCAGAGCAAGATCGGTCCATGGTGGATCAAAGCAATTTCGAGCCTCAGAGAGAGGAGGCAGATGCTGAAGTACACTGGGTGCACACATTTTCGACGAAATGTCCACCTATAATGCTAAACGTAAAATTGAATGGCTTACCTGTAGCCATGGAACTGGACACTGGCGCTAGCCAATTCATCATGAGTAAAAAAAATGTTTGAGAGACTGTGGTGCAACAAGACATTCAGACCAGCCCTGAGCCCCGTCCACACGAAACTGAGAACGTACACCAAGGAGCTCATCACTGTCCTGGGCAACGCCATGGTCAAAGTCACCTACGAGGGCACGGTGAACGAACTGCCACTCTGGATTGTCCCGGGCGATGGCCCCACACTGCTTGGAAGGAGCTGGCTGGGTAAAATCCGCTGGAACTGGGATGACATCCGAGCGCTATCACATGTCGATGAGGCCTCATGTACCCAGGTTTTGAACAAATTTCCTTTCTTTTTGAGCCAGGCATTGGAAATTTTTCCGGGACGAAGGTGCGGGTCCACTTGGTCCCAGAGGCATGACCCATTCACCACAAGGCGCGAGCGCTACCTCATATGATGAGGGAGAGAGTGGAAATCGAGCTGGACAGGCTGCAACGCGAGGGCATCATCTCCCCAGTGGAATTCAGCGAGTGGGCCAGCCCGATTGTTCCAGTACTCAAGTGATGGCACGGTCAGGATTTGAAGCGATTTATAAAGTAACTATTAATCATTTCTCGCTACAGGACCAATACCTGCTACCTAAGGCAGACGACCTATTTGCGACGCTGGCAGGAGGCAAGACATTCACCAAGCTCGACTTGACTTCGGCCTACATGACGCAGGAGCTGGAAGAGTCTTCGAAGGGCCTCACCTGCATCAACATGCACAAGGGACTGTTCATCGACAACAGATGCCTGTTTGGAATTCGGTCGGCTGCAGCGATCTTCCAGAGAAACATGGAGAGCCTACTCAAGTCGGTATCACGCACTGTGGATTTTCAGGATGACATATTGGTCACGGGTCGGGACACCGTCGAGCACCTACAAAACCTGGAGGAGGTCCTCCAGTGACTGGATCACGTAGGACTGCGGCTGAAGAGGTCGAAATGCGTCTTCATGGCAACAGAAGTGGAGTTTTTGGGGAGAAAGATCGCGGCCGATGGCATTCGACCCACAGACGCCAAAACAGAGGCTATCAGGAACGTGCCCAGGCCACAGAATGTTACAGAGTTGCGGTCGTTCCTGGGACGACTCCAACTATTTTGGTAACTTCCTACCGTGGTTAAGCACCCTCTTAGAGCCCCTACATGTGTTATTGCGTAAAGATGAGAACTGGGTATGGGGAAAAAAAACAAGAAATTGCTTTTGAGAAAGCCAGAAACATTTTATACTCCAACAAGCTGCTTGTATTGTATAACCCGTGTAAAAGACTTGTGCTAACATGTGATGCGTCGTCGTACGGAGTCAGGTGTGTATTACAACAAACTAACGTTGCGGGGAAGTTGCAACCTGTCGCCTATGGCTCCAGGAGCTTGTCTAAGGCCAAGAGGGCCTACAGTATGATTGAGAAAGAGGCATTAGTGTTTGTGTTCGGGGTAAAGAAAATGCATAAGTACCTGTTTGGCCTCAAATTTGAGCTGGAAATCGATCACAAGCCCCTCATATCGCTGTTCGTTGAAAACAAGGGGATAAATATTAATGCCTCAGCCCGCATACAAAGGTGGGCACTCGCGCTATCAGTGTATAACTATACCATCCGCCACAGGCCAGGCACCGAGAACTGTGCAGATGCTGTCAGTCGGCTACCATTGCCCACCACGGGGGTGGAAATGGCACAGCCTGCAAACTTGTTGATGGTGGCGCAGCCCGCAGACTTGTTGATGGTCATGGAAGCGTTTGAAAATGATAAATCACCTGTCACGGCCCGCCAGATTAGGACTTGGACCAGCCAAGATCCTCTGCTGTCCCTAGTAAAAAAACTGTGTACTGCATGGGAGCTGGGCCAGCATCCCCGTTGAAATGCAAGAGCTAATCAAGCTGTTCCAGCGGCGAAAGGACGAGCTGTCCATTCAGGCAGACTGCCTGTTGTGGGGTAACCGCGTAGTGCTACCCAAAAAGGGCAGGGAGACGTGCATCTCGGATCTCCACAGCACACACCCGGGTATCATAATGATGAAAGCGATAGCCAGATCCTACGTGTGGTGGCCCGGTATCGACTCTGACTTAGAGTCCTGTGTACGGCAATGCAGCGTATATGCTCAATTGAGCAATGCACCCAGAGAGCCAGCAGTAAGTTTGTGGTCCTGGCCCTCCAGACCATGGTTGAGGATCCATGTTGACTATGCGGGCCCGTTTCTCGGTAAAGTATTCCTGGTGATGGTGGATGCTTTTTCAAAATGGATTGAATGTGAAATAATGTTGGGAAGCACCGCCACCACCACCACCACCATTGAAAGCCTGAGGGACATGTTTGCCACCCACGGCCTGCCTGACATACTGGTCAGTGACAACGGGCCATGTTTCACCAGTGCCGAATTTAAAGAATTCATGACCCGCAATGGGATCAAACATGTCACCTCGGCCCTATTTAAGCCAGCCTCCAATGGGCAGGCAGAGTGGGCAGTACAAACAATCAAACATAGCCTTAAGCGAGTCACAGAAGGCTCACTCCAAACCCGCCTGTCCCGAGTACTGCTCAGCTACCGCACGAGACCCCACTCGCTCACAGGGGTGCCCCCGGCTGAGCTACTCATGAAAAGGACACTTAAAACCAGACTCTCGCTGGTTCACCCCAACCTGCATGATCAGGTAGAGAGCAGGCGGCAGCAACAAAATGTAAACGATGGTCGCGCCACTGTGTCACGAGAAATTGGTCTGAATGACCCTGTGTATGCGCTAAAGTGTGGACATGGTCCCAAGTGGATCGCGGGCATGGTGATAGCTAAAGAAGGGAGTAGGGTGTTTGTAGTCAAACTAGACAATGGACAGATTTGCAGAAAGCACCTGGACCAAACGAGGCTGCGGTTCACAGACTGCCCTGAACAACCCACAGCAGACACCAATTTTTTCGAGCCCACAACACACACCCAAAGGTTCAACGACATCATCCCGGACCAGGAAATCGAACCCATCACGCCCAACAACCCAGCAAGGCCAGGCAATCCTAGCAGCCCTGCAGGGCCAACAACACACCAGCCCAGCGAGGACACAGCCAACACACCAGAACAGACATTTGTACCGAGGCGGTCCACCAGGGAAAGAAAGGCTCTCGACCGCCTCACCTTGTAAATAGTTTTCACTTTTGTAATGTCCTTACACACTACTATAAATTCACACGAGGCACATTCTGCAGACAAGGTCGCTCTGTGACCTGAACCTTTATTCACAGGACCAAGAAGTGATGACCCTGCGTGGGACCTCCCTTTATATACCTGGATGACCAGGTGAGGAGTATCTCCCACAAGTTCACCCCCTGTTGTCAAGGTGTGCATTTCTTAGGTGTATACAGTATGCAGTGTTGTTATGAAGGTTACAGTCATGTGAAGGTTACATACATGACATCACCTCCCCCACCCCCCCCCCCCCCCCAACATCTTATGGGGTCAAAGATTAAGTCTTTCAGGCCGACGCTCTCTCGTGGAGTGCCGCAGTTGGGGCTCTGGTTGTTGAGCCTTGGCATGCGTTTCTGTCACCTGTGGTGACTCCGGCCTGTCCGGGCTGGCCGCAGGGACTGTGCATGCTGCTGAAAGTTCTTGTTGCTCGTTCACTGGCGGTGGTGTGGGCAACATCTCATGATCTTCCTCAGGTTCCTCAGTGTCAATGCTGAACCTTTTTTTTTACTTGGTCCAGATGCTTGCGGCATATCTGTCCACTGTTAAGTCTGACCACTATGACCCTATTCCCCTCTATGCCAATTACAGTTCCCTCAAGCCACTTGGGCCCCAAAGCGTGATTAAGAACAAATACAGGGTCATCGATTTCTATACATCTCCCCTTTGAGTTACAATCATGGCATTCATTTTGGGACTGGCGCTTGCCCTCAACAATGTCTGACAGGACAGAATGAATGAGGGACAGCTGAGTTTTCAGTGTATGTTTCATGAGTAGTTGATTCCCGTGAGCGAATGCGGTCGGGACCTATCGGCCAGCAGGAGGTGCGATATGCGGCATTGAAGGGAGGGTCCTTGAAGGGAGCATGCCCTGTTTTATGATTTGGACTGCACGTTCCGCCTGGCCATTGGAAGCGGGCTTGAACTGTGCCGTCCAGACATGTTTGATGCCATTACCCGTCATGAACTCCCGGAATTTATAGCTAGTGAAACACGGGCCCTTGTCGCTAACCAGGATGTCCGGCAAGCCGAGGGTTGCAAAAACCACACGCTGACTCTCCACAGTGGTGGATGTCGTGCACGAATTCATTATGATGCACTCGATCCATTTCGAGTGCGCATCAACAAAAATAAGCAACATTTTTCTCATCAACGGGCCCGCGTAGTCTACGTGAATACGTGACCATGGCAGAAAGTTCCCGAAATAGTTCAAGAGTCCCAGAAATGAATGCAACTCCGATGTGTTGCCGGGCCTGGGCGCACGATGAATCGCCTCCGTTTTGGATTCGGTAGGCCGGATCCCATCTGCGACAACCCTCCTGCCCAAAAACTCGACCTCTGGGGCCAAAAACACACACTTGAACTTTTTTAGTCGCAGGCCTACACGGTCCAGTCGGCGTAGTACCTCCTCCAGGTTGTGGAGGTGTTCCTCGGTGCCTCGACCCGTGATAAGGATGTTGTCTTGAAATACGATTGTTCCAGGGATGGATTCCTTTGAAAGAAAGCGGCCGCTGATCGAATGCCAAACGGACACCTGTTGTAGACAAACAGCCCCTTGTGCGTGGTGATGGCGGTCAGTAGCTTGGATTCTTCGGCCAGTTCCTGGGTCATGTAGACCAAAGTGAGGTCCAACTTGGCCAACTGCTTGCCGCCTGCCAGCGTGGCAAAAAGATCCTCCGCTCTTGGAAGCGGGTGTTGGCCTTGTAGTGACACTCGGTTGATAGTGGCCTTGTAGTCACCACAGATCCTGACCGAGCCATCCGTTTTGTCCGGGACGATGGGGCTTGCCCAGTCGCTGGATTCAACGGGCGAAATTATGCCCTCTCTTAGAAACCTGTCCAACTCACTCTCCAATTTTCTCCCGCATCACATATGGCACAGCTCTGGCTTTGTGGTTCACTGGTCTGGCGTCTGGGGTGATGCATATCACTACTTTGGTACCTTTGAAAGTCCCGACACCAGGTTGAAATAGTGACTCAAATTTCTGTAGGACCTGTGAGCATGAACTTCGCTCCACAGATGAAATGGCGTGCACATCCCCCACTTCCAGTTCATCTCGGCTAGCCAGCTCCTCCCCAAAAGCGCGGGACTATTTCCCGGGACAATCCAGAGTGGCAGCCGGTTCTCTGATCCATTATGTGTGACCACCAACATTGCACTGCCTAGCACTGGGATGATCTCTTTGGTGTACATCCATAATTGTGTATCAATGCATTCTAGTTTGGGTCTGCTAGTTCTGAGTGGCCATAGTTTCTCGAATTGTTGGACACTCGTTAGTGACTGGCTGGCTCCTGTGTCCGGCTCCTGTGTCCAGCTCCATGCGTACCGGGATGCCGTTTAATAGGACTTTCATCATCATAGGTGGTGTTTTGGTTATGAGCTGTAGATGTTTGCCACATGAACCCACTGAACTTCAGCGTCCAGTGCCTTGTCCCAAGCATCAACCTGCCTTGCAGACCCCTCTTCTGGTTTATCTGCCTCGTAAATTAGCCTTGCTGTGAGCTTCCTGCACATTCTGGCTAATTGTCCACTGAAGTTACAATTTCTACAGATAAATTGTTGAAACCAACAGGTTTTTGCAGCATGTCTGCCCCCGCACCTCCAGCATGAGCTGAGATTGTTATAAACAAAAGGGCTGTTACCAGGCATTCCTCTCTGATTGTCTCTTTGATTACTCTTGAGCACTCTGTTAATGGGTGTCAATGGCCCCATCCCGGGACGCATTGTCCACCGTGATGGCGTAAATGTCCGTTTAATCTGCTATTATCTCTGTTGAGGACCCACTCTAGAGTCTGTTGCTGCCTGGGTGGTGTCGAATTGCCCTTGCCTGACTGCAGGGTTCTGAGTCGCGTTTACAATGTTAACTCACTGATCCATCGCCATGTTGGAAGCAGAGTTGCGCACGTATATTATCTTGGTTTCCTCCTCCCCCGCTATGAAGGTCTGAGCCATCAACGCCGCCGCTTCCAAGGTCAAGTCCTTGGTCTCAATTAGCTTTCTGAAAATCCTGGCATGACCAATAAAGAAATCCCTTAACATCTCCCCCCTGCAGGCGTCTGTGAACTTACAGAGGCTGGCCAAGCGCCGAAGGTCTGCAACGAAGTCTGGTATGATCTGTCCTTCCCGACGTCGGTGTGTATAGAATCGGTGTTGGGCCATGTGTATACTGCTCGCCGGTTTGAGGTGCTCACCGATCAGTTTGCTGAGCTCCTCAAAGGTTTTGTCCGCCGGCTTCTCGGGTGCGAGCAGGTCTTTCATCAGCGCGTACGTCTTAGGTCCACAGCTGGTGCGCCCTTCGCTTGTCAGCCGCTGCATCTCCCAGCCAGTCCTTTGTGACAAAGCTCTGCTGGAGCCTCTCAATGAAATCGTCCCAGTCCTCACCAACACACTACCGTTCCTCTGTGCTACCGGTGGCCATTCTCGTGAGTCGTTGATTCCCGTTTCTCGTCGCCAAATGTAATGTCCTTACACACTACTATAAATTCACATGAGGCACATTCTGCAGACAAGGTCACTCTGTGACCTGAACCTTTATTCACAGGACCAAGAAGTGATGACCCTGCCTGGGACCTCCCTTTTATATACCTGGATGAGCAGGCGAGGAGTGTCTCCCACAAGTTCACCCCCTGTGGTCAAGGTGTGCATTTCTTAGGTGTATACAGTATGCAGTGTTGTTATGAAGGTAACAGTTACATGAAGGTTACATACATGACAGCTTTGACTTTGCGGGGGAGTGATGTTGTGTATCTGTAAAGCATGCACTCCCATGTTCTGCCACCAGGGAGCGTTCCCCTGAAGTCCCTTGGGAGCACTGTATATAAGCCGGCCCCTAAGGCATGTTCCTCATTCTGGAGTGTCTTATTAAAGGCTGAGGTCACTGTTACTTTAACCTCCCTGTGTGCAGTCTCATCTGTGTTAGGAACACAATAAGTAGGTGGGCTCCAGTGGTTCCCACTTTACTGGCCCCTAGGCCTGTGGCCCCAATGCTCCGGCATGACCAGTCTAGTGACAGCTATAAGATCCTGACCGCTCTGAGACATAGGGGTCGCTACAACAACAACTTGTATTTATGTAGCGCCTTTAACATAGTAAAACATCCCAAGTCGCTTCACAGGAGTGTTTTAAGACAAAACAAATAAATTTGACACTGAGGCATATAGGAAGAAATTGCGGCAGATATTCAAAAGCTTGGTCAAAGAGGTAGGTTTTAAGGAGCGTCTTAAAGGAGGAAAGAGAGGTAAAGAGGCGGAGAGGTTTCGACAGGGAGTTCCAGAGGTTGGGGCCCAGGCAACAGAGAGCAGAGCCGCCGATGGTCGAGCAGTTATAATCAGGGATGCTCGGGCAGAATTTGAGGAGCGCAGACATCTCGGGGTGGAGGGTGGGGTTGTGAGGCTGAAGGAGATTACAGAGATAGGGAGGGGCGAGGCCATGGAGGGATTTGTAAACCAGGATGAGAATTTTGAAATCGAGATGTTGCTTAACCGGAAGCCAGTGTAGGTGGGCGAGCACAGGGGTGGTGGGTGAACGGGATCTGGTGCGAGTTAGGACACGGGCAGCCGAGTTTTGGATGACCTCAAGTACACTCTGGAAGTCATGGTTCATACTATGATCCGTTCGGTTCCATATTGCCTCCGGAGCAGCTATCTATGCTTCCTTGGAGGTGGAAGCACTGAGTGGCTGCTGGCTGCTTCTTCGATGGGGATCTACTGCAGATTCCAACAAAGCTGCCACTGGATCCAAGGAAGGGAAAGCTTCTGTGAGGTTGCCACAAAGGACAGCTGTAGACTGTCAGTTGCCACACATCCTCGGAGACTAACATTGGAGCCTACATGTAGATATCATCTTCCTCAAACATTCTTCAAAACATACAAGATAAGATAATGAGGGGGCTCGACAAGGTGGATGCAGAGAGGATATTTCCATTCATAGGGGAAACTAAAACTAGGGGGCATGGTCTCAGAATAAGGGGCCGCCCATTTAAAACTGAGATGAGGAGGAATTTCTTCTCTCAGAGGGTTGTAAATCTGTGGAATTCTCTGTCCCAGAGAGCTGTAGAGGCTGGGTCATGGAATATATTTAAGGCGGAGATATACAGATTTTTTTAGCGATAAGGGAATAAAGGGGTATGGGGAGAGGGCAGGGAAGTGGAGCTGAATCCATGATCAGATCAGCCATGATCTTATTAAATGGCAGAGCAGGCTCGAGGGATCAGGTGGTCTACTCCTGCTCCTATTTCTTATGTTCTTATGTCCTATTTAGCCCATTATCCATAGGTTCTGGGTCCCGCGACTCCAGAGCCATTGGCAGCTTTCGCAGCCTCCGCTGGGTAGGTGACATCTCCTCGCTCACCCTCCACTCCGCGGGTTTTTCTCGAGCTCAGTGAATCACCCAGTACCACATCCTCACTATCACGGCAAGCGAACCAAAGGTGGGCAGAGGGAACATTACAAGGACACCCTCAAAGCCTCCCTGATAAAGTGCGACATCCCCACTGACACCTGGGAGTCCCTGGCCAAAGATCGCCCTAAGTGGAGAAAGTGCATCCGGGAGGGCGCTGAGCACCTCGAGTCTCAACGACAAGAGCTTGCAGAAATCAAGCGCAGGCAGCGGAAAGAGCGTGTGGCTAACCAGTCCCACCCACCCCTTCCCTCAACGACTATCTGTCCCACCTGTGACAGAGTCTGTGACTCTCGTATTGGACTGTTCAGCCACCAAAGAACTCACTTCAGGAGTGGAAGCAAGTCTTCCTCGATTCCGAGGGACTGCCTCTGATGATGATGATGATGATGATGACTGTCTAATTCCACCTGGGTGGAAGAGTCTGAGCTGGTGCCTGGGGCCGAGGGAGCAAGTGATGCAGCTGATGAGTTGGTGGGGATTGGGGTAGAGGAAAATGGGGGCAGGATGAAGAAGCAGAAATACCTAGCCAACTACTCCTCTTCATCATAATCGTCATCATCCATATCCCTCCTCCACACTGATGCTGTGGTATATCTGCAGAAAAGGAGGGTAGAAACTAAAGGTGGGCCAGCATTACCCCCCTCGCATTAAGGAGGCAGAGAAAAGGAGTGAAAGGCGATATCTGCTTGGTTCTTCATAGGAATGCCAGGGTGACAGTGTGAGCACTCAGCCACTAACCTGGCACCAGCAAAATGCCATCTCTCAACGCCGAGCTGAATAAGTAAGTGCCCACCAGCTCCATGATCTTCCCAAAGGGGCTGAGGGGCTTAGGTGGGCATTGCGTTCTAATTTGTCTGGCAGGAAGATGAACTAAATGAGTGCAAGGCTCGCAGTTGAAGAATGCGTGCCAAGTGGCATCGAAGGGCTGAAGTAAGAGATGTGGGGGTATGACACTGTTAAAGTGGAGGATGGAGTTCTTGGGTTGTGAATGCCACATTATTGGTGTTCGGGGAACTGTGTAGCCATAGTGCTTGAAGCAGAGTTTGAGCTGCCCCTAATCAGAGTCCACCGTGAATGACTAGTTGTGCTAGCATTGCCTTAAGATGATGAAGAATATGCTGGTGCCCAGAGGGGGCAAGGCAGAAAATGGAGAAAGTAGCCACTGTGTTACCTTGCCATCCCTGTTCAGGTTGTTGACCTTTTTTTTTTGCAGCACTGGTCTGCAGTCCTGGGGCTGAGGGAGTTGGCACTCGGTGTCGGTGCCGCCTCCCTCCTGATGACACGAGTGACATACCTGCCAGGCTTGATGGCACCCACACCTGAGAGCCTGTGTCTCCTGCCTCCAGTCTCTTCCAGGAGGGGGTTGGAGATTGGCATCAGTAAAGTTGTGCGTTCTTTCCTGGATGGGGCCCTGCCCTGGTGCCACCTGGGTACAGATGGTGCCCATTAGTCTCTACAAGTATAATACGACTATTGCTGTGACATGCCTTGAAGTTATTTGAGAGTGAAGCGAAAGGGACCACGCTATTCCTCGCTCACCTGCTTGACCCCCAGTCTGCTGCTAAAGAGTGCAGGTTGATCGGTCTTTTTCACAGCTGCTCAAGAGTTTGCACCCATTAAGCACGGGTTCTACGTCAGTAACTGCCCCAATAAGAATGCAACTGAGGTGACCCAGGAAACTCACAGTGCAGGTTTTTGTAAAGGTGCAACAGCAGAGTAACTCACACTGAGGAAATTAGGGGTCAAATTGTCCACAGGAAAGTACCAGCAAAACATTAGTGATTGTAATTTATAACGCAAGAAGATCCCTTACATTTGACCGTCATGTTGTGCAGAACCCCAGCTCTGTGGAAGTGCTTTGAAACTGTAAAACAAATATGTTTGGCTCTGTTTCCCCCCCCCCCCCCCACCTCCCCCTCCAGTATGGCCATAAAAAATAACTTACTGTCAAAAGGTCTCATAAAATATATTTGACGACCAGTCCAATTAAAAATATTGTTGGTAGCTCTCAGGAATTTTAACGGTGTGGGGAGTTTCCAAGCAAAATATTTTTGTTCAGTATAACCGTGGCTCAGAACAAAAACATGTTGACAGTGGTGGAGAGGAAATGTCGTTTATTCAATGAGCGAGATGAGACTCCAACAACTAAGCACTTCAACCTGGAGCTGGGTTCAACAAAATCTAAGCTAAAGTGCAGAAGGTGTGTTCAATCCATCTCCTTTGTACTAAATGTAGTTGAATAATTGAACGGAAAGCAACTGTTATTTTTACATCTAGCTTCTGCTCCACAAAGAGAAACAGCCAGCTCAATGGTTGCACTCGCACTGAATTGGAGTGGCAGCCTTGAATAATGTATAACGACCTATTTTTTTAATATGGGTAACTGGTGAGCACCCATTCGGTGCAAACCCGCTCCTCCCCCTTCCCCCCCCCCCCCCACCTCCATTCCCAGCAACCAGCCCCCCAGGTGTACTGTGCCTGTTAAAGGATGGGAGCACGCAATATTCCTGCTCCAATCCATTTTTAGAGCCCAGGTGCCCTCTGATGCACCCCCTTGTCTGGGCCTTGTAGCAGAAGGTCAGGGAGAGAAACTTGACCACATTGAGAATGATGAAGCCCCAACTCCTTTAGATCGTTGCGGGTGAGGAGGACCGCGATGTTAAAATAAAGACTAACCTGCCCGGGAGACACCCACGGACCCTTCCCGTCTGTAGGGGTACCAGCGTGTGAGCCCTTGCACCAAGTATCTTCAGGCATTGCTTCACCGGGGTGCAGGATGAGGAAACTTAGTGGGCAAGAGGCCAATAATGCCCCTCCCACCCCATTTACATCATTAAAGCTGGGCTTGCACCGACTGCAGACTCAGGCCCAAAGGCGTACCATGGGAAGACCCAGGAAATCCCAGGGCAGCGCAGTGGGACGGGATTCCGCCCATTTGTTCCTCTTCACTGCATCTGGGGAACGGTGATTTCCCCGGCATAGTGAAAGGATAATCGGCCTTTGAACCTGCTATTCCCGATGAGTTCCTTTCACCACTCTATCGGTAGGATAGAGTGCGCCATGACAGAATGCCCCACCTTAGGGGAAGGCACATTTTGCCATTCTGCCTCTTTTCTGCTGGTATGGAGTGCCAGCCTTGAGATCCACAGCTCAGAATCTTGTCCCCCCCCCCCTTGCCCTGAGGGACGAAGGCAGCAGAAATTGCTACAACAGTAAAAACGATCAATAATACAATGTACTTTGACTATTCTGCAGGTCGTCTCCTGTTCGCTGGTTACAACGATTATACCATCAATGTGTGGGATGTATTGAAGGGAACTCGAGTGTCAATCCTGTTTGGGCATGAGAACCGAGTCAGCACTTTGCGAGTTTCCCCTGATGGCACTGCATTCTCCTCAGGATCATGGGATCATACTCTGAGGGTTGGTGTTTTTGTTATTATTTATTATATAATGTCTATTATGCACGTTATTAATTATTGAATGGCGGAACAGGCTCGAGGAGCTGAATGGCCTACTCCTGCTCCTATATATTTATTAATCTGTGCATATTTTTACTTAACCTCAGGACTGATGATGCTGAACAGGAACATTTTTCTATTTGGCACTCAAGGGAGTGATCCAACACAGCGCCTCCTTATCCTTCTTCAAAAACCAAATATCAAGTCACCCCCTCCAGAGATAGTAATACAAAAGAAAAATACTGCCGATGCTGGAACTTAAAATAAAAAGAGAAAATGCTGGAAATCTGACGAAGGGTCATCGACCTGAAACGTTAACTCTGTTTTTCTCCCCACAGATGCTGCCTGACCCGCTGAGATTTCCAGCATTTTATGTTTTTATTACTGAGAGATACTTTCTCTGTTTACTCCCAGCGGCAGTGGCTGCTGATGCCTCGACTTGCCATCAAGTCGGCCATTTTATTCTGGCAATGCGTTGCCTGAGCTATCAACCCACACATACATATGTAATTGCAATTTGCACATTGCCGGCTTGCACACATCTTTGCCCAACACTGACAGAAGGTCTGTAACCAGACTGATAAATTTCCTGATAAACTTGGTAGTGCACTGCACACACGCAAGACTGTGTGCACACAATCGCTTCAAGGTTGTGTACTCGACTTTTGAGCTGATGTGATCTTTGCACGAGATGTTGCAATGTTGCTAAATCTCCACCACAGTATAAACAGGGCAGATTCTGCCTAACTGAAATTGGGTAGAGTTGTGTCTTTTGGGAGAGATTGTTGTATAAATCGGGTCAAACTGACCATATACTTCAACCGTAACCTGCTCCCTTTCCCTACCAACATCCTTGTACAACTGAGTTGAGGTACGTTGGTGCCCATTAGTATCAATTGGGGAGGGCGGTTTTCTTGATTTGTATCTTCTAGAAATGTAATCCTCAATTACAGAAGGCTCTGGATAATTCCAGGCTTCTTGGCCTGGCCTAAACTTTAAAACAAAGGTTTGTTTGGTTTACACACTGTGATGCTGAAATGAACACGAATATTACAAGAATAAAGGCACTGCACGATCAGGAATGGCTTATTGCTAGAATATTAACCATTCCATTCCACACATCAGAAGCATTTAAGTAGATGTTTACATTGGTGGAAATGCCTGAGTGGATACTCCCTCGCAGAAGTTGCATTTTACTTCATTTTATATACCCGCCAACACCAAATTAGGGAAACGACCGCTCAGGAGTACCTGGGGCCGGAATGGGAAGGAAGGAGGGAATGGAGGTGAGCGGGAGCGCTCCAGGTCTGCCTGGGAGAGAGTGGAGGGTGGGCCACTGCCAGAAATTGAGCTGAGACTCGAGGGGTACAGGGGTGGGAGTGGGGGGATCTGAAAGGACGCAGAGTGGGTTAAAAAGACAGAAGCGGAGTATTCATGAGGGGGGCAGGGCAATGATAACAATATATCATGGCACCAAAAATAATTTGGATTTTTTTTCTCTAATGTGGTGATTGGTCCATGTTAACCAGATGACATCACAAATCAATGTCTGGTATCTGATTGGTCTGTAGCGCAATGTGATTAGCATAAACCAATTAGTCATAGTGAAGGCTTACAAGAGTATTATGTGTAATGTATGCGCCTGTGAGCATGCTCACCGGCTTGTGGAGCTGTTGCACTGTAAGTGGCTTAGCCAGTCACATGATGTTCATGAGACTCAATAAAGCCCAGTTAATTTGAGTTCAGGTTCTGCATGATGAGGTGTGCCGTTGTGAGTCTGGTGGACAAACTGGTAGTGTTCAGTTTGATAAATCTTTGCTAATAAACCAGCTAGTTCTATACAGCAAATGTGTAGCTACAAATTCTTAAGCAAAGAACCCGTGAAGCAAATACACTACATTAATGCTTTTTCAATATTACAGGCACACAGACACAAAGCTTAATTATGGTTTTGCCTGTCGTGTGCTACTGCTAATAACATTTTGCTGTAATGTACTGCAAGTTATCTCTCAATTAGCCTACAGTACTGAAGGTAGAGTATGAATATAGTCACACTTTGATGACATGAACCAGACTGACAGTTGCTCTTTCTACTGACAACCAACAACTGTCACCAAAATTGAATAAACCCGGCTGTTAATGCGTATTTTTGTCAATACCTTGGAGCAAACAGCAATCTCCATAACCTGTAGCTTGTGAAGAGACCTGGGCAATTCTATTTGATTACCGCCTTGTAATCACTACCCTGTATCATTACTCTCCCTTGTCTGCTATAGTTGTGGAATACTGTATCAAATTACTGTACATCCCATGGAGGAAGGTTCCTGTGTGCGAGATTAGTGAGATTATAAACCCATTCTGTATAAACAGGTTTACAATTTTGCTGCAGCGAGCACACTGAGGAAATCTCCCCATCAACTCCAAATATTTCAAAATGCATGAATGGTCCAAAATGACTTCTGTTCACACTCTGAGATCATTCGCAGCACAAACCAATAAAACTTAATTTGCATTTATTATTCTGTTTTTTGCAGATTTGGGCTTAAGGTTTCTTGGAGTTGATCCTCCAATTCTGAATGAAGATTCCATTCCGGGATTTCTTGGCATTTGCAGTATGATGGCTCAACTCCTAGATCTTATGTCTATTTTAGGAAATGTGCATATATTGTGGGATTGTGACATTTAACCGAGTCTGTAGTGACGATATAATTATTTAAGAATCCTAGGAGGAAATTAGATGATCATGATATTGGTATCATAATTCAGTTGAACTTGTAGCAAAATATTTAGAAATAGTTACCGCCTTTTCCAAAATGCCGATCAGTAATAAATTTCTCCACTTTCTAATAATGTTCCCATTTGTAAATTTTATTACATGCACATTGACATTAAAACTCTCATGTTTCCATAACTTTGATTCCTGTTCTTTTGAGAAAAATTAGGCTTAAGCAAAACCTCCAAACCAGAATGATTAATTGTGTTTGCTTGTAAAGCTATCTTGGGTCAAAGTGGCGGCTACAATGGGGACAGACCCTGCAAAAGATTGTTACAAAGAATTGTTTATGTTTTATGACTAAGAATAACTACAAGTGAAACTTTATGATCTGAAGTTGAATGGACTAGATAATGAAAAGTGAAGAGAATCTATTTAAACTAGTCCTATCCAGAATATATATATATATATATATAAAAGGCAATTTGAATTGCGCTGAATAGTTACACTATATATGGGTGGCAACGTTTTCTTTTGTTTAAAGCTCCGCATGTCCATTTTGTCAGTATACCTTTGTTTTTGATACACAGAATTGTAAAATAATGTTTAATAGCAGTTAACAAATCTGGGGTAGATCTGTCGGCAACGACTGTTTGAGCACTGCACGTATTGCAGCGGGAGAAAATCTAATCCGAGTTGTTGTTTAAAGTGGTAAATTGTACAATTTGACTGATGTAATCCAATGCCGTAGATTTAAATGCACTGTGAACTTTTGAAGATTTTAATTCACTTGGGTAAGAAGTGCAATATTATATCACAACATTACTGGGATCTAGGCATAAAAAGTAAGGCCTCCTTATTAGGTCCTTGTTAAACTACCTATTTTCTCAAGTGTCAGTTGTATGATTTCGGTTTTGTTTCTGTAATTGTTTTGTGTATACTTCAACAGTTCTTTTGGTGAACACTTGTGTAAATCTTTTGAAATGTACCAAAAATTAATAAATGGCACATATAATATTTTAAATAATGGCGGATGTCTTGACTTTTACAGTGCAGTTACCAATTGGTTATTTTTAAATTATACTGACGGGACAGTAGGCAACAGGGTGATTGCACAGATTTAAGAACTGGATATAGATCCCCTCACTGTGTGTGATTTTTAACCCATTTAAAATAAATAGGGTGATGACAACAGCAACTTGCATTTATATAGCGCCTTTAACGTAGTGAAATATCCCAAGGCGCTTCACAGGAGTGTTATGAGATTAAAAAATTGACACCAAGCCGCATAAGTAGAAATTAGAGCTTGGCTAAATAGCTATGTTCTAAGGAGTGCCTTGAAGGAGGACAGAGAGGTTTAGGCAGGGGGTTCCAGAGCTTGGGGCCTAGACAACAGAAGGCACGGCCACCAATGGTTGAGTGGTTATAATCAGAGATACTCAAGAGGGCAGAATTAGAGGAGCGCAGATATCTTTCGGGGGCTGGAGGAGATTAGAGGTAGGGAGGGGCAAGGCCATGGAGAGATTTGAAAATAAGGATGAGAATTTTGAAATTGAGGCGTTGCTCAACCGGGAACCAATGTAGATCAGTGAGCACAGGGGTGATGGGTGAGCAGGACTTGGTGTGAGTTAGGACATGGGCAGATGAGTTTTGGATAACCTCTAGTTTCCGTAGGGTAGAATGTGGGAGGCCAGCCAGGAGTGCGTTGGAATAGTCAAGTCTAGAGGTAACAAAGGCCAATGTTCCCTTTAAGCCAGGTGGATGTGCAGCACTCTGCAGCTCCTGGCTCACTGGCTTTTAAATAAGAAGCACCGTGCATGCACAGATTGTTGAATGGGCTGAGCACCCAAAAAGAAAATAATGGGAACATTGGGGGTAACTTTGTGAAAATAGCGAGGAATTTCACTTGAGCCCACTAATTCATTCATTTAAAAATAGAAAGCAGAGGAATTCTTGCACCTCAGTACATTATCAGAGTATTCTTGATTACCAGAGTGTACTGGGCCCTAATCAGAGGCCCAGGAAATTGTTCAGGAGGGGGCTCAATCTCAAACCAAAAGAGGTGTAGCAACCTGCAACAGTTACTATTATCCTGCTGGGCCTCTGCCCTGAAAGTTACTGTGACATGAATTATAGTGCACAAATAGGACAGCCAATCGGAAATATTTGGAGCTGAACGATATTTGATTCCTTTTCTGCACCGAAGAATATATCGTAAATCGAAAGGGGGAAAAAACTTTGATTTCATAGATTTTTCTAATTTAGAACTGCAGGTTTAGAAGACATATTTTTCAGTAATTCGAGAATATTTGTCGAACTGATTTTTTTTTCTAAAACCCATTTGATTTGTATCTTAACTCCATATCATGTCCTGATTAAGTGACATCATTCATGTCACTCAACCACTAAAATGGCTAAACAGATATCAGTTTTGGTATATCTTTTATAACATTAAGTATGATGCTTGGTTATTAAAAAGGGATTTTATGCCACAATCTGCAGACCTCACAAATTTGCTCCCTATGAAATTTTAACATGAAATTAATTTTTAAAAGGCTTAGCTTTACTTATGTTGGAATGGGCTGATGGCTAAGGTTAATTACAGTACAACAATAGTCATCCTTGGAACTCTGCGCTGGAATTCCAACATTTTACATCCAGGAACGATGGCCCTGCTTACAATAACCTGCGTGTGTTCAAAATCTAAATTGATCGAGGCAACACTTGATGTTCGTCACAATCTGCTTAGATCTGAATTGGCTTGGTTTGCATGAATATTCTCGAGTCTTTCCTCAGTCCCCTAGTGCTGGAGATCAGTCTTGTAGCTCTGCTTTGAACCACTTCCAGGGTTTGAGTGTCCCCTGTGTGCCTTGGTGGACAGAGGTCTCCTTCCGCTGGTTTGGCAATATAATTCAACATTCCACTTGACGTGTTGACTATTCGTGATTGAACATGTTGAGCATCAAGTTTACTAAACCCCGAGATTTCTTTCAACTTCATGGGTTACGGTAATATAATGGTTATGTTACTGGACTAGTAATCCAGAGGCCTGGACTAATAATCCGGAGACAGAGTTCAAATCCCACCACAACAGCTGGGGGGATTTTAATTCAGTTAATTAAATAAATCTGGAATTGAAATATCTAGAATCACTAATTGTGACCATGAAACTACTGGATTAATTGAAAAACACATTTGGTTCACTAATGTCCTTCAGGGAAGGAAATCTGCCACCTTTACCCGGTCTGGCCAATATGTGACTCCAGACCCACAGCAATGTAGTTGATTCTTAAACTTCCCTCTGAAATGGCCCAGCGAGCCACTCAGTTGTACCAAAGTGCTGCTATTCCCAGCACTGTGGGAGCACCTTGACCACAGCCTTCTCAAGGGCAATTAGGGCAATAAATGCTGCCCTTTCCATGAACGAATAAATTTTTAAAACTTAATCTTTAATAGCTATCTCAATACCATTTATGTAGTACTTATGTCACTAACATTTTGAGATTTTTTACCTTATTTGGTCTGGCAGGGATTTTGGCTTGTTTTGTAGGATGATGTTAGGTTAAGCTCACAAAGGGCCAACCCCCAGAGACATACAAACTATCAGAGATAATGGGACTAAGATTACGGCCTCACCGTCTGAAGTACGCGTGGACCCGGCGAGGCCTCGCAAAAGCCGGTTTTCGGGGCGCGATGTGCATGCGCCAAAAACCGGCTTTTCCCATCTATCAAGATTTCGCTTGACAGATCCTCCGCATCCCCGGGAGTTCGCGCTATTTGCCCAACTCATGCCCAGCGAATGTCCTTCAAACTCTTGCGCCTGGTGAAAGCAGATGCATAGCTTACTTTTACCAGCGTAAAAGTTTTAAAACATATGCAAATTTAATTTAAATACACATTTTTATGGTTTAATAACCTTTCCATTAAGGTAAGTTTAAATTAAACCTTATTAAAATGCATTAAAAACAATATAATTAACTTGAGTTTCAATTAATTTTATATATGTGAGGTTTTTTTATTAAGTTGTGTTTCTTGTTTTAGAGGTTTATTCTCATTATAATAATGGGAACTTGTAAAAACGGAGTTCCCATTTTTATCAATGAGAATACTACAGAGTGATTGGTGGCCCTGGCCCACGTAATTCCAGCGTTTTCGTTTGTACGGGGTACTGCTACACATGGAATGAAGGCCTTCCACTGTAATCGAAGGCGCCTCTGTTACCACCAGATATTTTCATTAAAACATATTGGGTCAGAAGCGTTCGTCCAAAGGAAGCCTCTGACCAGAATTTTAGGCCCATAGTTTAGGGCAAATTGGTTGGAATACCAGACAAAGCAGCCATCTTAGAGATATAAACTCACACACCACTTCAGTTTTGAGCACATTCTAGAGCTCACTAGGTCATAGGGGACATGTGGTCCACTTACAGTGTGACCAATAATGCTGAACCTGAGGGATTATCTAGTGCAGGATTGAACTTTGTAACCGTTCCCATTCTTTTCCCCCATGCACAGTACTTTACATTTATCCACATTACATTTCATCTACCGTTAATCTGCCCATTTTTGTAGCTCCTAAATTGCCTCATCAGTTGCAAGTGCACATCCTCGTTTGGGATCGTCTGTAAATTTGCCCTAACCTTCTGAATCCAAAGTCATTATTGTAAATTAGAAAGAGTGGAGGCTGCAGCACTGATCGCTGGGACACCCCATTCAATTTTGCCTTCAACATACTTATTTAGTAAGTATCTACTGCTAATTATCTTTGTCCCATCCCAGATTTTCCCTGAATCCCCACCATTTTAAAATTATGATTTGAGTATAGGAACAGGGAAGTCTTACTGCAGTTGTACAGGGCCTTGGTGAGTGAGGCCACACCTTGAATATTGTGTACAGTTTTGGTCTCCTAATCTGAGGAAGGACGTTCTTGCTATTGAGGGAGTGCAGCGAAGGTTCACCAGGCTGATTCCTGGGATGGCAGGACTGACATATGAGGAGAGACTGGATCGACTAGGCCTGTATTCACTAGAGTTTAGAAGGATGAGAGGGGATCTCATAGAAACATATCAAATTCTGATGGGATTGGACAAGTTAGATGCAGGAAGAATGTTCCCGATGTTGGGGAAGTCCAGAACCAGGGGTCACAGTCTAAGGATAAGGGGTAAGCCATTTAGGACCGAGATAAGGAGAAACTTCTTCACTCAGAGAGTTGTGAACCTGTGGAATTCCCTACCGCAGAAAGTTGTTGAGGCCAGTTCGTTGGATATATTCAAAAGGGAGTTAGGTGTGGCCCTCACGACTAAAGGGATCAAGGGGTATGGAGAGAAAGCAGGAGTGGGGTACTGAAGTTGCATGATCTGCCATGATCTTATTGAATGGTGGTGCAGGCTCGAAAGGCCGAATGGCCTACTCCTGCACCTATTTTCTATGTTTCTATTTTCTATGTTAAATAATAACACTTAATGAGAACATTATCCAATGCTTTTTAAAAGCCAAGATGCACCATGTTGTAGGGATTTCCACTATCCACTCAAAGTCCTTTCCCTGAAATAGTCAAGGAAGTTAGTCAGACAGTATCTTCCTCTTACAAATCCATGAAAAATAATTTTAATTCTTTTTTTGATGTTAGGCCCAACCCACATCCTCGGTGTAAATTTTTATAGATTTAAAAAAATTTTCGGCCATTTTCTTTAGGCACCACCCAATCTAACTGAAATTGCACTTTTCCGCCAGATTGGTGCAAGGCCCATATTTTTCGCTGGGCGGATTTAAAAAAAAAATTGGGGGAATTTTTCACCGGCCTTCACGGTTTTTTGGGCGGCAATCGCGTGCTGGCGGGCTTTGGGGAAATTCTAGCCCTATGATTCTATGATTTTGTTACAATTGGAAGTCGTTTTCGATTTTGCCGCCTAGGCAGTAACCTGACATAGCAAATTGGCCGTCCGTTGTGGAACCCGCCCGACTTTCGTGCCACATGACATGAAATTCTGGAGCTGAATCTGCTTCGTTTAATAAATTATTAAATTAAAAATGTGACATTGTCTCTGTTTAAAAGGAAAGCTCATAAAGATTGCAAGAGTCTGAGACTGGCCCTGGAAGTTGCAGGTGGGGCTTCTGATGTCAGCAGGACAAGCATCTTTCACAACCCGACCTTCTGTGACAAATCCTGCCAATTTGCATATAATGTGAATTGGTGCCCGTGAATCACAATTTTGCATAAAAGGTCCTGAAGGCAGTTGAGACGCTGCATTCTGAGCAGATCTAGTGATAACAAATGACTTGCCTGAGATACATGAAACTGACGGGAAGGCAAGTGCACCTGATTGGCTGCTACAGATGCTAATTAAAGGCGCAGCCACATGACATCCAATAGAACAAAAGCAAAATACTGCGGACGCTGGAAATCGGAAATAAAAACAGAAAACGCTGGAAATACTCAGCAGGTCAGGCAGCATCTGCGGAGAGAGAAACATTTTCAACATACATTTCCAATAGAACAATCCAGTTACTGGGACTTGGAGAAACACAATCAGTAAACGCTTCAGTTGTGAATGACGAAGGATTACTGGCGTTGTCGATCAGAGAACTGATGAGAAACTGGTACACATTCCCAATTGTCATTTGATTAGTATTTCAACGCTGAATGGAAAACACTGAAGTGATGAGATTAGCAGGAATTCTTACAGTTCTGTTGGTTCCAATATTATGTATCATAATAATTGTCACATCATGTCATGGCTAATATATATTTTATTTTAATTTGTTAATTAGACTGGTTCTTATCCATTGTCTCTCTCTGAGGCAGTCCTCCGGAGTGGAGGATGACTTGCTTCCACACTAAAATGAGTTCTCAGGTGACTGATGAGACCAATGCAGGACCTACAGTCTCTGTTATAGGTATGGCAGACGGTGGTTGGAGGGATGGGTGGATGGGGTGCTTGGATTGTCATGCACTCCTTCCGCTTTTTGTACTTGGCTTCTGCGTGCTCCCAATGAAGAGACTCGTAGTGTACAGCACCTTCTCGGATGATTCTCCTCCACTTTGAGTGGTCTTGGGCTAGGGATTCCCAAGAATTGGTGGAGATGTTACATTTTTTCAAGGAGGCTTTGAGGGTGTCCTTGAAGCATTTTCTCTGCCCTCCTGGGACTCGTTTGCCATGTTGAAGCTCGGAGTAGAGTGCTTGTTTCGGGAGTCTAGAATCGGACATGCGGACAATGTGGCTCGTTCATTGGAGCTGATCGAGCGTGGTCAATGCTTCGATGCTGGGGATGTTGGCCTGAGAGAGAACACTGACGTCAGTGCGCCTATCCTGCCAATGAATTTGCAGGATTTTGCGGAGGCAGCATTTTGGTGGTACTTCTCCAGTGCTTTGAGGTACCTACTGTACATAGTCCATGTCTCTGAAGCATATAGGAGGGCGGGTATCACTACTGCTCTGTAGGCCATGAGCTTGGTGCCAGGTTTGAGATCCTGGTCTTCAAACACGCTTTTGCTCAGATGACCGAAGGTTGCACTGGCACACTGAAGGCGGCGTTGGATTTCGTCATCGATGTCTGTCCTTGCTGACAGTAGGCTCCCGAGGTATGGAAAATGGTCCACATTGTCCAAGGTTTCGTCATGGATTTTGATAATCGGGGATTATACATTGTGGCAAGGAGCTGGCCATCAAATAGGAGGAAATAGCCCTTACATATGTTTACATATTATAGTAAAGCTGCGATATCCAGAAACCCTCATTCTGTAAAAGCTGTTGCAGAATATTTATTTATTAAAAGATTAGTTGGAGGGGAAACACAATGTAATTTTAAAATTTAGTTTGTGAACCATTGTCTTTCTGCAATGTAGACAGAAAGATATGTACGCATTTGAGGTTTCATTGTATCTTTGGACATGCATAGAAGTCTTTTGGCATGAAGTGTCCTGAAGTAATAAACCACACAGTGATATAGTTGTTGTACCACAGGAATTTTACCACATCAAACCATTCAAATTGAAAGCAGCAGCAGAGATTATTGATTGAAAATAAAAGAAGAATTTTACTTCCAGCTAAAATGGTATGTAAAGGTTGCCAAATGTTTTATCTTTAAACAATGCAAATACAATGTTCTAATTTGCATTATTATGTATTAAACAGTTGTATTTTGGGTGGGGTGGGTTGCCCTTGAGTTTAGAAGAATGAGGTGATCGTATAAAATTCTTACAGGGCTTGACAGGGTAGATGCTGGGAGAATGTTTCCTCTGGCTGGGGAGTCTAGAACCAGGGCTCACAGTCCCAGAATAAGGGGTCGGCCATTTAAGACTGAGATGAGGAGAAATTTCTTCAATCAAAGCGTTGTGAATCTTTTGGAATTCTCTGCCCCAGAGAGCTGTGGATGCTCAGTCGTTGAGTATATTCAAGACAGAGATCGATTGATTTTTGTATACTAAGGGAACCAAGGGATAATGCAGGGAGGTGGAGTTGATGTAAAAGATCAGCCAATGGTCTTATTGAATGGCTGAGCAGGCTCAAAGAGCCGAATGGCCTACACCTGCTCCTATTTCTTATGTTCTTACCCTATTTGTTTTTGGCTTAATTATTTTAGACTAGTCTCATAGGTGCATCTTCACTCTCTACTGCCTTATCTTCACTGTCTGTAATATCTAGGTAAGTTTTGATAATGTTCCCTTGACAACAAACTGAAACCCCTTCTTTAATGACTGGATCTATCCTGTGCCTCATCTTGTCTAATCAAGGAAAATAATAAATGGTTCGTAACCTGTATGCTAAACTATATGTTTAACAATTAATTTGTACATACAGTACACAGTTGTTCTTGTCTTCTTAAATCATTATCAACTGTAGGAGCTAAGTGCCTGACCTAATATTTTCATGGTACGGGACCAAGACTCTCTAAGCAGTCAATTCTAATTAAATACATTCACCTCCAAAACATTTACCAGGGTTTCTTGGATTTGAATAACTTTAAGCTAAGTTCAAAAGGAGCTGGCAAGTGTTATGTATAACTAAATAAATAAAAATAATGTTTTTGTTTGAATGGCTTGGCTCCGCCCTTCAGTAACAGCTCAAATACCAAACTGACTCATGTTCCTCGGAAGGTTACATTGAGTTAGGCTGAGAACATGATTGTGAATGATCGAATTTTAATTCCTTATGTATTGTGACCAAGTTTAAACCTGAAACTGGACAAAAATGCTTTGCTTTTGTCACGGATCATTTGCGAAAAGGTTGATGGCAGAAAAACGACAACAAACTGCACCACTATTGCGAAATGTACAGCAGAAAATACTGGAAACTTCAGGTCTGTCGGTGTCCGAAAAGATAAACGACAGGCTAGTGTTTCGGGCCGATATCCATTGCAAGGACTCTGATGATGAGTCTCAGCCTAAAACATTCGGGAAAAATACTTTTAAAAATAACAAGCCACAATGTTAACCCATCTTTTTTTCCTGACATCATCTGTACATTGCCAGCATTTTCTGTTATTTTTTAATTTCAGGTTTCCAGCAATTGGTTGTATGTGTTGTTGATCGAAGAGATGTGGGAATTATCTTGCTGTGAAATTTAAATATGTTTACCTTTTTTACCTGTTAAATTTTTTATTGCATACTACTCCTGTGGTATTGTATTTATATAGCGCCTTGGGACGTTTCACTATGTTAAAGGCGCTATATAAATACAAGTTGTTGTTGTTGCACCTGTTTTCCCCCCCTTAACTCTCTGGTCCTGAAAGTAGCAATTCATGCTAGGATACAGTTCTATGAACATGGCAGTGTCCCAACCCCTCCGACCCCCCCCCCCCCCCCCCCCACAGCTACATCGCCCATTGCCATACTTTGTGAATAAGCAGGGACATTGAACATTAGAACTCTTTCACGGCACACGAGCCAAAGGTGGGCAGAAGAAACATTACAAGGACACCGTCAAAGCCCCCCTGATAAAGTGCGACATCCCCACTGACACCTGGGGGTCCCTGGCCAAAGACCGCCCTAAGTGGAGGAAGTGCATCGGGGAGGGCGCTGAGCACCTCGAGTCTCATTGCCGAGAGCATACAGAAATCAAGCGCAGTCAGCGGAAAGAGCGTGCGGCAAACCAGTCCCACCTACCCTTTCCCTCAACGACTATCTGTCCCACCTGTGACAGGGACTGTGGCTCTTGTATTGAACTATTCAGCCACCTAAGGACTCATTTTAAGAGTGGAAGCAAGTCTTCCTTGATTCCGAGGTACTGCTTATGATGATGAACATTGGTGGGCTATTCGAATGGAAGAGCCATCACAGCTCAGTCTGATGAATCCTTACTTGATGTCCACACGTGCGCACCTGCAGCATGGTCGCTGAAGAATGAGTGAGAGCAATTGTGTTCCTAACACAGACTGCACACAGGAAGCTTAAAGTGACAGTGACCTTAGTTTTTATTAAGACACTCCAGAGTGAGGAACAGGCCTTAGGGGCCGGCTTATATACAGTGCTCCCAAGGGATGCTGGGATCCCTTGGGACTTCAGGGGATGCGCTCCCTGGTGGCTCCATGGGAGTGCATGCTTTACAGATACACAACATCACTCCCCCCCAAAGTCAAAGTGAAAACTATTTACAAGATGAGGCGGTCGGGAGCCTTTCTTTCCCTGGTGGACCGCCTCGGTATAAATGTCTGTTCTGGTGTGTTGGCTTGTGCCCTCGCTGGGCTGGCGTGTTGTTGGCCCTGCAGGGCTGCTGGGTGAGCCTGGCCTTGCTGGGCTGTTGGGCATGATGGGTTCGATTTCCTGGTCCGGGGTGGTGTCGTTGATCCTTTGGGTGTGTGTTGTGGGCTCGAAAAAATTGGTGTCTGCTGTGGGTTGTTCAGGGCAGTCTGTGAACCGCAGCCTCGTTTGGTCCAGGTGCTTTCTGCAAATTTGTCCGTTGTCTAGTTTGACTACAAACACCCTACTCCCTTCTTTAGCTATCACTGTGCCCGCGATCCACTTGGGACCATGTCCATAGTTTAGCACATACACTGGGTCATTCAGACCAATTTCCTGTGACACAGTGGTGCGACCATCGTTTACATTTTGTTGCTGCCGCCTGCTCTCTACCTGACCATGCAGGTTCGGGTGAACCAGCGAGAGTCTGGTTTTAAGTGTCTTTTTCATGAGTAGCTCAGCCAGGGGCACCCCTGTGAGCGAGTGGGGTCTCATGCGGTAGCTGAGCAGTACTCGGTTTGGAGTGAGCCTTCTGTGTCTCATTTAAGGCTCTGTTTTATGGTTTGTACTGCCCGCTCTGCCTGCCCATTGGATGCTGGTTTAAATGGGGCCGAGGTGACATGTTTGATCCCATTGCGGGTCATGAATTCTTTAAATTTGGCACTGGTGAAACATGGCCCGTTGTCACTGACCTGTATGTCAGGCAGGCCGTGGGTGGCAAACATGGCCCTCAGGCTTTCAATGGTGGCGGTGGCGGTGCTTCCCGACATTATTTCACATTCAATCCATTTTGAAAAAGCATCCACCACCACCAGGAACATTTTATCGAGAAACGGGCCCGCATAGTCGACATGGATCCTCGACCATGGTCTGGAGGGCCAGGATCACAAACTTAGTGGTGCCTCTCTGGGCGCGTTACTCAACTGAGCACACACGCTGCATTGCCGTACACAGGACTCTAAGTCAGAGACGATACTGGGCCACCACACGTGGGATCTGGCTATTGCTTTCATCATTACTATACCCGGGTGTGTGCTGTAGAGATCCAAGATGAACGTCTCCCGCCCTTTTTGGGTAGCACTACGCGGTTACTCCACAACAGGCAGTCTGAATGGACAGCTCGTCCTTTCGCCGCTGGAACGGCTTGATTAGCTCTTGCATTTCAACGGGGATGCTGGCCCAGCTCCCATGCAGCACAGTTTTTTTTACTAGAGACAACAGAGGATCTTGGCTGGTCCAAGTCCTAATCTGGCGGGCCGTGACAGGTGATTTATCATTTTCAAATGCTTCCATGACCATAAACAAGTCTGTGGGCTGCGCCACCATCAACAAGTTTGCAGGCTGCATCATTTCCACCCCCGTGGTGGGCAATGGTAGCCGACTGACAGCATCTGCACAGTTCTCGGTGCCTGGTCTGTGGCAGATGGTATAGTTATACGCTGATAGCGCGAGTGCCCACCTTTGTATGCGGGCTGAGGCATTAGTATTTATCCCCTTGTTTTCAATGAACAGGGATATGAGGGGCTTGTGATCGGTTTCCAGCTCAAATTTGAAGCCAAACAGGTACTGATGCATTTTCTTTACCCCGAACACACACACTAATACCTCTTTCTCAATTATGCTGTAGGCCCTCTCGGCCTTAGACAAGCTCCTGGAGGCATAGGCGACAGGTTGCAACTTCCCCGCAACGTTAGCTTGTTGTAATACACACCCGACTCCGTATGATGATGCATCACATGCTAGCACAAGTCTTTTACACAAGTTATCAATACAAATAGCTTGTTGGAGCATAAAATGTTTCTGGCTTTCTCAAAAGCAATTACTTGGTTTTTTTTCCCATGTCCAGTTCTCACCTTTACGCAATAACACATGTAGGGGCTCTAAGAGGGTGCTTAACCCCGGTAGGAAGTTACCAAAATAATTGTGGAGTCCGAGGAATGACCGCAGCTCCGTGACGTTCTGTGGCCTGGGCACGTTCCTGATAGCCTCTGTCTTGGCATCTGTGGGCCGAATGCCGTCCGCCGCGATCTTTCTCCCCAAAAACTCCACTCCTGTTGCCATGAAGACGCATTTCGACCTCTTCAGCTGCAGCCCTACGCGATTCAGTCGCTGGAGGACCTCCTCCAGGTTTTGTAGGTGCTCGACGGTGTCCCGACCTATGACCAATATGTCATCCTGAAAAACCACCATGTGTGATACCGATTTGAGTAGGCCCTCCATGTTTCTCTGGAAGATCGCTGCAGCCGACCGAATTCCAAACGGGCATCTGTTGTCGATGAACAGTCCCTTGTGCGTGTTGATGCAGATGAGGCCCTTCGAAGACTCCTCCAGCTCCTGCATCATGTAGGCTGAAGTCAGGTCGAGCTTGGTGAACGTCTGGCCTCCTGCCAGCGTCACAAATAGGTCATCTGCATTAGGTAGCAGCTATTGGTCCTGTAGCGAGAAACGATTAATAGTTACTTTATAATCGCCGCAAATCCTGACCGTGCCATCATTTTTGAGCACTGGAACAATCGGGCTGGCCCACTCACTGAATTCCACTGGGGAGATGATGCCCTCACGTTGCAGCCTGTCCAGCTTGATTTCCACTCTCTCCCTCATCATATGAGGTACCACTCGCGCATTGTGGTGAATGGGTCATGCCTCTGGGACCAAGTGGATCCACACCTTCGCCCCGGAAAAGTTTCCAATGCATAGCTCAAAAAGGGAAGGAAATTTGTTTAGAGCCTGGGTACATGAGGCCTCATTGACATGTGATAGCGCTCGGATGTCATCCCAGTTCCAGCGGATTTTGCCCAGCCAGCTCCTTCCAAGCAGTGAGGGTCCATCGCCCTGGACAATCCAGAGTGGCAGTTCGTGCACCGTGCCCTCGTAGGTGACCTTAACCATGGCGCTGCCCAGGACAGTGATAAGCTCTTTGGTGTACGTTCTCAATTTTGTGTGGATGGAGCTCAGGGCTGGTCTGAGTGTCTTGTTGCACCACAGTCTCTCAAACTCAAACATCTTTTTACTCATGATGGATTGGCTAGCGCCAGTGTCCAGTTCCATGGCTACGGGTAAGCCATTCAATTTTACGTTTAGCATTATAGGTGGACATTTCGTTGAAAATGTGTACACCCCGTGTACTTCAGCATCTGCTTCCTCTCTCTGAGGCTCGAAATTGCTTTGATCCACCATGGACCGATCTTGCTCTGCCACGTGGTGGTTAGCAGGTTTTGCAGAGCTTGTAGCTCATCTACAAGCTCGTTGGAGGTGTCCCATTGTTCCACAGCTCTTGCAAACATGAAGTGGCATGAATAGGCTGAATGGACGCCTCCACAACGCCAACAAGGTGTGAATTGCCTTGCATTCATCCTTTGTTGCGGACTCTGAGTCATCTGGGTCACCTGAGGCAGTTGCAGACTCGTGGTTTCTGCCATGTACATTTCTGCTCGCAAACGCAGTTACAGTTAATTTATGAACATTGCTAACACTTGTGTGCTGAGAGATTTGTTTGGTGTTATCACTGGTGGACATAAACGCCTGTGCTATCGCAATGGCCTTACTGAGGGTCGGTGTCTCTACCAGTCAAAAGTTTTCGTAGGATGGTCTCGTGGCCAGTGCCCAGTACAAAAAAGTCTCTGAGCATTTGCTCCAGGTAGCCATCAAACTCACATTGTCCTGTAATTCGCCTTAGCTCGGCGACGTAGCTCACCACTTCCTGACCTTCAGATCGCTGGCACGTGTAGATCCGATACCTCGCCATCAGCACGCTCTCCCTCGGCTTAAGGTGCTCCCGAACCAGTGTACACAGCTCATCATACGACTTAACTGCGGGTTTCACCGGAGCCAGAAGATTCTTCATGAGGCTATAGGTCGGTGCAGCGCTTCCTTCTTCGTCCAGCTCGTTGGCTACAAAGTACTGGTCTAGCCGTGCGACATAGGCTTCCCAGTCCTCACCCTCCGAGAACTTCTCCAGGATGCCCACAGTTTGCTGTATCTTTGCGTTGGATTCGTATACTCGTCGCCAGTTGTTGTGTTCCTAACACAGATGAGGCTGCACACAGGGAGGTTAAAGTAACAGTGACGTCAGTCTTTATTAAGACACTCCAGAGTGAGGAACAGGCCTTAGGGGCCGGCTTGTATACAGTGCTCCCTAGAGATGCTGGGATCCCTTGGGACTTCAGGGGATGCGCTCCCTGGTGGCGGAACATGGGAGTGCATGCCTTACAGAAACACAACAAGAGCAATTGCCCTTCCCATGTTTTTCCGTCCAGTGCTCAGATTTGTAATGCCCACACTGCTATCCTAGCTGAAGCTGACGGGCTCAACCCAGACCAAAGATTAAATCTGGAACATTTTCAGTATGTATGAACCAATGCTGCTGTATGTGGTCATTGAGCAACTAGGGCTCTGGGATTTTAAGACGCTGTAGTAGCTGATCTTTGTACATTTCAGGGTAGGAGCGGGATTTTACATGACTGTGATAGTCATGTCACTCTGTACAAAATATGGGTGTGGGGGGTAGGGTTGGTAATGGTGCTGTGACCGATCTGTGTGCATGTATGTGCATGAGAGATGGGCTTTCCCACTCATTATCCAGCCCTATTCACTGTGACATATTGTTACATGAGAGGTTGCAGCCCCTGCTTCACTATTTGAAAGAGGCTGCTCCTCAACATCTGGCTCCACTTTAGTATCACGCTCCTGACCTTTGGCCACCCGGTCGGAGAGGGGTGTGGCAGGTAACCCGGTGGACCTCCGTGTGGGGCTGGCCAAGGTGGCCATCCACAGGCCCAGGTTGATGTTGGCCCGTGGGGTGTTTGCTCTGACTGTCTGCCTCTCCTCCATGGCCTTATCCCAGGTGGCCCTGGAGAAGGAGCAACACGGTGTCTGCTGGTACACTTGAGACCTTCTGTAAGCGGTGGGGACCACAGGGACTGCAGGACATATTGGATATGGTAGCAAAACTATTACTCAATTTGATATTTCCTTTCCTTTTTGATTTAGTCTTCTATTGGTTGAGCTGATCTAAAAAAATCCACTTTTTGGGTTTTTTTTTTGTTTGATGACACTGAGGTAACATAAGAACATAAGTAGGAACAGGAGTAGGCCTCATGGCCCCTCGAGCCTGTTCCGCCATTCAATAAGATCATGGCTGATCTGATCATGGACTCAGCTCCACTTCCCTGCCCGCTCCCCATAACCCCTTATCCCCTTATCGTTTAAGAAACTGTTTATTTCTGTTTTAAATTTATTCAATATCCCAACTTCCACAGCTCTCTGAGGCAGTGAATTCCACAGATTTACAACCCTCTGAGAGAAGAAATTTCTCCTCATCTCAATATCTCCTTGTGTCAGCTGTGGCTCAGTGGGTAGCACTCTCGCCTCTGAGTCAGAGGTTGTGGGTTCAAGTCCCACTCCAGGGACTTGAGCACAAAAATCTAGGCTGACACTCCAGTGTTGAGGGAGTGCTGCACTGTCGGAGGTGCCGTCTTTCGGATGAGACGTTAACCCGAGACCTTGTCTGCTCTCTCAGGTGGATTTAAAAGATCCCATGGCACTATTTCAACGAAGAGCAGGGGAATTCTCCTCGGTGTCCTGGCCAATATTTATCCCTCAATCAACCTGCTGTGCACAAATTGGCTGCACCATTTTCTACATGACTAGTGACTAGACTCCAAAAGTACTTCATTGGCTATAAAGCACTTTGAGATGCCCGTGGTCGTGAAAAGCGCTTCAGAGCAGTGTTACAAGACAAAAGAGATAAATTTGACACCGAGCTACAAAAGAAGAAATTAAGGCAGATGACCAAAAGCTTGGTTAAAGAGGTAGGTTTTAAGGAGTGTCTTAAAGGAGGAAAGAGAGGTAGAGAGGTTTAGGGAGGGAGTTCCAGAGCTTGGGGCCCAAATAGCCGAAGGCACAGCCACCGATGGTTGAGCAGTTATAAAGAGGGATGTTCCAGAGGGCAGAATTTGAGGAGTGTTTACATCTTGTGGGGTTGTGAAGCTGAAAAAGATTACAGAGATAGGGAGGGGCGAGGCAATGGAGTGATTGCTGAAGCTGCCTCGAAGAGACTCAAAAAATACTGCACCCAAATGTGGTGACGTTCTTCCAGCACTTCTGTCACACTCCAGGGCAAAACCCAACAAAAGGGCTTGTTGTTTGACGGATGATCTTTGTATCACTTCAAGCCTTGACCTCTCCATTGTAACATTCCTTCCTCTCCATTGTAACATTTCTTGCATTTCTCTCGTTTACCAATAATACTACAATCAGCGCACCTCTGAACTTTTCTCCTTGACTCTTAACAAGCTTGAAATATGTCCTTACATGCTCTTCCTCCTCTCCACACTTGCATGCAACCTCCTGCCTTAACTCATTCTTTTCCAGACTGCAAAAACTGCAGAACTCCTGAGCTCCATTAATCTCTCAAAACCTAAGCTTCATTTTACCGAGTCACTGATTTAACCTGGTTTTTTATTTTCTCAGCCTACTGTGGTACTTGACTTTGCTTTCTGAGGTGAGGAGGAATTTCTTCACTCAAGAGGATTGTGAATCTTTGGAATTCTCCACCCCAGAGGACTGTGGATGTGGAATCCTCAAGGAATATGAGCAGGCTCGAGGGGTTGCATAGCCTACTCCTGCTCCTATTTCTTATGTTCTTATCCGAAGTATTTTGCTTTTGTGTAAATAAATATTGTCACCCATGCCCACTATACCCACCAGTCGCTGTGGTGCCCACTGGCTGTGTGTGTGTGTGTGTGTGTGTGTGTGTGTGCACATGGCATGCTGTGGAGCCTTTCTCTAGGGTGAACAGACTGAGTCTCTCTTCTCTTGAAATGAGAAGGCTGAGTGGTAACCTATTAGAGGTCTTTTAAAATGATGAAAGGTTTTGATAGAGTAGACACAGAGAATGTGTTTCCACTTGTGGGGAAGAGCAAAACTAGAGGCCATCAATATAAGATAGTCACCCAAAAAATCAAATGGTGAATACAGAAGAAACTTCTTTACGCAGAGAATGGTGAGAATGTGGAACTCGTTACCACAGGGAATGGTTGAAGCAAATAGTATAGATGCATTTAAGGGGAAGATAGACAACCAAATGAAGAAGATGGAATAGAGGGTTATGCATGTAGATTTAGATGAGGAAAGACGGGAGGAGGCTCAAGTGGAGCATGAACCTGGGGCCAAATGGCCTGTTTTGCGCTGTATATCGGAACATGGGAACAGGAGTAGGCCATTGAGCCCCTCAAGCTTGTTTTGCCATTCAATGAGATCATGGCTGATCTGCGACCTTACTCTGTATACTTGCCTTTGGCCCATATCCCTTAATACCTTTGGTTAACAAAAAGCTATCAATCTCCGATTTATTATTAACAATTGACCTAACACCAATTGCCATTTGCGGAGGAGAGTTCCAAACTTCTACCACGCTTCGTGTGTAGAATTATTTCCTGATTTCACTCCTCCTGGCTCTGGCTGTGTTTTTTTGCGTTGTGTATCCGATGTAATCATTGATGCTTGTTTATAAGGAGTGACTCCTGCCAACGCACCGGAAGCTCCCGGAAACTGCACAGAAGCATTCTTCACATAACTGTCTGGTCCCAAATTTAAAAAATAACGATCACAACAGATGGAGGTCTGCATACATGCCAACTCTAGCGGTTTATTTCCCTTGTTGGAAATAATTTTATTATAAAGAAATGCAAATAAAATTAAAAAGTCGCATTATTTTCCCATTAGAAATTTGATTTATAAACACACAAGATAATGTTCACAACCTGCTGACTGACCTTTTGAATTAGAGACAGTTCCACATTGAGAATCGCAATGATTCCTCAGCCCAAAGCTCCAGGCTCAACTTTATCTCAAGTTTTATATGTTTCTCTTTTTTTTTTAAAGATCTTTCCTGTCATCTAAGCAGGGTGCATGCTCAATCTTGCATTAAACCTGCGCAGTCCTCCCGTCCAAGAATTTACATCGAATCATGGTCATTAGCAGTTTCCACGCATTAGGATTTTATGAACACTTACTGTCCTTTGCTGAACCTTTGGGGACCGTGGCCAGATTTGAGAAGCAGGGTTGTGAATTACTTTAGTGACCGGCAAAACTAACACAACTTCCATTCTATTAGAATGACTGCTGACTTCGCAGTCCGACAAGAACAACCAAGACACCACTGGAACTGCCCCCACACACCGACTTTACGTCGATGGCAGCAGTCTTGTCCTATTTATATTTCTCCCTCAATTAACATGACAAAAACGAATTATCTGGTCATTATCACATTGCTGTTTGTGGGAGCTTGCTGAGGGAAAATTGGCTGCTGCGTTTCCTACATCACAACAATGACTGCACTTCAAAAAAACTGTTATTCATTGGCTGTAAAGTGCTTTGGTAGGTCCGGTGGTCGTGAGGTTATCCACTTTGGTGGCAAAAACAGGAAGGCAGATTATTATCTGAATGGTGACAGATTAGGAAAAGGGGAGGTGCAATGAGACCTGGGTATCATGGTACATCAGTCATTGAAAGTAGGCATGCAGGTACAGCAGGCAGTAAAGAAAGCAAATGGCATGTTGGCCTTCATAGCGAGAGGATTTGAGTATAGGAGCAGGGAGGGGTCTTATTGCAGATATACAGGGCCTTGGTGAGACCACACCTTGAGTATTGTGTGCAGTTTTGGTCTAAAAATCTGAGGAAGGACATTCATGCTAGTGAGGGAGTGCAGTGAAGGTTCACCAGACTGATTCCCGGGATGGCAGGATTGACCTATGAAGAAAGACTGGATCGACGAGGCTTATATTCACTGGAATTTAGAAGAATGAGAGGGGATCTCATAGAAACATATAACAGTCTGACGGGATTGGACAGGTTAGATGAAGGAAGAATGTTCCCGATGTTGGGGAAGTCCAGAACCAGGGGTCACAGTCTAAGGATAAGGGGCAAGCCATTTAGGACCAAGACGAGGAAAAACTTTTTTCCCCCCAGAGAGTGGTGAACCTGTGGAATTCTCTCCCACAGAAAGTTGTTGAGGCCACAGAAAGTTGGATATATTCAAAAGGGAGTTAGATGTGGCCCTTACGGCTAAAGGGATCAGGGGGGTATGGAAAGAAAGCAGGGGTACTGAAGTTGCATGATCAGCCATGATCATATTGAATGGTGGTGCAGGCTCGAAAGACCTGCTCCTGCACATATTCTCTATGTTTCTATGAAAGGCACTGTATAAAGCCAGGGCAGGCAGGGTGGGTGCAGTTTGGAGGAATCACCTGTTGGGGGCGCTGGGTGTCTCTTTAAATAGGGCGACGTCACAATGGGGGGGTGGTGATGCGCGGTTTAAAGGGGCCGGTCGCGAGCCGCAGCTGTTGTTGGCCCAGTTTGTGTCCGCGAGAGAGGATTGGGAAGTGTTGCTGGGCAACGGGGAGGGGGCGCGCGCACGCGCGGGGGCAGGGGGGGAGAGAGCGTTACCGGGCAACGGTGGGGAGGGGGGCTTGAAGAGGAGCGCGAGCGTTACCGGGCAACCAACCAACCAACCAACCACCCCGGGGAGGGGGATAGTGAGCCCCGGCAACCGTTACCTGGCAACGGCGCGGCGCCGGGAGCCTCCTGGTCGCCGAACGCTCGGCTGGGAGCGGGGAGAGAGGAAGCCTGCGCGGCGAGGCCCCGGAGCTCGAGCCCAAGATGCGGGAGTGCGTGAAGGAGGAGACGCTGCTGCTGGCCCTCGACTACCTGCGGCACTGCCTGAACCCGGGCCGCCAGTCCAGGCCGCCCAACAAGACGGCCTTCACCCTGCGCAAGGTGGCCGACCAGATGGTGGAGCAGCACCAGGCCGCCTTCAGCAACATGAAGAGCCGCTTCGACAACGGCCTGCAGATCACGCCCAGGCCGCGGGGCGGTGCGGCGGCGGCGGCGGCGGCGGCCTCCGGGCCGGCGGGAGAGGCCGAGGCGGCGGCGGCGGCGGCGGCGGCGACCACTGACAGCGCGGCGGCGGCGGTGGCGGCCGCCGACTTCCTGCGCCGGGTGGTGGAAGAGATGTCGGCCGACGAGAAGATGAACTGGGGCCGGGTGGTGAGCATCTTCGCCTTCGCCGGGGTGCTGGGCCGGCACCTCAGGGACTCGGGCATCGTCATGAGCCCGGAGGCCGGGCCCAGCCCCGTGGACTCGCTGGCGGAGAGCGTGGCCAACTACCTGGGCAAGGAGCGGCGCGAGTGGATGGAGCAGAACGGGGGCTGGGTAAGAGAAGGAGGGGAGACCCGGGGGCAGACTTCACTGTGGCCCAGGATGTCCACCAGGGCCTGGCCTGCTTGCACATACACACAGTTTCTGCTTTTTATATACCAGTTCCTTCCCTATATTTCTCCACTTCCTTGTAGCTCCTGCAGCCCAGAGCTCGGAGTTGACTGGTCTGCTGCTAGGGCCAGAATTGATGAAAGATTGATGTGCTGAAGCTTATTGAGAGCCCCACCCTTTACGATGCTTATAAAATGGTCTTGAATCTGAACAGCATATTGGGACTAGAATTGGGCATTAAGGAGAGGGGAGAGGAGGGATTTGAATTGCTTCCTCACTGGCTTGTAAGGTAATACTGAGCCACAATCTCTCTGGTCCCTGCTTTCGTTCCTTCGTGAGGCATGAATTGGTGTTCAAATTGTCCCCCTCCCGAAAAATGCTGTTGAAAATACATCTAGTTATATTCCCACGGGTGGCAAGGTATAATGCTGAGCCACAATCTTGCTCTGGTCCCTGCTGTGCTAACTCTTTGAGTCATGGCAAGTGGGCAAGGTTCTGAACAAAGGCTGTTGGTGCCTCACCTTTTTGAAGGCGAGGTAAAAGTTAGTCACATATGTGCTCCCTTGTGATTGAGGCAAATACTGATGGCCTGGGAATAGGGTATGCACCTGCTTTCACAGCAGAATTCTAGAGGCCAGGCAGACCAAACATGGGATAATTGCATCTCGCCCCTGTCCTACTGCACCATGGTGCTGTTAACATACTGTGCTGCTGCACCACCTAATTTCAACATTTAAAACATTCGGGATGTTCATCCAGGCCTTAGTGGGGTTTTGGTTATGTCTCGCACAATTTGTCTAACCAAACAAGTATTATACTTAAAAGCTTAAAGCAGTTTCTGCCTATTCCTATCTAAAGAACTGAAATGTTGGGTTTGCCCTAGTCATGATTGAGGGCTTTATAAAAATCTACTGTGATGTTGCTGCAGGAGGTTTTAGTTTCTGAAATAAAGAACTTGTCCAAGGCAAGTTGCATTTTTCAAATACTTGTCTGTTTTTAAAATGTCACAAAATGCTATTGTAAGCCAAGAATGTTAATGTGACATAAGTGAAATGCTTTTAAGAAAAAGTTTCACATTTCTGCCTATTCAGTCATAAAAAATAATCATGCAAAATGTGGTTCAGCAGATGACTGTTGCGCTTCAGATAAACTTCTAATCTGGATTTGGACATTCTAAAATAATTTGTACTGCAAGTGTAGTAAAATTGATACAGGTCCAGTACAAGGGAAGATGCACGATAGATTAGTGCCTCAAGAAGGAATTTTAAAATCCCCCAGAGAGTTCTCTTTTTTTTAAAAAAAAAATGCTATAAAACGGACTTTAATCTGAACAGCATATTTTAAGAGGATGGTAACCTTATATTTAAAACAATGTACTGGTAAGTGGATTTGAAGTATTTTGGTGAATAAAGTGCCTGAAGAAATATGGGCCAGGCAAATTTACATAGACATCTGGCAGGCGATACACAAATACACCAGCTGGGCTTATGCTTACACAATGCATGATATTGAATGTGGATCTTGAAGCAAACACAGCTGCTTGTCTTTTTCCCTGTTTTCTGAATGGAGTTGATTTCTATATTGAACAATGTTCTGTTTGGGCTTTGAAACCTATCTGAGAACATGCAAATTAAATCTGTTTAAAATTAAGAGCTACCACCTTTTTTAAATTCTTTTGGGTTTCAAATATTCCCCTTCCAAAAATGCTGTTGAAAACATAACTATTATAGGTATTCTCATGATTGGCCCAAATGGTAGTAATAAATTCTGGATTCTGCAAGAGAAACTTAATTCAAATATGTATCTGGACATATTTTATACTGGAGATGGGCTAGGGATTGTTTTAAGACCATTTAATTGTCTAATTTGAATGGTTGCAATACACCAGGGGTTTAATTATAAACCCAATGGCAAGATGGATAAAAATTAAACCCATTATAAATATTCAATAGATCTACAATGTGGGGTATTTAGACAAGGGGAAATTGGCTTTATCATTCTGAATGACACATTTATCTTTTCTTGTCGTCCAACCACCTTTGAGGGGCAGAAATCTGTACTTTTTTCTTTTGTAGAAGCCTATTTATGGTTCTGTTATTGGAAATATGCTCTTGAGCATTTATTTGTCCATTTGGAAAAATGAATAAAGCTGTTTGGGTATGTGTAGTAAACCTGTTCTCTTTGTCTTGATAGGAGGGATTTCTCCGATTCTTTGGCAGCGATGACCATTGGCAAGAGTCAACAGTACGCAACATGCTGATAACAGTCGCTGGGTTTGGTATAGCTGGGTTAGCTTGCCTTCTTGCTGTCCGATAGACTGGTGCATCTAACCAATTGGAACAGTTGCTAACATCTGCACAATGTTTTCCATTTTTATATCTCTATTTCTAAGATATTTTTGGAGGTTGCCATCGTATGGGACAGCAGCAAGAAATATGGAGATTCTCAAACTTCCTAGTGTTAAGTTTGTTGATGTACACTTAACTTTTTAAAAAATATTTCATTTAATATACTGCCTTCAACACAAAATGAAGTATCCTTTAATGTTTTTAAAATGCATTGCAATAAGAATTGGGCTTGAGCAAAAGGTGCCCTTTATGGTTTTAATTATTGTGGAAAATGAGGGAAAGGTGTAATGCAAAATTAGGAGTCTTTTCTTCAGCCCCGTTCTGAGAGTCACAAAGAATTGCACTAACCTTTATAGCAAGGTGTAACCAAATCCATTAGATGTTTTCCATTTCATTGCAAGAAATGTATGCATGTGTATATACACGTGTGTGTGTGTGTGTGTGTGTGTGTGTGTGTGTGTGTGTGTGCGCCTATATAGGAGTCTCTGAAAACCTCTACTTTGAAATCAGGTTTTATGTGCCCTGGTTCAAATTAAACTGTCTCATTAGGTTTGACCTTTTTGTTATGAATAACTATATTCATGCTAATTTATAGTTTGTTCAGTTTTGGCAAATTGGGTGTTCACCCTTGTACATGTCTGAAGTTTGCATACTTAAAAATAAGTTTAAAAGCGACCTACTTTACCAAAAGAGACCTACTTTACCAGAAGAGAGTACATTTCTGTCAGGGTATTATAATATAATTTAGCAAGCTTAAAGGTCCACTAGTGTTAATTCCTTGTTTATTTTTTCTCTCCTCCTCTTCTGTCCTCTTATTAATATTGGAAACAAGAGCATCATAGTTTTATGGTTTGGTAATGTATTAACTAAATCATTCCACCATTTGATAAAGTATGGGGTTTCCATATTGTGTACAGTGTAGACATCAAAGTAGTGGTAGAAAATAGTACGTCTAGCCAGCAAAGTAGTACCTTTTTTTAAAAACTTTTCTGTATTTGTAAAAAAAAAACAAAGTGTTACTAATTCTGTACTGTAATACATTGTGAAAGCTTGATGAATTCCTACTGTACATGTAGGGCAGAATTTTGAAAGCACCTCGCACAAACTGGGTCGTGAAAGCAACCAAATAGACCTGGAACTTAATGTCATTGACAATATTGTAGCTTAAACATCCCATCATATTTTAAATCATGTAATAGTATTTATATAACATTTTTTATAAATTAAATATAGCAAAGCATTTAGAATCATGCCATGACTTAAAATTAGCTTTCTGTGAAGCTCGTTTTACCTTGTGGCAGGGGTGAGCATTTACCCTTATAGTGCATGGAACTATTAATATATATTCGTGTTTCCTGTAACTCCTTACCATAAAATTTTATCAGAAGGAGTATGTGTTAATGGGTGTATTCTTTGGGATGTTCTCAGACATGGGATGTTGAAATCATTATTAGCTTTTTTTTTGCTTAATGATCAACGTGACCCTTGCTGTGCCCTAATTAATTGAGGGGTGCAGAAAGTACAGCAGTGTAGAGGGGGAAGTACTGAAATCTACATTCTCCTTCTTTGAGTTTTCTGTATGTGTACAGCATTATTGCCTTTGCTTATTTCTTTTAGCTCCAACAATTTGTACTCTTATTTCAAGCTGTTAAATTAATTTGCCATTTTGGATATAATGTATGAATTATAGAAGCAAGTAAATCTACAGTTTGGAACTAATGTTGCATTTTTAGATTTTAATGTGCCTTGTTTGTGATCTGATGAAGTCTTCAAAAGAGATTCAATGACTGTCAAAATGGCTCTTAATGGGGGACTTCCCCTCGAGTATCATGGTGCACCCGAGCTGAATGGTTGTGTATGTTCTAAAGGTACTTACTGAGCAATCTGTAATTGCTGAAATGACAAAACCAATGAAATCTGGAAATTCTGAGGCTCTGTGGTGATGCTTTATTACTCAGTTTTATTGTCTGTAAGGACAGTTGCTGTATCTTGCAAAGAATTGAAAGTTTTTAAAAAAAAGATTTAGGCCATGCATTTTTTGCAGTTAATTTTTTTTTGTATTGGAGCTGATGACTGCCTGATGGGGTATGGTTCCATGGGCACTAGTTGCATGCAGTTACCTCCCCCAAGTGACCCATTTATATGCATGAATCTTGATGCTGAACACTGGCATACTAGTTGACTGCACTGGGCATTGCATTTCAAACATTTGTCATGAGCAGGATTTTTTGGGGTCCCTAACCTGGCATGGTTTCTTGAAGCTATGTTCAACGTTCTCTTCCCCCACCACCCCCGAGATGCATGAGCGCAGAACCTATATTCTGCCACTCCTAGTATATTGCATTTCCAGTTTAATGAAACTTTCACTGAAGCCACCAAAAAAAAATCTTAAACTCTTATGTTCGTCAATTGTATGGTTGCTCCAAGGTTAATCATTAAAGGCTGCATTCAATGGATTGATTAGTTGTAAATCTTGTCCCACCTGTTTGATTGCAGAACAGTAATTCTAAATGGAATAGGTGCGATGGGGTTGCTAAGTAAATAGTATTGTGTTGAATGCATGAAGCTGGCTTGAAAAATGTTTCCACTTACAAACTGGCTTTCAGGAAGTTAAAATTAAAACACAGAATTCTCTCTCTCTTTTTTCGCTCAACTTAATGGGTTAATGGAAACTTGGATTTTAAACTATGCATTGTCAAATTTGGGCACTTCCTTTTAAATGAGATTAATGTACTTTACAAAGCATTCTTTAATGCTTCCTGTTAATTCATGTCCTTCACTAATTGTAGTGCATGGATTTGGCAGATAATGTTCTGTTGTATGCAGGATACTTGCTTTGGCTGTCATAGGATATGTTGCATTCTTACAGTCCAAAGAACTCTACTGAGTAGGATTTGAGACCATTACTTGTTTACTGGCAAACTTAAGTTATACAGCTGCCTCTGATTTGCTCTCTGTCCAGGATAAACATCTTTTCTCGCCCTTTCTGGTAGCTTCACTCTCAGAGAAAGGCGGGTATAGATTTATTTTATGACAGTGCTGCCCGATATCTTGCCCTCAACCTGTCGCATCAGTACCTGTACCTACTTCACAATTGCCCTCCATGACTTTTCCTTTTCTAAATGAGTAACAGTAAACTAGCTATTACTCCTTTTTCTGCGTATTTGAAGAAAACACCTAGCTATCCCAGTAAATATTCCCCAGACTGAGTGGTATGCTTGCATCTGTTGGATGTTTTGGATTTAAAGAAAAAGCTCGAGACATTATGCAACACTAAATTATCTCTGCATTGGGGGGTGGAGGGGAGGGGAGGTGGAATGAGTTGGGGGTAGGGCTGAGTTTAAATTTACAACCTGAGTTATTCCATTTTTGGATTAATTTGGGTTACGTGTGCCTTCCCACTAGATTCATGTCGTCATGTTGGATAAAGGTGGATTTAAACTTAAAATGTTATAATGCAAGCTACTTGTAAAAGACTGATCTGGGTATACCTCATATTTTATTTTAGTCCAGTTTAAATGTCATAATCAGAGATTATTGTGACAGCCAGTCTGACTATTTGAAAATTGAGATGTCTGCTAGTTTGGTTTTGTTTTGATTTTAAAACTGGTTAACATCCAATCTAGAAGTGAGCAGGCAATCTGCAGAATATTGACTACAGACTCTAATTTAGAGATCAAAGTTCAGAAGAAGGAATGTATGCCAGCTCATTAACACCACAGGGAGCAACATGATTCCATATACAGTCAAATTGTGGCTTACATTTCCTGCAGATAGTGTCAATTTAAGGAACGAAATGTCCAGAAACCAACATTCCTATCCACCCTAATTGAGGAATCGTGCGTTACTTTCAAGGCATTTGGACCATTTATCTGTCAGCTAGCTATCCAGTTCATTTGCATTTTGTCTGTTAGGAGGGGATATGGATGCTCCCTGGTTTAGATTTGAGTCAGAGAAAATATTTGGCCCTTTGGTTATTGAGGAAGATATAAACGGAACTTGCCATCTGAATAACCCAATCTGCAATAAGCACTTCAAGGGTCACAGCATTTCAGATGTTTCTATGGAGGCAACAGTTTCAATTCAATGCACCTAACTACTGAACAAAAGAGGCAGATTTATCAAAATACCTACTTCATAGATGGCTCTATCTACTACATAATTAATAAAATTACAACCTGTGTGTATCTGTTGAAAGATTGAAGCAAGTGCATACATTTTTTTGATTGACCAAGTTGGCATTCATGCTTCTTGCATCAGCATGTTCAAAATAAAAACAGTAAATGGTGGATACGCTCAGCAACTGAAGCAGCAACTGTACGGAGAGAAACAGGGTTAAGCTTTCAGGTTGATCTTTTTTCATATCTTTTTTTAATTCAGTTTCTCGCTCCACGCTGCCTGACCTAAATGTTTCCAACATTTGATGTTTTTTATTTCCGATTTCCAGCATCTGCAGTCTTGTTGAGGAATTCAAACTCCACTCCAGGGCTTGAACATGTAATCTAGGCTGACAGTCTAGTTGTGCACATTTTACATCTAATATTGGGGAGTGATTTTTGAAGACTTTAATTTTAGTGTGCAACTGATGGATTACCAACAACTCAAATGGCTGTGGTTTGTGATTGAAGTTTTTGGTGAAATTGTTGTTTATAATCAAGCCTATATCAATAAACCATGGTGTTAAAAAGGGGTAAATAATGCATTTAAAAGCATAGCAAAGTATGGTCTCTTCTGTTAGCTTTTCGATAAAATTGTTGACTGCAAATTGAACCCATTCCCACATTAAAACCTGAGGCCGGTGGGATGGGGAAATGGAAATACCAGAGAATTCATTTTCTCTGTCTTTTGGTGCAATTGGATGGAAACTATTTGAACTACATGCAGGTTTAACCAATAATATTCCATTAAAGGGGTGATAACTTTCCTTCTATTTTAACCCCACCCCAAAATGCTGCATTTGAATTTCAACTTGTCTCATCTGTGTTTCTTCTACTGTTGGTGGTCCATCACTTCAGAACTTCTCCACAGTAGCACCTTACTGATGAACTGACATTCTACTGGGAGAAGTAAATTACAATTTAATTGTATAAATCATTGCATATCACTAGTTGATCTCCCATGCTAATACTCATTATCTCCAAGTTTTTAAAAATTGGAATGTGCAGCTGTGAGCTCAAATCTGCATTGGTTTTTCTTGTAAATTAAGACCCAGCTCTAGATAGGGTCAGAACTTCAAAGTTAAAATTTCAATGTGAAATTAGCTGAACTTTAATGACTAATTGAAATAACTTTAATTTAGTGTCGGTGTAGTGGTTGTCCTCTGCTTGGAGTGTTATTCTTGGATGGAACTCTGAGCATGGATCAGAAAGCAACCTGGAACCCTCTTCACAGGGATGCCATTAATATAGACTTATGATAGTATTCAGTACAGCCTTGTGCAAAAACAAAAAGATTCAGTATCCAAAACGATCTCTTTGGCATAATACATATACATTCATATTTATACTATTGAATTGTTGAATATTAAAGCAATTAATTGGTGCTCATCATGGACTTTCTTTTAGAGAAGATTAAATCTGTTTTTGAACAACTGTTTTGGTTATTTAATTACTGCAGGTTTGCACCATTGCCTTTGAATATTTTCATGAGCAGAAGATGACTGTTGTGTTCCCACCACCACATAAAAGTTACTTCTTATAGAACCTATAATAAAATATGGGGACTCCATCGTTCCACCTAGTTATTACTTGTTTGGGAGTCTGGAATCTAGACCACCTACTTTTTGCCTTTCATTAAAATCTTGAAGTGTGCATGTGTCTGCAATGCTAAATATTAGAACTCTGCTGTTTAATATACCCTTCTCTTTTTCAAATGGCCTAACACTCCTGAAATTGCTATCTTTTGCTTGCTTTCTTTTGCATAGGTGTTATAGATCAGGCCTGCAACGGCTTCTCTTACCATTCCTGTGCCGTTACCTTTCAAGGATCTATCCTTGGCCCTCTTATTTCTCATCTACACGCTGCCTCTCGGCAACATCATCCAAAAACACAACGCCAGGTTCCACCTCACCAACATCTCTCTCGACTCTGCCACTGTCTCTGAATTGTGCGACTTCTTGTCCGACATCCAGTAGTGGATGAGCAGAAATTTCCTCCAACTAATTACAGGTTGAACCTCTCTAGTCCGGGACTCTTTGGTACGGCATCACTCCAGCAGTATGCGCACAACGCGGCCGGGTCATTCCGCAGCATTTCGGGCCCAGCTTTGGCACCTCGGTCGCCTGCCGTGCCTCGCTCGCTCTCCGCGCCAACCCGACTGGGGAGCAAGGGGAGTGGCTGGCCCCAGGACACAGCGTGCCTGCCTGACCCCAGAGGGAATGGGTGATGGGCGGGGAGGAGGAGGAGGAGGAGGAGCAGCAGCCAGCCCCAGGTCAACAGTACCCAGTAAGTCTGGGGATCGGCGTGACCTCCCATGGTTCGCAAAATTCTATGGTCCCGAGGGTGCCGGACTGGAGAGGTTTAATCTGTATTGGGAAAAGTGAAACCATTGTCTTCGATTTCCCTGCCACAAACTCTGTTCTCTAGCTACCTACTCCATCCCTCTCCCAGGCAACTGTTTGCAACTTTACTGTCGTGTTTGACCCTGAGATGAGTTTCTGGCCACATATCCGTACCATCACCAAAACCGCCTACTTCCACCTCTAACATCACCTGACCCGCCCTGCCTCAGCTCATCTGCTGCTGAAACCCTCATCCATGTCTTTGTTACCTCCAGACTTGACTGTTCCAAGGCATTTTTGGCTGGCTGACCATCTTCCACCCTCCATAAACTGGAGCTCATCGACCCCTCCATTGTCTCTAAATTGTTAGACTGCTTGTCTGGCATCCAGTACTGGATGAGCAGAAATTTCCTCCAACTAAATATTGGGCAGACCGAAGCCATTGGTCCCTGCCACAAACTCTGTTCCCTAGCCACCGACTCCATCCTTTCCCCTGACAACTGTCTGAGGCTGAACCAGACTGTTCACAACCTCGGTGTCTTATTTGCTCTCTAGCTGAGTTTCCGACCACATATCCGCACCATCACTAAGACTGCCTGCTTCCACCTCCGTAATATTGCCCCAACTCTACCGCTGCCTCAGCTCATCTGCTGAAACCCTCATTCCTGGCTGGTCTCACATCTTCCACCCACCATACATTTGAACTCGTCCAAAACTCTGATGCCCGTATCCTAACTCTCACCAAGTCCCGTTCACCCATCATCACCCCTGTGCTCGCTGACCTGCATTGGCTCCCGGTTAAGCAACGCCTCATTTTTAAAATTTCTCATCCTTGTTTTCAAGTCCCTCCATGGCCTCAACCCTCCCTACTTCTAACCTCCAACCCGACAACCCTCATATCTGTGCTCATCCAATTCTGGCCTCTTATGCATCCCAGAGTTTAATTGCTTCCTCTTTGGTGGCCATGCCTTCAGCTGCTGAAGCCCTAAGCTCTGGAAGTTGTTCCTTAAACCTCTACCTCTCTTTCCTCCTTCAAGACACTCCTTAAAACCTAGCTCCTTCTGTTCTAATATCTCTATGGGGCCCGGTGTCAAAAGTTGTTTGATAACGCTCCTGTGGTGTTTTACTATGTTAAAGGTGATGTATAAATGCAAGTTGTTTCTGCTTTACCCTGTTTACCCTAAAATGTATGTCGGATTCCAGCTGTGTCTTTAATCTGATGCAAAATAACACACTGTGCCAGATGTGGTCAGGCTAAAACAGGTACTCCAGTTTATTTACATTTGAATCACATGAAGGAGAAAAGGTAGTAGGCATATGTACAATGAAAATACATAAGTGCAGACAGTCCCTCTGTGACCAACCTTCCTCTAACAATGAATAGCCTCTTGAAATTAAACTCTGGGATAAATATGTATTTTGCCTCAACTAATGAAGTTTACTTGGAATTTGAGGCAAATGCTCAGCACTGAGTCTGGACAGAGCAGTCCAGGCTTCAAAAATGAGCTTAGATCTTGATTATAACCTTGATATTCCTGCAGAATGAGCTAATTTCCTGGATGTAGACATTTTGCAATGATGGGGACACATTTCTGTTTGGAGTTGATGTCAGAATGCAACTTGCACACATTGCAAGCATTCCTGTCTTGCATCAAACCATAACTAACTTATAACAAACACTTAAACAAACACATTTGGTCGCTCAGTGGTGCAGGGACTACATTTTTGCACTACGCGTTGCAAGAAAGCTAAAAATTGAGTGCGCCACAAGTGAACATCCTGTTTAATGCTTAAATGTAAGCTACTGATAGAATTTTCTTAAAGGCAAGTTAGCCTCCTTTTAATCTCTTTCTCACCCCGCCCTCCCACCCCCCCGAGCCTTCTGAAAAAATAATTTTTGTTTCAAAACTGCTATTTGTAATGAGTGTATACAGTAAAACCAGTCTAACATGAAAGTAATTTTGAAAGTTGTATCAGAGATCTGAGCTCTGTGTATTTGTGGATCTCGCCACAGGATTCCTTTCAGAAGCTTTGTGTATTTAGTGCATATGATACATTAAATCAAGGCCTCTTCTGCCCCCTTGGGTAGATATAAAAGATCCCATGAACTTTTCAAAGAAGAGCAGGGGAGTTCTTCTCCTCCTGCCCTGGCTGACAATTATCCCTCACCAACATCACTAAAACAGATTATCTAGTCAGTTATCTCTGCAGCAATGACTACACTTCAAAAAGTACTTAATTAGTCCTGAAGCACTTTGAGACGTCATGAAAAGCATTATATAAGAGAGTTTTCTTCAGCTCTGGATAATACGCTGCATAAAACATTCTTTAATATTCAACAACTTGCATTTATATGGTAGCTTCAATGTATAAAATGTTCCAAAGTACTTTATGGAATGGAGAGCAAAAAGACAATCAAACATTGAGGCATATTGGAGAGTTGGTAGAGATAAAAGATAATTTTTGGAAAGGTTTTTAAAGGTGGTGATAGAGTGGAGGTGTTTAGGATGGGAGTTTGAGTGTCATCATAGGCAGTCCCTCAAAATTGAGGAAGACTTGCTTCCACTCAAGTGAGTTCTCAGGTGACGGTACAGTCCAATACGGGAACTACAGTCTCTGTCACGGGTGGGACAGACAGTCGTTGAAGGAAAAGGTGGGTGGGGAATCTGGTTTACTGCACACTCCTTCCAATGCCTGCACTTACTTTCTGCATGTTCTCGACGAGTCTCGAGGTGCTCAGCGCCCTCCTAGATGCTCTTCCTCCACTTAGGGCAGTCTTTGGCCAGGGACTCCCAGGTGTGGATGGGGATGTCGCACTTTATCAAGGAGGCTTTGAGGGTGTCCTTTGAAATGTTTCCTCTTCCCACCTGGGGATCGCCTGCCATGTAAGAGTTCCGAGTAGAGCGCTTGCTTTGGGAGTCTTGTATCAGGCATGAGAACAATGTGGCCTGCCCATCGGAGCTGGTCGAGTGTGGTCAGTGCTTTGATGTTGGGAATGTTGCCCTGATCGAGAACACTGACGTTGGTGCGTCTAGGAGGATAGACGGTGCGTCTAGGTGGAGACATCGCTATCCAGAACGAGCTGGTCGACCGCATCAGAGACTCACCCCTGCGGGATTAACGAACGTCTCATGACTCTCCAGCTCACCCTATCCCCAGAACCAGTGCGCCACAGTTATAGGTGCGTATGCCCCATCACTCGACGCAAGAGATGAGGCCAAAGAGGTATTCTACTCCAACCTCGAACAATCCCTGAACCGCGTCCCTACAGATGACAAACTGATCCTCCTCGGCAACGCCGGAGTCGGTAAGGACACAGGCCTCTGGGGAGGCGTGATCGACAGAGAGGAGGTAGGGAAAACCAACTCCAGTGGTATCCTGCTCCTGACAAAATGCCTAGTACACGACCTTGTCATCACCAGCACCTCATTCCACCAGAGGGACAAATACAAGGCATCGTGGCTCCAAGCACCGGCACCTGCTCGACTACGTCATCGTTCGAGCAAGGGATCGCAAGAACATGCGCATCAGCCGCACCATGACTGGAGCCGATGTGTTTGAACTTAGAGCTAAAGCAGGTTAAGGCTTTGCTACCAATGTTGGGGCAAAAAGAGGGTGGGATGTAAAAGGAAAATGGCTAGAGTTTGGAAACTGAAGAGAATAGATGGAGATGTAGGTTGGAAGAAGTTGCATAAATGGGATAGAACGAGATTGTGGAGGGATTTGAAGGTAAGAATTTTACATTGGCTTCCTACCCCTAACGCATGCAATGGGCCAACCCAGTATTTCCTTTGCACAAGGTTTCCATCATCTGTAATCCTGTATATGACAATCTCCTACTGCATCTTAGTGAGCCAAATTAGAAATCTTTTTATAATGTAGAAAAGCTTGAATGTTTCTACTGAGTGGCCACATCTTCTGCAGCAGTGTCCAAATTGCTGCTTTAAGCAGAAATATTTAAATCTTATTCACACTTCTATTTCTTACTGGCCGGTTTGTCTTGTTTGATCGTTTGTAGGTATAGATGCTTGAAAAGCTAACCGATTTTTAGTTCTGGACACTGGTGAAGGCGATGGTTCCTCTGGGGAGTGCAGTCAGAGCTAAGCCCATGGCACCACTGGTGGCCTAGCTGCACAGGGGGAGGGGAGGGGGGGCGGGGGAAGAAGAGTGGGAAAGCAATAGTGGTAGGGGATTCGATAGAGGAACAGACAGGTGTGTCTATGGCGCAGAAGTGACTCCAGGATGGTATATTGCCTCCCTGGTGCCATGGGTCAAGGATGTCACTGAATGGCTGCAAGACATTCTGAGGGAAGAGGGTCATCAGCCAGAGGTCGTCCATATCGGTACCAACGATCTTGGTAGAAAGAGAGATGAGGTCCTGCAGGCAGATTTTAGGGAGTAGGGGGAGAGAGAGATTAAAAAGCAGGACCTCAAGGGTCTCCAGATTACTCCTGGTGCCATGTGCTAGTGAGTACAGATATAGGAGCAGATGAATGCTGGAGAGATGGTGCAGGAGGGAGTGCTTCAGATTCCTGAGGTAATGGGGTCGTTTCTGTGGAAACTGGGATCTGTACAAGCCGGACGGGTTGCACTGCAACAGAGCCGGGACCAGTATCCTCATGGGACGGTTTGCTAGTGCTGTTGCGGAGGGTTTAAACCAGCTTGGCAGGGGGATGAGAACCTGAGAGTAACTTCAGAAGGGAGAGAAGTAAAACTGGAATTGGAATGCAGAAAATTAGTAAGCGAGTTTGGAAGGCAGAGGAAACGAAGGCTAGAAAATAGACAACAAGGGAGTTTGGCAGTGCTAAGCGGTATATACTTCAATGCAAGGAGTCGAGGAAATAAGGCAGATGAGCTGAGGGCACAGATAGACACGTGGGAGTATGATATAGTTATTACTGAGACATTGCTGAAAGAAGGGCAGGAATGGCAACTCAACATTCATGGTTACAAGGTTTTAAGATTGAATAGAGAGAGGGATATAAAAGGGGGGGGGTCATTGCAGTATTGATTAAAGAAACAATTACAGCTGTGAGAAGGGATAATATGTTGGAAGAATCATCAAATGAGGCCATATGGGTTAAATTGAAGAACAAAAAAGGTGTGATCACACTGCTGGGAGTATACGATAGACCCCCAGTCAGAGGGACATCGAAGAGCAAATATGTAGGCAAATTTCTGAAGTGCAAAAACTATTGGGCAATAATAGGGGATTTCAACTACCCTAATATTAACTGGGATAGAATTAGTGTGAACGGTGTAGAGGGTGCAGAATTCCTAAAATGCATTCAGGAGAACTTTCTTAGCCAGTACGTAGCAAGCCCAACAAGGGAGGGGGGGGGGGTGCTGGACTTAGTTTTAGGGAATAAAGCTGGGCAGGTGGAAGGGGTATCAGTAGTAGAGTGTTTTGGTGCTAGTGATCATAATTCAGTTAGATTTAGGGTGGTTATGGAAAAAGACAAAGATAGACCAGGAATAAAAGTTCTCGATTTTGGGGGGGGGGGGGGAAAGCCAATTTTATTAAGCTGAGATGTGATTTAGTCAAAGTGGTCTGGAAACAGTTACTTGAAGGTAAATCAGTGTCCAAGCAGAGGGAGCCATTCAAGGGGAGATCTTGAGGGTTCAGAGCAAGTCTGTTCCCTTAAAGAAAAAGGGTGGGACGAACAAATCTGGATGTCAAGAGGCATACAGGGTAGGATAAAGAAATGAAGGGAAGCTCATAACAGATACCAAGGGCTCAATACTGCAGAACTCCAAGGAGCATAGAAAGTGCAGGGGTGAAATTAAAAAGGAAATTCGGAAAGCAAAGAGAGAGCATGAAAACATTTTGGCAAGTAAAATCAAGGAAAACCCAAATGTTTTATAAATACATAAAGAGCATTAGGACAACTAAAGAAAGAGTAGGACCATAATGGTAATGTGTGTGGAGGCTGAAGACATGGGTATGGTTCTTAATGAATACTTTGCGTCTGTTTTCACAAAAGAGAGGGGCGTTGCAGACATTGCAATCTGGGAGGAGGAGTGTGAAATAAACATATATTGAGAGAGGAAATTTGAAAGGTTTAGCAGCTTTGAAAGTGGTTAAATCCCCAGGCCCGAATGAAATGTATCCCAGGCTGTTCAGAGAAGCAAAAGAGGAAATAACAGAGGCTCTGACCACCATTTTCCAATATTCTCTGGCTACATATGTGGTACTTGAGGATTGCTAACATTGTACTGCTGTTTAAAAAGGGAGAAAGAGATGGACCAAGTAATTACAGGCCAGTCAGCCTAACCTTGGTGATGGGAAAACTATTGAAAAAAATTCTGAGGGACAGGATACATCTTCTTTTAGAAAGACATGGATTAATCAAGTACAGTCAACATGGATTTGTTAAAGGAAAGTAGTGTCTGACTAACTTGATTGAATTTTTTGAGGAGGTAACGAGGGTCAATGAGGGTAGTGTGTTTGATGTAGTGTATATGGATTTTAGCAAGGCTAAAGGTCCCACTTGGCAGACTGGTCATGAAAGTAAAAGCTCATGGGATCCAAAGCAAAGTGGCATGTTGGATCCAAAATTGGCTCAGAGGCAGGAAGCAAAGGGTAATGATTGATGGATATTTTTGTGACTGGAAGGTTGTTTCCAGTGGGGTGCTGCAGGGCTCTGAACTAGGTACCTTTTGTGGTATTTATCAATGATTTAGACTTGAATGTAGTGGGTATGATTAAGACGTTTGCAGATGATACAAACATTGGTCGTGTGTTGATAATGAGGAAGAAAGCTGTAGACTGCAGGAAGATATCAATGAACTGGTCAGGTGAGCAGCTAATGTAACCCCACTTTTTAAAAAAGGAGGGAGCGAGAAAACAGGGAATTATAGACTGGTTAGCCTGACATCGGTAGTGGGGAAAATGTTGGAATCAATTATTATAGATGAAATAGCAGCGCATTTGGAAAGCAGCGACAGGATCGGTCCAAGTCAGCATGGATTTATGAAAGGGAAATCATGCTTGACGAATCTTCTGGAATTTTTTGAGAATGTAACTAGTAGAGTGGACAAGGGAGAACCAGTGGATGTGGTGTATTTGGACTTTCAAAAGGCTTTTGACAAGGTCCCACACAAGAGATTGGTGTGCAAAGTCAAAGCGCATGGTATTGGGAGTAATGTAGTGATGTGGATAGAGAACTGGTTGGCAGACAGGAAGCAGAGAGTTGGGATAAACGGGTCCTTTTCAGAATGGCAGGCAGTGACTAGTGGAGTGCCGCAGGGCTCAGTGTTGGGTCCCCAGCTATTTACAATATACATAAAGATTTGGATGAAGGAATTAAGTGCAATATCTCCAAGTTTGCAGATGACACTAAACTGGGTGGCAGTGTGAGCTGTGAGGGGGATGCGAAGAGGCTGCAGGGTGACTTTGACAGGTTAGGTGAGTGGGCAAATGCATGGCAGATGCAGTATAATGTGGATAAATGTGAGGTTATCCACTTTGGGGGCAAAAACACAATGGCAGAATATTATCTGAATAGCGGCAGATTAGGAAAAGGGGAGGTGCAACTAGATCTGGGTGTCATGGTTCATCAGTCATTGAAGGTTGGCATGCAGGTACAACAGGCAGTGAAGAAGGCAAATGGTATATTGGCCTTCATAGCTAGGGGATTTGAGTATAGGAGCAGGGAGGTCTTACTGCAGTTGTACAGGGCCTTGGTGAGGCCTCACCTGGAATATTGTGTTCAGTTTTGGTCTCCGAATCTGAAGAAGGGCGTTCTTGCTATTGAGGGAGTGCAGCGAAGGTTCACCAGACTAATTCCAGGGATGGCTGGACTGTCATATGAGGATAGACTGGATCAAGTGGGCCTTTATTCACTGGAGTTTAGAAGGATGAGAGGGGATTTCATAGAAACGTATAAGATTCTGACGGTCCCACACAAGAGATTAGTGTGCAAAATTAAAGCGAATGGTATTGGGAGTAATGTATTAACGTGGATAGAGAATTGGTTGGCAGACAGGAAGCAAAGAGTAGGAATAAACTGGTCCTTTTCAGAATGGCAGGCAGTGACTAGTGGGGTACCACAAGGTTCAGTGCTGGGACCACAGCTATTTACAATATACATTTATGATTTAGACAAAAGAATTTGATGTAATATCTCCAAGTTTGCAGATGACACTAAGCTGGGTGGCAGTGTGATTGTGACAGGAAGGCAGAATATTATCTGAATGGTGACAGATTAGGGAAAGGGGAGGTGCAACGAGACCTGGGCATCATGGTACATCAGTCATTGAAAGTTGGCATGCAGGTACAGCAGGCGGTGAAGAAGGCAAATGGCATGTTGGCCTTCATATCGAGAGGAATTGAGTATAGGAGCAGGGAGGTCTTACTGCAGTTGTACAGGGCCTTGGTGAGGCCACACCTTGAACATTCTGTACAGTTTTGGTCTCTTAATCTGAGGAACGACATTCTTGCTATTAAGGGAGTGCACTAAAGGTTCACCAGACTGATTCCTGGGATGGCAGGACTGACATATGAAGAAAGATTGGATCGACTAGGCTTATATTCACGGATTTAGAAGAATGAGAGGGGATCTCATAGAAACATAAAATTCTGACGGGATTGGACAGGTTAGAGGCAGGAAGAATGTTCCCGATGTTAGGGAAGTCCAGAACCAGGAATCACAGCCCAAGGATAAGGGGTATGCCATTTAGGACCGAGATGAGGAGAAACTTCTTCACTCAGAGAATTGCGAACCTGTGGAATTCTCTATCACAGAAAGTTGTTGAGGCCAGTTCGTTGGATATATTCAAAAGGGAATTAGATGTGGCCCTTACGGCTAAAGGGATCAAGGGGTATGGAGCGAAATCAGGTAAGGGGTACTACAGTTGCATGATCAGCCATGATATTGAATGGTGGTGCAGGCTCGAAAGGCTGAATGGCCTACTCCTGCACCTATTTTCTATGTTTCTATGTGGGCAGAACAGTGGCAAATGGAATTCAATCTGGAGAAGTGAGAGATAATACATTTGGGGAGGGAAATGCCAGCAAAGGGAATACACAATAAATGGTAGGACACTCAGAAGTGTAGAGAAACAAAGAGTCCTTTGAATGCGTGTCCACAAATCCCTAAAGGTAGCAGGCTAGGTAGATAAGGTGCTTAAGAAGGCACACTGAATACATGTTTTTATTAGCCAAGGTATAGAAATAAAGAGCAGGGAGGTTATGCTTGTTCTGTATAAAACACTGGTTAGGTCACCGCTAGAGTACTGCGTGTAGTTTTGGTCACCCCATTGCAGGAAAGATGATATTCACTAGAGAGGATACAGAGGAAAATTACGAGGGTGTTGCCTGGACTGGAGAATTTTAGCTATGAAGAAAGATTGGATAGGCTGGGATTGATTTCTTAGGAGGCTGAGGGGAGACCTTATTGAGGTGTATAAAATTATGAAGGGCCTAGATAGAGTGGTTAGGAAGGACCTATGTCCCTTAGCAGAGGGGTCAACTACCAGGGAGCATAGATTTAAAGTAATTGGTAGGAGGTTTAGAGGGGAAATGTTTTCACCCAGAGGGTGGTGGGGGTCTGGAACTCACTGCCTGAAAGGGTGGTAGAGGCAGAAACCTTCACCACTTTTTTAAAAGTACTTCGATATGCACTTCAAGTGCCATAACCTACAAAGCTACGGACCAAGAGCTGGAAAGTGGGATTAGGCTGGATAGCTCTTTGTCGGCTGGCACAGACATGATGGGCCGAAATAGTGGCCTTCTGTATTGTAATTTCTATGATTCCATGAAAAGGGCTGTCCTGGAAACTTCTGCCTTATTATTGTTGGATAAATCCTGAATTGGGACAAAAGCAACTTGGATTGATTAATGGAAATTAATAGAACATGGCTTTAAACTTCAGATGCGGCTCCCAATATCCCTCACTGCCATGCTCCACCTCACAGTCAACAAGCTCCCCGCTGGAGTGGAACTAAACTACAGAACCAGTGGGAACCTGTTCAACCTGCCCAGCGGAGCCGATCAAGTGTGGTCAGTGCTTCAATGCTGGGGATGTTGGCCAGGCCAGGTCCAAGACCACCCCAACCTCTGTCGTCGAGCTACAGTACACGGACGACAACTGCGTCTGCGCACATACAGAAGCTGAACTCCAGGACATAGTCGACATATTTACTGAGGGAGGACAGACGCACCAACATTAGCATCCTCGGCCAGGCCAACATCCCCAGTATTGAAGCACTGGCCACACTTGATCGGCTCCGCAGGCCACATTGTCCACATGCCAGACACGAGACTCCCAAAGCAAGCGCTCTACTCGGAACTCCTTCACGGCAAACGAGCCAAAGGTGGGCAGAGGAAATGTTGCAAGGACACCCTCAAAGCTTCCCTGATGACACCTGTCCCCACTGAGACTACCCTAAGTGGAGGTAGTGCATCCGGGAGGGCGCTGAGCTCCTTGAGTCTCATTGCCAAGAGCATGCAAAAATCAAGCGCAGGCAGCGGAAAGAGCGCGCGGCAAACCTGTCCCACCCTCCCTTACCCTCAACGGCTATCTGTCCCACCTGTGATGGGGATTGTGGTTCTCGTATTGGACTGTTCAGCCAATTAAGGACTCATTAAGAGTGGAAACGAGTCTTCCTCTATTTGAGTGACTGCCTACGATGATGATGATGATGATGTATTGTGTACCTCTTTGGCCAATAAGGCAAAAAAAAGCATGACGCCTTCTGACTGACCAATATTAAATAGTGTGAGTATTAATATTGTAATTTACTAGTTGCATTTCATGATTCTGTCCCTTCACTCCTGGACAAGCAGATGTTTGAATTTAAATAGTTATGTGTTGGAACATCTATAAACGATGAACAACACCAGAATCCAATGGAATTCATTTATCAAAGATTCCAAAAGTAATTGGTATAAAATGTTTTGGTAGAACCAATGAAGGGAATGCTTTTCCATAGTATTGAATGCTGAAGTACAGGATCTCTGGACTGCAAGAAACCACAAACTTTATGCCACCAAGAATGGGCAAATTGAATTGGGGGCAGAATGAGATTGCAATCTCAAATTGGAGGCAATAAAAACTTCATATCGATTCAACACACCAAGTTTTCCAGGTTTGGAGAAGGTTCTTTTAAAGCTCACCAACCACCTCAGCTTATAATTTGTAGTGCTATAAATTTGGCAAGGGGACCAGAAAACCAAGGGAGCAACTTGATTGCCATTATGGGAAATTATAAATTACATGTCTTGTACAGAATGGACAAATTATGCTATTGAAGTTATTTCCCTCTGCGTGCTTGCCCCACTACACATTCATCGTGTGTAAACTAAACAGTAAGCGTGACTAAACTAGCCCTTCATGGTTGTCTGATTCTGTTGTCATTTGATATCCATATCCTTTCTAATGGGTGTTACTAAGTAAAGCTGGTACTCAAGATTCATAGTGTCTCAGTAGAAGTCTTAAGGAAGCTCTGAAGTCTAGCAGAAATGGGGATGACACCATTTTGCTCTAATTCACTGTTTCCTCGAGACTCTCTTTTGGATACTGTGGACTCCTCCTGAGAATCTCCAGTGCCACTGGCTAGCAATTTAGGAACAGAGAATGGTGGCCAATGTGTATCCTCCTTAGCCTAGTGATATTGCAGCTAGTTCTTGTGATTGCCTGAGGGCAGTGAACTTAGCACCGAAGCGTTGATCCTGGGCCTTTGTTAATCTGTATGACATGGTAGCATGTAGTGATTTTCCCAATGAGCTATCGGACAATGTTAAACATTTTGTTCAAAAGTAAAAAGCTGCTTTCTGAACACCTACCCAATTTGCACTACCTCCGCTTTCCATAGCATTTGCATTTTTTCCACATTTGTTTTTAAACGTGTAAGCAAACTCGTATCAAATTACTGTGACATATAGTTAGTTCCCATAGCATGTAGGTTGCAGATTATAACATGACAGTTTTTCAGATGAATATCTTAATCAGCTATGACCATCGCAGCCCCCATCCCAGATTTTAATATTTGTGAAGCTGTTTTGAACAGTCTGTAATGCATTATCATAAAACTCAACAATCATAGTTTTACAATTGTGCTGTGCAGGAAGGGTGTCCAAATTCTGACCATGGGCTGTCTGTGATCCGTGAGTTCTTTCAATCTGCACCACCTCCTAGCCTCCTGAGCACCGTTCACTCTCCTTATTTAACCCTTTACCTCGCATTCACTTCTTCCCTGCCATTCTACCCTACATCAACTAATGATCCAAAACTTGGCTGCCCATGTCCTAACTCGCACCAAGTCCCGCTCACCCACCACCCCTGTGCTCGCTGACCTACATTGGCTTCCGGTTAAACAGCGCCTCGATCTCAAAATTATTTTCAAATCTCTCCATGGCCTCGCTCCTCCCTATCATTCTACCCTCTTGAGCATCCCTCAACCATTGGTGGCCGTGCCTTCTGTTGCCTAGGCCCCAAGCTCTGGAACTCCCTGCCTAAACGTCTCCGCCTCTCTACCTCTCTCCTCCTTCAAGACGCTCCTTGGTAGCGAGGTAAAGGGTTAAATAAAGAGAGCTTCAGAATGTAGGGCAGAGGTAGCAGATGCCTCAGCCACCGATAGTAGAGTGCTCAGGAGGCTGCAGTTGTCAGACCAAAGAGCAGAGACTATGAAATTGGTTGTGGTGCAAATTGACAGATCTGTTTTAAGGAGCATCTTGAAGGATTAAAGAGAGGTAAAGAAGCAGAGCGGTTTAGGCAGGGAGTTCCAGAGCTTGGGGCCCAGGTTTTTGGTCACCTGCGCTAATTTCTACTTATGTGGCTCGGTGTCAAATTTTTATCGCATAATACTCCTGTGAAGCGCCTTGGGACATTTCGGTACGTTAAAGGCGCTATATAAATACAAGTTGTTGTTGCCTTCAAAAGCATTTCTTCAGTAATCAGCCCAAATCATCATCATCTCAGTGTGCGAATCTGAAGGACCGGAGACATTTTCTATGTTAAAGTTACTTTTAAAATGCCAGTTATCTTTGTTTACTCCTAGCAGTAATTGTTGCTCTGCATTATATGACCATCAAAGACAAAATGCTCGCATGCTCCTGCTGTTAAAATCTCCTGTTTTGGCACTGTTACCCTTCTTTGGAGGTAGAAAATCTCTTGCCCTGAAGTTGCAGGCTTCCTGTGTCCAAAGTGATGATGTGGGCGTTATGCCCCCAGATCACTGCTGATACAATGCCTGGCTGGCCCACCAGAGACATCCAGGAACGGTGCAGAGTGGGCTTCCCATCGAATATTCTGCAAGGTGTCAACTGACTTCAGCTTAGACTCTCCCTACAGCAGTGCAGCTGAGATTAGGATTTATCAACGAGCAGACGATGACGACGAAATTCAACACCGCCTCCAGTGCGCCAGTGCAGCCTTCGGCCGCCTGAGAAAAAGTGTGTTTGAAGATCAGGCCCTCAAATCTACCACCAAACTCATGGCCTACAGGGCTGTAGTAATACCCGCCCTCCTATACAGCTCCGAGACATGGACCATGTACAGTAGACACCTCAAGTCGCTGGAGAAATACCACCAACGATGTCTCTGCAAGATCCTGCAAATCCCCTGGGAGGACAGACGCACCAACGTTAGCGTCCTCGACCAGGTCAACATTCCCAGCATTGAAGCACTGACCACACTTGATCAGCTCCACTGGGCAGGCCACATTGTGCGCGTGTCAGACACTAGACTCCTAAAGCAAGCGCTCTACTCTGAACTCCTTCACGGCAAACGGGCCAAAGGTGGGCAGAGGAAACGTTACAAGGATAACCTCAAAGCCTCCCTGATAAAGTGCAACATCCCCACTGATACCTGGGAGTCCCTGGCCAAAGACCGCCCTAAGTGGAGGAAGTGCATCCGGGAGGGCGCTGAGCACCTCGAGTCTCATCGCCGATAGCATGCAGAAACAAAGTGCAGGCAGCGGAAGGAGCGTGCAACAAACCTGTCCCACCCACCCTTTCCCTCAACGACTATCTGTCCCACCTGTGACCGGGACTGTGGTTCTCGTATTGGACTGTTCAGCCACCTAAGGACTCATTTTTAGAGTGGAAGCAAGTCTTCCTCGATTCCGAGGGGCTGCCTATGATGATGATGATGATAATAAATGAAGCAAATCAAACTGTGCCCAATGCCACAACATAATCATCAAAGTTCATATCTTAGTCATTGGTGTCAGGAATCAACTTTCCCATGATAAATTCGTATGCCCACAATTATAATAGAAATCTGTTAGACTACTTGCGCACTCACCGAGGCTCTGCCGTGGTGTCACAGGTGAGAGACCCTAATTACAATGTGACAAGTTGACGTAGAAAGTTCCCATTATAAACGGGGACAGAAGAATTGATATGAAGAAAGACTGGATCGACTAGGCTTATATTCACTGGAATGTAGAAGAATGAGAGGGGATCTCATGGAAACATGTAGAATTCTGATGGGATTGGACAGGTTTTATGCAGGAAGAATGTTCCCGATGTTAGGGAAGTCCAGAACCAGGAGTCACAGTCTAAGGATAAGGGGTAAGCCATTTAGGACTGAGATGAGGAGAAACTTCTTCACTCAGAGAATTGTGAACCTGTGGAATTCTCTCTCTACCACAAAGTTGTTGAGGCCAGTTCATTAGATATATTCAAAAGGAGTTAGATGTGGCCCTTACAGCTAAAGGGATCAAGGGGTATGGCAAGAAAGCAGGAATGGGGTGCTGAAGTTGCATGATCATATTGAATGGTGGTGCAGGTTCGAAGGGCCGAATCGCCTACTCCTGCACCTATTTTCTATGTTTCTATGAAATATAATCTATGTTTTTAAAATGGGTAATGAATTGCATCCACATACCTTGGTCCAATTAGCCCCCACCTTCGAACCCCATTTCATCTGAAGACTATATTTAGTCTTGACTTCCTGTGTATAATGCTACAGGTGATTTACTAGTTGATATAGGCCCAAAATTTGCGGTCTGCGGCGAAGCAAAGGCGTTCGCCACTGGCTCCGAAGAAAACTGCCCACAAAGATTTTGTGATCTCTTTGTGGTGAGTAGTTTGCCTTTCTCGATGTACAGTGTAAATGAGATCAGTGTCGTACAGTCGTAATTTCAAAGCGCAGCCAGTGTTGGAGCAGTGAATGACAGACTGCAACTTGAGGATTTCCACGTCACGATGTGCATGCGCTACATGCTGAAGTTGCGGTCAGTTTCAAAGGGTTAATAACGGCGAACGTTGTTGGCTTGCTGTTATTACCCACCACAGATTCTGTGCTATAGTCTTGCACGTAGCATGCAGTTCCTCTAAGTGTCACACTTGTTTCTTGCCCCTTCCTTTCCCCTGGCCCCCGTCACACTTTGTTGATAACGCCCGTTAAAACAGTGCATCCTCAAATTCACTGTGGTGGGAGCTCTGCTAATCTATTTCATTATTTGTAGATATGACAATCGAACAACACCAGACCGTTTTCAACACGCAGGAAAACACTCTTTCCTGCTGCCCCCCACCACCCCCTCTGCTATTTGTAGTTTTGTCAACAGAGTGATGCAATTCTTGTTCAAAAGAACATCACATTACTTGCATGTGACATTATTGCAACAAGTCCTCTTGGATAACCTCTGGCCAACAAACTATATAAATAACAAAGTTAGCCTGACATGAAAATAGTGGCAATAATCTCCCATGTTTACAGCTTTTAAAACTATTTTCAAGCTTGGCTAGCTTCTGTTGAATGGAAGCCACAATTTCAACATTTAATAGCGTTCAAAATTATTGAATATAATCTGCAGTTTTTACTAGTATGTAGTTAGACATCGTAGAAATTAAAAACAGATCCATAAGGCTATTCCAAAGAAAGATTGGCAAAGAGCCCATTGTCCTTTCTGGCAGATGGATTATTGCATTGTGAGATGCATTCTTTGCCACATTTGATTAAGGCAGTGTGGTAGCTCAGTTCATTTGCATTCAAATTCCAATCACAGCCAGACCATTCGAAGCAATAAATGGAAACTGCTCAGATCCCGAAAGGCAAGCCTCGAAGCTAGGCTGCTGGTGAGGAGAATCTGCGCCTAGGTGTGAATAAAAGCCAGAAAATAAGAAAAGCACCTAAGTTAGCATTTCAGGTCAAGGACCTAGGTCCTATTGTACTGGCCGGGATCAAAGGGAAGACAATTGGTTTCTGATAGGTCATCAACCTGAAGTTAACTCTCTATTGCTAAGCCCGTGTGGTGGCCGGTGTGCAATGGCCGCCCCAAGTTAAGAGAACTCACGCACAGGCATCTTCCACTCTTCAAAATGAAGTTCGGGACCTGGAACGTCAGGACCCTCGTGGACAATCCCAACAGCGACAGACCGGAACACCACACTGCTCTTGTTGCCTGGGAGCTTTAGACGCTTTGATGTCGACATTACTGCCCTAAGCGAGACCCGGTGGGCAGGGGAAGGCCAACTTAAAGAACAAGGTGGAGTTTACACATTTTTCAGAGGAAAAACGGCGCCTCCATGGAGTTGGCTTCGCTATCAATAACGAGCTGGTCGACCGCCTCAGGGACTCCCCCTGCGGGATTAGCGAACGCCTCATGACTCTCCGGCTCACCCTATCTCAGAACCAGTGTGTCACAGTTATCAGCGCGGACGCCCCAACACTCGACGCAACAGATGAGGCCAAAGAGGCATTCTACTCCAGCCTCGAACAATCCCTGTCCCGAGTCCCTACGATGACAAGCTGATCCTCCTCGCCGACTTCAACGCCAGAGTCGGTAAGGACACTGACCTCTGGGGAGGTGTGATCGGCAGAGAGGGAGTAGGGCAAACCATCTCCAGCGGTACCCTGCTCCTGACAAAATGCCTAGAACACAACCTTGTCCCTCTGATGGAACAAGGTGTTGGTGGTGACAAGTACAAGGCATCATGGCAACACCCTCGCTCCAAACACTGGCACCTGCTCGACTATGTCATTGTTCGAGCGAGGAATCGCAAGGACGTGCGCATCACCGCCTAATCCGTTCCGTCATCAACATTAACATAGCCCCAAAGTGACAACAGCAGCAGAAGCAATGCCGCAGGGACAGTCAAAGACCCAGGTAAGAGAACCCTATGCAGCTAGCGCCTCACTGCCAACCTGGCGACCCTCGATGACCCCGAGACGCTTGGTCTGCCCTCCAGGCCACCATAACCAGTGCCTGCGAAGAGACGCTTGGTCACAACCAGGAAGCACCAGAACTGGTTTGATGAGAATGACCAGGAGATCCAGGAGCTAATAAACCGCAAGCGCAGGACCTTTCTGAATTTAAAGCAACAGCTCCACTCTGGAGCAGCAAAGCAGCTCCACAGGTGGCTGAAGCCGAGGTTCAACAAAAACCCGCGACCTAAATAAATGGTGGGTGGAGAAAGCACAGGAGGTCCAGCAGCTGGCCGATCGCCATGACATGCAAGGATTCTTCACCGCAGTCAAGTCCACCTATGGCCCAAGCACCCAAGGCCCCACCCACTGCTGGCCAAGAACGGGGAGACACTCATCAAGGACACCGAGGCAGGCAGGGCCCGCTGGAAGGAGCACCTCGAAGATCTCCTTAATCGAGAGTCTGCCATTGACACGAGTGACCTCGACTCCATCCCGCAGGATGCTACCCGCCACCATCTCCGTAAAACCCCAACCCTGCACAAGGTAGAAAAGGCCACCTATCGGCTCAAGAGCAAGGCATCAGGGAGCAGATGGAATCCCCGCTGAGGCACTAAAGTATGGCGGAGAGGCATGTTTGGCTTGAATGCATAACCTCATCTCTCCCATCTGGAAGGAGGAATGCATGCTTGGAGATCTGAGATGCCGTAATCGTGACCATCTTTAAAAAAAAAGGGGGGACAAGTCCGACTGCGGCAACTACAGAGGAATCTCCCTGTTGTTGGCCACTGGGAAAGTCATTGCTAGAATCCTCCTCAACCGTTTTCTCCCTGTGGCTGAGGAGCTCCTCCCAGAGTCACCGTGCGGATTCCGTCCGCTACGGGGTACAACGGACATGATCTTCACGGCGCAACAACTGCAAGAGAAATTCAGGGAATTTCACCAATCCTTGTACGTGGCCGCCTTTGACCTCACAAAGGCCGTTGACACTGTTAACCGTGAGGGAAAATGGAGCGTCCTCCTCCGTTTCAGTTGCGCCCAAAAGTTTGTCACCATCCTCTGCCTGCTCGATAACAACATGCAAGCCATGATCCTGACCAACGGATCCACCACGGACCCAATCTACGTCCAGACCGGGATCAAGCAGGGCTACGTCATTGCGCCAGCCCTCTTCTTGATTTTCCTCGCAGCAGCGCTCCATCTCCATCTCAACAAGCTCCCTGCTGGAGTGGAACTAAACTATAGAACCAGTGGGAACCTGTTCAACCTTCGTCGCCTCCAGGCTAGATCCAAGACCATCCCATCCTCTGTCGTCAAACTACAGTACGGGGACGACGCTTGCGTCTGCACACATTGAGGCTGAACTCCAAGCCATCGTCAACATCTTCACCAAGGCGTACGGAAGCATAGGCCTAACACTAAACATCCGTAATACAAAGGTCCTCCACCAGCCTGACCCCACCACACAGCACTGCTGCCCGCCCCCCTCCCCCCGCCCCAGTCATCAAAATCCACAGCGCAGCCTTGGACAACGTGGACCACTTTCCATACCTCAGGAGCCTACTATCAGCAAGGGCAGACATCGATGACGAGGTCCAACACCGCCTCCAGTGCGCCAGCGCAGCCTTTGTTCGTGGATCAGGCCCTCAAATCTGGCACCAAGCTTATGGTCTACAGGGCAGTAGTGATACCCGCCCTCCCATATGGCTCAGAGACGTGGACCATATACAGCAGACACCTCAAATCGCTGGAGAAATACCATCAGCGCTGCCTCCGCAAGATCCTGCAAATCCACTGGGAGGATAGAAGCACCAACGTTAGTGTTCTCGCTCAGGCCAACATTCCCAGCATCAAAGCACTGACCACACTCGACCAGCTCCGTTGGGTGGGCCACATTGTTTGCATGCCCGACAGAAGACTCCCAATGCAAGCGCTCTACTCTGAACTCCTACACGGCAAGCGAGTCCCAGGTGGGCAGAGGAAACGTTTCAAAGCCTCCTTTTATAAAGTGCAACATCCCCACCCACACCTGGGAGTCCCTGGCCAACAAGCGCCCTAAGTGGAGGAAGAGCATCCGGGAGGGCGCTGAGCACCTCGAGTCTCGTCGCCGACAGCATACAGAAAAAAAGCGCAGGCAGCGGAAGGAGTGTGCGACAAACCGGACTCCCCAGCCATTCTTTCCTTCAACGACTGTCTGTCCCACCTATGGCCGAGATTGTAATTCCCAAATTGGACTGTACAGTTACCTGAGAAACTCAGTTTTAAAGTGGAAGCAAGTCTTCCTCGATTTCAAGGGATTGCCGATGATTATGAGTATTTCCAGCATTTTCGGTTTTTTCAGACTTCCGGAATCCGCAGTATTTTGTTTTTGTAAAAAAAAACTGTCTTTTGTAACCATTGAAAAAGTTTCCCATCTGCTATTTTGTTTTTCTCCATCCCCCCCACCCCCTTACTGCACATCATGGGGAATCTAAAGAGGAGGTGGAATTTATAGTGTCAGCATAAAAAATATGAAAAGGAAGCTTTCGCATAGCTCATTCAAGCCCTACAGACATAAAGGGAATGTTTTGAAATACATGTCCAAACCAACCCCAAGGAAATGCATGATTTTTTGTGCAATTATGGTTTTGAAATGGAGGAGAATTTTGATTGAACATATTCCACTAATCCACAGTGCTCCAGTAAACAATGGGCGGAAATGTCATAACAAACAAAATACAGATGACAAAGAAACTGAAAAGGCTGGAAATATAGAGCAGGTCTGTCAGCATCTGTAAATAAAATTGGTTAACACTTTGAGTCTGAACCCTTTGTTGGAACTGTCCAAAGAACAATCCATGCTTGAAATGTTTGAGAGAGAATGCTCACGGATGTGCACATATCTGTACTACGCTATTTCTTAAGAATGTCAAACTATTGCATATTTTTGTTGAATTATTAACTAGTTATTGGTTTAAGCTGTGGGTGCGTGAAGTGTCACTGTGTTTTGCAGTATTTTATCCGTTACAGAAGCAATAGTTATTATGCTGAACTACTTTCTATAATTTCTTGGGGTCAAATTCAAATGCTAGTTCAATATTTTCCTCCTGGAGCAAGAGGCCCACTGTCTGCTGTTTATAGTGGAACCATCAATGTATTGATAATGAACCAGCATTAAGATCTTGCAATAAGTAGTGAATAATGGAAACCTTTATATAAAAGCAGAAAATGCTGGGAATGCTCGGCAAATCCGGCAACATCTGTGGAGAGAGAAATAGGATTAATGTTTCAGGTCAATGACCTTCCATCAGATGGAAATTGTTTCCCTCCCTGTCCCCATTAGTCTGATGTGTTGAGTTGAGGTACAGCAGGTTATCCCTTCAGATACATGAAACTTCTCCAGCACCTAAATGGGGATTATTGCTTAATTCGGGCACCTGCCAACTATAACCGAAAACACACAATTTACGTTAAAATGGCTCTCGTTATGCTCTTGGGTTTTTACACTAGATCTTTTCCCTGGTTTCGGTATCATTGGCATCTCTGTAAGCGGACATTGCATTCTCCACAAATCACCATGTGGCTTTAGTAAATGTAAGGGTCAAACCGGAGAGCGCTCGTCATTGTTCACCAGGTCAGTGCAATATATCACATGCTGCCACATGATTTCTTCATCTTTGGCAGCGTAAGAATATCAGCTGGGTTCTGCTCCTGCAGGAACCGGCCCTTTCTGCCCATGAAAGTGAATAGTTGTATTAAGGACAGACATAAGTAGGCCTGGCGATAGACTTTTTCAGACTATGGCTCAGGCTATATTAAACATTACATAGGAAAAATGAACAGTAATCAATGAAAACCTGATATTTACAGTAATTGCAAACTTATTAGAGCATAAGAACATAAGAAATAGGAGCAGGAATAAGCCATATGGCCCCTCGAGCCTGCCCCGCCATCTAATACGATCATGGCTGATCCGATCATGGACTCTGGTCCACTTCCCTGCCCGCTCCCCATAACCCCTTATCGGTTATTAGTCTCCTCAATGTTAAGACTGCAACCCTCCTGCTGCAATTGTGCTCAACAATAAACTGACAATTTAAATATGGTTCTTTACTTCTTACAAGGTTATTAGTTACCACAGAGTTTTCTGTCTAGCCCTGTGTTCAGAATGGTTCCATTCTTATCTATCTAGTTGGAGCCTGAGAATCACCTGCAATGGCTTCTCTTTCCCCCTCCCACGCCGTTACCTGTCGAGTCTCCCAGGATCTATCCTTGGCCTCCTCCTGTTTCTCATCTGCATGCTGCCCCTCACCGACACCATCCAAAAACACACGGTCAAGTTCCACATGGACGCTGATGACACCCAGCTCGACCTCTCTCGACCCCTCCACTGTCTCCTAAATTGTTAGACTGCTTGCCTGACATCCAGTATTGGATGAACAGAATTGTCTTTGGTCCCTGCCACAAACTCTGTTCTCTAGTCACCGACTCCCATCCTTTTCCCTGGCAACTGTGTGAGGCTGAACCCGACTGTTCACAACCTTGGTGTTGTATTTGCCCCAGAGATGAGTTTCCGACCACATCTGCGCCATCACCTGAGACTGCCGACTTCCACGTCCGTAATATTGCCCCGACTCTGCCCCTGCCTCAGCTCATCTTCTGCTGAAACCCTCACTCCCGGCTGGCCTCCCATCTTCCACCCTCCATAAATTTGAGCTCATCCCAAAACTCTGCTGCCCGTATCTAAACTCGTACAAAGTCCCGTTCACCCATCACCCCTGTCCTTGCTGATCTATATTGGCTCCCAGTTGAGCAACGCCTCGACTTTAAAATTCTCGTTCTTTGTTTTCAAGTCCCTCCATGGCCTCTCCCATCTCTATCACTGTAAGCTCCTCCGGCCCTACAACCCTCTGTGATATCTACACTCCTCCAATTCTGGCCTCTTGCGCATCCTCTATTTCAATCGCTCCACCATTGGCGCTGTGCCTTCAGCTGCCTGGGCCCTAAGCTTTGAAATTCCCTCCCTAAACCTCTACACCCCTCTACCTCTTTTTTCCCCCTTTTCGATGCTCCTTAAAAACCTACTTCTTTCATCTGCCCTAATATCATTTTATGTGGCTTGGTGTCAAATTTTGTTTGACAACCCTACTGTAAAGCGCCTTGGGATGTTTTACTATGTTAAAGATGCTATATAATTATAAGTTGTTATTTCTCTGCTGGGTTCCAGCTGACTGTGACTCCCACAATGTAACTCCACATTCATTTGGAGCTATCACAAAAGCCATTAAAAGTGGATTCCTCAACCATACTGTAAAGTCCTGTCCCCTCAGTACAGATTCACACGAGGCATGTAGTGAAGTCAAGGTCACTCTGGACCTGCACCTTTATTTCACAGCTCTGGAATGCTGCATTTGCCTGAGACCTGTCCTTATATACCGTCTCTTGCAAGTGCACCCCTGGTGGTAAGGTATGCTGGTGGTTACAGGTCATATCTTATTACAGTCATGTATAGCATGTTAGGATACAGTTATATATAATAATGTAAGATACATGACATCACCCTCCCCCAAGGTCTTATTGTCTTTATAGGTTCAATCTCTCAGGTGGTCTACGCTCTCGCGTGGAGCGTCTGAGTTGTGGTTCAGTTGTTTGCCTTGGTGTCTGTTTTTCTTTGGGTGTGGTTGCTGATATCTCGCCTGGGCTGTCTGTTTCGATCGGTGTGATTGTTGTTGACTCGCCTGGGCTGTCTGTTGGGATTGCCCTTTCCTCAGGTTGTTCCCTCTGTCTGTCCACCAGGTGTGGTGCGAGTTCCACATTGTAGTCTGCCTCTGGTTCTGCAGTGTTATTGGTAAATCTGCTTTTGACTTGGTCTACATGCCTCCGGCAGGTTTTGCCATCGTCCATTTGTACTACCAGTAGCCTTTTTCCTTCCTTGCCCGTTACTGTCCCTGCAAGCCGTTTGGGACCCCTGCCATAGTTTAGTACAAACACTTTGTCCCCTATCTCATTCCATCTCCCCCTCGAATTTATGTCCTGGTACTCAGTCAGCTTACGGCGCTTTGCCTCAATGATTTCGTGCATGTCTGGGAGGATTAATGAGAGTCTTGTCCTTTTCATCAACAGTTGCGCGGGGGGGATCCCAGTCAGTGACTGCGGACGAGATCTGTATGTCAGCAGCAGTCGCGACAGGCGACCCTGCAGCGTGGGACCTTGGATTTTAAGCATGCCTTGTTTAATGATTTGCACTGCTCTCTCCGCCTGGCCGTTGGAGGCCGGCTTGAACGGTGCCGTCTTGACATGATTTATGCCGTGGTCAATTATAAAGTCTTGGAATTCTGCGCTGGTGAAGCACGGACCATTGTCACTGACCAATATGTCAGGGATTCCGTGCGTTGCAAAAATGGTTGCGAGGCTCTCCACAGTGGTGGAGGTTGTGCTCGAGTTTAAAATGGTGCATTCGATCCACTTTGAAAATGCATCTACAACTACGAGGAACATTTTGCCCATGAATGGGCCCGCATAGTCTACGTGCACCCGCGACCATGGTTTGGTAGGCCAGGGGCTCAGTGGAGCCTCCCTGGGGGCATTGCTGAGTTGGGCACAAATGGTGCACGTTCGGACGCAGAGCTCCAAGTCTGCGTCAATACCAGGCCACCAGACGTGGGATCTGGCTATGGCCTTCATGAGAACGATCCCCGGGTGCTCGCGGTGGAGCTCCCGGACAAATGCCTCTATGCCTCGCAGAGGCATGACCACTCGGCTGCCCCACATCAGGCAGTCTGCTTGTAGTGATAGCTCATGCATGCGCCTGTGAAAGGGTTTTAATTCCTCGGGGCAGGCATCGCAAGCCTCTGCCCAGTCACCGGTTAGGACACATCTTTTTACTAAGGATAACGAGGGGACGCTGGCCGTCCAGGCTCTGATTTGGCGAGCCATTATGGGCGAACCTGTGGACTCAAAGGCATTGATTGCCATGACTATCTCACAGTCCTGTTCGTCAGACCATTCCGTAGTCGCCAGAGGTAGCCTGCTGAGCGCGTCGGCACAGTTGTCTGTGCCTTATGGTATAGTCGTAGGATGCCAGCATGAGTGCCCACCGTTGAATTCGCGCCGAGGCGTTGGCATTTAGTGCCTTGCTCTCGGATAGGAGGGAGGTGAGGGGCTTGTGGTCGGTTTCTAACGCGTACTTGGCCCCGAAAAGGTATTGGTGCATCTTTTTGACACCGTACACGCACGCGAGCGCCTCCTTCTCTACCATTCCGTACCCGCGCTCTGCCCGCGAAAGTGATCTGGAGGCATAATTTGTAATTTGTTATTTGCCCGCACTATTGACATGTTGCAAAATGCACCCGACCCCATACGCTGATGCATCGCATGTGAGAACTAAATTTTTACTTGGGTCAAAGAAAGTCAAAACACTGTTGGAACACAGAAGGTTGCGTGCCTTATTGAAGGCGCGTTCCTGGGCGTCCCCACAAAACCAATTGCACCCCTTCCTGAGTAGCACATGGAGAGGCTCCAGCAGCGTGCTTAAGTTCTGCATAAATTCCCAAAGTTGGCATGCAGGTACAGCAGGCGGTTAAGAAAGCAAATGGCATGTTGGCCTTCATAGCGAGGGGATTTGAGTACAGGGGCAGGGAGGTGTTGCTACAGTTGTACAGGGCCTTGGTGAGGCCACACCTGGAGTATTGTGTACAGTTTTGGTCTCCTAACCTGAGGAAGGACATTCTTGCTATTGAGGGAGTGCAGCGAAGGTTCACCAGACTGATTCCCGGGATGGCGGGACTGACCTATCAAGAAAGACTGGATCAACTGGGCTTGTATTCACTGGAGTTCAGAAGAATGAGAGGGGACCTCATAGAAACGTTTAAAATTCTGATGGGTTTAGACAGGTTAGATGCAGGAAGAATGTTCCCAATGTTGGGGAAGTCCAGAACCAGGGGTCACAGTCTAAGGATAAAGAGATGAGGAGAAACTTCTTCACCCAGAGAGTGGTGAACCTGTGGAATTCTCTACCACAGAAAGTTGTTGAGGCCAATTCACTAAATATATTCAAAAAGGAGTTAGATGTAGTCCTTACTACTAGGGGGATCAAGGGGTATGGCAAGAAAGCAGGAATGGGGTACTGAAGTTGCATGTTCAGCCATGAACTCATTGAATGGTGGTGCAGGCTAGAAGGGCCAAATGGCCTACTCCTGCACCTATTTTCTATGTTTCTATGTTTCTAAGTAATTGAGTAGCCCGAGAAAGGCGCGCAGTTCTGAGACATTCCCGAGCCTGGGTGCCAGGCGAATTGCTTCTGTTTTGGACTCTGTTGGGCGGATTCCATCAGCGGCAATCCTTCTGCCCAAAAGTTCAACCTCTGGTGCAAGAAACAGGCACTTGGATTTCTTGACTTGTAGGCCTACCTGATCCAACCGCTTTAGTACTTCCTCCAAATTACGGAGATGGGAGTCGGTGTCCCTGCCCGTGATAAGTATGTCGTCTTGAAATACAACCGTCCCCGGGATGGACTTGAGCAGACGCTCTATGTTGTGCTGGAATATGGCAGCTGCCGACCTGATGCCGAATGGGCATCAATTGTACATGAAAAGGCCTCTGTGTGTTGATGGTGGTGAGTAGCTTGGATTCCTCGGTCAATTCTTGCCTCATATACGCAGATGTGAGGTCTAATTTTGAGAAAAGTTTACCTCCAGCCAATGTGGCAAATAAGTCCTCCGCTCTGGGCAGCGGGTACTGGTCCTGTAGGGAGACTCTGTTTATGGTAGATTTGTAGTCCCCACAGATTCGTATGGATCCATCAGGCTTCATGACTGGGACGATGGGACTTGCCCAGTCGCTAAATTCCACAGGTGATATAATGCCTTCCCGCAGAAGCCTGTCTAGTTTGTGTTCAATCTTTTCCCTCATCACATAGGGTACAGCTCTGGCCTTGTGATGGACCAGTCTAGCATCCTGTGTGATGTAGATTTTGACTTTGGCCCCTTTGAAAGTGCCCACACTTGGCTGAAAGAGATGTTCAAATCGCTTTAGAACTGTTGAGCAGGAGGTCTGTTCCTCTAATGACATGGCATGGACATCATCCATTTCCAGTTTAGTTTTGCCAGCCAGCTTCTCCCCAGCAGTGCTGGGGGGTCTCCGGGGACAATCCACAGGGGAAGTCGGTTCACTGTCCCTTTGTGTGTGACAGAGAGCATGGTGCTGCCGAGGACTGGTACAATTTCTTTGGTATAGGTCCTTAGTTTGGTGTCGACCCTTGTGAGTTTTGGTCTGTCTCTTTTATGCGGCCACAGTTGTTCAAATTGTTGAGCGCCCATGAGAGATTGACTCGCTCCCGTATCCAGCTCCATGTTGACAGATATCCCGTTGAGTAGGACCCTCATCATTATAAGAGGCATCCTGTTGTAGGAGCAGCGGCCATTGATCGTGTTGACCTGCTGTACATCGGTGTCCCGGGTACTGTCCCCACCATCTTCTGGTCCGCTTTCCGACCCATCCGATTCGTATACTAGCAGAGCTGCCGTTTTCTTGTACATGCAGGCCAAATGCCCTGTATATTCACAATTTCTGCAAACAGCCTGTTGAAATCGACATCCCCTTGACGAGTGCCCACCCCCACACCTCCAGCACAGACCTGTTCCATTGTTCAAAGTGTTCCCAAAGAATGAGCTGCGTCTGGCTGATCTCTCTTGAGCTTCTCTCAGTTTGTAGTTGATTGCTCGCATTGTGGGTTGATGAGGCGTGAACGGCTGTTCCTGTGGCCCTTGATGGCTTCTGCCTGCTGTCGAGAGCCTGTTCTCCCGGTTTGTCTGTGTGTGGGGGTAGCAGCTTGTTTAGTGCTGTGAACTTCTTGTTCCGATATTTCGTTAGTTGTCGTACCTGCATTGTAAATCAATCTCGTTTCTTCTTCCCCTACCAAGAATGTCTGTGCAACCAGTGCTGCTGCCTCTAAGGTCAGGTTCTTGGTCTCTATGAGTTTTCGGAATATGCCTGCGTGGCCTATTCCTTCAATGAAAAAGTCTCTCAACATTTCTCTCCTCAGTTCATCGGAGAACTCACATAAACTTGCCAACCTCCGAAGTTCCGCCACAAATTCGGGTATGCTCTGGCCCACACAGCGTCTGTAGTTGTAGAACCTGTGTCTGGCCATGTGTAGGCTGCTCGCTGGCTTCAGGTGGTCTCTTACCAGTGTGCTCAATTCTTCAAACGACTTGCTTGCTGGTTTCTCGGGTGCCACCAGATCCTTCATTAAAGCATATGTTTTCAAGCCACAGCTGGTCAAGAGATGGGCTCTTCTCTTGTCTGCCTTATTGTCACCTAACCAGTCTTTGGTTACAAAACTTTGCTGGAGCCTTTCTATAAAGTCCTCCCAATTGTCTCCCGCATTGTACTTTTCATCTGATCCGTTGTTCGCCATTCTGGTGAACTCCCGTAACTCGTCGCCACTGTAAAGTCCTGTCCCCTCAGTACAGATTCACATGAGGCATATAGTGAAGTCAAGGTCACTCTGGACCTGCACCTTTATTTCACAGCTCTGGAATGCTGCACTTGCCTGAGACCTGTCCTTATATACCTGTCTCTTGCAAGTGCACCCCTGGTGGTAAGATATGCTGGTGGTTACAGGTCATATCTTATTACAGTCATGTATAGCATGTTAGGATACAGTTATATATAATAATGAAAGATACATGACACATACTGAGATGGTAAGAGAATCACAGTACACAAAATGGAACTTTCCTACACAAATGCAGCTGTTAACTAAACTTACTCCAAGCAGAATGGGATCATTTGACCCACTGATCAGTTTAAATGATCTGTGAGATGGATCCTTATGGAAGGGCAATGCCATGTATCAAGGCCTTCTCATGAAGAGTGTGTCTCAGCCCAGGGTATATATTGTCTACCGCCTGCAGAATCCGCTAGCAGTACCCAGTTTTAACCCTGTGTGGTGTGACCAGTAAGAAAACTATCCAGAAATAATCATTGACAAAAATATTTTATTTTTGTCACAAGTGTGGCATTTTTTTGAGGAAGATCTTGGGTATTTTTTTAAAATTGGTTCTTTGGATGTGGGCGATGCTGGCAAAGCCATATTTATTGCCCATCCCTAGTTGGCTCGAGAGGGTGGTGTTGAGCTGACATGTACTGCAGTCTTGTGGTGATGGAGCTCCCTTGTTCGTATTAGGTGGGGAATTATACAATATTGATCCACTATATGTCCAAGTCAGGATGGTGGGGACATTGGGGGTGATAGTGTTCCCAAAACATTGCTGCTCTTGTTCTTTTTCAATGGTAAAGGTCACAGGGCAGTAAGATGATGTCAAAATAATTATACCGAGTTGCTGCAGTACATCCTGTAGATCGTATATTCTGCAACAACAGTGCACCAACGATGGAGGAGCTGGATATCGAGTCCAGTGGCAATCGAGTGAGCTGCTCTGTCTTTGAAGACGTTGAGCTGCTTGAATGTTGCAGTTGCACCTATCCATGTAGGTGATGGGTATTCCATCACACTCCTGGCTTGAGCCTTGTTGATGACTGGGAGGATTTGAAGGGTCAGGAGATGGGCCATTTATCACGAAGTATCCTGACTCTGCCACATTGGTGATATCGCTGGTCCACTTAATATTCTGGTCAGCGGTGATCCTAACGATGTTGATGGCAGGGACTTAGCGACTGGTGGTGCCATTAAAGGTCAGGTAAAGGTGGTTAAGCCTTTTTTTGTTGGAGATGGTCATTGTCCACCACTTACGTGGTGCGAATGTTAACCTACCACTTATCAGCCCAAACCTGGATATATTCCAGCAGGTCCTGCTGCACCACACTGGCATTGGCTGTTTCATTATTGTCGGAGTTGTGAATGGAGCTGAACACTGTGGAATCGTCACTCCTGATCTTATGACAAAGGGAAATTTGTTGAAGAGGCAGCTGAAGGCGCGTTCAGCGATGTCCTGAGGCTGCGATGATTGGCAACAACTATGGCTGGCTTCCTTTTCGTCAGGTAAGGCTCCAGCTATTGAAGGATTTCCCTTTGAACCCTCCACCCCACGGACCTCAATTTTGCTCAAGCTCCTTGCCATACTCTATCAAATGCTGCTTAATGTTGAAGGCTGATACACTCACCTCTCCTCCACCATTCAGCTCTTGTGTCTGGATCAAGGCCGTGATGAGGTGTGGAGCAGTATGATTCTGGCAGAACCTGAACTGAGTGTTGGTGAGCAATTTATTGGTGAGTTCAATGATTTATACATGTTGGGGGGGGGGAGTGTGGCCCTTGTTCAATGATTCATATATGGCTGTGGGGGGAGGGGTCCTTTATATACAGAGCCTTGCTCATGTGGATGCTGAATCGTTGACTATATTCAAGGCTGAGATTAATAGATTTTTGGATTCTATGGAGATCGGGTGGGGAAGTGGAATTGAGGTTGAAGATCAGCCATGATCTTATTAAAAAGCAGAGCAGGCTCAAGGAGCCCTATGGCCTACTCCCGCTCCTAATTCTTATGTTCTTGTATTCTTATTGACGGTACTATTGCTAATTCCTTCCATCACTTTACCAATGACTGGAAGAAGGCTGAAAGGGTAGTAATTGGTTGTGATTCATTTATCCTGTTTTTTGTGACTAGATTATGTTCCTTGCTGTTGGGTGGATGCCAGTTTCATAGCTGCACCGGAAGAGCTTGGTTAGGAGGGGATGATGAGCTATTACGTGTAGGTCTTCAGCACCACAGCTGGGCTGTTGTCACATTATACAGAGCTACAGAGAGTGTACTGCACAGAAACAGGTCATTCAGCTCAACTGGTCTATGCCAGTATTTATGCTCCACACAAGCCTCCTCCAACCCCACTTCATCTAACCCTACTTCATCTAACCCTATAAGCATATCTTTCTTAAATAGAAACAGACAATGCTGGAAATACTCAGCAGGTCAGGCAGCATCTGTGGAGAGAGAAGCAGAGTTAACATTTCAGGCTGATGCCCTTTTGGCAGAACAGAAAGCATATCCTCCTTGTCAGGCCCATAAGATGCTGGGCTCCACCGTGGTTGGGGATGTTCATGAAGCCTCCTCTTCCCGTCAGTTGTCTGGCTGTCAACCACCATTCGTGACTGGATGTGATAGGGTTGGAGAACTTTGTTCTAATCTGTTGGTTGTGGGTGTGTGTAGCTCTCTCTGTAGTCTGCTGCTTTTGGTTTAGCATGCAGGTGGCCCTGTGTTGTAGCTTCACTCGGTTGGGCCGTGACCATGGTATACAAGACACAGCCCAGTGACATGGTCACGTAAAAATCCAGACAAGTTGCTCTCTTTTACTTACAACATGAAACGACTGGGTGTGTTCATGGGTGTTACAGACGAAAAGATTACCAGTTTCCAATCTTGGCCTGTGCTGAGTTACCTGATTTTTAGACACGCAGTCTTTTGGTTTACACATGAAGAAGAACCACTTAAGCTGCAAGAGGCCAGCTGGCAGCCCTGGAGCCATACCTCAATATAGATTGGTGCTTTCCGGAGAGATATGGGGGGGGGGGGGGGGGGAAAGTAAGCTTGTTTTCATGTTAGTAGCGTTTTTATAAGTGGTTAATTATCTGTTTTGTGTAACTACCTATTTAGGTAGGAACAGATTCTTCACGAAATAAACATGGGAGAAGTGGCTTCAATCTTGACAACAACAGAGCTTTGGGCTTAATGGTGCTCATTTTGATCCTATTTATATGTACAAACTGGGGTTGAGGGGGAAACTCCCAAGGCCAGCTTGAAATGACTAACCGATTAAGGCAGAGCAGATGAGATATGACCCACATAAGTTGGTTGTGGCTAATTGGGGGAAATCCCTCATGTACTCCGAAAATGACATTGTTGATGGATTGCACTAGTTTCTGCTGATGCCTGACAATCATTGGCTGCAGATTATTAATCTGGGTCCAGTATTGTTCCCCAAATCCTGAGCTTGCAGAATATCCTATGGAGTTGCTGGCCCTACATAGAATTGGTCTCCACTTGTGGCATCTGCTGCTTGCCGATAAAATAATGATGCTCATAATGGAGTCTCAATAGTGAATGTGTGCTGGGGACATGAGTCACATAAATAACCGAAAACCATGCACGCAATATAATAATAATAGACTTGTTGGCAAAATTGAAGCCCGTGGGATTAAAGGGGCAGTGGATACGAAATTGGCTAAGGGACAGAACGCAGAGAGTAGTGATGAATGGTTGTTTTTTTACAGACTGGAGGGCAGTGTGCAGTGGTATCTCCCAGAAACACGCTGCAGTGGCAGAAGGGTCAGTAGCCAGAGGACACAGGTTTAAGGCAATTGGCAAAAGTACCAGAGGCAAGATAAGGAAACAAAATGTCACGCAGCGAGTTATTGTGATCTGGAATGCGCTGCTTGAAAGGGCGGTGGAAGCAGATTCAATACTAACTTTCAAAAGTGAATTGGATAATTCATTGAAGTGGAAAAATTTGCAGGGCTTATGGGGAAGGAGCAGGGAAGTGGAACTAATTCGATAGCACTTTTACAAGCACGAGGGGCCGAATGGTCGCCTTCTGTGCTGCTCATTCTATGATTCAGTCTCTAAATTTTCCAATTGTGCAACTTCCAATGAATAAAAATAATATCTCCCACCACCAAAACTTTGGAATGGCGCCAAGACAATTGCTGTGACCTCTGAGTCATTCAACAAGGGGAAGCTATCGACATGAAATTGTTTTGGAGCAATAGTTACGTTCTGTGTCTAGAAGTAACATATCTTAAAATGGCTCCTAATAGTAAGACTTCGAGAGTTAGACTTTCCTATCATTTTCGGCATTTTCTCGGCGGTACAGCTGTTTTTCCGCCCGGCGAAAGTTTCCCCCTTAGTTTTTTTAATGGTGTTGACCGCATCTGAACACGTCCGCCGGGACCAAACCGCCGACGTGCAACGCCGAGAAAAATCTCCAGGGTGTAAGTTTGGCCTCAACGGAAGCCCGTCCAGATCGCCGAGGGAACCGCCCTGTGAAAGCTGCTTAAACAGGGCGGTGGTGAGTACTCTGCAAAGAAAGGTAAGTTAAAGGTTCGTTCTTTCTTTCTTTTTTATTTTAAAATGACGATTAGGTGTAAAAGTGTCTTGGCAACGCTTTTTATGGGTTTTTTTTATTGACATTTTTTTTTAAAGCTTTTCCCCCTCCCTAGGCCCAACCGCAGCCTGGGACTAAATTTTAAATACTTACCATCCATTCCGGGAAGAACCGCCCATTTTACTTAGATTCCCCTTAACCGCCGACAATAAAGGTGCAATGCCCATTTTCTCGCCGGGCGATTAGGTTTAATTAGTTTAAACATAAAAGTGGAAATTCTCTCCAGCGTTACTCACCAAGTGTTAGCGTTTTTTCTGAGCGGGCAATCGGGTGTTGAGGGGCTCATGGGAAAGTCTAGTCCCTAGCCCTCAAAACTGTTTCAAGTGTATTGCCTTTTGTTACAATTTTGAAATGAGTGATTCCCAATAAATTGTAGACCAACTCCCACCCATTTGGTGTCTCGATTTTCTCTCACAGTTGGGCTGTGGCAGATTCTGGATGCAGAATTTATCATCTGAAGCCATATAGTCACATTGAATGTCAAATAAAATGTTGTTCACTTTTTTGTCAAAATTATCCTAAAATAGTTGTTTTTTTAATGTTGACCAATACAGATTCCACACCTGCCCATCTAAACTGATACCACACCCAGCGAGAATGTAAATCACATCCCAATTAAATCAAACGACACGTGCTTGCAACTTGCACACCAGATTTCAGAGAAGTTCTGTTCTAAACTTCTGTAGGGTTTGAGGCCTGTTTGCTGACCCGTCATTGTGCACTGAGTGTCTGGAGAGTGTGTGTGATATTGCTACGTTGTATTTGGCCTGAGCCTTAAGGCATAGAAACATAGAAAATAGGTGCTGGAGTAGGCCATTCGGCCCTTCGAGCCTGCACCACCATTCAATATGATCATGGCTGATCATTCCCTCAGTACCCCATTCCTGCTTTCTCTCCATACTCCTTGATCCCTTTAGCCATAAGGGCCACATCTAACTCCCTTTTGAATAAATCTATCAAATACTTTTGCTTTTTAAAAATACTTTTGACAATCTAAAGTGCAATGGAGGTTTGCTAAGTACAAGACACTTGTTTATAAATGGTTAAAGTGTTCTGGTACATTAAGGTAATCCTGTCTAAAATAGCTACAGCGTAAAATTGTGTCTCCTTTGCCTGAACCCCAACTCCGAAGGGTACCAATGTAAATTTCCTACTGCAGGATGGGCTACTCTTATGGGCCTGTCTGATAGATTATGGCCATCAGAAACAAAAGACTATTCCAGTTCCATCCTGGAAATACCAGAAGCAGACTTTTGGGCCAGTTGTACATGCATATATTATGGACCAATGTAATCTTGTGGGTCACTACACAATCCATTCTTACAAACACAATCCAGAACCTAAGTCAGCTTGAAACTCTATTAGAAAATTGCAACAAAGCTAGACTTGGGTTTACCTGGCCAATTCGTGAATGGTGGCAGATTAAGAAAAGGGGAAGTGCAACAAGACCTGGGTGTCATGATTCATCAGTCATTGAAAGTTGGCATACAGGTGCAACAGGTGGTAAAGAAGGCAAATGGTATGTTGGCCTTCATAGCTAGGAGATTTGAGTATAGGAGCAGGGAGGTCTTACTGCAGTTGTACAGGGCCTTGGTGAGGACTCACCTGGAACATTATGTTCAATTTTGGTCTCCTAATCTGAGGAAGGACGTTCTTGCTATTGAGGGAGTGCAGCGAAGGTTCACCAGACTGATTCCTAGGATGGCTGGACTGACACATGAGGAGAGACTAGATCAACTGGGCCTTTATACATTGGAATTTAGAAGGATACAAGGTTCTGATGGGACGGGACAGGTTACATGTGGTAGATTGTTCCCGATGTTGGGGAAGTCCAGAACCAGGGGACACAGTCTTAGGATAAGGGGTAAGCCATTTAGGACAGAGATGAGGAGAAACTTCTTCACTCAGAGAGTTGTTAACCTGTGGAATTCCTTGCCGCAGAGAGTTGTTGATGCCAGTTCATTGGATATATTCAAGAAGGAGTTAGATATGGCCCTTACGGCTAAGGGGATCAAAGGGGTATGGAGAGAAAGCAGGCAAGGGGTACTGAGGGAATGATCAGCCATGATCGAATGGCCTACTCCTGCACCTATTTTCTATATTTCTATGAACAAAGCAATTGTATTATACTTCTGGATCTGGGTTTTGGATGGTTTGGGCTATTTTGCTTCCAAAAGTTGGTATATCAGGGAGACTGATATAATACTAATTTACTGAATTTAGATGGGTTTTTAATTTGGAGTCATGCCTACCAAGAATTGGTTTTAAACTTAATTTTTTACTTCAGCAAATGGACACCTGATTCTCATACTAATTCTGTCACATCTGGTGTTGAACATAAGAACATAGGAACATAGGAACATAGGAATTATGAGCAGAGTAGGCCATATGGTCCCATCAAGCCTGCTCCACCATTCAATTAGATCATGGCTGATCATTGACCTCAACTCCACTTTCCCGCCTGATCTCCATAGACTCAAAAAAAATCTATCTCAGCCTCGAATATACTCGGAGACTTAGAATCCACAGCCCTCTGAGGCAGAGAATTCCAAAGATTCACAACCCTCTGAGTGAAGAAATTCCTCCTCATCTCTGTCTTAAATGGCCTACCCCTTATCCTGAGACTGTGCCCCCGAATTCTAAACCCTCCAGTCAGGGGAAACAACCTCTCAGCATCTACCCTGTCAATCCCCTTCAAAATCGTGTATGTTTCAATGAGATCACCTCTCATTCTTCTAAATTCCAGAGTAGGCCCATTCTACACAATCTCTCATCATAAGACAGGCCTCTCATTCCAGGAATCAATCTAGTGAACCTCCATTGCATTGCCTCCAGGGTAAGTATATCCTTCCTTAGATGAGGAGAGAAAACCTGTGCACAGTACTCCAGGTGTGATCTTACCAAGGCCCTGTACAATTGTAGTAAGACTTCCTTACTCTTACACTCCAACCCCCTTGCAATAAAGGACAACATGCCATTTGCCTTCCTTATTGCTTGCTGTACCTGCATGCTAGATTTCTGTGTTTCTTGCACGAGGACACCCAAATCTTTCTGAACACCAACATTTAAAAGTTTCTCACCATGTAAAAAAATATTCTGTTTTTCTATTCTTCCTACCAAAGTGAATAACCTCACATTTACCTACATTATAAGAACATAAGAATTAGGCGCAGGAGTAAGCCATTGGCCTCTCATGCCTGCTCCGCCATTCAATAACATCATGGCTGATCTTCCACTTTCCTGCACTGTCCCCATATCCCTTGATTCCCTGAATATTCAAAAACCTATCGATCTCTGTCTTAATATACTCAAAGACGGAGTCCCCACAGCCCTCTGGTAGAGAATTCCAAAGATTCAACACCCTCTGAGTGAAGAAACTTCTCATCTCAGTCCTAAAGGGCCGACCTTTTTATTCTGGGACTGTGACTCCTGGTTCGAGACTCTCCAGCAGGAGGAAACATCCTCCCTGCATCTACCCTATCAAGCCTGTAAGAATTTTGTATGTTTCAATGAGATCACCTCTCATTCTTCTAAACTCCAGAGAATGTAGGCCGTGTCTACTCAATCTGTCCTCATAGGACAATCCCCCATCCCAGGAACCAATCTGGTGAACCTTCGTTACACTCCCTTTATGGCAAGTATTTCCTTCCTTAGGCAAGGAGACCAAAACTGCACACAATACTCCAGGTCCACTCCAACCTCTGTCGTTGAGCTACAGTATGCGGACGATGCCTGTGTCTGTGCACACACACAGGCTGAACTCCAGGACATAGTCGACGTATTTAACGAGGCGTATGAAAGCATGGGCCTTACGCTAAACATCAGTAAGACAAAGGTCCTACACCAGCCTGTCCTCGCCACACAGCACTGCCCCCCCAAACATCAAGATCCACGGCGTGGCCCTGGACAACGTGGACCACTTCCCATATCTCGGGAACCTCCTATCAACAAGAGCAGGCCTTGATGGTGAGATCCAACACCGCCTCCAGTGCGCCAGTGCAGCCTTCGGCCGCCTAAGGAAAAGAGTGTTTGAAGATTAGTCCCTCAAAACTGTCATCAAGCTCATGGTCTACAGGGCCGTAGTAATACCCGCCTTCCTTTATGGCTCAGAGACATGGACCATGTACAGTAGACACCTCAAGTCGCTGGAGAAATACCATCAGCGATATCTCTGCAAGATCCTGCAAATCCCCTGGGAGGACAGACGCACAAACATTAGTCTCCTCATCCAGGCCAATAATCCCCAGCATTGAAGCACTGACCACACTTGATCAGCTCCGCTGGGCAGGCCACATAGTTCGCATGCCAGACACGAGACTCCCAAAGCAAGCGCTCTACTCGGATCTCGTCCACGGCAAACGAGCCAAAGGTGGGCAGAGGAAACATTACAAGGACACCCTCAAAGCCTCCCTGATAAAGTGCGACATCCCCACTGACACCTGGGAGTCCTTGGCCATAGACCGCCCTAAGTGGAGGAAGGGCATTCGGGAGGGCGCTGAGCTCCTTGAGTATCGTCGCCGAGAGCGTGCAGAAATCAAGCGCAGGCAGTAGAAGGAGCGTGCGGCAAACAAGGCTCCCTGCCCACCCTTTCCCTCAACGACTGTCTGTCCCACCTGTGACAGAGACTGTGGTTCTCGTATTGGACTGTACAGCTACCTAAGAACTAATTTTTAGAGTGGAAGCAAGTCTTCCTCGATTCTGAGGGACTGCCTATGATGATGATATAATTGCAATAAGATGTCTGTACTCAAATCATCTTGTAATAAAGGCCAACATACCATTTGCTTTCTTAATTGCTTGCTGTACCTGCATGTTAACTTTCAGTGATTTGTGTGCAAGGACCACCAGGTCCCTCTGAACTCCAACATTTCCCAATCTCACCATTTAAAAAAATACACTTTTCTCATCATAGGTGGTCCCTCAAACGAGGATGACTTGCTTCCACGAGTTCACAGGTGTTCCGGTGAAGGACCCGATGTTCCAGTCCTGAACTCCAATTGCGGGGGTGGAAAATACCTGTGCGTGGATTTTTTTTAACGTGTGGTGACCGTTGCATACCAGCCAGCTCCATTCTTCCTACCAAAGTGGATAACTTCACATTTCTCCGCATTAGCCAAATTCTTTGCCATACTCCATCTGCCACCTTACTGCCCACTTCACTTATTCTATCTATATACCTTTGTAGACTCTTTGGGGCCGAAATTGATGAACTTACCACCCGTTGCCACCGACATTCCTCTGCTCGAACCGCCCAGTGCCACTTTCGACGTGGCCTGGAGCGAGCGGGAGGCGAGAGTCGCTGCGAAGTGCCCACCAATGTCAGCGGATGGCCGATGCACGCAAGTAGACTCCCGCCTGCCAAGATACCAGATTGGGCGGGCGGGAGTCGGCAGCAGGACGGCGGGAGACTGCTGCGTGGAGGCTGCTCTGACCTGAATGGTGAGTGTCAAGATCCTGTTTTTTAAAAAAAAGGTAAGTGGAATGTTTTAAAATTATTTCTTTACAGGTACTTGCCTGGATGGGGTCCCCTGAAGGTCATCAGGTGTTTTTTTTTGTTCGTGATTTTTATTTTTACCTCTTTGAGCCTCCGTGGGCCCGACTCCATCCTCGGCGGCACTTGGTTGGCAAGTGCCTCTGCCGCCCAGATTGGCGACGTACGTCGTTGATTTGCCGCCCGCCGACCTTCGAGGGACCTCGGCAATGAATATCCCACCCAAAGTACCGTCCGGTACCTCGGTGGCACTTGGCCAGGCGGAGGCCTTGACCAAGTTCGGCCCCTTTGTGTTCTCCTCACAGCTTACTCTCCCACCTGACTTTGTATCATCAGCAAACTTGAATACATTACACTCGGTCCCTTCATCCAGGTCATTAATATAGATTGTAACTAGCTGAGTCCCCAGCACTGATCCTTGCAGCACCCCACTTGTTACAGCCTGCCAACCTGAAAAAGACCCATTTATCCCTAATCTCTGTTTTCTGTCCACTAATGAATCCTCTATCCATGCTAATACATTACCTCCAATCCCATGATCCCTTAGCTTGTGTATTAACCTTTTGTGTGACACCTTATCAAATGTCTTGGAAATCCAAATATACTGGTTCCAATACATCCATTACCTCTGCAGCCACCTCTTGTAGAACCCTAGAATGTAGGCTGTCAGATCCAGGGGACTTGTCGGCTTTTAGTCACATTAGTTTCTCTAGTACTTTTTGTCTACTTATATTAAGTTCCTCACCCTCATTAGACCCTTGATTCCCCACTATTTTAGGTATGCCTTTTACATCTTCGACTGTGAAGATAAATACAAAATATTTGTTTAACGTTTCTGCCATTTCCTTATTCCCCATAATAATTTCTCCTGTCTCAGCCTCAAACGGATCAATGTTTACATTTGCTACTCTCTTCATTTTTATATACTTGGAGAAGCTCTTACAATCTGCTTTTATATTTCTTGTTAGTTTTCTCTCCTGTTCTATTTTTTCCCTTTTTATCAATTTTGTGGTCATCCTGGTTTCTGAAACTCTCCCAATCCTCAGGCTTGCTACTATTTTTCGCAACATTATAAGCTTCTTTCAATCTAATGCTATCCTTAAGTTCTTTAGTTCGCTACATATAGCTAATTTTTCCTGTGGCGTTTTTGTTTCTCAATGGAATGTATTTTTGTTGAGAATCCTGAAATATTTCTTTAAATGCTTGCCACTGCTTATCTACTGCCATACCTTTTTTAATCTATTTTTCCAATCTACCTTCACCAACTCGCCCTCATACCTATATAATTGGCTTCATTTAAGTTTTAGTCTCTAGTTTCAGACTTGGGCAAGTCCCTCTCAAATGTACTGTGAAATTCTATAATTTTATGATCACTCTGTCCCAGAGGATCCCTTACGATGAAATTGCTAATTAACCCTGAACTCCCAGAGTCTGCCAGAACCCAAGTTGACTGTGGCCAGTGTGAAAGATTACTGCACAAGATAAAAGTTCACGGGGTTGCGGGTAATATATTAGCATGGATAGAGGATTGGCGAACTAACAGAAAACAGAAAAGCGGGATAAATGGTTCATTCTCTGGTTGGCAACCAGTAACTAGTGGGTTGCCGCTGGGATCAGTGCTGGGACCCCAACTATTTACAATCTATATTAACGACTTGGAAGAAGGGACTGAGTATAACGTAGCCAAGTTTGCTGACGATACAAAGATGGGAGGAAAAGCAATGTGTGAGGAGGACACAAAAAATCTGCAAAAGGATATAGACAGGCTAAGTGAGTGGGCAAAAATTTGGCAGATGGAGTATAATGTCAGAAAGTATGAGGTCATGCACTTTGGCAGAAAAAAATCAAAGAACAAGTTATTATTTAAATGGAGACAGATTGCAAAGTGCCACAGTACAGCGGGACCTGGGGGTACTTGTGCATGAAACACAAAAGGATAGTATGCAGGTACAGCAAGTGATCAGGAAGGCCAATAGAATCTTGGCCTTTATTACAAAGGGGATAGAGTAGAAAAGCAGGGAAGTCTTGCTACAGCTATACAAGGTATTGGTGAGGTCACACCTGGAATACTGCATCCAGTTTTGGTTTCCATATTTACGAAAAGATATACTTGCTTTGGAGGCAGTTCAGAGAAGGATCACTAGGTTGATTCCGGGGATGAGGGGGTTGACTTATGAGGAAAGGTTGAGTAGATTGGGCCTCTACTCATTGGAGTTCAGAACAATGAGAGGTGATCTTATCGAAATGTATAAAATTATGAGGGGGCTTGACAAGGTGGATGCAGAGAGGATGTTTCCACTGATGGGGGAGACTGGAACTAGAGGGCATGATCTTAGAATAAGGGGCCGCCCATTTAAAACAGAGATGAGGAGGAATTTCTTCGAGTTGTAAATCTGTGGAATTTGCTGCCTCAGAGAGCTGTGGAAGCTGGGACATTGTCTATTCCTGTCTTAAATTTATTGTGTTTCTTGAGCGATAAGGGGTTATGGGGAACAGGCGGGGAAGTGGAGCTGAGTCCATGATCAGATCAGCTTTGATAGTATTGAATGACGGAGCAGGCTCGAGGAGCCGTTTGGCCTACTCCTGCTCCTATTTCTTATGTTCTTATGAAATGCAGACCAGTTAGCAACCTTGCATGTAAACTCCACTTCCAAATCCCTAGGAAATTGGCAGCAGCCCCTCTCAACTGCTCTTGCTCCTCCATAGGCAGCTCACACCTCTCTGCAGCAGTTCATGCTTCACATGAGCCTCGTCCCACTCTACTTCAGCAAATCCTTTTATTCCTTTCTTCCTTGTGGTACATCCAGCTTCCCCTTAAATGTGTCTGATATTCTCATTAACTACTCCATGTGGGAGCAAGTTCCACTCTCTGGGTAAAGAAGTTTCTCCTGATTTCCTTATTGGATTTATTAGTGACTGGTCATCAGTATAAAATAATGTTCCCTGTAAGCTGCGCCATCTTCTATGTAGCCTGTTTCTTTTAGTGCGTGGTTCCTTTAAATTTCCGCACAGGCAGGGTATTTACAATGGAGAAGCCAGTGAGTGACCAATGTGGGACCTTTCCCATTCCTGCACAGCCGAGCAGCTTAGAAGGAACAATGCTGATGACCCCTAGTTTAGGACTCCCCCACAAGTGAAAACCTCTTCTCTCCAGCTACCTTATCAAACCCCTTCATAATTTTAAAGAACTCTATTAAATAGAATTACATTGGATATATGGCACAGAAACAAGCCATTCGGCCCAACCAGTCCATGCCGGCATTTATGCTCCACTTGAGCCTCCTCCCATCTTTCCTCATCTAAATCTGTCAGCATAACCCTCTATTCCCTTATCCCTCGTATGCTTATCTAGCCTCCCCTTAAATACAGCGATACTATTCGCCTCAACCACTCCCTGTGGTAGCGAGATCCACATTCTCCCCTCAGCCTTCTCTCTTCTAGAACAAAGAGCCCCAGCTTGTTCAGTCTTTCCTCATATTTATAACCTTTGGTATTATCCTTGTAAAATAATTTTGCCCCAACAACAACAACAACAACAACATTTATATAGCGCCTTGAACGTCGTAAAACATTCCAAGGCGCTTCACAGGGACGTTATCAAGCAAAATTAGACAGCGAGCCACATGGAGATATTAGGGCAGATGACCAAAAGCCTGTTCAAAGAGGTAGGTTTTAAGGAGCATCTTAAAGGAGGTAGAGAGGTTCAAGGAGGGAATTCCAGAGCTTGGGGCCTCAACAGCTGAATGCACGGCTGCCAATGGTGGAGCGATTTAAAATCAGGGTGCTCAAGAGGCCAAAATTGAAGGAGCACAGATATCTTGATCGGGGCGGGGGCTGTAGGGCTGGAGGAGATTAGATGGGGCGAGGCCATGGAGGGATTTGAAAATAGGGATGAGAATTTTTAAATAGAGACGTTGCTTACCTGGGAGCCGATGTAGGTAAGTAATGAATTATGTATTGAAAATAGGTCAGAGCAAGTATGTATGTGGAGGATGAACTTTAAGCACAATAGAATCAAGAGAGAGAAAAGCAGCTCCAAAATTTTAAATTGAATGTCTCAATGCAGCAAGACCTGGACAACATTCAGGCTTGAGCTGATAAGTATCAAGTAACATTTGCGCCATACAAGTGCCAGGCACTGACTATTTCCAACAAGAGAGTCTAACCCCCTCTCCTCGATATTTAATGGCATTATCATAGTCAAACCCCCCACCATCAACATCCTGGGGGTCACCATTCACCAGAAACTTAACTGGACCAGCCACATAAATACTGTGGCTGCAAGAGCAAGTTAGAAGCTGGGTATTCCGTGGTGAGTGAGTTACCTCCTGACTCCCCAAAGCCTTTTCACCATCTACAAGGCACAAGTCAGGAGTGTAATGGATGAGTGCAGCTCTAACATCATTCAAGGAACTCCACATCATCCAGGACAAAGCAGCCAGTTTGATTGGCACCCCATCCAACACCTTAAACATTCACCCTCTCCGCCACTGGTGCAGAGGGTGCAGTGTGTACCAACTACAAGCTGCCCTGCAGCAACTCACCAAGGCCTCGCAAACCCACGATCTCTACCACCTAGAAGGACAAGGGCAGCAGGCACATGGGAAGACCACTACCTCCAAGTTCCCATCCAAGTCGCACGCCATCCTGACTTGGAAATATATCGGCCATTCCTCCTTCATCGTCGCTGGGTCAAAATCCTGGCATTCCCTCGCCAACAGTACTGTGGGAGCACCTTCACCACACGGACTGCAACGGTTCAAGAAGGTGGCTCACCACCGCTTTCTCAAGGGCCATTAGGGATGGGCAATAAATGCTGGGCCTTACCAGCGATGCTCACATGCTGTGAATGTTTTTCTTTTAAATTTTAGATTGTGGTTGTTTGAAGCCTTTTAAACACTTACATTTGTTGTGCTGTAGAGTCATTGCAATTTCTGTTCAAACACACCCTGGAGCTCTGGAATAGTTGCTCAGTAACTACTTGTGCACATTGTAGCCTGGAGCTGTTGTGGAACATGTTCAGACGTGCTATCACCGTGGCTTCCTCACTACAGCTGATTTCTCAGAATTAACACTAACTTCACCAGAAACAGCTGATTAACATCCTGTGTGGTGCTGTTGCTCTGCGAGCTAAGCTTTGCATATCTCAAAAGTTTTGGCAGTTATAAGTATCTCACTCAGATGTGAAACTGCAGCATAAAAGTTGTATTTCTTGCAACTACCACTCATTTTGAAATTTGTTATAAATTTCTTTAATGTCTTATGATCGGAAGTTAATCACAACCTTTGTCTGCCCAGTGCCACTCATGAGATGACTCCCTTAGAACAAAATTTGACAGCTAATTTTGGGAGAAGTAATGGAACTGTATTTAGATTGGTGAGAGAGTCATGTGACTAATGCGCAGTAAGGCTTCTGGTGACCAGTGAGACCAAACGTGGCTGTTACTGATACTCGGTAATCTGTATGTGTGTATACAGGAGCTATATATACATATATGTGCGTGTAATATGTATGTGAGGATGGGTGTGTATGTGAGGGTGGGTGTATATGTGTGTGTGTGTGTATATATGTGCGTGATATGTGCGTGTATGCATGTGTGTGTATATGTATATATGCGTGCGTGTGTGTGTATATGTGTGTGTGTGTATAAGTGCTTATGTATCCGCGTGTGTGTGCGCGTGTACTTTTCTTCCGTGTCCCTAGTTGTCCTGAGAAGCTGATGGTGGGCTGCTCAACTACCTGGCTTGCTAGGCCACTTCAGAGAGCATTAAGAGTCAATTGCATAGTGTGGGACTGGAGTTACACAGAGGCCAAACCAGCTGGGTCTTTAAAATAATCCAGCAGCTTTAACAGTCATTCTTTTTCCTCTTGCTCCAGGCCACACATGACCAGATGTACTGAATTCAGTTTCATTCCTAGTCCAGTATGGTAATCTCTACATGACTGTGCTGTCTAACTGAGTTCAGATGATGTGGTCTGTAAAAAAAGCTGGAGACATTCATAACTATTATAGAGAATAGATTATATTTTGCATTCCAAAATGAATAAAGCATTGACACTAATTTTCCAGTAAATAAAACTCTTAACTTACAGCGATTATGTCACAATCTTTAATTATACAATGAGGTTGCCGAGGTCAGAACCCAGATGTCATTGTAGGTTCTTGTCAGAGCTGAGCATTGTGTCCAGGAGTTGCATCGTGCTGCGGCATTTGATGATCTGTGATATCTTGAGCAATAGCCCTTATCTCCATACTGCGTCGTAGACAGCTGATAAGTCTATCAGCTCTGTTCCAGTGTTTCGACTGAAAGTCAGCCTCAATGTGACATCATATCATCATCATCATCATTGGTGGTCCCTCGAACGAGGATGACTTGCTGCCACAAGAGTTCACAGATGTTTCAATGAAGGACCCGATGTTCCAGTCCTGAACTCCAATTGAGGGGGTGGAAGATGCCTGTGCGTGGATTTTTTTTAATGTGTGGTGACCGTTGCACACCAGCCACCACATGGGCTTGACAGCCTTTATCCAGTGGCCTGCCCACACTGCGATATATGTGCGCATGGACCTAGTGCGCACATATATCGCAGTGTGGGCTGGCCTGTGCTGCCCCTGGGCCCTCGGCTCTTCTGAGCCCCGTACCCTCATTTGCCGCACCTTCGCCCGCGATGTTCCAGGGCCCAGCGCTCCAGCTCTATTTAAAGCCACGACTTGCAGTGGTGTTCTCACACAGGTCGGGGTGACCCACAATGTTCCAGGGCCCAGCGCTCCAGCTCTTTACCTGCAGTGGTGTTCAACATCGCGGACATATAATAGCAAGAATCTGGTTACAGCAAAAATATTCTCTATCTGGAACCAGCCTTTTTTCTTTTGGGTGGATAGCTTCAATGATAGGGGTGAGAGAGGACCAGTAAAACCCTCTTTGATAACAACCTTCACCTTGTGTTCCTGTCACATGTCAACACAACGAATGTCATCAAAAGTTGTCGATCGCCCAGTTTGATTAGCTAAATGAAATTCGTTAAGAGACCTTAACACTATGGGACAGACATGATGGAATAGCTGCTTTTTTACACAATATATACGGCACAGAAACAGGCCCATGGCGGCGTTTATGCTCCACTTGAGCCTCCTCCCGTATTTCCTCATCTAAATCTATCTACATAACCCTCTATTCCCTTCTCCCTCATATGCTTGTCTAGCCTCCCTTTAAATGCATCTATACTATTCGCTTCAACCACTCCCTGTGGTAGCGAGTTCCACATTCTCGCCACTTTCTGTGTAAAGAAGTTTCTTCTGAATTCCCTGTTTGATTTCTTGGTGAGTATCTTATATTGATGGCCTCTAGTTATGCTCTTACCCACAAGTGGAAACACTCTCTCTGTGTCTACTCTATGAAAACCTTTCATAATTTTAAAGACCTCTATTAGGTCATCCCTCAGCCTTCTCTTTTCGACAGAAAAGAAACCCAGCCTGTTCATCCTTTCCTGATAGGTATAACCTCGCATTTCTGGTATTATCCTTGTAAATCTTCTCTGCACCCTCTCCAGTGCGTCTATATCCTTTTCTGCAAAGGTCTTCTTCATCTGAACCTGTCTTGTGATGTATTGGTCTGTAAACCATTTGATTATGCTTGTCTGTAATATAACCCATGTTAAAATAGCATGCTGATCTCCACTGCCAAGGCTCATTCATGAATAATGGCTACACAGAGAGACACCAGAGGTTGCTGGTGCTCATTCAGACATATCCCAGCAATGAGTCAATTCCTTCGGGAGTTCAGGAGAAAGAAATAACGAAGGGAAAAACAATTAATATTTAAAAAGGCTTTGGTTGATCATGAGCTACTTAAGTATTACTTTCTTGTGGTATTCTTCTGCTAAAGTGGTTTTAAAAGCTTTTAAACAATTAAACTCTGCTTCCAATTTAAAATTATTACAAATAGATACATGGCATAGCCAATGTTTTGATGTGCAGAATTAATACTCTAAACAACTGGAAAGATTACAACAAACTATTCATACTTGGAGCATATTGTATATTCTTACTCTCGCTCTTCCTTAATATCTATCTGAAGTTTGCTCTTTCTAATATCCATTGCTGAAAAGTGGATGTATTTTATCTCTAACCTTTTGGGATAAAGGATAGATTTGCATATAATATTCAAAGTAGTACTTTCTATTCCACAGCTCTGCTGCATTTCCACTGATGGGAGCTCGATGCAACCTGTTGGAAAGGCGGGTGGAGGAACACAGGAACCAGGAGGAGGCCATTCAGCCCCTTGAGCCTATTTCGCCATTCTATTCGATCATGGCTGAACTGTATCTCAACTCCATTTACCCTCCTGTGCTCCATGCCCCTTGATACCCTTTACCTAAGAACAATCTATCTCACTCTTAAAAATTTCAATTTATCCAGCGGCCTTTTGAGAATCCTCGATTTCCACTGCCCTTCATGTGAGGAAGTCCTTCCTGATCCAACTCCTAAATGGCTCAGCTCTAATTCTAAGATTATGCCCTCTTGTTACGGATCCCTCCACCAGAGGAAATAATTTCTCTGTGCCCACATTATCGAAACCCTAAGGGCTAGACTTTCCCTAAAGCCCCTCAGTGCCCGAATGCCCGCTGAGCATAACCGCTACCATTCGGTGAGTAACGCTGGTGAGAATTTCCATTTGTATGTTTAAAGTAATTAAAATTAATCCAGCGAGTAAATGGGCGATGCACACTCATTGTCCGCAGTTTTCTCGGTGGTTAAATGGAAAGTTAGTAACATGGGCGGTCGTTACCAGAATGGATGGTAAATACTAAAATTTAGTCCGAGGCTGCTTTTGGGCGGGAATTTTTTTTTTAAATCAATAAAAATAAATAAAAACGTTCAAAGCATTCCCAAGACACTTTTTTACCTAATCGCTATTTTAAAATTAAAAAAAATAAATAAAGAACCTTTAACTTACCTTTCTTGCCGAGTACTCACCTACCGCCCTGTTTAAGCATCTTTTACAGGGCGGTTCTCTCGGCGATCTGGACGTCGGCGGTTGAGGCCAGACTTACGCCCTGGCGGTTGTTCTCGGCGGTTTGGTCCCGGCGGATGTCTTCAGATACCATGAAAAAACTTAAGGGGAAACTTTCGCCAGGCGGAAAAACAGCTGTACCGCTGAAAAAAATCGGCAACCATGAAGACGCAAGTCTGGCCCCAAGTCATTTAAAACACTTTGATTGGATCGCTTCTCACCCTTCGAAGCCCAAGGGAATACAAGCAAGGTGTACACAAACTGTCCTCAAAGTTTAACCCTTTAAGCCGTGGCACCATTCTGGTGAATCTGCACTGCGCCCCCCCCCCCCCGACCCTCCTTCAGGGCTAATATATTTTTCCTGAAATTCGGTGCACAAAACTGAACTCAGTACACGAAATGGGACCTAATCAGGGCTCTGCGCAACTGAAGCAGCACTTCCTCACTTCAAAATTTGAATCCCCTTGAGATAAAGGTCACCTTGCACCTGTGCACCAGCTTTCAGTGAATTGTGTACATGGACACCCTTTGCTCCTGCACCACTCCGAGTCTCGCACCATTAACAACATATTTCAATATGTCTCTCAGATTCAAAGTAGATGACCTCACACTTCCTCACATTGAACTCCATCGGCCACAGTTCTGTTCGCACGCACAGTCTATTTTTGTCCCTTTGTAACTTACACCAAGCTAGTTCGGAAGCTATCCATTGGCTCACCAATTTGGATTTGGTTATTTGAACGTTGCTAGCCACATCGTTTGCCATACAAATCTGTGTGTATACACGATACATACATACACCGTCATGTTCCAGGTGGCCGTAAAGGATCCCATGGTGCTATTTCAAAGAAGAGCGGGGGAGTTATCCCTGGGTGTCCTAGTAAATATTTATCCCTCAATCAACACCACTAAAACAGATGATCTGGTCATTATCACATTGCTGTTTGTGGGAGCTTGCTGTACACAAATTGGCTGCCGCGTTTCCTACATTACAACAGTGACTACACTCCATTGGCTGTGAAGCGCTTTGGGACATCCGGTGGTCGTGAAAAGCGCTATATAAATCCAAGTCTTTTTTTTCTTTCCTATGCACACAGTGACCTCTCTCCAGCCTGCACACAAACCAGCCACGCAATCTCTTGAAGAAAAACCCCGGACTAATTAAGGAAAGAAATTCTGGGAGATTCCAACCACTGATTTGTATTGCTTTAGATTCTGTTGAATCCAGGGGCAAACATTGAGTGTTTTTTTCCCCCCCTCTGTGGGTTGAAGTCCAGGGAGTTTGATTAAGCCTCCAGTGATATCATTCTTCCATTGGAACGCCATTGGTATGCAAATCTGTTTTCTAGTTTCATAGCTCTGGGATCAGATGACTGTAATACCGCTGGATCACAACATTGCTTGGTTACGGTTGTATGGATGGAATCCCACGAGTAGTTTCTTATAGAAACATTTAAAATAATGAAAGGGATAGACAAGATAGAGGCAGAGAGGTTGTTTCCACTGGTAGGGGAGACTAGAACTAGGAGGCACAGCCTCAAAATATGGGGAAGCCAATTTAAAACCGAGTTGAGAAGGAATTTCATCTCCCAGAGGGTTTGAATCTGTGGAATTCTCTGCCCAAGGAAGCAGTTGAGGCTAGCTCATTGAATGTATTCAAATCACAGATAGATAGATTTTTAACTAATAAGGGAATTAAGGGTTATGGGGAGTGGGCGGGTAAGTGGAGCTGAGTCCACGGCCAGATCAGCCATGATCTTGTTGAATGGCGGAGCAGGCTCGAGGGGCTAGATGGCCTACTCCTGTTCCTAATTCTTATGTTCTTATGTTCTTATGTTCTTATGAGCAGGCTGAGTTCAGGGGTCGTCCAGCTGTGTGCAAATTAGCTGCTGCGTTTCCTGCATTGCCACACTTACTACACTTCCAAAATATTGCATTGACTGACAAGCGCTTTGGGATGTCCTGAGGCTGTGAAAGGTGCTGTATGAATGCCAGTCTTTCTTTCTTTCTTTCTTTCTTTTTTATTTCCACCTCTACCTGAGCTCAGATTAACTAACTCGGCAGTGACCGGGGTGGGTGGGGGCAGAGGGGGGGAGAAATTCGGGTGCGTCCCATTTGGGGCACTAACTTTTGAAAGCTGGAAAAATTAGCGGCAGGTGTTAATGATTCTCAGCTTTCTGTAAATGCGGTGTTAGCACTAAAACAAGTGCTCCACTTCCTTCCTGGAGCACTACAGGAGGCAGGGGGGTGCGGTACTGGTTCAGCGCTGCACAATTTGCCGTGCAGCACTGCCGTGATCCGAGTCTCCATCCCTGCCTTAAAGGGAAGGCCCGTCGTTCTGCATTGTGACCAGTGAGCTGGTCCCCGACGGCAGCCGTGATCCAACCCAATCATCCCCAAGCACTGCAGCACACTACCGGGCTGATCGATAACATAAGAACATAAGAATTAGGAACAGGAGTAGGCCATCTAGCCCCTCGAGCCTGCTCCGCCATTCAATAAGATCATGGCTGATCTGGTCGTGGACTCAGCTCCACTTACCCGCCCTCTTCCCGTAACCCTTAATTCCCTTATTGCTTAAAAATCTATCTATCTTTGACTTGAAAACATTCAATGAGCCAGCCTCAACTGCTCAACTGAATCGAATTAGAACAAAAGGGAATGGCGAGAAAATCAACGCGCAGAGATGGAATCAATAGTTTGAATGACCCTCAACCTGCTTCAAGGAAAAAACAAGAAACTGTTGGATATAAAAGAACATCTCAGTCAAGCAGTAGAAAAGCGCATTAAAGTCATTACAGAAAAAGAATATGCAAGGAGCTACAATGGTGAGAGTCCACACGAGACAAAAGCAAGTAAATGTCATTGTCAAACATCTTTATTTCTTGTTGCCCTTTATAGTTACATTCTCGAATTCTGCACCCTGAGAATATACCTGTGATAACAACCATAGAGTAAACAAATTTTATTTATAAATACATATTTACCTTGTTGAATAATGTGTAAAATAGTTTTCAGACCAATATGGACTGTAGAATTACATAGAATATACGGCACAGAAACAGCACACTCGGCCCAACCAGTTCATGCCGCCATTTATGCTCCACTTGAGCCTCCCTCCCATCCTCTCCTTATCTAACTCGAGGAATTTGGATGTCAGGATTTTAATTTTGCTTACAAGTCTGAAATTCTGTGTTATGAACATCACCCGTTCACTTCCAATTGTAGAAAGAAACAGAGTTAATGGCCTGGATTTTGCCGACCGAGGCTGGCTCTGTGCGGCCGAGGTTACTGGCGGACTGCGACCCCACTCCCAGCGCAATCCCGCTCTGTGTGAAGAATTTTCCATTGATGGGGCCCACCCTGCGAGGTTCCCGGCCAATTGAAAGGAAGCGGGTCTGATGACCTCATTTGATGATCCGTCAAAAGCCGGTTTCCATAAAGGGAAAATAACCACATTGATTTTGACAGTTGTACTGTCAGTGTTCTGCAGCATTGAGGTGATCGTGGGATTCTGAGGGCCAAGGTGAGATTCTTTGAAGGGCACCAATGCTGATGGAATAGATGGCAGCTGAAGTTGTGATGACAGAAGCAGTTTATCAATGGTGAGAGAGGTTGTTCCAAGGAGGTGACAGTGGCTAGAGTGTGGAAAATACTGCAGCCACTCTAGGGTCAATGCATGTTGCATGTCGCATGTCACATGTCGCATATACGGGACAACAAGTCACAATGGAACCGGACGTGATATTCACATTAACATCAAAGCAAACAAACGGAAAGTCAAAGGCCGGGAAACTTCATCTAATCACAGGGCGCATAATCAGGTCAAAGAAAACGTCAGATGCCTTGTGATTATCACAAGATGTTATGGAGGACTATGGCCTCAGATATAAGTCACCCCATGGGCAGGTTGGGGCATGAAGACTAAGAATGATATGACAATAGAGAGAAAAGGCTGGTCAATCAGAGAGAACCTCGGAGCAACGCCTCGAGAAGCAGGGACCTCAAGTTAGGAACTTGAAGCGGGACACCGGAGCGGAGACTGATCACCTCTATTTAAACGGGTAATATAGTACACAAGGTGTGAGGCTTGTCTGTATTTCACTATTTGCTATTAAAGTGCTTCATTGGAATAGCTGAGACTTGATTCAATTATTCTCGACACTCAAAGCCCTGAACCATAATTGTTGTAATACTGCGGTGAACTACTAGTCAATCTGGCACTCAGTTCACAAAGTCACAGCAAAAATATAGCAACAGAGAGTATATTCCAAGCACTTCCAAACTGCATAAAGCACAAAAGTGTATTCCAAATCCTGAAGACTCCAGCTTCTAACATTGGAAAGTGAACAGCTGTGAAATAGTAGCTTTTATCATCATCATCATAGGCAGTCCCTGGAAACGAGGATGACTTGCTTCCATGCCAAAAAAGGATGAGTTCACAGGTGTTTCAATGAAGGACCTAATATTCTTGGTCCTGAACTACATCTAAGATTGGAAGATGCCTGTGCGGGGATTTTTTTAACGTGGGGTGGCCGTTGCACACCAGCCACCACATGGGTTTGACAGAGCTAGGTCTTGGTCCAGTGGCAAGGGTTAACCAAGACGACTGGAGACCTGCTCTGCCGCACGGGCCTAGTGCACACACCAGCCACAGTGTGGGGCCATAAAAGGAGTGGAGGTGCGGTGGCCCGGGAGCAGTGTGGAGGCAGGCCACTCCAGGGAGCAGCACGTGCTGGTGCAGGAGGGCGACGGCAGCGAAGAGTGACGTCATCAAGGTCCAGGTCGGTGATTGGAGCGTGGGCAGATATAGCTAGAGACTGTGGAGGGATGTGATCGGGGCCCAGGAGAAGCATGAGTTCGGGACCAGGGGCCCTGGGGCAACACGGGCCAGCGCACACTGCGATGTGTGTGTGGGTTAACTAGCACTGAGGGTACAGCATGATGTCAGAAACATCTCTTTTGTATTCCTTCAGGCAATGGACCCTTAGATGAAAATTATATCACATGACTTTAGGGGCTGGATTATCTGCCTCTCTCTGCCTCACTTTTGCAGCTGTCACATATTCAAAGCAATGGAGAGTCATTGAAAACTCACCCTACTTAACTGGCATGATCCCCGAGCGTCGTGAAAGTCGTCAAACAGCTGGAAAAATGGTAAGTAGATAGTAAGATGCTGTAAGTATCTTTCATTACCCTCTTAGTAATTTCAACTGGTTCGCCCGCTGCTTCATGTTGGGCCCTGGAAACTGACACGGAGGCGGGTTCACAGTGGGATCCCGACCCGCTGTCAATTTATAAGATTTTGACAGCGGACCCGCCCCCGAACCTGCCCTCTGAGTGCCGGCAAAATCCCGGCCAGTTTCAGAACTGGAAAACTTGATCTGTTTTGTTGGTGCCACTTTAGATACCATTGTTTCCGACATGTCTTCCTTGTTCCTCAACCGAGGAGACCCCTCCACCGGGGTTGACAGGGCCCTCAACTGCCTGTCCGTTCCACTTCCCGCACTTCTGCTCTCACTCCCCTCTCCTCCCGCCCACAACTAAGATAGGGTTCCCCTTGTCCTCACCTTTCACCCCACCATTCAACAGATCATCCTCCGCCATTTCCGCCACTCTAGCATGATCCTGTTATCAAACACATCTTCCCCTCCCTTCCCCCTTCAACATTCTGAAGGGACCGCTCCTCTCACCCCCAGCACCCCCTCCCCTTCCCACGGCACATGCCCGTGCAAGTGCAGGAGATGCAACAACTGCCCTTTTACTACTTCCCTTCCCACTGTCCCAGGCCCCAAACATTCCTTCCAGGTGAAACAGCGATTTACTTGTATGTCGTTCAATGTAGTATACTGTATTCGCTGCTCACGGTGTGGTCTCCCCTACATTGGGGAGACCAAGCGTAGATTGGGTGACCGCTTTGCTGAACACCTCCGTTCAGTCCGTAAGCGTGACCCCGAGCTTCCAATCGCCTGTCACTTTAATTCTCTGGATCATTCCCACTCTGACCTTTCTGCCCTCAGCCTCCTGCACTGATCCAATGATGTTCAACGTAAGCTCGAGGAACACTACCCCATCTTTCAGTTAGGCACTTTGCAGCCTTCTGGACTCAACATTGAGTTCAACAGTTTCATATCATAACCTCTGCCCTCATTTTTTCAAATGACAGCTATTGCTAATGATTCAGATATTCCCATTTACACCTCTTCTAGACTCATCTTTTGTTTCTTGTCCTATTACCATCTGATTTTGCCTCACACCATCATCTTTTTGACATTTAATCTCTCCTGCCTTCCACCCTATCACAGACTTTCCCTTTTGTTCTTCCCTCCCCTCCCCCTTTCCCTGCCTCTGTACTTGCTTAAAATCTGTTACATCTCTAACTTTTTCCAGTTCTGACAACCTGAAACATTAACTCTGTTTCTCTCTCCACACCTGACCTGCTGAGTATTTTCAGATTTATAGCCTTCGCAGTATTTTGCTTTTGGTTTGATTGAACATTCATAGAATCATAGAATGGCTACAGCACAGAAGGAGGCCATTCGGCCCGTCAAGCCCGTGCCGTCTCTCTGCGTGAGCACTTCAGCGAGTCCCACTCACCCGCCCTTTCCCCGTAGCCCTTGTAAGGGGGGTGTTTGTGTGGTCTCTATGTGGGGGTCAGGTTCCCTTCTGACCAACTTGAGCGGTTTCGAACCGCTCCCCCTCCCTTGGGTTCTGTACTCTGGATTTATTTTGGGGGGGGTAACAAAGGTGCAGAGGACACTGGTTTGATGCAAAGAACGTTGTTTTTATTACAGTCAGGGTAATACAGGCTTATTACTCTAGTAAGAAAATACATGGCCAAACTTACAATCACTCTAATAAAGGACAATACAAGGAAAGGTACAAGGTCAAACTTATAATCACTCTGATAAAGTACCATGCACTACACATTCAAAGGGGGTTGCGGTAAAATTATACCTCCCATCTCCCAATACCTAATTCTAGCTAGGTTAGACTCCAGGGCGGCAGGGACTTATGCTTACCAATCCTTTTGATAGTTAATGGTAGATCGTGCTGTTCTTCCTTCCTTCAGGACTTCAAGACTTCGAGGCTGGAGAAGTCAGTTTACAACTGTCGCGTTGGTTTCTCTTCTTGTCTTGATGAGGTAGTAGCGATCACCTCTCCCCTCTCTCTCTCTCTCCTCTCTCTAACCTCTGTTGAAAACAGTGGGCAGTTATATGATTTCAGTGTTCGAATTTTGCCGCCCAACCTGTTCACAATCGTTTGTATAATTTTGGCGGGCTTGGTTCTTCTTTGTAATATTTTGTCGGGCTTGTTAAAGTTGATATGTCTTGGGTGGGTTGATGTTCGAAAACTGTTTCCTAATGGAAATATTAGTTTGGTAATTGTAATGTCCTTTTGTGCTTAGTCTTTTGCATACGGGCTGGATTGGGCCTCTTTGTGGTGTATATGCTGAAATGGTTTGTCCAGACCCATGTTGATGGGGAGCTATCTCTGAGTGATACTCATTCTTCCAGACAGATTAACTCAGTCCTCACACCCAGACAGTTCCAATAATCAAGTGGGCTTCTTTTGTTCCCTATGTCCGCCCACAGGCTTGAATTTGTCTTGTAAAAGTTCATAATTCTATTAAAGTTCGTAGTTTCTTTCATAAGCACTTTAGAGTTCCAAACGTTTTGATAGATAGTCCCAAATTAAATTTCCTTTCGAATGAGCCCAAACACAGTGGGGGGGGGGGATTCTGGTGAATTTTGCTCTCTGCGCATAGAATCATAGAATGGCTACAGCACAGAAGGAGGCCATTCGGCCCATCGAGCCCGTGCTGTCTCTCTGCAAGAGCACTTCAGCGAGTCCCACTCCACCGCCCTTTCCCCGTAGGCATGCAAATGTTTTTCCATCAGGTAATTATCCAATTCCCGTTTAAAAGCCGCGATTAAATCGGTCTCCACCACCCTTTCAGGCCATGCATTCCAGATCCTGCCCACTCGCTGTGTAGATAAGTTTTCCCTCATGTCGCCTTTGGTTCTTCTGCCAATCACCATAAACCTGTGTCCTCTGGTTCTCGACCCTTCCGCCAATGGAAACAGTTTCTCTCTCTATCTACTCTGTTTAGACCACTCATGATTTTGAACACCTGGATCAAATCTCCTCTCAACATTCTCTGTTCCAAGGAGATCAACCCCAGCTTCTCCAGTCTAGCCAGGTAACTGAAGTCTCTCATTCCTGGAACCATTCTTGTAAATCTTTTTTGCACCCTCTCCAAGGCTTTCACACCCTTCCTAAAGTGCAGTACCCAAAATTGGACACAATACTCTAGTTGAGGCTAACCAGTGTTCATCATAACTTCCTTGCTTTTGTACTCTATGCCTCTATTTATGAAGCCCAGGATTACGTATGCTTTTTAACCGCTTTCTCAACCTGCCCTGCCACCTTCAATGATTTGTACACATATACCCCCAGGTGTTTCTGTTCACACACCCCTTTTAGAATTGTGCCCTTTAGTATATTGCCTCTCCTCATTCTTCCGACCAAAATGTATCACTTTGCATTTTTCTGCGTTAAATTTCACCAGCCGTGTGTCCGCCCATTCCAGCAGCCTGTCTCTGTCTTCTTGAAGTCTATCACTATCCTTCATTCACCACTACTCTCTTTCCTGTCACTTAGCCAGTTTTGTATCCACGCTGCTGCTGGCCCTCTTATTCCATGGGCTTCAACATTGCTGGCACGCCTATTATGTGGCACTTCATCAAATGGCTTTTTGAAGCCCATGTACCCTCATCAACCCTCTCTGTTACTTCATCAATAAACACAATCAAGTTAGTTAAACATGATTTGTCTTTAACAAATCCGTGCTGGCTTTCCTTAATTAATCCACACTTGTCCAAGCAAGTGACTGTTCATTTTGTCCCAGATTATTGTTTCTGAAAGCTTCCCCACTATGGAGGTTAAACCAGTTTTGGAAAATCTAATCTTTTTATTTGCTTTATTTTTTTCAAACGTACTATTAATTTAGAAAGCTGTGTTTATTTTTTTAAACAAGTTCTTTCCCCGTGCGCAGCTTACTGAACTTCACAGATACACAAGAATGGAGCAACATATGCAATCAATCTGATTTTACAGGCTGGGTGAAGCAGGGCTTTGAATAAACCTGTATTTGAAGTTGACTTTGTTTTCTCAAAAATTCTTTCTTTTAGCACACCCACTCCCCGGCTGTATTTTCCTCTGCAATTATGCTGATCGCTGTGATTAATCAGGAATGCTGGATTTCAAAGTTCCGATCTTCTGTGGCTAAATTTTCAAAGTGCCCGGTGATTTTCATCTAAATGCTGGCTATTGAGAAGCTGCCGGGCACTGTTGGGAGCTACGTTGTATAATAATGCTCTACTGGTGCTCTGCCAATGTTGGTTTTTGGTTTTGAGGAAGATAAACCGACAGGGTTTGTGTGGACATGTTTTGAGGTGTAAGCGGATAAATGTGCTTTCATCTCATTTTTGACCATCGTCTATTAGCACAATCACTTTGTTTTCAGTAGCACAGTGCCGGAGGACTTGCCTTTCAACCAGATGGTCCTAGGTTTGTGTCACGGGATAACACTTTGTTTGATCCACCTGTGCTATTGGATTAATTATTAAAAATAAAGATTTGGCCTTCCTTGTTTTTACTCTTCAGAATGCCAAAATTGCTAATGTCGAGGGCATATCCAAAACTGCCAGTAAGGCTGAATGTTACCGACTGGGTCAAATTCATGGTTGTCAAATGAACACAAAATTATGGTAAGTGCTAATCTCCATTGGAGAAATGAGAAGATTCGTGAGCCTGTGTGGGCTGGCTGATTAGTCAAACACATTTGTGGCTGTGGTCAAATTTGACATTCAGATAATTAGTAACCGTTCCTTTTCAGCAGTATCATTGCCTATAGTCTCATTGCACCTTTGAGTACTTTGTGGTGCTTTAAATGCGACGTCATTGGCTAACTTTGACCATGAATTCTCGTTCTCACAGATTACCAATCTCATTGGCTGCAGCAAATTACATGATCAACCCAATTGTACTATTTGATTGACCTAGTTATGGACCAATGCTGATGAACTTAAGAACATAAGAAATAGGAACAGGAGTAGGCCATATAGCCCCTCGAGACTGCTCCGCCATTCAATAAGATTATCTCTGATCTGATCATGGACTCAGCTCCACTTCCCCGCCCGCTCCCCATAACCCCTTATCCCTTTATCGTTTAAGAAACCGTCTTTTTCTGTCTTAAATTTATTCAATGTCCCAGCTTCCACAGCTCTCTGAGGCAGCGAATTCCACAGATTCGCAACCCTCTGAGAGAAGAAATTTCTTCTCATCTCTGTTTTAAATGGTGCCCTCTAGTTCTAGTCTCCCCTATCAGTGGAAACATCCTCTCTGTATCTACCCTGTCAAGCCCCCTCATAATCTTATACGTCTCGATAAGATCACCTCTCATTCTTCTGAATTCCAATGAGTAGAGGCCCAACTTACTCAACCTTTCCTCATAAGTCAACCCCCTCATCCCCAGAATCAACCTAGTGAACCTTCTCTGAACTGCCTCCGAAGCAAGTATATCCTTTTGTAAATATGGAAACCAAAACTGCACGCAGTATTCCAGGTGTGGCCTCACCAATACCTTATAAAGCTGTAGTAAGACTTCCCTGCCTTTATACTCTATCCTCTTTGCAATAAAGGCCAAGATACCATTGGCCTTCCTGATCATTGGCCTTTGCTGTACCTGCATACCTCCTTTTGTGTTTCATGCACAAGTATCCCCAGGTCCTGCTGTACTGCAGCACTTTGCAATCTTTCCCCATTTAAATAATAACTTGCGCTTTGATTTTTTCTGACCTCACACTTTCAAACATTATACTCCAACTGCCAAATTCTTGATCACTTACTTAGCTTGTCTATGTCCTTTTGCAGATTTTTTGTGTCCTCCTCACTCATTGCTGTGCCGAGTGGGGCAGGGATTTGGGGAGGCTTATGTTTGCTGCCTGATGACTCTTCAACTGCTCTTCATTGTATTTTGAGTGCTCTGATTGTGGGGACAGTTATTTAAAACATACCCATCATTGGTCCCTAGTAACCATGACAACAGACTTAATGACGTTTCACCACAATTATGTAGGTTAAAAACATATCACACAATTCTGTGTAGCTAGTGATTGCAAATAAAATGCTGCTACATTCAAACACTAGAGTGCTTAATTAACATGTCCAAATTTATGCAAACAGCAAAAAAATTCAACATTTTCACATTATCGCTTTATGACGTTAAACAACAAGCTGTCATAAGTTGCATTTATATAACCGACTCTTGGGAATCCCTGACCCAAGACTGCTCAAAATGGAGGAGAAGCCTCTAACATAGTAAAATGTCCCAAGGTCCTTCATAATAGGGCTAGAAAACAAAATTTGACATTGAGCCACATAAAAAGATAATAAGGCAGGTGACCAAAGGGTTGGTCAAAGAGCTAGGTTTTAAGGAGCGTCTTAAGGGAGGAGAGAGAGGCGGAGAGGTTTAGGGAGGGAATCCCAGAGCTTGGGGCCTAGGCAGCTGAAGGCACGGCCGCCAATCTTCTCTTCTGCTTCTTCTTCTTAGGCAGTCCCCCGGAGTTGAGGATGATTTGCTACCACACTAAAATGAGTTCTAAGGTGACCAATGTGGGATCTACAGTCTTTGTCACAGGTGGGGCAGGTGATGGTTGAAGGGACGGGTGGGTGGGGTGCTTGATTTGTCGTGCACTCCTTCCGCTGTTTGTACTTGACTTCCACGTGCTCCCGGCGAAGAGATTCGAAGTGTTCGCCGCCTTCCCGGATGCTTCTCCTCCACTTTGAGCGGTCTTGGGTCAGGGATTCCCAAGAGTCGGTGGGGAAGTTGCATTTTTCCAAGGAGGCTTTGAGGTGCTTTAAAACCAATGGCCGAGTGGTGAAAATCAGGGATGTGCAAGAGGCCAGAATTGGAGGAGCGCAGAGATCTCGGAGGGTTATAAGGCTGAAGGAAGTAACTTTACAATGACAATGTGACCTCATGGAACAGCTTCAATTGATTTTTCTTGATCTACAAAAAAATCCCTTCAGAATTGTAATCAAAGTGATATGGTAAGGACAACATTTTATATGTACGGCAGGTGAGCTATTTAATATCATGAAATTAAAAAGACAGACTTTTACACAGCGCTTTTCATGGCCTCAGGATGTCCCAAAGCATTTTACAACCAATTGAGCATTTTTGAAGTGTAGTCACTGTTGTAATGTAGGAAATGCGGCAGCCAATTTGCGCACAGCAAGCTCCCACAAACAGCAATGTGATAATGACCAGATAATCTATTTTTGTTATATTGTTTGAGGGAAAAATATTGGCCGGGGATAATACCCCTGCTCTTCTTCGAAATAGTGCCCCAGGATCTTTTTACGTCAACCTGAGAGAGCAGATGTGGCCTCGGTTTAATGTCTCAACCGAAAGACAGCACCTCCCACGGCGCAGCACTGCACTGAAGTGTCAACCTAGATTTTTGTGCTCAATTCTCTGGAGTGCGACTTGAACCCACAGCTGTCTGACTCAGAGGCGAGAGTGCTGCCCACTGAACCACTGGCTGACACCCATTATATAAATATGATAATAGAATTCTCATATAGTTTTGTTTCGGTAGCCCAGGACCTAAAGCACAGTGTCTAATATTTACCACAAACCTACAGCAGCATACATTCAACAGTAGTAGGATGCACACTTCTATCCACCAATATTACATCCTGTTTTTTTGGTCGCATATTTCTGTCAACATTTACAATTAGAATTGTCATGTCAACATTTGCAATTTGAGTTTGCTATGTCAACTATCATGGTGTAATTGCAGGCTCTGTCCACTAGGTAACTCTGTGGCATGAGTTTCTGAAATCTCACAATTCCAACATGACCTTGTGTAGAAAATAAAACTTGCATTCATCGATTGAGCGTGGGCAACATCATGGGGAATTTACTAGTATTTTGAATTGCTAGTTATCTGCCACTTTATAATATTTGTTTTGGATGCAAATAAGTGTCCTTTCATCACGAAAGCCCATTCAGCTAATTACATTTTATTTTTAACAGCTGTCTATCATGGTGGATTTTTAAAAAATTAAAGATTTGATTTATATCTGCTTCGATCCTCCCTCCCCAAATATCTTTCTTCTTTCCTCAGCTAGCTATGTGATTGTTTTAAAAAAAAATATCTTGCTCTCTTCACGTAGTGGATTTGTAGTCCTTGTTGAATTGGGCCTTGGGGTTGTTCCACACAATGAGGTGTTTCCCACTTAGTGAGGCATGAACCACAGTAAATGACTAACTCCAACCACAATGTCTTAGCCCAACATCACAACACCTTGTCAGAAATATCAGACCCCCTAAAACAAAACGACAGATAGTGGGGCAGGTCTATGTGGGACTGAACTCCTTGGGAACATTGGCTAATTATATGGATAAAACATTATTTGTGAATTAAAAGTTTTTATGTGTTATAAACTTCATTTGAGCAATTTGATTTTGGTAGTTATTGGCCCCTAATGATAGCTTTTTCTCCCAGTTTAGTGACAATTGGATATTTGAGCCATTTGCATTAACTGTGCTAATAGGTTAACGGTAATTATTTGAACCAGAAAAATGTATTGATGATTTTTCCTGCTTGGAATATATTTAAAATGTATTACAGATATTTAAAATGTGATATGCACTATATGCAGGACTTTTAATTATGTAGATCTACCACAATGCATATAATGAACATACTTTAAAAAAAAATCTTTGGTGTCAATGATCAGTTAATTTACTTTACTTTACTTTAATTTACTTGAAATACAAAAAGTTAATTTTATTAATTAATGGTCATAGAGTTTCATGTCATAATCTCCAAAGAGGCTGGAAACATAGGAACAGAGGTAGACCATTCAGCCCCTCAAGCTTGCTCCGCCATTCAGTTAGACCCTGGCTGATTCTGTACCTCAACTCCATTTAGCCGCCTTTGTTCCATATCCCTTGATACCCTTATTCACAAACCTCAGCCTATCACATGCTAGTGCCATTTGGTTATGTATTATTGGAATTTACTTTGTATAGACTTGTGCTTTTGATATGAGTTGTGGAAGTGGTACCAGTTTACAAGCTTTGTTGTCTGAAATGCCAAAAAGTCCTTAATATTGCCTGTTGTTGTACGGCCCACACTGCGATATGTGTGCACACTAGGTCCATGCAGCAGAGCAGGTCTCCAGTCGTCTTGGTTAATCCTTGTCACTGGACCAAGACCTAGCTCTGTCAAGCCCGTGTGGTGGCTGGTGTGCAACGGCCACCACACGTTAAAAAAATCCGCCCACAGGCATCTTCCACCCTTCAATATATAGTTCGGGATCTGGAATATTAGGTCCTTCATTGAAACACCTGTGAGCTCATCCCTTTTTGGCGTGGAGGCAAGTCATCCTCGTTTCGAGGGACTGCCTGTGATGATGATGACTACTTTGACTGGTTAAATAAGACTGAGACCAAATCGCAGCGTGGCCAGTGACGTTCAACCTGATATGCCTTGCGTACGTCACCCATCTGCAATGACTTCACCATATATTTCTCTTTCAGACACTCCTTGATGCAGACGATCAACAATAGTTTGTCCCAGTTTGATGCTTGATGCTGGGTGTGATTAGAATAGCAAGGGGCAGGTTAGATCACGTCAGTGGAGTGGTGCTGTCATTCTGAGATGAGGCCCTAGTGGATTCAGGGGGCTCTATGCAGTTGTACTGCCTCCTTTTATCAGCTATGGTTGGTGCTCAATGATGTCACTGGCACACCCACCTGATCCAGAATTACTGAATACACAAAGGGAGCATCCTTTGTGTATGGCAATCAAGGCAGACCTCACAAATGGCTTTCTGAATGAGCCGACATATGAAAATGAAAATGCTTTATTATATCCAATAGCGGCTTAAGAGTATTTGGGTGGCCTTGAATCATATCTCATTGAGCTGATTTCAGCCATGCGATCAAATCAGTGATTTTCAAAAGAGGGTGTTCCCTTGCTCCAGTATCTTGTGGTCTGACTTTGTATTATTTTGAAGGATTCTAAGTCGGTGTAAAATCAAACAAATGGCTCTATCTACTCAACTTTGTCTACGTTTGGGTCTATGGGGACTTCCATGACTGCAATGCCTCTACCCATCTGTGTAGTTGCGTCTAGCTCGCTCCTCTGCGGATTACGTTTGGTGATGTAATACAAATTAAAAAATCTAACTTGAATTTTACAATTATCCTAATGAAAATTAAGTTCAAAATAAAACTTAATTGACTGTAATCATTTATCACAATACCATTACTTTCCTGCTTATTACAACACATTTTAAAACATAGTGCATTCATAGATGGAGCATTAGTTATTAATACAAAGCAGTAACCTGTTATGAAAGTGATAGATTAGAAGCAAGAATACATATTACCTGAGTAACATACCTTGGCTACAGAGTACCATGAGGTATTGCTTAACTATATTTTTCATTTAACTTTCTGTTCTGTGAAATATTCACTAAAATATGAACATTTTGGCCTAAAACTTAAAATTCTGTAGCACCTTGAGTGAATTGACCGCTTTGCAACTTATAGTGAAAACAAAAATAATGCTGTTTTTGATACCTCTCTGTTTAGCTTTTGGCTTGATTAGGACACCTCCCCTGGGAGGAATAGAAAAAGTCTTTACAGACACCAATTCACATCCATTTAATCATGAACCGAAATCCTAAGCGTTTTCATAAATTGGTAGTTATTGTGACAGATCAAAGGACTTTCTGGTTTGAAAGCTGAAGAATTTCCGAATTATGTGGCTTTCAATAAATTTTTGATGAGTTCAGTGCAGCCGTGGTTATTTTTTAAATGGATTCCCAATGGTTTCTCTGTAGCTCTGTTTGCCAAGTCAATGCCTCCTTTGAAAAAATGTAACATCCCTACCGACACCTGGGAATCCCTGGCCCAAGACTGCCCAAAGTGGAGGGAAAGCATCCGGGAAGGCGCCAAACGCCTCGAATCTCTTCGCCGAGAGCAAGCTGAAGCCAAGCGTCGACAGCGGAAGGAGCGTGCGGCAACCCAGGCTCCCCACCCACCCGTTCCTCCAACCACCGACTGCCCCACCTGTGACATAGACCGTAGATCCCGCATTGGACTCCTCAGTCACCTGAGAACTCATTTCTAGTGTGGAAGCAAGTCATCCTCGACTCTGAGGGACTGCCTATGATGATGATGAGTGAATCCATGTCCCTGGCTATATGTAGGTGCTGCTCGAGTTACTGAACTTCTCTTTCTGTCAATTAAATGTTGGGAGACATCTGGATGATCAAACTAACTGGATCACCAGGCTATCGATCACCTGTACATCTGTCTCTGGTTTGCAATTGTCTCAAGTCCTGCAAGCAAGACTCTTGCAGTTGGCCATGTCATCAATATATAGATTGCTTGTCTGATTTCTGGATCTGCCGAACTGGTATTTGTGAAACCCAATGTGACACAATGTCTACCACTGAAAGAAGTGTTTTTCAGTGGGTCAGCTTTAGTTATCTGTTTATCTTCCTTTTGCAGTGGCCGGGATCTAAGGAAAGAAAATTGGATTCTGATGAAAGGCCAACGACCTGAAATATGAACTCTATTTCTCTCTCCACAGACACTGCCTGACCTGCCGAGTGTTTCCAGCATTTTTGGTTTTCATTACAGATTTCCAGCCTCCTCAGTATTTTGCTTTTGTTTGAAGAAAATTGGGATTGGTGCCTCAGATCATTTCTTGATGTGCTGCTGTACAAAGGCTAACAAAGGGCTCTGTACAGTTCATTTCTTGGCTAAAAGCATTTAATTGAGGACACATGGTCCAAGTTGTTGAAAGTTTTGCAGAGAACTGCTGAAGGTTCATTCGGTTCATTGTTTTGAAAGAGGCACTGAGTTACGTAAAGTATTATAATCAAATTCAAATCTGTTATTTGCTCTTGCGTCAGGTAATTTTTCTTGATTTGTAGTTTTCCGCCCAAATCGTATGATCTGTCAGTGTGGTATTTGCCATGAGTCAGAGAGATCAGCATGAGATACCAGACTATTTTCAGTGCATACCTTAATGGTAAAAAAGGATTCATTGTTCACGCTGAAGCCTACTTCGCAAGTCTTCCGTAGAGAAATGAACTTTTATGTTGATCATGAGGAAAATGTATCTGGAGCAAGCTGGAATTATAAAGGTTAGTTAAGACTTGTTATTCAAATGAAGAATGGCATCACCAGCAAAGATCCTCATTGGAGCAAACCAAGAATGCAAGGTCCTTCTTTGACTGCAAGGCAAACTTAGAGCAATTAGGGCAAGTTTTTTGCAGGTCCCTACTCTCAATGCCCTGCAGCAGAGAGATGCTGCTCTCAACATATTACGTGATTTGCTGATTGAGTTGTGTCTGCAAATCATGAAGCTGGCTTTGCCTTTGCTTCCTCTGTAAGATAGTCAGAGACACGTGATTCTGTAAAACAATGGTTTGTGTTTCATTTGTACAATGCTGATTTTGTAAATTATCCTGCATTAAGTAAGTTCTGGGCAGGTACAATCTTGCAACATGTATTTAAGCTTTTGTTGTGCACAACTTTATTTAATAAATCCAGTAAAACATTAAACCAGTCTTTTAAAGAGTAACTGATAGCATTAGCATATTTTTGATTTGTCAAATATTAAATATACTAGACAACATGATAATGGTCTACCTCAGATAGATCGTTTATCTGACCTCGTTAAATGTTAAAATTGGACCAGAATCTGCTGCTAAAATAACGTCAAATTTAACGGCGCTCGCTCTCATTTATGTGTGAATTATCCAGCAACTTCTGGCGAGGAATAAATATACTGCAAATTGCGAATCACCACAAGTTGGTGGACGATTTACATTGATTTGCCATGAGCCTCATGAAAACGGCAGCTCGCCCTCAACCTCCCCATGAGTTAAAAGCAGTTGCTGCATTTGTGCATTCATTGCCAATTAAGTTCGCCGGAGAAAGTTAGGGCTGGTACTTAACAGCGTAAGTACCTTTCTTCATTTCCAGCAATGCCACTCAACCTCTCTGGCCCAGAAAAGGAACAGTTTAAACTGTGGAGTCTCACACCTGCCGGTAGTAAATTGTTGTTAGAGATTTTTTTTATTTAAAATTTTTTTTAAAATTCTTATCTAATTGACCCTATTTCCTTCTCTGTTTCTTTCTCAATCCTTAAATCTCATTGGCTAATGAGACAGACTGTTGGTCCCATCATTCACCAAGGTCCCAGATATCCCTCTTATCAGCTCACATTTCCAGCAACATGCAGTGCAAAACAATTTCAGGCTGGAGAGCGAGTGAAATAGACTAACTAACAGAGCACGCTGCACCGCTCCAGCAAATTCTGGAATATTGTATCTGATATTCTTTGATTATCCACCTGCGTTTACAAAGATGTATGAAGATGTTTGCTGATGTAAAATACCTTCACTATTGTGCTGTGGAATCGATGGTAAACTTACTGCAGACATTAGTAAACAACATTACTGGCCCCTTCCTCAAAAAAAGTTAGCATCTAAACCCAACCGACCTATTCTTTCTGTCTATTCAACTGCTGTAAGTTTATACATTCGAGCTTCTTTGATGTCATTCATACTTAACTAATATTTCAGTTGTATACTTTGACAGAGGATAGAACCCTGTGTCTAACAGTGTCTTGTCTATTGGATACCAGGGGTCACAGTCTCAGAATAAGGGGTTGGCCATTTAGGACTGAGATGAGGGGAAATTACTTCACTCAGAGGGTGGAATCTTTGTAATTCTCTACCCCAGAGGGCTGTGGGGGCTCAGTTGTTGAGTATATTCAAGACAAGAGATCGATAGATTTTTGGATATTAAGGGAATCAAGGGATATGGGGATAGTGCAGGGAAGTGGAGTTGAGATAGAAGATCAGCCATGATCTTATTGAATGGCAGAGCAGGCGCAAGGGGCCAAATGGCCTGCTCCTGCTCCTATTTCTTATGTTCTTATATTCTTCTTTGAGGGTGACCTACAAATGGGAGGAGGTGGTAATGTGGGAACACCATCCAGTCCCTCTATGGTCAAATAATTGGAGAGGGGCGTGCAGTTTTTGGACAGCATGCAGAAGGCCCAACGTCTTAAGCCTGCCACAGACCTTGTTTCAGGCTGGTAGTTCTGCCAGTGGTTGGGCCTGCACAGAGGGAACTTTGTGAGTAAGATAATCACACGAATCCAGAAATACAAGTGGCTTCAGGTCATTGGAAATGCAGGCACGTCGCGTGTACTCCACCTGTCTGGCTCCTGGGTGCATCGGAGACAGGTAAATCAGCTCCTTTTAGAGTGTCGAACCATGATTGCCTGCACTAATCCACAAAACCCTCAATCTTCCCTTAGCAAAATACCTACATAGTTCCTTTTCAAAGGAGTCAACCAATGTATAATTAACTAGTTTCAGAAGACCCTGCTTCACATATTCCTCATTCTAGTCATGAGACTTGATCTTTTGCAATACAGTGACTCATTATCACAATACCTGAGATGTCATTTCTTGCATCAGATCAGAGCAGTACAAGGTTGATGATTATAGCACATGCAAGTTCTAATAACTGCAAAAGATCAGAGAGCCTAGATTTCTAGTCTAACAACGATCCCCTTCTCTGCATACCTATTATTACCTATAGAGCAAAGGGTGGTTTCCTGCCCTGTTGAAAGAATTCCAGTGTCAATAATGCAATCAACCATTCTTACACAGAAAGAAAGAATTTCATTTATATAGCGCCTTTCACAACCATCAGACGACCCAAAGGATGCTGGGGCAGTCCCAGAAGATTGGAAAATCGCAAATGTAACGCCCCTATTTAAAAAAGGAGGCAGACAAAAAGCAGGAAACTATAGACCAGTTAGCCTAACATCTGTCATTGGGAAAATGCTGGCGTCCATTATTAAGAAAGCAGTAGCGGGACATTTGGAAAAGCATGATTCAATCAAGCAGAAAGGGAAATCAAATTTGCTGGAGTTCTTTGAGGATGTAACGAGTAGGGTGGATAAGGGGGAATCAGTGGATGTGGTGTATTTGGATTTCCAGAAGGCATCCAGTAAGGTGCCACATAAGAGGTTACTGCACAAAATAAAAGCTCACAGGGTTGTGGGTAATATATTAGCATGCATAGAGGATTGGCTAACTAACAGAAAACAGAGAGTTGGGATCAATGGGTCTTTTTCCGGTTGGCAAACAATGACTAGTGGGGTACCGCAGGGATCTGTGCTGGGGCCTCAACTATTTACAGTCTATATTATCATCATCATCATAGGCAGTCCCTCGAATCGAGGATGACTTGCTTCCACGCCAAAAAGTTCACAAGTGTTTTAATGAAGGACCTAATATTCCAGGTCCCGAACTAAATCTTAAAGGGTGGAAGAAGCCTGTGTGTGGATTGCACACCAGCCACCACATGGGCTTGACAAAGCTCGGTCTTGGTCCAGTGGCAAGGGTTCTCCAAGACGACCGGAGACCAGCTCTGCTGCACAGACCTTGTGCGCACACATATCACAGTGTGGGCTGGCCCGTGCTGCCCTGGGCCCAGGCTTTTTTTCGGCACCGAACTCACGCTTCTCCTTGGCCCCGATCACATCCCTCTACAATCCCTTGCCGCTCCTTCTCCATGACCTTGCCGCTCCTGCAATACTTGTCCACGCTCCAATCAGCGAGCTGGATCATGGTGACGTCCAATTCAGTCACCCTCTTCGTCGACCAGCCAGCGGGAGATCGGAGGAGGTGGGGCGGGACGTCGGAGAGGCCTACAAAAGGTCCAGCGACGTCGACCAGCCAGCGGGAGATTGGAGGAGATGGGGCGGGACATCGGGGAGGCCTACAAAAGGCCCAGCGACGTCGACCAGCCAGCGGGAGATCGGAGGAGGTGGAGCGGGACATCGGAGAGGCCAGCCGGTGCAGCAGCAGCAGGGAGGCAAAAAGAAGTAGAAAGAAATCGAAAGGTGACATCACAGCCAAGGGGGTAAGTGATTGGTTGGTGATTGGTAAGTAGTTTTTCTTTTTCTTTTTCTTTTTCTTTATCAGTAAGTAACCTTTTAGCATTGTTGTTGCCAAATTAAGTTAATCTACGGGTTAAGTCATGGCAGGAGAGCTCGGACACATGTTATGCTCCTCTTGTACTATGTGGGAAGTCAGGGGTGCTTCCCTGACGACTACATGTGCAGGAAGTGTATTCGCCTGCAGCTCCTGATGGACTGCATTGCGGCACTGGAGCTGCGGGTGGATTCACTCTGGAGCATCCACGATGCTGAAAATGACGTGAATAGCACGTGTAGCGAGTTGGTCTTACCGCAGGTAAAGGGTACACAGCCAGATAGGGAATGTAAGACCAACAGGAAGAGCAGTGCAAGGAAGGTAGTGCAGGGGTCCCCTGCAGTCATCCCCCTGCAAAACAGATACACCGCTTTGGGTACTGTTGGGGGGGATGACTCATCAGGGGAGGGCAGCAGCAGTCAAGTTCATGGCACCGTGGTTGGCTCTGCTGCACAGGAGGGCAGGAAAAAGAGTGGGAGAGCCATAGTGACAGGGGATTCGATTGTAAGGGGGATAGTGAGGCGTTTCTGTGGCTGCAATCGAGACTCCAGGCTGGTATGTTGCCTCCCTGGTGCAAGGGTCAAGGATGTCTCAGAGCAGGTGCAGGATATTCTGAAAAGGGAGGGTGGTCAGCCAGTTGTCGTGGTGCATATAGGTACCAACAATAGAGGTAAAAAACAGGATGAGGTCCTACGAGACGAATTTAGGGAGCTAGGAGCTAAATTAAAAAGTGAGACCTCAAAGGTAGTAATCTCAGAATTGCTACCAGTGCCACGTGCTAATCAGAGTAGGAATCGCAGGATAGCTCAGATGAATACATGGCTTGAGCAGTGGTGCAGAAGGGAGGGATTCAAATTCCTGGGACATTGGAACCGGTTCTGGGGAAGGTGGGACCAGTAAAAACCGGACAGTCTGCACCTGGGCAGGACCGGAACCAATGTCCTAGGGGGAGTGTTTGCTAGTGCTGTTGGGGAGGAGTTAAACTAATATGGCAGGGGGATGGGAACCTATGCAGGGAGACAGAGGGAAATATAATGGAGGCAGAAGCAAAAGATAGAAAGGAGAATAGTAAAAGTGGAGGGCAGAAAACCCCAAGGCAAAAAACAAAAAGGGCCACATTACAACAAAATTCCAAAAGGGCAAAGTGTGTTAAAAAGGCAAGCCTGAAGGCTCTGTGCCTCAATGCGAGGAGTATTCAGAATAAGGTGGACGAATTAACTGCGCAGATAGCAGTTAACGGATATAATGTAATTGCATCACGAAGACATGGCTCCAGGGTGACCAAGGCTGGGAACTCAACATCCAGGGGTATTCAACATTTAGGAAGGATAGACAGAAAGGAAAAGGAGGCAGGGTGGCATTGCTGGTTAAAGAGGACATTAATGCAATAGTAAGGAGGGACATTAGCTTGGATGATGTGGAATCGGTATGGGTGGGGCTGTGGAATACCAAAGGGCAGAAAATGCTAGTGGGACTTGTGTACAGATCACCAAACAGTACTAGTGAGGTTGGGGACAGCATCAAACAAGAAATAAAAGATGTGTGCAATAAAGGTACAGCAGTTATCATGGGCGACTTTATTCTACATATTGATTGGGCCAACCAAACTGGTAGCAATGCGGTGGAGGAGGATTTCCTGGAGTGTATTAGGGATGGTTTTCTAGACCAATATGTCGAGGAACCAACAAGAGAGCTGGCCATCCTAGACTGGGTGATGTGTAATGAGAAGGGACTAATTAGCAATCTTGTTGTGTGAGGCCCCTTGGGGAAGTGTGACCATAATATGGTAGAATTCTTTATTAAGATGGAGAGTGACACAGTTAATTCAGAAACTAGGGTCCTGAACTTAAGGAAAGGTAACTTCGATGGTATGAGGCGTGAATTGGCTAGAATAGACTGGCAAATTATACTTGAAGGGTTGACGGTGGATAGGCAATGGCAAACATTTAAAGATCACATGGGTGAACTTCAACAATTGTACATCCCTGTCTGGAGTAAAAATAAAACGGGGAAGGTGGCTCAACCGTGGCTAACAAGGGAAATTAAGGATAATGTTAAATCCAAGGAAGAGGCATATAAAATTGGCCAGAAAAAGCAGAAACCTGAGGACTGGGAGAAATTTAGAATTCAGCAGAGGAGGATTAGGGATTTAATTAAGAGGGGGAAAATAGAGTACGAGAGGAAGCTTGCCGGGAACATAAAAACTGACTGCAAAAGCTTCTATAGATATGTAAAGAGAAAAAGATTAGTGAAGACAAACGTAGGTCCCTTGCAATTGGATTCAGGTGAATTTATAAAGTGGAGCAAAGAAATGGCAGATCAATTGAACAAATACTTTGGTTCTGTCTTCACGAAGGAAGACACAAATAACCTTCCGGATGTACTAGGGGACCGAGGGTCTAGTGAGAAGGAGGAACTGAAGAATATCCTTATTAGACGGGAAATTGTGTTAGGGAAATTGATGGGATTGAAGACCGATAAATCCCCGGCGTCTGTTCGTCTGCATCCCAGAGTACTTAAGGAAGTGGCCCTAGAAATAGTGGATGCATTGGTGATCATTTTCCAACAGTCTATCGACTCTGAATCAGTTCCTATGGACTGGAGGGTAGCTAATGTAACACCACTTTTTAAAAAAGGAGGGAGAGAGAAAATGGGTAATTATAGACCCGTTAGCCTGACATCAGTAGTGGGGAAAATGTTGGAATCAATCATTAAAGATGAAATAGCAGCGCATTTGGAAAGCAGTGACAGGATCGGTCCAAGTCAGCATAGATTTATGAAAGGGAAATCATGCTTGACGAATCTTCTGGAATTTTTTGAGGATGTAACTAGCAGAGTGGACAAGGGAGAACCAGTGGATGTGGTGTATTTGGACTTTCAAAAGGCTTTTGACAAGGCCCCACACGAGAGATTGGTGTGCAAAATCGAAGCACATGGTATTGGGGGTAATGTACTGACGTGGATAGAGAACTGGTTGGCAGACAGGAAGCAGAGAGTCAGGATAAACTGGTCCTTTTCAGAATAGCAGGCAGTGACTAGTGGAGTGCCGCAGGGCTCAGTGCTGGGGCCCCAGCTCTTTACAATATATATTAATGATTTAGATAAAGGAATTGAGTGTAATATCTCCAAGTTTGCAGATGACACTAAACTGGGTGGTGGTGTGAGCCGTGAGGAGGACGCTAAGAGGCTGCAGGGTGACTTGGACAGGTTAGGTGAGTGGGCAAATGCATGGCAGATGCAGTATAATGTGGATAAATGTGAGGTTATCCATTTTGGGGGCAAAATCACGAGGCAGAATATTACCTGAATGGCAGCAGATTAGGAAAAGGGGAGGTGCAACAAGACCTGGATGTCATGGTTCATCAGTCATTGAAAGTTGGCATGCAGGTACAGCTGGCTGTGCAGAAGGCAAATGGTATGTTGGTATGAGTATAGAAGCAGAGAGATCTTACTGCAGTTGTTCAGGGCCTTGGTGAGACCTCACCTGGAATATTGTGTTCAGTTTTGGTCTCCTAATCTGAGGAAGGAATTCTTGCTATTGAGGGAGTGTAGCGAAGGTTCACCAGACTGATTCCAGGGAAGGCTGGACTGACATATGAGGGGAGACTGGATCAACTGGGCCTTTATACACTGGAGTTTAGAAGGATGAGAGGGGATCTCATAGAAATGTTTAAGATTCTGACGGGACTGGACAGTTTCGATGCGGGAAGAATGTTCCTGATGTTGGGAAAGTCCAGAACCAGGGGACACAGTCTTAGGATAAGGGGTAGGCCATTTAGGACTGAGATGAGGAGAAACTTCTTCACTCAGAGAGTTGTTAACCTGTGGAATTCCCTGCCGCAGAGAGTTGTTGATGCCAGTTTATTGGATATATTCAAGAGGGAGTTGGATATGGCCCTTATGGCTAAAGGGATCAAGGGGTATGGAGAGAAAGCAGGAAAGGGGTACTGAGGTGAATGATCAGCCATGATCATATTGAATGGTGGTGCAGGCTCGAAGGGCCGAATGGCCTACTCCTGCACCTATTTTCTATGTTTCTATGTTTCTTCGAAGGCGAGCGCCATTGGCACAGGCCGGTGAGCGGAAGGAGCAGCGTGGAGGCCTGGCCCAGCAGCTGGTGCAGCCCCCGGCCTGCGAGCACCATCGGAGCAGGCCAGGGAGCGGAAGCAAACGGTGTGGCGGTGTACCACTCCAGGGAGCAGCACGTGGTGATGCAGGAGAGCAACGGCAGCGAATCTATATTAATGGCTTGGATGTAGGGACTGAGTGTAATGTAGCCAAGTTTGCTGATGATACAAGTATGGGTGGGAAAGCAAATTGTGAGGAGGACACAAAAATCCGCAAAGGGATATCGGGCTAGACTTTCGGTTTCATTGTCGGCGATTTTCTCGGCGGTACAGCTGTTTCTCCGCCCGGCGAAAGTTTCCACTTAAATTTCTTCATGGTATCGCCCACATCTGAAGACGCCCACCGGGGCCTAACCACCCACGTGCAACGCCGAGATCAACCGCCAGGGCGTAAGTTTGGCCTCAACCGCCGACGTCCAGATCGCCGAGAGAGCCGCCCTGTAAAGGCTGCTTAAACAGGGCGGTAAGGGGGTACCCTGCAAAGAAAGGTAAGTTAAAGGTCTTTATTTATTTTTTCAACATTTTTCAATGGCGATTAGGTTTAAAACTGTCTTGGGAATGCTTTGTGCATTATTTTTTAATGACAATTTGTTTTTTTAAGCTTTCCCCTCTCCCTAGGCCCAACCGCAGCCTCGGACTAAATTTTAGTACAGGCAACTCTCGATTACCCGGGGCCCTCGGGGATCGGGCAATTCCGGGTAAACGATTTTGCCGCTAGGGCGAGTGCACGTACTTGCCGAGAATGTTTTGGTCCCAAATTTATACTTTAATGCTTTTCTGCTTCTGTGCCCTCCAGGATGGGATTGTCCACCGATTCATTGAAATATAAAGTGACAGTCTTCTGTTCTTATTGCCTATGAATAGAGTTGCAGAGGTGTCAGAAAACGGAAAGACGGCAGCGAAGAGAGGAGGAGTTGGATAAATCTTTTGCCCCTCTGAGCTTGCTTCCAGTGTGATGATCTGGACAGTGCTCTAAAAGAGCAGGATTGGGAGCAATACCTTCGATCTGATAACGTGAGCATGGGTCACAGTATGAGCAGACAGACTGTCCAGGTCCGAGTTAATTTGATTGACGAGTTTGATTAGAAGTCCATGCTTAGCGCACAAGCTCAATAAATATTAATATAAAAATAATATCAGTCAAGGGAAAAAAATCAGAATATGCCTGGCTGTAAAAGCACATGTTTAAATACTTACTTGAGATTTAACATTTCAATAAAGTTCACAGAATAAGTACAAATGTTGCCCTACACGGGACAGAATCATAGTTTTTAAAAGTGCCATTGCAGCGGGTCCTCCGTTAGATCCGTGTATGGATAATCGAGAGTTGCCTGTACTTACGGTCCATTCCGGTAACGACCGCCCATGTTACTAACTTTCCACTTACACGCCGAGAAAACTGCCGACAAGGAGTGTGCAGCGCCCATTTTCTCGCCGGGCGATTAGTTTTAATTACTTTCAACATAAAAATGGAAATTTTCACCAGCTTTTCTCGCCAAATGTTAGCGGTTCTGCTCAGCGGGCAATCAGGCGTTGAGGGGCTTTAGGGAAAGTCTGGTCCATCGACAGGCTAAGTGAATGGGCAAAAATTTGGCAGATGGAGTTTAATGTGGGAAAATGTGAGGTTATCAACTTTGGCAGAAATAATAGAAAACCAAATTATTAATTTAAATTGAGAAAAATTGCAAAGTGCTGCAGTGCAGAGAGACCTGGAGGTCCTTGTGCATGAAACACAAAAAGTTAGTATGCAGGTACAGCAAATAATCAGGAAGGCAAATGGAATGTTGGCCTTTATTGCAAGGGGAATAGAATATAAAAGCAGAGAAGTCCTGCTACAACTGTACAGGATATTGGTGAGGCCAAACCTGGAGTACTGCATGCATTTTTGTCTCCTTATTTAAGGAGGGATATACTTGCATTGGAGGTGGTTCAGAGAAGGTTCACTAGGTTGATTCCGGAGATGAGGGGGTTGACTTATGAGGGTAGGTTGAGTAGGTTGGGCCTATACATTTTGGAGTTCAGAAGAATGAGAGGTGATCTTATTGAAACACATAAGATAATGAGGGGGCTCGACAAGGTGAATGCAGAGAGGATATTTGCACTAATAGGGGAAACTAAAACTAGGGGACATAGAATAAGGGGCTGCCCATTTAAAACTGAGATGAGGAGAAATTTCTTCTTTCAGAGGATCGTAAATCTATGGAATTCTCTAGAGCTGTGGAGGCTGGGTCATTGAATATATTTAAGGCGGAGATAGACAGAATTTTGAGCGATAAAGGAGTAAAGGGTTATGGGGGGCGGGCAGGGAAGTGGAGCTGAGTCCATGTTCAGATCAGCCATGATCTTATTAAATGGCGGAGCAAGCTCGAGGGGCCAAATGGCCTACTCCTGCTCCTATTTATGTTCTTACAGCGCTTTACAGCCAATGAAGTACTTTTGAAGTGTGATCACTGTTGTAATGTAGGAAACACAGCAGACAATTTGTGCACAGCAAGCTCCCATAAACAGCAATGTTTTAATGACCAGATAATCTGTTTGTGTTATGTTGATAGAATATTGGCCAGTACACCAGGGATAATTCCCCTGCTCCTCTTCAAAATAGTGCCGCGGGATCGTTTTACGTCAACCTGAGAGAGCAGATGTGGCCTCGGTTTAACGTCTCATCTGAAAGACAGCACCTCCCACAGTGCAGCACTGTGCTGGAGTGTCAGCCTAGATTTGTGTGCTCAAGTTCCTGGAATGGGATTGTGAACCCATAACCTTCTGACCCAGAGGGAAGAGTGCTACCCACTGAGCCACTGGCTGACGCAGCAGAAACCAGCACCACTATTAAGCAGTTTTAAATTGCATCCAACTTTAATAAATGTGGACGGTCCCCAGATGATCTACATGAATTATAATCCAACAAAAATTCTCTGGGTTTGTAAAATCCAATTATTAAAACCCCACTGTATATTTGTTCCCTCGAAAAAAAACATCTATTTCCAATAGTAGATAATCCTTTCTCCTTATTTTAGTTTTGCACATACTCTTAACTGGGAGATGAAGTAACCCATCGGTTTTCATTGTATTAGTCCAATTGCATCTTTCTTTTTTAAATATAAATAATGTTATTGAAAGCAGCTGGCTGGATCGAACTGGACTTCAAAGTACTAACACCTGTGCTGTCCACAATGGGCTTCTCTTCATAAATACCTCAGCTCAGTCATACTTCACAAACACGATCATAAGTCTGATGAAACACAAATTTATCTACTTTTCCCTTAATTTACTTTTTGGAAAGTGAATAATGTGTCTTTGTATTTTGCTTTTACCGTATCAAAGCAGTTTTGATGTCGGATTCTGACAAGGTAAATGGAGTTTGGTCAGTAAGGCACAGAGGCCCCATTGTGTGTGGCTGAAGAAAGCTTTCCAAACATACAGGTTCACAGCAAGAGTTCAGAGCACGTTATTATTAACTAACAAGTTACAGTACAAGCTGAACAAACATTTTTGCTGTACTTGCACTGTTGCATGATTAAACTTGGATGGATACATCCTAACCACAGATAAAAGACCTTGTCGCTCTGCTGTAAACCATTACATTTGAGTTATGAGGTGTGATGTCACCTGTACGATGGCAAACACGTTTCATTTGTATGGACATGGGTTTAGCTCCCTTCTGTCTGAATTTCTTCATCAAGAAAGTATTATTTTATGCAAATTATAAAGAATAATTACATATTCAGAGGGTTTGTTTTGGGGGAAACACATCTCAGGGTTAACAATCTAAAACTTGCAATTTGTTCTTGAAGTATTATCACATCATCTGTTTGATATTATCTGAACCCTAAGATGTCCAACTGTCTTTCTTCTCCCTCACTTGAGTGGAGGGTGTCATTACAGCACCAGCAGTTTACATTATAAATGTGGACGTAGGTGCTTAAGAATTTATAATGTGAAAAGTTGACAAGAACAACAACGTGTATTTATATAGCACCTTTAACGTGGTGAAACGTCCAAAGGCACTCACAGGCGTATTATGAGATAATAAATTTGATACCGAGCTGCAAGAGTAGAAATTAGCGCAGGTAAGAGGTAGGTTTTAAGGAGCATCTTGAACGAGGAAAGAGAGGCGGAGAGGTTTAGGCAGGGAGTTCCAGAGCTTGGGGCCCGAGGTCACAGAAGGCACGGCCGTCAATAGTTCAGCGATTATAATCCGGGATGCTCAAGAGGGCAGAATTAGGGAAGCGCAGACATCTCGGGTGGTTGTGGGGCTGGAGCAGATCACAGAGATAGGGAGGGGCGAGGCAATGGAGGGATTTGAAAATAAGGATTTTGAAATCGAGGTGTTGCTTAACCGGGAGCCAATGTAGGTCAGCGAGCACAGGGGTGATGGGTAAGCGGGGCTTAGTGCGTTAGGCCACGGGCTGCCGAGTTTTGGATCACCTCTAGTTTATTAAGCTCTTGGTTGCCACAAAGTACAAAGAAACATGAATGATGAAAATTAGAGGTCCACCTCCAAATGATCTTCTATTGGAATCAGGACTTCTATAAAATAAAATTATTTGAATGGTACGTTGCAGTTCCTAAGAACACACCCAGCGATAATTGGAACAAATAAACAATCTTTTTGGATTGGTCCACCCACTATAAAAAGTTTCTGTAGACAGCTGGTGAGAAAGAAAGAAAGAGAGAAAAACTTGCATTTATATAGCACCTTTCATGACCTCAGGACATCCCAAAGTGCTTTACAGCCCCAAGGAAGTACTTTTTGAAGTGCAGTTACTGTTGTATCGTAGGAAATGCTGCAGCCAATTAGCGTACTGCGAGCTCCCACAAGCAGCAACGTGATAAGAAAGGCTGCATTGTGCCCATCATATTGGCAAACATGAATCCTAATAGTTTATCAATTAGCAAGGCAAATCTATCTTGATAAACTCAGAGAACACTGGGCAGGCTCTAGATTGACTGGGATTTAATTGCTTTGCTATTTCTAGTAAGGCCATGCCAATATCCCCCAACTTAGTGGGGGTATTAAGGGGTGTTAGGCATCATTATTTCCTTCAATAAATCATTCATGGATTCCTGGATGGTGTTGAATGAGACTGAGGTGAGTTAGAGCTGGATATCACCAGCATACATGTGGAAGCTGAAGGCATGACTTCAGATGATGTCAAGGGGCAGCAATGTACCGTGTAGATGAGAAAGAGGAGGGGGCCAAGGATAAATCCTCTGGGGCCTCCAGAGTTAACGGTATGGGGAGAGAAACCATTGCAGTAAATTCTCAGGCTATGGCTGGCTAGGTAAGGGTGAAGGCAGTTCTGCTCAGTTGGACAACGGAGAAGAGGTATTGGAGGTGTGGTCAACCATGTCAAAGGCTGCAGACAGGTTGAGAAGGATAAAGAGGGATAGTTCACCATTGTCACGGTCACAGAGGATGTTACTTTGATTTGGGCTGTTTCAATGCTATGGCAGGGGTGGGAATCTGTTTGGAGAGGTTCAAATGGGAGTTGCGGGAAAGGTGGTCACAGACTTGTGAGGCGACAACATGTTCAAGGGCTTTGGAGAGGAAAGGGAGGTTGGAGATGGGGCGGTAGTTTGCAAGGACTCACCGGCGGAGGTATATCAGCGACAATGGTCAGCAGGCGGAAAGCGGCAGATCAAGGGTCATTCGGCAGCAGATGTGCAGGATCCAGAGCGGGAGGGGAGCCAGCAGAATCCGAGCTAGCTCAGTGTAGGGTGAAAGATTGCTGTTTGAGGAGCAGAAAACTGAGAACACAGCAGCAGGCCAGATAGAACCAAGATACCGAGCTGAGAATACAGACTCTGTAGAAAACGGCGGTAACACTGGAGGTCACCATAAGATCTAGAAGCAAAAGGGAAAAAGGACTTTGGCCCAGGAAGAGTGGATTTCTGGCCAGGACACACACAGCAGCAAAATACAGCTCATATAATCCTAAAAACCAAAGCTGCTGTGTGACAGGGACAATGAAAATCATTGACTGTAGCCGTACAGTAGTGGCAAAATAAATTTTTAAGCGGTCACAGTAACTTATCTAATCAGCACAGTAGGCCTGAAAGGACAGTGATAACAGACCCAATGCTGCAGGCTTGTTAGTGCTTGTTGACTTCAAAGGGACTATTAAAATGTGCTTTCTTGCTTTAATGTAACATGCCACGGTTCATGCCAAGTCACAAATGGATGGTCGAGCCATGAATCCATTCATTGTTGGAATTCATGCACATCCTACAATAGATAAAGTGCCGCAAATATTTTTATTTTGTGTTTGATCCCTGATTTCCATGTCCCTGGGTGTAGTGCAGTACAACCCTAACCAATTCCTGCTGCCGTGACAATATATCAAAGTAGAGCTATGTCAGAAAATACAACGGTGCTGTTTTTGGCCAGATAATGATTGGTTCAAGAAAGACTTACATTTATAAGGCGCCTTTCACAAATTCAGGACGTCCCAATGTGCTTTACAGAAAGGAAGTACTTTTTGAAGTGTAGTCACTGCTGTAATGTAGAAAGCGTGGCAGCCAATCTGCGTACAGCAAGGCCCCACAATCAACATGTAACAATGACCAGATAGTCTGTTTTTGTGTTGTTGATTGAGAAATAAATTTTGGCCAGGACACCGGGGAGAACTCACCTGCTATTCTTTGAAATAGTGCCATGAAATTTTTACGTCCACCTGAGAGAGCAGGTTTATCGTTTCATCCAAAAGACGGCACCTCCGACAATGCAGCACTCCCTCAGCACTGCACTGAAGTGTCAGCCTTGATATTTTGCTCAGGTCAGATGACATAAAAGGCTCTGTGCTATCTTGCAGGCCATTTCCAATTGTTCTGTTTTTTTGATGGAATACACGGCATGTAAAATAGAATGTCATAATCTCATAGGGCACTAGATTATATACTAGACTTTTCATTTGCAAAAAGAAAATTGATAATAGAGACTGTAAAGGGCCTACTTATCATTGGAATACCCCATCGTTAGAAGTTGAGAAAATCTATATACACCAATAACAAACAGCAGAGGTATTCACTCTAACTGTACATATTTGACCAATAATGTTGAGAAATGTAAAAGAGTGTGAAACCGTTTGGTTATGAAATTATCTAGGATGTGTTCTTTGTAGATATAGCATTCTTCTGGTTGAACAATCTTAGCTAAATGCTCAAACCTTAAAACAGTTTTTTGCATTAAACCTTAAACAGTTCTTCTGTTTCATCCAGTTGTCAGCCAATCACAACACAGGAGGCCAGTTGATTGGCATGACTGATGATATAGTCATTAATGCCACACATACAACATCTGTTATGCAGTGAACAATCCGATTGCAAAAGGTGTCATACATTAGGGCAGGAGGATAAAATTGCTGATGTATTCTGCATGCAGTGTTTTAATGAATGTTGCTATTTAAAGATTTTAATAGCCATGGTCCTTGATAGCAATATGCTCAGTGGAGCTTATTTTAGAATTCTACAGGAAGGAAAAATACCAGGTCGTCTGGAGCCCAATTTGATTACATCGTCCACCATGACGACACCAATGTCTTCCATAAAAAGGAGACCAATTGGCAGAGCCAGGGCAGCTGAAGTGAGCAGCAGTCCACACCGAAAGCCCACAGTGGAGGGGAGGTTGGGTGTCAGATGCCCACCTGCCCTCCCCACAAAGTCATAACTAATGACTTACCCTAACCATGGCAGTAATATTGTCCACAGCACACAGCACACTTGAAGCAGATCCATAAAATATCAATGTTGTAAGAACAGTATGAGCATAACATAGTGTAAACCGAACCTGATCTGTATCCACCGTTGCACTTCCGTTATTAAAACACTGACATTTACCTCCCACACATGACCTTTCTGTGATTCCCAACAGCACTGGAACCATTGTGTTCCACGATGACTTACACCGTTGTGTGTCGAAATATGAGCACCTCAGTGAAAATTGAAACGCAGGTTGGCAGTGTCCCTCAAAGAGATCACATGGATGGCTGGTGCAAGAAGAGGAAATATCACATTGGGGCAGAAGTGAATGATCTTGTCAGATTAGCGCGGGGACACACTGTTGAATATATTTGAAGGCTCTTTATCTCCAGACTCAGCCATTCTCCTGGCCGGCCTTCCATCTTCCACCCTCTGTAAACTTGAGCTTATCCAAAACTCTGCTGTGCCTACAGATCCTGACTTGCACCAAATCCTACAACAACAACGTGTATTTATATAGCACCTTTAAGGTAGTGAAACGTCCCAAGGCGCTTCACAGGAGTATTATGAGACACAAAAAAAAATTGACACCGATGAATATAAGGAGAAATTAGGGCAGGTGACCAAAAGCTTGATCAAAGAGGTACATTTTAAGGAGCATCTTGAAGGAGGAAAGAGAGGTAGAGAGGCGGAGAGGTTTAGGAATGGAGTTCCAGAGCTTGGGGCCCTAGGCACCAGAAGGCACGGCCACCAATGGTTGAGCGATTATAATCAGGGGTACTCAAGAGGGCAGAATTAGAGGAGCGCAGATATTGTGGGGCTGGAGGAGATTACAGAGATAGGGAGGGGCGTGGCCATGGAGGGATTTGAAAATAAAGATGAGAATTTTGAAATCGAGGTGTTGCTTAACCGGGAGCCAATGTTGGTCAGCAAGCACAGGGGTGATGGGTGAGTGGGAACTGGTGCTATGTTAAAAGCGCTATATAAATGAAAGTTGTTGTTGTTGTTTTACCTATGCCATTCCTGATCTGAAATTGCTTGATGCTGACACTGGTTACATGATTCCACATGAGTGAATGGGTAAATAATCTTCTATTTGAAGAGGAGAAAAGCTGATCTGAAAGGAGGGGTGGGGACATGCTGTACTTAGAAGACAGCCAAAGGCCAATTTACCAACTCATAATGGGAATAAATCATAACCTTATGGTTGAAGAGTTTGCCAATTACTCCGACACCTGTAATCAAAGACAACCTTTGAAGCGATTCAGAGAGGCAATTTTATGAACTTATGGTAATGTTTAGTGTGCTAATGTTTACAAGTGGAGTAACTGTTCAAAGCCGCTCTGCTGTGCTGACGGTGTCGATAGCGACTGTTTCCCTGGTGTCTGAACAGTTAAATGATTGAAATATGAGATTGCAAAAATGCAAAATACTCATCAAATAATCTGGGATTAACCCTTACACTGCTGATAGCTTCTGGGAACCTACTGTCCAGTTTTGCAATTTTTCAGTTTACACACTCTGATGCTGAATGAAACACTAATAGTAGAATAATAATAGTATTTACAATGTTTAGCCATAAGATACTAAAATCAATTAAACACAATTTCAAAAATAAGCAAAATGTTTACATTTTTTGACTTGTTACCTATTCTGTGCTCTTGTGCTTTTTTGTTAAGTTTTATTTTTAGTAATTTTCTAATATCACGGAGTTGGGGGTAATATATTAGCATGGATAGAGGATTGGCTAACTAACAAAAAACAGAGAGTCAAGATAAATGGATCATTTTCCAGTTGGCAAACTGTGACTAGTGTGGTGTCGCAGGGATCGGTGCTGGGGCCTCAACTATTTACAATCTATATTAATGAGTTGGATGTAGGGACCGAGTGTAATGTAGCCAAGTTTGCTGATGATACAAAGATGGGTGGGAAGCAAATTGTGAGGAGGACACAAAAAAATCTGCAAAGGGATATAGACAGGCTCAGTGAATGGGCAAAAATTTGGCAGATGGAGTATGATGTGGGAAAATGTGAAGTTATCCACTTTGGCAGAAAAATAGAAAAACAAATTATAATTTAAATGGAGAAAAATTGGAAAGTGTTGCAGTACAGAGGGACCTGGGGGTCCTTGTGCATGAAACAAAATAAGTTAGTATGCAGGTACAGCAAGTAATCAGGAAGGCAAATGGAATGTTGGCCTTTATTGCAAGGGGGATAGAGTATAAAAGCAGAGAAGTCCTGCTACAACTGTACAGGGTATTGGTGAGGCCACACCTAGAGTACTGCGTACAGTTTTGGCCTCCGTATTTAAGACAGGATATACTTGCACTGGAGGCTGTTCAAGAAGGTTCACTGGTTGATTCCGGAGATGAGGGGGTTGACGTATGAATATAGGTTGAGTAGGTTGGCCCTATATTCATTTGAGTTCAGAAGAATGAGAGGTGATCTTATTGAAACATATAAGATAATGAGGGGGCTCGACAAGGTGGATGCAGAGGGGATATTTCCACTCATAGGGGGAACTAAAACTAGGAGACATAGTCTCAGAATAAGGGGCCGCCCATTTAAAACTGAGATGAGGAAGAATTTCTTCTCTCAGAGGGTTGTAAATCTGTGGAATTCTCTGCCCCAGAGAGCTGTGGAGGCTGGGTCATTGAATATATTTAAGGTGGAGATAGACAGATTTTTGAGTGATAAGGGAATAAAGGGTTATGGGGAGCGGGCGGGGAAGTGGAGCTGAGTCCATGATCAGATCAGCCATGATCTTATTAAATGCTGGAGCAGGCTCGAGGGGCCAATTGGCCGACTCCTGCTCCTATTTCTTTTGTTCTTATACAATATTGAACATTTCTTTTTTTTAAACATTCTTCTTCTGGCTCTTGGTTCCCAATGTCCATTTTGTAAAATTGCCATTCGACTAGCTCAAAGCCTTAGAGTGCCGTGCATACAGAGGAGAAAATCAGCCAGGGTTTCCGGGGGCAATGTTCCCTTTGAGCTATGCAGCTGCGTGTCTGTCTAGACCTCCTGTGCAGCCGGCTCAGCGACTTTTACACGCAAAATGGCACACACGCGTGGATGTTTGAATGAGCTGCGCAGCCCCAAAAGAAATTTGAGGGAATGTCCGCCAATGATCACTAGTATATGTGTGTGGCCTTTGAATGTGGAAGGAGAAAAGTTTGTCTGTTCGGTCTGTGGGAACAGATTTTAAAGAACAGTGTGACTGGAAAAGCACCGAGACACATACACCCGAGTGAGAGTGTTCCAGTGCACTGACTGTGGGCCGCCCCGACCTGTGTGAGTACACCACTGCAGGTCAGGGCTACAAATAGAGCTGGAGCGCTGGACCCTGGAACATCGCGGGTGAAGGTGCAGCGAATTAGGGTACGGGGCCCAGAAGAGCCGAGGGCCCAGGGGCAGCACGGGCCAGCCCACACTGCGATATGTGTGTGCACTAGGTCCGTGCAACAGAGCAGGTCTCCAGTCATCCTGGTTCAACCCTTGCCACTGGATAAAGACCTAGCTCTGTCAAGCCCATGTGGTGGATGATGAAGCAAGTCATCCTCGTTCGAGGGACTGTCTATGATGTGTGTCTGTGTCCAATGAGGACAGGTTTGGGATGTGCTGTCCCCAGCGGTCTAATAGCCTGATAAATCTCGCTGCCAAGGGTTACGCATGAACAATGGGCACTTGGTTGAGATTCCAAGGATGGCTGGAGTTGGTAGAACTGTGTGTCGGCAAACGGTCAATGTACTTGGGAGAGGATGGCAGGAAAGGAGATAAAAACAAAGCTAAAGGGGAGACTGAATAAGTACATTCCTTAAAATATTAATATAATACCACATATAGTCAAAGAACTACTTTAAATGCCTGGGTCTATAACTGATGGCTGTTAATCTTTTACTAAGCTGTAAATAAACATAACCATTGCTGAACTTGCATCTCTTCTAAGTCCAGCCGAAACCAGAATTGTGCTGCCACTTGCATATTTCTAGCTATGTTATTCATCACTTGCTGGAATAGTTTGTGTCGAAATAAAGGTAAAGTTCACGGCATCGCAGTATAACCAATAGCAGATTCCGTTTCATTTGATGACTCCCTATATGTTGATTTAATAAGTGAGCAGGCCTCTGAAAGATTGTTCTGCAATGCCATGATCTTCAATTTACAAAGTGAGAATATCAGAAGTGTGCGCGCGCTAATCCGTCAGAATTCATACCAAATTTTGACTGTTTCACTATTGCCACTGCACAACCGAACAAAAGGTTCTTTTTCGATTATTAACAGGACGGAAGCAAAATGTAAATCTAGTCGCTGGGATGCTATCATAAGTTGGACATTGCCGGCATTGTCTACCAGAAACCATCCTGCTGCTCTCATTCCTTCACAGGACGGATCACTTTCTCGAGAGCCCTGTGTCTGTTGGTTGTAGGAATGTTGTCTAATTTTGAATGGTATATGCTCGATTCACAATCATAAATCAGATGCACACAAAGACTGAATTTAAGGTTCTATGAAAGTTACGGGGTATGAATAATTCTTCTTCTTAGGCAGTCCCCTGGAGTCGAGGATGACTTGCTTCCACACTAAGATAAGTCCTAAAGTGACTGATGAGACCAATGTGGGATCTACAGTCTCTTTCACAGGTGGGGCAGACGGTGCTTGAGGGACGGGTGGGTGGGGTGCTTGATTTGTCGTACGCTCCTCCGCTTTTTGTACTTGACTTCCGCATGCTCCCAGCGAAGAGACTCAAAGTGCTCGTCGCCTTCTCCGATCGTTCTCCTCCACTTTGAGCGGTCTTGGGCCAGGGATTCCCAAGAGTTGGTGGGGATGTTGCATATTTTCAAGGTCGCTTTGAGGGTATCCGAGAAGCATTTTCTCTGCCCACCTCGGGCTTGCTTGCCAGGAAGTAGCTCTGAGTAGAGCGCTTGTTTTGGGAGCCTAGCATCGGGCATGCAGACAATGTGACCCGCCAATCGGAGCTGGTCGAGCGTGGTCAAGGCCTCGATGCTGGGGATGTTGGCCTGAGAGAGAACACTGACATTGATGCGCCTATCCTGCCAATGAATTTGCAAGATTTTGCGGAGGCAGCATTGGTGGTACTTCTCCAGTGCTTTGAGGTGCCTATTGTACATAGTCCATGTCTCTGAAGGAGGGCGGGTATCACAACAGCCCTGCAGACCATGAGCTTGGTGCCCGGTTTGAGGTCCTGGTCTTTGATCACTCTTTTCCTCAGGCGGCCAAAGGCTGCAGTGGTGCACTGGAGGCGGTGTTGGGCTTCGTCATTGATGTCTGTCCTTGCTGATAGTAGGCTCCCAAGGTATGGGAAGTGGTCCACGTTGTCCAAGGTCTCGTCATGGATCTTAATAATCAGGGGGCAGTACTGTGTGGCGGGGGCTGGTTGGTAGAGAAATTTTGTCTTACTAATGTTTAATGTAAGGCCCAGACTCTTGTACGTTTCTGTGAAGGTGTCAATGATGATTTGGAGATCGGACTCCGAGTGTGCACAAACACAAGCGTCATCTGTATATTGTAATTCAATGACAGAGGTTGGAACAACCTTGGATCTGGACTGGAGGCGTCCATGAATACAATGAATTACCTAATTTGGGAGAATATCCTTCTCGCCAGTCAGCAGAGGCTGAAGTCCAGGGTTACTGAATGGTTGAAGAATGTGACTCGAGCAAAATGCCAGTGTGGGCTGCAATTGCTTTTTAACAAAAAAACAGCTTGTGAAAATTCTTTCTGTAATTAATGATCCAATGATGAAATCATGGGAACATGCAGCTTTGAAACACAAGTTCATTAGGGGGGCTATCAATTTCAGAGAAAAACACTCCTACATTTTGTTATTAAGAGGAATTTTACCCGCTGCTCTTTGTTTTGCTGACTCAGTAGCCCGTGTTTTTGTTGTCACATCACCGTGAAATAATGAGACCATGCTTATCCCTTTTAAATTAAACTTTTGAAGAATGTTGTGCTGTTTTAGGCGCAAATCAAAATATGGTGAGGGTGACTTCCCAAGTGGTGTAGTGTATCTGGACTCCATGAGAGCTGCTGTATAAACCTAGAGCAGCTAGCAAAACCTGGAGGGTGGATAACGAACTGGAAGAGGGAAGCAGTGGCTACTGGTTAGATGAATGACAGCAGACAGAGGGATATAATCAACGGAGTGTCTCCCAGAGTTAGGTGCTGCTTCTAATGTACATAAGTGAATTGGATTCAGAAATGCAATGCAAAATGGTCAAGGTTGCAGATGATACTAAACTGGGTGGGGGGCAGGGGTGGATGGTGGAGAAGGGTCAGCGTTTGTCAAGGAGCAAGAGGAGAGTCTACACCAGAAACGTTAACTAGTCTGTTCTCTCCATAGATGCTGCTGTGTTCCCAGTATTGTCTGCTTTTTATTTCAGTGCTGAATTATGTTGCTGCACTATGGGAGTATAATGTTAGGTGCCTGATGTGTTATTGTGCATCAAGCACAGGGTCTTCATATGTCAGTGTCAGCCATGGCTCAAAGGGTAGCACTTTTGCCTCTGAGTCAGAAGGTTGTGGGTTCAAGTCTCACTCCAGAGACATTAGCGCGAAAATCCAGGCTGACTCTCCAGTGCAGTAATGAGGGAGTCATCATAGGCAGTCCCTCAGAATCGAGGAAGACTTGCTTCCACTCCTGAATTGAGTTCTTTGGTGGCTGAGCAGTCCAATACGAGAGTCACAGGTGGGGCAGATAATCATTGAGGGAAGGGGTGGGTGGGACAGGTTTGCCGCACGCTCTTTCCGCTGCCTGCACTTGATTTCTGCATGCTCTCGGCTTTGAGACTCGAGTTGCTCAGCATCCTCTCGGATGCACTTCCTCCACTTAGGGCAGTCTTTGGCCAGGGTCTCCCAGGTGTCAGTGGGGATGTTGCACTTTATCAGGGAGGCTTCGAGGGTGTCCTTGTAACGTTTCCTCTGACCACCTTTGACTCATTTGCCGTGAAGGAGCTCCGAGTAGAACACTTGCTTTGGGAGTCTCGTGTCTGGCATGCGAACTATGTGGCCTGCCCAGCGGAGCTGATCGAATGTGGTCAGTGCTTCAGTGCTGGGGATGTTGGCCTGGTCGAGGACACTGATGTTGGTGCGCCTGTCACCAACCTCGGCCTGCTCCATGACGACATGAAGGAGTGATCCTTACCAACGGATCCATCAAAGACCCAATCGACGTCTGGACCGGGGTCAAACAGGGCTGCGTCATCGCCTCAACCCTCTTCTCAATCTTTCTCACTGCCATGCTCTACCTCACAGTCAACAAGCTACCCGCTGGAGTGGAACTAAACTACAGAACCAGTGGGAACCTGTTCAACCTGCACCGTCTCCAGGCCAGGTCCAAGACCATCCCAACCTCTGTCGTTGAGCTACAGTATGCGGACGACGCCTGCGTCTGCGCACATACAGAGGCTGAACTCCAGGACATAGTCGTCGTATTTACTGAGGCGTGGGCCTTACGCTAAACATCCGTAAGACAAAGGTCCTCCACCAGCCTATCCTCACCACACACCATTGCCCCCCAGTCATCAAGATCCACGGCGTGGCCCTGGACACTGTGGACCTCTTCCCATATCTCGGGAGCCTCCTATTAACAAGAGCAGGCATCGACGACGAGATGCAACACGCCTCACCTCCAGTGCGCCAGTGCAGCCTTTGGCCGCCTGAGGAAAAGAGTGTTTGAAGACCAGGCCCTCAAAACTGCCACCAAGCTCATGGTCTACAGGGCTGTAGTAATACCCGCCCTCCTGTATGGCTCAGAGACATGGACCATGTACAGTGAGGGAGTGCTGCACTGTTGGAGGTGCCATCTTTTGGATGAGACATTAAACTGAGGCCCCGTCTGCCCTCTCAGGTGGACGTAAAAGATCCCATGTCACTATTTCGAGAAAGAGCAGGGGAGTTCTTCCCAGTGTCCTGGCCAATAGTTATCTCTCAATCAACATAACAAAAACAGATTATCTGGTCATTCTCACATTGCTGTTTGTGGGAGCTTGCTGTGCGCAAATTAGCTGTCGCGTTTCCCACATTACAACAGTGACTACACTTCAAAATACTTCATTGGCTGTAAAGTGCTTTGAGACGTCCAGTGATCGTTAAGGGTGCTATATAAATCCAAGTCGTTATATTATTGGGTGCAAAGACCAGTGCCGAGAGCGTTATGATGCAGGGAGATTTGAAGCCTGTACAAAGCTCACTTTGCCATCAATTTCATCTAAATGATGGCCCCCACTGATCATTGAGGCAAGATCAGCACTTGATAGGGTGGAGGGCCCATTTGGAATGCTACAGAGGTCTTCATTAAAAACAACCCTGGCATCCTGCCCAGTGCCCCCCTCCCCATCATGTTGCAAAATCACCGCCGCGTATTGCCCAACATCCCAGCTCTGGTGTTCCCGACATGTGATGAGCGACATATCCTGAGCATGAGAAAATGATAACAATGAGCTGACCTTGCATTGCAGCGAATGTTTGTGGCGGAGGTGCGGCGAGAGATCGTGGCGGAGGAGCGGCGAGGGATCGTGGCGGAGGAGCGGCGAGAGATCGCGGCGGAGGTGCGGCGAGAGATCGTGGCGGAGGTGCGGTGAGAGATCGTGGCGGAGGAGCGGCGAGGGATCGTGGCGGAGGAGCGGCGAGAGATCGTGGCGGAGGTGCGGCGAGAGATCGTGGCGGAGGTGCGGTGAGAGATCGTGGCGGAGGAGCGGCGAGGGATCGTGGCGGAGGAGCGGCGAGAGATCGTGGTGGAGGAGCGGCGAGAGATCGTGGCAGAGGTGCAGCGAGAGATCGTGGCAGAAGTGCGGTGAATGAGGGTAGGGGGCCCAGAAGAGCCGAGGGCCCAGGGGCAGCATGGGCCTGCCCACACTGCGATAAAAAAGGAGGGAGAGAGAAAACGGGTAATTATAGACCTCTTAGCCTGACATCAGTAGTGGGGAAAATGTTGGAATCAATCATTAAGAATGAAATAGCAGCGCATTTGGAAAGCAGTGACAGGATCGGTCCAAGTCAGCATGGATTTATGAAAGGGAAATCATGCTTGACGAATCTTCTGGAATTTTTTGAGGATGTAACTAGTAGAGTGGACAAGGGAGAACCAGTGGATGTGGTGTATTTGGACTTTCAAAAGGCTTTTGACAAGGTCCCGCACAAGTGATTGTTGTGCAAAGTCAAAGCGCGTGGTATTGGGGGTAATGTACTGACGTGGATAGAGAACTGGTTGGCAGACAGGAAGCAGAGAGTCGGGATAAACGGGTCCTTTTCAGAATAGCAGGCAGTGACTAGTGGAGTGCCGCAGGGCTCAGTGCTGGGACCCCAGCTCTTTACAATATACATTAATGATTTGGATGAAGGAATTGAGTGTAATATCTCCAAGTTTGCAGATGACACTAAACTGGGTGGCGGTGTGAGCTGTGAGGGGGTACGCTAAGAGGCTGCAGGGTGACTTGGACGGGTTAGGTGAGTGGGCAAATGCATGGCAGATGCAGTATAATGTGGATAAATGTGAGGTTATCCATTTTGGGGGCAAAAACACGAAGGCAGAATATTATCTGAATGTTGGCAGATTAGGAAAAGGGGAGGTGCAACAAGACCTGGGTGTCATAGTTCATCAGTCATTGAAGGTTGGCATACAGGTACAGCAGGCGGTGAAGAAGGCAAATGGTATGTTGGCCTTCATAGCTAGGGAATTTGAGTATAGGAGCAGGGAGGTCTTACTGCAGCTGTACAGGGCCTTAGTGAGGCTTCACCTGGAATATTGTGTTCAGTTTTGATCTCCTAATCTGAGGAAGGACGTTCTTGCTAGTGAGGGAGTGCAGCGAAGGTTCACCAGACTAATTCCAGGGATGGCTGGACTGTCATATGAGGAGAGACTGGATCAACTGGGCCTTTATTCACTGGAGTTTAGAAGGATGTGAGGGGATCTCATAGAAATGTATAAGATTCTGACGCGACTGGACAGGTTAGATGCGGGAAAAATGTTCCCAATGTTGGTGAGGTCCAGAACAAGGGGACACAGTCTTAGGATAAGGGGTAGGCCATTTAGAACTGAGATGAGGAGAAACTTCTTCACTCAAAGAGTTGTTAACCTGTGGAATTCCCTGCCGCAGAGAGTTGTTGATGCCAGTTCATTGGATATATTCAAGAGGGAGTTAGATATGGCCCTTACGGCTAAGGGGATCAAGGGGCATGAAGAGAAAGCAGGAAAGGGGTACTGAGGGAATGATCAGCCATGATCTTATTGAATGGCGGTGCAGTCTCGAAGGGCCGAATGGCGTACTCCTGCACCTATTTTCTATATTTCTATGTTTCTATGATATGTGTGCGCACTAGGTCCATGCAGCAGAGCAGGTCTCCAGTCGCCCTGGTTAACCCTTGCCACTGGATAACGGTCTAGCTCTGTCAAGCCCGTGTGGTGGCTGGTGTGCAACAGACACCACACGTTAAAAAAATTCACGCACAGGCATCTTCCACCCCCACAATTGGAGCTCAGGACTGGAACATCGGGTCCTTCATTAAAACATCTATGATCTCATGTGGAAGCAAGTCATCCTCGTTCGAGGGACCGCCTATGATGATGATGGATCTGCTGAAGTGGGCTGATTTGTGCACAGTTGCAGGCAGCATTTGACCAGCACACACACTGACATCAGTGGCACGGCACGGGACCCACATTATCGGCCGCTATAAGTTTGATGGCTGTGTAGCACTCTTATGAGACCGCACCTTGAATACTGCATTCAGTTCTGGTCACTGAAGCTGATGAGAAGCTAAACCAGGAAACAGTCCAAAGAGGACCAGAAATTTGATCGCTTGGATCAGAGGACAGTGATCGGAAAAGCTCGGAAATACTCTGGTGCATTAGCCTTGAAAGGAGGTCAAGGAGAGGTGAGAGTTACATAAGGTACTGGTCGAGAGTTTCTGCTCGATTGTGCTGTTATTTTTCAGTGCAATTTGCCCGAAATCAGTGTAACCGGAATGTTAAGCGCAGATTGAGTTCAGCGCAACACAAGATTCCGCAAACATTTGCGCCAGTTTTAAAAACATCGCTCTCGAATCAGGCCCCGCCTACAAACCAGGCCTCGCCCCCCCAGGGTGAGTGAATCACCATTGGGAGTTTCCGCTAATTGCACTCGTTTGCAGGCCTTCGAGGAGGCTTTAAAATTAAACTAGTTCTTTTGGGCGCAAGGGCACAAATAGATACGTTTTAAAAAGGTTTTGAATGTAATTTTGTTTTAAAACTGACTACTGTATCCCAATATAACTAGAAAATGGTTCTGTATATTTTTTTTAAGTCATTTAAAATCCAGTTACTCATAGGCGGTGGATTGATACCGAGATTAAAAATGCTTATTTTTTGTGAAAAACCCATTTTCAGCTGTATGAATCAAACTTCATCAAGTTACTACGCTTCAGGAATATTTTTTGAAGCAAAATTTTTAAATATATGTTTATAATGCTGCCCGATTGCGCTCGATCATGGCAGATTTTGGGCCGGTGATATGAGTTTAAGGAGAAACTCGGGGGTGGGGGGAGAAAAACACTTATCAAAACGGGCACAATTCTGGGCGCAATTTGTGCCCGGATCGCCAATTGCACCCAAAGCAGAAACTCTACCCCACAAATGGAGTCTCATAAACTAATCGAGAGCAGCATCCAGACCACATAGGGATAATGGTAGCAGAGTGGTTATGTTACTGGACTAGTAATCCAGAGACCTAGACTAATGATCCAGAAATATGAGTTCAAATCCCAGCATGGCAGCTGCTGGGGAATGTAAATTCAGTTTATTAAAGCTAGTGTCAATAATGGTAACTGTGAAACTGCTGGATTATCATAAAAACCCATCTGGTTCACTAATGCCCTTTTGGGAAGGAAATCTGCCGTCCTTATTGGTCAAGCCTACATGTGACTCCAGACCCGCAGCAAAGTCGTTGACTCTTAACTGCCCTCTGAAATGGCGGCTCACCACCACCTTCTCAAGGGGCAATTAGGGATGGGCAATAAATGTCGGCCTTACCAGTGACGCCCACAATCCAGGAACAAATGTTTTAAAAATTATGATTGCAGGATAAAGACAGGTACAGCTGGTAATGACTAGTTAAGAACTGGCACGGACACGATGGGCCGAATGGCCTCCTCCTGTGATGTAATTTTCTATGATTCCATGAATTGATGTCAAGAAGCACTTCTCCAAAGAGTGGCTAATACATGGAATGACCTTTCAGGTATGATAGTGGAGGCAAAAACACTGGAAACATTCAAAAGATATGGTGAAACTGTAGGTTTCCATGAAAGTACTAGCTAAATAGACTGAATGACTGCCTCAATCTATACTTATCTTTGTGATGGCTGCTTGCAATTTTCTTTTGTTAGCTGATGATAGAAAGAGACATCTCTCTTTCCCAGTTCTAGATGATATAAAATGTGAGCGTTCTTTGGAAGCCACAACAGTAATTCATTCTTAGCCCCCTTCACCGTGGACAGATGTGTCGTGGGCTGGAAGATGCCATTCCACGCCTCGAGCTCCTAAATTCAGTGGCAAGTGGAGGTCAGGTGGTTCCTCATGGAACAGACTCCGCCTAGAATTGGCCTCGTGCATCTACCTGGTCATCATCATAGGCAGTCCCTTGGAATCGAGGAAGACTTGCTTCCACTCTAAAAATGAGTCCTTAGGTGGCTGAACAGTCCAATACGAGGACCACAGTCTCTGTCACAGGTGGGACAGATAGTCATTGAGGGAAAGGGTGGGTGGGACTCGTTTGCCGCACGCTCCTTCCGCTGCCTGCGCTTGATTTCTGCATGCGCTCGGTGAGCCTCGAGGTGCTCAGCGCCCTCCCGGATGCACTTTCTCCACTGAGGGCACTCTTTGGCCAGGGACTCCCAGGTGTCAGTGGGGATGTTGCATTTTATCAGGGAGGCTTTGAGGGTGTCCTTGTAACGTTCAGCCATGAACTTATTGAATGGCGGTGCAGGCTCGAAGGGCTGAATGGCCTACTCCTGCACCTATTTTCTATGTTTCTATGTTTCTATGTTTCCTCTGCCCACCTTTGGTTTGCTTGCCGTGAAGGAGTTCCAAGTAGAGCGCTTGCTTTGGGAGCCTCGTGTCTGACATGCGGACAATGTGGCCTGCCCAGTGGAGTTGATCAAGTATGGTCAGTGCTTCAATGCTGGAGATGTTGGCCTGGTCAAGGACACTAACGTTGGTGCATCTGTCCTCCCAGGGGATTTGTAGGATTGAATTCATAAACAGACATTGGCATTGCCTTGGACTGGGTGGGACAACTTCCTTTCTGCTTAGAAAGGGCTTTTATGGTGGTAGATTACAGAGGAGATAGAAAAGAGATTAAATTGGACTTTTTCCAAGTACAAGAATGAACTGCAAAGTCCCTTTGGCCTTCAAAGGTTTTTTTTTAATCTATTGAACAATAGGCCAAATGTTTTTCATCTTTAAATGTGAACTATAATTTAGATGCTTTTTTAAAAACAAATTGCATCATTTTTTCCTTCAACAGAAACGACATCCACATATTTTGTGTTCACCATACATTGCCACCTCCAGAAAAGGTAGAAAGAAAAAACTGGCATTGCGATAGATTCCATCCTCAGGACGTCTCAAAACGCTTCACAACTGATGAATTACTTGTGCAGGGCAGACTCTTCCAAAGCTTGAAGCCATGACTGAGGCCTTACACACAGCTGGTGGCTTATCAGAAAATCAGTGTACTGCCCACAATATTCCATTCATTACTGTCCATTGAGAGACAATTGCAGGCAGCCACAGCCCACATTTTTGCAGTGAGTAGTTTGTCGTCCACGACAAGGAATTTTCGAGGCTGGAGTAAAAACCTTCTTTGGTCTCATCTGTTGCTTCGAGTGTTGGGGCGTACGCACTGATGACTGTGGTGCATTGGTTCCGGGATAGGGTGAGTCGAAGCGTCACGAGGCGTTCGTTAACCCCACAGGGGGAGTCTTTGAGGCGGTCGACCAGCTCGTTTTTGACGGCGAAGCCGACACGGTGGAGGCGTCGTTCTTCCTCTGGTTTCCCTTTCCAGGAGAAGGTGTAACCTCCACCTTGTTCCTTGAGCTGGCCTTCCCCTGCCCGCCGGGTCTCGCTTCGGGCGGCGATGTCGATTTCGGGAAAATTGTGCAGGCCCTTGGGAAAGTCAGACCAGCGAACAAATGGAACAACCAATTGCACACAGCAAGGTCCCACAGACAGCAAGTGAGATACACAGAAACATAGAAAATAGAGGCTGGAGTAGGCCATTCGGCCCTTCGAGCCTGCACCACCATTCAGTATGATCGTGGCTGAGCATGCAACTTCAATACCCCATTCCTGCTTTCTCTCCACACCCCTTGATCCCTTTAGCCGTAAGGGCCACGTCTAACTCACTTTTGAATATATCTAACGAACTGGCCTCAACAACTTTCTGTGGTAGAGAGTTCCACAGGTTAACAACTCTCTGAGTGAAGAAGTTTCTCCTCATCTTGGTCCTAATTGGTTTACCCCTTATCCTTAGACTGTGATCCCTGGTTCTGGACTTCCCCAACATCGGGAACATTCTTCCGGCATCTAATCTGTCCAATCCCGTCAGAATTTTATATGTTTCTATGAGATGCCCTCTCATTCTTCTAAACTCCAGTGAATACAAGCCTTGTCAATCCAATCTTTCTTCATATGACAGCCCAGCCATCCCGGGAATCAGTCTGGTGAACCTTCGCTGCACTCCCTCAATAGCAAGAATGTCCTTCCTCAGATTAGGAGACCAAAACTGTACACACTATTCAAGGTGTGGCCTCACCAAGGCCCTGTACAACTGCAGTAAGACCTCCCTGCTCCTATACTCAAATCCCTTAGCTATGAAGACCAACCTGCCATTTGCCTTCTTCACTGCCTGCTGTACCTGCATGCCAACTTTCAATGACTGATGCACCATGACACCCAGATCTCGTTGCACCTCCCCTTTTCCCAATCTGTCACCATTCAGATAATATTCTGCCTTCCTGTTTTTGCCACCAAAGTGGATAACCGCACATTTATCTACATTATACTGCATCTGCCATGCATTTGCCCACTCACCTAACCTGTCCAAGTCACCCTGCAGCCTCTTAGCATCCTCATCACAGCTCACACTGCCAACCAGCTTAGTGTCATCTGCAAACTTGGAGATATTACATTCAATTCCTTTGTCTAAATCATTAATGTATATTGTAAATAGCACTGAACCTTGCGGTACCCCACTAGTCACTGCCTGCCATTCTGAAAAGGACCTGTTTATTCCTACTCTTTGCTTTCTGTCTGCCAACCAGTTCTCTATTCACGTCAGTACATAACTACTTAACCTATTTATTTTGGTGGTGTTGTTTGAGAAAGGAATGTTGTTCAGGCCACAGGCTACCAAGACAACTCCCCTGTTCTGCTTCGAATAATGCCATGAGCAAATAAGAAAGAAAAAAGACTTACATTTATATTTCACGACCACTGGAAGTTCCAAAGCGCTTTACAGCCAATGAAGTACATTTGAAATGTAGTCACTGTTGTACTGTAGGAAATGCGGCAGCAAGCTCCCACAGATAGTGATGTGATAATGACCAGATAATCTGTTTTTGTTATGTTGATTGAGGGATAACTCCCCTGCACTTCTTCGATATAGTGCCGTGGGAGCTTTTACATCCACCTGAGAGGGCAGGCAGGGCCTCAGTTTAACATCTCATCCAAAAGACAACACTTCTGACAGTGCAGCACTCCCTCAGCACTGCAAGTGTCAGCCTAGGTTTTTGTGCTCAGGTCTCTGGGGTGGTACTTGAACCCACAACCTTGTGACTCAGAGGCAAGCGTGCTGCCCACTGAGCCAGAGCTGAAATCTTGTTTTAACATTTCATCCAAAAGGCAGCAACTCCAGGAGAGCAGCAACACCCTTAGTACTGCGCTGGAGCATTAACCTAGTGTAAGTCCTGGAGTGGAGTTTGAACCCTAACCTTTTGACTCAGAGTGAAGAGTACTACCAACTGAGCCAAACTGAGGAGGTTGTCAGTACAGTAGGTTTTAAACAATTTAAATATGGCTTATAACACATTCTTTTAAGCCTTACAGGGCTAGAAATTGCGTAGTGCCCCGTCTGGGGCGATAACTTTTGCGGGAGTGCGAAGGTATCGCCGGGCGCTATACAATGCAATCGGACGCGAACTTCCGGGTTAGCGCTCCAGGAGGGAAGTGGAGCGCTAAATCAAATGCTACCACTTCTCTTGGAGCGCTAAACGGAGCAAGAGGGGCGGTAGTGGCAGAGCACTGAGCAATGTCCCGAGCAGCGCTGCCGGAATCACAGGGGAGGGCCATTGCTGAGGTGACTTCCAGGTAAGACTGGGAATGGTGGACGATCCACGAAGAGCAGCCGCAAACACTCGAAGAGAGCACAGGGCTGCTCAAGTGCGGGATGGAAACAAATTCAACAAAAAGCAAAACAGGGTTGGGAATAAAGTGTTGGCCGATCTGACCACAAGTGCCTTTAATTCGCGCTCCCCAAGCGGTCGGCCGAGGTCACAGCGCCTCCTGCAGCTGCCGTTGTTGATGCCCGGCGATGTGGCAGGGGGCAAAAGCGAATTTAAGATCCGGGGCAATAACGGGGCACAGGAGATCGAGGCAGTGAGGTGTTACGCCAGTAATTTCGCCGCGCCCGGTCGGTTTGCCGGTTTGTCGGAGGCACGAACGGGAGTCGCAAAGGAGGCCAATTTCTCCCCCTTAGTTTTATTTTTATGTTGTGGATCAGGGACATTTTTCCCCGATATTGGTGGCCTTACCGCCCACTGCCACCCACTGCCGGCGAGTTCTGCTGCCGTTTGCCTCTCTCTCCCAGTTTCCACTTGGGCTGGAGCGGGCGGGAGGGGAGCACCGCCGGGAACCTCCTGCTGACGTCCCCTGGCGGCCACGTGGCCTCCCGCCCGCCGAGATACCAGATTGGTGCGGGCGGGAGTCAGCGCCAGCAGGGCGCGGAGGCGGTACTTACCCCGACATGAAGACATGCAAGAAAAGATTTGCGAACATCTTTAAAAAAATCTTTTTGCGGAGACTTACCTGGATGAGGTCCCCTGAAGGCGTTTCGGTGTTTTTTTGGGGGGTAATGTTTTTTACTTTTCAGAGCTCCCCCCTCCCCGGCCCGACTCCATCCTCAGCGGCACTTGGGCGGCAAGCTCATTTGTCATCGAGATTGCGAGCTCCCGCCCGCTGCCGCCCAGATTGACAGCGTAAGCTGTTATTTTGCCGCTGGGCGGTACTGCCACCTCTTTTAGAGGAATCTTTTCAGGCAAAGTACCGCCCGGTCTCTCGGCGGCCATCGGCGGTCCTTTGGGCGGCAAATGGGCGGGCCTTGCAGCTCATGAAGACCGGAGCGTATAAAACATATTTATATATATGAATATATATCTCAATGTCTCAAAGCCCGTCACACAATTGGAGGGCATTGGCCATTAAGGAGCAGGGCATGCAGTCAACATTCATCATTGGCAACGTCTCACAAACATCAAAGGAGTGAGCGAACTGGGTTTTGCATCTGCAACCGACCTTTCTAAATGGCACTGAGTGTCACGATACCAGCCAAAATAACATGCACATGCTACTGATTCTTTCACCTCCACAAAAAACCTATGGAACTCTTCAACAATTGCAACAATTAAATTATGGGTCCTTGACACCCATGGGAGAGGCAGAGGCCTAGCAGAGTAGTCCTTTACAGGCCGAGTAAGCAGCCTTTCAGCACAGTACTGAGAGAAGACTGCATTATTGGAGGTACCTTCTTTTGGATGATGCAGTGAACCTGTCTGCCTTCTCAGGTGGACATAAAAGGTCCCGTAATCCCCTGGCACTATGGGCCGACGAGCAGCGGAGTAGTTCTCCTGGTCCCCTGGCCAACATCCTACCTCTACCAACACCACCAAATACAGATTCATTAGTGTTTGCTGTGGCCAAATTGGCTGCCATATTTGCCTACATATTAACAGTGACTATACTTCAAAAGTGATTCATAGGTTGTAATGCCCTTTGGGACATCCTAAGGATGTGACTGGCACTATATAAATGTAAGTTTGTTTCTACTTTCTGTCATACACACTTGCTAACCAGAGCCGGATTAAGAATTCCTCGGGCTCTGGGCACCAAGAACACAACTCAACCACTCCACTCCCACCTCCCCTCCCCACTCGCCCCCGCCCATGCCCCGCTTTCCCATCCATTAAAAGATGAAAATGTAGTGAAATGCAGGAAGAAATAGGCATGCAGAATGTTTACACACTGCATTCATTACATCACAATATACTCTGCGTAAATCAAACGTTGTGGCCCAGATTTTGCTGGAGCGGGGCATCTCGCGACATGCGTTGTTGTTAGATTTGTTCGCGCAGATTTAAGTTTTATATTTTTGCCCACAAAGTTGCAGGAAGTGCGAGCTGACAACGGCGCAGTGAGGGCAACAAGACATCCGCGACCTTGGTGAACAACGGGACAAACCGTGCATCTCCCTAACCAATGAGGTTTGGAGTCCCCATGCACAGACCCAAGGTTAGAATCACCATGTACTGTCCCAGGATTGGAATTCCCATGTTATTACTGCAACAGACGCTATCTCTGTTTTTACTACACTAAACCATGTCTCAGTTATTACTGCACTAGACCCTGTCTTGAGATTATTTTACACCATACCCTGTCTCAGTTATTACTGCCCTAGAACATGTCTCTGTTTATGTTACACGAGACCCTTTTCCAGTTTATGCAATCATAAGAAATAGGAGTGGGAGGAAGAGATAGACAGATTTTTGAGTGCTAGGGGAGTAAAGGGTTGTGGGGAGCGGGCAGGGAAGTGGAGCTGAGTCCATGATCTTATTGAGTGGCGGAGCAGGCTCGAGGAGCCAAATGGCTTATTCCTACTTCTATTTCTTATGTTCTTACGTTCTTATGAGATTTAAGGATTGAGGCGATACTGAGAAGGAGGGTGAATTAGAGTGGGTGAATTCAAAATCAAATCAGATACAGAAAGAGAAATAAAGAGAGGGAAATAAAGATTGGAAGTAGAGAGAGAGAGAGACAGACAGAAAGGGAAAGGAAGAAAAAATATCTTAATTTAAAATTTGACATTTTTAAAATCTCCTAAAACAATTCACACCCTGAAAGAATGAGACTCCACACTTAATTGTTCACTTTCTAGGTCAGTGAGGTTGACTGGCAGTCATTAACAATCATCGCAACGTTAAAGGTGTACTTACGCTGATAATTACCAGACTTGACTTTCTGTGGCGAGTTTAACGGGCAGTTAGCATGCAAATGCAACAACATCATGACTATCACGGGGAGGTTAAGGGCATGACGCTATTTTCACAAGGCTAATGGTGGAACAGCGCAAATCGTCCAGCAACTTGTGGCGATTTGCAATTCACGGTGTGTCTCTTCCTCACCACAAGTTGTAAGGGCGTGGGTCGTTCAGACGCCGTTATTATTTCAGCAAAATCTGGGCCATTGTCGGGCTGGCATGTGCATTAATCTGCTCCTGTGGCAAAGCTACTGAATCGGCTGCTCCAGGTCTGTCCAAAGGGTATCTGGGCATTGCGGTAACCATTGTTGCGGATCAGAGAGCCCAAGATCTGAGTATTAGTGGAGGTGGGAATGTGTAATTACTCAGGGAGCTGGTTTAAGACTATTTACAGTAAAACTGAAGGGTTCCCGATTGTCGTGCACTACTCCTCTCTTCATCCGCTGGGGTGTCCCTTGTTCCCAATAAACAGTGATAATGAATCAAAAATGCTGCAATAGTTACCAGATGCTGATGGGTTAATAACTGTATTCCATTTTAAATGCCGGTTAATAATATGTTTCCATAGCTGTTGCCGTGTGTGCACTCTGGGATTATTGTGAGTGTGCGCTGCATCTGCAAAGCAGGTTTAACATGAGCAATACACCTCCACCCTCTCAAAGCTATTGGTCCTCAGCAAATGGCACAATATTAAAATATGTTCCACTTGCTCTTTGGGCCAATGATGTGTTGTGGAGATGACATCACTTATTCCCTTTTGGGCCATTAAGTCATTGCACCACAGCGGAAATTTCCTATCACTATTGAGCCTTGTTGTTTGTAATTTAGCTACATCCAGAATCGCGAGGTTCAGATTAAATGCAAAATGTCTGAAGTTCACTTATCTGCGAGTGTTCCTGAAGAGCACAGAGCTGGTGTTTGTATTGCTCTATGTTCCTGCCTAAATGCTGAGCAACCTGACTCTGGGGACATTCGCCAGCTAACCTATCCCGGTTATCATGTGACAGTGAACTAACTGGAAATAGTTTGTTAACTAGCACCTTTACGGGCAAATGAACAGTGAGGTAGCCTTCAGTTGCTATGGCCATTCCTCTTGGAGGAGGAATTGTTAGAATATGAAATTTCAAATGAAGATGGACTTCTGCGAAACAATAAGATCCTTGTGATCGAAATTTTCCACAGGCATACTTCAGAATATTGCAATTGGAAGCTGCGATTTATTTTTCTAACCTTTTGCCCTCCTTCCTCAAGGCCTCCTGCTGGGATACAGTTCCACAGGCACTAATCCACGTGGCCATTCTTCAATTAGGCAGGGACTGTCAGCATCCTGTTTAACTGGAGTCAGTGGTCGCAGGGAGGTGGGGGGGCAGGGTAGAGAGCAGTACAGCCTCATCCTCTCCTTGCCTTCAACCTGGATTTTCTAAGGGAAGGATTTGGGATAGCAATCGGGTAGAGGCTGCCAACTGATTAATTTTCCTTTCTTCTAAGCTGAGGACATCCAGGCTGCTTGTACTTCCCCTAACACCGCTCTGGCTCTAATGCAGCTGACATCAGCTGACACAGTGCTGACCAAGGATCAAGCCTCCATGAGCTATGTGGGTCATTAGGACCTCGGGTTGGGCTTGTATCTTCTGAGTCATTGGGGAAACCTGGAAACTTTGAGACATGCTTTGCTTAATGGTGCTTTATAGAAGAACAATCATCTCCCCAATGAATCTGCTATTAGCAATGAGAGATCATGTTTAAACCACTGATTGTCAGCATCTGATCTATTGCTGTCCTGAAGACTTTAAGTGAAAAATGTTTGTAGGATTTATTTTTAAAGGCTTCAACACTTAACAATAAATTTAACCGGTGATGGGGCTTTTCCGATTGATTTCAGTGGCTCAATATATTTATTAAGGTCTTCAACTGACAGATTTATTTTAATGAGGCTCATTGTGTTTGTAAGAATTTCAAATTTATGATAAGAAATGGATTGCCAGTACACAATGCAGCGGAGTCCACATCTCCCATTCCTTCACGTGAAAATGTAAACACGTCTGACTCTTTAAGAAGTGACAACTCCAGCACGCAAGTCTGTGAATGGATCATCTTAGGATTTTCTAAACGTGACATGTTTTTGAGGGACAGATGTTAGAGAATTAAGTTATTTTCTAAAATGTCTACAAAAGATGGGCAGGGGTCATACTGGTGAGGAAATAGAACACCCATGATGTTAGGGACTGTTCTTTGAAGCATACAACAAGACCTGGACAACATTCAGGCTTGGGCTGATAAGTGGCAAGGAACATTTGCACTACACAAGTGCCAGGAAATCTCCATCAAGAGAAAGTCTAACCAACTTCCCTTAATATTCAATGGCATTACCATCGTCGAATTCCCCATCATCAACATCCTGGGGGTCACCATTGACCTGAAACTTAACTGCACCAGCCACATAAATATTGTGGCTATAAGAAAAGGTCAGAGGCTGGGCATTCTGCAGTGAGTGTCTCACCTCCTGACTCCCCAGAGCCTTTCCACCATCTACAAGGCATAAGTCAGGAGTGTGATGGAATACTCTCCACTTGGCTGGATGAGATGACTCAAGATGCTCAACACCAGCCACTTGATGGGCACCCGAACCAACACCTTAAACATTCACTCCTCCACCACCAGCGCACCGTGGCTGCAGTGTGTACCATCTACATGATACACTGCAGCAACTCGCCAAGACTTCTTTGACAGCACCTCCCAAAGCTGCAACCTCTACCACCTAGAAGGACAAGGGCAGCAAGTGCATGGGAACACCATCACCTGCAAGTTCCCCTCCGAGTTACACACCATCCTGACTTGGAAATATATCGCCGTTCCTTCATCGTCGCTGGATCAAATTCCTGGAGCTCCCTCCCTAACTGCACTGTGGGAGCACCTTCACCACACGGACTGCAGCGGTTCAAGACAGCAGCTCATCACCACCTTCTCAAGGGCAAATAGGGATAGGCAATAAATGCTGGCCTTGCCGGCCTTTTGGCTAAGATCAAGTGTAGTATCTGTTCTTATCAGTTTAATATCCCCTATGGGGACCAAATATTGAATTGTTTTTTGGAACAGGGAGATGGAACAGGGGCTTGCCCCGTCCACTCCACGCACCGACCTGGTATTGCAGTGTATCCAGGAACAGTGCAGCTTCCCCTCTCGGCCTTTTGGCTAAGATCAAGTGTAAATAGCGCAAAGTGATCTTTGGCGCTGGAGTTGATCTGACAAGAATGACAACAAAAAAAAAAAAATGCTGGCCTTGCCATCGACCCCCACATCCCGTAAATGAACAAAAAAAGATATTTGAGTCGGTCATCCTTTATTTATAGAGTATTTAATTGTACAAATATATAAACTACCAAAACCACAGCTCGTATCACAATCTCGCTCACCTCCTATTGACACCTTTAGATAAGAATAAACATTATATCAAAAGATACTCAGTTGGAGGGGGGCGGGTGGGGGTGGCTGGTAGGAGGTGAGTGATGTGGAGATGAAGCAGCTAGCAACTTACAAAACAAGTTAGACAAAATCTACACCCTGGCAGGAAATGGAATGCATCACCTATACTATGGATAGTGTAGAAATACATAAAGGTGAACCAGAAAGGGATGTGGGTAGACATGGCATTATTTTAATTTTATTCTTATCTGGATGATACAGGCAAGGCAGCATTTATTGCCCACCCCTAGTTGCCCTGAGGGCATTAAGAGTTAATCACATAGGGTGAGGCTGGAGTCACATATCGGCCAGATCATGTATTGGTGGCATGCCCCCTTCTCTAAGGGACATTAGTGAATCATGTTTGTCGAGGGCTAGCCCAAAAATTATCCCATTTTCTGCATTCAATTTCACAAGTTGCTATGCTGGGATTCAACTCATAATCTCAGGGTTGTTATTCCAGGACCATACCACTAGGTCGACATACTCTTAATATGTTTAGTGCTCCCTGATATCCCTCTCATTAGCATCTGAAAAATGTTCAATTCCCAGGTGTTATGGAGAGGAAAAGGGGTCAGAGACCTGCTATGTCAAGTCTCTGTCCCTTTTATATGCCTCAGGATTTCTGGGATTTCCTAGCGGGCGGACCTGGACATGTGACCACAATGGATACAGGACAAGGGCAGCCACAGAGTTGAGTGGAAAGGGGGCATTTCTGGATCTCGTGCCTCCATTTACTCGCTGTGCAGTGGAAAGCTTCCCTCTTTGAGGGCTGCTCAAAGAGGCTTATGTTAAGCCTTGCTCTGAGATCGGAGGGTGTGAGGAGGCTGAGCACCAAGGCAAGGGAAGCCAAAGAATAAGAGAGTCCTATTTCTGCAGCCTCCCATGGAACTTTGGGCCTGGCTGCGAATTTCAATCAGGACCCAGAAGCTTGAGGTCAGCGACTAGTGACAGTCCCACACCAGTTTCCAGGCACAGGACCCTGCCAATGGGAAAGCCTGCAATGGGCATGTAAATGACCTCGAACACCAGGTCGGTCTAACATAGAAACATAGAAAATAGGTGCAGGAGTAGGCCAGTCGGCCCTTCGAGCCCACACCACCATTCAATAAGATCATGGCTGATCATTCACCTCAGTACCCCTTTCCTGCTTTCTCTCTATACCCCTTGATCCTTTAGCCGTAAGGGCCATATCTAACTCCCTCTTGAATATATCCAATGAACTGGCATCAACAACTCTCTGTAGCAGGGAATTCCACAGGTTAACAACTCTCTGAGTGAAGAAGTTTCTCCTCATCTCAGTCCGAAATGGCTTACCCCTTATCCTTAGACTGTGTCCTCTGGTTCTGGGCTTCCCCAACATTGGGAACATTCTTCCTGCATCTAACCTGTCCAGTCCCATTAGAATTTTATATGTTTCTACGAGATCCCCTCTCATCCTTCTAAACTCCAGTGAATACAGGCCCAGTTGATCCAGTCTCTCCTCATATGTCAGTCCTGCCATCCCGGGAATCAGTCTGGTGAACCTTCGCTCCACTCCCTCAATAGCAAGAACGTCAGAGGAAAGGAAATGAGGGAAGATTATAATGGCTAGCATGTCAAATCACAGTGGAGCAGCAATAATCAATATAGAATGCTTAATTATATTACGAGATCAGCAAGATATCATGCTAAAACTGCACAGTGCATTCATTGGTCAGCATCTTGAGTGCTTTGTTCAATTTTGGCCACCAACATATTTGGGAAACACTCAAGTTATGCAGCCGGTGCAAAGAACCATGAGTCTGATCCCAAGAATTGAGTTATGAGGGGAAAAAAAGGTTCTTTATCTTTGAAAGAAGGTGACAAAGAAAGGACCAAATAGAAGTATACATGATATTAAATAGCACAGATAAGGTTAATCCAGAACATTATTTTAAGGTATGCCAAGATACTACAACAAGAAAACCAGAGCAAAAAAAACATTTAAGACAGATGTCAAGAAGAATTCCTTCCTGCAGTGAGTGTTCACACTTGGATTAGTTTTCTTGGCAGGGTAGTGGAAGTAAAAAAAACCCATACCATTATTCAAGAGTTCGTTAGATGATGTTATTCTGCTTTTATTGTGTTGTAGTTTGGTATATTAGGCGGCAGTTCTTTTACATTGCAGGCTCTTTATACTTTCTGCCATCCTTTGCCAAAATATGGATAGAGTCAGCTTGGTTTCAAGTCTTCGGGTGTCGTATTTTCCACATCGCATAACTTTGCAAGGAGGTCTTGGAGTAAGGCTTATTCTGCCGTGCGACAGCTCCACCTTCCCTAATAAGGCAATGCAGACCACTTTCAAAAGCCCTGAAGATTGTAGGAAGAGTTCCATTTTTTAAGGTCCTAGGAGAAAAAAAGCATTGGGCTAATGGGACATTTTAGCATGGCAGAGGGACACTGGGTCTCTTACTTTGCATAGATGGGTCAAATGGCCTCTCTTATCGATCTTGTGATCAGTTTGCGCAGTAAGTTTGTTTTCCATCATTTTGCCTCTTGAGCTGTGTTTTTTTTTTGCCTCCTCCTGATTTGGAAGGACAGGTCTGTACAACTATCATGCTTGTCACTGTCACATGAAGCTCCTTCCTGCTGACTCACCTTTTATACAAAGCCAACACATCCCACCTGTTCTGGTTCCAAATATTATTGTCACTTTCCCAATTTTGAACTGGACCGTCTGGTTATTGAACTGACAAAATATCGAAAGCCTAAAAGTGAACACAAAGGAACTAATTTTCCAGGACATGCTGGTTCTAGGCAACCTCATCCGCTGGCAGCGCATGTGGGAAAACTCTGGGCACACTGCCCACTGCCAATGGGTGAGGGTTGCCCACACCAATGGGTATTTGAGAAGGAACGCAAGAGGAGAGAGTGACGGCGGTGTGATTAATTCTTGAGAATGAACTGCTAAAACGTCCAATACAATTTAACGAGGAAATGTGACTTGAAGGTGATATTAGGATATTGTCAGATTGTGAGAGTTTTATTGTACTCCCACCGAGTGTGTTTATCACCAGCAGCTCCTCCGTCTGTTGTGGTGAACGTTACTTTTTCAAATTTGGGACCTAACATGTATGCACAGAATGCTTCTGTGCGGCTTCCTGTAGCTTCCGGTTCGTTTGCAGCAGTCACTCCGATTTGAGAAAGTGCCCCATGAAAGTCTTTTTTTTTAAATGGATGCCCATTTTCTTTCCACTTCTGTGATTTACGATGCACAGGTGTTAGGGTATTAAATTTCTCAGCAGTGAAGAAATCCTCAGGGGATGGAATTTTCCGGTATATGCCAACGGCAAGCAACCTTGCCAATTGTGAGCAGGGACTGGATAATCACGGGTGCATTTCTGGCATGCGCTTGGAAAATTGCAAATCAGAGCTCAAGCTGTGATCCCATCCCATGCCTCTCCACTCTTGCCCCCCATCCTGGTCTGGATTTGGCAGCCTGTTCGGATAATGGTGGGAATTTTCCATTTTCAAGCGGGCACTGCGCACAAGAAATCATTTCTATATTTACGACTTGGCTGCATTGGTGCCTGTTATTATTTCAACTGTGTACAGGAGTGAAGACCAGAGGGAATATCAGAATTCTGCCTTTTCCCTCCCAATTTTGTGATGTTGTGAAAGCATTTCTGTCATCAGGTGACTTATCAATATTGTGCGAAGATTAAAGTAGTGTTATCTGATTTAGGACAGGGATGTTATGACTCAGAATCTGAAGGTACATTAAATCATATAACAAGAGCTGTAGTAATAGAGGATTTGTTTAATAGAGGATTGCAAGGCAGGTATTTGGTGTAAATTAAGTGTAAATTTCCTTACAAAAACCTTTATCTTCACTATAAAAGAAAGAAAGACTTGGATTTATATAGCGCCTTTCACGACCACCGGACAGCTCAAAGCGCTTTACAGCCAATGACGTACTTTTGGAGTGCAGATACTGTTGCAATGTAGGAAATGCGGCAGCCAATTTGCGCACAGCAAGCTCCCACAAACAGCAATGTGATAATGACCAGATAATCTGTTTTTGTTATGTTGATTGAGGGGTAAATATTGGCCAGGACACCGGGATAACGCCCCTGCTCTTCTTCGAAATAGTGCCATGGGATCTTTTACGTCCACTTGAGAGGGCAGATGAGGCAACAGTTTAATGTCTCATCCCTCAGCACTGCACTGGAGTTTCAGCCTACAGTTTTTTGAGCTCAAGTTCCTGGAGTGGGACTTGAACCCACAACCTTCTGAACCACAGCTGACACAGACTATAGAACTGTGTCATAATTTTGATCAGAAAGCTCAAAATTGTGCAAGTCCTGAAAACTATTTTTTAAAGGGACTTCTGTTTTTCAAATTATAGTGGGCCTTTAACAAATCACTCATTCTTATTGAGTGCAATACGTTAATCCAACACACTGTTGCAATAGAATCATGAGTTGTTGTGGCACTAGTTCACATGGTGACTAATGCACCATTTGTCATGAGCCATTCATAGACTCATCTTTCACATGCATACACACTTTTTGTAACATTCATGCTGGGAATGTAGGCATCACTGGCGAGTGCGACACTCATTCCTCGTTGACCTGAGGAGGTGGGGGCGGGGCTGTCTTCTACGAAGTGGCTTGGTACAAATGAGCGCCTCGCTGGTGATCACGTCAAAGAGAAGTTAAGAGTCAACCACATTGGTGTGGGACTGGAGTCACGTGTAGGTCAGACAAGGTTTTCTTCCCGAAAAGGCATTAGTGAACCAGTTGGGTTTTTTATGACAATTCGCTAGCTTCATGGTCGCTTTTTGTTTTACCGCCAACAGCTTTTTATTTCCAGATATGTTTATAACTGAATTCAAATTCTCAAGTTGGCACAATGCAACTTGAACTTGCATTCTTTGGATTACCCGTTCAGTAAAATAGCCAGTACACCTATGCAATGTTGCCTCTACATTGTTTTGTGCGGGGTACTTTGCTTTTGCTGCATAGTATCTTAGGGGTCAAGTTTCGGCCTGAGTTGCTCCTATTTTTTTGGAGCAACTAGTTTAGAATGGAGCATCTTAGAAATTGCAATTCCCAGCATTTAGTTTGCTCCAGTTCTAGTGAGTTAGAATAGTTCCATTTTTGAACAGATTTTTTTTGTCAAAAGGCACTTTCGCCTGTTTTGCAAATTTAGGCAGCGAAAACTTACTTCAAACTAACGTAGAATGGAGTAAGTGTAGATTTTTGTACGCTCAGAAAAACCTTGCCTACACTTAGAAAATCAGGTGTAAGGAAGAGGGGGGCGGGGGGGGGGAGGGAAGTTTGCAAACATTAAACACATCACTTTTACAAATAAAGAGTCATCATCAATAATAAATGATAAATAAATCAATAAATCAACCAATAAATCAATCAAAAAAAATTAAAAAGTTAAAAATAAATTTAAAAACTCAATAAATAAAAAATTAAGTTTCTACTCACCGACTGCCGGGAGCCCTCCAACAGCGTGCTGGGACGAGCCCCCCCCCATGTGTCTCTCTCTGTCTCTTTCTGTCTGTCACTGTCTCTCTGTGTTTCTGACAGCGGGGGGTGGGGGGAGGGAGAGGAGGGGAAGGAAGAGGAGGGGAGGGGGGAGGGGGAGGAGGAGGGAGGGAGGGAAGAGGAAGGAGGGGAGAGGGGAGAGGAGAGGAGGGAGGGAGGAGAGGAGAGGAGAGGAGAGGAGGGAGGAGAAGAGAGGAGAGGAGGGAGAGAGGGAGAGGAGAGGAGGAAAGGGGGAAAGAGAGGAGGGGGAAGCTGGAGCGGACCTGAACACAGGGTGGGGGGGGGGGGAGGGGAGCGGGAGGAGTGGACCTGAACACGGTGTGGCAGGATGGGGGGGGGGGAGGGGAGCGGGAGGAGTGGACCCGAACACGGTGTGGCGGGGTAGGGGTGGGTGGAGATGGAGCGGGAGCTGAAGATAAAGAGGCGGGAGGCCCGAGTCTGATCTTCACCGCCCCAGTGAGCCCATTCGGCCAGGGCTAGGGGCGGCGTGCTTCGGGCCCCTCCCACACAGTCTCGGCGGCCTGGAGCTACTGCACATGCACGCACACTCTAGCGCGCATGTGCAGAGGTCCCGGCACTGTTTTCAGCGCCGGGACCTGGCTCCGTCCCCCACAGATTGTGCTGCGCTGCACCGAGGGCCTGCAACGTTCCAGCAGCGGGGAGAATACCGAGGTGAGTTTTAGGCGCGGTTTTGTTCTAAAAAGTCGGCGCAGCTCACGGAGTTGCGCCGTTCTAAGCGTGGGGGCAAACTTGGGCCCTTAGTGTGAAGACCTGTGCAGTACCCTCCCGATTGCTGCGCAGCTGCACACAGGCACAGCTTAGCGGGAACATTGCACATATGTCGGTACGCAATTGTCACCAAAATAGATTATAAAGTGCAAACAGAAACAACTTGTGTGCCCCAATCATTGGATAACAGCATATCTCGCAAAGAAATTAATAATGAAGGTGGAGATCAAATCCTTATAGCAGCTCAGGATATATAGACCGAGATGATCTTTTCTTTCAATGGCTCGGAACTTGCGGTCCTGATGACAGCGAAATGGTAGCGTTTGCTGTCGTTTCGCCATTGAAACTGACCGCAACTCCAGGATTTAGCCTCTCCCCACAGAACCGTCCCTGATCTGATGAAAACTTCCCCTTTTCCGAACAAATATCACTGTTAGAAACCCCATAGAAAGTTAGACCCATTCAAATGAGGTGCAACCGGGTCTTTATTGGTGATCTGAGTAATAAGTATTGATAAACAACCATTCTGGCCACGAAAAACTAATTTTGTATTGGATTGCCAAATTTCTCCATTAAGTTAAAAATTGTTAGATTTTTAAAATTAATTAAAAAAAACATGGGGGTGACATTGGGCTCCTGTGCGCTTGCCATTAGCTGCTCCTCCTCCTCTTCCTCCTGATTGTGCTGGGGAAACTCTGGTTCAGGCTCCACATCTGCTGGCTTGTTATCTGAAAGCATAAATGCCGAAAGAAATTCAACGACCACGACTCAAATAACTTTGCAGGAATTCACGTCGACATGGAACAGTTGATTGTCAGAGCACCCGGTGTGGCTCGGGAGCCTTGCCTGCCAGCCGCAGGTTTTGGAAGATTGTGGGCTGCAAAGATTTCCCGGTGTGTGTGTGCTTGGCAGTTGAGGCGCTCCACTGGCTGCAAGTACTTGGGAAATCAGCTCCACCAGTGGCTCCCCTGTGGTCTTACCCACAGAGAGTCAGGACTAAGTGAATTTCCCTTATAGAGTATTGGTGGTGCTGTCGGAGAAGAATGCAGCTTGTGGAGACCCATCTAGTGGGAGAAGTGTGTGGCTGAAGATGTGACTGTGTGTAACAGAACAGTGCGGTCCAAATCAGGAATGCGCATCATACATCGGCAAATTGAATAGCTGTTGTCCTTATGAGGACGTTATCTCTTAGAACAGTAAGAAAGAAGACTTGCATTTATATAATCGCCTTATGACTTCTCTCAAAAACATCCCCAAGCACTTCACGAGCATCTTGTATTACTTTGAAGTGCAATAAATGCGGCAGCCATTTTACACACAGCAAGGATGCCACAGGCAGCAATGAAATGCGTAAGATTTAAATTCTCCTCTGCTCACGAAGCACAAATATTATCTACCCATTGTAAAAGGTTACTCCAGTTCAGGATTCCATTGCATCCCCAATAACGTACATTCTATTTGTAAGCACTTCTTTCTGAGGCTTGGTTAAAATCTGGTCATATTTTGTAGCCTCACACTGTACGATCTTCCTATGTGGTGGACACTTCCTGGTTTCCTGTGGAGAAACCGCTCTCCTGATCGATGTCTTGTCTGGGTATTGTGTGTTTGAAAAATAGCAAACTGCCATAACGATGACTCCTTGGGCTGGATTTTCTGTCTTCTGCCGTCCCTGTTAGCGGCAATGGTGTCGGTGTGCACTTCCGGGCGGGCGGCTGGCCAGCTCCCAGTGCCCTGCCGGGACATTCGGTGCCGGTTTCGAGGGGGCGTGGAACATTACCGCCCGGATGTGGCGAGCCGGTGTGCAACTACCCCGACCGGTCCAACCTGTAGCGCTCCGTAGAATGCCCTGGTGGGACCCGCCTGTGGACGCTGGCATCCCAAGCCGTGGCAACCGCAGTGAGGGAAGTAATGCCGACCCAAGGTAAGTGCGATTAATTTTTGTATTTTGTTTTTTTGTGATTTATGTTGTGGTGGTGTGAGTTATTTATTGGGAATGATTTTGGTGGGGGGGGGTTTTTTCCCCCCTAGGCATCTCTTGGTGCGCTCCGAGGCCGGCTGTTTTGCTCAGCCGGCCTAGCGCCCTAAAAGAGGTGTGCAATGCCTCCCTTAGCGCTCTGCTCCATACTCAGGGCCCAGCTGATGAACTTTGCGGCGGCAAACGCAAACCATTTGCTGGCACAAAATTTACCGCTCCGCCCGAGGCTGTGCCACAACAGAGGCGCGACCGAATTTCCCCCCTGCCCCACCCTTATTTTCTCCCACGCCGTTGTTCTGTGCCCATCCTTGTCCATTTTCTCATTCCCACGGCGACAGGAGCTCAGTAAAGTAGAAGCGGCTGCTGTCGCCCGGATAAAACCTTTTCCAAAAAGGCGAGACTGAAGCCAATCTCGAATGTGTCCAGCTTTTCTGTGTACAGCCCAGAAAATAGCTGCAGAGTGCATGTGCGCTGATTTCCCCAACGTGCTTTTTCTCACAGTATTTTTGTTTTGCCTTGGACGCAAGTTTTGCAGCTGATTTCGCACCGACAGCTACCAGGCTCCAAAAGTAATTCAATGTGTGTGTAGTGCCTCGGGACATTCGAACGTGATCAATAGAGAAGCATCGGTCTACCTCAGGAATCATCGTCATCAACAAGCTAACTTACTTTCTTCTGCATCCTGCTGCATCCTGCTGATTTTGATGTACTTGTTTTCCACTCTCCCTTTCCTGTGATTCATACGTTGTCAGGGAGTTAATGAGCTTCTCTATTTAAATTTTGCATTGTCCCAGGTGGTGAGTCATTGTCCTTTGGTCTTGCCTTGGGTTTGAGTCACATGTCTCGATACAAAGAACTGCGGGCTGTATTTGCACTTCAACAAGCCCTTGCTGCCCACACTGCTCTCGGTGTCTGTGCTGCAGAGAAATTGGATCCAGCTCTTTCCATTGCTGCTCCTGTAGTGATGTCGTTGTTCCTGCTCCTGCCACTGAACATTGGCCCAGAGATTTTCTCTCCACAATTGACATTTGTACCATCCACACTGAGCTGCGTTTTGCCATCTAGTGGCAGTGACCTGTAAAGGTTCCTTTGAAAGTCTGATTTGAAGCTAACTCATTTTTTTTTTCCCTCCTCTCCCGTCGGTGCTGACACTTGTTGAGGTCCAGCTCCATTGGTGTTTGCCTCCCACTCGTAAATACTTCACTCGTGTGGTCATTCTCCTTGGGTGAGCCCAGAGAGCGAGGGCAGTTAGGTGTCAGCTGCGACTCAGTGGGTAGCACTTTGGCCTCTGAGTCAGAAGGTTGTGGGTTCAGGTCCCACCCTAGGGACCTGGAGCACAAAACTCGAAGCTGACACTCCAGTGCAGTGCTGAGGGCGTGCTGCACTGTCAGAGGTGCTGTCTTTGGATTAAATCAAGGCCCCGTCTGCCCTCTCAAGTAGAGGGCGCTATATCGAAGAAGAGCAGAGGAGTTCTCCCCTGTGTCCTGGCCAATAATGATCCCTCAATGAACATCACTAAAGCAGATTATCTGATCGTTATCACATTGCTGTTTGCGGGAGCTTGCTGTGTGCAAACCCACCTAATGTCCACAAATGTGCAGTTACTGGAAAGCAATCTGTTGAGTCAGCCATAATGATTCCCCTGCACTCTTTCCCGAAGCCACAGTTGCCAATTGTAACGCATCTACCACCAATTAGCCAACTCGGCAGACCAGGGACTGAACCTGTTCCCTACAGGGCAGGGCATTTACCAACGGAGCCATCGAGACAGACATGTTGATTGACCTTTCAGAACATGTAGGTATTACCACGTGGCTCCATGTCTCCCAAGAGCCAGGGGGCTAACTGCACCTGCAACCCACCTGTGGTATTTTGTGAAACTTTCTCACCGATTATTAATCTACCTGCCAAGATGTGTCATGGTTGGCATGAAGCCTCCTTAAGAACAAATGGACAGGAATAAAACACAACGGGGCTGACATTCAGCTCCCCAAAAAGGCCACGTACCGCCAGAAAATGGCAGCCAAGCAGCGGAGTCGAGCGGCCGCCAGCTTCCAGTCCAATGGCCGCCACGGTTGAAATTCACCGCGGGGATTTTTCTGGCGCTCCCTATTTCCGGCCCGCTGCTGCCGACCGTCCAAAGTGCGTCATCAAAGCGCTCACCGCTGCTCTCCCGCACCTCCATGGCACCCCCCCCCCCGCGGAATTTAGATGGAAAAATCATAGATCCGCCGCGCGGTGCCCCCGACAGCTTTTTCTGGCGGTGCACCTTTCTATCTCTCTGTGAGCCACGGCAGCACGGCGGCCCTTCAAGGGGAGGGCGCACTGCCGTGGCCGTCATGTTTTTTTTTTTGCTGGCCGACTTACCGATCGGCCGGACAATTATGGCCCCGGGTTCGGCCGGGTCGCCAACAGGCAGGCTGGCACCCCCTCTTGGATGCCAGGCCGCTGGCCCAGCCGAAACCCTCCCTGGTGGCTCAGTGGCCGAGCCTAAACAATGGCTGCTTCTCTCCCCTGTAAAGGAGGGGAGCGACGTGGTGATGCACATGCGTAGTGACGTCACCAGCGCCCCTCCGCTGACCCCGTTCTGCCCTTACTTCCGCCCCTCTAGAGCACTTACCATCGCACTTCCGCCCCCATTACGATCGACTTCCGGACCAAAAAAAATTGCCCAAGAGCTGAAAATGAATCAAGCGTCCGCCTCGTCTGATACGGCGATAAAAACAGTAAGGAAACGGTAGGCGGGACAGGTTTCCGGCGGGGGGGTGAATTTCCACCCCAGCATTTTCACTAAACCTGAAAAGGCTCGATGAAGGTCAGAACCACCTGGACAGAGAAAAGGGTTTGGTCAGCCGTCAACTGCACACCGATGGTTGCCAGTGAGATTGGTGGTCACGCACTTCATATCTGTCCATCTTGAAATAAGTAATGGCCTTTGTAAGTTGATTGCCAGCATTTGGCAGAGGTGGTCAGTCACCATGGCTACAGTGAATGCAACAATATTTCTTATTATCTTGGTAAAACCCCTATGACATGTGTATGAGTGTGTAACAGAAGTCTTCAACATGGGCTGGGACATTTGTGCTCGAAAAGTTTCCTCAGAAATCCTCGTTTTTTTTAAATTATGCATCAACCTATTTAATAACCTTAAGTGCCAAACGTGGTGTAAATATTAGAAATAGGCAGATAACATTCAGAACACAAAGGGTTAATCCACTGATTATTGACTTGCTGAGTCTTGGGGTTAAGTAGAACTATTTAAATGGCCCATTAGTAATGCGATCACTGTGTGTCCTTGTCTTTATTTATGTGAAGCCATGGTTAAATGTCGATGCAAGACATTAACAGCCTTGTGAACAGTGACTCACTGCTGTCATAATGCGCAGATGGCTCAGCCAATTCTTTAACTTTTAAACCAGAATAGATTAAGAAAAAATTCACATTTAAAGAGCACCTTTAATGTTCTCAGGATGTCCCACAGCACTTGACAAAAGATGAATTACTTTTGAGGTGCAGTCAGTATTATTTTTGTTAGCAAACGCAACAGCTAATTCCTGCACAATACGATCGCACAAACAGCAATAAGATAAATCATAGTTAATCTGTTTTTGGCTGCGTTGGTTGGCCAGGACACCGTGAAAACGCCCTTGCTCTTCTTCGGCTAGTGCCATGAGATCTTTTACATCCATCCACTGAGCTGTAGAAGGGGGGGCTCTCAGTTTTACTTCCCATCCAAAAGACAGCACCTTTGACAGTGCAGCACTCCCTCAGTATTGCACTGAAATCTCAGCCAAGGTTATAGGCTGAAATCCTGGAGTGGGGCTTGAACCCGTAACCTTCTGACGCTGTTACCATTGAGCCAAGCAAATCAAAGGAAGAAAATATATGGCAAAACCTTGTGTTACTGCAGATAGTCATTATTAATCTGCACCAGTTGATGCTCAGCATTGTCCAGAGTGCAATGCTAGTAAAAAGTCTGTGTGGATTTGACAGCATGGCAGGGAAGATAGTTTTGCTAAGTTAATATTTCTATTCTTACTAAAATACATTTCTAAGTCCCCTTTTGGACTGCTCTTGATAAATAATGCCGAAAGAGGCATTGAGGAATAGCAACAAGAGAATAGCAATCCAAGATAACAAAGTTACTCATAAATTCCCCCAAGTCTGGAATGTGAAGTCAGGACATTTGAGAAATGGCTGATGCGCTGGTACTGGAGCCTGTGAAGGTCCCAGAGTTATTGGCCATTTAAGTTGAGGGCTGTTGTTGTCCATTCATCCCCTGCAAGGTTGTGTTGGCTTGATTCAAAGACTTTTATTCAGATGCTATAGATCCTGTTACCTCAGCAGCCAACGTGACATCTATTAAAATTATTTTGAGAGCAGTCTATTCCTGACAGTTCCAGGAACACAGCTTGCCTCCAAACCTCATATAGCAGCGAAACCACTTTACATAAAGGCAGTGGTTCCGTTGTTGCATCTGTACTGAATGTTGTTCAATATCCTTTGCAGTGTGAGAGAACAGGTCGTTAATGCATCCCTGTTCTCCGGGTGAGATAAGAAGGCAGCACTCAGTCATGACTCTTACATTTCTGGCAGTGCAATTTCAGAGGTCTTCAAGATTAGGAAGGGTTATGATAGGGTAAGTATTGGTAGATTATTTCTACTGGTCCTCGAGACAATATTGAGAAGATACAAATTTAAAGATAATCGCAAAATGAGCAATTTCAGGGGTCAGCACTCCAACATGAATTCCGGATTGCACATAGCACCTCTAAGGTAGTAAAATGTCCCAAGGCGCTTCGCAGGCATATTATAAGACAAAACATTTGACATCAAGCCACATGAGGTGAAATTAAGGCAGGTGACCAAAAGCTTGGTCAAAGAGGTAGGTTTTAAGGAGCATCTTAAAGGAGGAAAGAGAGCCAGAGCAGTTTAGGCAGGACATTCCAGAGCTTGGGTCCCAGACAACAGAAGGCATGGCCACCAATGGTTGAGCGATTATAATCAGAGATGCTCAAGAGGGCAGAATTAGAGGAGCGCAGACATCTCAGGAGATTTGTGGGGCTGGAGGAGATTACAGAGATAGGGAGGGGCAAGGGATTTGAAAACAAGGATGAGAATTTTAACCCAGATCATTTTAAGGGTCCCAAAATCCTGGGATTCACAGCCTAGGATTTGGGGAATGGGCAGTGACAGAAGAGACAAAACATAGCTCACCCTGTGTTATTCCTATTGATTGGGAATCACTACTAAGTCAAACCTGAGAATTTTGAAATCGAGGCGTTGCTTAACGATCAGTGTTGAATATTTTTTTACGCCTGTGTTGCATTCCCAGAATCTGATGGATTTGCTAGACATTCATTGGTTACTGAACAAGCATCTGCCCCATGTTGGCCTCTCTGACTGACCAGTCTGTACGGGGTGCACAGAGAATAAGGAAAAGTAAAATGCCTACTTTAATCTATGAGGAAAAGAGATGAAAATTCCAAAATGGTTTGAGTTGTGAAGGTCTTCTACATGAACAGAATAGAATTGGTGTTGCTCTGTTCTCCTCTGTGTGTGTTCTATTTGTACGAAGTGTGTTAGGTAAATATGGCGGTCCTGAAATTCTGCAGGAGTTGTACCAGCCTCCTACTGTAATTCTGTTTAAGCCATTTCCCTGAGGATTCCGCTGTTATGAGAGACCAACGGAGTTACGAACGGAGCTTCAGGGCCAATAAGTGTTTGAATGGGGCTTATTACATGGGTGGAGGGCGCTAACACCATTGTAGGAACACCATTACCACAACGCTTCAAGGTGAAGGCCCAGCATCACATTCTCAGGGCAACTGGGGACAGGCAATAAATGCTGCCTTGCCAGACTTGCCCAAGTCCCAAGAACAAATTAAAAATAATCCCCGGGGTACATCTTAGCCGACAGTGAATAAATTAGTATAAATATTCATCTCTTTCTTAAAACCAAACAAACGTCGTTGCTCTAGTGAAAGAAAAGCCATTTGACTTTTTACAATGTATTTAAAACATGCAGAAACTCTTTCGAGATGATGCTTTTTTTCTCTCCTTTTTCTGCAGTTTTCTTCCCTGGCATTTTCTCTTTCAAAAGTGTTGACTCCTTGCAGGGCTACAGTTCCACAGATCTTGTACACCCTCTAGTACCTTGTTTGAGACTGGGCGATGGGTGGCGGTAGGGTATTTGAGTGTAAGTTCCACCCCTTTTTACAGGTCAATACAGAAACTGATAGAGATGGTGGATGTCCAACTTGGGGTGAGGTGCCAAACAGAATTCAGTGTCTGTGAAAATATCTAGCAGCAATGGCTCAGAGATTTAACCACCTAATCCAGTCTGACACTCCAGTGCATTGCTGAGGGAGTCCTGCACTGTCCTTGATAAAGTGCAACATCCCAACTGACACCTGGGAATCCCTGGCCAAAGACCCCCCTAAGTGGAGGAAGAGCATCTGGGAGGGCGCTGAGCACCTCGAGTCTCATTGCCGAGAGCTTGCAGAAAACAAACACAGGCAGCGGAAGGAGCGTGCGGCAAACCAGACTCCCCACCCACCCTTTCCCTCAACCGCTGTCTGTCCCACATGTGACAGAGACTGTAATTCCTGTATTGGACTGTTCAGTCATCTGAGAACTCACTTTTAGAGTGGAAGCAAGTCTTCCTTGATTTCGAGGAACTGCCTATGATGATGATGATGCACTGTCAGAGGTTCCATCTTTCAGCTATGTCGTTAAACCGAGGTGCACTTAGGTGGACGTAAAAGATCCCATGACATTATTCAAACAGAGCAGGGGATTTCTCCCGTATTTCCTGCCCAATATTTATCCCTCAACCAATATCACTAAAACAGATTATCTGGTCATTATCTCGTTACTGTCTGTGGGACCTTGCTGTACGCAAATTGGCTGCCTATATTACAACAGTGTTTCCTACTTTACAACAGTGACTACGCTTCAAAAGTACTTCATTGGCTGCAAAGTGCTTTGGGATGTCCTGAGGACGTGAAAGGCACTATATAAATGCAAGTCTTTCTTCTGTAATATTATAAGACTTTTATTATTTTTCCACACTGGATGCATTTTCAGTCTTGTAGGTACATGGGGGAAATACAAGTGTCAAAGATTTAAAAATTGTGGTCTACAGAAAAAGTGGACACTGCTTGGGGCTGACACGGACATTCCTATGGAACTTCCTCAGGATACCGTGTACGGACATTTGGTGCAAGCCAAAAATATTTGTCCGCATCAAGCATGCTCATGGGAATTTAAGCCAGGTCCCGAACCCTAGGACACTTTTAGTAAGCAGCAAAGGACCTTTCCATTTACAGAGTTATGGAAAATAGAATCTATGCACCAGTCAATCATATCAAATTCATGTCTTCATGTCTAATTTAAAGGGGCAATGTCTTTCTGAAACAGTATCTGACAAAACCTTTTATCTGGAGTTAGAACTCCTCTATGTGCAGCAATATTATATTATGTTTAAAATTTAAACACGTCTAAGGTGATTGGTAAAAGAACCAGAGGCGACATGAGGAAAAACTTTTTTACTCACTGAGTGGTTGTGATCTGGAATGCACTCACCAACAGGGTGGTGGATACAGATTCAATAGGAGCCTTCAAAAGGGAAGTGGATACATACTTGAAGGAGAAAAAAATTGAAGGGGTATGGGGAAAGAGCGGGGAGTGGATTGTTCTTTGAAAGAGCCGGTGCAGATTCCATGGGCCGAATGACCTCTTTCTGTGCTGCACTAGTCTATGATTCGATGATTCTGTGTGTTCATGAACATTTCTAAAACAATGATTTCAGTAGAGGGCATTTATATAGCGCCTTCAACGTCAAAAAAACATTCCGAGGCATAAGGAAAATAGACACCAAATGAAAGGAGAGATTTGGACGGGTGACCAAACGCTTAGCTGAAGAGATGTGTTTTAAGGAGGGAGAGGGAGGTGGAGAGGAGGATGAGTTTAGGGAAGGAATTCCAGAGAGTGGTAGCTAGCTGGCTGAAGGCATGGCTGCCACTGGTGGGGCAAAAGGAGGAGGAAATTCACAAAAGGTCAGAATCAGAGGACGAGGGAGTCTGGTGGGGGGGGGGTGGGGGGGTGGTGGGGGATGGGAAGGGGGTGGCTGGGGCCGATGGGGGGGAGGGCTGAAGGAAGTTACAGAGATAGGGAAGGATGAGGATATGAAGTGATTTTAGCGCAATGTAATAATTTTTAATTCAAGCCTTTAGTCGACCAGGAGCAACCGTAGGTCCACAATGACAGGTATGATGGATGAGTGGGACTTGGTCCAGGATAGGATGTTAGCAGCAGAGTTTGGGATGAGCTGAAGTTTATAGAGGATGAAGGAACAGCCAGGAAAGCATTGGAACAGTCGAGTTCGGAAGTGGCAAAAGTGGGTTTCAGTGACAATGTGCAGCAGGGATGGAGATGGACGATGCGATGGAGATGGAAGTCTTTGTGATGGATAATATGTCAAGTTGAAAGCTTAGCTCAGGAATGCACGGGTGCAAACAGGCTGGTTCAGCCAAGGTGGGGGATGGAAATCGATGGCTAAGGTTCGAAGTTTGTGGCAGGAGCTGAAGGCAATGGCTTCAGTCTTTCCACTGTTTGGCTGGAAGAAGTTACGGCCCATGCAAGTTTGCATGTTGGACAATCAGTCGGACAGCACAGTGGCAGCGGAGAAGTTGAGAGAGGTGGGGGGAGAGGGTGTCATTGTCATACATGTGGAAGCTGACCCTACGGTTGTGGATGATGCTGCCATGTGGATGAGGAAGGGGACGGGATGAAGGATGGATCCTTGGGGGTCTTTGAAAGTGAAGGTGAGGGGTTTGGAAGAGAAGCCATTGCTAGAGATGTTCTGCCTATGATTGGGTAGGTAAGATTGGAACCAACAAGTGCAGTCCCATGGAGCTGGACAAGAGGAAAGACTTTGGAGGAGCATTGTGTAATTGTGTCAAAACAGCAGAAAAGTGAAGGAGGACAATGAGGAATAATGCTTACTGTTGCAAAGAAAATTATCCGTGACTTTGGTTAGGGCCATTTTGGTGCTGTGGGAGGAGCAGAATCTGATTGGAGGGATTCAAACAAGGAGTTGCAGGACAGATGCGCACTGATTTGAAATGGGTGCAATTTGCATGCCGACTGGATGGCCGGTGATGGTTCTGCCCAATTATTCCATTAATGTACGATGTGTTTATTTTTGAAAGAAACGGTCGGCGATGCTTGAGCACAGGGGAGAGAGGCAAAGGACAGGTGTCAGCAAGAGCCTGCAGCAGTGCTTCCAGGAGGGCGATGGCTTCGAGGAGGGCGATTGGGTGACGTAAAAAAAAACCAGGTCGCCGATTGCAGCAGGAACTTCGGCGGGGTCCAGGTACAGCAGAGGTGCAGTGAATGACTGGGGCAGAGGAGTGGAGAGAGATCAGGGCCCAGGTGCAAAGTGATCAGGGCCCAGAAGAGGCGAGGGCCCAGGGGCAGCACGGGCCAGCCCACACTGCGATATGTGTGCGCACTAGGTTCGTGCAGCAGAGCAGGTCTCCAGTCGTCCTCGTTAATCCTTGCCACTGGACCAAGACCTCGCTCTGTCAAGCCCGTGTGGTGGCTGGTGTGCAACAGCCACCACACGTTAAAAAATCCACGCATAGGCATCTTCCATCCTTCAACACGTAATTTGCGACTTGGAATATCATGTCCTTCATTGAAATACCTCTGAACTCATCCCTTTTTGGTGTGGAAGCAAGTCATCCTCGATACAAGGGACCACCTAAGAAGAAGAAGGGCACTGATCTGGAAGGCGACAACATGTTCAAGCCCTTGGAGAGGAAAAGTGGGGGGATTGGAGCTGGAGTAGTAGATAGCAAGGACAGAGAGGTCAAGGTGGGTTTTTTTGAGAAGGGGTTGTTGATGGCAGTTTTGAGAGGCAGTGCTTAAGGAGAGGAAACTATTTACAATATCAGCTAGCATGAGGGACAGGAAGGGAAGTTGGTTCATCAGGATTTTTGTGAGAATAAGATCGAACGAGTAGATGGTAGGTCTCATGGAAGAGTTGAGATTGAAAGAAAGGAAGACTTAAGAACATAAGAACATAAGAAATAGGAGCAGGAGTAGGCCATACGGCCCCTCGAGCCTGCTCCGCCATTTAATAAGATCATGGCTGATCTGATCATGGACTTAGCTCCACTTCCCTGCTCCTTAACCCATAACCCTTTATTCCCTTATCGCTCAAAAATCTGTCAATCTCCACCTTAAATATATTCAATGACCCAGCCTCCACAGCTCTCTGGGGCAGAGAATTCCATAGATTTACAACCCTCTGAGAGAAGAAATTTCTCCTCTTCTCAGTTATAAATGGGCGGCCCCTTATTCTAAGACTATGTCCCCTAGTTTTAGTTTCATCTATGACTGGAAATATCCTCTCTGCATCCACCTTGTCGAGCCCCCTTATAAGTTTCAATAAGATCACTTCTCATTCTTCTGAACTCCAATGAGTATAGGCCCAACCTACTCAACCTATCCTCATAAGTCAACCCCCTCATCTCCGGAATCAACCTAGTGAACCTTCTCTGAACAGTCTCCAATGCATTTTCGGCATGCTTGTGCATCTTTTAGCACCCCGGAGGGGCGATACACAGTGTTTCTAGGCATTACAGCGAGCGTCCAGCTTTTACCGTCCAGCCGGCAAATTCGGCTCATGGTTTGCAGTGGCACAAAGACTTACCTCCCCGCCCTCTAGTTTCACTGAGATCATGATGTCAATCGTCATGCAACGCTCCACTAGGGCCCCGGATGCAAAAATTCGGCCATAGCGCCTCATTTAAATCCCGCCCCAGGAAACGTCTGAAAAACCAGGCATTCCCAGGGTGCAGCAGGCAGTATTGGCAGCGTATTCAAATGGAGCGATGAGGATCCTACATCGCAGAACACATTGACTGCAACGGTTGCGCACATAACGCTGCATGAAGCTCCGACTTGCAAACGGCACTTATGTCTGCCATTACAGCGCCCTTACAAGGTGAGTGAGAAAATTTAATGGGGACATTACTAGTTTGCCAGCATTACATGCTCCATGCTATTGCCAGGTGGCGTCAAGCTAGAAGAAGGGCCCTTGGCCATGGCACATGGATGAGAAGAGGCCGAAGAAGTCTGGGGAGGAGGGCTTACCCCGCCACAGGTTTACAGGCACCAACGCTCATACCTCCAGCTCTCTGAGGAGCAATGTGTGAGAAGGCTGCGCTTCCGAAAGGAAGTGCTGACAGAGATATGTCATCTCCTACAGGCAGACCGATGTCTGCACCGCTCCGAAGGCAACCTTCAAAACTCCCCGCGACAGGTGTCCGAAATCATTGCGGTGTGCTGCATGTTGCACAACTTGGTCAACATGAGGGGCCAGGCATTGCCAGTGGGGATTGCAGGCCCACCTCAGGAGGAGGAGGAGGACAATGAAGAGGAACATGGCGAGGCTCCCATTGGATAACCACACCTTCCACGGGGGAGGCAGCGTGGAGGTGCTTTCGGACCAAGAGTCGCACGTTGCCAGCTCGTAATGGACCAGTTCTCCTAAATGGAGGAAACTGAGGGATGGAGCTAATACAGGACACATTATAAACATAGAAACATAGAAACATAGAAAATAGGTGCAGGAGTAGGCCATTCGGCCCTTCGAGCCTGCACCGCCATTCAATAAGATCATGGCTGATCATTCCTTCAGTACCCCTTTCCTGCTTTCTCTCCATATTCCTTGATCCCCTTAACCGTAAGGGCCATATCTAACTCCCTCTTGAATATATCCAATGAACTGGCATCAACAACTCTCTGCGGCAGGCAATTCCACAGGTCAACAACTCTCTGAGTGAAGAATTTTCTCCTCATCTCAGTCCTAAATGGCCTACCTCTTATCCTAAGACTATGTCCCCTGGTTCTGGACTTCCCCAACATCGGGAACATTCTTCCCGCATCTAACCTGTCCAGTCCCGTCAGAATCTTATATATTTCTATGAGATCCCCTCTCATCCTTCTAAACTCCAGTGAATAAAGGCCCAGTTGATCCAGTCTCTCCTCATATGACAGCCCAGCCATCCCTGGAATTAGTCTGGTGAACCTTCGCTGCACTCCCTCAATAGCAAGAACGTCCTTCCTCAGACTAGGAGACCAAAACTGAACACAATATTCCAGGTGAGGCCTCACTAAGGCCCTGTAAAGCTGCATTAAGACCTCCCTGCTTCTATATTCAAATCCCCTAGCTATGAATACCAACATACCATTTGCCTTCTTTACCGCCTGCTGTACCTGCGTGCCCACTTTCAGTGACTGATGAACCATGACACCCAGGTCTTGTTGCACCTCCCCTTTTCCTCGTCTGCCGCCATTCAGATAATATTCTGCCTTCGTGTTTTTGCCCCCAAAATGGAGAACCTCACATTTATCCACATTATACTGCATCTGCCATGTATTTGCCCACTCACCTAACCTGTCCAAGCCACCCTGCAGCCTCTTAGCGTCCTCCTCACAGCTCACACCGCCATCCAGTTTAGGGTCATCTGCAAACTTGGAGATGTTACATTCTATTCCTTCATCTAAATCGTTAATGTGCATTGTAAAGAGCTGGGGTCCCAGCACTGAGCCCTGTGGCACTCCACCAGTCACTGCCTGCCATTCTGAAAAGGACCCGTTTATTCCCACTCTCTGCTTCCTGTCTGCCAACCAGTTCCCTATCCACGTCAGTATAAAGGCACATCTCCGGTGAATGTTAGAATGATACATAAGGACACCAATAGCAAAGGATGAATCATAAATTTTACTGCAACAAAGCAACAAAAACTCCTCCACCAAAATAAAACCAGACAATATATAACGTTATGTTGCAGGGCACTGAGCAGCAATTAAGTTCCTTAAATCAACAAAACTTTTTTAATGCTGCGATTTTCAGCTGGGGCACAAAAACTTCCTTCTGTAATGGCTGATTTTGTGCCCCCGATCAATGAACCTCATGTTTGACGAATTTTGCAGATGACGGTGCAAATTTTTTCCAGGCGATATCAGGACCGCAACCCACCGCCATTACCGCCCTGAAATCTCAAAAGCCTAAAATTGTGCCTTTCACGACGACCGAACATCTCAAAGTGCTTTGCAGCCAATGAAATACTTTTTGGAGTGTAGTCACTGTTGTAATGTGGGAAACGCGGCAGCCAATTTGCGCACAGCAAGTTCCCACAAACAGCAATGTGACAATGACCAGATAATCTGTTTTTTTGTTGATTGAGGGATAAATATTGACCAGGGCACCAGGGATATTGCTCTTCTTCGAAATAGTGCCATGGGATGTTTTACGTCCACCTGAGAGAACAGACGAGGCCTCGGTTTAACGTCTCATCTGGAAGATGGCAGCTCCAACAGTGCAGCGCTCCCTCAGCACTAGATTGTCAGCCTAGATTTATATGCACAAATCCCTGGAGTGGGACTTGAACCCACAACCTTCTGCCTCAGAGGCAAGTGTGCTAGCCACTGAGCCACAGCTGACAATAGAGGGGAGGTGTAGATGGGGGAGAAGCTAAAGAGAGAGACCAGAGTTCAGCGCTAAGGTGGGGATGTGGACTGTGGGTGATATGTCCTTACTATACAGTATAAATGCACACGAGGCCCATACTTGAGAGAAGGTCACTCTGTGACCAGTTACCTTTATTACCAAGACCTCAACTGATGAAGGTGGGTGGAGCTTCCCCTTTTATACTTGAAAGTCCAGGTTAGGAGTGTCTCCCACAAGTTCACCCCCTTGTGGTCAATGTTCTCAAGGTATACAACTTAGGTCAGCTTATACATGGGTTACAATGATAGTTGAATACATGACAGTGGGGAGCTTGGCTTCGTGTGTGAGGGGAAGGGGCAAAAATGCATAAGCTCCTCGCAACTTGTTAGAGGTGGGAGTGGAGTGGGTATGGATGAGCGGTTTATGAATCAGGTTAGCGGTAGGGAAAAGGAGCCTGGGGTTACCTTTGCTTTCCAAGATGACCCTAGAGTAGTGGGCAGTTTGGGCAGAGGAGAGTGAGGTCTTGTAGAGCTTGAGGTGGTCAAGCCAGATCTGGTGAAGCTTTTGAGGGGGAACTTTCCCTGATCTGTGCTCCGACGCACTGAACGATTTGGGTGCAGGGAAAATCAGCCAGGTTCCTTTACAGCTATGCACTCCAACCCCATCTGATTTTCCGATATACACCATGCCCAGGCGATCCAGTGATCCCGGCCACAGACCCAGGAAAATCTCTCTTATGGTGTCCCTACCATTCGAGATCAGAAGAATGCTGCACCTCCTCAATTTTTATAGAAATACATAGGACGAAAAGATAAATTGCTTCACATTATTATGCCATTTCTCTTTATTTCCACCTCTTTTTACTTCCTCTTCTGAACTGCTGACTCGTATTGTGGGCTCGTTTCCACAGGTATCAGCAACTTTCTGGTATCTCGCTCAAGTTCATGATTACCTCTAGACACTGAAGGGGACAATTTTAACTCCTCCCAGCAGAAACCAGGTTGGGGGGGGGGGGGGGCAGTTAAAATGGAGCTGGAGACTTTCCTATTGGCCTCCCCAGCCCCCACGCCGAACCCGCCAATTGCAGGCTCCATCCCAGGACACCCCAAGCCAGCGGGATCTTTCTTTAAATATGCAGATCGGATAGGACCTAGATTCCCGCCAGTCCAACGGCTGATCACCGGGAGAGGAGACCCCTCAAGGTAAGTGTGTTTCCTTCCTTTGTGGGGCCTAGAGGGGCAAGGATGCTCCTCGGGCCTCCAAGGATAGTGTAGGTTTCCTTTTCCCTGGCCGCCCCCTTCCCAAACCACTGACCATCCTGAAACCTCCAGCTCTTTCCCCCTCCCTCATTCCCGCACTATTTAAAAAATAATTGTACATGGGATGTGGGCGTCACTGGCAAGGCCGGCATTTATTGCTCATCCCTAATTGCCCTTAAGAAGATGGTGGAAAGCTACTTTCTTGAGCCACTGCAGTGGGTATACTTTTTTGTAGTACTTTGATACAACTCAGTGGCTTGCTCGGCCTTTTCAGAGGGCAGTTAAGAGTCAACCAGATTGCTGTGGGTCTGGAGTCACATATAGGCCAGACCGGGTAAAATCGGCAGGTTTCCTTCCTTAAAGGACATTGGTGAACCAGATGGGTTTTTACGACAATCCGGTGGTTTCATGGTCACCATCACTGATACTAGCTTTTTACTCCAGATTTATTTAATTAACTGTATTTAAATTCCTCAGCTGCCCTGGTGGGATTTGAACTCATGCCTCCAGATCATTAGTCCAGGCCTCTGGATTACTAGTCCAGTAAAATAACCACTATGGGCCTGACCGGGTGCTTCCGAGCCGCCTGGTTTTGACAACTGGGCAGCCGGGGCCTTGGTCAGAAAGTCAGCCAGCAACCTGTTAATGTGGCATGGACGTTAAAATTGGCAGGTCCTCCCACTGTCTGTCCCGACAGGCCAGCCGCACGCTCGGCTGTTTTCCCACCCATGTTAAAATCCGCCCCTCCACACGTATTCAACCACGCAGAACCTCACAATCACATCACTGCCCAGAAGAAAGAAAATTGGATTCATTGATTACTTTTTTCATGGAGACAATTCCACTTTAAAAATACATCTGGCAGTCAGCGGGTCTTTGTTCCAAGAACTGTTTCCCTATTCTGTTTCTCAGCAGTTATTTCAAAATTAGCCAGACTGACTGGACATGTTACTCAGGTTGTGTTGGGGCCTTGACTGATTTGATGAGCTTTTCATCTGGCTTTATAAAAGCCAAGGAAATACAGCTATTACATTCCCTCTTGTGTCAGCCGTGCTCAGCAATGTTTCCCCAAACTTTTTTTGGGGCACATGGCCTATCATGTATGTAACCTTCATGGAACTATAACCTTCATGTAACAACACTGTACACTGTATACACCTAAGAAATGCACACCTTGACCACAGGGGGTGAACTTGTGGGAGACACTCCTCACCTGGTCATCCAGGTATATAAAGGGGAGGTCCCACGCAGGGTCATCACTTCTTGGTCCTGTGACTAAAGGTACAGGTCACAGAGTGACCTTGTCTCCAGTATGTGCCTCGTGTGGATTTACAATTGACGACGAGAAACGGGAACCAACGACTCACGAGAATGGCCACCGGTAGCACAGAGGAACGGTACTGTGTTGGTGAGGACTGGGACGATTTCGTTGAGAGGCTCCAGCAGAGCTTTATCACGAAGGACTGGCTGGGAGCGGCAGCGGCTGTCAAGCGAAGGGAGCATCTACTGACCAGCTGTGGAACTAAGACGTACGCGCTGATGAAAGACCTGCTCGCTACCGAGAAGCCGGTGGACAAGACCTTTGAGGAGCTCAGCAAACTGATCGACGTCGGGAAGGGCAGAGCATACCGGACTTTGTTGCAGACCTTCGCCGCTTGGCCAGCCTCTGTAAGTTCACAGACACCTGCAGGAGGGAGATGTTACGGGATTTCTTCATTGAGGGCATTGGTCATGCCGGGATTTTTAGGAAGCTAATTGAGACCAAGGACTTGACCTTGGAAGCAGCGGCGTTGATGTCTCAAACCTTAATGGAAATCAAGATCATATATGCGCGCAACCCTGTTCACAACGTGGCGATGGAGCAGGGAGTTAGCATGGTAAGCGCGACTCAGATCCCCACAGCAGGCAAGGGCAATTCGACACCAACCAGGCAGTAACAGACTCTAGAGTGGGTCCTCAACACAGACAATGGCAGGTTGAACGGACATTTACACCATCACAAGGGACAATACGTCCCGGGATGGGGCCATTGACACCCACAAACAGAGTGCTCAAGAGTAATCAAAGAGACAATCAGAGAGGAATGCCTGGTAACAGCTCTTTTGTTCACAACAATCTCAGCTCATGCTGGAGGTGCGGGGGCAGACATGCTGCGAAAACCTGCAGGTTTCAACAATTTATCTGCAGAAATTGTAACTTCAGTGGACATTTAGCCAGAATGTGCAGGAAGCCCACAGCGAGGCTGGTTTACGAAGCGGATGAACCACAAGAGGGGTTATGCTTGGACACAGTAATGGACGCTGAAGCTCAGCGGGTTCAGGTGGCAAACATCCACAGCTCACACACAAAGACGCCACCTATGATGATGAGAGTACTGTTAAACGGCATCCTGGTACGCATGGAGCTGGACACAGGAGCCAGCCAGTCACTTATGAGTGTCCAACAATTTGAGAAACTATGGCCACTCAGAGCTAGCAGACCCAAACTAGAACGCATTGACACGCAGTTACGGACGTACACAAAAGAGATCATCCCAGTGCTGGGCAGTGCAATGTTGGTGGTCACACATAATGGATCAGAGAACCGGCTGCCACTCTGGATTGTCCCGGGAAATGGTCCCTTGCTTTTGGGGAGGAGCTGGCTAGCCGAGATGAACTGGAAATGGGGGGATGTGCACGCCATTTCATCTGTGGAGCGAAGTTCATGCTCACAGGTCCTACAGAAATTTGAGTCACTATTTCAACCTGGTGTTGGGACTTTCAAAGGTACCAAAGTAGTGATACGCAACACCCTGGACGAAACACCTGTGCACCATAAAGCCAGAGCTGTGCCGTATGTGATGCGGGAGAAAATTGAGAGTGAGTTGGACAGGTTGCTAAGAGAGGGCATAATTTCGCCCATTGAATTCAGTGACTGGGCAAGCCTCATCGTCCCAGTCCTAAAAACGGATGGCTCGGTCAGGATCTGTAGCGGCTACAAGGCCACTATCAACCGAGTGTCACTACAAGACCAATACCCGCTTCCGAGAGCGGAGGATCTTTTTGCCACGCTGGCAGGCGGCAAGCTGTTCACCAAGTTGGACCTCACTTCAGCCTACATGACCCAGAAACTGCCCGAAGAATCCAAGCTACTGATCACCATCACCACGCACAAGGGGCTGTTTGTCTACAACAGGTGTCTGTTTGGCATTCGTTCAGCAGCCGCTATCTTTCAAAGGAACATGGAAAGCCTGCTCAAATCCATTCCTGGAACAATCGTATTTCAGGAAAACATCCTTATCACAGGTCGAGACACCGAGGAACACCTCCACAACCTGGAGGAGGCGCTATGCTGACTGGACCGGGTAGGCCTGCGACTAAAGAAGTCCAAGTGTGTGTTTTTGGCCCCAGAGGTCGAGTTTTTGGGCAGGGTTGCCGCAGACGGGATCCTGCCTATCAAATCCAAAACGGAGGCGATTCGTCGCGCGCTCAGGCCAGGCAACACATCGGAATTGCGTTCATTTCTGGGACTATTGAACTATTTCGGGAACTTTCTGCCAAACTTAAGCACATTGTTGGAGCCGCTACACGTGCTCCTGCGTAAGGGTTGCGATTGATTTTGGGGGGACTGTCAGGAATAGGCTTTCAATCAGGCGCGGAACCTGCTTTGTTCTAACAAGCTGTTGACCCTGTACAACCCCTGTAAAAAATTGGTTTTGACATGCGATGCATCATCCTATGGGTTGGGTGCGTGTTGCAGCAGAGTAATGATGAGGGCCAACTCCAACCTGTGGCTTATGCTTCCAGGTCGCTCTCCCAAGCAGAAAGGGGATATGGGATGGTTGAAAAGGAAGCACGCGCATATGTCTATGGGGTGAAAAAGATGCACTAGTACCTTTTTGGCAGAAGGTTTGAGTTAGAAACGGACCACAAGCCATTAGCATCCCTGCTGTCCGACACCAAAGCTGTCAATGCCAATGCGTCAGCTCGCATACAGCGATGGGCTCTCACATTGGCTGCGTATGACTACACCATACGGCACCGGCCAGGCACCGAAAATTGCGCTGACGCACTCAGCAGGCTTTCACTGGCCACCACTGAGGGGGCAGCGGAGCAAAGCGCTGAGATGGTCATGGCTGTCGATGCTTTCGACAGCGCAGGCTCCCCCATCACAGCCCGCCAGATCAAAACATGGACAAACAGAGATCCCCTCCTATCCTTGATTAAGAAATGTGTCCTGACTGGGGATTGGGCGCCCGCACATGGAGCATGCCCTGAAGAGGTCAGACCGTTTCACAGACAGATGGATGAACTCTCCATCCAAGCCGACTGCCTACTATGGGGCAGCTGGGTAGTCATGCCCCAGAAGGGAAGGGAAGCATTCATCAGGGAACTCCACAGCGAGCACCCAGGCATTGTGCCAATGAAGGCCATTGCCCGATCACATGTATGGTGGCCGGGAATTGATGCAGACGTGGAACACTGGGTTCGCAGGTGCACGACGTGTGCCCAGCTGGGCAATGCCCCCAGGGAGGCCCCACTCAGCTGGCCCTGGCCCACCAAGCCATGGTCACATATTCACGTAGACCACGTGGGCCCGTTCATGGGGAAAATGTTCCTCATTGTTGTTGATGCGTACTCGAAATGGATCGAGTGCATTATATTGAATTCGTATACGACATCCACCACAGTGGAGAGTCTGCGTGCGGTCTTTGCGACCCACGGCTTGCCGGACATCCTGGTTAGCGACAACGGCCTGTGCTTCACTAGCTATGAATTCCGGGAGTTCATGTCGGGTAATGGCATCAAACATGTCAGGACAGCACCGTTCAAGCCGGCTTCCAATGGTCAGTGGAACGTGCGGTCCAAGTCATAAAACAAGGCATGCTCCGGATTCAAGGACCCTCCCTTCAATATCGCGCCTCCTGCTGGCCTACAGGTCCCGACCGCATTCGCTCACGGGATTCCCGCCAGCGGAACTACTCTTGAAACGCACACTTAAAACTCGGCTGTCCCTCATTCACCCAGTCCTGTCAGACATTGTTGAGGCAAGCACCAGTCCTAAAATAAGTGCCATGACTGTAACTCAAAGGGGAGATGTATAGAAATCGATGACCCTGTATTTGTTCTTAATCACGCTTTGGGGCCCAAGTGGCTTGAGGATACTGTAATTGGTAAAGGGAATAGGGTCATAGTGGTCAGACTTAACAATGGGCAGAAATGCCGCAAGCATCTGGTCCAAGTAAAAAAAAGGTTCAGCATGGACACTGAGGAACCTGAGGAAGATCATGAGATGCTGCCCACACCACCGCCAGTGAACGAGCAACAAGAACATTCAGCAGCATGCACAGTCCCTGCGGTCAGCCCGGACAGGCCGGAATCACCACAGGTGACAAAGACACATGCCAAGGCTCAACAACCAGAGCCCCAACTGCGGCGTTCCACGAGAGAGCATCGACCGCCTGAAAGACTCAATCTTTGACCCAAAGACGTTGGGGGGGGGGGGGGGGGGAGGTGATGTCATGTATGTAACCTTCATGTAACTATAACCTTCATGTAATAACACTGTACACTGTATACACCTAAGAAATGCACACCTTGACCACAGGGGGTGAACTTGTGGGAGACACTCCTCACCTGGTCATCCAGGTATATAATGGGGAGGAACCACGCAGGGTCATCACTTCTTGGTCTTGTGAATAAAGGTTCAGGTCACAGAGTGACCTTGTCTGCAGTATGTGCCTCGTGTTGATTTACACAACATGGCCCATTCACAGTTTCGCATGTGCACGAAACTTAACATTGAAAAAGGTGGTCCCGGGCTGCATGGGAGCAGCAGAGAGCTGCGTGGCTGCGGAGCTTATGGGGGACGTTATGGATCAGTGGGCAGCATTCTCGCCTCTGAATCTGAAGGTTGTGGGTTCAAGTCCCACTCCAGAGACTTGCGCACAAAAATCTAGGCTGACACTCCAGTGCAGTGCTGAGGGAGTGCGGCACTGTCGGAGGTGTCATCTTTCGATGAGACATTAAACCGAGGCCCCGTCTGCTCTCAGGTGGACATAAAAGATCGCAGGGCACTAATTCGAATGAAGAGCTGGAGAGTTATCCCCAGTATTCTGGCCCACTAAAAAATGGATTATGTGGTCATTATCACATTGCTGCTTGTGGGAGCTTGCTGCGTGCAAATTGGCTGCTGCATATCCTACATTATAACAGTGGGGCCCAGAAGAGGCGAGGGCCCAGGGGCAGCACGGGCAGCACGGGCCAGCCCACACTGCGATGTGTGCGCACTAGGTCCGTGCAGCAGAGCGGGTCTCCAGTCGTCCTGGTTAACCCTTGCCATTGGATAAAGGCCTAGCTCTGTCTAGCCCGAGTGGTGGCTGTTGTGCAACGGTCAACACACGTTAAAAAAATCCACACACAAGCATCTTCCAGACATCTGAAGTTCAGGACTGGAATATTGGATTCTTCATTGAAGCATCTGCGAACTCATCCCTTTTGGTGTGGAAGCAACTCATCCTCGTTCGAGGGACCGCCTATGAAGATGATGATGACAATGATGGTTACAACAGTGACTAGTACTTTATTGGCTGTAAAGTGCTTTGGGACATCCTGAGGTTGTGAAAGGCGCTATATAAATGCAAGTCTTCCTTTCTTTCTCTCTCAAACTTACATTCTTTGTTGCTAGCACTGAATAATTTGCTATCTACTCCCCTTTTGTTTTCAGGGTGGATGTTTTCCTTCAGTTTCGTCTTGATTACATCGGTCTTTCACTATCAAACATTAAATGTATAAGCATTTGCTGACACCTGTTCTCTTTCTTTCAAATAGGATTTGAAATTAGCGTGCCCTCTTTTAACTTAATCTCATAAATTGATAAACATATAATTATTACTTTACTAGTTTTACCATTAACCTTTTGAGGATCTAATGGCAGGTTTAGTCCTCAGACATTTTAATTGTCCAGCTTTGCTGAGGCACTGGTTCTCAGTACTTTCATTTGAACTCTCAGCAGATTAAACAATTGTCCACACTCCATAAGAAATTGGTACAATTGACACCGACTTACATAAGAACAAAAGAAATAGGAGCAGGAGTAGGCCATACGGCCCCTCGAGCCTGCTCCGCCATTAAGATCATGGCTGATCTGGTCTTGGCCTCAAATCCACTTTCCTCCCTGATCCCCATAACCCTTGACTCCCCTATAGCTCAAGAATCTATCTATCTCCGCCTTGAATATATTCAATGACTCAATGACTCAGCCTCCACAGATTTCTGGGGTAGAGAATTTCAAAGATTCATGACCCACTGAGAAGAAATTCCTCCTCATCTCCATCTTAAATGGGCGACCCTTTATTCTAAAACTATACCTTCTAACCCTCCCCCAACTACATCCCCCCACTCCCCCCCCCCCCCCCTCCCCGCACTTAGCAGAAACTGGGTTGGCTGGGGTGGGGGGGGGGAGTTAAAATGACTTACCCCCTCTGATCCTGCCGTCTTCCTGCCGTGCCCTGGGTTAACTTGCTCTATAGCAGGCGAGGAGGACACCTGCTTTAAATATGCAGCTCTGGGCCCAATGACCTCCATTGCAATTTTAGTCCGAGGCATTAGCGGGAGAGCAGTGGCGGTTTCCCCGTTAGGCCAGGGCTGTCGGGAGGTGGATTGTGAGGGGCCAGGAAGAGGCCCGGGCAGGTAATTTAGACATTTCCTTTAAGTTTCTCTGTGGGCCAGGAGGAGAAGGAGTGGACCAGGAGGAAAAACCTTGGGCCTCCCTTGCCCACCCATTCCCCGCTCACTTCTGGGCTCGCGTGCATCACTCCTGCCCTCCCTCTGTTAAATTTAGGGCCATAGAAGGCTACAGTGCAGGTGACACCTGCAGCTTACATTTTGACAGCTCTATTTATAGCCCCGACCTGCGGTGGTGTTCTCACACAGGTCGGGGCGGCCCATGATGTTCCAGGGCCCGACTCTCCAGCTCTATTCAAAGGGATATAGGAGAGCTGAGGGCCCAGGGGCATCACGGGCCCAGCCCACACTGCGATATGTGCGCACACTAGGTCCGTGCAGCAGAGCAGGTCTCCAGTCGTCCTGGTTAATCCTTGCCACTGGATAAAGGCCGAGCTCTGTCGAGCCCGTGTGGTGGCTGATGTGCAACGGCCACCCCACGTTAAAAAAATCCACGCACAGGCATCTTCCACCCCCTCAATTGGAGCTCAGGACTGCAACATCGGGTCCTTCATTGAAACATCTGTGAACTCTTGTGGAAGCAAGTCATCCTCATTCGAGGGACCGCCTATGATGGTGATGATGATGACATTTTGATAATTGCCATAAAACTGTTTTTTTCCGGAGTTCCAAGAGTAATATCATTTTGGAACTATTGTAACTGCTTGTCTGAAGGATTTGGCAGAAACTCGTGCCTTCTGACAATCAGGGGTAAGGAGTATTTGAGCCCCCATTCCCTCCCACTGGTAGCTGCAAGTCACTTTGCTTTGTGTACTTCCTTTCGACTTTGAATTTGAGATCATAAAATTATAGGATAGATAGGAATGAGGGAGGCCATTCAGTCCACCCTGAGCACACTTACACAGAAACTACTGTCCTCTCATCACATCGTCCAGCTGTTTCTTAAATAATTATGGGGTTGTCGACTCCACTATCCTACCCAGAAGTGTTCAAATGTTAATCGCTCTGAAAGGGAAGAGTAACATCCCATTAGTCCAAAATTTGCCTTTTGTTGGTTTGAACCTGTGCTCCCTTGTCCTTTGTCCCTCCGAATTCGGCTGTGGTCACAGCCGCAAAATTCTATTGGAGTGACTGCTGCCAACGACCGAAGCTGCGAAGAAGCGTACTGCGCACTCCAACAACCGCAGCATGATGGTTCTGCTTTTTCGGAAACGAGCACGCTTACGAGTCCACTCTCTTCGCGGCTATTTCTCACTAGCCCGCACACCTTCCCGGCTTTTTCTCATGAGCCCGCTCTCTTCCCAGCTTGAAAAAAAAATAACGAGCCCGCTCCCTTGACAAACTGTGTGCGTGCGCAGAACGCTTTCCGGTTCGTTGGCAGCAGTCGCGCCTCAAAATCTATTGGCATGAATTATATTTCTTGGTGGAAGGTTTAGTTGTGAACTGTCACTGGTATCTAGCAAGAGGCTCATCAACACCTTCGATCATCAACACCTTCACGGTGGCGTACGAGAGCATGGGCCTTACACTAAACATCCGAAAGACAAAGGCCCTCTACCAACTTAGGGCAGTTTTTGGCCAAGGACTCCCAGGTGTCGGTGGGGTGCCGCACTTTATCAGGGAGGCTTTGAGGATGTCTTTGTAATTTGCCATGAAGGAGTTCCGAGTAGAGCGCTTGCTTTGGGAGTCTCGTGCCTGGCATGCGGACAGCGTGGCCTGCCCAGCAGAGCTGATCGAGTGTGGTCAGTGCTTCAATGCTGGCCTGGTCGACGTGTCACCCTGGTAAAACATGGGTTGGCTCCCACATTTACACACACACCGAGTTTCCGACATGCCACTGTAGGAAGGTGTCGAGTGGATGCCAGATACTTCCTCATTGGGAGAGTAATTGGAGGAATGGTCACACTTTGCTATAATGAGGCCTTTTCAGTTGGTCATCTCTGCCAGGAATGCTGTATGGCGGGCAACATTTTAGCATCTATGTGGACTGGAATGGCTAGTTAATTTTTACCTTGTCTCTGCTCTGGAATATTTATTTATCACTATGAACAACTGCCACTTTATTGCTGATTCCACTAGGACGAATTCTCTCCCGCCCACTCTAAACCTCTCACTGTCACCACACTCATCTTTTGCACATCCACTTGGTCTCGAGCCCTCTCATTATTGATAGGCTTCATCCCCAACTCTCCAGCAATATCGCCTTATTTCAGCAGTCTCACAGTCAACACTAAATGGTATGGGGCAAAGGTCAATTCAGGTGTGGGGCAGCCAATCCAGCAAAGTTCAAATAGGGCTTGCTTTTCTTCTTCTTTTTCTTCTTCTTCGGCAGTCCCTCGGAGTCGAGGATGACTTGCTTCCACACTAATATGAGTTCGCAGGTGACTGGTAAGACCAATGCGGGATCGACAGTCTCTGTCACAGGTGGGGCAAGCGGTGGTTGAAGGGACGGGTGGATGGGGTGCTTGAGTTGTCGTGTGCTCCTTCCGCTGTTTGCTCTTGGCTTCCTCTTGCTCCCAGGTGTTGGTGGGGTCGTTGCACTTTTTCAGGGCGGCTTTGAGGGTGTCCTTGAAGCGTTTCTTCTGCCCATGTATGACTCGCTTGCCGTGTCGGAGCTCTGAATAGATCTAAGCTCAGGTTCACAAGCATATGTGGCTTCTCCAGCAAAAGTATTTAATCTCACTATTCAGTAATGCTGCAACACATGTAGCACATCTGTAAATCTGCAGGCACCAGGAAAACAATCAGTCAGCATGTCTGCAGCAAGAAGTTCATTATCTGAAAATGACATAATGTCTGGGGCCAGCCTATGTTTAACTCAGCTTTATGAATTCCTCTGTTTATGCTCGGCTGGGGGAGGAGAGCATACAGTGGCCACATGTACATACTTAAGCACAGTGTTTCACACTTACAGTATGATTCAGGTGCAGGAAAACTTTAATTGTAGCCCAACATATTATTGAATGGGTTAAATTTCTGCTAGAATTTGCTTTCTATTTTACATGTAGGAAAATCAGAATGCTAATCATGCATCCTTGAGCCCATAAGGAGCAAGTCCACACAAAAGATCTTGGCGATGTGATACCACAATGATACCAGAGTTAAAAGGGTTCAATTATGAAGACAGGTTGCATAGGCTTATATTCCCTTGAGTATAGAAGATTAAAGGATGATTTAATTGAGGTGCTTAAGATGATTTAAGGATTTGATAACAGCAACTCGCCAAGGCTTCTTCGGCAGCACCTCCCAAACCCGCAACCTCCACCACCTAAAAGGACAAGGGCAGCAGGGTCATAGACATAGAAACATAGAAAATAGGTGCAGGAGTAGGCCATTCAGCCCTTCTAGCCTGCACCGCCATTCAATGAGTTCATGGCTGAACATGCAACTTCAGTACCCCATTCCTGCTTTCTCGCCATACCCCTTGATCCCCCGAGTAGTAAGGACTTCATCTAACTCCTTTTTGAATATATTTAGTGAATTGGCCTCAACAACTTTCTGTGGTAGAGAATTCCACAGGTTCACCACTCTCTGGGTGAAGAAGTTTCTCCTCATCTTGGTCCTAAATGGCTTACCCCTTATCCTTAGACTGTGTCCCCTGGTTCTGGACTTCCCCAACATTGGGAACATTCTTCCTGCATCTAACCTGTCTAACCCCGTCAGAATTTTAAACGTTTCTATGAGGTCCCCTCTCACTCTTCTGAACTCCAGTGAATACAAGCCCAGTTGATCCAGTCTTTCTTGATAGGTCAGTCCCGCCATCCCGGGAATCAATCTGGTGAACCTTCGCTGCACTTCCTCAATAGCAAGAATGTCCTTCCTCGGGTTAGGAGACCAAAACTGTACACAATACTCCAGGTGTGGCCTCACCAAGGCCCTGTACAACTGTAGCAACACCTCCCTGCCCCTGTACTCAAATCCCCTCGCTATGAAGGCCAACATACCATTTGCTTTCTTAACCGCCTGCTGTACCTGCATGCCAACCTTCAATGACTGATGTACCATGACACCCAGGTCTCGTAGCACCTCCCCTTTTCCTAATCTGTCACCATTCAGATAATAGTCTGTCTCTCTGTTTTTACCACCAAAGTGGATAACCTCACATTTATCCACATTATACTTCATCTGCCATGCATTTGCCCACTCACCTAACCTATCCAAGTCACTCTGCAGCCTCATAGCATCCTCCTCGCAGCTGACACTGCCGCCCAACTTAGTGTCATCCGCAAATTTGGAGATACTACATTTAATCCCCTCGTCTAAATCATTAATGTACAATGTAAACAGCTGGGGCCCCAGCACAGAACCTTGCGGAACCCCACTAGTCACTGCCTGCCATTCTGAAAAGTCCCCATTTACTCCTACTCTTTGCTTTCTGTCTGACAACCAGTTCTCAATCCATGTCAGCACACTACCCCCAATCCCATGTGCTTTAACTTTGCACATTAATCTCTTGTGTGGGACCTTGTCGAAAGCCTTCTGAAAGTCCAAATATACCACATCAACTGGTTCTCCCTTGTCCACTCTACTGGAAACATCCTCAAAAAATTCCAGAAGATTTGTCAAGCATGATTTCCCTTTCACAAATCCATGCTGACTTGGACCTATCATGTCACCTCTTTCCAAATGCACTGCTATGACATCCTTAATAATTGATTCCATCATTTTACCCACTACCGATGTCAGGCTGACCGGTCTATAATTCCCTGTTTTCTCTCTCCCTCCTTTTTTAAAAAGTGGGGTTACATTGGCTACCCTCCACTCCATAGGAACTGATTCAGAGTCAATGGAATGTTGGAAAATGACTGTCAATGCATCCGCTATTTCGAAGGCCACCTCCTTAAGTACTCTGGGATGCAGTCCATCAGGCCCTGGGGATTTATCGGCCTTCAATCCCATCAATTTCTCCAACACAATTTCCCGACTAATAAGGATTTCCCTCAGTTCCTCCTCCTTACTAGACCCTCTGACCCCTTTTATATCCGGAAGGTTGTTTGTGTCCTCCTTAGTGAATACCGAACCAAAGTACTTGTTCAATTGGTCTGCCATTTCTTTGTTCCCCGTTATGACTTCCCCTGATTCTGACTGCAGGGGACCTACTTTTGTCTTTACTAACCTTTTTCTCTTTACATATCTATAGAAACTTTTGCAATCCGTCTTAATGTTCCCTGCAAGCTTCTTCTCGTACTCCATTTTCCCTGCCCTAATCAAACCCTTTGTCCTCCTCTGCTGAGTTCTAAATTTCTCCCAGTCACGGGTTCGCTGCTATTTCTGGCCAATTTGTATGCCACTTCCTTGGCTTTAATACTATCCATGATTTCCCTTGATAGCCACGGTTGAGCCACCTTCCCTTTTTTATTTTTACGCCAGGCAGGAATGTACAATTGTTGTAGTTCATCCATGCGGTCTCTAAATGTCTGCCATTGCCCATCCACAGTCAACCCCTTAAGTATCATTCGCCAATCTATCCTAGCCAATTCACGCCTCATACCTTCAAAGTTAGCTTTCTTTAAGTTCTGGACCATGGTCTCTGAATTTACTGTTTCATTCTCCATCCTAATACAGAATTGCACCATATTATGATCACTCTTCCCCAAGGGGCCTCGCACAACGAGATTGCTAATTAATCCTCTCTCATTACACAACACCCAGTCTAAGATGGCCTCCCCCCTATTTGGTTCTTCGACATATTGGTCTAGAAAACCATCCCTTATGCACTCCAGGAAATCCTCCTCCACCGTATTGCTTCCAGTTTGGTTAGCCCAATCTATGTGCATATTAAAGTCACCCATTATAACTGCTGCACCTTTATTGCATGCACCCCTAATTTCCTGTTTGATGCCCTCCCCAACATCACTACTACTGTTTGGAGGTCTGTACACAACTCCCACTAAAGTTTTTTGCCCTTTGGTGTGTGCAGCTCTACCCATATAGATTCCATATCATCCAAGCTAATGTCCTTCCTATCTATTGCATTAATCTCCTCCTTAACCAGCAATGCTACCCCACCTCCTCTTCCTTTTATTCTATCCTTCCTGAATGTTGAATACCCCTGGATGTTGAGTTCTCAGCCCTGATCATCCTGGAGCCACGTCTTTGTAATCCCAATCACATCATATTTGTTAACATCTATTTGGACAGTTAATTCATCCACCTTATTATGGATACTCCTTGCATTAAGACACAAAGCCTTCAGGCTTGTTTTTTTAACACCCTTTGTCCTTTTAGAATTTTGCTGTACAGTGGCCCTTTTTGTTCTTTGCCTTGGGTTTCTCTGCCCTCCACTTTTCCTCATCTCCTTTCTGTCTTTAGCTTTTGCCTCCTTTTTGTCTCCCTCTGTCTCCCTGCATTGGTTCCTATCCCCCTGCCATATTAGTTTAACTCCTCCCCAACAGCACTAGCAAACACTATCCCTAGGACGTTGGTTCCAGTCCTGCCCAGGTGCAGACTGTCCGCTCTGTACTGGTCCCACCTCCCCCAGAACCGGCTCCAATGCCCCAGGAATTTGAATCTCTCCCTGCTGCACCACTGCTCAAGCCACGTATTCATCTGCGCTATCCTGCGATTCCTACTCTGACTAGCACGTGGCACTGGTAGCAATCCCGAGATTACTACTTTTGAGGTCCTACTTTTTAATTTAGCTCCTAGCTCCTTAAATTCGTTTCGTAGGACCTCATCCCTTTTTTCACCTATGTCGTTGGTACCAATGTGCACCATGACAACTGGCTGTTCTCCCTCCCTTTTTAGAATGTCCTGCACCCGCTCCGAGACATCCTTGACCCTTGCACCAGGGAGGCAACATACCATCCTGGAGTCTCGGTTGCGGCCGCAGAAATGCCTATCTATTCCCCTTACAATTGAATCCCCTATCACTATCTCTCTCCCACTTTTTTTCCTGCCCTCCTGTGCAACAGAGCCAGCCACGGTGCCATGAACTTGATGAGTCATCCCCCCCAACAGTACCCAAAGCAGTGTATCTGTTTTGCAGGGGGATGACCACAGGAGACCCCTGCACTACCTTCCTTGCACTGCTCTTCCTGCTGGTCTTCCATTCCCTATCTGGCTGTGGATCCTTTCCCTGCGGTACGACCAACTCGCAACACGTGCTACTCACGTCATTCTCAGCATCGTGGATGCTCCAGAGTGAATCCACCCTCAGCTCCAACTCCGCAACGCGGTCCGTCAGGAGCTGGAGGCGGATACACTTCCCGCACACGTAGTCGTCAGGAACACTGGTGTCGTCCCTGAGTTCCCACATGGTACAGGAGGAGCATAACACGTGACCGAGCTGTCCTGCCATGACTTAACCCTTAGATAAGCAACAACAATGCTAAAGTTTACTCACTGTTATAGAAGAGGAAAAAGAAAAACTACTCACCAATCACCAGCCAATCACTTACCCCCTTGGCTGTGACGTCACCTTTCTGTTTCTTTCTACTTCTTTTTTACCTTCTCCCTGTAACTGCACCGGCTTGCCTTTTATAGGCCTCACCAACGGACCTCCTCGACGCTGGGCCCCTGACTCCCTGCTGTGCCTTTTATAGGCCTCACCAACGGACCTCCTCGACGCTGGGCCCCGGACTCCCTGCTGTGCCTTTTATAGGCCTCACCAACGGACCTCCTCGACGCTGGGCCCCGGACTCCCTGCTGTGCCGTTTATAGGCCTCACCAACGGACCTCCTCAACGTTGGGCCCCAGACTCCCTGCTGTGCCTTTTATAGGCCTCACTGTGGTGCAGAGGGACCTGGGGGTACTTGTGCATGAATCCCAAAAGGTTAGTTTGCAGGTGCAGCAGGTAATCAGGAAGGCAAATGGAATGTTGGCCTTCATTGCGAAAGGGATGGAGTACAAAAGCAGGGAGGTGTTGCTGCAACTGTATAAGGTATTGGTAAGGCCGCACCTGGAGTACTGCGTGCAGTTTTGGTCACCTTACTTAAGGAAGGATATACTAGCTTTGGAAGGGGTACAGAGACGATTCACTAGGCTGATTCGAGAAATGAGGGGGTTACCTTATGATGATAGATTGAGTAGACTGGGTCTTTACTCCTTGATCTTATAGAAACATTTAAAATCATGAAAGGGATAGACAAGATAGAGGCAGAGAGGTTGTTTCCATTGGTGGGGGAGACTAGAACTAGGGGGCACAGCCTCAAAATACGGAGGAGCCAATTTAAAACCAAGTTGAGAAAGAATTTCTTCTCCCAGAGGGTTGTGAATCTGTGGAATTCTCTGCCCAAAGAAGCAGTTGAGGCTGGCTCATTGAATGTTTTCAAGTCAAAGATAGATAGATTTTTAAGCAATAAGGGAATTAAGGGTTATGGGGAGAGGGCGGGTAAGTGGAGCTGAGTCCACGACCAGATCAGTCATGATCTTATTGAATGGCGGAGCAGGCTCGAGGGGCTAGATGGCCTACTCCTGTTCCTAATTCTTATGTTCTTATGTTCTTATGTTCTCACCAACGGACCTCCTCGACGCTGCTCCCGACTGCTACCGACGCTGGGCCCCGGACTCCCTGCTGTGCCTTTTATAGGCCTCACCAACGGACCTCCTCGACGCTGCTCCCGACTGCCGCCGACGCTCATGGGAGCATTACCTGCAGGTTCCCCTCCAAGTCACACACCATCCTGACTTGGAAATATATCACCGTTCCTTCATCGTCACTGGGTCAAAATCCTGGAACTCCCTCCCTTACAGCACTGTGGGAGGATCTTCATCACACAGACTGTGGCAGTTTGAGAAGGTGGCTCACCACCTTCTCAAGGGCAATTAGGGATGGGCAATAAATGCTGGTCTTGCCAGCGACACCCACATCCCATGAATCAATTTTTAAAAAGATAGAGAGAAACTATTTCCTTTGGTGGGTGAGTCCAGAACGAGGGGGCATAACACTAAGACTGGACCTCGGCAGTTCAAGGGTGATGTCAGGAAGCATTACTTCCCACAAAGGGCAGTAGAAATCTGAAACTTTCTCTCTAAAAAAAAAGCTGTTGAGGTTCGGTCAATTGAAAATTTCAAAACTGAGTTTGTTTGATTATTGTTAGGCAAGGAACCAAGGCGGGTAGATGGAGTTAAGATACAGATCAGCCATGATCTACCAGAATGGTGGAATAGGCTCGAGGGGCTGGATGGGCTACTCCTGTTCTTATGTTCCTTTGTCCCTTCCGAGATAGTGCTTAAAGAGCAACACTGCAACAGACAGAGCTGGAGTAATGGAACCAAAGAGCCTTCACCCCCACCCACACCATTTGTACTCAGGGCAATGTGTTCAAGGCAAGAAGCTGTTATGTTTAGAATAACTCCACAAGACTGCACATCTTAAGCTCAAACTGTTGTGACCTTGGTCTTCTTATTGTAACTTCAGAGTGAGGAGGCAGCGTGCAGATCTGCCTTTTATACCTGCTTGCCCAGGGTGTGCAGGTGACCCTTGGGTCTACCACAGGTGCGCCCCCTGGTGGCAAGTCTTACACTTTGGTAGTGTTTGCATACATAACAGCAGCGGCTCCCTATCGTTAAAGGACATTCTTCCTGTGAGAGTCAGGGTAGCAGCAGCTCTCAATTTCTAATCTGCTGGTCACTTGACTGATTCACTTTTGGCCATGCCTGCTGTATAGCATGGAGCAGCATCGGCAACCCTAAAAGCAGTAGGGCTTCGACCGTCTTGCATGGTTTCCCAGTTAGGATTGTGGAGTATCAGGGAGCTGTGGACATACCATTCATCCTGTCAACAATCTTCTACCAGACACACTGACACCAGTGGCATCGATGCCTGCTAAGCAAAATGCCATCTACACGTTTGGACAGGTACCTATCCATCAAGCAAACCTTTTGTTCTTCATGGTCGAGACACAGTAGTTTGTATAAGTACATATAAGTAGTTGTTAATCCACTTCTGAAGTAATGAAAGCAATATTATCAGAGACAAGTCAGGATTAGCCACATTTGTGTATTAGTATTAATGCCAAAGTGGTGAAAGATTGATCCCAGTAGAACATATGGGATTTCAAATAGAAGAACGTTAGTGTTAACAAACTGGAAAAACAGCAATATTAACGCTCTGAAGATTAACTGTAGGTAATCAGTCTGCACTTAGAACCTGAAGCAGCACAAAATGCCCGCTGTCCTTGCGTTGCCATCAGTGACGATGAATCTTCTGCTATGTAAGAAGCATATTTGTTCATAGTTCTTGGACTACATGCACATTGAGATAAAGGCATCTTACATTAATCGTAAAGCAAAGCAGGTGTAGATTTTATGAATTAGTGCACTTGGTGTAGAGATTTGTATGCTGGCAGCACCCTGAACAATTCCATTAAAACGAATGCTGAAGTTGCAACTGAACTATCTGAACTGTGGGTGAGATATGTGCTCCAGGCCATCTTCCTCTAATGCCTCTCCTCTGCCATCTAGCTCCATAGGATTGTCCTTTGTGTGGTTCCACTCCTACACATCTTCTGCAATGGCTTCTCTTCCCTTTCATGCACCTTCGCTCCCTGGGTTCCCTAAAGATCTATCCTTGGCCACTTCCTCTTCAGATGCCCCTCAGTGACATCATCCACATGTTAGCTTCCATGTATACACTGAGGATGCCCACCTCTACCTCTCCATCACCTCTCAACCTCTCAACTGCCTCCGTGCTGTCGGACATCAGATCTTGGATCAGTCACAACTTCCTCCAGCTCATCATCAGGAAGACCAAAGTCTTTGGCCATCACCATCAACTCTACTCCATACCTGCCCAGCCATTCTCTTAGGCTGAACCTCACCATTCAGAATCTTGGTGCCCTGTTTGATCCTGAGCACAGCTTTAGTTCCTGTCCATCACCGAGAACGCTTACTTCCATCCATGCAATACTTCCTTTCTCTTTCCTTACCACTGAATCCCTTTGTCACCTTTAAACCCAACTATTCTAGCGCTCCCTTTGCTGGCCTCCCATCCTTCACCACCTAAAATTCCAACTTATCCAAGCATTTCAAATCCTTGCCCTCATCTATAAATCCCTCCATAACCTTGCCCCACCTATCCCTGCAATCTTTTCCAGTTTTACCCCCTCTTGCCTCACCTATAACCTTGCTCCACCTATCTCCGCAATCTTTTCCAGTTATACCCCCTCTTGAATGCTCCATTTCTTGGACACTGGACTTCTGTGCAACCTCCTTCCTTACACCCCACACTGCCTCAGCCCTGTTCTTTAGGGAATTCCCTTCCTATCCCTCTCCGCCTTTCCACTCTCTCTCTCCATTGATAAACCTCCTCAAGACCCATCTCTTTGACCAAGCTTTCAGTCACCTATCCAAATCATTGCCTTCCTGGTTTTCTTATGCCTTTTTTTGTTACTTTACATTACAGGCGCTTTATAAATGCAGGTTACTGTTGTTTTGCTGCAGATGTCAGCTAACATCTGACTGGTGGCTGTACCAGGAGAGGCAGGCGTGTCTATGGACACCTCCGTTCAGTCCGTAAGGGTGACCCCGAGCTTCCGGTCGCCTGTCACTTTAGTTCTCCGCGGCACTCCCACTCTGACCTCCCTGTCCTCGCCCTCTTACACTGTTCCAACGAAGCTCAACGTAAGCTAGAGGAACAGCACCTCATATTTCATCTAGGCACTTTACTGCCTTCTGGACTCAACCGAGTTCAACAATTTCAGATCATAACCTCTGCCCCTATGTTTTCAGAACGCAGCTGTTGATAATTTTTCCATTCCCATTTACAGCATTTAATCTCTCCAGCCTTCCACCCCAACACAGACCATTGTTTTTGTTCTTTCCTCCCCTCCCCCACCCCGGCCCGCTTTCTCTGCCTCTGCACCTTGTTCGACTAGGCTTATATTCACTGGAATTTAGAAAAATGAGAGGGGATCTCAGAGAAACATATTAAATTCTACGGGATTAGACACGTTACATGCAGGAAGAATGTTCCCGATGTTCTGGAAGTTCAGAACCAGGGGTCACAGTCTAAGGATAAGCCATTTAGGACCGAGATGAGGAGAAAGTTCTTCACCCAGAGAGTGGTGAACCTGTGGAATTCTCGACCACAGAAAGTTGTTGAGGCCAGTTCGTTAGACATGTTCAAAAGGGAGCTAGATGTGGCCCTTACAGCTAAAGGGATCAAGGGGTATTGAGAGAAAGCAGGAATGGAGTACTGAAGTTGCATGATCAGCCATGATCATATAGAATGGTGGTGCAGATTCGAAGGGCTGAATGGCCTACTCCTGTTTCTATGTTTCTATGTTTCTATGTTTCTATGGTTAAAATCTGTAACTTGTTCAAGTTCTGACAAAGGGTCACAGACCTGAAATTATAACTTTGTTTCTCTCTCCACAGAGGGTTCCTGCCATAAGAATATAAGAACATAAGAAATAGGAACAGGAATAGGCCATACGGCCCCTCGAGCCTGCTCCGCCATTCAATAAGATCATGGCTGATCTGATCATGGACTCAGCTCCACTTCCCCACCCTCTCCCCATAACCCATTATCCCCTTATCATTTAAGAAACTGTCTATTTCTGTCTTAAATTTATTCAATGTCCCAGCTTCCACAGCTCTCTGAAGCAGCGAATTCCACAGATTTACAACCCTCTGAGAAAAGAAATTTCTCCTCTGTTTTAAATGGGCGGCCCCTTATTCTATCATGCCCTCTAGTTCTAGTCTCCCCCATCAGTGGAAACATCTTCTCTGCATCCACCTTGTCAAGCCCCCTCATAATCTTATAAGTTTCGATAAGATCACCTCGCATTCTTCTGAATTTCAATGAGTAGAGGCCCAACCTACTCAACCTTTCCTTATGTCAACCCTCTCAACCCCGGAATCAACCGAGTGAACCTTCTCTGAACTGCCTCCAAAGCAGGTATCCGTTCTTAAAGATGGAAACCAAAACTGCACGCAGTATTCCAGGTGTGGCCTCACCAATACCCTGTATAACTGTAGCAAGACTTCTCTGCTTTTATACTCCTTCCCATTTGCAATAAAGGCCAAGATTCCATTGGCCTTCCTGATCACTTGCTGTAGCTGCATACTATCCCTTTGTGTTTCATGCACAAGGACCCCTAGGTCCCGCTGTATTGCAGCACTCTGCAATCGTTCTCCATTTAAATAATAACTTGCTCTTTGATTTTTTTCTGCCAAAGTGCATGACCTCACACTTTCCAACATTATACTCCATCTGCCAAATTTTTGCCTATTCATTTAGCCTGTCTATATCCTTTTGCAGATTTTTTGTGTCCTCCTCACACATTGCTTTTCCTCCCATCTTTGTATCGTCTGAAAACTTGGCTACGTTACACTCAGTCTTTCTGACCTGCAGAGTATTTACAGCATTTTCAGTTTTTATTTCAGATTCCCAGCATCCGCGGGATTTTGCTGTTGTCTCACGGATTAACCGTGTCTTCTACAACATAAATCTCTGCAGGGCATTTTCATTACTGTTTTTTTTTTTGCTTTCTTTTTCAAATACTAGAACCATCCCATAACTCCGTCATCATTTCATCTTTATCTCAGAATTGCTCGAGAGTCAGGCTGTCCTCCGTCACGGGCAAAACTGAGGCTTTATAAATTTGGAAATATAGCTATTTCAGTGTCGCAAATGTGGCTGAAGAGCAAATACTATATTTGTGGCCGTGGGTATGCTGGTGTGGGGGTGGGGGGGAGCAGAATTCCAATCCATTGAATGAGTTACTCCCTGTACTTTCTCTCAGGTGACCTCCCGAAAAAGAAAGACTTGGATTTATATAGCAGCTTTCACGACCAATTTGCGCACAAGCAAGCTCCCACAAACAGCAATGTGATAATGACCAGATAATCCTTTTTTTGTTATTATGTTGATTTAGGGATAAATATTGACCAGGACACCGGGGATAACTCCTCTGCTCTTCTTCGAAATAGTGCCATGGGATTGTCATGTATCCTACATGGCTACTGTTGGTGCTATCACAAGGTGTGCCACCAGAGGGCACAGCAGTGGGAGACTTGTAGGTTACCTGTACAGGTGTGCCTGGCCTAGTATAAAAGGCAGGTGTGATCCTCACTCTGGAGTTAGCAAATAAAGGATTAAGGTCACTACAGTTCAAGTATAACACATTTCCACGTGGAGTCATTATTAGAGCATCTAAGGACACAACAGGGATCTTTTACGTCCACTTGAGAGTGCAGACGGGGCCTCGGTTTAACATCTCATCCTCGGCTAACATCCCTGCTGTGATCCGTCTGCTCCTATGCTATGGCTTAAATAATGCAGATCATAATCAGTACGAGTGTGTGTGTGTGAGGAAAAGTTTGTAACATCATTAAGGGAGAGAGAAAACGGGTAATTATAGACTGGTTAGCCTGACATCAGTAATGGGGAAAATGTTGGAATCAATCATTAAGGATGAAATAGCAGCGCATTTGGAAAGCAGTGACAGTATTGGACCAAGTCAGCTTGGATTTATGAAAGGGAAATCAAGCTTGACGAATCTCTGGAATTTTTTAAGGATGTAACTAGCAGAGTGGACAAGGGAGAACCAGTGATGTGGTGTATTTGGACTTTCAAAAGGCTTTTGACAAGGTCCCGCACAAGAGATTGGTGTGCAAAATCAAAGCGCATGGTATTGGGGGTAATGTACTGACGTGGATAGAAAACTGGTTGACAGACAGGAAGCAGAGATTCAGGATAAACGGCTCCTTTTCAGAATGGCAGGCAGTGACTAGTGGAGTGCCGCAGGGCTCAGTGCTGGGACCTCAGCTCTTTACAATCTACATTAACGATTTAGATGAAGGAATTGAGTGTAATATCTCCAAGTTTGCAGATGACACTAAACTAGGTGGCGGTGTGAGCTGTGAGGAGGACACTAAGAGGCTGCGGGGTGACTTAGACAGGTTAGGTTTGTGGGCAAATGCATGGCAGATGCAGTATAATGTGGATAAACGTGAGGTTATCCATTTTGGGGGCAAAAACACGAAGGCAGAATATTATCTGGATGGCGGCAGATTAGGAAAAGGGGAGGTGCAACGAGACCTGGGTGTCATGGTTCATCAGTCACTGAAAGTGGGCATGCAGGTACAGCAGGCGGTGAAGAAGGCAAATGGTATGTTGGCCTTCATAGCTAGGGGATTTGAGTATAGGAGCAGGGAGGTCTTACTGCAGTTGTACAGGGCCTTGGTGAGGCCTCACCTGGAATATTGTGTTAGTTTTGGTCTCCTAATCTGACGAAGGACAGTCTTGCTATTGAGGGAGTGTAGCGAAGGTTCACCAAACTGATTCCAGGGATGGCTGGGTGTCATATGAGGAGAGACTGGATCAACTGGGCCTTTATTCACTGGAGTTTAGAAGGATGAGAGGGGATCTCATAGAAACGTATAAGATTCTGGCGGGACTGGACAGTTTAGATGTGGGAAGAATGTTCATTGATGCCAGTTCATTGGATATATTCAAGAGGGAGTTAGATATGGCCCTTACAGCTAAAGGGATCAAGGGGTATGGAGAGAAAGCAGGAACGGGGTACTGAGGGAATGATCAGCCATGATCTTATTGAATGACGGTGCAGGCTCGAAGGGCCGAATGGCCGACTCCTGCACCTATTTTCTATGTTTCTATGTAAATCTGCACACCATCCAAAAACGAAACCATGAAGAAACAAGTGATGGCGAGAAGCTGTGTGTGTAAATGTATCCGGGTGAATGATCTGGCGCTATTAATAAAGGCCCTGCTCAACGAGGTCACTTCATTTGACCATGTTGGTATTATGTTTATTTTTAGCAGCTAAAGCTTGCAGCCTTGTGTCATGGGTTTCAGTGTACTGAATGCATTGACCCAATTCCAGTGAAGCCACAAGGATCAGCTTAACTGTGTCTATCGAGTCGTCCAAATACGACTGTCCCGATCAGCTGGGTTTAATTTTATTTTTGATAGGGTTTTTATTTAGAGTGTTCTCCCCTCCTCTCCTGAAGGTGGTGACTTAGATTGAGGTATAATTCCGTGAGCAGCAGCAGCCCTCTCGTACCTCTCCTGTATGGGCCCTAGGCAGTGAGCATCGGCAGCAGAGAACCCAAGTGCAGTCCTTTTCCCGCCAGCTTTTCAGGCATCCACCTTCCAGCAGAGTTCAGTGTCAGGACCAGGAAGCCTGGCAGAGGGGTCTGTTTCCCCCCATCCCACCAGTGAAAACTAGCTCAGGGATCAACTGCCATCCTCGCTCAGATCAGTTAACTCTTCACGGTTCAGGAATCCTTCAGGGCCTCTCTCCAGCCTGGAAATGGCTGTTTGTGTGCTACTTAGGGGTAACTGTGGGTTGCTAAAAGTTTTCCTGAGAATTAAAGCCTGCTCATTAACCCTGATGATGCTGCATTTTGTGACAGGAGTTAATTGTGCACGGTAACACCACACAATGGGTTTCACAGCAGCACCAGTACTAACAGTGTTAAGTATGGAAGAATTCCACAAGACTGAATACTGTGAGCTAAAACTTAGTTTATTTAATACAACTCCAGAGTGCCTAAGAAGCATGGCAGACAACCTTTTATACTCCCTTGCACGAGGTGTGCAGGTGACCCTTGGGCCTCCAACAGTTGCGCCCTCTGGTGGCAAGTCTTACATAGTTACAATGTTTACATACATAACATCCAGGGAACAAGAATTGTCCACAGAGGGGACGGAGAAGCAGGGCAGCTATTAACGCACCACAGTTACCACAGAACATGGATACCCAAACCCCACCAGAGGCGATCTGATGGCCAGGCGCTGGAAGCACTTCAGGGAGACGAGGGAGATACTGTATGGAACTGATGAGCATAGTCTGCAGGAGTGCCTGGTGCAAGCAGCATTGGAACCAATAGACGGAGTGAGTGCAGTCTGGAGAACCCAGCAGAGACATGGAGGGATGTGAGAAACAAAATAGCTGATCGTCATAAATCAGCAAAGGTAAGCCTCAAGTACAGTTTGGAATGTGAAGCAGGCATGCCACATAATGCACCCTCATAATCTCTAAACCATTTTATGTTGATCATTAATACAAGATTAATCTGTGCAATAATATCACGGGGGAAACAAGGCACTGAATGTGTGCCATGCATGGCCAGGCTGCATCATGGGAGAAATACAATGAACAACTGTATAGTTAAAAGTGTGAACACCAAAATGTCATAAAGGAAGTTAGTATAAGAAATCCACATAAGGCAAGCTAGTTACATGATGCATGTTCATTCAGTGTCACTCCGTCTATTGGTTCCAATGCTGCTTGCACCAGGCACTCCTGCAGACTATGCTCATCAGTTCCATACAGTATCTCCCTCGTCTCCCTGAAGTGCTTCCAGCGCCTGGCCATCAGATCGCCTCTGCCGAGGTTTGGGTACCCATGTTCTGTGATACTGTCTGTGATCCTCAACTTGCAAAATATCAACTACTCATCGACTTTTAGGACAGGATGGTACATATTATAAGGGAGCAGATAAGAATTGGAGGAGGTCTGAGGCTCTACAAGCCTTTGATTCTGTTGTGTATGTATATACCCTGTACACTCAATGTACAGTTACATAAGACCAATGAATGTACCTTTACACTGTATACAATACGCCTGTACCACCAGAGGGTGCAACTGGTGGAGACCCAGGTTGTCACCTGCATACCACAGGTTGCCAAGTGATAGAGAATTCAAACAGGCTGCATTTAGACAGACTGTGAAAATTCACAGACCCCCAAGTCAAGGCTGCTACATGCAGTTCAGCATGTTGCATTAAGTCATCAATCAACTTGACATTTTAGGACCTTGGGTAGCGAGCCAATTAAAAGGTTAAAAGGCTATTAATTGAGCCAATAAGGTCAAAGAAGGTGAGTTCTTTTCTGTAAATTGATCCAGGTGTATAAGTACAGCCATTTTGACCATGTGGTCTCAGAAGGACAAAGACCTGGCTTAAAGCCAAGAACTTGTTACTGCTGTCTGCCAAAAATAAAGCAGTTAAAACTACAATCGGAGTTCGTATTTCATTGGAAATTAAGAGATCTAACAATTTTGGCATCATAAGACGATTGCTAAGGAAAGAAACTGAATTTTGGACATCGGACCTACATACTGAGGTAAGGACACCTCTTTTAAAAAAGTCCTCGGTCAAAAGTCTAAATTCGCCTCTCCTTCTACGCGATTCCGAAAGCCTCCGGTTTGCGAACCCTCCGGTTGGCAGTCGGCTCGAGGTCCCATAGACGTCTAAACTTCGGCGGTGTGTTAGTTAATTAATCACCGACCTATTGATCGGCTAGAAAGCCTACGACTCGAGACCCCAGTAAATAAATCAGTATTATGGCAGCAGGAGAAAAGAGCAAAGAATTGCCTACAACTGTTAAAGGTGGGCAAGCACCACCTGAAGTTTCGCTAGATTTAATTCTCAAACAGTTGAAAGAATACATAGAGCAACAATTCAACTTATCTAAAACCTGTATTAAGATCGAACAAAAGTACGGAACCTCCAAAGGACAATGGTCCTTGGACGAGATTAAAAGGGTCTGGGGAAAAACGACCCGTATGAAAAATAAAGAGAGAACTAGATAGTCCCTAGCAGTTATGGGCCAGATTCGAAAGCGGAATGAAATTATAATGCGTTCCCAACATGATCGAGAACTGACCAGTACAAAGGATCAATTGCAAGCAGTTTGTGCACAGCTGCGACAGAAAAAGCTTGAACTTGAAAAGCTGGAAGCGGAAGTTAAAGATCTTAAAGGTGAAATTAAAGAATGGAAAAAATCATTAGGTCAAGAGACAGTAATAGGAAAAGGAAAATGTATTGATCAATTCCCAGGATACCCGTGTTTGGATAAATTAAAAGCGCACACCCGAAGACACGACCGAGGAATAGATACGGATTCTGAATCCTCTGACGATACAGGGTCGGAGGATGCCGAATTAGGGGTGCGCTTTGCCCCGTTTAAAAAAAGACGCATTGTAGTCAAATCAGAAGAGACTGCGGATGAGGGCGGAACCAAAAAAACAAAGAAAAGGGTGTATGGAGAATAATTAGTTCATGCTCCGACGGACCCAGAGAAAATTGATAAATGGTCCAAGGAATTGCCCAATCCAAAGAAAGAGGGAGTAAAAACGTGGGACCAATTGGACCGCTTAAGAAATATATATCAACTTCATCCCTGGGAGTGCAAATTTTGACCATAATGGTGCCAAAAACACAGGGAAGAAAATTGCACGACAAGGTAGAAGAAGCTTTGGGGCAAGATGAGCAAGATTTAGATGCAGGATGTTAGGCGATTAAACACTGGCTGCAAGCCTTCAGTCCAGCTAAGACAGACTGGGGAAAAATTGCAGCCTGCCAACAGAAAGGAACAGAGGAGGTCCTGGAGTATGACGAGCGGTTTCGATGCACGTGGCTAGAACATTCGGGTATGAATAATACGGATGAGGAAATGGATGAACAAGTGTTTGGACCCCTGAAAGCAGCTTTCGTGGCAGGTCTAAAGCCAGAACTGTCCAAAATGCTTAAGGTAGTGTTACCGGACTGGGAAGGTAGAGGAACTACCTTTGCAGCATTGGTGGATCGATGTAACCAATTAGATCGGGATATGGGAGCTAAAGTCTGAGCTGTACAGGCTATGGGATGGAAATCCCAGGATTCCGATAAACAGTTATTAGGAAAATTACCCGGAAAATGTCATTATTGTGGGAAAGAAGGTCACTGGGCCAAGACGTGCAGGGCAAAACAGCAAGGTCGTGGCTGGGGAAGAGGATGTAGCCAAGGATACAATTCAGCCAACAAGCCAGGCTTGTCACAAGATAACGACCTCATAGAAGCATTTAAGCGACTGACAATACAACAACAGAAGGAGTTACTTGGGTTAGCAAAAATCGATTAGAGCCCACCCTGGCCCCACTCCTCGCACTAATACAACAAAGGGGAGATGGGCTATATATAACTGTGAGGGTGGGCGATAAGGATGTGGACTGTCTTTTAGACACAGGGGCGGAATTAACATGCTCACCCCTACAATATGGAGACTTTTTGCCGTTGGATGGTAGGGCACGTACAGCCTATGGAGTTGGGGGCCATAAAATGGAAATTAAAAGGACAACACCGGTACTTATAGGGCTGGGTCCACATGAACTAACCACGCCGGTCTGGATAGGCCCAGTAGATCAACCCCTTTTGGGAATGGACGTTCTAATCCAAGTAGATTCATCGTTGCATTTCCTGGATGGTCGGGTGACATGGTCAATTAGAACCTTGAAGAAAGAAGAATTGAAGGAACACCCGATATGGGCTAAAGATAAGAACGATTGTGGCCTACTCCAGATGGAGCCTGCGTCATTTACAGGGACCAAGCCTCCATGCACTAAACAGTATCCCATCAGTCCAACTGCCATAGCGGGAATCTTACCGGTTATTCAGCAATTGGAGAAACAAGGGGTGCTTATTAAAACGCATAGCTCCTCCAATAGCCCCGTGTGGCCGGTACAGAAATCTAATGAGACTTGCCGTTTGACTGTCGATTATAGGAAAGCTAACCAGTGTATTGATCAAAAAGCTCCTTTGGTCGCAGATCCCTCCACCATTTTTAATGCCCTCAAACCGGAACATAAATATTTCTCGGTTATAGATATGGTCAACGGATTTTGGTCGCTGCCTCTGGCACCGGAGGTTCGACAGTGGTTTGCTTTCACGGTCCAAGGACAACAGTATACTTGGACCCGGTTACCGCAGCCCTACGGTATTCCACATGGCTTTACAAAGCCATTTGCGAGAATTACCTCCCCTGTCATCCACAGTCATCCAATATGTAGACGATATCCTGCTAGCTTCAAACACGGAAGAACAGCATGAACAAGATTTACGAGCTTTGCTGGACCACCTTCGGCTGAAAGGACATAAAGCCAGCATCGACAAAGCACAAATATCCCAAGAAGAGGTTGTATACCTGGGACAAAAGATTTCACAAGGAAAGAGAGAACTTACCCAGGATAGAACTGCAGCCATTCGGGCTGCTAAAAAACCCACCACTATTCAGGAACTAAGGTCTTTTTTGGGATTGTGTAACTTTAACAGAAATTGGATTGACTCCTTCACACAGTTTGCTCAGCCACTGAATGATATTTTAAAGGGGAAACGTGCCTCTAAAGAAGCCATCACCCTCACTAAAGAACAGCAAGAGGCCTTCCTGAGTTTGAAAAAGGCTTTGTGTTCGGCACCGGCTCTGGGAATCCCCGACAGTGGTAAGCCATTTACCCAGTTTGTCCATGAGAAAGAAGGATATATGACAGCTATACTGACACAAGAACATGGGGATCGGCAAAGACCTATTGGCTATTATTCGGCAAAACTGGATGCGGTAGCCCTCGGATGGGGAAGTTGCCTAAGGGCCATGGAAGCTACATGTCGAGCGGTAATGATCACTGCGGGTCTAGTCCTCGACCAAAAGCTGATTGTCAAGTGTCCCCACACCGTACACGCTTTGCTGTCTATGAATAGAATGTCTCAGGTGACAGCAGCAAGATGGACCCACTGGACAGCAGTTTTGGAAGCTCCCAATCTCCATATCGTCCGGGCCAGCCCGGTTAATCCCGCAACTATGCTCCCGATGTCAGAATCGAGGGAGCAAGAGGGGGGAGAATGTGAAGAGCATGACTGCGTGGAGATTTTAAAAGAAACAGAAGAAGCAGCCTTAGCAGCAGAGGAGCCTCTGCACAACCCAGACCTCATCCTGTTTACAATGGTACCAGAAAAGCAGGATGGGCAGTTACAACCTTATATGAGGTAGTGGCAAAAGGATGTTTACCCTCAGGAACAGGCCGAGTTACGGGCCCTGTCAGAAGCATGTCGAATAGCAGAAGGACAGACAGCTAATGTCTACACAGATTCGCGTTATGCTTTTGGAGTCGCTCACGACTTTGGTCTGTTGTGGCGGAAAAGAGGATTCCTCACTGCTGCTGGTACACCTATCCGAAATGGAAAAGAAGTCCGAGACTTACTGGAGGCCATACAATTACCTCAGGAAGTGTCCATCCTGAAGTGTAAGGCCCATACCAAGGAAAATACCACAGAAGCACAGGGAAATGCCCTAGCCGACAAGGCAGCTAAAGATGCCGCCTCACAGGGCGTTCCTCCAGAAGAACCAACACAGATGTGCAGATTGAAAGCACTCATTACATTCCCCGATGGGGAGTCCCGAGTAGAATTGACTCAGATCAGTGAACACACTTCACAGGTGCTGTCTGCCAAGAAGTCTGTTGGTTACTGAACATTACGTGGGATTTACACTGTCCTTATCATCCACAATCATCAGGACAAGTAGAGCGAATGAATCGAACTCTGAAACAACGGCTTGCCAAATATCACCAAGAAGGAACACCATGGCCCCAGGCACTACCAATAGTGCTATGTAGCATTAGGGCAACCCCGAACAGAACTACAGGTCTAAGCCCATTTGAAATTATAACAGGAAGACCCATGTCACTGCCAGGAACTATCGATTTACGGAAAGCTGATGTTCACTTAATGAGTGACACTTTGTTATCATACTGTCAGAACTTAACCAATGCTATTAGTTCTGTTTCCCGACAGGTATCGGCAGCTTGGGGTAATCCACCCGAAGGAGGACACGACATCATCCCGGACGTCTGGGTGTATGTGAAAAAGTTGCATAAAGAACCGTTGGGTGCCAAGTGGGAGGGACCTTATCAAGTGTTATTGACCACCCAGGCAGCTGTTAAAGTCCAAGAAAAGAAAGCCTGGACAGGCCCCGGAGTGTTGCTGACAAAGAAACAGCTAACATTCATTGCATATAATGGCACCTATTGGGTGTGTGGCCACAAGGCCTATCCTTGGCTGCCCCAGAATTGGATGGGATCCTGCTATTTAGCCTACATTGTGCCTTATATGTATCATATAAAGTCACTGTCGGAACAGTTACACCGTCCTAAGAGAGCTATCACAGAACAGAGAGGTTCTTTGCCATCCTGATCCCTGGGTATGGGACCGCCAGACTGGCAAGGGAACCCATTAACATGGCATCCGTTGTGGAATGAGTAGCCAATAATACCTCAGAGGCCCTAGTTAAAATCAATGCAGAAATGGTAGCAATCCGCACAGTAGCCCTACAGAATGGACTGGCCCTTGATTACATCCTGGCTGAAAAGGGCGGTACTTGCGCCCTACTCGGAACTGAGTGTTGCACATATATCCCAGATAGCTCCGAAGAAATTACCCACTTAGTGGAGCATATCCAAAAGGAGGTAGAAAAACTTAAGCAACCCCCATCGTTCACTTTGTGGAGTGGAGCCACTGAATGGCTAGGTTCAATAGGAACTTCATTGGTGGAAGGTTTAATTCTATTTGTTGTAATTGTTTTACTTTTATATTGTTTGTTTATGTTGATTAAATGTTGTTGCGACCAGGCGGCTGTAGCTGCTGTCCCGCAGGTGAGACACCTTGCAGGTCCCAGCAGACCGTCTGTACGTGGCACAGGGGTATGTTATGCTTAAGGGAAGATTGTTTACTGGTTGAACTAAGATATTGATTTGGATTAAATTGGAATAAGGTTAATTAACCTACTAAAACCAGACTTCCATTGTGGCCACGATGGAACTGGGGTTGGTGTAAATTTGTGTGGAAACTACTAGTCCGAACATGTGACGAAACACATCAACAAATTTTAGAAGGAAACTCTATTAACATGTATGAAATTATTTTGTAGAATGTTTAACCTGATGTTTTATGATTCAGTTTGTGAAAGAATCAAAGGGGGGATTGATAGAGAATTCAAACAGGCTGCATTTAGACAGACTGTGAAAATTCACAGACCCCCAAGTCAAGGCTGCTACATGCAGTTCAGCATGTTGCATTAAGTCATCAATCAACTTGACATTTTAGGACCTTGGGTAGCGAGCCAATTAAAAGGTTAAAAGACTATTAATTGAGTCAATAAGGTCAAAGAAGGTGAGTTCTTTTCTGTAAATTGACCCAGGTATAAGTACAGCCATTTTGACCATGTGGTCCCAGAAGGACAAAGACCTGGCTTAAAGCCAAGAACTTGTTACTGCTGTCTGCCAAAAATAAAGCAGTTAAAAGTACAATCGGAGCTTGTATTTCATTGGAAATTAAGAGATCTAACACCAAGTATAAAAGGGAGCTCACCTTACTGTAACCTCATTCAGGAGCTGCAATAAATGGACTAAGTTCACAACAGTTCAAATACCTTACCTCGTGGAGTCATTATTAGAGTGCTTACAGATACTACAATTGGCAACGAAAATACGAATTCCACGCGAAAAATGGCTAACCTTGGCTACTTTCAACAATTCGCTGATGGGGAAGATTGGGATGCCTTTGTGGAAAGGCTAGAACACTACTTCATCGCAAACGACCTGGCTGGAGACACACTGACCTTGCTGGCTAATAAGCGCCGAGCCATCCTGCTCAGCAGTTGTGGGCCCACTGTTCATGGCCTTGTCAGGGATTTGCTAGCCCCAGAGAAGACGACAACGAAAACGTTCGTGGAGCTCGCAAAGTGGATACAGGAACAGCTCAAGCCGAAAGAGAGGATCCTCACAGCCAGACACCGGTTCTACACACACCGGCGGCCAGAAGGCCAAGAAATCGCAAAATATGCTGCAGACCTGAGACGATTGGCTGCACCGTGCGATTTTGGCGACCACCTCACCGAAGCACCGAGGGACATCTTTGTTATCGGAATCGGCCCCGAAGGCTTCCTCCACAGGCTTCTCTCTGCGGACACCATCGTCACCCCGCCGAAGGCAATCAACGTCAGCCAGGCATTCATGGCCTCGGCCTGCGATTCCAGAAGGATGATGGCTCAACCCCAGGACACCAACACGGCAAGTACAGTGAACCGAATGGTGCCTTTCAGAGACAAGACTGTGACCCCGAGTCCCGCAACCCTGAGTCCACCGCAGGAGGCCAACCTGCTGGCTCTGTGGAGGAAATCGCAGAACCCACCAGTGCAGATACAGAGACTATACTTGCAAGAGCTGTAACACTAAAGGCCATCTACAGGGAATGTGTAAAAGAAATTTTACCCACAGAGTCGCTGAAGAGTAGGTCGATCACCCGGGCTCCAGCGCTGATGCAGATGAAGAGAGAGTCCAGGAGGCAGCTCAGCCCCAGGAAGACGTATACGGAGTGTTTACCTGCTCCACCGAGGGTTCCCCGTTGAAAATAGAAGTTGAAATCAATGGTGTTCCAGTCTCGATCGAGATCGACACAGGGATGAGCCAATTGCTGATGAACCAGGCGGCCTTCGAGAAACTCTGGGACAACCCTATCGAACAACCTGAAATGCTACCAATCCAGGCGAAGCTGCTCACTTACACAAACGACACCCCCCCAGTTGTTGGCAGCGTGGATGTCCAGGTGTCCTACAGCGGCGCGATGCGTAAGCTACCCTTATGGATCGTTGCTGGTGATGGTCCAACACTGCTGGGAAGAGGTTGGATGAAGCAAATCCAAATCTATTGGAGCTGGGAAAGCCTCCAGGCCCCAGCAATCTACGTCCCAGGCGGCCCCAAATTTGGATCCATCGCAGCACCTGAAGATCCGACCGTCCAACTCAACTGCGCGGCAACAACATAGACCGCACTACCCAACGGCGAGATGATCCAACCCGAACGACCAGAACTCACTTTCCGGGCCGTGGCAGGACTCCAAAGGGAGAAGATCAACGCAGAAGGTAAATCCCCGGCTTCAGTGGCAGAACCTGGGGAGAGAAGGATCACTGCAGCCTATCTCGTGGAGAGTGAAAAGATGGCGCCCGCACCACGAGGCGAAGTGCCTGAAATCAAGATGTGGCCGCGACCAGACCACGAGGGGCAGCGTTGAGGGAGCAACATGTGATGCCGAGCAGCGAACCGGATTGGGGTAAAGATTGCAAGGCCCTCTTAAAGGAGACCGGCAACCCAGAACAATTAAAGGGACAGTTCCACGCTTTGTACAGCGATGCCGATGATACTAATGTGAGAGAAGTAATTAACAAATGCAAGTATTTAAATGTACCGTTGAACAGCGATGCCGGTAATATACAGGGAATATATGTAATTGAGGGAAAAGAAGTAATTGACAAATGTGAACTAGTACCTGAGTGCGATTGGAGCCAATGTATCATGAATGTAAATGATGGAATAATGTGTGATGCTGGGTTCAATATGCACGTCAACAAAACCAAGGGCAATCTCCCATTTGAAGCACCCAGGTCCAGCGGACTACCCGATCATATAGCCTGCACCTCTGGGACCAACGTGATGCCTCAGGGAGTATGGTCACACACAGTGAGAGCTTACCCAGTGCAGGGCCAGTGATCAGCGGACGGCACAGGCACCACTACTGGCATCCTGCCCCAGATCGGCCCTACCCCTCTGACCACCAGGGCCAGCACCAGGAGACCCTGCAGCCCTCAAAGGAGAACAGGGAGGCTACACATTCCTGTGGCTCTGTCCACCACTAGGCAACAGCAAAGGCCCTGAGACCCAGCCAAGGGAGCAATCCGAGCCCACCCAGCTGGCAGTGGGCACAGCGCCGCCATCAGACAACCTGGACACAGTCCGGTTAATCTGGAACTAGCATCTTCATCCACCTGCACCGACACCCCAGAGGCAAGACTGTAATACCACGTATGTACCTTACCTGTAAAATGTACTTGTTCTACTACTGCTATACCCAAACAGTGATGTAACCAATCCTACTTTTTTTTCCATTCTCTATACATGTGTGTAAATGCAAATGTTGAGCCACGCACATGGTCTATGTATGGGGGCGGGGGGGAGTGGAAATGGGGGTATGTAGCCATGGATACATGGATCACACCCAGAATCCACTCAAACCCCCACTTCAACCTCCAACCGTCCACTGCTGACCATTTCCCAATGTTGTGGCAATAAGGACTTAGGGGTCCACAGGGAGAGAGCCATTCCTAAGCACAGGCAAAGTGCAAGGGCTTTGGGCACTCAAGTCGAGGGCCAGAGCACACAGTGCAAAGGCCAGTGGCACAAGACTTAGGGGGGAGTGATGTTGTATATGTATATACCCTGTACACTCAATATACAGTTACACAAGACCATTGAATGTATCTTCACACTGTATACACTATGCCTGTACCACCAGAGGGTGCAACTGGTGGAGACCTAGAGGTCACCTGCACACCGCAGGTAGCCAAGTATAAAAGGGAGCTCACCTTACTGTAACCTCATTCAGGAGCTGCAATAAATGGACAAAGGTCACAACAGTTCAAGTGCAATACCTTACCTCGTGGAGTCATTACTAGAGTGCTTACAGATTCCTTTAGGGCAGGTCACCCTCGACATTACATGGTGCTGGAGCATCGAGTGAGCAGGGGATGGTGAAGCAGAAGGACTCCCTCACACTCAGCATTAGCACCATGCTGCTTTTGTCATCCCATGCCCCATCTCCACTGACACACAGGCACATAAGTGAGAGTCTAACCACTGCCCTTTGACATTCAACGTCATTACCATCGCTGAATCCTCTACCATCAAAATCCTGGGGGGTCACCATTGACCAGAAACTTAACTGGACCAGCCACATAAGTACTGTGGCAACAAGAGCGGGTCAGAGGCTGGGTATTTTGTGGCGAGTGTCTCATCTCCTGACTCCCCAAAGCCTTTCTACCATCTACAAGGCACAAGTCAGGAGTGTGAAGGAATACTCTCCATTTGCCTGGATGAGTGCACCTCCAACACTCAAGAAGCTCAACACCATCCAGGACAAAGCAGCCCGCTTGATTGGCCTCATCCACCACCTTGTAACTTCTATATTGGAGTTAGATGTAGTCCTTACTACTAGGGGGATCAAGGGGTATGGCGAGAAAGCAGGAATGGGGTACTGAAGTTGCATGTTCAGCCATAAACTCATTGAATGGTGGTGCAGGCTCGAAGGGCTGAATGGCCTATTCATGCACCTATTTTCTATTTTCTATTCACTCCCTCCACCACCGCACACCGTGGTTGCAGTGTGTACCATCTACAAGATGCTCTGCAGCAACTCGCCAAGGCTTCTTCGCTAGCATTTCCCAAACCGCCGACCTCTACCACCTAGAAGGACAAGGGCAGCAGGTGCATGGGAACACCATCACCTCCAAGTTTTCCTCCTAGTTACACACCATCCTGACTTGGAAATATATTGCCGTTCCTTCATCGTCACTGGATCCAAATCCTGGAACTCCTTCCCTAACAGCGCTGTGGGAGCACCTTCACCACGCGGACTGCAGCGATTCAAGAAGGCAGCTCACCACCACCTTCTCAAGGGTAATTAGGGATGGGCAATAAATGCTGGCCCTGCCAGTGACACCCACATCCCGGGAATGGATCAAAAAAAACAGAAGTAACTTCTACAACATCACAAATACTGTTTTGATTTTAAAGGACTGCTGAAGGTTTTTATTTTACTCCATGTTTTGATGTAGGCCTTCTCTACTTTTGTGGGCCTGGAGTGACACCACAGAAACGTGTCCCCAAGCGAGTCTTATGCCACTCTCACTGACTTTGCCCAAGTACCAGTAGAGTCAAGGTTCACAGGTCTTATTACCACTCACATTGCAGATCAGTAGACATGTGGGAATGCCTAGCAGTAGAGGCAAGCTTGGATAAGGCACGAATGAAGTTTGTCTCCCACACCCGGGCCATCTATTATCCCTGCTCATACAAGGGCCAGAAAGTGGACTGGATCAACCAGCCACAGCAGCAGCGGATGAGTCCAACTGTGCAGAACCAACCAGGAACCAGCACAAGGAGGTACAAGGCCATCAGAATCCCAATCAGTTGTCATTGCAACTTGACAGCCAATCAGCAAGCTTATTCTTTGCACAGGGCAATCACTTAGACGTAGTAGTAGGCTGGGGGCTGTGCACAATACATCACCCTTAAGGGGAAGCACTGTGGTAAAATCACTCGCATATGACACAAAGTAGGAAATGAATGGGACGCACTTCATTTGCATTTTGTGAGCTACTATACAGGGCCAGCTGCATGCTAGACACCAAAAGCAGAAGTCTATAAACAGGCCCACAACCAAAACGCTGTAACCCTTCTACATCCAGTCATGAATGGTGGTGGAAAACCAGACAGCTAATGGGAAGAGGAGGTTCCATGAACATCATCATTATCCTCAACCATGATGGAGCCCAGCATGTGACTGCAATTGACAAGGCTGCTGTGTTTACAAGTCTTCAGCCACAAGTGAATGATCCTACGCGGTCTCCCCCCAAGGTTCCCACCATCATGCACACCAGTGTCCAGCCAAATTGGCTCATTGCACGTGACACAAAGAAATGACTAAGTACATTTGATGCAGCACAGGCTATGGGCTCTGACACCGTCCCGGGTGTTGTGATAACCTGTGCAGCAGAAATAGCTGCTCCAGTACAACTCTGACACTGGCAACTACTAGACAATGTGGAGGACTACCTGGTTATGTCTTATTCACAAAAAACAGGATAAATCTAACTCAGCCAATTACTACCCCTGTCAGCCTCCTCCCTATCATCATTAAAGTGATGGCCAGAAGTCATCACAAGTCCCATCAAGCACCACCCACTCACCAATAACCTGCTTATGGTCACTTATTTTGGGTTCTGCCAGAACCACTTGACTCCAGACCTCATCACAGCCATGATCCCGACATGGGCACGAGAGTCAAATGGCAGAGGAGTGGTGTAAGTAGCTGCCTTCAATATCAAGACAGGATTCAACTGAGTATGGCACCAAGGGGCCCTGGCTAAAGTCAATGGGATTGAGAGGGAAAATCCTTCAGTCATTCCTGGCACAAAGGAAGATGGTTGAGGCTGTCAGAGGTCCATCAACACAGCTCCAGAACTTGGCTGCAGAAGTTCCTCAGAAAAGTGGCCTTGGCCCAGCCATCTTCAGCTGCTCCCTCAATGACTTTCCCTGTATCATAAAGTCAGGAACAGGGCTGTTCACTAATGATCCCACAGTGTTCAGCTCCATTCATAACTCCTCCAACAATAAAGCAGTCCATGCCGTCTTTCGGATGAGACGTTAAACCGAAGCCGCGTCTGCTCTCTCAGGTGGACATAAAAGATCCCATGGCACTATTTTAAAGAAGAGCAGGGGTGTTAACCCCAGTGTCCTGGCCAATATTTATCCCTCAATCAACATAACAAAAACAGATTATCTGGTCAATATTATTGTGTTCCTAACACAGATGAGACTGCACACAGGGAGGTTAAAGTAACAGTGACCTCAGTCTTTATTAAGACACTCCAGAGTGAGGAACAGACCTTAGGGGCCGACTTATACACAGTGCTCCCAAGGGATGCTGGGATCCCTTGGGACTTCAGGGGATGAGCTCCCTGGTGGCGGAATATGGGAGTGCATGCTTTACAGATACACAACATCACTCCCCCCCAAAGTCAAAGTGAAAACTATTTACAAGGTGAGGCGGTCGGGAGCCTTTCTTTCCCTGGTGGACCGCCTCGGTACAAATGTCTGTTCTGGTGTGTTGGCTGTGCCCTCGTTGGGCTGGCGTGTTGTTGGCCCTGCAGGGCTGCTGGATGAACCTGACCTTGCTGGGCTGTTGGGCGTGATGGGTTTGATTTCCTGGTCCGGCGTGGTGTCGTTGATCCTTTGGGTGTGTGTTGTGGGCTCGAAAAAGTTGGTGTCTGCTGTGGGTTGTTCAGGGCAGTCTGTGAGCCACAGCCTCGTTTGGTCCAGGTGCTTTCTGCAAATTTGTCCATTGTCTAGTTTGACTACAAACACCCTACTCCCTTCTTTAGCTATCACCGTGCCCGCGATCCACTTGGGACCATGTCCATACTTTAGCACATACACAGGGTCATTCAGATCAATTTCTCGTGACACAGTGGCGCGACCATCGTTTACATTTTGTTGCTGCCGCCTGCTCTCTACCTGATCATGTAGGTTGGGGTGGACCAGCGAAAGTCTGGTTTTAAGTGTCCTTTTCATGAGTAGCTTAGCCGGGGGCACCCCTCTGAGCGAGTGGGGTCTCGTGCGGTAGCTGAACAGTACTCGGGACAGGCGGGTTTGGAGTGAGCCTTCTGTGACTCGTTTAAGGCTCTGTTTGATGGTTTGTACTGCCCGCTCTGCCTGCCCATTGGAGGCTGGTTCAAACGGGGCCGAGGTGATATGTTTGATCCCATTGCGTGTCATGAATTCTTTAAATTCAGCACTGGTGAAACATGGCCCTTTGTCACTGACCAGTATGTCAGGCAGGCCGTGGGTGGCAAACATGGCCCTCAGGCTTTCAATGGTAGCGGTGGCGGTGCTTCCCGACATTATTTCACATTCAATCCATTTTGAAAAAGCATCCACTACCACCAGCAACATTTTACCGAGAAACGGCCCGCATAGTCGACATGGATCCTCGACCATGGTCTGGAGGGCCAGGACCACAAACTTAGTGGTGCCTCTCTGGGCACGTTGCTCAACTGAGCACACACGCTGCATTGCCGTACACAGGACTCTAAGTTAGAGTCGATACAGGGCCACCACATGTGGGATCTGGCTATCGCTTTCATCATTACTATACCCGGGTGTGTGCTGTGGAGATCCGAGATGAACGTCTCCCTGCCCTATTTGGATAGCACTACGCGGTTACCCCACAACAGGCAGTCTGCCTGAATGGACAGCTCATCCTTTCGCCGCTGGAACGGCTTGATTAGCTCTTGCATTTCAACGGGGATGCTGGCCCAGCTCCCATGCAGTACACAGTTTTTTACTTGGGACAGCAGAGGACCTTGGCTGGTCCAAGTCCTAATCTGGCGGGCCATGACAGGTGATTTATCATTTTCAAACACTTTCATGACCATCAACAAGTCTGCAGGCTGCGCCACCATCCACAAGTTTGCAGGCTGCGCCATTTCCACCCCCGTGGTGGGCAATGGTAGCCGACTGAGAGCATCCGCACAGTTCTCGGTGCCTGGCCTGTGGCGGATGGTATAGTTATACACTGATAACGCGAGTGCCCACCTTTGTATGCGGGCTGGGAGATTAGTATTTATCCCCTTGTTTTCAGCGAACAGAAATATGAGGGGCTTGTGATTGGTTTCCAGCTCAAATTTGAGGCCAAACAGGTACTGATGCATTTTCTTTACCCCGAACACACACGCTAATGCCTCTTTCTCAATCAGTTTGTAGGCCTCCTCGGCCTTTGACAAGCTCCTGGAGGCATAGGCGACAGGTTGCAACTTCCCCACAACGTTAGCTTGTTGTAATACACACCCGACTCCGTACGACGATGCATCACATGCTAGCACAAGTCTTTTACACGGGTTATACAATACAAGCAGCTTGTTGGAGCATAAATTTCTCAAAAGCAATTACTTGATTTTTCCCCCATACCCAGTTCTTACCTTTACGTAATAACACATGTAGGGGCTCTAAGAAGGTGCTTAACCCCGGTAGGAAGTTACCAAAATAGTTGAGGAGTCCCAGGAACAACCGCAACTCTGTGACGTTCTGTGGCCTGGGCGCGTTCCTGATAGCCTCTGCCTTGGCATTTGTGGGCCGAATGCCGTCCGCCGCGATCTTTCTCCCCAAAAACTCCACTTCTGTTGCCATGAAGACGCATTTCAACCCCTTCAGCCGCAGCCCTACGCGATCCAGTCGCTGGAGGACCTCCTCCAGATTTTGTAGGTGCTCGACGGTGTCCCGATCCGTGACCAATATGTTGTCCTGAAAAACCACCGTGCATGGTACTGACTTGAGTCGGCTCTCCATGTTTCTCTGGAAGATCGCTGCAGCCAACCGAATTCCAAATGGGCATCTGTTGTAGATGAACAGTCCCTTGTGCGTGTTGATGCAGGTGAGGCCCTTCGAAGACTTCTCCAGCTCCTGCATCATGTAGGCCGAAGTCAGGTTGAGCTTGGTGAATGTCTTGCCTCCTGCCAGCATCGCAAATAGGTCGTCTGCCTTAGGTAGTGGGTATTGGTCCTGTAGCGAGAAACGATTAATAGTTACTTTATAATCGCCGCAAATCCTGACCATGCCATCACTTTTGAGTACTGGAACAATCGGGCTGGCCCACTCGCTGAATTCCACTGGGGAGATGATGCCCTCACGTTGCAGCCTGTCCAGCTCGATTTCCCCTCGCTCCCTCATCATGTGAGGTACCGCTCGCACCTTGTGGTGAATGGGTCGTGTCTCTGGGACCAAGTGGATCCGCACCTTCGCCCCAGAAAAGTTTCCAATGCCTGGCTCAAAAAGGGAAGGAAATTTGTTCAGAACCTGGGTACATGAGGCCTCATCAACATGTGATAGCGCTCGGATGACATCCCAGTTCCAGCGAATTTTGCCCAGCCAGCTCATTCCAAGCAGTGTGGGGCCATCGTCCGGGACAATCCAGAGTGGCAGTTTGTGCACCGTGCCCTCGTAGGTGACCTTGACCATGGCGCTGCCCAGGACAGTGATAAGCTCTTTGGTGTATGTTCTCAGTTTCGTGTGGATAGGGCTCAGGGCTGGTCTGAGTGCCTTGTTGCACCACAGTCTCTCAAATATCTTTTTACTCATGATGGATTGGCTAGCGCCAGTGTCCAGTTCCATGGCTATGGGTAAGCCATTCAATTTTACATTTAGCATTATAGGTGGACATTTCGTCAAAAATGTGTGCACCCCGTGTACTTCAGCATCTGCCTCCTCTCTCTGAGGCTCGAAATTGCTTTGATCCACCATGCACCAATCTTCCTCTGCCACGTGGTGGTTAGCAGGTTTTGCAGAGCTTGCAGCTCGTCTTCAAGCTCGTTGGAGGTGCCCCATTGTTCCACAGCTCTTGCAAACATATCCTTTGAAGCGGCATGAATAGGCTGAATGGAAGCCTCCATAACGCCAACAAAGTGTGTGAATTGCCTTGCATTCATCCCTTGTTGCGGTCTCTGAGTCATCTGGTTCACCTGAGGCCTGCTGGCAGTTGCAGACTCGTGGGTTCTGCCCTGTACATTTCTGCTCGCAAACACAGTTCCAGTTAATTTGTGAACATTGCTAGCACATGTGTGCTGAGAGATTTGTTTGGTGTTATCACTAATGGACATAAACGCCTGTGTTATCGCAATGGCCTTACTGAGGGTCGGTGTCTCTACAGTCAAAAGTTTTCGTAGGATGGTCTCGTGGCCAATGCCCAGTGCAAAAGAATTTCTGAGCATCTTCTCAAGGTAGCCATCAAACTCACATTGTCCTGCAAGTCGCCTTTGCTCGGCAACGTAGCTCGCCACTTCCTGACCTTCAGATCGCTGGCACGTGTAGAACCGATACCTCGCCATCAGCACGCAATCCCTCGGGTTAAGATGCTCCCGAACCAGTGTACACAGCTCCTCATATGACTTATCTGTGGGTTTCACCGGAGCCAGAAGACTCTTCATGAGGCTGTAGGTTGGTGCCCTACAGACCGTGAGGAGGACCGCTCTCCTTTTTGCAGCGTTTCCTTCTCCGTCCAGCTCGTTGGCTACAAAGTACTGGTCTAGCCTTTCGACATAGGCTTCCCAGTCCTCACCCTCCGAGAACTTCTCCAGGATGTCCACAGTTTGCTGCATCTTTGCGTTGGATTCATATTCTCGTCACCAGTTATTGTGTTCCTAACACAGATGAAACTGCACACAGAGAGGTTAAAGTAACAGTGACCTCAGTCTTTATTAAGACACTCCAGAGTGCAGGAACAGGCCTTCGGGGCCAGCTTATATACAGTGCTCCCAAGGGATGCTGGGATCCCTTGGGACTTCAGGGGATGCGCTCCCTGGTGGCGGAATATGGGAGTGCATGCTTTACAGATACAAAACAATTATCACATTGCTGTTTGTGGGAGCTTGCTGTACACAAGTTGGCTGTCGCGTTTCCCACATTACAGCAGTGACTACACTCCAAAATACTGCATTGGCTGTAAAGCGCTTTGAGACATCCGGTGGTTGTGAAAGGCGCTATATAAATGCAAGTTTTTCTTTCTTTCTTTCTTTCTACCAGCCTAGAGCAGGACCTGAATAACGCCCAGGCTTGGGCAGGTAATATTTATGCCAGATGAACGGTGCGTAATGACCGCCTCAAACAAGAGAAAAATCAATCATCACACCACCTTCAACAGCACCATCATCGCTGAGTCCCCCCTCTAACACACATATTAAGCGTGTTAATGTATGACAGTCTCAACAGTTTTGCAACAGACAGAAATTGGATGGGAAACATTTACAAATTTTCATTCTCAACAATACTGGTGACCAGCAGCATTATTTAAAATTCATTCGCAGGATGTGAGCACCGCTGGGAAACCTAGCATTTTCCCTTGAGAAACTGGTGGTGAGCCACCTTCTTGACTGAATGGCTTGCTCGGCCATTTCAGAGGGCAGTTGAGAGTCAACCTCATTGCTGTGGGTCTGGAGTCATATATAGGTCAGACCAGGTAAGGGCAGCAGATTTACTTCCCGAAAGGACACTAGTGAATCAGATGGGTTTTTACAACAATCCGACAGCTTCATGATCACCATTACTGATACTAGCATTCTCTACCACAGAAAGTAGTTGAGGCCAATTCACTAAATATATTCAAAAGGGAGTTAGATGAAGTCCTTACTACTCGGGGGATGGCGAGAAAGCAGGAAGGGGGTACTGAAGTTTCATGTTCAGCCATGAACTCATTGAATGGCGGTGCAGGCTAGAAGGGCTGAATGGCCTGCTCCTGCACCTATTTTCTATGTTTCTATTCCTGATTTATTAACTGAATTGAAATTCCACAACTGCTGTGGTGGGATTTTGAACCCTTGCCTCTGGATTACCAGTCCAATGACATTACCACTATGCTACCATTCCCATTGGCCAGCAATGTAATCATCATCACAGATAACAATTTCTAAGCTTAGGTAGTACTCTTTTACTCTCTAAGTAATCAGGGAGTTCTTGGTGTATTTCAGATCATTCAAAATGCTCTCAGACCAAAGTATATCTCCTGAAGTCAGGCTCTGCAGACTGTGCATGGTTAGCTATGCTGTGATACACTTTTTTTCAAATCCGACAGTTTCTCCTGACTTTATTGAAGAATAATCCATCAAAAAAAATGTACTGTCATAATTCTGCTCCACAAATATTACTGCCCACACAGAATTATTAGAAGGATACTCGGATGCAATACATAGTGAAATATCTCTCAGACATCACCTGTATAGAAAGATCCCACCAGTCTACAGTTCAAACAATGAATGAATGAATTGGAATCGAACATGTACAAAGAGACTATGCGTCTATCAATCCCAGAGGTATAAATGGGCCCAAATCGCACAGAATTGTGGTGAGTCTCATTGTCTTTGAACCGTATTAAAGTAGCCAATATCCCATTGACTTTTACTTTAATAGATTAAGGGCCTCTGAAAGGAGTACTATCTGCATTAAATACATAAAAATATACAGTTCATTAATTTTCCTGCTAGAATTTCTCCTAAAATATGTAAATTGTAGTTCTGACAGGACATATGTCAAATTGCAGGACCAAGCTAAGGACAGGAACAATATTCGCACCAAAACTCATTTCGGAAAATTGGCAACTCTGAAGTTAGAAAAAGAAAAGAAAGACTTGCATTTATATAGCGCCTTTCACCACACCTGGACGTCTCAAAGCGTTTTACAGCCAGTGAAATACTTTTGGAGTGTAGTCACTGTTGTAATGTGGGAAACGTGGCAACCTACTTGCTCACAACAAGCTCCCACAAAGAGCAATGTCCAGATAATGACCAGATATTCTGTTTTTGTTATGTTGATTGAGGGATAAATATTGGCCAGGACACTGGGGATAACTCCCCTGCTCTTCTTCGAAATAGTGCCATGGGAACTTTTACGTCCACTTGAGGGAGCAGCCGGGGTCTCGGTTTAACGTCTCATCCGAAAGAGTCTTTCGGATGAGTGCCTAATTTCGGACTAGTGATTGATTATAGATAGATTTCAGCGTCTTTTTTAGAGTTAGTTTAAAGGAGACCGCCTTCAGGAAAAACATTAGCACATCTTTCATTTTTGATGGGGAAGAAACCAGGGAAGCCGTAAGCCATTTTCATCATGACAGGAATAATAATAATACCCATGTATGGAACAACGATTGACAGGTTTCAATGGCATTTAAGTGCTTTTATAAACAAAGGGATAAAAATGTTGCACAACACTGCCTTGTGATGACAAGATCCTTTAAAGATATGTCACCAATTTTAACATGCCCCAGAGATAAATAAGTAAAGATATGGATCTGATACTAACAAGCAACTGAAGTATTGCTCAATGTATGACAGGATTCACTGCATGCCTGTTGAAAGGATTTAATGATGATTTAAGTTTTAAAGGACTCAATAGTCTTTAAAGTTGTAAGTTGAAGTGCTCGCATTGCTGTGCAACAGAGCCAAAGTCGGAAGGCACTCAGTCCCAATCCACGTATTTGTACCAGCGATTGGCACTGCGATCATTAAGAGAAATTATTTTTAGAAGACGTTAATTTCAGTGTTTCTGGCAAATGCCACAGACTGTGCGAATGAGAGTGGGGGCGATGATGTGCGTTGAATCACAGAGTGTTACAGCACAGAATCAGGTCAGTTTTTTCTCCACAAGAGCCACCTAGTCTAATCCCATTTGCCAGCTTGTTCCTTGTACTCTTTAATATTTCTCTTTTTCAAGCTAGTGTCTATTACCCTTTGAAAAGGGTTTTTGGATTCTGGTTCAGTACTGGTATGAAAACCGAGCTTGCCCTTCACCACTCCTTTAAAATGCTCCTTAAAACCTACCTCTGTGAGGCGGACCACTACTGACTAAGTTAAATTACATAGAATTACATAGGATGTACAGCACAGAAACAGGTCATTTGGCCCAACCAGTCCATGCAACAAAATATGCCCTTCTTGTCTGCTGCGCCATTGTGTTGCAATTTTCTGCTCAGTGTATTTGAATTACTAGGGGTGACTTCCTGCTTGTTCTTGTGCCAGACTGAGATTTGATTGGATGCCTTAAATTCCTGCCAGGGTGAATCGTGCAACTGGGAAAATGCTGCATCCTGGCATGGGCATGGGACTGGCACTCAACACAAATAACAGCATAAGGGACGTAATGAACAATTTGACCAGCCAGCACCACTTAACCCCATTTACTTTTCATTTGATGTAATCTTATGCAAAATATAAGAAGCCGCTGCCTTTTATGATGGACAATGGACCATCAAGCATATGCAAGATGACTCTCTCTTTCACACATATACACACGCATTATAATTAGAATAACAGTCAGCTAGCAATATGATATTACCTTTTGAAGAAGTTTTGACAAGGCTATTATGTATACAGTCATTATTTTAATAGCAGACAAGAGATTTTGCTTAGTTTTTGGCCCTTTCAATGAGTGATGAATGGAAGGGAGCTTTCCTTCCTAGTTCTTAAGTGGTCCCAGAAGTTGGCAAAAATATAAAATATGCCTCCTTAACAAATAATCAGCTAAATAAAAAAGGATGATGTTTCACAAGCACAAGATTCTTTATCACTCTGGCTTGTCTGGCACTGTTGATTCAGCAACATCATCACATGCTCACGCACAGCTCTCAATTATTGATGTAAATATGTTTATCAAGTTTAATTGTGTTAAAGCAGGCAGGCAAAAAGACTGCCGGGGGCAATTTTAACCCTATCCGCCCAGTGGAAACCAGGCAAGTGGGCAGTTAAAATCGCCCAGGGCATTGAACCATCCTGGAGCCACTGGGACCTGACCTGCCGTTGCTTTAACCTGCCCTCTCCTGTGGACGTGAAAGGTCCCATGGCACTACCTTGAAGAAGAGCTGGGGAGTTATCCCTAATGTCCTGGCCAATATTTGTCCCTCACTCAACATCACTAAAAACAGATTATCTGTTCATTATCACATTGCTGTTTTGTGGCAGCTTGCTGTGCGCAAATTAGCTGCCGCGTTTTCTACATTGCAACAGTGACTACACTTCCAAAAGTACTTGATTGGCGCTTTGGGGCGTCCGGTCATTGTGAAAAGCTCTATATAAATGCAAGTCTTTGGGCTGGAAATTCGGTTGGAGGGTTCTTAAGGCGCTAATGTCAGGCGGTCGTTGAATTTAGTGCCGGGAAATGGTTAGCGACGGGAGCCACAAAATTCAGCTGTTGTGCCCTGAGAGTGGAGCAGAGCGCTAAGGGAAGCGTTCCACACTTCTCTTGGGGCGCTAGGCCGGGTGAGCAACTGAATATCCCGAGCTAAGGAGCCGGCTTCGTAGCGCCCTAAGAGAGGCCTCCCTGCAAAAAAAAGGAATTGGAAACAACAAACACAAAAAACATTCCCTTTACATTACTCACCCCAAATAAAGTTAAATCGCAAAAAAAACATATCAATCACACTTACCTCATGCAGTCATTCCTTCCCTTAGCCCCAGGGGACAGCTCTGCATGCCAGCTTTCTCTGGCGGGGTCATTACAGGCCACTATTTTTTTTTTAAATTCGTGTCCAATCGTTCCAATCATTACAATCATTACAATTCTTTGTCAAACGCCAGAGGTCACCCTGCACCAGTCAAGGATCACTCTGCGCCAATGCTCTTAGCCAAAAGGCCTAGAGCCACTGCACCGTTCCTGGAAGTACTGCAATACCAGGTTCGTGCCATGGAGGTGGATGGGTCAGGTCCCCCACACACCTCCGTGGAGGTGGATGGGTCAAGCCATCCCACCCACCTCCTGTTTACAAAAATGTAAGCATATACCTCCCTGACCAGGGAGAAACCACCCGGAGGTCATGGTGGCTGGTCAGGTTAGTTATGCAGATCTTAGCCAAAAGGCCGAGAAGCGATTACGGGCCACTATTGATGCAGCGCAAACTAAATGTTGCTTCCGTGTCGATACCGGGGGTGTTGCACACCGGTGCAATGCTCCCGGGCGATACTCCTCAGCGCTGCCGGTACCCGCACACTGAATTTGCCGAGCGGCGCTAATGCCGGCGCTCGCGGCTGCAAACCCTTTAGCGTCCCTCGCCAGGGGTGCTATCCAACCAAATTACGCCCCCTTTCTTTCTTTGCCCCACTGAGCAAACACCAAGGGCACCTGCCCAAAGCCGGCAGGGTCCTAATTAGCATATGCATGTGTGGTCCCAATGACGTCATCAGGACCCGACGGCAATTTGTACTCGGAAGCCTGAGCGGGAAACGGCAGTGAGTTTCCTGCCAAGCCTACCCAGTGCGGAAGTGGACTGCTACAGAGCAACAGAATGTATCTTAAAGCCTACGTCCACTCTATAAATGTGTCTGATATAATTGTTGCTTCATATACGCTGCAACTTTTATTGAAGCGTGACTCTATTATGGACTGAATCAAACATGTAATATAAATTGCTCCCTGGTATGAATGCTGGATTCAAACCAACAAAGCTCCTGTCATACTGAGGTGACGTTTATGCCATGTAACTCTAGATTCAGGGCAATGCCATCACTCAGCACATAAGAACATAAGAACATAAGAACATAAGAAATAGGAGCAGGAGTAGGCCATACAGGTCCTCGAGCCTGCTCCGCCATTCAATAAGATTATGGCTGATCTGATCATGGACTCAGCTCCACTTCCCCGCCCGATCCCCATAACCTCTTATCCCCTTAAGAAACTGTCTATTTCTGTCTTAAATTTATTCAATGACCCAGCTTCCACAGCTCTCTAAGGCAGCGAATTCCACAGATTTACAACCCTCTGAGAGAAGAAATTTCTCCTCATCTCAGTTTTAAATTTTTAAATGGCGGCCCCTTATTCTAAGATCATGCCCTCTAGTTTTGTCTCCCCCATCAGTGGAAACATCCTCTCTGCATCCACCTTGTCAAGCCCCCTCATAATCTTATACGTTTCGTAAAGATCACCTCGCATTCTTCTGAATTCCAATGAGTAGAGGCCCAACCTACTCAACCTTTCCTCATAAGTCAAACCCCTCATCCCCGGAATCAACCTAGTGAAGCTTCTCTGAACTGCCTCCAAAGCAAGTATATCCTTTCGTAAATATGGAAACCAAAACTGCACGCAGTATTCCAGGTGTGGTCTCACCAATACCCTGTATACGGCTGCTATCTTATGGACATGCTAACCATAATGAATGCTGCTCTCCTGGGTAAAAATATCAAAAGTGAACACCAATCCAGCCCCAACATTGCCATCTGGATACTAAGGTAAGTATGTGGCTGCCATTGAATCCTGAGCCAAGCTTCCCTCTCCCTGATGATACACATCTCTAACCAACTCCAATTCCCATTCCATCCCACAGCCTTGCAATACAATCTCTTCATAAGCCTCTATTTAACACTCACCTTATGTTGGTTAGAAGATAGTATATTTACTAGCCAGCACTTGCTGATTCACAGATCATCAATCTGTGCCTTCCACCCTATCACAGACCTTTCCTTTTGTTCTTTCCTCCTCTCCCCCTTTCACTTCCTTAACAATCTGTAACATCTCGAATGTTTCCAGTTCTGAGGAAGGGTCACACAGATCCGAAACATTAACTCTGTTTCTCTCTCCACCGCCGCTGCCTGACCTGCCGAGATAACCAGCATTTTCTGTTTTTATTTCAGATTCCAGCATCCACAGTATTTTGCTTTTGTATCATCAATCATCTATTGTTTAACTCCCCCAGGGTGTAACCACAGAGACAACGATAGCAAAGGGCTCCACCAGTTTACAGGTTAAATTACCAGCTTTACTACCCCAGCGATACCAGAGGTCCTCTGTTGGTGTGATGTTTCCTGTCACAAGATCTGCAGAATGGCATTGTGATGTTGCTGCGCAATCACAGAATGCCATATGGAAACAATGATCCCATGTGTTTAATAATCTGCACCAGCTGCAGATTAACTGCAAGTGGTGTGGCTGGCTTTTGAAGTTTTAATTTTTAACGTCTTAAAAATCTCAGGCATCCTGCTGTGTGACAAATTGAAGCATTTTTACCTTAAATGTATCATGGCATCGGTTTCTTCCTGGCATGTGGTTTAAAAACCAGGCCCATTCAGAAAATGTGGCAGCTTATTTTGACACATAAGCAGACATTATTCTCTTGATCAGGTACCCATGGGAGGGAACCCAAGCCACTCAATTCAAATACAAACATCGTGTGGGCGTTGTTTGTATATATATATTTGATTGCCAGCTCCACGTTGAGTTTAACAGACAGGTATTTACATTTGCTTTGTCCCAGTCATAATTTGAAAAATATTTCCCTGCCGATGTCGTAAAATGCAGTCGTCAGACTGAAGACATCAGAGAGAGAGGGATAGGTCAGAAAGACTCTGTAGGTGGCTAACACAAGAACAAAAGAACCACCATGTAAGGTACCCCGTCCATGTGTTCAAATCCCTCCATGGCCTCGCCCCTCCCTATCTCTGTAACCTCCTCCAGCCCGACAACCCTCCCAGATCCCTGCGCTCCTCCAATTCTGACCTCCTGTGTATCCCTGATTTTAATCGCTCCTCTATTGGCGGCCATGCCTTTAGCTGCCTCGGCCCTAAGCTCTAGAATTCCCGCCCTAAACCTCTCCACTTCTCCACCTCGCTTGCCTCCTTTAAATCGCTCTTTAAAGCCTACCTCTTTTTGGTCACCTGTCCGAGTATCGTTTTATGTGATTCGTCGTCGAACTTTGTCTGATAATGCCCCTGTGAAGCGCCTTGATGTTTTTACTGCGTCAAAGGCGCTCTATAAATGTAAGTTGTTAATCTTTATATTACAGTTTAGCACAGCAAGTTGACGTTTTTAATTTCCTACCAGCTCAAGGAAAGATAGCTAAAATCTACAGAATGTCATTGCTACTGTTCACTTATCTGTTAAACACATCTGTTTGCCAGCTGTGGCTCAGTGGGTAGCACACGTGCTTTTCGTAAAGGTTGTGGGTTCAAGTCCCACTCCAGCGACTTGAGCACATAAATCTAGGCTGACACTCCAGTGCAGTGCTGATGGAGTGCTACACTGTCGGAGGTGCCGTCTTTCAGATGAGATGTTAAACCAACACTCTCAGGTGGATATAAAAGATTCTTATAAAGGGTTATGGGGAGCAGGCAGGGAAGTGGAGCTGAGTCCATGATCAGATCAGCCATGATCTTATTAAATGGCGGAGCAGGCTCGAGGGGCCAAATGGCCTACTCCTGCTCCTATTTCCTATGTTCTTATCCCATGGCACTATTTCAAAGAAGAGCAGGGAATTTATCCCTGGTGTCCTGGCCAATATTTATCCCTCAATCAACATAACAAAAAAACAGATTATCTGGTCATTATCACATTGCTGTTTGTGGGAGTTTATTGTGCGCAAGTTGGGGCTGCCGCGTTTCCCCACATTATAACAGTGACTACACTCCAAAAGTACTTCATTGGCTGTAAAGCGCTTTGAGATGTCCGGTGGACGTGAAAGGTGCTATATAAATGCAAGTCTTTCTTTCTTTCTTTTTATAGCCTAAACTACAAACTAGTGAAGTGTTAATCTACTGCCTTCCGATGTGAAGGAAGATCACGGCAGGGCACACGATATTACCAGTATGGGAAAATACAATAATAACGGTTTAATGATCGATCCCGGGCACGCTGTAAATTACCTCGATTCTGGAAAGGCAACAGTCTGGGCCATAGGGAGCGGGAGTAGTCGGCGGTGTTGATCTAAATCTGCAGATTTAAAGACCCAGTGACTTTCCCTAATAATCTCAGCAGCATTCAGATGTTACAAGTAGTGTTACAGTGCACAAGCACCTGGCAGTGTTTTCCCTTAACCAACAGCAATGTAAATGGGAAGTATAATAAGAGTCCACTTCAATTCCTGTTAAACATGCGCCGCACATTGCACTGCTTGGCATTATATAACTGGGCCATAAGGGAGAAGAGTCTGTGAAAGAATTGTGAAACAACTCGAATTGCAGTTACAACAATGCTGGAGGATGCCGAAGGCTGTTAGACTACAGGTCTGCTGCTAAAGTTCATTAATCTTTCTCCACGCTGCCATGCAGCGACACCTATTGTAACACAAGGAGTAACACAACTGAATTAAAACAACTGAACTCGCTATCAATTAGAATGTGACCCATAGCACATTCACATAAGCACAACCGTCTTAACATGGGAACACATGCATGAGTATTTATTTAGAGCCACTTTATTGCCTGCTTACTTTATATATTATGAATGTATGTATGGTATCTGGATTTTGTTTCAGATCATTGAATTATTACTAAACATATCCAGATGATGGCGCCATTTCCATCTCTACTTTCTAATTCTGTGCATTAAAACTGACTTCAGTCTTTGTGGAATCTACCAACAGGGCTCAGAGACTCTCCTGGGACCCGAACTAGCCAGCAGCAGTAGCAGAAGCTGCAGCACAAGTTCACAGATATGGCTAAAGTCAATTCAGTAGCACATGACTTTAGTTCCCTAGAGTAATTTAAAAAAAGGCCACACAATGTAGGTCATTCGGTTAATAACCAAACTGGCTAATGGAAACCTTTTACATCTTTAATAATGTTGTTTTGTCGTCATCTCAACACAATGTATTCTCCCATCCCAAAGAATAAAATATTTTTCAACAAATACTTTTTCTAATCAGGAGTCTCTCTTTTTCTTGTTGCAAACTTGTGCCTGGTGCAAATTGCCTTTTAATGGGAGTGATTTGAATGCCACTCTATTGACTGTTTCGCGCTCCCTGTTTACCAGCGTGTTGTCTTCATCTCCTGCCCCGAGACCCCTTTAAGGGGGCCAGCATATTGTATTGTACTTTTCAACTAACAGCATGGCTAATAATATTAAAAAGATGTTCCCAACGCACTCTCCTTCCCAAGGCCTTGGTATGGAGGACCTTGGTGGATCAAGCCATCCCTTGTTCCAAAAAACGAGTTCATTGCCAAGCAGAATAAAGCAGATCACAATTGTTGCTCTTTGAGAGATAATTCCAACATTCTGCACATAATGCAGAAACAGATTGCCCATCTTCAGATTAACTTGATCACTGTTCCCTATCTAGTCACAGGCACATCTGATACATTGGTGCCATTGGTATTGCTTGTGTGTTTCGGCAATCGACCTGTAGCCATATGTGTGCGCACTAGGTCTGTGCAGCAGAGCAGGTCTCCAGTCGTCCTGGTTAATCCTCGCCACAGGACCAAGACCTCGCTCTGTCAAGCCCGTCTGGTGGCTGGTGTGCAACGGCCACCACACGTTAAACAAGTCCACACACAGGCATCTTCCACCCTTCAACATGTAGTTCGGGACCGGGAATATTAGGTCCCACATTGAAACACCTGTGAACTTTTTGACGTGGAAGCAAGTCATCCTCGATTCGAGGGACTGCCTATGATGATGATGATACATTAAAAATAAGTACCCTTCTGAATAAGGGGCATTTATGCTGAGCATATATTGGAGTCACGTGCCATCACTTTAGTGTCAGCTGTGGCTCAGTGGATAGCACTCTCGCCTTGGAGTCAGAAGGTTGTGGGTTCAAGCCCCACTCCAGGGACATAAGCACATAAAACTAGGCTGACACTGCAGTGGAGTGCTGCACTGTCAGCGGTGCCATCTTTCAGATGAAGATGTTAAACCGAGGCCCCATCTGCACTCTCAGATGGACGTAAAAGATCCCATGGCACTATTTTGAAGAAGAGCAGGGGAATTATCCCAGGTGTCCTGGCCAATATTTATCACTCAATCAATGTCACTAAAACAGATTATCTGGTCATTATCACATTGCTGTTTGTGGGAGCATGCTGTGCACAAATTCGTTGCTGTGTTTCCTACATTACAACAGTGACTACATTTCATCAGTACTTCATTGGCTGTAAAGCGCTTGGGGATGTCCTGAAGTCGTGAAAGGCGCTATATAAATGCAAGTCTTTCTTTTTTTACCTTCAACGCAGACTCACTGAATTCCTTCAAGAGAGAGCTGGACCTGTTTCTGACGAGGTGGAGATCACCTCATAAGAAGTAGGTACCCTGTAACATAAATCAGGGTCAATGCGGTCTCCTAGATTTTTATTCCTAATTGGCCTGAGTTTCTATCTGTTCTTTCTGATTTCCCAAGAGCTTACATGGTGGGTAGGGAGTATCTGTATCGAGATGCGTAGGGCATCACAACTACATGGGATAGGCTTGATGGACCAGTGGGTCTTTTCCTGTCTATGTTCGTATGGTATTAATGGCTCAGCTACTCACTAGGTAGACAGGCTAAGGTGTGCCTACAATCTAATTCAGTTATAGAATTTAGGGATCAATGGGGAGATTTATTTGAATGCCCTTTAGGAAGAAAGGCTTGCATTTATATAGCACCTTCCATGACCACCAGACGTTTCAAAGAGCTTTACAGCCAATGAAATACTTTTTGAACTGCAGTCACTGTTGAAATGCAACAGCCTAATTGCACACAGCAAGCTCCCTCAAACAGCAATGTGATAATGACCAGATAATCTGTTTTTGTAATGTTGATTGAGTGATAAATATTGGCCAGTACATGAAGGAGAACTCCCCTGCTCTCCTATGAAATAGTGCCATGGGATCTTTTACATCCACCTGAAAGAGCAGACGGGGCCTCGGTTTAACGTCTCATCTGAAAGACGGCACCTCCGACAGTGCAGCACTCCCTCAGCACTGCACTGCAGTGTCAGCCTAGATTTGTGTGCTTAAGTCCCTGGAGTGGGGCTTGAACCCACAACCTTCTGACTCAGAGGCGAGAGAGTGCTACCCACTGAGCCACAGCTGACACTGTGACTAAGTTCAATATCTGGTCTAGGCCGAGTTAGCTGATGTTAGCTGTGCATTACTGACACAATTATCCTCAACACCCTTGGGTTAGGGAGGGGGAAAGCAGCCGGGATTCCCATGCCTGCTCAAATTCAATAGATTAGATTGATAAGTTGAGAGAGGTAGACTGTAAACCTGCTCAAAAAGGTAGAGATTTTAAAAGCAAACGCGATCCCTCGCATGATCCTCGACTTATCGAATTGGATCGGACAATCAGAATAGCTATCATAGGACCTCTTCTGGAAGTGCATACGTGTGGATGTCAGATGAGGATAGGATCAGCCTATCTGACAAACGGTCCCGTAGTTTTGAGGCTAGTTATGAAAATTATGGCAAGAAGACTTGCCGATATGATTGAACTAAACCCGAGACAAAAGGGTTTTACATCAGCAACTTCTGTGTTTAATGAGAATGTAGTGATTCTCCAGAACAGCTTTAAGGGAGCGAAAAGTAACAACAAACAACTGGGGATAGTTTTCATCGATTGTGCAAAAGTCTTGGAATCCGCAGGTCATAAAATGATAACTAACTCATTGAAGAGAACACACCTGCCCACTAAATTTATATGCCTCATTCAGAAACTATACTAAGGAGCATCTACCATTATACAGGGAGGACAATCTGGTCTGACCCCATTCAGGTCAAAATAGGGGTCAAGCAAGGTGACCCCTTATCTCCAATATTACGACCCTTCGAGAAGCTAAAATGGAGCAGGGCCCCAGCGTCCCTCATCCCCTCCTCTCATCACACCTCGGATTTCCCACCACCTCTCCTGAAGTCACGGCTCAGTGTCGAGCTTATGGCTCACACCCCACCGTAGGCAACTCGGCCCATACAGTAGAGCCTGGTCTTCAGTCGTCCTGGACCCCCTTGCCACTGGACCAAGACCTCGCTTGGCTAAGCCCGTGTGGTGGCCGGTGTGTAACAGCCGCCCCACGTTAAAAGAACTCACACACAAGCATCTTCCACCCTTCAAAATGAAGTTCGGGGCCTGGAACGTCAGGATCCTCATGGACAACCCCAACAGTGACAGACCGGATCGCCGCACTTCTAAGATTGCCTGGGAGCTCAGACGCTTCGACGTTGACATCGCCGCCCTAAGCGAGACCTGGCGGGCAGAGGAAGGCCAGCTCAAAGAACGTTGTGGTGGTTACACCTTTTCCTGGCAAGGCGAACCAGAAGAACGCCGCCTTCATGGAGTTGGCTTCGCCATCAAGAACGAGCTGGTGGGCCATCTCAGAGACTTCCCCCTGCGGGATCAGCGAACGTCTCATGACTCTCCGGCTCACCCTAGCCCAGAACCAGTGCGCCACAGTCATCAGCGCGTACGCCCCAACACTCGACGCAACAGATGAGACCATGGAGGAATTCTACTCCAGCCTTGAATATTCCCTGTCCCGAGTCCCTATGGACGACAAACTGATCCTCCTCGGTGACTTCAACCCCAGAGTCGGTAAGGACACAGACCTCTGGGGAGGCGTGATCGGCAGAGAGGAACTAGGGAAAGCCAACTCCAGCGGCACCCTGCTCCTGTGTAGGGGATGGTGGGTCTGTTGGCTTGCCTTCCTGACCAGAGCGGTTGAGAGTTGCTCCCACTCCTTGGTTCTAAACTTGGATTTATTAATCAGGGTGTGATAAAGTGCAGCAGACAACTCTTTTGTACAAAGAAGATTTAGGTTTTATTCAAGAAAGCAAATAACACAAATACACTCCAATAAAACTGTGAAATCTTACAAAAGGGTTCTAAACAATGGGGAATACTTTATTACAGGTAATAAACACAACAGAAATACCTCCCACCTCCTACTCACTCTCTAACTAGGTCAAACTCTAGGTCTCCAGGGATTCATGCTCATCAGATCCTTTCCTTTGACAGCTAGGGCTGTTTCGCGGTTTCGGGGTTCTTTGGTTATAGCTGGTTTGCCTTGCCGTACCCCAGACATGGTAGAAGACCTCTGCTGCATATTGAAAGCCAGTTGGGGCGAGTTCTTTTCTCCAATGTCGCGATGTTTCTTCCTACGTTTTCTCACCGTGCGCTCTCGATCTTGTTGTTCCGAAGAGCTTGGTTAGAAAAAGTTCTTTCTGCGATGGTCAGAACAGAGAGTTTCCTTTTCTCTCCCTTTCTGGTACGATAGGCCCTCAGTTTATACTCTGAGAGGCTCCTTAATCTTTGCGCCAAATCTAACATTGCTTTTGTTTAAGTTTTGCTGCCCAGCTAACTAAAACTTGATTAAATGTTTTTAATCTGGCGTTGATAGACTTTTCTGAGCTGACGAGCTCTTGTCAATTGTTGAAATTATCCTTTGGTTTTGAGTCGCAATTTTTAAAGTTAGTTTCTGGTGTCGAGTTGTCTGCCTGGGTCCGAGCTTTCTATGCAGGCCGGAAAGGTGATTAGCATTATGCATGTGTTGGATGGGTTTTGTGCTTGGATTGAAACTGTGGGCCCAAGTTTCCACAAGAAAAAAAACGGGCGCCCCTCCGAGCTGGGCGCCCGTTTTTAGCACCTAAAACGGCGCCTAAAAAAATCCTCGGTATTCTCCACCTACTTACAAGTCCTCTGGCCCTCGGCGCAGCCAGCACGAGCTGTGGGGGGGGCGGAGCCAGGTCCCGGCGCTGAAAACAGTGCCGGGAACTCTGCACATGCGCGCTACAGTCAGCACGCAAGTGCAGTAGCTCCAGGCGCCGAACTGTGTGGGAGGGGCCCGAAGCACGCAGCCCCTAGCCCTGGCTGAATGGCCTCACTGGGGCTGCGTGAACAAGGCTCCTCCCACAGCCAGCTCCTGCTCCCCCCCCGACCAGACCCGACACCCGCTCCCCCCCCCGCCCCCCCCGCCCCGACCCGACACCCGCTCCCCCCCCGCCCCGACCCGAGACCCGCTCCCCCCCCCCCCCCCCCCCGACTGACCTGACCCGACCCGCGCTCCTGTTCCCCGACCCGACCCGCCGCCCCCCCCCCCACTGGACCCGACTCCCGGACTGGATCCGATCCGACCTGACCTCTCCCTTCCCCCCCACTCTCTCTCCCCCCCCTCTCTCTCCCCACCCCCGCTCTCTCTCTCTCCCTCCCTCCCCTCTCTCTCTCTCCCTCCCTTCCCTCTCTCTCTCTCCCTCCCCCTCTCTCTCTCTCCCTCCCTCCCCCTCTCTCTCTCTCCCTCCCTCCTCCTCTCTCTCTCTCCCTCCCTCCCTCCCTCTCTCTCTCTCTCCCTCCCTCCCTCCCTCTCTCTCTCGCTCTCTCTCCCCCCTCCCTACCCCCCCCCTCTCTCTCCCTCCCTCCCCCCCTCTCCCTCCCTCCCCCCCCCACTCTCTCTCTCCCTCCCTCTCTCCCTCCCCCTCTCCCGCTCAGCGGCACGAACGGCTGCAGAATTCTCCCTGGCTGAAGCACTTTCACACAGGTAGGAAGATGGTTTATTTAATCTTTTCTTGGCTTATAAATGTTTATTCAGGTTGGATTTATTTGTATAATATTTGTAGAAGTATAAATAAGGATTTATTGTCGAATTTAATGAGTTCCCTTCCCCCCACCTCGTTCTGGACGCCTAATTTGTAACCTGCGCCTGATTTTTTTAATGTGTAGAACAGGTTTTTTCAGTTCTACAAAAATCTTCACTGGCTCCATTCTACTTTAGTTTGGAGTACATTTTCACTGTGGAAACTTTCAAATCAGGCGTCAGTGGCCGGACACGCCCCCTTTTGAAGAAAAAATTCTGTTCTAAACTAGAACTGTTCTACCTGACTAGAACTGCAGAAAAAAAAATGTGGAGAATTGCGATTTCTAAAATAGTCCGTTCTCCACCAGTTGCTCCTAAAAATCAGGCGCGAATCATGTGGAAACTTGGGCCCTGTACTTCCTTGGATTGATTGTTGAAATGTAAATGTCTTCTAGGGGGCAGGTTTTGAGGGTAAACAGTTCCCCAGACAATTTGATTAGCTCCAATATCCCCACACAGCTTGATCAGCTCCAATATCCAAACTAGCTTTTCAGAGGTTGAACCCACCCCTTTTCTTGCAGTCCTTTTGTGACAGACCCAACATGCATCTTCTAAAAATCTCAAACTTGGTTAAAACTCATACATGTCTTCCATGGGCATTTTAGGATCCAAAACTTTCTGCTTAATAATCCCAAATCGAATTTCCTTTTCAGTGAGTCCAAACACTGGGGGGTTTCCACAAATTTTGGAATCTTACACCTGACAAAATGTCTAGAACATGACCTTGTCATCACCAACACCTTGTTCCGTCAGAGAGACAAGTACAAGGCATCGTGGCAACACCCTCGCTCCAAACACTGGCATCTGCTTGACCACATCATCGTCCGAGCAAGGGACCACAAGGACGTGCGCATCACCCGCGCCATGACAGGAGCCGACAACTGCTGGACGGACCACCGCCTAATCCGCTCCGTCATTAACATCAATATAGCCCCAAAACTAGCCGTAACTGAGACCATTTTCAAAAAAGGGGACAAGTCCGACTGCTGGAACTGCAGAGGAATCTCCCTGCTGTCGGCCACTGGGAAAGCCATCGCAAGAATTCTCCTCAATTGTCTTCTCCCCGTGGCTGAAGAGCTCCTCCCAGAATCGCAATGCAGATTCCGTCCACTAAGAGATACAACAGACATCACCGCACGTCAACTACAAGAGCAATGCGGGGAACAGCATCAACCCTTGTACATGGCCTTCTTTGACCTCACAAAGGCTTTTGACACTGTCAACCACGAGGGACTATGAAGCCTCCTCCTCTTTTTCGGCTGCCCCTATCTAAACGTTTGTCACCATCCTCCGCTTGCTCCACGATGACATGCAAGCCATGATCCTGACCAACGGATCCACCACAGACCCAATCCATGTTCAGACCGGGGTCAAGCAGGGTCTTGCTTGCTGCATGCTCCATCTTGCTCTCAACAATCTCCCCGCTGGAATGGAACTAAACTATAGAACCTGTTCAACCTTCGCCACCTCCAGACTAGATCCAAAGTAGTCCCATCCTCTGCCATTGAACTACAGAACGCGGACGGCGCTTGCGTCTGCGCACATACAGAGGCCGAACTCCAAGCCATTGTCAACACCTTCACCGAGGCATGTGAAAGCATGGGCCTTTCGCTAAACATCCGTAAGACAAAGGTCCTCCACCAACCTGACCTCGCCACACAGCACTGCCCCCCGGTCATCAAAATCCACGGTGCGGCCTTGGACAACGTGGACCATTTTCCATACCTCGGGAGCCTACTACCAGCAAGGGCAGACATCGATGACGAGGTCCAACACTGCCTCCAGTGTGCCAGGGCAGCCTTCGGTCACCTGAGGAAAAGAGTGTTTGAAGACCAGGACCTCAAATCTGGCACCAAGCTTATGGTCTACAGGGCAGTAGTGATACCCACCCTCCTATATGGCTCAGAGCTGTAAATCATATACAGCAGACATCTCAAAGCGCTGGAGAAGTACCACCAATGCTGCCTCCACAAGATCCTGCAAATCCACTGGGAGGATAGACGCTCCAACGTCAGTGTTCTTGCTTAGGCCAACGTCCCCAGCATCGAAACACTGACCACGCTCGACCAGCTCCGTTGGGCGGACCACATTGTCTGCATGCCCGACACGAGACTCCCTAAGCAAGCGCTCTACTAGAACTCCTACATGGCAGGCGAGCCCCAGGTCGGCAGAGGAAATGTTTCAAGGACACCCTCAAAGCCTCCTTGATAAAGTGCAACAACCCCACCGACACCTGGGAACTCCTGGCCCAGGACCACCCATAATGGAGGAAGAGCACCCGGGAGGGCGCTGAGCACCTCGAGTCTCGTCGCCGAGGGCATGCAAAATTCAAGCACAGACAGTGGCAAACCAGGCTCCCCACCCACCCCTTCTTTCAACCACTGTCTGTCCCACCTGTGACAGAGACTGTAATTCCTGTATTAGACTGTGCAGCCACCTGAAAACTCACCATTAGAGTGGAAGCAAGTCTTCCTCAATTCCAAGGGACTGCCTATGATGATGATAATATTGCTTAACATCACTATGGATCCAATCCTTTGCACATTAGAAAAAGACAGTTCGGGAATGCTGATAAAAAACAATAACCAATCCATTCAATGCATGACATTAGCATTTACTGAAAACGTGCCGATTCTGAGCAACTCTCATACAGGATGTTCTTCAATCATTCTGTAATAAATCAGGATTAGAATTGAACACCAAGAAGAGTGGCAGGTTCCACTTCACACCAAAGAACAAGACCTTTATTTAAGACCATCTAAGGGAATGGTCAATAAATGATTGCCCCATCCAATATATACCTCTGGGAGAAATTGAAAAATATCTTAGTGCCCGTGTTGATCTATGCTCTGGGAAGGCTGAAGAGAATTGGACAATCAAACTCAATAGTTGGATTAATAAACTGATTGAGGCAGACTAAAGACATGTTACATCTTCCTAGTGGTCTGATGGATGGTGCACCCTACTCGAGGTATAGACACGGAGGTTTGGGGTGCCCAGGTTGGAAATCCAAATTCCCACTGCTGTAATTAGGAAACTAGGAGTCTTAGTGACTTCCAAGGATCGTATTATTTCATCATCATTTGCATACGGACATGACTGGGTGCACATTGAACATTTGAAAGATCTACAGGTTCTCAGAGATGTTAGAACTTGCCTTGATTCGATTAAGAGGACACCCTTTAATCCTGGAGATCAACAATGTTTAGCATTGAATGCCAGTCCAGAGGTAGAATCCAATCAATCAGACCCACCATCAGAACTGACTAGCAAACCTGGTTTCACCTGAACAATGCGATGAAGCAATCTCAATTCATCAATGCATTTCTGCTAAGATGCAATCTATATCCTACCAGGTACTCAACTTTGGGAAGACCAAACATGACTAAGTCATGTAGAAGATAGTTTCAGAATAAGGGGTCGCCCATTTAAGACAGAGATGAGGAGGAATTTCTTCTCTCAGAGGGTCGTGAATCTTTGGAATTCTCCACCCCAGAGAGCTGTGGAAGCTGAGTCATTGAATATATTCAAGGCGGAGATGGACAGATTCTTGAACTATAGGGGAGTCACGGGTTATGGGGAACAGGCAGGAAAGTGGAGTTGAGGCCAAGATCAGGTCAGCCATGATCTTATTGAATGGCGGAGCAGGCTCGAGGGGCCGAATGGCCTACTCCTGCTCCTATTTCTTATGTTCTTAAGATGTAACATAGATTTTAAAATGATTTCTCATATCGGGAAATTGCAGCTCTGAAAAATGCGAGAATAAAAAGACATAATAAGATCTTCGAGGAAGTCATTAATAAGGTTTAAAACAATTGGACGACATTTGTCTAACCAAGATTGAATTCAGAAGACAACTCCCTCTGGAAGCCCGATGTCATTTTCCAGAATAAAGAAAACATCGCGGCAATAAATGTTACTGATGATTCATAGATAATAACAAATCACATGAGAATGTCTGGAAAGAGAAATAATCAATACAAAAACACCGCAAACTTGAAATCGTCACTCTCACTGGTGGACACATCAGATTCTTCAGCTTCATCTTAGGTGCCAGGGGCAAGTGGCTAGAGAAAGACAACAAATGAAGGTCCTTCCTAAAGATTGAGTATTACAAGACGTCATAATTCTAGACTGGCTGTTCTATTAACTTTAGAAATGTTACAGATATTCTTGGATGATTAAGCTGCTATAATGTACTGGAGCAATGTTGCAATATACTATTACGCGTCACTGCTTTTTTATTTGAAAAAATGTATTTATTATTGTGTACCTGTAAAGCATGCACTCCCATACTCCGCCACCAGGGAGCGCATCCCCTGAAGTCCCAAGGGATCCCAGCATCCCTTGGGAGTACTGTATATAAGCCGGCCCCTAAGGCCTGTTCCTTGCTCTGGAGTGTCTTATTAAAGACTGAGGTCACTGTTACTTTAACCTCCCTGTGTGCAGCCTCATCTGTGTTAGGAACACAATAACTGGCGACGAGAATACGAATCCAACGCAAAGATGCAGCAAACTGTGGGCATCCTGGAGAAGTTCTCGGAGGGTGAGGACTGGGAAGCCTATGTCGAATGGCTAGACCAGTACTTTGTAGCCAACGAGCTGGACGGAGAAGGAAGCGCTGTAAAAAGGAGAGCGGTCCTCCTCACAGTCTGCTGGGCACTGACCTACAGCTTCATGAAGAATCTCATGGCTCCAGTGAAACCCACAGATATTTCGTATGAGGAGCTGTGTACACTGGTTTGGGAGCATCTTAACCCGAGGAAGAGCGTGCTGATGGCGAGGTATCGGTTCTACACGTGCCAGCAATCTGAAGGTCAGGAAGTGGCGAGTTACGCCGCCGAGCTAAGGCGACTTGCAGGACAATGTGAGTTTGATGGCTACCTGGAGCAAATGCTCAGAGACTTCTTAGTACTGGACATTGGCCACGAGACCATCCTACAAAAACTTTTAACTGGAGAGACACCGACCCTCAGTAAGGCCATTGTGATAGCACAGGCATTTATATCCACCAGTGATAACACCAAACAAATCTCTCAGCACACAAGTGCTAGCAATGTTCACAAATTAACTGGAACTGTGTTTGCGAGCAGAAATGTACAGGGCAGAAACCTCGAGTCTGCAACTGCCAGCAGGCCTCAGGTGACCCAGATGACTCAGAGTCCCCAACAAAGGATGAATGCAAGGCAATTCACACCTTGTTGGCGTTATGGAGGCTTCCATTCAGCCTATTCATGCCACTTCAAATGGTATGTTTGCAAGAGCTGTGGAACAATGGGGCACCTCCAACGAGCTTACAAACGAGCTGCAAGCTCCGCAAAACCTGCTAACCACCACGTGGCAGAGGAAGATCGGTCCATGGTGGATAAAAGCAATTTCGAGCCTCAGAGAGAGGAGGCAGATGCTGAAGTACACAGGGTGCACACATTTTCGATGAAATGTCCACCTATAATGCTAAACGTAAAACTGAGTGGCTTACCTGTAGCCATGGAACTGGACACTGGCGCTAGCCAATCCATCATGAGTAAAAAGATGTTTGAGAGACTGTGGTGCAACAAGGCATTCAGACCAGCCCTGAGCCCCATCCACACGAGACTGAGAACATACACCAAAGAGCTTATCACTGTCCTGGGCAGCGCCATGGTCAAGGTCACCTACGAGGGCACGGTGCATGAACTGCCACTCTGGATTGTCCCGGGCGATGGCCCCACACTGCTTGGATGGAGCTGGCTGGGCAAAATCCGCTGGAACTGGGATGACATCCGAGCGTTAACACATATTGATGAGGTCTCATGTACCCAGGTTCTTAACAAATTTCCTTCCCTTTTTGAGCCAGGCATTGGAAACTTTTCCGGGATGAAGGTGCGGATCCACTTGGTCCCAGAAGCATGACCCATTCACACAAGGCGCGAGCGGTACCTCACATGATGAGGGAGAGAGTGGAAATTGAGCTGGATAGGCTGCAACATGAGGGCATCATCTCCCCAGTGGAATTCAGTGAGTGGGCCAGCCCGATTGTTCCAGTACTCAAAAGTGATGGCACGGTCAGGATTTGCGGCGATTATAAAGTAACTATTAATCGTTTCTCGCTACAGGACCAATACCCGCTACCTAAGGCAGACGAACTATTTGCGACGCTGACAGAAGGCAAGACGTTCACCAAGCTCGACCTGACTTCGGCCTACGTGACGCAGGAGCTGGAGGAGTCTTCGAAGGGCCTCACCTGCATCAACATGCACAAGAGACTGTTCATCTACAACAGATGCCCGTTTGGAATTCGGTCGGCTGCAGCGATCTTCCAGAGAAACATGGAGAGCCTTCTCAAGTCGGTACCACACACGGTTGTCTTTCAGGATGAAATATTGGTCACGGGTCGGGACACCACCGAGCACCTACAAAGCCTGGAGGTGGTCCTCCAGCGACTGGATCGCGTAGGGCTGCAGCTGAAGAGGTCGAAATGCGTCTTAATGGCAACAGAAGTGGAGTTTTTGGGGAGAAAGATCGCGGCGGACGGCATTCGGCTCACAGCCGCCAAGACAGAGGCTATCAGGAACGGGCCCAGGTCACAGAACGTCACAGAGCTGCAGTCGTTCTTGGGACTCCTCAACTATTTTGGTAACTTCCTACCGGGGTTAAGCACCCTTTTAGAGCCCCTACATGTGTTATTGCGCAAAGGTGAGAAATGGGCATGGGGAAAAAAACCAAGTAACTGCTTTTGAGAAAGCCAGAACCATTTTATGCTCCAACAAGCTGCTTGTATTGTATAACCCGTGTAAAAGACTTGTGCTACCATGTGACGCGTCGTCGTACGGAGTCGCATGTGTATTACAACAAGCTAACGTTGCGGGGAAGTTGCAACCTGTCGCCTATGCCTCCAGGAGCTTAGAAACATAGAAACATAGAAAATAGGTGCAGGAGTAGGCCATTCGGCCCTTCTAGCCTGCACCGCCATTCAATGAGTTCATGGCTGAACATGCAACTTCAGTACCCCATTCCTGCTTTCTCACCATACCCCTTGATTCCCCTAGTAGTAAGGACTTCATCTAACTCCTTTTTGAATATATTTAATGAATTGGCCTCAACAACTTTCTGTGGTAGAGAATTCCACAGGTTCACCACTCTCTGGGTGAAGAAATTCCTCCTCATCTCGGTCCTAAATGGCTTCCCCCTTATCCTTAGACTGTGTCCCCTGGTTCTGGACTTCCCCAACATTGGGAACATTCTTCCTGCATCTAACCTGTCTAACCCCGTCAGAATTTTAAACGTTTCTATGAGGTCGCCTCTCATTCTTCTGAACTCCAGTGAATACAAGCTTGTCTAAGGCCAAGACGGCCTACAGTATGATTGAGAAAGAGGCATTAGTGTTTGTGTTTGGGGTAAAGAAAATGCATCAGTACCTGTTTGGCCTCAAATTTGAGCTGGAAACCGATCACAAGCCCCTCACATCCCTGTTCGCTGAAAACAAGCGGATAAATACAAAGGTGGGCACTCGCGCTATCAGCGTATAACTATACCATCCGCCACAGGCCAGGCACCAAGAACTGTGCGGATGCTCCCAGTCGGCTACCATTGCCCACCACGGGGGTGGAAATGGCGCAGCCTGCAAACTTGTTGATGGTGGCGTAGCCCGCAGACTTGTTGATGGTCAGGGAAGCATTTGAAAATGATAAATCACCTGTCACAGCCCACCAGATTAGGACTTGGACCAGCCAAGATCCTCTGCTGTCCCTAGTAAAAAACTGTGTACTGCATGGGAGCTGAGCCAGCTTCCCAGTTGAAATGCAAGAGCCAATCAAGCCGTTCCAGCGGTGAAAGGCTGAGCTGTCCATTCAGGCAGACTGCCTGTTGTGGGGTAACCACGCAATGCTACCCAAAAAAGGACAGGGAAACGTTCATCTCGGATCTCCACAGCACACACCTGGGTATAGTAATGATGAAAACAATAGCCAGATCCCACGTGTGGTGGCCCGGTATCGACTCTGACTTAGAGTCTTGTGTGTGGCAATGCAGCGTATGTGCTCAGTTGAGCAACGCATCCAGAGAGGCACCACTAAGTTTGTGGTCCTGGCCCTCCAGACCATGGTCAAGGATCCATGTCGACTATGCGGGCCCGTTTCTCGGTAAAATGTTCCTGGTAGTGGTGGATGCTTTTTCAAAATGGATTGAATGTCGGGAAGCACCGCCACCACCACCATTGAAAGCCTGAGGGCCATGTTTGCCACACACGGCCTGCTTGACATACTGGTCAGTGACAACGGGCCATGTTTCACCAGTGCCGAATTTAAAGAATTCATGACCCGCAATGGGATCAAACATGTCACCTCGGCCCTGTTTAAACTAGCCTCCAATGGGCAGGCAGAGCAGGCAGTACAAACCATCAAACAGAGCCTTAAACGAGTCACAGAAGGCTCACTCCAAACCCGCCTGTCCCGAATACTGCTCAGCTACCGCACGAGACCCCACTCGCTCACAGGGGTGCCCCCGGCTGAGCTACTCATGAAAAGGACACTTAAAACCAGACTCTCGCTGGTTCACCCCAACCTGCATGATCAGGTTGAGAGCAGGCGGCAGCAACAAAATGTAAACGATGGTCGCGCCATTGTGTCACGGGAAATTGATCTGAATGACCCTGTGTATGTGCTAAACTATGGACATGGTCCCAAGTGGATCGCGGGCACGGTGATAGCTAAAGAAGGGAATAGGGTGTTTGTAGTCAAACTCGACAATGAACAAATTTGCAGAAAGCACCTGGACCAAACAAGACTGCAGTTCACAGACTGCTCTGAACAACCCACAGCAGACACCACCTTTTTCGAGCCCGCAACACACACCCAAAGGATCAACGACACCATGCCGGACCAGGAAATCACGCCCAACAGCCCAGCAAGGCCAGGCTCACCCAGCAGCCCTGCAGGGCCAACAACACGCCAGCCCAGCGAGGGCACAGCCAACACACCAGAACAGACATTTGTACCGAGGCGGTCCACCAGGGAATGAAAGGCTCCCAACCGCCTCACCTTGTAAATAGTTTTCACTTTGACTTTGGGGGGGGAGGGGAGAGTGACATTGTGTATCTGTAAAGCATGCACTCCCATGTTCCGCCACCAGGGAGCTCATCCCTGAAGACCCAAGGGATCCCAGAATTCCTTGGGAGCACTGTATATAAGCCGACCCCTAAGGCCTGTTCCTCACTCTGGAGTGTCTTATTAAAGACTGAGGTCACTGTTACTTTAACCTCCCTGTGTGCAGCCTCATCTGTGTTAGGAACACAATATTTACATTTATTTATACACTTAATAGATTGTTATTAACACACTTTATGATGATTCGGGTTTGGCGGCGATCCTATTGCCTTTACCAATTGACTTTCTCAGTTTGCCTGTTAAGCGGTCGTCCTACGCTTGGCGAATGTCTGTGGACTCTGTGTCCTTTGTTAAGACCATTCATATCCAGCCCATTTGCCTATTCCCTGACTGATTGGACGTTGTGAAAACTCAAAATAAATACCCATTACAAAGAACCATGTTCCTGGGTGTATTAAAATTAAATCGAGGTCAGCTCTATTGTTACTGGACTAGTAATCCAGAGGTCTGGACTGATGATCTGGAGACGTGAGTTCAAATCCCACCACGGCAGCTTAAATAAATCTGGAATAAAAAACGTGGAGCACATAATTACTGGATTGTCATAAAAACCCATCTGGTTCACTAATGTACTTCAGGGAAGGAAATCTGCCGTCCTTACCTGGTCTGACCTATACGTGACTCCAGACCCACAATGTGGTTGACTCTGAACTGTCCTCTAAAATGGCCAAGCATGCCAGTTGTACCAAACTGCTACACCGACGGCTCACCACCACATTTTCTCACGGGCAATTAGGGATGGGCAATAAATGCCGGTCTTGCCAGCGACGCCCACATCCCAGGAAAGAATTTTTTTAAACTGATGGTGTCAGTCCAATAAGAAGTCAAATGACTTCAGGAAAAAAGGAGGGAAGATTGATAAGGAAAGAAATATACAGCATAAAAGGCCCATTCTCCAAATTAGGCAGCCACTAGCGAAGGAGAGTTTAGAAGGATTTTCTGGTTACAAAAGGGATGTCAGCCTTTGAAATAAGCTGCACCCAGTGCAGTGAATGTCTCCCCTATGGGTTCCTTCAATAGGAAACTTAACTGTTGTAGGAGGCCAGAGAGGAGTTTAATTCCTGAGTACATTGTTGAGGATTTGCCAAGTTGTCATATTGATGCGGTAAAGTACAGACAAAAGATGTGGATTGTCTGCCTTCATCGTACGCCTCAACACCACATCACCTGCCACTTCTTGTTTTATAGACTGTTCTAAAATATTTATTATTCTGGGAAAAGAATTCAAGAAACATGGTGTTGGCCAAGAACACTTGCTATAAAATGAAATCTTTGCAGAGCCAGGAATAGGGATTCCTTTTATCAGCATTGTTACAGCCCCTGTGCATTGGTTCATGTTAATATACTCAGCATGCTTCGGAGCTCAGTACTATTGGGTTTGGATTTCGATCCTGAACCCCGGGTTTTCCGTCTCTCCCGTTTCCTCACCATTTCCTTAGGCCTCTCACTGCCTCTGCTGTACATACAGCCTTTTGTTTCCTTAGTTACTTCAATTTCTTTCATGGGTCTTTCATTATTGGTCTGAGTTCATCTGTTATATCACCAAACAATCATTCCAGTGTAACATTCTGTGTTTCGTTATCTATTTTTTCTCCACCCAGCTCCTTCTTTCTGATTCTATTAATATAGTTAATTATCTTATTTTCCGGTTCTGAAGAAGGGTGGAATCCCAAAATATCCCCCGCCTGTTCCTTTCCCCTGTGCTCACCGACCTGCTGTTTCAGCAGGTTTCCAGTATTTGCTGTATTTTGCCTTCTATTAGGTTTGTAAGAGGCCTTTGAAAGAAAGGGTAAGAGGAAAGAAGTGCTGTGGCTTGGGAGTGAGAGTTCTAAAGTAGAGCGACACACTGTATGAAGGAGTGGCCTCAGATAGTGGAGTGGAAAGAGCCAGAATCAGGGTCAGAGTTGCAGAGTGCGCACTGAGATGTACGGTTAGACAGGATTGCTCAGACATGGTTGGGCAAATCTGGAGATTGAGTTGAAAATGACAAAGAGAAGCATGAAGTCAAAGCTGAGGCTGGAATCGAAGAGATAGCCTGCAGGTCCGACACACATGTTTAAAATAGTGTGTGGCAGCACTGAGCAACCAAGACCAGGAATGTTCGAGGCTTGATTGCTGGTTCATGCTGAATTAACACTGCCAGAGCAGTGCAACTATTGGCCTCAGAAACTATGGGCAAAGGAGCAACGTTAGTCGGGCCAGTCGTGGTTGCTAGTGACCCCTGCATGGATCGATGTTGGGTGACAACACAAGAACACAAGAAATAGGAGCAGGAGTAGTCCATTTGACCCCTCGAGCCTGCTCTGCCATTTAATAAGATCATGGCTGATCTGATCATGGACTCAGCTCCACTTCCCTGCCCGCTCCCCATAACCCTTTACTCCCTTACTGCTCAAAAATCTGTCTATCTCCACCTTAAATATATCAAATGACTCAGCCTCCACAGCTCTCTGGGGCAGAGAATTCCACAGATTTACAACCCTCTGAGAGAAGAACTTTCTCTTCATCTCAATTTTAAATGGACGGCCCCTTATTCTGAGACTATGTCCCCTAGTTTTAGTTTCCCCTATGAGTGAAAATATCCTCTCTGCATCCACCTTGTCGAGCCCCCTCATTATCTTTTATGTTTCGATAAGATCACCTCTCATTCTTCTGAATTCCAATGTGTATAGGCCCAACCTACTCAACCTATCCTCATAAGTCAACCCCCTCATCTCCAGAATCAACTTAATGAACCTTCTCTGAACAGCCTCCAATGCAAGTGTATCCTTCCTTAAATAAGGAGACCAAAACTGTACGCAGTATTCCAGGTGTGGCCTCACTAATACCCTGTACAGTTGTAGCAAGACTTCTCTGCTTTTATACTCTATCCCCCTTGCAATAAAGGCCAACATTACATTTACCTTCCTGATTACTTGCTGTACCTGCATACTAACTTTTTGTGTTTCATGCACAAGGACCCCTAGGTCTCTTTGTACTGCAGCACTTTGTAATTTCTCTCCATTTAAATTATAATTTGCTTTTCTATTATTTCTGCCAAAGTTGATAATCTCTCACTTTCCCACATTATACTCCATCTGCCAAATTTTTGCCCACTTACTTAGCCTGACTATAGTCCTTTGCAGATTTTTTGTGTCCTCCTCACAATTTGCTTTCCCACCCATCGTTGTATCATCAGCAAACTTGGCTACATTACACTCGGTCCCTTCATCCAAGTCATTAATGTAGATTGTAAATAGTTGAGGACCCAGCACTGATCCCTGAGGCACCCCACTAGTCTCTGTTTGCCAACTGGAAAATGACCCATTTATCCCGACTCTCTGTTTTCTGTTATTTAGCCAATCCTCTATCCATATTACCCCCAACCCCGTGAGCTTTTATCCTGTGCAGTAACCTCTTATGTGGCACCTTATCGAATGCCTTGAGCATAAAAAATCTAGGCTGGCACTCCAGTACAGTGCTGAGGGAGAGCTGCACTGTTGGAGGGGCCATCTTTCAGATGAGACGTTAAACCAAATGAGACGTTGGCCCAGTTTACCCTCTCAGGTGGATGTAAAAGATCCTATGGCACTATTTTGAAGAAGAGCAGTGCAGTTATCCCCGGTGTCCTGGAGCCAATATTTATCTCTCAATCAACATAACAAAAAAAAACAGATGATCTGGTCATTATCACATTGCTGTATGTGGGAGCTTGCTGTGTGCAAATTGGCTGCCGGGTTTCCTTCATTACAACAGTGACCGCACTCCAAAAGTACTTAATTGGCTGTATAACGCTTTGAGACATCCAATTGTCATGAAAGGCGTTATATAAATTCAAGTCTTTCTTCTCATGTTACTTGAAACTACATTTTAACAGGTACCTGACACAAAGGAAGATGGTTGTGGGAGGCCAATCATCCCTACCCCAGGACATCACTGCAGGAGCTCCTCAGAGAAACAACCTTAACTCAATCATCTTCAACTGCTTCATCAATGAACATTCCTCTGTCATATGTTGGGAGGGGTACTGATGTTATCTGGGCAACACTGCCTTAATTAATTGCCAGCTATCTACGTAAATTGGCCTTGATGTGCTTGTAGATCATGTCACCGACATGCATTGTGCATTAACTTTAATCCAAGGTTATAGAATCTTACAGCACAGAAGGAGGCCATTTAGCCCATCGTGACTGTGCAGTTTTCATCATCCAAAATAATAAACAGCTGTCTACAATTCCTTCTGCTCCATCTCTTATGTCGGAGACGCATGGACTTATGCACAGTTGATTATCGTGCTGCAAATAACCATCAATGTCAGCAGTGGCAAGATTTCCATAATTATTGTAGAATTTAATGTCAGTTATTTAAAACATTATCACAATGGTCATGATAATCAGCACTGTGATGTGGGTATAGATAGTTCAAACACAGTGTCTCAACATCAGTGCCAATTTTTTTTTAAATACGTCATTAAGAGGAGGGAGTTCAGGCCAACATTCCTTTCTTGGACGGTTCTGTGACGGTTCTGTGACGTTTTCGCAGCCTGACATGCTGAGGATTAGCAAATCCTTCTATGCCAGGCTGTATGACGTCAAGCCCGCAGACCGTGCGGCCTCCCAGTCGTTCCTGTCGTCTATCACGGAGGTCCTAAACGACAGTGAGCGGGAGAGTCTGGACCACCCGTTAACTCTGGACGAGATGACAAAGGCCGTCCGGTCCCTTGCGACGAGTAAAACTCCCGGAAGCGACGGCTTACCGGTCAAGTTGTACTCGGCTCTGTGGGACTGGATAGGCCCAGACCGGCTGGAAGTGTACGAGAGTATGCTTCTGGCTTGCAGTATGTCAGAATCAATGAGGAAAGGCATCATCACCCTCATCTACAAGCAGAAGAGGGAGAGGGAGGAAATCAAAAACTGGCGGCCCATCTCGCTGCTCAATGTGGACTACAAGATCCTGTTAAAGGTCATCGCCAACAGGGTCAAGTCTGCTCTGGAGCTGGTGATCCACCCGGACCAGACCTGCGCTGTCCCCGGCAGGAAGATCTCTGATAGCCTGGCACTACTCAGGGATACGATCGCACACGTGCGGGACAGGAGAGTGGGCACCTGCTTAATCAGCTTAGACCAGGAGAAGGCCTTTGACAGGATATCGCACACGTACCTGATGGACGTGCTCTCCAAAATGGGGTTTGGGGAGGGTATCCTCAATTGGAACCAACTGCTCTACAGAGACATCAGTCGTGCAGTTCTAATCAACGGGTGGGAAACTGAAAGCTTTCCAATCAGGTCTGGAGTCAGGCAAGGCTGTCCTCTCTCGTCTGTCTTGTTTGTGTGTTGTACCGAGCCCTTTGCCGAGTCCATCAGGAAGGATACGGGCATTAGAGGGGTGACGATCCCAGGCAGCGGAGGCGCTCAGGTCAAGACCTCCCTGTACGTGGACGACATGGCCATCTTTTGCTCGGATCCGCAGTCGGTCCGCAGATTGCTCACAATCTGCGACCAGTTTGAACTGGCCTGGGGAGCGAAGGTCAATCGCAGCAAAAGCGAGGCCATGTTCTTTGGCAACTGGGCCGACCGATCCTTTATTCCCTTCACCGTTAAACCAGATTACCTGAAGGTGTTGGGAATATGGTTCGGAGCAGACGGGGTGTGCGCCAAAAACTGGGAAGAGCGTACTACCAAAGTGAAACAAAAACTGGGATGGTGGAAGCTGTGCTTCCTCTCCATGGCAGGAAAGTACCTGGTCATCAGGAGTGAGGTGCTCTCGGGGTTGCTGTACGTGGCACAGGTCTGGCCCATCTCTCGCTCCTGTGCCGTGGCAGTCACCTGGGCCGTCTTCCACTTTGTCTGGCGGTCCAAAATGGAATGTGTCCGCAGAGACACGATGTCCAAATCTCTGGACAGTGGAGGAAAGGATGTTCTGAACATGGCCCTCATCCTGAAGGCCACCTTTGTGTGCGGCTGCATCAAGCTGTGCACAGACCCCCGGTACGCAAACACCAAGTGTCACTACGTGCTGGGGTTCTACCTGTCCCCGGTGTTGCGAAGGATGGGCCTGTCCACGCTGCCGCGAAACGCCCCCACCAGTTGGGCCATGCCTGTCCACCTGTCCTTCGTGGAAAAGTTTTTCACAAAAAACCCCTTTGACCACAAGGCCATAAAACAGTGGTCAGCACGCAAGGTCCTGGACGCCCTACGAAAGAAGGAGAGGGTGAACCCTGTCGGGTGGTTCACTGAGCGGACTGTTGAACTCGTTTGGCAGAACGTCTCATCGCCAGAGCTTTCACACAATCACCAAGACGTAGCTTGGTTGGTGGTGAGGAGGGCCCTACCCGTCAGAGCGTTCATGCACAGCCGACGTCTCAGCAGCACGGCACGGTGCCCCCGAGCCGGCTGCGGGGCGGACGAGACTGTCACCCATCTCCTTCAGGATTGCGCCTTCGCAAGGCAGGTCTGGATGGAGATGCTGTGGTTGCTGTCGAGGTTCATCCCGAGCAGCTCCGTAACACAGGACTCTGTGCTCTACAGGCTGTTCCCAGGGACACACACCGAGACAGACATCACCTGCTGCTGGAGGGCCATCAACTCGGTCAAAGACGCTCTTTGGTCTTGCCGAAACTTGCTGGTCTTCCAGAGCAAGGAGATGTCCACGTCTGCGTGTTGCAGACTGGCGCAATCCAAGATCCAGGATTACGTGCTGAGGGACGCACTTAAAATTGGTGCAGTCGCCGCAAAGGCACGGTGGGGAAGGGCCACAGTTTAAAGCCCTTCTGCCACGGAAAACCCAGGGGGCAGGAATCAGTACAAAACTCCCCTCGGGCCGTACGTGCAACTTCTTTTTCGTGTACATGGAGCACCATGATCTGTAAACACCTATGTAGTGCCATGTACAATGCAAGGTCTGTTTCGTAATGTGCCGTCACCCATTCCGTGTACTGTATAGTGACACATGTAATGTAATTTGTCGAATGTACTACAATGTATCCCGTATTGGACCGAATTGTACTTGAACTGAAAAGCAGGGAAATGTATCGAACGGAACTGCCGACAGCACCCAAATGTAGTGTATGGGATTGCTGACCGCAGCTAAATGTACTGAACTGCTTTTGAATGTACTGTACAAATTTTTATATGAATAAAGTATATTTTGAAATTAAAAAAAGGCCAACATTCCTTTCTTGATCAACACCTTTAAAAACAACAACAACTTGCATTTAGACAGCGCCTTGAACAGAGTGAAATGTCCCAAGGTGCTTCAATGAATGAATAGCCCATTCATCTCGACGCTGTTCATAGGACTTCGCTGTGTGTGACTTGACTGTCGTGTTTGCCGACATAAGAACAGTCATTCACTTCAAAGTAATTAAGTTTGTGTGAAGTGGTTTGGGATGTATTTGAGAGATGTGGTGTATAAATGTCAAGTCTTGCTAATTTAATTAGTAAAAGGATAGCTGAGATTGAGCATCACAAACATCGGCACCAATGGTTTGGGGACAGAGCTTTTGAAGGCTCATTTCAAGAATTCCTGTTGTTCCACCTTTTGTTGCAGCTTTTGGGCTCTTTTAATATTTAGTATCAAATATTATCTTTTTATATGTAGAAAATATATTGCAGGAATTTTTAACTCTGAAAAGCTGCACTAAAACACCTTGAAGTTCTAAGGGTTTTTCTTTTTATTTACTCGTTCCTGGGATGTGGGCATCACTGGCAAGGCCGGCATTTATTGCCCATCCCTGATTGGCCTTGAGAAGGTGGTGGTGAGCCGCCTTCTTGAACCGCTGCAGTCCGTGTGGTGAAGGTACTCCCACAGTGCTGACTTTGTGGTAGTGATTTGGTACAACTGAGTGCCTTGATCGACCATTTCAGAGGGAAGTTAAGAGTCAATCACATTGCTGTGGGTCTGGAGTCAGGCCTCGGCCAGAGCGGGTAAGGGCGACAAATTTCCTTCCCTAAAGGACATTAGTGAACCAGTTGTTTTTTTTCCGACAATTCGGTTGATTCATGGTCACCATGACTGATACTAGCTTTTTCTTTTAAATTCCAGATTTATTTAATTGAATTTAAATTCCCCAGCTGCTGTGGTTTGAACTAACATCTCCTGGATTATTAGTCCAGGCCTCTGGATTACTCGTTCAGTGTGCTGCCATACCTCTGGTTCTCCTGTCTCACATTGTAACCCCAGCAAGAGACCAGCAGAGCCCTCGGGTTATTTAGGGATTCTGGAGAACCCCTGCGGTATTTTAAGGCTCTGTTGGTTGTGCCCAAAAATCTATGGCATGGAGAAAGCCTCTGATAGATGTATGCTGTGTATTTGATTAATTCCTAATTATAAATCAATTTAACATCCTTTTGATTCTAAAAGAGGCACTGACAGGGAAGCTCTGTCCCGAGTAATCATTCTCGCAGGGAAAGGCCATGAAATCTTCACAAAATCTGAATGAATTACATTTGGCACAATTTGCCTCCATTCAGATTTACTCGGGTTTGACCTGATCAGGGTTGTTGAGACCTTGACTGCCACCTGTTGGCTGCTCCAGGTAAGTGCAGCTGCAGGTTTTTAAGCAAAGCAAAAGTTCAAATAATCTGAGGAATAAGAGTGTGACCTTTTGCCTGGCCCAAAACTGGATTCGGGAGGGGCAGATCAGTGAGTGGGATCACGGCTTAAGATGTTATGTTCATTTTATTATTTATGAAAATGTATTGAAAAGTTTATTGACCTCAATGGCAGCAAGGAAGGAAAATAGGAAGGAAGGATTACCTTTCACATTCCCAGGATCTCCCAAAGCACTTCATGGCCAATAAATTACTTTTGAAATGGGGCACTGTTGTTACGCAGGCAAATATAGTAGCCATTCTGCGCACTGCAAGATCGTGCAAACAGCACTGAAATAAATGACCAGTTAATCTATTTTAGTGCTGTTTGTTGAGGGTAAATGTTGATCAGAAATTCTCCTGCTCTTCTTTAGAAGTGCCATGAGATCTGTTACGTTCAACTGATCAGGCAGACGAGGCTTCAATCTTATCCAAAAGACAACAACAACTTGTATTCATATAGTGCCTTTAATATAGTGAAACGTCCCAAGGCGCTTCACAGGTGGATAAAGGGGAACCAGTGGATGTGGTGTATTTGGACTTCCAGAAGGCATTTGACAAGGTGCCACAGAAAAGGTTACTGCACAAGATAAAAGTTCACGGGGGTGGGGGTAATATATTAGCATGGATAGAGGATTGGCTAACTAACAGAGAACAGAAAGTCGGGATAAATGGTTCATTCTCTAGTTGGCAACCAGTAACTAGTGGGGTGCCGCAGGGATCAGTGCTGGGACCCCAACTATTTACAATCTATATTAATGACTTGGAAGAAGGGACCGAGTGTAACGTAGCCAAGTTTGCTGACGATACAAAGATGGGGGGAAAAGCAATGTGTGAGGAGGACACAAAAAATCTGCAAAAGGACATAGACAGGTTAAGTGAGTGGACAAAAATTTGGCAGATGGAATATAATGTCTGAAAGTGTGAGGTCATGCACTTTGGCAGAAAAAAATCAAAGAGCAAGTTATTATTTAAACGGAAAAAGATTACAAAGTGCCGCAGTACAGCGAGACCTGGGGGTACTTGTGCATGAAACACAAAAGGATAGTATGCAGGTACAGCAAGTGATCAGGAAGGCCAATGGTATCTTGGCCTTTATTGCAAAGAGGATGGAGTGCAAAAGCAGGGAAGTCTTGCTACAGCTATATAAGGTATTGGTGAGGCCATACCTGGAATACTGCGTGCAGTTTTGGTTTCCATATTTACGAAAGGATATACTTGCTTTGGAGGCAGTTCAGAGAAGGTTCACTAGGTTAATTCCGGGAATGAGGGGGTTGACTTATGAGGAAAGGTTGAGTAGGTTGGACCTCTACTCATTGGAATTCAAAAGAATGAGAGATGATCTTATCGAAACGTATAAGATTATGAAGGGGCTCGACAAGGTGGATGCAGAGAGGATGTTTCCACTGATGGGGGAGACTAGAACTAGAGAGCATGATCTTAGAATAAGGGGCCGCCCAATTAAAACAGAGATGAGGAGAAATTTCTTCTCTCAGAGGGATGTAAATCTGTGGAATTCGCAGCCTCAGAGAGCTGTGGAAGCTCGGACATTGAATAAATTTAAGACAGAAATAGACAGTTTCTTAAACGATAAAGGGATAAGGGGTTATGGGGAGCGGGCGGGGAAATGGAGCTGAGTCCATGATCAGATCAGCCATGATCTTATTGAATGGCAGAGCAGGCTCGAGGGGCCATATGGCCTACTCCTGCTCCTATTTCTTATGTTCTTATTATGAGATTAAAAATTTGACACTGAGCCGCATAAGTAGAAATTAGCGCAGGTGACCGAAAGCTTGGTCAAAGAGGTATGTTTCAAGGCCTTAACGCCGACAACGCAGCACTCCCTCAGTACTGCACTGTAGTGCCAGCCTATATCATGTGCTCAGGCATTTGAGTGGAGCTTGAACCCATGACCTTCTGACTCAATGAGCCAAGCTGGTACTTAGAGTCACACAACATCGATTTTGAATTTTTCTTTAAAAACCAGAGAGATCTGCTTTACATTTTAGAAATTTCTGAAGCGCTCACTCAAAAACCAGAACGTCCAGTCCAGAACTGGACAGCCAATCGCAACCACATCCCTGAAGTCATGCTGTTAACCATCAGTCAAGGAATCTGAACCTCGAGATCAGCTCTGGAGATTTGTAAAAGGGAATTTTGAACAGATCAAAATCAGTCAGACTCTTTTTGTAGATTGAGATCACAGCCTTTATCAAGAATTTAATTCACACTGCCTGAAGCCTTATAGCCAAAGCAGAGAAAGAGAAGTGACTGCCCACATCTGCTTGCTCAGCCCAACCTACCCCTGAAACAATCATCATCATCATAGGCAGTCCTTCGGAATCGAGGAAGACTTGCTTCCACTTGTAAAATGAGTCCTGAGGTGGCTGAACAGTCCAATACGAGAACTACAGTCCCTGTCACAGGTGGGACAGATAGTCGTTGAGGGAAAGGGAGGGTGGGACAGGTTTGCCGCACGCTCCTTCCGCTGCCTGCGCTTGTTTTCTGCATGCTCTCGGTGACGAGACTCGAGGTGCTCAGTGTCCTCCCGGATGCTCTTCCTCCACTTAGGGCGGCCTTTGGCCAGGGACTCCCAGGTGTCAGTGGGGATGTTGCACTTTATCAGGGAGGCTTTGAGGGTGTCCTTGTAACGTTTCCTCTGCCCACCTTTGGCTCGCTTGCCGTGAAGGAGCGAAGGAGCTCTGTCGTCGAGCTACAATACGCGGACGACGCCTGCGTCTGCGCACATAGAGAGGCTGAACTCGCTAAAACAATAAAACGTGAATCACAACATAGATGCCTAGGAGTGATCTGGGAAAGTGCTTCTACATAATGAACAACCACAGCAGAGCTGTGTGACTCCCGATGCCAGGTTCAAACTTCTCTAATTGTGTGCAGCTGTTAGCTGGTCATGCTAGGGTGACTGAAGTCACTGCCTAAATGTGTCTGACGGGAAAGGCATTCACAAACTAACCCTATTGTGAGCTGGGCGCTCCCAGCATGTGTTGATGGCAAAGGAAATGTTTTCTTTGAATTTCAATTTTAACTGGAAGATTAAGCCGTGTTTCTGATGGATGTCCTTGCTGTTGTACATGCTGGAGTTGGGATTGTGCAGCCAGAGACTGCGTGAGCTGAGATCATATTTCAGCTCCTCTACAATGCCAAAGCAGTAAGTGCTACTGGGCGGTCACACCATAAAAGGATCTCTCAAAAGGCCATTCTAAAATGTTCCATAGCAAAGGCCTCTGTTTTTAAAAAAAATTATGGCATTATTCCAAGTATTCGTTTAGTTTCCAAAGATAAATTCTACAATAGAAATACCGTCAAAATGTAAGGTGCAAGAATGCTCAATAAATATTAAAGGTGTGGAATAACCTGCAAAGTGGCCAGGGCTGTTAAAGGGGATTATCACCTCAGTGGGAAGTATTCCGCTGGGCTCCGTTCCCGCAATAGTCGGAAACACTCTGCTGAAAAAGGGTTTGTCTTATAAAATTGTAGTCACTGTGACAAGTTTATATTACAGCAAACACCATATCTACTGCAGTACAGCTACCAACAATGGAGGGCTACTTTTATCCCAGTTTTCATGTCTACATAACAAGAGTGACTACACTTCAAAGTAATTCATTGGTTGTGAAGCACTTTGGATGGCCTGAGGATTTGACCGTCACTATGTAAAGGTAAGTTCGTTCGATTCTTTTCGTTCTAGTATCTTGGTTTACCTTAAGTTATGCTTCTTATTTACTTTTTCTATTCTATTTAATATCTTGTACACTCTAACATCCCATGTCAGTCTCCTCTTCCAACAACAAAAACAACTTGTACTTATATAGCGCCTTTAACGTAGTAAAATGTTCCAAGGCGCTTCAGGTTAAAATGTCCGCTTGTTTTAGTTGGTAGCACCCTTGCCTCTGAGTCAGAATGTTGAGGGTTTAAGTGCCATTTCAGGATGTGAGTGTGTAATCTAAGTTAATACTTCAGTGCAGTACAGAGGAGTCTTAGATTGTCAGATGTGCTGTTCTATAGACTAAGATGTTAAACTGAGGCTTTATCTGCCTGTTTCAGTAGTTCGTATGGAGATTAAAGGGCCCACCGCGCTATTCAAAGAGCAGGCAGGTGTCCTGGACAACATCCATCTTTCAAACAACACCACCAAATATAGATTCATCGCTCAGTTGTCTCAGTGCTGTTTGTGAATATTGCTGTGTGCAAACGGTGGCTGCATTCACCCACACAACAGCCATTGTACCTCAGAGTACCTCATTGTGCATGGAGTGCTTTGGGACTTATCTGATGTTATGTATTTAGCCCTGTGTAACCTGCATGACACCTGACCACCAGAGGGCCCAACTGTTGGAGTCACAAAGGATCCCAGCATCCCTTGGGAGCACGGTATATAAGCAGGCCACCCACGAGGTACCTGCACTTTGGAATCTTATTAAAGGAGCCAAGGTCAGATTTGCTCATTACACACAGTACTCAGTTTCACCCTTTATTATGAGTGTATCATCTGAGAGATGTGATAAGCTGCTTTATAAATGTATAACAACTACACATAAAAATGCATTTATTGATGATGAAGCCCTTGGAATGTCCTGAGGATGTGATAATATATAATAGACTGCACAAATAAAAATCTCAAATTCCTAAAAATTTCATAATCTGCCTTTGGAATTAATTCAAATATTTAATTAAAAGCAACTTCCATGGACTACCTACAAGCATTGTGAGCTTTCATTTTTAATTTGTTTGCTTTTACAATATCTGAATGAAGAAATTCTAGCTGCAGGCAACGTGGCTTCCTCACAATGGGCCAGATTTTGCTGTAGTTGGCATCTTACAGCGTCTGCGGTTAGTTAGGCTTGCCCTTGCACATTTAGGTTTCTACATTTTTTGTGTGTCAAGATGCTGAAAGTGTGAGCTGATAACGGCACAGTGAGGGAAACAGGGCACCTGGGACCTGAGTGATCAGGGCAAGCAACTGTGTAGCTCCTTAACCAATCAGATTGTGAAATTAACAGTGCAAGGACTGAGAAGCATGCGTAAGTTAGAATGGGTGAATTCAATGTCAAATCAGGTACAGAAAGGGAAATAAAAAGAGGGAAAGAAAGAGAGGATTAAGAGAGAGTGGGAAAAGAGACAAAAAGGTAAAGTAAAATTGAAAATGTATTAAAATTTGACATTTTTAAAATCTTCATCACTTAAAATCTAAAGGAATGGGACTCCACACTTGTAATAGTTAATTTTCAGAGCCAGAGAGGTTGACTGGCAGTAACTAACACTTATAACATCGTTAATAGGGTACTCAGACTGAAATGGACAAGACCTCACATTTTGTGGTGAGTTTAGTTCATATCTACCTCGTAAATACAGCAAATACAGCATTCAATACACTTCAATGGTGAGACGAAAAGCAAGATGCTGTTTTCACGAAGCTAATGCCGTCTAACCTCCCATCTGCCCTTGCTGAAGTTTTTTTATATTCGTTTCTGGGATGTGGGTGTCGCTGGCAAGGCCAGCATTTATTGCCCAAACCTAATTGCCCTTGAGAAGGTGGTGGTGAGCCACCTTCTTGAACCGCTACAGTCCTTGTGGTGAAGGTGCTTCCACAGTGACTTTGTCATAGCATTTTTTGTTGGTACAAATGAATGAGTTGCTGGGCCATTTCAGAGGGAAACATAGAGACATAGAAGCATACAAAATAGGTGCAGGATTAGGCCATTCGGCCCTTCGAGCCTGCACCACCATTCAATATGATCATGGCTGATCATGCAACTTCAGTACCCCATTCCTGCTTTCTCTCCATACCTCTTGATCCCTTTAGCCACATTTAATTCCCTTTTGAATATATCTAATGAACTGGCCTCAACAATTTTCTGTGGTAGAGAATTCCACAGGTTCACAATTCTCTGAGTGAAGAAGTTTCTCCTCATCTCGGTCCTAAATGGCTTACCCCTTATCCTTAGACTGTGACCCCTGGTTCTGGACTTCCCCAATATCAGGAACATTCTTCCTGCCTCTAACCTGTCCAGTCCCATCAGAATTTTATATTTTTCTATGAGATTCCCTCTCATTCTTCTAAATTCCAGTGAATATAAGCCTAGTCAATCCAGTCTTTCTTCATATGTCAGTCCTGCCATCCCGGGAATCAGCCTGGTGAACCTTTGCTGCACTCCCTCAATAGCAAGAACATCCTTCCTCAGATTAGGAGACCAAAACTGAACACAATATTCCAGGTGAGGCCTCACCAAGGCCCTGTATGACTGCAGTAAGACTTCCCTGCTTCTATATTCAAATCTTCCCGCTATGAAGGCCAACATACCATTTGCCTTCTTCACCACCTGATGTACCTGCATGCCAACTTTCAATGACTGATGTACCATGACACCCAGGTCTCGTTGCACCTCCCCTTTTCCTAATCTGTCACCATTCAGATAATATTCTGCCTTCCTGTTTTTGCCACCAAAGTGGATAACCTCACATTTATCTACATTATACTGTATCTGCCATGCATTTGCTCACTCACCTAACCTGTCCAAGTCACCTTGCAGCCTCTTAGCATCCTCCTCACAGCTCACACTGCCACCCAGCTTAGTGTCATCTGCAAACTTGGAGATATTACATTTGATTCCTTTGCCTAAATCATTAATGTATATTGTAAATAGCTGGGGTCCCAGCACTGAACCTTGCGGTACTCCACTAGTCACTGCCTGCCATTCTGAAAAGGACCTGTTTATTCCTACTCTTTGCTTCCTGTCTGCCAACCAGTTCTCTATCCACGTCAATACATTACCCCCAATACCATGTGCTTTAATTTTGCACACTAATCTCTTGTATGGGACCTTGTCAAAAGCCTTTTGAAAGTCCAAATAAACCACACCATGCCAGACCATATTGCGGCACTGGAGCTGCGCATGGATTCACTCTGGAGCAACTGCGATGCTGAGGATGTCGTGAATAGCACGTTTAGTGAATTGGTCACATCGCAGGTAAAGGTTACAAAGGCAGATATGGAATGGGTGACCATCAGGCAAGGCAGGAGTTGGAATGTAGTGCAGGGGTCCCCTGCGGCCATCTCCCTCCAAAACAGATATACCACTTTGGATAATGTTGGGGGAGATGGCTCATCAGGGGAAGGCAGCAGCAGCCAAGCTCATGGCACCATGGGTGGCTCTGCTGCACAGGAGGGCAGGAAAAAGAGTGGGAGAGCTATAGTGGTAGGGGATTCTATTGTAAGGGGAATAGATAGGCATTTCTGCGGCCGCAATCGAGACTCCAGGATGGTATGTTGTTTCCCTGGTGCAAGGGTCAAGGATGTCTTGGAGCAGCTGCAGGGCATGCTGGAGGGGGAGGGTAAACAGCCAGTTGTCATGGTGCATATAGGTACCAACGATATAGGCAAAAAATGGGATGAGGTCCTACAAACTGAATTTAGAGAGCTAGGAGTTAAATTAAAAAGTAGGACCTCAAAGGTAGTAATCTCAGGATTGCTACCAGTGCCACGTGCTAGTCAGAGTAGAAATAACAGGATAGTTAAGATGAATACGTGGCTTGAGGAATGGTGCAAGAGGGAGGGATTCAAATTCCTAGGACATTGGAACCGATTCTGGGGGAGGTGGGACCAGTACAAATTGGACGCGCTGCACCTGGGCAGGACTGGAACCGATGTCCTAGGGGAAGTGTTTGCTAGTGCTGTTGGGGAGCGTTTAAACTAATATGGCAGGGGGATGGGAATCTATGCAGGGAGACAGAGGGAAGTAAAATGGGGGCAGAAGCAAAAGGTAGAAAGGAGATTAAAAAAAAGTGGAGGGCAGAGAAATCAAAGGCAAAAATCAAAAAGGGCCACAGTAGAATATAATTCTAAAAGGATAAAGAGTGTTATAACTACAAGCCTGAAGGCTCTGTTTCTCAATGCGAGGAGCATTCATAATAAGGTGGATGAATTAACTGCACAGATAGCTATTCATGGATATGATGTAATTAGGATTATGGAGACATGGCTCCAGGGTGACCAAGGCTGGGAACTCAACATCCAGGGGCATTCAATATTCAGGAAGGATAGACAGAAAGGAAAAGGAGGTGGGGTAGCGTTGCTGGTTAAAGAGGAGATTAACGCAATAGTAAGGATGGACATTAGCTTGGATGATGTGGAATCTGTATGGGTAGAGCTGCGGAACACCAAAGGGCAGAAAACGTTCGTGGGAGTTGTGTACAGACCACCAAACAGTAGTAGTGAGGTTGGGGATGGCATCAAATAGGAAATTAGGGATGCGTGCAATAAAGGTACAGCAGTTATCATGGGTGACTTTAATCTACATACAGATTGGGCTATCCAAACTGGCAGCAATATGGTGGAGAAGTATTTCCTGGAGTATATAAGGGATGGTTTTCTAGACTAATATGTCGAGGAACCAACTAGAGAGCTAGACTGGGTGTTGTGCAATGAGAGAGGATTAATTAGCAATCTTGTTGTGTGAGGCTCCTTGGGGAAGAGTGACCATAATAAGGTAGAATTCTTCATTAAGATGGAGAGTGACACAGTTAATTCAGAGACAAGGGTCCCGAACTTAAAGAAAGGTAACTTCGATGGTATGAGACGTGAATTGGCTAGGATAGACTGGCAAATGATAATTAAAGGGTTTAATTAGGAGGGGGGAAATAGAGTATGAGAGGAAGCGTGCCGGGAACATAAAAACTGACTGCAAAAGCTTCTATAGATATGTGAAGAGAAAAATATTATTGAAGACAAACGTAGGTCCCTTGCAGTCAGATTCAGGTGAATTTATAAAGGGAAATAAAGAAATGGCAGACTAATTGAACAAATACTTTGGTTCTGTCTTCACTAAGGAAGACACAAATAACCTTCCGGTAATACTAGGGGACCGAGGGTCTAGCGCGAAGGAGGAACTGAAGGAAATCCTTATTCGTCAGGTAATTGTGTTAGGGAAATTGATGGGATTGAAGGCCGATAAATCCCCAGGGCCTGATAGTCCAGAGTACTTAAGGAAGTGGCCCTAGAAATAGTGGATGCATTGGTGATCATTTTCCAACATTCTATAGACTCTGGATCAGTTCCTATGGGTTGGAGGATAGCTAATATAATCCCACTTTTTAAAAAAGGAGGGAGAGAGAAAACAGGTAGCCTGACATCGGTAGTGGGGAAAATGTTGGAATCAATTATTAAAAATGTAATAGCAGCACATTTGGAAAGCAGTGACAGGATCGGTGCTGCTATTACATTCATGGATTTATGAAAGGGAAATCACACTTGACAGATCTTCTAGAATTTTTTAGAGGATGTAACTAGTAGAGTGGACAATGGAGAACCACATTGCTGTGGTCTGGAATCATTCGTGAACCAGATGGGTTTTTACAACAATCTGGTAGTTTCATGGTCACCATTACTGGTGCTAGCTTTATTTAATTAACTGAATATAAATTCCCCAGCTGCTGTGGTGGGATTCAAACTCATGACTCCAGATCATTAGTCCAGGCCTCTGGATTGCTAGTCCAGTAACATAACCACTATGCTACCATCGCATTTGTGGATATATAACGATAAGTATTAATAACCTCGCCATTATTTTGACTGCAAATTATGGGCCATTATAATACAGCAGGTGGGCGTAGCTGTACGACTCATCATCGGACTTTGGAAAGTCTATTTGAAAGCAAACGTGCGGATTGGAGACATTTTCTGAGAGGGCTGAGAAGCTGCTTCCTCCTGGCTGGAGAGTTCAGAACTAGGGGGCATAGTCTCAGGGTTAGGGGTCGGCCATTTCAGACTGAGATGAGGAGGAATTTCTTCACTCAGAGATTTGGGAATCTTTAGAATTCTCTACCTGAAAGAGTTGTGGATGCTGAGTCATTGAATATATTCAAGGCTGAACTCGACAGATTTTTGAACGCTAGGGGAATCAAGGGATTATGGGGATTGGACGGGAAAGTGGAGTTGAGGTCGAAGATCAGACATGATCTTATTGAATGGCGGAGCAGGCTCGAGGAGCCGTATTGCCGACTCCTGCTCCTAATTCTTATGTTCTTATGTTTGCAGCACACTGTGGGAAAAACCTTCTAATCACAGGGCATAATCGAAGACCTCTGGTTTATTCCAGTTAACTTACTGTCTAGCAATTGCAGAAAAGAGAAAGAAAGAAAGACTTGCATTTATTTGGTGCCTTTCATGGCCACCGGACGTCTCAAAGCGCTTTACAGCCACTGAAGTACTTTTGAAATGTAGTCACTGTTGTAATGTGGGAAACACGGCAGCCAATTTGTGCACAGCAAGCTCCCACAAACAGCAATGTGATAATGACCAGATAGTGATGTTTTAGTGATGTTGATTGAGAGATAAATATTGGCCAGGACACCAGGGATAGCTCCCCTGCTATGCTTCAAAATAGTGCTGTGGGTTCTTTTACATCCACCTGAGTGAGCAGACTGGGCTTTGTTTTAATGTCTCATCTGAAAGTCAGCACCTCCGACAGTGCAACACTCCCTCAGCACTGCACTGGAGTGTCAGCCTAGATTCATGTGCTTAAGTGGGACTTGAATCCACAATGTTCTGACTCAGAAACAAGTGTGCGACCCACTGAGCCACAGCTGACACTAGTATAATCAGATCTGGTAGAGGCAGTGAAATTGCTAATTTTGTCGAGTTTGAGCTGTCTTTTGTTATTAATAATTGATATCCTAACATCAGTATCTCAAAAGACGTGATTAAACTGAGATCCCAAATGAAAGGCCTAGCCTTCTGTAGGTTTGCCATTATGTTAATGTGGATTCATTGAACTTTCAGCCGAGAGCTTGGAAATTTACTGTGATGGTAAAAAATAGTTCATTTTATGTTAGGTGTATCGTTAATGCTTCATAATGTTTTTAAAACTTTTCAAAAATTGTTTTTCCCCAAAACTTTTTGTCTTGACGATCACAGTTTTTGAAGTGGGTGTTGAAAATTAGCCTTGGCTCAGTGTTGCACTCTCACCTCTGAATCAGAAGTTTGTGGGCTCAAGTCCCTTGAGCACAAAATCTCGGCTAACACTTCAGTGCAGTACTGAGGGAGTGCTGCACTGTCAGAGGTGTTGTCTTTCAGATGACTCATTAAACTGAGGCCCCATCTGTCCTATTAGGTGGACAAAAAAGATCTATGGGACTATTTTGAGGAAGAGTTTTCCAGCTGTCCTGCCCAATATTTATCCCTCAGCCAACTGTTGCTGTTTGTGGAACCCAGCTGTGGGCAAATTGACTGTTGTGTTTCCTACATTACAACAGTGACTACACTTCAAAAAGTATTTCATACTTTGGGACGTCCTTAGGTCACGTAAAACACAATATAAATGCAAGTCTTTCCTTTTTAACCAAAGATATATGAGAACAGGTAAGGAATAGTGCGTTGTATGGGTGTCACTGATTCAGCATTGAGGAAACTCTGAGACTTGAGATGACAGCTGCTGGAAGATACAACCTGGAGGCCAGATCTGAGGACACAAGCTCATATATCCAGGGCTCGGTGCCTACCCTCGACATATGAGAGCATATTCTCAGACCCGATTGGGTTGCATCGACTCAAGCAGCTGTTGCTGAATCTCCGCACCTCCGACTGAATGAACCATTGCTCAATGGGATGTTGTGTGTGTGTGTGTGTGTGTGTGTCCATGTTGTGGTCAGGAGGATGGTGGCAACACACACACATCTCTCGGTGAGTTGTGCCTCTCAACAGCCACTCATAAGGTGCTCCTGGTACCATCTGTCACCCTACTGTGATATTGTCTAGGAATAACAGGCCCCGATCTGCGAGGACCATCAGCGGCAGGTCAGGGCCTTAAAAGGTGAGCAGTGTGGAGCATACGACTTCAGGGAGCAGCCCGAGCTGGTGCAGGAAGGCGACGGCTGTGAAGAAGGCAACTGATTTGGACATCACCATAACCCAGGCTGGTGATTGGAGAGTGGGCAGGTACAGCAGGAGCGGCAAGATCAGGGTGAAGGGGTGGCGAGTGATCGGGGCCTAGGAGAGGCATGGGCCCAGGGGCAGCATGGGCCAGCCCACAATGTGCACGCATTACGTACTTGCAGCAGAGCTGGTCTCCAGTCGTCTTGGTTAATCATTGCCACTGGACCAAGACCTAGCGCGGTCAAGCCCGTGTGGTGGCTGGTGTGCAATGGCCACGTTAAAAAAATCAACGCACAGGCATCTTCCACCCTTCAAAATATAGTTCGGGACCTGGAATATCAGGTCCCTCAGTGAAACACCTGTGAACTCATCCCTTTTTGGCATGGAAGCAAGTCATCCTCGATATGAGGGACCACCTATGATGATAATGACTGAGGCTCAAACCTGTGCTTGTCAGCTGTCTAATGAAAACTAGCGACTGTCCTTGAGGTGGCTCTGAGTTGATATGCATGTTGATCTAAACTCAGAAACCTCCACGGTAGACATGATAGTACATGAACTGGCAGATTGGCAATATACCTGGACACCATTGATAATTACAAACCGGTGTCTTACTCACTCATGCAACCTTTTGGAATAGACTTGACACCGGGGGTAAGTCGATGCCATAATGGGTAGGGTGACCCTAGCTGGACAAGCAGCAGGAAACCTGCCATATTCTGCACCGGTAAGCTGCATGGTTTCAGCTGGTTATACACCAGCACTACCCCGGCATGCCCTTGGGCATGCTAAGCCTTTCTCTGCTGGCCGCCGCATAAACTCTCTGGGTCAGTTGGATGTACCCCAATAGAGAGAGGATTTACAATACATACTGGGCAAACAGAATGCCTACAAGTTGGTGTAGATTGGCAGTAGTTTAATGTGAAGATTCTTAAAAATGGTGATGGATTTCCAGGCTCGTCAGGCTGGCCAAGAAAAATTGCAGTGTGTGTGTGTGTGTGTGTGTGTGTGTGTGTTCATGTGGATCAATCTCACTGTCACTGTGGAAGGTCTTGGGAGGGAAAATTGTCGTGAAATCTGGTCCTTTTTTCTGTGAATACTGGTAAAATCTAAAAACACAGCAGATCCAAAGCTGAGGATTGGCCTTGTTGAAAGCCATTGTGGGAAACCGAGCGGGAAGACATGTCGTGGCCAGAAGAGGTCCAAAAAGGTTAGTGTTGTTCTTCTTATTAAACTTTCCATGTGGGGCCAGGAGGAGCAGGTGTGCCCCTCTGGGACCCACAAATAAAATTTAAGCCTGCACCCGCCCCCCCCCCCCCGCCCCCACCACCACCTTCCCCAACCTTGAGGACCTCCCGAACCCCTTCAGAGCCACTGACCCGAGCACCAGGGATTGTCCCTTTGGTCTTCAGGGGCGACTTCCTACCACCTAACATTCGCCCGGCCTGCTGATACTTCCCATCTGGAAACTGACTGAGTCCACACCAATTTTAACACCGAGCGCCTCACAATGCCCATATCGGGACTGATGCTGAGAAGATGTTTCCCCTCGTCAGGGAATCTAGAACTAGGGAACATAGTCTCAGAATAGGGGGGTGCCCATTTAAGACGGGGTTGAGGAGGAACTTCTTCTCTCAGAGGGTCATGAATCTTTGCAATTCTCTCCCCCAGAGAGCTGTGGAGGCTGGGTCATTGAATACATTCAAGGCTGAGATGGGCAGGTGTTTGAATGATAAGTGAGTCAAGGGTTATGAGGAACTGGCAGGAAAATGGAGTTGAGGCCAAGATCAGATCAGCCAGGATCTTACTGAATGGCGGAGCAGGCTCAAGGGGCCGTATGGCCTACTCCTGCTCCTATTTCTTATGTTCTTATGCCCCATGCCTTAACAACAACAACAACAACAACAACTGGGTCGTTACAAATGGGTATGATTTGGTGGCCATTACAGAAACGTGGTTGCAGGGTGGCCAAGACTGGGAATTAAACATACAGGGGTATCTGACAATTCGGAAGGATAGACAAGAAGGGAAAGGAGGCGGGGTAGCTCTGTTAATAAAGGATGATATCAGGGCAGTTGTGAGAGATGATATTGGCTCTAATGAACAAAATGTTGAATCATTGTGGGTGGAGATTAGAGATAGTAAGGGGAAAAAGTCACTGGTGGGCGTAGTTTATAGGCCCCCAAATAATAACTTCACGGTGGGGCGGGCAATAATCAAGGGAATAATAGAGGCATGTGAAAAAGGAATGGCAGTAATCATGGGGATTTTAACCTACATATCGATTGGTCAAATCAAATCGCACGGGGTAGCCTGGAGGAGGAATTCATAGAATGCATACGGGATTGTTTCTTAGAACAGTATGTTACAGAACCTACAAGGGGGCAAGCTATCTTAGATCTGGTCCTGTGTAATGAGACAGGAATAATAAACGATCTCCGAGTAAAAGATCCTCTCGGAATGAGTGATCACAGTATGGTTGAATTTGTAATACAGATTGAGGGTGAGGAAGTAGTGTCTCAAATGAGCATACTATGCTTAAACAAAGGGGACTACAGTGGGATGAGGGCAGAGTTAGCTAAAGTAGACTGGAAACACAGACTAAACGGTGGCACAATTGAGGAACAGTGGAGGACTTTTAAGGAGCTCTTTCATAGTGCTCAACAAAAATATATTCCAGTGAAAAAGAAGGGCGGTAAGAGAAGGGATAACCAGCCGTGGATAACCAAGGAAATAAAGGAGAGTATCAAATTAAAAACCAATGCGTATAAGGTGGCCAAGGTTAGTGGGAAACTAGAAGATTGGGAAAATTTTAAATGACAGCAAAGAATGACTAAGAAAGCAATAAAGAAAGGAAAGATAGATTACGAAAGTAAACTTGCGCAAAACATAAAAACAGATAGTAAAAGCTTTTACCGATATATAAAACGGAAGAGAGTGACTAACGTAAATGTTGGTCCTTTAGAAGATGAGAAGAGGGATTTAGTAATGGGAAATGTGGAAATGGCTGAGACCTTAAACAATTATTTTGCTTCGGTCTTCACAGTAGAAGACACGAAAACCATGCCAAAAATTGCTGGTCACGGGAATGTGGGAAGGGAGGACCTTGAGACAATCACTATCACTAGGGAGGTAGTGCTGGACAGGCTAATGGGACTCAAGGTTGAAAAGTCCCCTGGTCCTGATGAAATGCATCCCAGGGTATTAAAAGAGATGGCGGAAGTTATAGCAGATGCATTCGTTATAATCTACCAAAATTATCTGGACTCTGGGGAGGTACCAGTGGATTGGAAAGCAGCTAATGTAACGCCTCTGTTTAAAAAAGGGGGCAGACAAAAGGCAGGTAACTATAGGCCAGTTAGTTTAACATCTGTAATGGGGAAAATGCTTGAAGCTATCATTAATGAAGAAATAGCGGGACATCTAGATAGGAATAGTGCAATCAAGCAGACGCAACATGGATTCATGAAGGGAAAATCATGTTTAATTAATTTACTGGAATTCTTTGAGGATATAATGAGCATGGTGGATAGAGGTGTACCGATGGATGTGGTGTATTTAGTTTTCCAAAAGGCATTCGATAAGGTGCCACACAAAAGGTTATTGCAGAAGATAAAGGTACGCGGAGTCAGAGGAAATGTATTAGCATGGATCGAGAATTGGCTGGCTAACAGAAAGCAGAGAGTCGGGATAAATGGGTCCTTTTTGGGTTGGAAATCGGTAGTTAGTGGTGTGCCACAGGGATCGGTGCTGGGACCACAACTGTTTACAATATACATAGATGACCTGGAAGAGGGGACAGAGTGTACTGTAACAAAATTTGCAGATGACACAAAGATTAGTGGGAAAGCGGGTTGTGTAGAGGACACAGAGAGGCTGCAAAGAGATTTAGATAGGTTAAGCGAATGGGCTAAGGTTTGGCAGATGGAATACAATGTCGGAAAATGTGAGGTCATCCACCTTGGAAAAAAAAACAGTAAAGGGAATATTATTTGAATGGGGAGAAATTGCAACATGCTGCAGTGCAGAGGAACCTGGGGGTCCTTGTGCATGAATCCCAAAAAGTTAGTTTGCAGGTGCAGAAGGTAATCAGGAAGGCGAATGGAATGTTGGCCTTCATTGCGAGAGGGATGGAGTACAAAAGCAGGGAGGTCCTGCTGCAACTGTACAGGGTATTGGTGAGGCCGCACCTGGAGTACTGCGTGCAGTTTTGGTCACCTTACTTAAGGAAGGATATACTAGCCTTGGAGGGGGTACAGAGACGATTCACTAGGCTGATTCCGGAGATGAGGGGGTTACCTTATGATGATAGATTGAGTAGACTGGGTCTTTACTCGTTGGAGTTCAGAGGATGAGGGGTGATCTTATAGAAACATTTAAAATAATGAAAGGGATAGACAAGATAGAGGCAGAGAGGTTGTTTCCACTTGTCGGGGAGACCAGAACTAGGGGGCACAGCCTCAAAATACTGGGGAGCCAATTTAAAACTGAGTTGAGAAGGAATTTCTTCTCCCAGAGGGTTGTGAATCTGTGGAATTCTCTGCCCAAGGAAGCAGTTGAGGCTAGCTCATTGAATGTATTCAAATCACAGCTCGATAGATTTTTAACCAATAAGGGAATTAAGGGTTATGGGGAGCGGGCGGGTAAGTGGAGCTGAGTCCACGGCCAGATCAGCCATGATCTTGTTGAATGGCGGAGCAGGCTCGAGGGGCTAGATGGCCTACTCCTGTTCCTAATTCTTATGTTCTTATGTTAACTTGAATTTATATAGCGCCTTTAACGTAGTAAAATATCCCAAGGCGCTTCACAAGAATATTATGAGATTTTAAAAAATTAACACCAAGCCATCTAAGTAGAAATTAGTGCAGGTCACCAAAAGCTTGGTCAAAGAGGTAGGTTTTAAGGAACGTCTTGATGGAGGTAAGAGAGGGAGAGGCAGAGAGGTTTAGGCAGGAAATTCCAGAGCTTGGGGCCTAGGCAATGAGCGATTATAATCAGAGATGTTAAAGAGGGCTGAATTAGAGGAGCGCAGACATCTCAGGGGGGGGCGGGGGAGGGGGGGAGGAGTTGTGGGACTGGAGGAGATTACAGAGATAGGGAGGGGCGAGGCCATTGAGTGATTTGAAAACAAGGATGAGAATTTTGAAATTGAGGCGTTGCTTAATCGGGAGCCAATGTTGGTCAGCGAGCTCAGGGGTGATGGGTGAGTGGGACTCGGTGCGAGTTAGGACACGGACAGCCGAGTTTTGGATCACCTCTAGTTTACGTGGGCTCCCCTGCCCACACAACAGCTGCCCCCAGTTAAAATCGGGGCTAAAGAGTTGTTTTGCCAGTGTGATAAGCTGCTACACATATGCAAGCATTCTCTTCTTTCAAAGAGTTGCATTTTCTGTAGGTCATCAATGAACTTCTAAACTGCAAACAAAACAATCACTGATGCTGAGTCCCACCACAACATTGTCTCTCTTAATCTTTCTGGATCAAAATGTTTGCCTTTTTTTCTTATTTCGCCCCATCCTTTACAGTTGGCCGAATGATTCAAGCCTTTGAAAAGTGCCAAACGTTCAACATATCAGTGGTGGGTATCAGTGGGCAGGTTGGCTCCTCGGGCAATCACCATCATAGGCAGTCCCCCGAAATCGAGGAAGACTTGCTTCCACCCCCAAAGTGAGTTCTCTGATGGCTGAACAGTCCAATACGAGAGCCACACACCCTGTCACAGGTGGGACAGACATTTGTCGAGTGAAGGGGTGGATGGGGCTGGTTTGCCGCGCGCTCCTTCCGCTGTCTGCGCTTGGCCTCTTCACGCTCTGTGCGTTGAGACTCTTAGAACTCAATGCCCTCCCGGATGCACTTTCTCCACCTCGGGTGGCTTTCGGCCAGGGTCTCCCAGGTGTCAGTGGTGATGTGGTGATGTGTTATATGTTGACAATGGTGGGAGCTTCCGCACGCAGACCACAGAACGTCCGCTGCCGTCTGGTGGAAGTGCCGCTTCCTGCCCTCGCCGCCTGAAGCGATCTTGGTGACTGGAACTGAAGGAATTGCATCATCGAGGATTTCAATCCACGTGGGCTGGATTCAGCGCAGTTGGTTTCAGTAAGCTATTTGATGAAACCTTAGACCTTTGTCAGCCCATTATGTCGAGCCTTCCTGTTTGGATTATAGATAAATCCACAGCTGCTAGCCCAGCGACAGACATCAATGAGAGGAGCTGAAGGACATGACTGTTCTTGGCTTTGATCTCACTCAGCTCAACTGTAGTTCCAGATCTGATCACGGGATTAAAATGTTGATGAGCTTTTTAATTTTAAGCATTTTTTTAATCAAACATGCCTTTCTTAACAATCTTCCCGATCATTATTGAAGCTTCTCTTTGACTGGCTGACTGAGAAGATGTATTTTTGCAGGGCAGGGCTGTCCCTATCAGCATTTTTCCCGCCTATGAGGGATAGAGCGCCAAAAAGAAAGGATTGAATTGTGTGGAGCGGCTGTGAAAGCTGGAGCTCTTTATGAGACAAAGACGTTGCATTTATAAAGAACCTTATCATATCTCTCAGATAAGTCCCAAAGCACTCCACGCACAATGAGGTACTCTGAGGTACAATGGCTGTTGTGTGGGTGAATGCAGCCACCGTTTGCACACAGCAATATTCACAAACAGCATTGAGACAACTGAGCGATGAATCTATATTTGGTGGTGTTGTTTGAAAGATGGATGTTGTCCAGGACACCTGCCTGCTCTTTGAATAGCGCGGTGGGCCCTTTAATCTCCATACGAACCACTGAAACAGGCAGATAAGGCCTCAGTTTAGCGTCTTGTCTAAAGAGCAGCACATCTGACAACGCAAGACTCCTCTGTACTGCACTGAAGTACACACTCCAGGAATTACACACTCACATCCTGAAATAGGACTTAAACCCCCAACATTCTGACTCAGAGGCAAGAGTTCTAGCAACTAAAACAAGCGGACATTTTAGCCTTGAAAGAGGAGACTGACATGGGATGTTACAGAGTGTACAAGATATTCAGTAGACTAGAAAAGGTAAATTAGAAGCAGAACATCAAGGTAAGCCAAGATACTAGAGCACAGGAAAATGGAAGGAAGAATTTGCTTTTATGTAGTGACTTTCGCATTCTCAGGAAATCCCAAAGCATTTTGCAGCCAGTGAATTACTTTGACATGTAATCAATGTTGTTATGTAGACAAACAAAGAAAGACTTGCATTTATATAGCTCCTTTCACGACCACCAAACATCTCAAAGCGCTTTACAGCCACTGAAGTACTTTTTGGAGTGTAGTCACTGTTGTAATGTGGCAACCAATTTGTGCACAAGCAAACTCCCACAAACAGCAATGTGAAAATGATCAGATCATCTGTTTTTTGTTATGTTGATTGAGGGATAAATATTGGCCAGGACACCGGGGATAACTCCCCCTGCTCTCCTTTGAAATAGTGCCATGGGATCTTTTACATCCACTTGAGAGGGCAGACTCGGTTTAACATCTCTTCTGAAAGACAGCTCCTCTGACAGTGCAGCACTCCCTCAGCACTGCACTAGAATGTCAGCCTAGATTCATGTGCTCAAGTTCCTGGAGTGGGACTTGAACTCACAACCTTCTGACTCTGAAGTGAGTGTGCTAGTATAGTAGTATTAGGCAGTCCCTCGTATCGAGGATGACTTGCTTCCACACCAAAACGGGATGAGTTCACAGGTGTTTCAATGAGGGACCTAACATTCTAGGTCCCGAACTACATACTGAAGGGTGGAAGATGCCTGTGCATGGATTCTTTTAACGTGGGGTGGCCATTGCACATCAGCCACTAACGGGCTTGACAGAGCTAGGTCTTGATCCAGCTAGGCAAGGGTTAACCAAGACGACTGGAGACCAAGTTCTGCTGCACAGACCTAGTGCGCACACATGCTCCTACTATCCGTAGATCGCACTGTGTGTTGGCCCATGCTGCCCCTGGGCCCTCGCCTCTCCTGGGCCCCGAACCCTTGCCTCTCCTGGACCACGATCACGATGCTCCTGGGCCCTGATCTCTCACTGCTTCTCTGCCCCGATCAAAAATGGAGCAGTCAGAAGCAGGACATCAATTAGTCTCTTCATATCTTGGAGACATCAAATATCGACACTGTTATCTGAAATATCAAAATATTAAACTCTAGCCTAGTTGAAGGGTCATTAACATCAGCAGAAACAAACAGTTATTACTGCTGTTATTCACATCCTTCTGAACTGTTTGTTTCTGCTAATGTTAATAATCCTTCAACTAGAGTGTGCTACCCACTGAGCCACAGCTGACACAAAGCTACAAATCTGCCACCAAGCCCACTGCCATCAAGTAATACCCACCCTCCTGTATGGCTCAGAGACATGGACCATGTACAGTAGACACCTCAAGTCGCTGGAGAAATACCACCAGCGATGTCGCCGCAAGATCCTACAAATCCCCTGAGAGGACAGGCACACCAACATTAGTGTCCTAGTCCAGCCCAACATCCCCAGCATTGAAGCACTGACCACACTTGATCAGCTCCACTGGGCAAGCCACATAGTTCGCATGCCAGACAGGAGACTCCCTAAACAAGTGCTCTACTCGGAACTCCTTTATGGCAAACAAGCCAAAGGTGGGCAGCGGAAACGTTACAAGGACACCCTCAAAGCTTCCATGATAAAGTACGACATCCCCACTGACACCTAGGAGTCCCTGGCCAAAGACCACCCTAAGTGGAGGAAGTGCATCCGGGAGGGCGCTGAGCACCTTGAGTCTCATCGCCGAGTGCATGCAGAAATCAAGCGCAGGCAGCAGAAGGAGAGTGTGGCAAACCTGGCCCACCCACCCCTTCCCTCAACGACTATCTATCCCACCTGTGACTGAGTCTGTGGTTCTTATATTGGACTGTACAGCCACCTAAGGACTCACTTTAAGAGTGGAAGCAAGTCTTCCTTGATTCCGAGGGACTGCCTATGATGATGACCTGTTTGCACACAGCAAGGTTTCACAAATAGTAATAAGATAAATTATCAGTTAATCTGTTTCGATGGTGTTAATTGAAGGAAATTATTCACCAGGACAACTCTCCTGCTCGTGTTGAACTAGTGCCATCAGATCTTCTACATCCCCCCGGAACAAGCAAATTGAACCTTGGCTTCACATTTCCATGAGAGATAGTACCGCCACAAAAGGAGTTTTAACTTCTGGATCTGTGAGGCCCACACCAAGGCTAACCCCAGCAGCAGAACATTTAAAAGTTTGCTTTGTACTAGAATCAATTACATTGCAACCAATGTGAAGCCTAACTGGTGTGAGATTGGTCAAGGGGTTCAAAACAGTGTAAATTGTGTTGTATAACAATAAAGAACTTGCGTTTATATTATGTCTTATCCTGTCCCAAAGTGATTAGGCCTATAATAGACTTACAATATATGATTCAAGCTATCATCATGTCCAGTATCAGCAACTATAAACTTCTGCAAAATGACACTGAATATCTTGAGTAAAGAAATTACAAGTGGCTTTGGATGGTAACAGAGAATCTAAAGGCTATTTAACAAAAAAGAATCAGTTCATCGTAATTGGGATTTAAGAAAGAAATGACACCATTCGAGATTCAACAAATAGACCAAAAAATACAGTGGGGCAGAAATTCATCTCGAACTGTGGTGTCTGTTATTGACTGCAATGGGACTGAATATCAGGCGCTGCATATAACAGGTGGCTGATCCAATACCACCCGTTTAGCGGCACCGCCCGAGTCAAATTTCGAGCCCATTGTCTCTTAAACAATCCAAGCTGGAGAGATTGTTTACCTCTGTAATGACTGTAATCTAACAATACAGTGCTTCGGACTTATTATCTTTATCTTTGGGCTTGAATGAATTATTTCCTTTTGTCTCCACCAACAAATAGCACATCTTTTAAGAGAGTGTCTCATGCTGTTCCTACCCCTCCCCACCCCCCGACCCCGCTCTTCACCACCACAACTCAGCCTCAGGACTGTTTAGTAGGTCATTCCAGATGTAGCTACAACGCTATGAACTTTGGCAAATCTGTAGCTGTTTCAGCTTTTGAAGCCAAAGTTCAGACCATTAGAAAACCCTTGGAAATAATGGTCTTCATCATCGGATCTGAATCCCCACACTCTTACATCTATTGCTTAGAACATAAGAACATAAGAATTAGGAACAGGAGTAGGCCATCTAGCCCCTCGAGCCCATGGCTGATCTGGCCGTGGACTCAGCTCCACTTACCCGCCCGCTCCCCGTAACCCTTAATTCCCCTTATTGGTTAAAAATCTATCTATCTGTGACTTGAATACATTCAATGAGCTAGCCTCAACTGCTTCCTTGGGCAGAGAATTCCAGAGATTCACAACCCTCTGGGAGAAGAAATTCCTTTTCAACTCAGTTTTAAATTGACTCCCCCGTATTTTGAGGCTGTGCCCCCAAGTTCTAGTCTCCCCGACCAGTGGAAACAACCTCTCTGCCTCTATCTTGTCTATCCCTTTCATTATTTTAAATGTTTCTATAAGATCACCCCTCATCCTTCTGAACTCCAACGAGTAAAGACCCAATCTACTCAGTCTATCATCATAAGGTAACCCCCTCATCTCCGGAATCAGCCTAGTGAATCGTTTCTGTACCCCCTCCAAGGCTAGTATATCCTTCCTTAAGTAAGGTGACCAAAACTGCACGCAGTACTCCAGGTGCGGCCTCACCTATACCCTGTACAGTTGCAGCAGGACCTCCCTGCTTTTGTACTCCGTCCCGCTCGCAATGAAGGCCAACATTCTATTTGCCTTCCTGATTACCTGCTGCACCTGCAAACTAACTTTTTGGGATTCATGCACAAGGACCCCCAGGTCCCTCTGCACCGCAGCACGTTGTAATTTCTCCCCATTCAAATAATATTCCCTTTTACTGTTTTTTTTCCCAAGGTGGATGACCTCACACTTTCTGACATTGTATTCCATCTGCCATACATTAGCCCATTCGCTTAACCTATCTAAATCTCTTTGCAGCCTCTCTGTGTCCTCTACACAACCCGCTTTCCCACTAATCTTTGTGTCATCTGCAAATTTTGTTACACTACATTCTGTCCCCTCTTCCAGGTCACCTATGTATATTGTAAACAGTTGTGGTCCCAGCACCGATCCCTGTGGCACACCATTAACCACCGATTTCCAACCCAAAAAGGACCCATTTATCCCGACTCTCTGCTTTCTGTTAGCCAGCCAATTCTCGATCAATGCTAATACATTTCTTCTGACTCCGCGTACCTTTATCTTCTGCAGTAACCTTTTGTGTGGCACCTTATCGAATGCCTTTTGAAAATCTAAATACACTACATCCATCGGTACACCTCTATCCACCATGCTCGTTATATCCTCAAAGAATTCCAGTAGATTAGTTACATATGATTTCCCCTTCATGAATCCATGCTGCATCTGCTTGATTGCACTATTCCTATCTAGATGTCCCGCTATTTCTTCCTTAATGATAGTTTAAAGCATTTTCCCCACTACAGATGTTAAACTAACCGGCCTATAGTTACCTGCCTTTTGTCTGCCCCCTTTTTTAAACAGAGGCGTTACATTAGCTGCTTTCCAATCCGCTGGTACCTCCCCAGAGTCCAGAGAATTTTGGTAGATTATAACGAATGCATCTGCTATAACTTCCGTCATCTCTTTTAATACCCTGGGATGCATTTCATCAGGACCAGGGGACTTGTCGACCTTGAGTCCCATTAGCCTGTCCAGCACTACCCCACTAGTGATAGTGATTGTCTCAAGGTCCTCCCTTCCCACATTCCTGTGACCAGCAATTTTTGGCATGTTTTTTGTGTCTTCCACTGTGAAGACTGAAGCAAAATAATTGTTTAAGGTCTCAGCCATTTCCACATTTCCCATTATTAAATCCCCCTTCTCATCTTCTAAGGGACCAACATTTACTTTAGTTACTCTTTTCCGTTTTATATATCTGTAAAAGCTTTTACTATCCGTTTTTATGTTTTGCGCAAGTTTACCTTCGTAATCTATCTTTCCTTTCTTTATTGCTTTCTTAGTCATTCTTTGCTGTCGTTTAAAATTTTCCCAATCTTCTAGTTTCCCACTAACCTTGGCCACCTTATACGCATTGGTTTTTAATTTGATTCTCTCCTTTATTTCCTTGGTTATCCACGGCTGGTTATCCCTTCTCTTACCGCCCTTCTTTATCACTGGAATATATTTTTGTTGAGCACTATGAAAGAGCTCCTTAAAAGTCCTCCACTGTTCCTCAATTGTGCCGTTTAATCTGTGTTTCCAGTCTAATTTAGCCAACTCTGCCCTCATCCCACTCTAGTCCCCTTTGTTTAAGCATAGTACGCTTATTTGAGACACTACTTCCTCACCTTCAATCTGTATTACAAATTCAACCATACTGTGATCACTCATTCCGAGAGGATCTTTTACTAGATCGTTTATTATTCCTGTCTCATCACCAACACCAACACGATATGCACAGCATTTAGTCAGATGCTGCAGAGTTAGAGGGTAGGAGATAATTGGACCAGGGTACACAGACATAATTCAGTCCCCAATTTAGTTATAGATTGTGTCCTTGTTAATATTTTGACAAATCTTGAGGCATCTTCTTCTACTTAGGCGATCCCTCGAATCGAGGATGACTTGCTTCCACGCCAAAAAGGGATGAGTTAACAGGTGTTTCAATGAAGGACTTAATATTCCGAATTCCGAACTGCATGTTGAAGGGTGGAAGATGCTTGTGCATGGATTTTTTTAACGTGTGGTGGCCATTGCACACCAACCACCACACGGGCTTGACAGAGCTAGGTCTTGGTCCAGTGGCAAGGATTGCCCAAGATGACTGGAGACCAGTTCTGCTGCACGGACCTAGTGCGCACACACATATTGCAGTGTGGGCTGGCCCGTTCTTCCCCTGGGCCCTCGCCTCTTCTGGGCCCCGAACTCCCGCCTCTCCTGGGTCCCAATCACATCCCTCTACAATCTCTCGCCGCTCCTTCGCCTCGGCCTCGCGGGATGTACCTGCCCAAGCTCCAATCACTGACCTGGCTTATGATGGCATCCAATCCAGTCGCCCTCATCACTGCTGTCACGCTCCTGCACCAGCTCACGCTGCTCCCTGGAGTGGTACGCTGCCATGCTGCTCCCAGGGCCGCTCGCCTTTTATAGCCCAGACCTGCTGCAGATGTTCCCTTGCAGGTCGGGGCTGCCACGTTGCTCCCATAGTGGTACGGTAGAATAGTGGTTATGTTAATAGACTAGTAATCCAGAGGTCTGGGCTAATTACCTGGAGTCATGAGTTCAATTCCCACCATGGCCGTTGGGAACTGAATAAAAATCTGGAATTAAAAGCTAGTGTCAATAAGGGTGACCATTAAACTACTGGATTGTCGTAAAAACACATCTGGTTCACTAATGTCCTTTAGGGAAGGAAATCTGCCGCCCTTACCTGGTCTGGCCGATATGTGACTCCAGAGCCACAGCAATGTGGTTGATTCTTAACTGCTCCTATGGCTCACCATCACCTTCTCAAGGAGAATTAGGGATGGGCAATAAATGCTGGCCTTGCCAGCGATGCCCACATCCCGTGATTGAATTAAAAAAAAGGTTTGGAGGAAGCAGAGAAATAGAGTTGGTTGCAGCACAGGCTGAGGAGGAGGGAGATACAAAACGGAGATGCTACAGCACCGGCATTAGTGAGAGCGTAGTAACTTTGCAGAAGGAGTTTACATTTTAAATGTGGACATAGGAATCTATAATTGAAAAAGCTGATCGTTGAACTGCATGCAGGCGTAAAATTTATAATTTATTATCGATTTAAAAGTGCCTGCAGAACAGCAATGTTTGGACCTGTCCACCATCTCATCATGGTGTAGTGTTCAAAGTGTCTGTTCTGTCTTGCTTTGCCCCACCATTGACTGCTGTGTCTTCAGCCGCTAGGGCTGTACACTCTGAATCCCCCTCCCTAAATTGCTTCACTTTCCTCACCTCCCTCTCCTCCTTGAAGATCCTCCTTAAAATCCACCCTTGTTACTGGGCATTTAGCCTCCCCTCCTATAATCTCCTTTTTTGGCTTGGCGTCCATTTTGTTTTGGCTTCTGACTCTGCGAAGCAGATGTTTTTCTACGTGAAAGGCGCTATGTGAGAGCAAGTCCTTGTTGCTGGACAGACAAAGAGAGGGATGTAACAAGCAGGGACTTTATGAATGAGACATTAAACCGAAGCCTCGTCTGCTCTCTCAGGTGGACGGAAAAGATCCCCTGGCACTATTTCGAAGAAGAGCAGGGGAGTTATCCCCGGTGTCCTGGGGCCAATATTTATCCCTCAATCAACATAACAAAAACAGATTATTTGGTCATTATCGCATTGCTGTTTGTGGGAGCTTGCTGTGCGAAAAGTGGCTGCCGTGTTTCCCACAATTCAACCATGACTGCACGCCAAAAGTATTTCATTGGCTGTAAAGCGCTTTGAGACGGGAAAGGTGCTATATAAATGCAAGTCTTTCTTTTCTTTCTCAATCACTGTGACACAATTTCAAACCGTTATCTGTACCGACTGCCTCCAGTCTCACATACCAATCACCAGCCCTTAGTGGAGTAGGTGTGCACAAGAAAAGCACCTGCTGAATACCCATTCAATCGAAAAATCTTAGGCCTCTTAAAATCTTTATCATGTTTATTTTCCACTTCAGGTCTTAGCTACTAATATGATGGCATGTTTACTGGCAATATAGATAAATGTGGAATGAAAACTACTAAGTCCATTTAGCTTGATATTTATTCATCACAATGAACTAACTGCTATCTTTCGGTTACCAAGACCTGTAGGAGTGTTTCCAAATATATGAGCAAGGCCCACACACAGAACAAAACAGATAACGCAGTGCCTCTCTACGCTGCTATTCCCTTACTCCCAGCAAATCCCATCAGAAAATCCCGTGACTTCAAGGCAGCCCCAAAGAAACAGGCAATAAATCGGAAACGGTTACCGCTTGACTACTGTTAACAATTAGTAACAAAGCTGCACTTCACAGTGATGTCAGCTCTAGCCTTACTATAGAACTGGTAATAAAAACCGCCTGACATCTGCAAGCTTGTGTCTGGCTACTTTAGGGGATTGTGTGGGTAATTGCTCTCATACGTTCGATGTGGGAGAAAGTTATTGTTTGGATTCTTAAATAACATACAGCTCCGTGTTGTGAAAACATGGCTCATTGGGAGGCTGGGGAGGGAGGCACTGTAGCTTTTAACTTGCCAAAGGTTTTAGTCGGGCATGGACCGTACTTGAGGTGCACAAAATGCAATGTTCCTGCTTCTCTGGGGAGGTGGGCACCTCTGCAAACGGAGGGGGAGGGCCCATTGGCAGAATCTCCCCAGCCTGTTGTTGCACGCCAAGGTTGCAGGTTGACCACGCAGTTCTACATTCAACTGAAGAATGGTGCAGAAAAGAGGATGTTCAAAGTGGTCATGGAGGTAGGTTTAACCTCAGATCTCGGGCAGAAGTAAACCTTGTAAGCGAGCTCTGGAATTGCTTTGCAGTCTCCCCGTGTAATGTCAGGAACGTGCTCACTTGTGTATTGAAACAACAACAACTTGCATTTATGTAGCGCCTTTCACGACCTCAAGACATCCCAAAGCACTTTACAGACAATGAAGTAATTTTGAAGTGTAGTTACTGTTGTAATGTAGGAAAGGGATGGAGTTACAGGGCTTTTAAAAAATTAGTTCATGGGATGAGGGCGTCGCTGGCAAGGTCAGCATTTCTTGCCCATTCCTAATTGCCCCTTAAGAAGGTGGTGGTGAGCCGCCTTCTTGGCAACAGAATGGCTAGCTAGGCAATTTCAGAGGGAAGAGTCACATGTAGGCCAGACTGGATAAGGACAGCAGGTTTCCTTCCCTCAAGGACATAGAATCATAGAATGGTTACAGCACAGGAGGCCATTTGGCTCATCAAGTCCATGCCAGCTGTCTGCAAGAGCACTTCAGCTAGTCCCTTTCCCCGTAGCCCTGCAAAGTTTTTTCCTTCAGGTACTTATCCAATTCCCTTTTGAAAGCCTCGATTGAGTCTGCCTTCACCACCCTTTTAGGCCGTGCATTCCAGATCCTAATCACTCGCTGCGTAAAAATGTTTTCCACGTTGCCTTTGGCTCTTCTGCCAATCATCTTAAATCTGTGGCCTTTGGTTCTCGACCCTTCCACCAATGGGAACAGTTTCTCTCTATTAACTCTGTCCAGACCCCCCATGATTTTGAACACCTCTATCAAATCTCCTCTCAACCTTCTCTGCTCCAAGGAGAACAGCCCCAGCTTCTCTAGTCGATGCATGTAACTGAAGTCCCTCATCCCTTGAACCATTCTTGTAAATCTTTTCTTTAGTGACATTAGTGAACCAGATGGGTTTTTACAACAATCCAGTAGATCCATGGTCACCATTACTGATACTCGTTTTTTAATCCAGATTTATTTAATTAACCGATTTAATTTCCCCCGATGTCGTGGTGGGATTTGAACTTTTGCCCCAGATCATTAGTCCAGACCCCTGGATAACGAGTCCAGTAACAGAACCACTGTGTCACAGTTTCTGCTTAGGGCCCAGGTAGCCTCGGCAACTGAAAGGGCACAGTTACAGGGCACAGGATTGGCTTTCATTTTCACTACTGGCACAGTGACTAAATTACTCAATGGGGAAATGCATTAGCAGAATTAAAGTTCATCGGCATAGCTTACTTAACAAAATGTGTAAAGGCCTTGAACACTGTACTTAGTTAAACTATTTTTGTCCAGCCAAATAAGAATGGATTTCACTACACAGAGCACTTGTCAATGAGTGAGTGACTGCCATGGTCATGGATACATGATACACAGAACATAGCGCGCTAATAATGTGTTTGTGGCACCGATCAATAATAAGCACGTCAGTAAAACCATCCCACACTGAATTATGAGTCAATAGACTGTTCCGATTATCTGAGAGGTTACTGACTCACTTATTACAGAAGCAACAGGAAGTAGCAGGCTTTAGAATTACATTTCAAATTCAAAGAAATGTCAAGGATCAGAATAATTTTAAAGTGAAATGGTTTGACAGTGAAAATGCAGCCCACATACAGAAACATTAAGGAAAGCAATGCTTCAATTAGCCAGTGTATAAACACCAGGTAACTCAGTCAGCCAGTCCCCGAATGTCATGAAACTCAATCAATTTTCGGCAGCACCTCCCAAACCCGCGACCACTACAACCTTGAAAGACAAGGGCAGCAGGCGCATGAGAACACCACCACCTTCAAGTTCCCCTCCAAGTCACACATCATCCTGACTTGGAAATATATTGTCGTTCCTTCATCGTTGCTGGGTCAAAATCCTGGAACTTCCTCCCTAACAGCACTGTGGGAGTACCTTCTCCACATGGTCTACAGCGGTTCAAGAAGGCAGCTCACCACCACTTTCTCAAGGGCAATTAGGGATGGGCAATAAATGCTGGTCATGCCAGCAACGCCAAAAGTACATAGCATACACCATGGGTTTCTCTAATAGTACAGCAGGAGAAATAGGAAGCCACATCACACAGAGTTTGGGAGACAAAGCAGCACCAAACACATCGGGGAACCACACTTAGATATGCTTCACAGTCGTATGATTCGGAGGAAAACAATCATTTTACTAGAGTTTGCTGCCCTGGGTTCTCATATCTCAGGACCCAATAACAACAACAACTTTTATTTATATCTGATAACGTAATGAAACGTCCCAAAGCGCTTCACAGGAGTATTATGAGATAAAAGATTTGGAGACCGAGCCACAAAAGGAGAAATTAGGGCAGGTGACCAAAAGCTTGGTCAAAGAGGTAGGTTTTAAGGAGCCTCTTAAAGGAGGAGAGAGAGGTAGAGAGGCGTAGAGGCTTTTAGGCAGGAAATTCCAGAGCTTAGGGCCCAGGCAACAGAAGGCACGGCCACCAATGGTGGAGCGATTATAGTCAGGGATGCTCAAGAAGGCAGAATTTGAGGAGCGCAGAGATCTCGGGGGGGGTTGTGGGGCTGGAGGAGATTGCAGAGATAGGGAGGGCTGAGGTCATGGAGGGATTTGAAAACAAGGACGAGAATTTTAACCCAGATCATTTTCAGGGCCCCAAAATCCTGGGATTCACAGCCTAGGATTTTGGGAATGGGCAGTGACAGAAGAGACAAAACATAGCTCACCCTGTGTTGTTCCTATTGATTGGGAATCATTACTAAGTCAAACCTGGGCTCACAAAGGCATGTGTGATTGCAAATCTTAATTGTAGATAACTACAGACCATACACTTTATTGTCTATTTGTAAAAGCTGTCTTAGTAAAATCAATAGCAATAGCATTTTTTTCAATGGAGTTTCTATGTAACTTCACATACTTTGTTTCAGTGGCTGAGGGAAAATAAACCCCCCAAAAGGAATGTAATTTTTTTTTCTAATGAGTGATATGTTTATATTCGATCGGCACAACGTAAACGGACAGATTATCCTTTATTCTATGAATGGGTCAAAATTATAGCTTTTAAATTGAGAAGCCTAATTGTAGGCCCATAAGTTGAAAAGGAGAGATGAAGTAAATCAGGAAGTTGACACCATGTTTGCCATTTATAAGCCTATAGACTCGATGGGCTGAATGGCCTCCTCCTGTGCTGTACAATTCTATGATTCTATAGGTTGTAGAGAGTGGGCAGGGGTGGGGGGGGATGGTGGTGGAGGGAAGACTGAAGAGGCCAGGAGTTCCAAAGTATTTAGGTCCTGGGAGAGAATGAATTAGAATAAGAGACAATAAGAGTTTTGATTCAACAACAGTGACAGAGAGAAAGAGAAGCTTGGGAGCCAAGTATGACCAAGAGATGAAAGCTCTAAAGAGCAATGCTCAAAGCAGAATCAAGAAAGTCAAAAGAAGCCCAGAAGTGGATCATGCGTGATACCGATTTTATTTTTTTTTTACTTTACTTGTCGTAAAAGACCTTTTAGTTTCGTGGTCCATGTGATGCTTGAGACTTGTATCTTATTCCGGGGGGTAAGAACTGACGCAAGCTGCTTGGTAATGCTAGTTAGTGACCCAGCACTCACCTCTCAGTAACAACAAACCCCATTCAGGCCCCAGGCAGCCCAGCATTTTCTCCAGGCGACTGATGTTTGCTCTGCTCTGGTCTGGTCTGAGCCACTGGGCGAGGCGCTGCACTAAATAGAAGGAAGAAAAACTGCAAGTGTCTGTCTTAGCCTCCTAAATAAAACCTTCTCCCAGCTCCTGGACAGTCACCGAGGAACTCTGTGAACATATCCTAGCCTTTCCTGAGGGAGGAGGATGGGCTTAACCAAGAGGCCCTTGAAAGGAAGATAGGGCAATAAATGAACGTTTAAAAATTCTGACATCAATTTCCTTATCATATATTCACAAAACATGACTCAAACCTTCTTTAAATCTCCAGTAAACAAGCGTCACCTGGTAATAGAAACAGTGGCACAGGGACATGAGTATATTCCAGGTTGTTTAATATCCCTAGAGTAACCATTGATGTGAAAATTACATTATTAACAAATCATCATTCATTGTGCAAAGGATAGAATAGCAGGGTGCTGCAGATGTGGAGTTCATCTTGAATAAATGTGTGTACTTTGTAATATGGGAGCCCCAGTGTGTCAGGAGAGGTTTGGCCTGGGTTAATATTAATAATCGAATAAATGGGATGAATCACTTTTGTGCAACGTCCCAGTTAGCTGGTTGCAATTGTACTTCGGTCCTTCTTCAATTAGCCTTTGTTGCTTCGGAGGACTTACAACTGAATACTGAAAGTGCAGGGTCACAGTACATCTTCCTACGCAAGCTATTTGGGATGACCCAGTAACGTGGTTTCATCAAGTATAGAATTTAACAACGGATAATTTACCGACCTTTAGAAAAACATTGCGTTCTCTTTAACTGTAGATTGCAGCAAGTAGGTAGGAGTTCAAGCTCTGTGTTTGCTCTACAATGTTGTCTTAAAACAAGGGGCTCGAAATGCAGTCGAAATTGCAGTCGAGGATTTAAACACAGTACAGATTTTAAACTGTCTAACATGGTCCCCTGGACTGGTGACTGAAAGTAGTTTTCAAATCTCCACACTTGGTTACGTCCACAATGACTAACATTGTAGTTATATTATAGACTTGGCCAGAGCATACAGCCTGAGGCCCAAGCTCCGCGTGTGCTCCTCCGAGTCCTGGTAATCTGGCCTTTGAAACCTAGGCAACCCAGTCCCACTTGTGTTCGCGTTTGTTCTTAGCTGATTTGTTTTTTACATTTCATGGCCTGGAGGTTTGGAAAAAAGGTTGTTCTCAGTGTTGTTGCCTCATTGGTGGATAAATCAGGGCACCGAGAGTTCTTAGTACAGTATCAACAACTTGATGTATATATATATGCAAATGAAAGATTGCACGTGACCCCCAACCCCATGACCACCTCCCCCTGCCCCCCACCCCCAGCTCTATAGTTCACACCTGTGCAGCTCAAGAAAGAAAAACAACCTTGGAACCCACTGGCCAAGCCACCTGTTTTCAGTTTTTATGGAAAACTAGTCAAGTTTGGCGAATGTAATCCCAAAACACTGGTTAACATTCCAGAATCTCAAGTAATAAAGAACAGAAATAAACTCAGTAAAGCAGTGAGCCTGCACACAGAGGCATCTAAAACTGAAACCTGCTGTTAGAGAGGCAAGTGGATAGAAGTGAGTTATTGGGCTGCAATACACATACTCACCAATCCCTGACTGCTGGGAACATTTCCAATGTTAGGGAAGAGTTCATGGGGACAATGCTGAAGGTTGGCTTTGGACTAAATGCAGCTGTGCTGACTGGTTGCTTGGAGGTTTTAAGTTAGAGAACCCAATTTGCTAAATACCTATTTTTAAGGTACCGTTTTGAACTGATACTTGGGGAATTGATAGCCCACTTATACCGTCGAATGAAGCAGCATCATAGAATTTGTAACTTTTAAATCAGTTTTTCAAAGATCCCATGTGTCCCTTGTACCTGTGCGCTCTCTCTCCTTTGGATTTCCTTCAGAGCAAATAGCTCCGATATTAGTTCGGTCTGGGAATCACATGGGCAGGGCATGATGCAGGCGGAATCTGAGGTGGGAGGGGGTTTGAGGCGGGAGGGGGTCTGAGGTGGGAGGGGTCTGAGGTGAGAGGGGGTATGAGATGAGAGGTGGGAGGGAGGGTCTGAGGCGGGAGGGAGGGTCTGAGGCGGAAGGGAGGGTTTGAGGTGGACGGGAGATGAGGTGGGAGGGGGTCTGAGGTGGGAGGAGGGTCTGAGGCGGGAGGGAGAGTTTGAGGTAGGAGTGGGGTCTGAGGCAGGAGGGTTTGAGGTGGGCGGGAGGTGAGGTGGGAGGAGGTCTGAGGTGGGAGGGGGGTCTGAGGCGGGTGGCAGGTGAGGCAGGAGAGGATCACCCACATCCATCGGGTGCCCTTCCTGCCTGCTCAGAAGAGGAGATTAAAATCGGAACCTGCTGTGAGAACAAGACCTATGCAGGTAATTCTCCAGGGCGATTTTAACTGCCCACCTTCCCAGTTTCCGCCAGATGGGCAGGGTTAAAATTGTCCCTTTATGTTTGCTTTGAGCCAATTTTTAGGAACTGGAGATGCCCCACCCATGGGGCAGGGCGGGGTGGAGTGGGACCGGGTTTCCACTGCCCCTCATCCTCTCCGAGTGTGAAAACAAGAGGTTGTAAGCAAGTTGGAGGTTGCGGAGTTCATCCCCAGGTCACTCCCATGCTTGTTTCTGCCCACTCATGGTTCTCAGCTGCTACTCACCAACACACTGGTGACGATGGACTCGCAACCGCCCCGCTCATTCACTTATGGGGTATGGTAGCATAGTGGTTATGTTACTGGACTACTAATCCAGAGGCCTGGGCCAATAATCCGGAGACACAAGTTCAAAACCTACCACGACAGCTGGGGAATTAAAATTCACGAATTAATTAAATCTGGAATAAAAAGCTAGTATCGGTAATGATGACCATGCAACTACTGGATTGTTGTAAAACCCATCTGGTTCACTAATGTCCGCTAGGGAATGAAATCTGCCACCCTTACCCACTCTGGCCTATATGTGACTCCAGGCCCACAGCAATGTGGGTGACTCTTAACTGTTCTCTGCCACTCAGTTGTATTCAAGAAGGTGGCTCATGGTGGGTGGGGTGGTTTGACCCATCCACCTCCACGGAGGTGTGGGGGGGGGGGGCCCTGACCCATCCACCTCCATGGCACGAACCTGGTATTGCAGTACTTCCAGGAACAGTGCAGTGGCTCTAGGCCTTTTGGCTAAGAGCATTGGCGAAGAGTGATCCTTGATGTGTGCAAGGTGACCTCTGGCGTTTGTAATCTGACAAGATGATCTGACAAAGAATTGGAAAGATTGGCAACGAATAAAATAAAAAATTAAGGAGGCGCTTCTCGGCCTTTTGGCTAAGATCAAGTGTAGTATCTATTCTTATCAGTTTAATATCCCCTATGGGAACATGATATTGAATTGATTTTTGGACAGGGAGCTGGATCAGGGGCATGCCCCGTCCACTCCATGCACCGACCTGGTATTGCAATATTTCCAGGAACAGTGCAACTTCGCCTCTCGGCCTTTTGGCCTAAGATCAAACACATTGGCGCAAAGTGATCTTTGGCGTTAGATTTGATCTGGAACGAAATTGGATTTTAAAAAATGTTTTTTAAAATAAAAAAATTAAAATTAAAAATAAAAAAAAATAAAAAAATAAAAATAAAAAAAAATTAGGGATGGGCAATAAATGCTGGCCTTGCCAGCGACGCCCACAGCCCGTCAGTGTATTAAAAAAAAGAAAAATTCAGTTAGGCCTGGGATGGTCTATATATTGGTTTCAGAGGAAATTCGAATGCTGAAATCCATTCAACAGATCTTGACCAATGTTACTTAAGTGTTAAAGGTTTTTGGGAAGTAGATTTTAAGAAAGTGTGGGAATACCACATTGAGCTCACCCACTTGTAACAAATGTTTAATTCTGTGTGGGTTTGATTGTAATAATGATGTAATCATTATCTGTTGCTCAACTCGTGATGGTATAAAATACTTCAATTGGTTATGGCTCTTGTGTGAATGAACGAGATATCATTACAAGTAAACAGTAAACATTTTACAGATGGTAAAGGCAAAACTTTACCTTAGCCCTTGTCTAAATTCATGCACACAGCTGAGATTCTGCAATACAACACTTAGCAATCTCAGTTCACACATTAACAGGAGGACCAGACCGTCTGATCAGTCCAGTTCTTTAAACTCGGCTGCCCGTGTCCTAACTCGCACCAAGTCCCACTCAACCATCACCCCTGTGCTCGCTGGCCTATATTGGCTCCCGGTTAAGCAACGCCGCAGTTTCAAAATTATCATCCTTGTTTTCAAATCCCTCCATGGCCTCTCCCCTCTCTATCTCTATAATCTCAAGCCCCACAACCCCCTCGAGATATCTGTGCTCCTCTAATTCTGCCCTCTTGAGCATCCCTGATTTTAATCGCTCCTCTATTGGTGGCCATGACTTCTGTTGCCTAGGCCCGAAGCTCCAGTTAAACCTCTCTGCCTCTCTTTCCTGCTTTAAGACGTTCCTTAAAATCTACCTCCTTCCTGCCCTAATTTCTCCTGGTTCAGTGTCAAACCTTTTGTCTCATAATACACCTGTGAAGTGCCTTCGGACACTACACTACATTAAAGGCACTATATAAATATAAGTTGTTTTTGTTGTTGCACAGTTAAAGCATTGCTCAAATTCTATTTCAGCTCATAAAAAATAAAATTGTTTGAATTTTGATGTTTAACTTTTGCACTAAAGTATATCGTTCGTTACTGTGAGGAAGAATATTTCACACTTTCTGAAATTGTGTCACAATTTTCCAATAAATTGGAGTAACATAATCATCAGAAACAGGAACTCAAACAATTATTATCTATATCTGTCAAGAGAGAGTGAGAAGTGGTTAAAACCACTATTGTGGTGCTTGAGATCACTTCAAATTACCACGTTTTTACTAAAGATTATAAAGCATTCACATTTATCTGACTTACGTAATTGCAATCTATTGTTATTAAATACTAAAAAAAATGAAATTATCCTGTAATTTCAATGAAAGAAAATTGAAATCTTAATGCTAAAAAGAGTTGAATTTGCAGATAATTCGAATCTGTAATTCTCTCCCCCAAAATGCTGTGGATGTTGGGTCAATTGAATTCTTCAAGACTGAGATCTGCAGATTTCTATTAGGTAAGGGTATCAAACGATATGGATCAAAGGCAGGTAAATGGAGTTGTGATACAGATCGGCCATGATCTAATTGAATGGCGGAAGAGGTTCGAGGAGCTGAATTTTCCTAAACCACTCTTATCGAAAGGACCTTTAAAACTGCAAGTCATTGTTGTTGTAATGGTTCCAATTGTTCTTCAGTACAATCATACGTGCAATGAGCAATTGGGAAATATGACAGTGAAAACAAACTGAGATGACCTGACTTTTGTTCCAATAATCTAAGAACAACTAACGTAGACCAAAGGCATTTCACCGGAATGTAATCAAACAGCAATTGACACCAACCCAAAGGAGCAGCAATAAAGATAGGTGGCTAAATCCTTAGTCAAAGAAGAGCATCTTAAAAGACTGAGGTTTAGGGAGGGAATTCTGGAGTTTAGGGCCCAGATGGCTGAAGGCATGGCCGACAATGGTGGGGCAAAGGAAGTGGGGACTGCACAAGAAGCGAGAGTTGGAGGAAAACAGGGTTCTTGGAGGGTTGTAGGGCTGGAGGAGTTTACAGAGATAGGGAGGAGGAAAAAACTCTTAACTTTGAGTTTATTTCACAGACTTATTTGATTGTAAGGAAGGTGCTCAAAAATGGCATACAATATACTATAGTCTGCTTTAACTGCATAATTAATTTTCAGTTTGAAATAAGCACCAATGTCTCCTTGTGTGCATTAAATTAATATCACATCAGATCCAAATGATACAGAGATGACTGTCTGTTTCTTTCCCTATTTAACCCCAATCCCTCTCCTTACCTTTCTTATAATCCCATGAACATTATTTCCCTGATCGTTACTTCCTGATTTACCTTGTCTTCTCTTACTCTTCAAACTCAGTGACATCCTGCCCTCTAGGTTTAAATCCTTCACTTCAGTTTCTCAATGATAAACGACATTCTTAGATCAAAATTGTTTCTAAATAGGCAACCCTCCAGACAGTTCTTAAACGTTAATGACTGATGTGGAAGGACCAACTGACAGTCAATGAGAATTAACATCAGCACATTCAACAAACAAGAACAGAAAAGCCTTATTTAATCCTTTTGAAAAATTGATCAACTTAATGTAATCCAAAGGAAGTTTACACGAGTCGTCCATTTCTGTGGTTTATTTGCCTCTTCCAGATGACATGGCTGCGGGAGGGTAAGACATATCTCGTCATGATGGTAACATAAGAACATAAGAATTAGGAGTAAACCATACGGCCCCTCGAGCCTGCTCCGCCATTCAATAAGATCTTCGACCTCAACTTCACTTTCCTGCTCTATCCCATATCCCTTGATTCTTCTGGAGTCCACAAATCTCAGCCTTGAATATACTCAACGATTGAGCATCCACAGCACTTTGGGGAAAACGATTCCAAAGATTCACAACCCTCTGAGTGAAAAAATTTCTCATCACAGTCTTAAGATGGCCGGCCACTTATCCTGAGACTATACCCCCAAGTTCCAAATTCTCCAATCTCTCAGCATCTACCCTGTCAATCCCCCTCAGAATCTTACACATTTCTATGAGATCACCTCTCATTCTTCTAAACTCCAGAGCGTATAGGCCCATTCTACTCCATTTCTCCTCATCGGACAACCCTTTCATCCCAGGGATCAATCTAGTGAACCTTTGTCACTCCGCCACTAAGGCAAGTGTATCCTTCCTTAAATAAGGAGACCAAAACTGTGTACAGTACTCCAGGTGTGGTCTCACCAGAGCCAATCCTTTATCCATTACCCCCAACCCCATGTGCCCTTATGTTCCAGCCATCATGAGTGTAGGGCAGGGCTTGATGGACCAGATGGGTCTTTTCCTGCCTGTCATTTTCATATGTTCGTACAACGTCACATGCAGCTTTGCATAGGCTGACTGTAATATATAGTCTGGGAGGAGGATCTATCTTAATGATTTGAATAACTGTACAACTTTACATCAATTTTAATATTCTCAAACAAGACTAGGCTCATTTGCATACTAGGAGACTTGCCAAGAGGGTTGCTATAAAGGAGCTTAACCGTGAAGTTAAAGGTCATGCACTTGCAAGCTGCTATGTTCTTTTTTGTTTACTGCCTATCTCATTTACCAGTTGCAAAATCAAGTGCAAACGTGTTGTAGATTAGGTGATGCGTCTGTAAACTGAACCATCTGCCTGTGAGTCATCAGGTGCTTTGATTTGATTACATTTCCGCCTTCTTGATGAGACATTGCAAACTTTTTGTGTGTAACCAGCAGCCATTTGTTGATTTAGTGGGACTGTCAAAATGGCAAGTGACAGTAATGGAAATTTAGTACAACTGAAAAGTGTAGAGAAAAGGTCATCTACTGATGCTGCCGATTGTTTACTGGTTGAATTATTAGCAAGACAAAAATCGATGCCCGTTCAGCTTGAAAACATTGCTTTTATCGTTGATGAAATCTTGTCACTGCTGGTGAACGTTGAGTAGGTGCTTGACATTAATAGTCTCCAGTAAAAGTCAAGGCCATCACACAATGGCATTATTGAAAGTCTGATAAAAAATTATATCTGATTTAATGTAGTGCACATCCAGTCAATTTCATATTTTATATTCAAAGAACACTTTAGCTGGAGGAGTGAGTGTATGCTTGTACACTGTCCCTTCACTTTCCGACCCTAGATTGAATTCAGCCCAAACTGGTTGGGTGGCAGTTTTCCATCTCTGCTGTGACTCCTGCATGGAATGGATGGTCTGGACCCAGGTCCAATTGGGCCCAAGCCCATAAAACAAATTAGGCCACAATCTTCCACAAGATGCTGATCTCAGAACAACCATAATTATAGCTGCATGAAAGGTTGATCATTTCAGTGCTACAAAGTCAGACTCTTTAAGGTTGGGGGGGGGGGGGGGGGTGGTGGTGCGGTTAAAGTACATTGCAGGTGAACAGTCGAGGGAGCGTTCCTATTCACCCAATTGTGCTTGATCTTAAATGTCAACACTTCTTTTTAGGCAATAACTTAAAAGGAGCAATTTTGACTGCTACAAGTTGTGGTATTGCTATTTAAAAAAATACTTGATTTATGTAGCTTCTTTTAGAAACATCTCATAAAACACTACACGTACAATAAATTCATAGAATCAAAGAGTGTTACAGCACCGAAATGGGTCATTCGGCTCAGTTCCGTGCCCGTGTTTCCCGTTACATAAAGTAGCTAATCTAATCCTGCTCTTCTGCTCATTCCCATAATCTTTAATATTCCTTTTTCAAGAAACTATTTTGTGACTACTTCAAAAAATGTGACAGAAAATTCCACACCTTCTGTCTAAAGATTTTTTTCCAAACCTTCCCTTTAATTCTTTGTGATTATCTTAAATTTATGCCCTCTCGATTGAAAAACATTCATCATTAATCTTATAACCCTTCATAATCTTGAAGACCTGTCAGGTTACCCCTTAACATGCTTAGTTTTAGTGCAAAAGGCCCCAACTTGTCACTAGAATCACCATTGAATACACAGTAGGCATGTTGAAGGTATGCTTTAGCTGCTAGGATTGATCTCTGGGCATGCGAAGTGTTAGGAATCATGGTGGCGTGCTGTACGCTGTACACATTTTCTTTCATGAAAGCACAAGGAAATAGTCATCTTCAAAAATGGCATCAGCAGCAACCTGAAGAAGTAGGTGACAGCCTATTGCCAGCTGCAAGAGCTATTAATGATAATCTGATACAATAGACCTCTTCATTACCACATCTACTTTATTGACAATAGTGCCCGCACCTTTGACCTTCCCATCACAAATATGACAATGTGCAGACATTTCTCATACCCTCATTAACGCCACTTCCAAATTTTACCAAAAAATGAGCGATGAGTTCTTCCTTAGTTTTATTCAAAATCCAGTGTGCACACATTTAGTGCTTCTCAGCACTGTGCTTCCCCTCAGTGAACTATGAGAGAGTTCTGGGTGTTACCCAAGTAGTAGAACAGTGTGTGTCTGGACCCCCCTTGTCTCATGGCAGCTAAATTCTGAGACTGAGTTGCTGCTGGTCCTTGTACTGCATGTGCAACCTGACCCTGCCTCTTTTCTGCCAAACATGCAGGCACTGGAGGGAACTGGCAGGAGAGCATGCATGAGCTATCATCCTTAGAGATGGTGCCGTCCTGATATATCACTAACAGTGGCTCTGCCTGGCCACTGATTGAATATGAAAAGCAGATTTAATGGCCTCAATGAGATCATTGAAGGGCTCTGATAAGTTTCAAAACCCTGGAGTTGCCATTATCATTCACATTGAACTGCAATGTTGTTAAATGGTCCTCTATTATGTTGAGTATGCTGCTGGCCAACTCCACCTGAGCTGCCACCTGCACTATGCTGACTGGTACATTGTCCAATGCCTGCTGCTTTGTGAGCGTTTTTTTTTAAATGCACGGGCCCCAAACTGCAGAGTCACCTCGACCTTTTTTTACCACCACCCGGTATGCCAACTCCCATGTCTCCCCCAACTTCCACACACACTTTTCTCAGCTGTAAGGCAGTTGCACAGGAGGAATGGAATGATTAAGGATGCATGCTGCAGAAAGCCAGCATTGCTGAGGCACCAGTTAAACTGGTGATCAGCAGAATTCGCATAACACTTTGTTGAATGCGACAGCAAGATTTTGTGATATGGGGAAGCTGATTATGTGATCAAGGCTACACATCACTGGTATTGCTGCCCATAGGAGCGGACCGTCCCCATAAAGCAGTTAAATGGCATTTAAGCGTATTGCTCATAATGCACTGGGCACATCTTGTGACTAGTATTTCAGGCACCAACCAGTCGAGCACTGCTACTGCTTGAAAGTCCAAGCAGTGGACACCTTTTGTTCACAAGCAACTACACTTCGAAAATAATTAATTGACTGAGCGCCTTGCAACATCCGAAAGATATTAAAAGCGCTATATAATTCCAAGTTCTTTCTTTCTGAATAAAGGATAGAATTGGAGAAACATAATATCCTGACCTGCTCTGCTGGCATATGCTCTCCTAATTCATCTCCAATAAAAGTGCCATTTAATTGTTTGAGCTGACCTCATTATAGGGGAGGTCACTATCCCAGTGATGTGTAGCATAACTGGCCCCCATAATCACAAAATCCTGCTCTCACATTGAACAGTGTTATGCAAACTCTGCTCTGATAACCAGTTTAACTGGGGCCATTTCCAATAGCATTCATGGCCACTCTATTCCCAAGTGTGCATGGTTCTCTCATTAGGCAAGTGGTTCCCCACCGATTTCTCTCAACTGGTTTAGGTTGTCTTAAAATGAATGCAAGTGAGCTACCTTCATTAAAAATACGGTGCAGTAAAACCAGTGTCTGCCTATAACCTGCAAGAGGAAGATGACTGCTGCCAACAGCAAACATTGGAGGGTGAATTTTCCACTTTTGTGCAGTGCAATGGTTAGAAAATGATTCATTTATGGAATTTGATATTGCAATTTAGTATGCAGGGAAGGACCATGTTAAAACATTAAAAATCATGCAATGTATTAAGTGATGCAGTTAAAATGGGGGAAGCAGGCACCTTCATTGTACATTTAATAAATGTAATCAGTTTTGTTTTGCAATGAATCTCCTTGGTTGAATAAAACGGTAGTTTCTACTGAGCAGAACAAACTGCAAATAGGATTCAAATGACTGCCCATGAAATGTTACGTCAAATTCTCCATTCCACTTTTGCTAATTGTGCAATATTTTAATTTTTTTTTAAAAAAATGTTTTATTTTTAAGAAGGGTTCACGAATGTTCAGCCTTCCTTTCATAAGATTAACAGCAGAGTAATCTTTGAGCCCAACAAGCGTCCAATTGCTCATTTCTCAGCCGCTAGCATCATGTACTAGTGGAACCATTTGTTCAATTTACAACAAATGCCTAACTCTCAACAAAAATTTTTAGACTTCAAATTTCTGGGTAGGAATCCCATTAAAATTCAGGTAACACAGCAAGCCACAAGCATTCAGGTTCTGGTTGTTTATTTGTTCCTTTTTGGATTTTTTTTTGGGGGGGGGGTGGGTAGGGAAGAGGGCAAGAACCAGTAATACAGAAACTTAGTATCTAAATTGGTAAATGCAAATAAATTTCCAGAAATAATTCTACATGCTATATTCTGAACCTATGGGAATCATGCTGGCTTGAGAAATTACAAATTTAATAAAAAGGTACAATAAAAATAAAGATGAAAATTCAACATTCATCTTACTGTAGTCTATAGTTTTAACTTTTACAGTAATGTTTGTAACTCAGTTATTTCCATGCAGAGAATTCTAGTCTTATCAGTTTTAACAAATTAAATACAGAATTTAAGACTTCTTGGAGCATTTCCAAAAATCAGTTTTGAAATGGATTCTGAATCGTTAAAAGTTGCATTTAATGGGAAGTCAAGCACCACTAAAATGTACCAATTCCTATATATGTAGTGAATGCTCTTTTCAAAACAAGCCAATTCTAAAAAGGCAGGGAAAGCATCAGGACAAGGAGATTTTCATTTTTACACAATTAACCATAGTGCTAAACACAAAGTTAGCTTCAAAATGCCTCAAATTCATTTTAAAGTCACAATGAAACTATAAAATTAAAATAAATACAGAAAAAAATCTTACATCTGCTAAAATAAATAATGTATCTGAACACTTTACTATGGAAAATGCATACCAGAATGTCACAAGTACAGACAGCTTTTCAAACGGGAAATAACTGCGAGTACAGCGATGCTGGCTAAGTTCACGTGCATGCTGTGAAGCACTGTAGGTGGCTCAAGGTCAGCCACTCATTGCCGTTACCTTGAGGTAGATAACACATGCGTACCATGTTCTGCATTCATTTGCTGGTTTTGCTGGCATCACATGTTTTAAGAAACATTTAAGCGATCAGAAAATGTCTAATATACTGCTGGGGAAAACAAATGCACTTTACTGCTTGGACTTAAACACTTTAAATTTGTTTTCAAATGAAATTTTTGGAGGAAAAAAAAATCTCATGCACGTATATTTCAACTGTGTATTTGCCAAAATGGAAACCATCCATTGTAAAACAAGTAGACTGTGCTTGGTGGGGTTTTTTTTGTTTCACCAATAAAATGTGTCCACTTGGCTTAGTGCATTTTTTCACCACTGTTTTATAGTCACAATTTTCTGCATGTCATTGTTTTTTTTTGCAATGTACATTATTTTAAACTGTGTGCAAATGACGTGCAAGTTTACAAAAAATTTAAATGCAATGTCAAAATAATTTGACTCGTAAAAATGGTAAACCGTTCAAACTAAAAGCACATATTTGAAATTACAAAAATAAAACAATTCCAGACTTAAGAAAACAAGACAAATGCACATAGTAAAGTATACAAAACAAATGTCTGCTGAGTGTTCTATTCAGTTCAAATGTTTCAAGATGCTACTATAGGTCTTAGGAGGAATCGGAGGAGAGAGTTTTGCAGCCGCAGGTGCTAAAGTGGTCTGAATCGCTCTAGATTTCAACGGTGAGCTGACAGGATTGTCAAACTGGGAGATACCGATGGACTCCAACTGCCTGCTGAAGGGGATCTCTCCATTTCTGCTCATCTCTTTCACACTCTCTTCGCTAATTCTGTCCCCCAGCTTACGGTCACTTGCCGGCTCAGATTCAGCTATTTCTACATCCTCTTTTTTATTGAATAACTTGTCTAAGTAACTAGTGAATGTACTTTTCTCCAGCTGTTCATCCTTCCTGCTGTCCCAACAAACATCTTCATCTAGGTGAATTAGAAAGCTTTCATCCCCACCGCCACTTCCATCAATTGCAAACTGGCACTCCCATGGACTCTGGCACTCCAGTTGAGCCAAATTGGCCATCCCCTTCTCCTCCTTCTCCTGACTGACGGACTTGCAATTTGACATTGAGCTTTTTAGGTCCAACTGGGACACTGAACTGTTCAAGTCATTCAGCTTGTCTACATCAGGAGACTCTGGCTGCAAACTAAGCTTGATGGTGCTTGCCATGAAAGAATCAAAGTCAAACCCCCGAATCTTCTCTTTGTCCTTCTCAACAATCTGTTGGGATGCCTCCACCAGAGCTAACTGGGCTTTCACCAGTCCGTTCTTTTCACACTTTGATTTGCCTTTTTTATCTGGCTTCTCTCTGCTCTGCTCTTTCCAGTTAGATAGGTCTATAATAAGTTTGGGCTCATAGTAATGGTTCACTTCACTCTCCCTCCACACCAAGTTATCCAAGTAGGATGGTGACCCCACTTTATAGTTACAGGTGTGGCCACATTCCAGATCACAGTATTTGTTTTCATGGTGATCTGGATGTGGCCAAGAATGTTCGGTGGAAAAGTTCAAGTCAAAGGCAGGATCCTCCAAATACTTTTCACGGTCTCCATCTAAATACTTGCGAGGGTCCACTTGCACCTCCTCTTCTTCAGTCATGTCAGACATTGCTCGTGGATCACGCTGAACATCGTCTGCCTCAAAGTTACTGTGCAAAGGCCAGTCATGGTCTGACAATTCACTTTCATGGTATCTGAAACAAACAATTTCAGCATTCTAAAGGAAGAGTGCAAATCTAGTGTGTATTGAACTCATTACGCATAGCAACAATACTTACTGATGGCAAAGTGATTAAAAAAAACACTATCGACAGAAACTCGTCGGTCTATCTTGTACAGTAACCTAGGATCTGGGTAATGCTACAACCATCATATGGTTTTGTTGTCTCATTTGTGATAATACCTTCCACTTTGTGATAAACAGTCACCTATTCAGTCACCTATTTTTACCCCTCACTAGTTTTCTTCATCGAAGCTAATGTCTTCTACCAAAAATCTTCCTTGGAAGGTCCCACCATTATGCCTTAATGATGAATGCAAGTTGCTTTCCAGGTCATTAAAGTGACTTACCAGAAAGAAAGAAAACTTCAGTTAATTGATACCAAACTTCATTTAAAAGATGCAAGATTCCCTGCTATAAAGGCATAAAAGGAGGGGAACTTTACAGCCATAAAAACAGGGGCAATTCCTTTGTAATGTTGCAGAACACTATCTACAGAAACACCATCTGTGCCAATGCAAACTGTAAACTGAACAATTCTCAACAAGCAAATGATAAAGCTTCGGTTAAGTTAACTCCCTTCTGGTCTAATTATTGAATTAGATTTCTTAAAAACAAAATCTCACAGCAGCAGTATTTTTTTTACCAAACACAAGATGAACAGTGTATTAGAGGTGATGCAGCAAACTTATTACCTGTCCCAGTTGTAAATATGACTGTGACTCTCATCCATCAGCAAAATGTCATCAACTTCATCCTCAATGTGGAAGGGGTGCGTAGAAGTGGGTTCATCCAATGGGAAGGAATAAATACTCATGTATGGATGCGCCAAGGCTTCCGCCGCTGTCAGTCGGTCCATCGGATTGAAGGTCAAAATTTGTTCCAAAAAATCTAATGCTAGTTTTAAAAGAAAAGGGCATTTTTATAGGAGCCTCAACTTTTGCTTTCACCTACTCTCCAATTCCGCAAGTACCTTTTGTCTCATTATTCCCCTGTCTGCCCGTCAATAGATAATTGCACCAATAATTCCCAACGCCGGGGAAGTAGAAAGGCAATCTGCCCCTAAACTCCACCAATCCCACCGGATGTTACACTGCAAGAGCCTGGATTTACCCTTCAGATTTCCCCTCACTTCAGTTGCTCCTGCCCAGTAGTTCAGCCAAAATTGGGAAACTAGCTGGGGAACTATAGCACTGTCACCTTTCTAAATCCTTTAAGAAAATGCAATTTTGGAGTTAAGAGTTGGTTATAATTTTTTTTAATTCACAGATTAGACTAAATTAGAATATAAGTATCTGAAATAAATTTGAATTAATTCAATGAGAATACAAATTCAGGACAAGAAGTTACGTGTAGCAAGTACCTTCAGAACAGATGCCGGGGAGTAACTGCGGTAACGGGTTGTGCGGTTCAGTCATGTCATTTTGTATATAAACTGGGATGACACCCAATAGCTCCTGATGGTCCTCTTCATGGATTACAGGGATCGAATTAAGAATCAACTGCATTTGCTCCAGCTCATGAGCACCTAAACAAAGTTTAAAAAAAAAACTTTGACCATCTGAAGGGATAAAGTATTAACAAGCAAAGCAGAACAGTATAGCAATCACCAAGGCAAACAAAATTGTGCATTGATCAGAGTCAAGTGAGCTTTGAATCATTCCATTAACTGCTACAACATGAAATGTCTGGGCTCTACAAACGAAGTGCTGCATTGAATTCATGCTTAAAGGGATAAAATAAGCATTTAGGATAAATTCCACTGAAACACTGATATTTATATCCTTTTCTGTTTCATGAACAAAATAATTGCCTAGTTCAAAACATATAGCAGTTTAGTACAGGCTAAATTACTGTACAATAACGCACTCGCACTTACTCCTCATTATACTCTAGCAACACTGACCCGCAAAAAGTGTTTTCCCAGTAAGCATTTCTGCAAAGATGCAGCCGGCAGCCCACATGTCAATGGCTTTGGTGTAGTTATTGGGAGAGAGGAGGAGGCGTGGAGATCTGTACCACTTAGTAACCAATCCTTCAGACAGATGGCCCTAGAAAAATAAGAGTTACATTTTTTTCCCTCCAAAAAGTCGATGCATGCTAAGTCTGTCACTTGCACTCAAAAATAGAATAAAATAATCCATGCACGCGCCATTTAAACACAATCAGTTGGTTTACAGCTCTATTATTCTCTCCTGTAAAATACATTAGATAAGACATTCCATGCAGCAATCTGGAAATTTAAACTTCTGAAGTTTTGGAAACTGCTTACACTTACAACAGAATATTGGATCTGAACAGAAACTATTGTCACTGATTTACTTGTCAACAAACTTTCATTTGTGGGTAACATGCTTACGTTATTGGTCTATCACACAAATTTTAAAAAGTGTCAATTGCCAGCAAGCATCCCATTTCTACCCCACATCGTTGAATAAAAATCTCAGCGGTGTCAGTCTCTGTGTTCTGGAAACACTAACATGAATAAGCGGTGCCTTCCAATCCTAGAAATTGTATATGTAAATGTTCCATCATAACTTGTGCTATAAAAGTTAATTTTTCTGCTAGTTTTCTAGGTGGATCCACTTACTAAGTGTGTGCGAATACTTGCTATATTCATGGTCAGGGAAACAAAATGCAAGTGACCAGAAAGGTTAATTCCCATTCCAATGCCACTGCTAAATGTTTATTTATAATTCAGCTAAAAAAAAAACACAACTTAGAAGTAGGCCAGTAAAAGTAGAATAAAAAAAACATTATGGCTCTAACCTAGTGTTCACTAAGATTTTACACATAGTCTTTTCCTATTACAAGGAAAATTGCAGTTACTTCTTCAACAGAAATGTTTTAAATCAGCTTACAGAGGACATTTGAAGAATATAGTCATGCGGGTTGCAATTTTAAATAAGGCCATTATGCAATTTTTCAATGCAAGCCATCAAAATTAAACATGCTTTGCCATGCAACATGAGCATTATGACAACTGATCTAGGTTATCTACTACTCAAATCAAATCCACATTGTGACACATTTTTCACTCTGTTTTCTTCAAATTTACCCCATTCTCCTGCCTGGTTGAAGACCGAAAGGATCCAGCAATATTTGGTCATTCAACAGTGCACATAATATCTGGGAGGTTGCAATAGCTTCCATTCAAAAGATTGAGCTACTGAAAAGGGTAATACTAATCCTCCTGTTTTGCTAAGTTTTAAGGCAAGTGTAAACACCGACTTTTGGTCCACCCTTCGAACAGGGTATATTTTTCTCCATTCACCCATTTTCCTCTTGCTAAAGATGGCAAACTAAAGAAAATATACCCAAGATATTAGGAACAAAAACCCAACCTAACTTCCCTATTAGAGGTTACAAGGGAGAATAAAAGACTGTTGAAGGAAGATTGGAGAGCTATGGCCCTGCCTCTAATTCAATGATGTGATTGCATGAAATTTGTTTGGCCTATTTTTGAAAAATTCAGCACAAAAAACAAAATCTGGAACTATCAAGACAGAAGCAAGAAGGTGGATTGGCAGGAGCTCAATACTGTATTCCAATCACTCACATCATCCATCAAAATCACTATAATTATCTACCAGTAACTGTAAATACAAGGATGTACTACGTCCTCGGACTTGAACATACTCCCCTGTATTTCTCTCCCTCCCAAAACTGCCTAGACTTCTGCAAGGAGGGCAAGTGGGTGGTCTAATTCCTGACCTCTACCACGCTCTGGTAATCAAGCACTAGGTGATGAAAAGTAGTGCACAGAGGTAGTACAAGGAGATTCTAAAATTTCCATTTGGTACAGCGTAGACCAGGAACTGACCACAATGGACAATCAAGACACTCGGGCTTTAGTACTGAGCGTGCCTGCCCCAATGCTCCTCTGGCTGGTAGGCAGCTATAAGCTATGCTTCCAGACTACATTTACCACAAAGACTTGGTGTTCTGGTCTTTGCTCAGTGGGTACAAGTACTGTTATCGCTCCAAGCCATACAGAGAAAAGGTATAAATAAACATTTTTTTTTTTTTAAACTGCATATGCTGGAATTCAAACAAAAACAGAAATTTCTGGAAACACTCAGCACGTCAGATCAGCAATTCTTGCTTCAAGTGAATGTCAAGTGAGCAAGGGCAGGGCTTGGCTGTGAATAGCAGAATTAGCACTCACCATCCAGGTTCACACATGAAGAATGGCCATTTCAGAGCTACTGGAGGGCCACTGCGTGTGGAACCATATCCTGGCACAAACTGCTGCCTTCAGGAGAGGAAGGGAGAGGTCTGGAGGAAACATAAAGGGACCCTTGTACGTGGAATGTTTAGCCACACGGAAAATCTGTGCATTACCAACAACTAATGAAAACTTTACATTCAGGTGCACATTTAAATAGTCACAGCATGGAATTAGAAAACCTAATTAGACAGCATCAAGCATGTAGCAATACGCCATGAAATGCCTAACATTATTTGAAGTTACAGGTTTGAAACTGGCTGCATTTATCTAGCTTATTTTTGGTGCCCAAATGTTAATGGTGCTTTCCGGGGCAAAAGGTGTCACTCCCAATTTTCATCTCAGTAAGTCAAAGCACCCAGTGAAAATATTTGGTTAAAACCAGTGGCTCAATGAGTTTATCCAGGAAGTTTGACTTCCAGTCTGTGCTGTGAGCTGCCCTTAGCAGGGACAGCAATCAAGAGTGCTACAATTGCACAGTAAAGCATCAGTATTAGACAGAAGGTAAATGAAAATGCTAGGGTTCCCACTCCAGGCTGCTATCCAGCAACCCCTGCTGTGCCCACTAGGTGAGGACCAAAATCAGGCTCAGCGGTGATCTCGTCACTTGCTAATAAGGCTCACACAAGTAATGGTCACTTAGGGGAATCGGCATTAGGCAATCAGTGACGGTGAGACTGTACCCCAGTGTAGCAAATTGGTGAAAGAAAAAGTTGTGATTATGGATAGGTAGGCTGCACCATCACAGAATGCCCATTTTATACCAAATTAGTGATTAAAAATATTTCAGTGAAACACTTGGTTACATAAGTGCTTAAACAAGTATTAAACAAGCCACCAAGTAGAGCAGCTGCCAGGTTAATACCAGAGCCCAAAACTGCATCATTCAGCATCCAGAGTTTCAAAATGTAACAAAACTTTGCACCCAAAATTACTATTCACACAAGTAAAAAATCTGCAACCAATTTTAGCAATATAAAACTTTCCACTACAATAAATAAGTTACTTCATTAGAAGACTAAATGTTTCAGTAGTGAGAGTTGAAACACTAGAATTAACTTCCGTATAGAAGTTGAATGTTAAACTGAAGATTATATGGACCTACAATGTAGAGGCCTGCTTGTTACCCTAAGTTAACTCTGCCTCATTCCACAGCACATAACGAATACGGAGGGAATATTACATGAAACCCAGTGAAGTAATCTGCCAAAGCTTCTAATCCACAAAACAGGAAAACGAGTTATATTGGCCTCTAAAATAGATTAGATTAAATGGAAAAAGTCTACATTTTCTCTATCTTCTTTCTGCTCCAAAATAGCTCCATTAATTCAGACCAAATTAAGCAAATATAAACACAGCCAATCTGAATACATGGGCCAGTTTGCAAAGAACTGGATTAGTAGACTGCTATTAAAGAGAAATTTTAAATTAAAAACCTGACACTATTTGTTACTCAAAATCACCTGATGAAAAGCATTTGGAACATAGCAATTTCTACTATTCATTCCTTCCCTAATATTGATGCTGTTTCATCAGGAACGGCAAATTTAAAAGTTTTAAAGACCTGTCAGTGTGTGCTTAGTGCAAGGTTACACTGCCATTATAATGTAGAAATCTCCCAGTTTTCTATTCAAAAATGGTGGTGGCCTTGAAATCATACCGTCAACTTGATTTCATGAAACCATAAATCCCAAATGAATCCAGCAAGACTTCAACAGCTCCTTATGCAAAGCCAAGTTAGAAATAAACCAACAGAGACAGATTCTGGGCTCCAGACTCCCCTGGAATAGGCTTGTATTTGTATAGATCAAAATTAATCCCAAATTTGACATTTAGTCACCAGCTGAAGATGCAATAACTCTCAAATAATCACCATCACATGAACACCACTTCTAATAAAAGCTGCGAATAGTTTTTTTTAATATTTAAAAAGAAACAGATATATGCAACTGTAAATCAGTGGTCTAATGGGTGAAGGGAATGCTGGTTTTGGCTTGTGATTATAGTGTTGCTTCAGTGTTTACATTCTATGTTTAATGCTTTCCCTAGTTCCAAGCATTTGTCAGTGTTTAAGGGGTCAAGCAGGTATGCATGAATATAGTGTTTTAAATAAAGTAGTAGTGGGTCAGTAAATTAAGGTTTTAGTTAGGTCTTGATTGACTAGGTCTCACAACAATGTCATAATCTTGAGTTTAGTAGCATTAAAAAAATCTGAATCAACAAATGTTAGAAATACACAGGCCATATGACTTGTGTGTAAATGTTGTTCTGATAAAGGGTACACATCCAAACCACCATAACCTATTTATTCTCTGCAGCTGCAGGCTGACCGACAGTGTATCGCCAGCATTTTATGTTACTATTCTATATTTTGAGATTGAACAATTTGAAAAGAAAATAAGTATGATGAGTCCTTTATCCAAATTGGTGACAATTTGAAAAAGTTTTAAAATTCAAGAGGGCACTGATGCTCAAGTATTCACTTTTTAGACGCCTGACCAGATGCACTCCCTCTGGGTTGAGGAATCATTTGCTAAGTGGAAAGTTGTGAGACCTTTTACTTTTTTTACATGGATGTTTCCATTCTCATTTCCGTACAGGAGCAGTGTCAGACAAAGGGAAAACATGCAAGTTTAATTGAAATGTGGAGAGGTATTTAAAATGAGTGAACTGAGACAAATATTAGTCTTTCCCACCCTAGTGCTCATCGGGCAAAGGGATTACTATATAACAGTTTAAAAAGGTCACAGCGCATCACAAATGCCATCAAAACTTGAAAATCCCCTAGTTTGTTTAAAGAGGCAAAACTGAAACCAAACTAGATTATTTGTTAAAACTAAAATGCACAAGAATGAAAGTTGATTTTCAAATGTAGAAATAGGAAGATAGTAGAAGCAAGTTTTTTTTAATTAAAGAAAGTCAATATATAAAATGGCAGACCTAGAAGAATGGTGTCAGAAGCTATGCCAGAAAGTCGGAATTTACATTTCTGGGAAACCGAACTTCAAAATAACATTTTAGGCAAAAACTATTGAAAAGTTGGCAGGGAACCAATTTAGAAACCGGCATTTGCTACAGTTAAAAATAAACACTTGAAGTGGGTTTTGTCTGTGTGCAATCATTTTAACTCCACAGTGTGGTAGGCAAAAGCGACAATGATTTAAACCCCGGTCGCCCACAGAGGAAGACACTGGATTTTAAAAAGAAATCTTTGAAGCTTTCAGTGCATGCAACTCAAAACCAGTTACAAACTAGGCTGCACAGCATAATCTAAAATTAAACCCCAAATGATTAAGTACTAAGGCCACGATCCACATCACTGAAGCTTTATGCTCTGGTGAAGCCAAGCATGCAATGTGTATGGAATCAGCCTTTGCAGCACCATTTCAATTATCAGCATTTACCAAAATAACACCAAGCATTTTCCTTTCCTCAAATTTAAAAAGGCAAGTTACATCCCCACTACTCATTATGTAAATGTAATATTTTCTGCATCAACTGCACTACGGATTAATAGTGGTATATACATTTTACTGTGAGAACTGAGCATTTTGCAGGTAATGTTATTTCTAGGTGCACATTTCCCTCATTACAGACCATTTTAGAAGACTTTAGGGCTATTTGGTGCTCTGCCCGTTTAACATTCACTCAAGTTAAAACTTGGCTCCATAGATTGCTAACTGCCACTTACTGTACTGGGATCATTACATTCAGTACAGTCCTTCCACGTTCGCTCAAAATGAAGTTAGAGTGCGGAACACCAAGGCCCCGCTCCTTTAGTGCTAAATCAGGCACTGAACTAAAACAAAATATACAGACCTTCCTGCAGACATTACATAACTTTAATCCAGCATTTGGCTCAGCGCTGAGCTCCTGGCATAGGCTCAAATATGATTTTTGCACACCCTTCCCAGACTTTCTTAATACTGTAATGGCTCCATGTACATATGAACCCAGAAAACTGGTAGAACAGTTTGGGATAAAAATGCCCATCATTGAAGTTAGTATTGGGTTTAGTTTAAGAATTGACCAACTAACATATGTATGGATAGAAAAAAAAGCTGGTGTTCCTGAAGCATAATGGTGCCAAAGCACGGAAAGAGTCCGGTGTTTCACAAGGAAATTGAGCTATATTAAGCCGTTTCATAAAGATGAATGCACAAATTTCCATTATCCATTTCAATTAAAAAAGCCTGTTCCTTGTACATTCTCATAAGCATCATGCTCACATCACAACATGCAAATGTGCCTAGGCTACTCAGCCCAATCGCTTATTCCAAGAATATTCTATTCGTTGAGTCAGTAAACTCAACCCTACTCAAAAGCAAACTATGCAACCATTTAAGACTCGTAACAGTAAAGGAGGAGGAGACAGTAGCGATATTGGATAGGTTAAAAATAAGAGGTTGGCAGTCCTAAAAGTAGAATGGTCGCCCGGTCCAGTTAGGATGCATCCTAGATTAGAGGGAAGTAAGGGTGGAAATTGCAGAGGCTCTGGCCACAATCTAACAATCCTCCTTGTATATGGGGGTGGTGCCAGAGGACTGGAGGATTGCAAATGTTACACCCGTTTAGAAAAAGGGGCGAGGGATAAACCCAGCAACTGCAGGCCAGTCAGCCCAACATCGGTGGTGGGGAACTTTGACACACAATAATACAGGACAAAATTAATTACCATTTGGAAAAGGAGCTAATAAATGAAAGTCAGCATGGATTTCTTAAAGGCAAATTGTGTTTGACTAACTTAATTGGAGTTCTTTGATGAAGTAACGGAGAGGGTTGCTGAGGACTATGCTGTTAATGTTGTGCATACGGGCTTTCAAAAAGGCATTTGACAAAGTACCACATAATAGATTGCTGTTCCCCAGAGGTTGGTATTGGGACTACTGCTCTTTTTGATATATTAATGACCTGGACTTGGGTGAACAGGGCATAATTTCAAAGTGTGAGAATGACACGAAACCCAAATGTAGTAAACAATGGAGGAGGATCAGAACAGACTTCAGGAGGACACAGACTGGTGAAATGGGGCAGACACATGCCAGATGAAATTTTACATAGAAATGTGAAGTGATTCATTTTGGTAGGATGAATGAGGTGAGGCAATATGAACTAAATGGTACAATTTTAACCGGGGGTGGGGGTGTATAGAAAGAGAAGACACTTGCGGGTGTATGTACACAAATCTTTTGACTGTGGCAGAACAAGTTGAGATGGCTGTTTTTTTTAAAGAAAATATAGCATCTTGGCTTTATTAATGGAAGAAGAGAGTACAAAGGCAAGGAAGTTATGATCAACCTTTATAAAACAGTGGTTAGGCATCAGCTGAAGTAGTGCGTTCAATTCTGGGTACCACACCTTCGGAAGGATGTCAAGCGATTGGAAGAGGGTGCAGAAGAGATTTACTGGAATGGTACCAAGATGAGGGACTTCAGTCACGTGGATAGACTGGGGAAGCTGGGGCTTCCTTGGAGCAGAGAAGATTGAGAAGATTTGACAGCTGTTCAAAGTTCAACAGTTTTGATAGAGTAAATAAGGACTCAGTAACCAAAGGACACAGATTTAAGGTGAGTGGCAAAAGAATCAGGTGACATGAGGAAACAATGTTTTTTTTAAATTGTGATCTGGAATGCACTGTCTGAAAGGGTGGTGGAAGCAGATTAAATAGCAACATTCAAATGAGATTTGGATTAATACTTGAAGGGAAAAAACACAGGGCTATGGGGGAAAGAGCAGGAGAATGGGACCAATTGGATAGCTCTACCAAAGAGCTTACACAGGCACAATGGGCTGAAGTGCCTCCTTCTGTGCTATATCATTCTAGGATTCTCCTGAACTCTATCCACTATAGCTGAAAGAGACCATGCTGTCAAACTAAAGATTTTATTGCCATCCGGATGGCTTATATTTCTTATGCAGTATTCACTGTAGGTATATGCTGTTCCCTGATAAAAATGTAACGCATGATCAGAAGCATCCAGACATTTAATCTGCACACAAGGAACAGATGCTAACCTTATGACAGATGTCAACATTCTAGTGCCTTAATTTCCAAAGGGACTACAAAATGGGATACCAGCAAGGTCACACCACCTCAGTATTATTACACACTACCATCATATGCTGCCATAATAAAACTACTCCAGAATGTAATCCACGAGTTACATCCTGGAACAGTCAGCAGCAGAAAACCAAGATCTAGATATGCTCACTTCAAAGCAGGATTCTGTAATGCCGTGACCATAGAAACTCTGGACTGTGGAAGAACACCTTCTGAATTTGCTCAAATATTAACACTGATTGGCCCAAGCGACCTCCTAAAGTAGTGATCAATTAAACATTAGTTTAGATTTATTTAGGTGTGTAGACTGCAATTAACTTCTTACTTCATTCAGTCCCCAAAATTTCAATACCACAAGAACACATTTTAGAATTGGCAATTGGTGGCAGTGCATGCTATTTGGTTTTACATTTAGAAGTACCACTTCAATTACTGCTGCAAGTTTCCGTTAAATATTTTCAGGCACAAACCATAAGAATGGCTAGTTTGAAAAGCAGAAGTACAATCTTCTCAGCTGACCTAAACTTAGGGGATGGTGGAGCAGAGAAAGGAAGAGGCTCGTGCTCCTAGATAACCTGCTGACACACCAACTAGGCTCACACACTAGGGACATTTTTTTTTTTTAATTACAAAGCAAAATAAATTAGATGAAATCCAGCTTTTTCAGTGATTTGGGTTATTTATCTCTGCTTACAATATGAAACTTGCACAAGTGGCAGCAGAAAAAGGCACTCTTCTGAAATTAGTGAGGCAGATTTCTCTGCATCTGGTTGATAAATGGTGGAATTTACTACTGAGAATATTAAAAATGCAAACACTTCATTATCAGCAGTGCCATTTTGTCAAATAATAAAATGCATACCAGTCTATGCTAAACTACAGCATAGTATTTCAACATGGTGTTACATTACAGCTGTGATATGCACCAATATTTGAGGACAAGCTGCTGACTGAAATACGTCAAATGAACCAATACAACTCTCCATACCTCTCGGATGCAACTTTAGTCCTCACTTGTGGGCTACATTCTGCATTCAGAATGTACTTCTTAAAAACAACATTTCTGTTGCACTAATAAAGGTTGCAAGAATTGCAGTCAGTAAATATTGTTAAGACGGTTGCATAGTTAAGAAATTTAGTTTACACAATTGGCCCTTAAACGGCATGAAAATTCTTATTACAAAATGCTCGTATATATGCTCCTCAGACAAATTACCCGCTACTCAACCCTCCTTATACTATATTGTGCTCTTGCTAAATATTATTGCAAAACATCTGAACAATGACAGCCAGCACTACTAGCAACATAACTACCTTATTTGTTCATGGGTAATAAATTAAAACTTACTTTGTGAGAGTAATGGGGATCCATGATGCGTGCCAGACCAAAATCCCCTATTTTCAGCACCAGATCCTCAGTGTTAATGAAGAGATTAGCCGGTTTGAGATCTCGGTGCAGAACATTAGCTGAATGGATGTATTTTAGCCCACGAAGCAGCTGGTACATGAAGAGCCTAGCATGCTCTTCTGAGAATGGACCCTGTTCCAACAACTTCGCTAGATCGGTCTCCATGTACTCTTGAACAATGTATACTGAATTCAGTTCTGTGATGGCACCCACATCATCAGACATCGGTATCCCACTTGGACCCAAAATCTCAAACACTTTCACTATGTTATCATTGTCAAGTCGTCGGATGATTTTGATCTCTCGCAAGGCATGTTTGACACTCTGTGGGTCACTCAGGACAATTTTCTTGACAGCCACACGCTTGTCACAGTCATTGTCCACAGCAGAGAAAACCAGGCCATTGCCACCATACCCTAGTGGCTTCAAGTCCATATACCGAGCACCCAAATCAAAACCATGAATGTTCATTAAACTTCCAAACTTTTCTGCCATGTTGATAACCCTCAAGCTTTCCTCTTCTATCAGATGGCCAATCCTATGTCAAAACTAACCTATTGAAAAATCAGCTTCCACAACAAAGAGCTTCCTTAGAGAGCAAGCCAACCTTAACCTTTTCGGAACTTCAAGATATTTTCTCTTTGAAATGTGTGCGCCATCTAGCCTAGCTGAACAAGGTCAGCTCTGTTCCCATTTGAATCCCTCCTTTCAAGAATGAACAGCTTGCAGAATAGAAATTCGGGTCTGACCTACGTCAGTAAATGTTATGCTTCTAATTCAAAAAAGGGCATCCCTGCAGACATTAAAAATTAAACTAAAGTTTGATTGCAACGGAATGAACTTCAACAGACAGATGCATCCAAACCACTGTTGTAAACAGGCTAACATTTAACAGGGTGTGTGAGAATACATATATGTGTTATAAACCTCTATTGACATCCTCCTCATAGTGCAGATACATTCAGTGTAAGACTGGTCCTGAGCAGCGTCATTCTACAGTGCTGATGAGCACTTTTTCTTTCCTTTTAATTATAGTCTGGTCAAGCAATGAACTTGTGGCAGCTTTTCTATCTCTAAAAGATGGCTCCCGTTAATGATCAGGTGGCTCGAGCTCACCGCAGTCACAATCAAAGCTATCATCCATTTTATACTTGGACAACCTATAAACAAAAAGAAAAAGCAGCATTAAGTAATGGATCCACAGTCTTTGTATCAAACAACTGTAAATATAAAAATACTGAATAGCAGAGTTTGTTTTTCTCAAATTTTTCGGCCGCTCACTTTTTAGAGGTAGGGAGAAAACAAACAGGCTAATAGGCCTGTCGGTTTGTGGTTCTCTCGACTTGATGATACAGGATATTGGAAACGTGTTGCGGAGACTGCAAGATATATGTGTGCCAATCAGCTAAATATTTTCTTGTGCGAGGTGTTTCTCCCCTGCTTTTCTGGCTTTACAACCAAAGCAGTCTAAACAGTGACAGGAACCTTCTTGGAATGTTGGCACTGTAGTACAAACCAGAGCACTGCAGCCACTTCTATTTAAAGATCGGCGTATTGGATTACAAGCTTTTGGAGAGTAGGGAGGGGGTTGATGAAACGAGGATAAAAGGAAAAAGTAACTGAAAAAAAATCAATCAAGGTTACAATACAATGAAAGTGATCATATGACACTTACTTGATGACCCGGGCAATATTGGAATTTAAGTTATTCAATTGCAATTTGTACGACTAGTGCATTTTGTGCACCAGTATATTCTTTCTCTACAACTAACATGCATGTTTAATTTACTTTTGCATCAAGACAGAAGTTGAGCGCAGAAATTGAGCTGAACAGAACAATGCATTCCGTCACATTTGAGTTTGTATTGAAATATTAGTTACATTGAAAATAGTTCCAGTTTTATAATTTACCTAATAAAATATACATTACAAATATTTGTATAAAATACTTGGGAGGACCCCATCTGCGGACAAAGCAAAATCAGTATTCACAAAAGATAAGGTTTTAAACTATTTGTGGACAAAATACAATAGGAATTTTGAAATTTTAAAAATCCATTGTTACCGCATAATTATTAGCAAGCAGACTTGCACCATTTCTCCTGAATGTCTATTCAGTAATCAAAGATAATACCATTATTATTTCAGATGCAGTTAGATGTTTACAGCACTAATTCTGTACATTCACCATTGGTAGTTTGGTGACAACACGAAATTTGAAGAGAAAGGTTTATAGTGTGGTGCTATTTCAGTGCTGAAACCAGAATTGGAGCCTAGGCAGCAAGGGAAAGTGTGATATTTAATTGGCACCTATATGATTTTCATGATGGCTGCCTTGAAGCTCTGGATACAAGACTGATTCCCACTCAAATCACAGACCCTCGCTTGCTGCCCAAGAATAAGAAATCCCTCTTAGAATCAGCAAGGATGTCCAGAATGAACATCATATAAGCTCGATGAAATGTTTGCATAAACAAAATATCTAAGTTCCAGGAATGTTTTTGCACACCACATGCATGAATAGTCTAAAATAATTCAAGTCATTTTGTAGTTATGGCAGTTTATTATTCAGGTCAAGTTCCACCCACCCCCCAATCATTATCAGGCATATAATCTTAATGCAATAAACTTAATCAAGCACAAAATAAATCTTTCAGCTCTGTGGGTTAAATATTAAGCATGGTAAGCACATCAAATTTACCCAAATCTCCCCTTCTGGATTGAATACATGAGAACAGATGGTTCTTAGAAAGGGATAAGCAAGGAAACATGTCCAAAATTAGCATTTCATTTTTGAAGCAAAAATGTGATTTAGAATGAGCTATTTCTTATCCCAATCTTGTGAATGTGTCCATTAATTGAGTTGGGAGGCCACTGTCTGTTTAATGAACTTCCACACACCAAAGAGCATCTTGTATGAATTTTATTCTGATTCCAGGAGCTAACAAAGTGTGAATATTTTGGCTTATTTAACACTACAAAATAAAACACAAATACTATGAAATTTTCCCACACACGAAGAAAACATTAGTTACCCTGGAATTCAAGACAATTTATGGTTCATTGTATTTATGCAAACATTACACAGGTAAGCCTGGAGTTTTCTCTGAGTGCAACACCGAAGTTCGACCTGAACACGTGCCCAATGTCGCCCCATTTTGGCAATGCGAAAAATGTTCAAGTATCTTCTGAATCTCGTTAGAATCTACCCGAATACAAAACATTTTAATTCTACCGTAAACTTTTCAGCAATGAATATAAAGAATAAAATCGATCAAACAGACAACCCAAGTTCTTTAATTTTTACGGCTCCTTGAATGAATGCAGTAGCTACAGCTGCTCAGGTTGATTCACTTTGTATGATATTGTCCACTGAGCAATGGATGGGTGCATATCTGGTCAACCTGACAAAAATGTAATGGAATGGTGTGCTGGTGCAACACAGTAGGTGGGAGTATGTGGCTATATGTAAATCCATCACATTAGCCCACAACAGCTTTCGAACAAATGTTTTCCTTCACACATTACTTTGAGGCCCCTTCTCTCATGCATTAAGGCTTATCTTCTCCATTAGTTACTTTTCATATTTTGCACAGATCAAAACAATTAGAAAAGACATAGCTTCTTCTACAATATCAATGTACCACTACGCGCAACATAATTTTTAGGTTTACAAATAATAGCCCCCTTCCATTCAAAAAAATAATTGAATAGGTGGATGTGTATTGAGGTATTAATGTAATGTGCCATACAGAGGGAGGATTTAGAATTAAAAACACATCCCCATGCTCGTAATTCCCAATCTCTGCCATGCTTTCAGAGAGGCAACCAACCATATTTTTCCCACAGGAGGGAGAATAACGTGACCAAAAGCTCTCATTATTGAGCAACAGCGACTGTGGCATGGGAGAAGTTACATGCCCATCCTCTGAGCTGGGACATAAAAGTGCAAGACATAGCAGAGAAGATTTAGGTAAATTCAGTGCGCTTATAATGTTCAATATAACCCATGGGAGTATAATTAAAAAGGAGAAAATTAGATATTTTACATACAAGAGTTCCACCACCTATTCTATTTAAATTCCCAAATTGGGGTTGGTGGAAAAAAAATGTAAGCATCATACAAGTATTGGATAAATGCCTCAATTTATCAGATAGTGGAACTATAGTGAAAGTTCCACACATGTTCCTCCAAACCAATTACCACAATTAACCAACCCTAAATATTAGTTTAAAATTTGTTCCAGAGCTAGATCAAAACTTTTAACTCCATAAAATTATTAGGACTCGAATACACATCTTAGCTACCTGCTTCAGTTTCCTAGTTAGAAGTTATGCAAGTACTGAATATGGGGAAAAGGTGGACAGTGAGTCGCCACCACTTCGTGGTAAGGTCTTAATGTTGACAAGTTATGTTTTTGGAATACTTGTTAAATTTCGTCAGGATTATTTCAGGATAACACTAAGGCAAGTAAGTATAATCATGGTTTGGAGTTAAAATCTCAGCAAACTTTTTGGAGAGGCAACAGGGAAACAGGTAAAATTTCCAATACAGTAGCAGAAACTCTTTGGATAGTAGGCTACAGAGCAAGAGCTGGAAAGTGGTATTCGGCTGGATCGCTCTTTCAACCAGTACAGACACTTTTGGACCAAATGGCCTCCTTCTGTGCCGTAAATTTCTATGATTCCAAGCTCTTACAACTTCATATCTGCATCATTTAGAACTTCCAATTTCAAATACTTTCAAAGTCATGCCAGTAAATGCTAACAAATATCCAATTTAACAACTTTATAATACACAACTTACACTTTGGACTGTAAATTTTAGGAAAAATGTGTTAACCCATATAATGGGCTTCAAATGACACACATACTTTTGGCTTTGGAATAGTTCAAAGTATTCAACCATATGCCCTGGCAAGAGCTACAATGCAGCATAGATTTATTTTTTGCATTTCCTGTTGTAGCTATCAAATTGATTCATGTGACAGAAAATTAAAACGAACTTTACTCGAATGAAAAGCTCTTAGTTGCTTCAAATATCTCCATAATTTAAAACCATCCTCTGTTGAAGTGCTCACTTCTGACACATGTATGGCAGGGAGACGAAGCCTATTCGTAATATAATTACAACGTGAAATTTCCTATCACAGCACAGGATCATTTGGTATAATAACGTCACAGTCACAACTTTTGGCTCTAGAGTCGGAGAAACGGAGGACTGGTACCGCTGTTATTCTTTTCTGCCTCTAACTACAATTTTCACAATTACAAAGCGTCTGACTAAAAACACTAGGCGGCAAACTTCACACATTTGGCCTCCTAGTACATCGACCATGCACTCCTCCAACCCAAAAGGAATCGCTACCAGAACAGAACAAGGTCAGATATGCACAATAGTTAGAGAAACACAAAAGCGTGTTTCTAATCACCACACCAGCAAAATAACCCTCGCGACCATTACCTGTAAATTATGTACGAAGCTTCGCTTGTATAATAAAATCACAATTTCTAATAACTATCCTTGGTTCACATCAGAAATTTCAAAAACCCCACTGTTCCGTTCCATATGTAGCATCTAAATATCGCGGACTGACCACATTTACCCCTGCGTTGTTAAACACTGACATTTAATATTCAAATAAAGTTCACAGGGATGAATCTAAAATAGTTGACTCAAAGGGGAAAGCCCAATTGGTGAGGCAGTTATCTCACTCGGTGTTCTTGATCGGAAAGTAATTTTCAGTGAAGAATTACCCTCCAGCAAAAAAAACTCCGCGGGGAATTGATCACATGGCTGACTAACCCAACACATAGTTTCTCACCATTGAAATTAGATCAAAAGGTGTATACATAGGTAATCTAAACTCTTATCATTCCGAGAATTGTTTCCAAAGAGGAAAAAAAAATAAGCCAACATTTCGGGAGGACTATTGTGGACTGCCATTTCGGATCACAGCTATGCTTTGGACTTGAAATAATTCGGTGGATTTAACAAATTCCTGTGTTAATTCAGGAGCAATGTACTGAAAAATACCCGTGTAACACCACACGTCCGAGTCAATGCCTGGAGTGGCCATTCAAACCCGGTGAACGCGTCACAGGAAAATAAACCGCAACTTTTGTTAAAAAAAAATCCGTAAGAGTCACATGAAAACGAGCCACGTCGCCGTTTGTGGGCAAGACGAATCATTGACGTTGCATCGCCCTGGAAAGATTACTCACTGACTGGAGGTCTTCAATTTTATTTAACGCGTAAAAATTCCGAGTATAGGGGGGGGGGGGGGGCATGGACAGCGAATCGAACATCCTTTAACAATGAAAGAAACCTATTGAATTGAGAAACGCAAATCATTACTGCTGCCGGGACACCCTTACAACAGTTCTTGCGCAAAGTCACCAGAAATGCGCAAAAGGAACACTCAAAAAGTAGAGATTTAAAAAAAAATAGATCTCAGAAAAGATTCACTTTTATTGTAGTAAAATTGTAATTGCTGCATTAAGTTAAAACGATTGCTTAAAGCCAAGAATCCCAATTGGGAACTCCGACTCCATAGCTCTCCAAAACCAGGCGTTTGCTGAAGCCGAGCCGCACCGCGTGTCCCTGAACAATGAGACACACAGTGGCCGCAGGCCGGCCGGCCGGCCAGACACGATGCGGCAAACATCTCCGGGGCTTGACCGCTCAGCGCTGCCCGGCTGTGGTCCCCGCGGTACGGACAATAACCCCTGCCGGGGCTGGCGCCCGCATGCGGTTTTTTTTTTTAATTATTTAAAAAGACAGGCGCCTCTTTATTTATTCCTTTCCCTCCCTGGATTATTCCCCCCACACCCCACACAATTTGATAAGCAGCGGCGGCCGCCGCGCAGCTCCACCACACTTGACTTCACCCAAGTCCCGCCCTCGCCGCTCGCTGATAGGCCGGTCCTCAGCGGGCAGCCCCGCCCATCGCGACGGGCTCGGGCTCTGTATGGCCCGCGCCGTTGTCGATCAAAGCGGCGCCTTTCGCTCTCCGGCTTTTGAGCCTTTCTCGCTTAAAAAGGGGATTTAAAAGCCGGGAGCCGGGTTCAAATGAGGGGGAAATCTATCCGGCGGAGTGAAGCCGTCCCAAAACCGGCGGAATGCCGACTTTCTTCCCCCTCCCCATTCCTCCTCCTCCTCCTCCTCTTCAGCCGGATAAAAAAGCGCGACGGCCTGCTCCCTCCGTCTCACCTCAGCCGCGGCCCCCTTCACCCGTCAGACAAAGGACACCGCGGCCTAAAGACAGACAAGAGAGACCCGCCAAACCCGCGCCTCACACAACAATAAAAATAAATCATACACCCGGAAACCACCACCGACTCCTCACACTTTACACTCACTCGGCGTCCCGAAAGCATGAGGGGAAAGGTGTCGGGAGTGCCGCCGTTGCCGCCCGCTCAGTGCCGCTGCCGCATCCGCCGCCCGAGGAAAGGCGCACTCGCCGAGACCCACCATCCAGCGCGCGGCCGCGCCGCGCCACACGGCCTCCCGACAGCCCCCGCGCGTCGGCGCCAACTTCAAACCCGCACAGCACCTGCAGGCTGCAGCCCTGTGTCCCGTCCCCTCCTAGTCCTCGAATAAAATCGCAGCGCAACCATTCTCTTCTCCACACCCCCTCCCGTGTTCCCAGGGGCGATGCTTCGACGTGGAAAATGCAAAGGGGAAAAATTAGCACAAGCGTATAATTTATGTTTTTCTTTTAAATTAGCTAGCCTGTAATTTTACAAAAAAAACAGTAAAATTGCTGCAAATGCTTGGCAGCATCTCTGGCATTCATGCTGCCTGACCGTCTGAGTATTTCCATGCCTTTTCTACTTTTAATGGTACACTTATGCTTGTCCCGTTTGCATTTCCGAAATAAAAGCTGCAAATGCTCTGGCATCTGAGTATTTCCAGCCTTTTCTGTGGTTTTTTTTTTACATTTCAGATTTCCAGCATCCGCACTATTTTGCTCAAGTACAAATGTGTAATAGGAACAGTACATGCGAGGCTGCATTGCGCATCTGAAAGGAAACCCCGCAGGTGAATGTTTCAAATCTGGAGCAAAGGCCTTCAGTTTCCACCGCGACCATGAGATTTTTTTTAAATTACTGACGGATGTAAACATTCGCTGTTTTTCTTTCTGTACAATTACAAATCAAGTGTATCTGTTCCTCACCTTCTGGGGATGCTGTCAAAACTATACTTGGCCTGACCTACGCATCTGCTCACCGAGGTCTGCGTTATTCTTCACTTAGTCTATAAAGCTAATGTAAAAGTCCAGTTGGAAGCAACATTCATTTTGTACCCAGTGCCTATTTACTATATAACACGACAAAAGTTATGAAATAACATAGATTACCATAGTAACTACAGGTACAATGAAGTGACCAAACAATGAATTAAATGGTATTGTTTTTCAAGTTGGACAGTAATTTGACACGGTATACGTAATGCTGCCCGCGGCAGATTGTGCAATTTGCTTTAACCATTGCCATCACACGATTAGTATCTAAAGCAGCGGATGTAAAAATGAACATTAAAATAGCACCTTTAAATGCCTGTATATATGAATAGATAACCAACTACCTCCAAGAGTTGTTTCCTTATTTGCTTTACTCCCTTCAGGAATGAGATCGCCTGATTATAAGGTATGTTCCGTATTACCGTAACTAATGGAGTTATATTTCAATCACCGGATTAAATGTGAAAAACCTTACTATATGAAAGAGATGTTGCTTGCCAGTTTTGTTTTATATAAGGAGCATATACAACGTTATGATGTATATGGGTACAAGAAAGTCAGGACTTTTTTTGTAAAACCATTAATTTCACTAGGCGTTCAGTTAAGTAACATAACTTTTTTTTAATGCTTATCATGACAATCGTATTCTTGGAACACAATTAGAAGGGGAATAACTAAAATTCTAATATATACATATATTATTTTTTATTTTGTAACTGGATTTGGAAAATGGATAGCTGGCATGACATGCCAGATACATGGAATGAGTAATTGTTTACAGGTCAGAGGAATTCATTTATTGTTTAAACTTAACGAGGTGATTTGGGGGAAATCGCCTTTTTATTCTCTCTTGAAAATTTCCAATTGATATAGCAGTTTCGACCTTATAAGCGAAAACAAATCAGGATTACAAAATGAAATGGCGTGTCAAACTTATGAACACTATTAGCGCCTCAAATTAGCGAGACACTGTATATCATGCCAGTTAACAGCGAACAAACAGTAATAACTCACTTAACTCCAATGGACTTACGAACGACAATAGGCGCCTTCAAGACGGGAACTACATGTAGTCGATGGAAGTGAGTGCGAACTGCAATACGTAAATGCAAGTACAATTGCATAAAACTAACAATAGCAATCAATGTTACCCGAGATATCGACGCCGAAAGCCAGAAATCTACGTGTTTCTCAATCTTATGCTGATAACTTAAAAACTGGCAAGTTTGTTATGAAACAGCTTACCATTTTTGGCCTTTGACAGCGGTAATATAAGAACTGCGTTCTATTTAATAAAGTTATCAGACAACCGGGCGCGGCGAAAAGAATCCTCGTGTTCAAGAATCGAACGATCACTAATTCTTTAATGTGGGTACTTTTTCTGCACTCATTTACCATAAGCCGAAGCCACTATGTCTGTGAGTAGCGAGTGCCGGCCGAATTTAAATTGCGTTTGCAGGCAGTTGTTGCTGGTTTTACAGTATCGGAGGCGGCGCTTGTATCAGTGTCAATGTCATTGTCAGTGTCAACTCTGCAGTGACGCATCGAGCTCGTAAACAGAGACCCGGCCCACATTTCCCTGTCTTGCACAATTACCATTGCCCGTAAAACAGAGAAGACAAAATACAGTAAAAAAAAAATCTCTACCACGATACGATTGATGAGGGAGAAGAGAGGAGGGGGGTGGAATCGAGTTCCATTTCTCCCTCAGAAACACGCTCAATTGCTTGGAGCTGTCTTCACAGATATTTATTTATTTGGGGTTTGTCTATGTAATGTGCAGCAAGTCTGATTATTCACAACTCAATGTACGGAGTTGCTGGTCTCCGATCAGATTTCATGGGGGCGGGGACTTCTAGTCACTTCTCTAAATTGTGTGGAGCTATAAAACAATATCTTTGTATACGCCGGTTATAAATTAGCTGGTGCAAATTTCCTGAATACAGGCGTCCTTCATAATCAGTGTATACGCTTAGTTTATTCATTTAATCCCGTGCACACCAACGGAAGGATGATTTCCATTGTCCTGGTTATTACTGCATTCTCACCGCATTTATGGTGCAATAAGGCATTTTTTTTTTCGTATTCAGTAGTTTGGATCGCAGGACAGCGCCGTTTGTGCGCCCGCTCTTAGCGTTAAAACTGGCTCCCTCAGCCAGATGGCAGAATGATAGGCGCGTGTTACTGCAAGGAGTAACGCAAGGTTATCCACTGTTGCCCACATTGTCCCATACCCTCACCAGTGGTGTGTTTGGGTGTTGTTATAAGGGATGGTCTCAGAGTGTGCTTTCTGAAGAGTAGGGGAGTTATCCCCGGTGTTCTGGCCAACATTAATCCCTCAATTTAAAACAGATTACCCCCCTGGTCATTATCACATTGCTGTTTGTGGGAGCTTGCTGTGCGCAAATTGACTGCAGCGTTTCCTATAGTACAACAGTGACTACACTTTAAAACACGTACTTTATTGGCTGTAAAGTGCTTTGGGACGGGACGTCTGATGGTCGCGAAAGGCGCTATATAAATGCAAGTCTTTTATATTTCTGGAAGAATTACAGTACTCCTTTCATAGACTGTTGGCAGATTCAGCTGAGGATTGAATGCCCTCTACTCCTGAACACTCCAGTCTAGATTTTCTGATTGCCATTTGTTTAACATCGACGGTTACTCATTTTGGGTAAATGCTGGTATTACTATAACATCAACAGGAATATTTAGGTTTGTTAAACAGTGGTGCGCGGTGGTGGCTTTCACAGGTACAGTATTATGTCTTTCACCAGCTCAAGAGGGAATTTCAAAGGAAATTGAATGGTTGGCACAAGGGGCTCCCATTTCAGTCCTGGTAGATGCCAGCTTTAGCCTGGACTGCTCCGGGAATCTGCTAACAAGGAATCAAGGGTAATTTTGTATTTTAGTCTTTCGTCAGTGTGAAGGTCCAGATGCAGATTAAGCCTGTGGTCTATGTGACATATGATATATGCAGACAGCTCTCCTCCTTAACACAGAATTAACTATTAAATGTGCAATAGATGGGCTCAGTGGCTGGTTTCTGACAGAGCTGGGATCCATCCTGCTTTAAGTAACACTTGAACGTTTCTATATGAAGTTTTGCTGGTCTGCAGTTGACAAACTTAAATTAATCTCTGTTTGCTGCTTATTCTGTCTTTGGGTGGGTGATGGGTGTGCTTCGAGTAAATACACACAATTCTATCCGGGAGCATCACTTATTAATGGAAAAAAAATTAACAGATGTTTGTTAACTGCTGTCTCCGTTAATGTTTCCTTTGGTCCTTTCATCTTGATTAGCCTATAAGTACAAGCAAATACCATGCACCCGTCTGGAGTACAGGTGCTAACTCCAAAGCACGGGAAGCCTATTAGGGATAATTCCTCAGACAATCCTTGTAATTTGCCAGATACCATCATAGGCAGTCCCTTGAAGCGAGGATGACTTGCTTCCACACCAAAAAAAAAGGATGAGTTCACAGGTGTTTCAATGAAGGACCCAAACTACATCCTCAAGGGTGGAATTTGTCTGTGCTGAATTTTTTTAACGTGTGGTGGCCGTTGCACACCAGCCACCATACGGGCTTGACAGAGCTAGGTCTTGGTCCAGTGGCAAGGATTAACCAAGACGACTGGAGACCAGCTCTGCTGCATGGACCTAGTGCGCACAAATATCGCGGTGTGGGCTGGCCCCGAACTCATGCCTCCCCTGGGCCCCGATCACATCCCTCCACAGTCTCTCGCCGCTCCTTCGCCTGATCTCGGTGCTCCTGTTGTGTCTGCCCACGCTCCAATCACCGACCTGGGCCTTGATGACGTCACTCTTCGCCAGATACAGGGATATAGCCAATCCATTCAGGGGTATTATGTTGGGGAAGCTGATCTTCTATCAAAATTCAACCCTGTGCCATGAAAGCCTTCTTTTAGCAGAACACCCAAGTCACTGGTGAGAAGGAACTCCACGGTACTTGGAGCCCATATTGTGCTTCATCTGAAATATTGGAGCAAAGCAATCTAATTATTCCAAAATATTTGTTATGTTGGATACAGATAATACTTGAATAAGTACTGTATCGGTATTTGTATCTGTTTAATAAACTTGCTACTGCGTTTATTTCTTACGAGGAATAAACAATTTGTAGCTTGAAATATATCGTCTAGCAACATGATATTTTTCACCTATTGGAGAGACCAGGAGGTTATAGTACAAAATCACACCTCCTTCTATAATGCACTCAGGATTCACAGTGCTAATCTGACTGCTGAGTTATACTGTGTTTTTACATTGATGCAAGGCTTTATTGCAAAGTGACGGTATAACTACATCCTGCTCATGGTAGCATAAACAAGACAATAAAAATCCCAGTATAAATCCAGCAAGTCCAAGTGTTTTTTCTCCGTCACTTTCGCACCCTACACTCAGAGGGAGGTCAAACAGTGGATTACGGCTGTGTCAGCTCCACTATAACCCTACTGCCTTCCCCAAATACATGCATCTTAGTATGCCGGTATAGCAAGTAATCAGGAAGGTACATGGAATGTTGGCTTTTATTGCAAAGGGGATGGAGTATAAAGGCAGAGAAGTCCTGTTACAACTGTACAGGGTATTGAAGAGGCCACACCTAGAGTACTGCATACAGTTTTGGTCTCCTTATTTAAGGAAGGATATACTTGCATTGGAGGCAGTTCAGAGAAGGTTCACTAGGTTGATATCTGAGATGAAGGGGTTGACTTATGAAGAAAGATTGAGTAGGTTGGGCCTATACTCATTGGAGTTCAGAAAAATGAGAGGTGATCTTATTGAAACATGTAAGATAATGAGGGGGCTCGACAAGGCAGATGCAGAAAGGGTGTTTCTAGAACTAGGGGGCATAGTTTTAGACTAAGGGGGAATCTAGAATTAGGGGGCATAGTTTTAGAATAAGGGGTCGCCCATTTCAAACTGAGATGAGGAGGAATTTCTTCTCTCAGAGGGTTGTAAATCAGTGGAATTCTCTGCCCCAGAGAGCTGTGAAGGCTGGGTCATTGAACATATTTAAGACGGAGAGAGACAGATTTTTGAGCGATAAGGGAGTAAAGGGTTATAGGGAGCGGGCAGGGAAGTGGAGCTGAGTCCATGATCAGATCAGCCATGATCTTATTGAATGGCCGAGCACACTCAAGGGGCCAAATGGCCTACTCCTGCTCTTATTTCTTATGTTACGACATCAAAATATAATTGTGGTCCTTGGGGCCAATATTAATACTGATTTACTAGTGCAGATTTGACCTTTTAGATAATGTACCAGTATTTATGTGTAGCATTTCTCTTACTGTTGGGTGCTTCATGCTCCTCTGAAAGTCAAAGCACCACCATGTATTGTGTGGGTATATATGTAACACATGACGCAGCATTTAAATGCCTGCTTATGTACAGTGTTGTTTCAATTTTTAGAGGAAGCTAGAGAGCCTTCATTATGGGCTAGAAATTAGTTTTTTGGCCATACCAGTATTTTTTTCGGCATTTATCGCCAAAAATACTGCTAATCACACCGCCATTTTTTAAAAGCCTAAGTTTCATGAAAAAATGCGCCCCAGCAGTAAAAATTAGCATTGCACGAGGATTCGCAGCGGAAATCATGGTCCTCACCAACTTTAGTCCGAGGCTGATTACCGCTAAAAGACAGGCCCTGGGAGGGAGGAAAACACAAAAAAATAGCAAAAAATAAAAAAAATCACAAAACATTTACAAGACCCGTAACTAAGTAATCGCTGCAAAAAAATTTAAAAATAAAAACTTTGTTACCTGTTTTGCAGGTGTTCATACTTACCACCGTTTTTGAGGCTGCAACGCAGGTTTTTCTCGGGCATTTTTTTTTCGGACAGCATACGGGAGCGCCAAACATCCAAACTATGGTAATAGCGGTATTTCCAGTCTTGCACGCCAGCGGTCCACTTTTCAGCGGTATTTCAAAACCACTGGCCCAAGACTTCGGCAAAACTATCGGATCACCATTTTTTGCCAAAAGCGGTGAAATATTGCCAAAAGAAACAGGCGCAAGGTTGGTGCATTTCCAGCCCTATGTGTTTAGGGTAGCCAGAGGTGGCATTATAAGAACATAAGAACATAAGAAAAAGCAGCAAGAATAGGCCATTTGGCCCCTCGAGCCTACTCCGCCATTCAATAAGATCATGGCTGGTTTTCTACCTCAACTCCACCTTCCCGCACTATCCCCAAATCCCTTGGTTCTCTTAGTATCCAGAAATCTATCGATCTGTCTTGAATATACTTAACAATTAAGTATTCACAGCCCTCTGGGGTAGAGAATTCCAAAGATTCACAACTCTCTGAATGAAGAAATGTCTCCTCATCTCAGTCCTAAATGGCCGATCCCTTATTCTGAGACTGTGACCCCTGGTTCTAGATCCCCCAGCCAGGGGAAACATCCTCCTTGCATCTACCCTGTCAAGCCCCTTAAGGAATTGTATATGTTTCAATGAAATCACCTCTCATTCTTCCAAATGCAAGGGAATATAGGCCTAGTCTCTCCTCATAGAACAGCCCTTCAATCCCAGGAATCAATCTAGTGAACATTCACTAAGTTAAATATATCCTTCCTTAGGTAAGGAGACCAAAACTGTACACAGTACTCCTGGTGTGGTCTCACCAGGGCCCTATATAATCGCAGTAAGGCTTCTTTACTCTTATACTCCAATCCTTTTGTAAATAAAGGCTAACATAACATTTGTTTTCCTAATTGCTTGCTGTACCTACATGTTAACTTTCTGTGATTCATGTACAAGGACAGCCATGCCCCTCTGAATACCAACATTTCCCAGTCTCTCACCATTTAAAAAATATTCTGCTGCTCTATTTTTCCTATCAAAGTGGATAACTTCACATTTTTCCACATTATATTCCACTTGCCATTTCTTGCCCATTCACTTCGTGGACCAAGACAGCTTGGGCATCCATTGTAAAACGTTTTGCCCTCTTCCTCCCTCCTACCTTGGCCTCCACCATTAATTGATCCTCACTACTATCCATTATATATAATAAGTGATCTCCATCTTTTTTTATGAATCAGAAAACTCCCCCCAAAAAATCAGAAAGAGATGAGTGCAGAACAGGCAGGCATTCTCTCTTTTCTCTCTCTCTCTCTTTTCCTTCCTCCTCTGCGCATGCATGGGCTGACCCCTGACCCCCGAATCGCGGGAAAAAGAAGAAAAAAAACACGCATGCGCAGTAAGATTGTTGCCAAGGACGCCGACCTTACATGAGGAAAAAAATCGCTCCCGCCCGATCACTACCGCTACCTCTACCACCAGGGGAAAAAAAACGAAACTAGCGGCTTTTGATCTTCGCAGTATTCCGGTGGTATTGAAAAGTCGAGAGGTGTATACCGTCGGAATACCGCCGAGATATGGGCGGTAACGGTAAAAGTGGAAAGTCTCGCCTGTGTTTTCTCTATCCTCCTCACAACTTACTTTCCCACCTAGGTTTGTATCATCAGCAAACTTGGATACATTACACCTAGTCCCCTCATCTAAGTCATTGATATAGATTGTGAATAGTTGAGGCCCAAGCACTGATTGATGCAGTACCCCACTAGTTGCAGCCCGCCAACCCGAAAATCACCCATTTATTCCTACTCTCTGTTTTCTATCCGTTAACCAATCCGTTAACCATGCTAATCCCATGAGCCCTAATTTTGTGTAAGAACCTCTTGTGTGGCACCTTATCGAATGCTTTTTGAAAATCCAAATACACTACATACATTGGTTCCCCCTTATCTACCCTATTAGCTACAACCTCAAAAAAACTCTAAGATTTGTCAAACATGAACTCCCTTTCCTAAATCCACGTTGCCAATGCCCAATCATATTATGATCTTCTAAGTGCCCTGTTACCACATTCAATGCCTCTCAGTCATAGTAGGAGATGAAGCAACATAAACAACAACAGCAACAACTTGTATTTATATAGTGCCTTTAACGTAGTGAAATGTCCCAAGGCGCTTCACAGGAGTATTATGAGATAAAACATTAGCCACTGAGCCGCATAATGTTTAGGTTCACCTCTACTTTACATAGGGTAGAATGTGAGAGGCCAGCCAGGAGTGCATTGGAATAGTCAAGTTTAGAGGTAACAAAGGCATGGATGAGGGCTTCAGCAACAGATGAGCTGAGGCAAGGGCGGAGAGGGTATGGAGGAGGAAATAGGCGGTCTTAGTTATGCTGCAGATATATGGTCGAAAACTCATTTCAGGGTCAAATATGACACATAAGGGGCATGTATAGAAACATAGAAACATAGAAAATAGGTGCAGGAGTAGGCCATTCGGCCCTTCGAGCCTGAACCACCATTCAATAAGATCATGGCTGATTGTTCACCTCAGTACTCCTTTCCTGCTTTCTCTCCCTACCCCTTGATCCCTTTGGCCATAAGGGCCATATCTAATTCCCTCTTGAATATATCCAATGAACTGGCATCTACAACTCTCTGTGGTAGGGAATTCCACAGGTTAACAACTCTCTGAGTGAAGAAGTTTCTCCTCATCTCAGTCCTAAATGGCTTACCCCTTATCCTTAGATTATGTTCCCTGGTTCTGGACTTCCCCAACATCGGGAACATTCTTCCTGCATCTAACCTGCCCAGTCTCGTCAGAATTTTATATGTTTCTATGAGATCCCCTCTCATTCTTCCAAACTCCAGTGAATACAGGCCCAGTCGATCCAGTCTCTCCTTATATGTCAGTCCTGCCATCCCGGGAATCAGTCTGGTGAACCTTCACTGCACTCCCTCAATAGCAAGAACGTCCTTCCTCAGATTAGGAGACCAAAACTGAACACAATATTCTAGGTGAGGCCTCACCAAGGCCTTGTACAACTGCAGTAAGACCTCCCTGCTCCTTTACTCAAATCCCCCAGCTATGAAGGCCAACATACCATTTGCCTTCTTCACCGCCTGCTGAACCTGCATGCCAACTTTCAATGACTGATGTACCATGACACCCAGGTCTCGCTGCACCTCCCCTTTTCCTAATCTGCCGCCATTCAGCTACTATTCTGCCTTCGTATTTTTGCCACCAAAGTGGATAACCTCACATTTATCCACATTATACTGCCATGCGTTTGCCCACTCACCTAACCTGTCCAAGCCACCGTGCAGCCTTTTAGCATCCTCCTCACAGCTCACACTGCCGCCCAGCTTAGTGTCATCTGCAAACTTGGAGATATTACACTCAATTCCCTCATCCAAATCATTAATGTATATTGTAAATAGCTGGGTTCCCAGCACTGAGCCCTGAGGTACCCCACTAGTCACTGCCTGCCATTCTGAAAAGGACCCGTTTATCCTGACTCTCTGCTTCCTGTCTGCCAACCAGTTTTCTATCCACGTCAGTTCATTACCCCCAATACCATGTGCTTTCATGTTGCATGCCAATGTCTTGTATGGGACGTTGTCAAAAGCCTTTTGAAAGTCCAAATACACCACATCCATTGGTTCTCCCTTGTCCACTCTACTAGTTACATCCTTAAAAAATTCTAGAAGATTTGTCAAGCAGGATTTCCCTTTAATAAATCCATGCTGACTTGGACCGATCCCATCACTGCTTTCCAAATGTGCTGCTATTTCATCCTTAATAATTGATTCCAACATTTTCCCCACTACTGATGTCCGGCTAACCGGCCTATAATTACCCATTTTATCTCTCCCTCCTTTCTTAAAAAGTGATGTTATGTTAGCTACCCTCCATTCCATAGGAACTAATCCAGAGTCGATAGACTGTTGGAAAATGATCACCAATGCATCAATATTTCGAGGGCTACCTCCTTAATTACTCTGGGATGCAGACTATCAGGCCCAGGGGATTTATCGGCCTTTCCCACCTAATTTCCCACCTAATAAGGATTTCCTTCAGTTCCTCCTTCTCACTAGACCCTCGGTTCCCTAGTATTTCCGGAAGGTTATTTGTGTCTTCCTTCGTGAAGACAGAACCAAAGTATTTGTTTAACTGGTCCGCCATTTCTTTGTTCCTGATTATAAATTCACCTGAATCTGACTGCAAGGGACCTCCATTTGTTTTCATTAATCTTTTTCTCTTCACACATCTATAGAAGCTTTGCAGTCAGTTTTTATGTTCCCAGCCAGCTTCCTCTCATACTCTATTTTCCTCCTCCTAATTAAACTCTTTGTCCTCCTCTGCTGTATTACATAATTCTCCCAGTCCTCAGGTTTGCTGCTTATTCTGGCCAATTTATGTGCCTCTTCCTTGGATTTAACACTATCCTTAATTTCCCTTGTTAGCCACGGTTGAGCCACCTTCCCCGTTTTATTTTTACTCCAGACAGGAATGTATAATTGTTGAAGTTCATCCATGTGATCTTTAAATGTTTGCCATTACCTATCCACCATCAACCCTTTAAGTATCACTCGCCAGTCTATTCTAGCCAATTCACGCCTCATACCAAGTTACCTTTCTTTAAGTTCAGGACCCTAGTCTCTGAATTAACTGTGTCACCCTCCATCTTAATAAAGAATTCTACCATATTATGATCACTCTTCCCCAAGGGGCCTCGCACAACAAGATTGCTAATTAGTCCTTTCTCATTACACATCACCCAGTCTAGGATGGTCAGCCCTCTAGTTGGTTCCTCGACATATTGGTCTAGAAAACCATCCCTAATACACCAGGAAATCCCCCTCCACCGCATTGCTACCAGTTTGGTTAGCCCAATCAATATGTAGATTAAAGACCAACTCACTAAACGTGCTATTCACGGCATCCTCAGCAATGCGAATGCTCCATAGTAAATCCACCCGCAGCTCCAGTGCCGCAACGCGGTCTGTCAGGTGCTGCAGGCGGATGCACTTCCCACACATGTAGTCGTCAGGGACACTGGAAGCGTCCCTGACTTCCCACATAGCACGGGAGGAGCATAACACATGCCCGAGCTTTCCTGCCATGACTTAACCCTTAGATTAACTTAATTTGGCAACAATAATGCTAAAAGGTTACTTACTGATAAAGAAAATAAAAATAAAAACTACTCACCAATCACCAGTCAATCACTTACCCCCTTGGCTGTGACATCACTCTTCAATTTCTTTCTACTTCTTTTTTGCCTTCCTGCTGCAGTTGCACCGGCTGGCCTTATGTAGACCTCCCCAAGCTCCGCCTCCTCGAACTCCCGCTGGCTCCCGACGCCAGTTGGGCCTCAAAGCAATCTGAATTTGACCTTTGTCTTATTGAAACTATTAAAAGGGCTTTCAAGTAGATCCCATATGGATTGCATGAACTTGGTGAAGCAAACAACATTGAATCACTCTGGTGCGAACTTGCCAGCGAAAAGGATACCGCTTTAGATTAATCTCACCACTCTGTTTATGATTCTATGCCACCAGAGCACACAATTTCACCAATGTATATATAAAGCTGGGTTTGAATAATATTCAAGAGAAACCATTCCTCTTACAAGACCACTGTATCTGTCTTTATTCCAATTCAGATCTCCATTTCAGCAGCCAGCCTGCTGAACCCAGGTTCTTCCTAAATAAATTATGGTATTACCCCCCCATTATTAGATTCCTCCCGGATACATATGCAATTACATGATACAATCTTAAACACTACATGCGTGCTTCTGCTCGTAAAAGAAAAAAGTTTTCATAGCCTCATGTGCCCCAGTAGCTAGGGAAACTGGTACTAGTGCATCTGCAAGATGTAAACTGTTTGCAAAGCTTACATTATCCTCATTTTCAGTTTTCTTGTTTACTTCTGTTCCTGTTTTTCTGCACAAACAACAGACACTCTTGGGAGGGTTGGGGGGGGGGGGTTGGGTGGGAGGGAAACCAAGTTAATAAAAGAAAAGACACAGCTCCTGATTGATCTGGACACAGACCAGTTACATTCATGTCAATGCTTGACAACGGATGTGATCCACAGGAAACCCCACAAAATTACACCACTGGGTTGCAGTCACTTCACTTCCTTATCATTGAAATGGATGTCATCTTGATATTATGAATACAAAAAAGATCCTACAAATGCCCACTTCTCACAGAATAAAGATGCCACTTAAAAATAATGAACTGGGAAGAGTTATATTTTCTTTTTAAGAATTGATGTGAATTTGCCGGAGGACAAATGTTCTCTCTGTTCCTTTCCTTCAGTGTGGCTGTTTCTTGGAAACCAATCATGACTATAAGGCCTTTACTACAAATTTCTAAAGGGATCTTATCTATGCAAACTTTTAAACTGTAATGTCTTTACTCAATGGCACAAAACCTACACGAGGCACATTCTATGGACAAGGTCATTCTATGACCTGAACCTTTATTCACAGGACCAAGAAGTGATGACCCTGCGTGGGGCCTCCTTTTATATACCTGGATGATCAGGTAAGGAATGTCTCCCACAAGTTCACCTCCTGTGGTCAAGGTGTGCATTGCTTAAGTATATACAGTATTGCAGTGGTGTTACATAGAGGTTACATACATGACATAAACCAAAAGCAGTTCTGCCTAAATTGTATCATAAAAACTTACAGCACAGAAGGAGGACATTCGGCCTGTCGAGCCTGTGTTGGCTCTTTGAAAGAGCTCAGTCCCACATCCCCGCTTTTTGTCTGTAATCCTGTAACTTCCTCATCCCCAAGTGCCTGTCCAACTCCCTTTTAAAATTATTTACAGAATCAGCATCCGTCACCTTTTCAGATGGAGCGTTAGGTATCAAGCAGCATCATTTCCCATTCTTTTTTATGTGGCAGACAATTGCATTACTTTCCAATGCTGTAGTATATATAGGCTGAGGAATAGGCCTCTTAGAACTAAATCTAGCTAAAGCAGTTGTTATGATTTATAGGCTTACTGTGTAGTGGCGTTATTCCAGTAATTGGTGCTCCAGCAATTTGTGGTAATGTGTACTTCAGTATACTCTCCAGGATATCAAAGACATCTTCCGAGAACTTGGCTGCGGCTGGGCACCTCCTTAACATATGCATATGATTTGTATCATCCCGGGCGCAGTGCCCGTAAGTACTAGATAGTCAAATACTTTGCCTTAGACGAGGTCAAATACATTGGTTGCAAAAGCTTCAACTAGAATAATCTTAGGCAAACATTAGTACAGGTACTTGATTTAAAGAACATTAAGCATTCATGCAAGCCTTCATGTGTCCTTATCAGCTTCTTGCCCTAATTCCTCAGCCTATTTATCGTGAATATTATAAAGTGGTTATACTATTAAGTTGAACATAAATCCTCGATACTCGTCTGGTTTTGTATCAGTCTTTACGGTAGAGGACACAAACAATAGTGGATAGTCAAGGGACTGATACGTCCTTACTACACAGTATAAATGCACACGAGGCCCATGCTTGAGAGAAGGTCAGTCTGTGACCTGTCCTTTATTCCTTAGCACTCAAGTGATGAAGGTGGGTGGAGCTTCCCCTTTTATACCTGAAGGTCCAGGTTAGGAGTGTCTCCCACCTAGTGGTCAGTGTTCTCACAGTGTACAACTTAGGTCAGTTTATACATGGGTTACAATGCTGGTTGAATGCATGACATCACCTCCCCCCCCAAAGTCTTATTGGGATCACAGGTTAAGTCTCTCTGGTGGTTTACGTTCCCTTGTAGAGCGCCTGAGTTGGGGCTCCGGTTGTTGGGCGCTGGCCTGAGTGTCTGCTGTTTGCAGTGCCTCAGGCCTGTCCGGACTGCCCACAGTTACTGGGCTCTCCTCCCTTTGGTTCCGGTGTTCAGTCACCTGTGGTGGAGTGAACTCTATATCGTGTTCTTCCTCTGCTTCTTCTATGGGGTTGCTGAACCTCCTTTTTGTTTGATCCACATGTTTGCGGCAGATTTGTCCATTGGTACGTTTAACTACCAGAATCCTATTTCCCTCTTTGGCAACCACAGTGCCTGCGAGCCATTTGGGCCCTGCAGTGTAGTTGAGGACAAAAACAGGATCATTTACATCAATACATCGCACCCTCGCATTCCTGTCATGATCGTGATATTGTGACTGGTGCCTGCTCTCGACAATTTCTTTCATGGTGGGGTGTATAAGGGATAATCGGGTTTTGAGCCTCCTTTTCATTAGTAGCTCTGCGGGTGGAACCCCTGTGAGCGAGTGTGGTCGGGATCTGTAGGCCAACAGGAGGCGTGATAAGCGGGTTTGTAGGGAACCCCCTTGGAATCTGAGCATCCCCTGTTTGATTATCTGCACTGCTCGTTCTGCCTGGCCGTTTGAGGCAGGCTTGAACGGTGCCGTTCTAACATGGTTAATTCCATTGCCTGCCATGAAGTCCTGGAATTCAGTGCTTGTGAAGCACGGGCCATTGTCGCTGACCAAGATGTCCGGTAGACCATGGGCAGCGAACATTGCCCGTAGACTTTCTACCGTGGCAGAGGATGTGCTTGAATTTAAAATGTCACACTCGATCCATTTGGAGTAGGCGTCTACTACAACCAAAAACATTTTCCCCATGAAAGGACCTGCGTAGTCCACATGGATGCGTGACCAAGGCTTGGTGGGCCATGGCCAGGGGCTAAGGGGGGCTTCCCTGGGCGCATATCCCAGCTGGGCACACGTGTTGCACCTGCGAACACAAAGTTCCAGATCTGCGTCTATCCCTGGCCACCAAACGTGTGACCTGGCAATTGCCTTCATCGTGACAATGCCCGGGTGCCCATTGTAGAGTTCTCTGATGAACACCTCTCTGCCCATCTGGGGCATGACTACGCAGTTTCCCCACAGTAGGCAATCGGCCTGAATCGAGAGTTCATCCTTGCGTCTGTGAAATGGTTTAAATTTCTCAGGGCATGCCCTGTACGTGGCTGCCCAATCCCCATTCAGGACACATTTCTTGACTAGAGACAATAGCGGGTCTCTATTTGTCCAGACTTTAATCTGACGGGCTGTCACGGGTGAGCCTTCGCTTCCGAAAGCTTCAACAGCCATGACCATCTCAGCACCATGCTCGGTAGCCCCCTCAGTGGTGGCTAGTGGGAGCCTGCTGAGTGCATCGGCACAGTTTTCGGTGCCCGGTCTGTGTCGAATTGTGTAGTCATAGGCAGCTAACGTGAGTGCCCACCTCTGTATGCGGGCTGATGCGTTTGCATTTATGGCCTTGTTGTCAGCCAAAAGGGACGTTAGGGGTTTGTGATCTGTCTCCAGCTCAAATTTCCTGCCAAACAGGTACTGGTGCATTTTCTTTACCGCATATACACATGCGAGCGCCTCCTTTTCTACCACCCCGTAGCCCCTTTCTGCCTGGGACAGACTCCTGGAGGCATAAGCTACCGGCTGTAACTGACCCTTGGCATTGACATGCTGCAACACACACCCGACACCATAGGACGACGCATCGCACGTTAACACAAGTTTCTTACATGGGTCATATAGCGTTAACAGATTGTTGGAACATAACAAATTGCCTGCTCTATTAAAAGCCCTTTCCTGGCTGTCCCCCCAGACCCATTCGCGACCTTTGCGTAGGAGCACGTGTAGCGGCTCTAGCAGCGTGCTCAATTTGGGAAGAAAGTTACCAAAATAGTTCAGGAGCCCCAGGAACGAACGCAGCTCCGTCGTGTTACGGGGTCTGGGTGCTCTCTGGATCGCTTCCGTCTTGGATGCAGTAGGGTTGATCCCGTCTGCTGCTACCCTCATCCCCAGGAATTCTACCTCTGGAGCTAGGAAAACGTACTTCGCCTTTTTCAGTCGCAGACCTACCCGGCCCAGTCTGTGTAGCACCTCCTCCAGGTTGTGGAGGTGTTCTTCAGTATCATAACCCGTAATGAGGATGTCGTCCTGAAAAACCACCGTCCCTGGAATCGACTTGAGGAGGCTTTCCATATTTCGTTGGAAGTTCACGGCAGCCGAGCGAATCCCGAACCGTCACCTGTTGTACTCAAACAACCCCTTGTGTGTCGTGATGGTGGTCAGCTTCCTCGACTCACTCGCCAGCTCCTGGGTCATGTAAGCTGAGGTCAGGTCCAATTTTGAAAAAAGTTTGCCACCGGATAGCGTCGCAAAGAGGTCCTCTGCTCTCGGTAGCGGGTACTGGTCTTGGAGTGACACCCGATTGATGGTGGCCTTGTAATCGCCACATATCCTGACCGACCCATCCGCCTTGAGCACCGGCACAATCGGGCTCGCCCAGTCACTGAATTCGACTGGCGAGATGATGCCTTCCCTCAACAGGCGGTCCAATTTGCCTTCTATCTTTTCCTGCATCACGTACGGCACCGCTCTGGCCTTGTGGTGTACTGGTCTGGCGTCCGGGTTTATGTGAATCACTACCTTGGCCCCTATGAAAGTGCCAATGCCGGGTTGAAATAATGAGTCAAATTTGTCCAGGACCTGTGAGCATGATACTCGCTCCACAGAGGAAATTGCATTGACATCGCCCCATTTCCAGTTCATGACAGCAAGCCAGCTCCTCCCCAGTAGTGCGGACCCTCCCCTGGGACAATCCAGAGTGGCAACCTGTTCTCCGAATCTTTGTGGGTCACGACTACCGTGGCGCTGCCTAGCACCGGAATTATCTGCTTTGTGTAAGTCCGTAGCTGTGCGTCAATCGGCGATAATTTTGGCCTCCTGGCCTTGGATGCCCACAACTTTTCGAACTGTTTGATACCCATCAGGGACTGGCTGGCACCCGTGTCTAACTCCATTGATACTGGGATGCCATTGAGGAGCACTTTCATCATTATCGGTGGCGTCCTGGTGTATGAACTGTATACGTGCTCCACATGAACTCGCTGAACTTCAGCTTCCAGCGATTTCCCCCAGTGTCCATTTCTGCAATTTCTGCAGGTATTTTGCTCATCTCTGCAAACTCCGGCTGAATGTATGCTTCCACGCCTCCAGCATGAGTTGCGGTTTGAAACAAAAGGTCCTTTGCCAGTCGATCGTCCCTGACTAACCCTGTTATTGTCCTTGAGTGCACCATTAACAGGTGTTGATGGCCCCATTACTGGCCGCATTGTCCTTTGCAATGGCGTGAATCGCTGTTCAGCTTGCCATTGTCTCTGTCGAACTGCCCCTCTGGGTTCGACTACATGTTGGGGCATGCCTGACTGCCCTTGTCTGCCTGGAGAACTGTGTGCTGCTTTAACAATGTTGAATCTCTGTCCCAACCATTCCTTAACACAGTACCTCTCGTCTGTTCTGCTAGTGGCCATGCTCGCGTGGTTTAAATCCCAGTTTCTTGTCGCCATTGATACGTCCTTACTACACAGTATAAATGCACACGAGGCCCATGCTTGAGAGAAGGTCAGTCTGTGACCTGTCCTTTATTCCTTAGCACTCAAGTGATGAAGGTGGGTGGAGCTTCCCCTTTTATACCTGAAGGTCCAGGTTAGGAGTGTCTCCCACCTAGTGGTCAGTGTTCCCACGGTGTACAACTTAGGTCAGTTTATACATGGGTTACAATGCTGGTTGAATACATGACAGGGACTATACGGGGGGAGGAACTTAACACAATCACAATCACTAAGGAGGTGGTACTCAGTAAGATAATGGGACTAAAGGTGGATAAATCCCCTGGACCTGATGGTTTGCATCCGAGGGTCTTAAGAGAAGTAGCGGCAGGGATTGTGGATGCATTGGTTGTAATTTATCAAAATTCCCTGGATTCTGGGGAGGTCCCAGCAGATTAGAAAACTGCAAATGTAACACCCCTATTTAAAAAAGGAGGCAGACAAAAAGCAGGAAACTATAGACCAGTTAGCCTAACATCTGTGGTTGGGAAAATGTTGGAGTCTATTATTAAAGAAGCAGTAGCAAGACTTTTGGAAAAGCAAAATTTGGTCAGGCAGAGTCAGCATGGATTTATGAAGGGGAAGTCATGTTTGACAAATTTGCTGGAATTCTTTGAGGATGTAACGAACAAGGTGGATAAAGGGGAACCAGTAGATGTGGTGTATTTGGACTTCCAGAAGGCATTTGACAAGGTGCCACATAAAAGGTTATTGCACAAGATAAAAGTTCACGGGGTTGGGGGTAATATATTAGCATGGATAGAGGATTGGCTAACTGACAGAAAACAGAGAGTCGGGATAAATGGTTCATTCTTGGGTTGGCAATCAGTAACCAGTGGGGTGCTGCAGGGATCAGTGCTGGGACCCCAACTATTTACAATCTATACGAATGACTTGGAAGAAGGGACCGAGTGTAACGTAGCCAAGTTTGCTGACGATACAAAGATGGGAGGAAAAGCAATGTGTGAGGAGGACACAAAAAAATTTGCAAAAGGACATAGACAGGCTAAGTGAGTGGGCAAACATTTGGCAGATGGAGTATAATGTTGGAAAGTGTGAGGTCATGCACTTTGGCATAAAAAAAATCAAAGAGCAAGTTATTATTTAAATGGAGAAAGATTGCAAAGTGCTGCAGTACAATGGGACCTGGGGGTACTTGTGCATGAAACACAAAAGGTTAGTATGCAGGTACAGCAAGTGATCAGGAAGGCCAATGGAATCTTGGCAATTATTGCAAAGGGGATGGAGTATAAAAGCAAGGAAGTCTTGCTGCAGTTATACAGGGTATTGGTGAGGCCACACCTGGAATACTGCGTGCAGTTTTGGTTTCCATATTTACGAAAGGATATACTTGCTTTGGAGGCAGTTCAGAGAAGGTTCACTAGCTTGATTCTGGAGATGAGGGAGCTGACTTATGAGGAAAGGTTGAATAGGTTGGGCCTCTACTCATTGGAATTCAGAAGAATGAGAGGTGATCTTATCGAAACGTATACGATTATGAGGGGACTTGACAGGGTGGATGCAGAGAGGATGTTTCCACTGATAAGAGAGATTAGAACTAGGGGGCATAATCTTAGAATAAGGGGCCGCCCATTTAAAACTGAGATGAGGAGCAATTTCTTCTCTCCAAGTGTTATAAATCTGTGGAATTCGCTGCCTCAGAGACCTGTGGAAGCCGGGACATTGAATAAATTGAAGACAGAGATAGACAGCTGCTTAACCAATAAGGGATTAAGGGGTTATGGGGAGCGGGCAGGGAAGTGGAGCTGAGTCCATGATCGGATCAGCCATGATCGTATTAAATGGCGGAGCAGGCTTGAGGGGCAGTACGGCCTACTCCTGCTCCTATCTCTTATGTTCTTATGTCAGAATTATCTTTGAAATTTTCCAGAGAAGAAGTGATTGGGAGTTCCAGGAAGATAATCAAGTATTCGTTCCTTGTTGATTGGATTTAAATGTACAGAAATTATTGATTTTCCAGAATCTCATATTTAAAACGTAAAGTATACATCAAAATGATCCATTCAACAGTATAGGATTTTTATTCTCATTTGCTGTGCCTTTTCTCTGCCTGCCTTTACCCACTCTCTGCCCCATATCATGCTATTACAACAACAACAATTTGTATTTAAATAGTACCTTTAACATAGTAAAACGTCCCAAGGTGCATATTATCCTAATGTGGGTCTTCAGGTGAGTTTCTACGGTCAGTGTTATGTATCATCTGTTGTAGTATGAACCACAAATCTTTAATAATGTAGTGTTTCTTACTTATGGCAATGTTTACAAACTGATAGCGATTGGAATGGTTCAGCTCTTCCAAAGAGAGTAGGTTTAGTTTGTTGCCGAGACCCTCGGAAAAACAGACCTCTGAACCCAAATCTGAATATTGTACACAGCCATAGATGTTGATTGAGAAAATTAGGGACTTCAGGCACCTCTCCTTTTTCCTAATTTTCCATTGACATCAGTGATTGTTAAAGCCTATCCAGTTAAAACATTGATGAAACTGAAAAGCCAGATAATGAAAATGTAGGTCAGGCTGGGGAAAGTCAGTAGAATTTCACTGCCTGAACAGTTCAGCCACATTAAGTCTTGCTGGTTTCTTCTCTAATTAATCCCCTACTGATTGATTGAATTACTTGAACAAAAACAGAATATTTCGAAATAAACAGCAAGGCAGTCAACAAGTGAATGAGAACAACATGTTAGCATTTTATATAGAACTCTTCATTTGAGCAAGGTAACTTTGATGTAGCAAAGAATAATGTTGAAAGGTTAATTCATGTTAGGAATTTTATCCTCTTTGATTATATCCATCCTCCCTAAACGGTGAGAGATCAAAATGTACCACTCTGTTTATTTTTTGTGCTCATCAAGGCGAGGGATGTCAGCATTAGGGAATAATGCACTTTATTTTCATGCACCCAGCACTACTAGGTCAGGTGTAGAATAGCCACATGCAACATAAACAACAACAACTTGTATTTATGTAGTGCCTTTAATGTAGTGAAACGTCCCAAGTGCTTAAACAGGAGTATTATGAGATTTAAAAAATTGACGCCGAGCCACATAAGGAGAAATTAGGGCAGGTGACCAAAAGCTTGGCCAAAGAGGTAGGTTTTAAGGAGTGTCTTGAAGGAGGAAAGAGAGGTAGAGAGACAGAAAGGTTTAGGCAGGGAATTCCAGAGCTTAGGACCTAGGCAACAGAAGGCTGGTTGAGCGATTATAATCAGGGATGCTCAAGAGGGCAGAATTAGAGGAGCGCAGACATCTTGGGGGGTTGTGGGGCTGGAGGAGATTACAGAGATAGGGAGCGGAGAGGCCATGGAAGGATTTGAAAACAAGGATGACAATTTTGAAATCAAGGTGTTGCTTAACCGGGAGCCAATATAGGTCATAGAGCACAGGGGTGATGGTGAGCGGGACTTGGTGTGAGTTAAGACACAGGCAGCTGAGTTTTGGATCACCTCTAGTTTAGATAGGGTAGAATGTGGGAGGCCAGCCAGGAGTGTATTGGAATAGTCAAGTCTAGAGGTAACAAAGGCATGGATGAGGGCTTCAGCAGTTATTTTTATTCTGTCTCATGAGGGTGCATTCTGTTCTGCCTCAGAAAAGCACTTCATACTTCCCCAGTGGGAATTTTCCATAACATACAGGTCATTTGTATGGCCTTGGAATTAAATTTACCAATTTGATTGGCAATTTCGATTAATCTGTGGACTGTATGGTGCTGTGGATCCACAGTTATTAGGAATGGGCTTCAGATTCTCCAAATTTATTTCATGTGGGACTCTGGGTCGTTTTACTGTGTGAAAGGTGCTATATAAATGCAAGTTGTTATTGTTGTAATTAGCAGAGAAATCCAACTTTCAATTTGAAAGTCTGGGCTTGACTCAAACTCAGGTTTAAGAGATGAAAGGACAGTATGTTGACTCATTAGGCCTACCGCTGGAGGAAGGTATGCAGCCTTGGAGCCACTGATGCAGTGCAAGCATAAACGGGGAGTGGAGGCCACGAGTAATCATGGCAGGTGGCTATTGGTTGAGGAAATTGTAACTGAGCTCTGTTTAAGCAGAACCTATGAGTATCCCACTGGCTGCTCCCCTCTATCAGCTGATTCCAGAGGAGGAAGGACAGAATCCAAGGAGATGCAAAGGAGGGGCCTGCTTAGGTGTCCAAGATGATTGCAACCTAATGCACCTTATGCATATGTGCCCTGTAAAGAATCAATGTCATGGTGAAGAAGAAGAGTACAGACCTCACCCAGTGACAGAACCGGGCCTTTCCCCATCAGTCACTCAATGTGAAGCTACGAACTTATAACAAGCAGTTACCTTGTGTTGGCTGTCTGCTTGGCATTGGTTCCTTGACAGATTTCATGGGCCACAGGGCAAACACATTAACATGGCCGCCACACAGAGTGAAGTGCTAAACCATACACATGCCTGTGCATTTGGAAAGTATGTGAACAGTTGCCAGAGTGCTGTACATTCTTCCTCGGTGATGCACTGCTAGGGAAGTGCTGTTGAGATCCATGGTAAAGTGCAATGATCCTGAGGGACTGAGCTGTGAGAAGTTACAGCCATGGCTCTTCTCGTCCTCGGGTACGGAGAGGTGGGCCTCTTTGCTTAAGAATTCATAGCAACACATTGCTATTTAGAACTAGTTAGTTTATTAGCAAAAGGTTTAACAATCACACTCCACATTACCAGTTCATCCATCATCATCATCATTGGCTGTCCCTCAAAATCGCGGAAGACTTGCTTCCATTCTAAAAATTAGTTCTGAGGTGACTGAACAGTCCAGTATGGGAATTACAGTCTCTGTCACAGGTCGGACAGACAGTCGTTGAAGGAAAGGGTGGGTGGGGCTGGTTTGCCGCACGCTCTTTCTGCTGCCTGCGCTTGGTTTCTGCATGCTCTCGACGATGAGACTCGAGGTGCTCAGTGCCCTCCCGGATGCACTTCCTCCACTTAGGGCAGTCTTTGGCCAGGGACTCCCAGGTGTCGGTGGGGTCAGTTCATCCACCAGGCTCAACAACCACCTGCCTCATCGTGGATCCTCCGAACCCAACTGGCTGGGATTTTATTGAGGCATGTGAACATTACGTGACTGGCTAATCCATTCCCAACTCAACAGCTCTACAAAACTGAGAATACTCACTGGTGCATACATTACAAAACCCAAAAAGGTTTCAATGGTGGAAGAGAGGTGCATAAAGCGAAATACTGTTGCAGTTGCTGTCTTAAATCTTTATTACGAGCTATTAAATATGCCTTGTTCTATGCATAACCTTGTTTACAGTTTTGTCTGGAAGAATTTAGTTTAGCAGACCGTGTTGTCAGATGCTTATGTGGGTATTCAAAAATGCAACATTGCAAAAACAAGCAAAGGTGATTTCTAAGACAGCATTATAAAGTGAAGCAAAATGGGAGCACACTGACCAGCAAATTTCATCCTCACCTGCTCTCAGGATCTGATCACAGGTCAGACAATATTCAACTTTTACTGATACTTCCACCTGGCCTGCTACCATGTTAGTCTCCAGAGGCGGTGTCCGTCTGCTCCAAAAAGGCCAATCCTTCTCTTCAGGACCTCTTGCAGCAGGAACTCCAATGCTGCATTGCGGGAAGGTGCATTCAAGTGGGAATTAAATTTAAATGTTGCCTTTTTTTAAAAATGCGTTCACAGGAACGCCACCAGCGGTGCTCTCCTGGAAGGTTTGAGCACATTAAAGAGCCACAAAGCTGAGCAGCCAATCAGGAAGACCTTGAAAGAATGATACTGAACTATGTAAACAGCGACAACTGATATTAATAACACTCAATGGGACTGCACAGCTGTAGAGTGCATAATTTCTGTGATAAATGGACAGAGAACTTAGAAGATGTAAAGGAAGAGTTGTGGATCAATTCTAAATGATGTGAGGATGTGGTTAAGTTCCCTATTTGAAGTGGAAGAGCAAAGCACCTATGTCCAGAGTATGATAAAGTCATGGAATGCCAACTCACATGAAGTCCTTGAAGGGTAAGAGCAGAAGGTCATCTAGAAAAAGATGCCAGTCTTGAAGACAAGTGCCAATGTGAGACATGAGAATGTAGGTTAAAAAGAAAGAAAGACTTGCATTTATATAGCGCCTTTCAAGCCCACCGGATGTCTCAAAGCACTTTACAGCCAATTAAGTACTTTTGGAGTGTAGTCACTTGTATTGCAGGAAATGCGGCAGCTAATTTGCACACAGCAAGCTCCCACAAACAGCGAAGTGATAATGACCATATAATCTGTTTTTGTTATGTTGATTGAGGGATAAATATTGGCCAGGCCACTGGGGATAACTCCCATGCGCTTCTTCAGAATAGTGCCATGGGATCATTTACGTCCACCTGAAAGGGCAGACGGGACCTCGGTTTAACGTCTCATCTGAAAGACGGCACCTCCGACAGTGCAGCACTTCCTCAGCACTGCATTGGAGTGACAGCCTAGTTTAAGGGCTCTAGCCCCTGTAGTGGATCCTGAACCTACAACTCTTTTGGTTGGTTGGAAACAATAAATAAACAGTTAGATCAAGTGCCCCCAATCTAGGGGACACTCCAAACATTTTTCCAGGCCCCTTTTTTGTTTTTTGGGTTTTTTTTTTGTATTTTTTTGTAGTTTTTTGGGGGGGGGTTTTTGGGCACTAAAACCATAATTTACAAGTGCCCCCTATAAAAGGGGAGGAGGACATTAAAACTGGCAATTAAAACAAATTAAACTTTAAAACATATAAAATCAAATTAAAATTTGGTTGCCGGGGGTAATAATGCACTCCAGTCCCTCCGGAGCCCACCTCTCACGGAAGGCCGTGAGCGTACCGGTGGACACCGCGTGCTCCATCTCTAAGGACACCCTGGCGCGGATGTACACATGGAAGAGAGACAGGCAGTCGGGCTGAACGACCCCCTCGACCGCCCGCTGCCTGGACCGGCTGATGGCACCCTTGGCCATGCCCAGGAGCAGTCCTACGAGGAGGCCCTCGGACCTACCCGCTCCCCTCCACACAGGGTGCCCAAAGATCAGGAGTGTGGGACTGAAGTGCAGCCAGAATTTCAGGAGCAGCCCCTTTAAATAGTTAAACAGGGGCTGCAACCTCGCACATTCAGTAAAAACATGGAACACGGACTCTTCCAGACCGTAGAAATTGCAGGCGGCCTGGGAGCCCGTGAACCGGCTTAAAAATGTATTGCACGGCACTGCTCCATGCACCACCCTCCAGGCCAAGTCCCCGATAAATAGTGGGAGGACTCCCGCGTAGAGTGCACTCCATCGGGGACCCCCGCCTCCTCCGGACGGCAAGGTGGTACGCCATGGCGTGTCCGGACGGCAGACGAGGATGGCAAGGTTGAGAGTGTGCAGGAGCAGCTCGTACAGGAAACCCCTCCGCGGCGAACTGAAAGGCACGGAGGGGACTTCCCCGAGGCGGCTCAAGTTGTGAGGCACCGACTCCCGAGGGAGGTTCCGGGGTTTGGCGCCGATGAGGAATTCCGTCCGGACGGGGGTCAGTTCGGACGGGATCTCCCCACGTGCTTGAGCCTCCTCGACACACCTAACGGAGTCAGGGCCCAGCGCTGTTTTTAGCAGATTGATGGCATCGGCCGCGCGGCAGACGTCGGCCCAATTTAGGCGCCGTGCCAGCATGCCTGGCACCATCCAGCCCGCTCCTCCACCATCGAGCAGGTCCCTGACCCTGGTCACCTCGCCAGCCACAGTCCTCTCGTCCGACTGCCACCTAAAACCTCGGTCGTGGAGGTACGGATTCCCGAGCAGCAGCTCCTGCAGGACAGCCGCCACTCCAGCCGGTGGAGAGCTGCGCTTGGTGGAGACTTTGTTCCAGACCCTGATGAGTTCCTGGTAAAAGACAGGCAGCCCCTGGACGGCGGTCCTGACATCCCCCAAGCTCACAAACAGGAGCTGCGTGTCGTAGTTGAGGCCGTGCTGCTGGCGGAAGAAATATGTCGCCAGTGCACGCCACCTAGGAAGGGGCTCAACGTAAAGGTATCTCTGCAGGGTCTGAAGACGGAAAGTCGCTAGCTGGGTGCTGATGCACACCAACGACTGACCGCCCTCCCCAAGCGGGAGACTCAAGACCGCGGCAGAGATCCAGTGCTTCCTGTTGTTCCAGAAGTCCACCAGCTTCTTCTGTATCCTGGCGACAAACGCAGGGGGAGGGGTCAAAGTGACCAGCCGGTACCACAGCATGGCGGCCACCAGCTGGTTTATGACTAGTGCTCGATCCCTGTAGGACAGCACTCGGAGCAGTCCTGTCCAGCGCCCTAGGTGAGCGGCAACCTTGGCCTCCAGCTCCTGCCAGTTCGCCGGCCAGGCTTCCTCGTCGGGGCTAAGGTAGACTCCCAGATAGAGGAGATGGGTCGTGCTCCAGGCAAAAGGCCTGGGCTCCTCCGGCAGGGAGTCCACCTGCCACTGACCCACCAGGAGTCCGGAACATTTCTCCCAGTTGATTCTGGCGGAGGATGCGGCCGAGTAAATCTCCTGGCACTCACGCATCCTCTGCAGGTCAACGGGATCTTCTACCATGAGGAGCACGTCCACGGCATAAGCCGAGAGGACGACCTCCACGCCCGATCCTGGCAGAGCCAGTCCCGTCAACCTCGTCTGCAGGAGCTGCAGGAAAGGCTCCACGCAAATGGCATAGAACTGGCCGGACATGGGGCATCCCTGGCGCACCCCTCTCCTAAAGCGAAGGGGCGCCGTTAAGGACCCGTTAACCTTAATCAGACACTCTGCGGCGGCGTACAAAAGTCGGATCCGGGCGACGAAATGCGTCGCGAACCCGAAAGCGCGCAGAGTTCCGAACACATAATCGTGATCCACCCTGTCGAACGCTTTCTCTTGGTCGAGGGATAGGAAGGCGACTGACAGACCAGCCTCCTGGGAATGATGGATGAGATCCCGGACTAGATGGATGTTATCGTGGATTGTCCGGCCTGGGACCGTGTAGGCCTGGTCGGGGTGGATCATGTGGTCCAGCATGGCGCCAAGGCGAGCAAACATCACCCTGGCGAAGATTTTGTAGTCCGTGCTGAGGAGGGAGACCGGGCGCCAGTTCTTAAGTAGGTGGAGATCGCCCTTCTTCGGCAGCAGGATGATGACTGCCCTGCGCCAGGAGAGGGGCATCTCCCCGGTCACCAGACTTTCTCCCAGGATGTCCCAGAACACCCTGTGGAACTCCACGGTCAGCCCGTCCAGCCCCAGGGCTTTTCCCCTCGAGAGCCGGGGGACAGGCTTAGCGGAGCTTCCAGATTTTCGGCGCCCTCCGGGCCGACCTTCAGCAGGTTGTCCCACAAAACTCTACACACTTCCTCGCTGGACGGCTCCGGAGAGAACAAAGCCCCGTAATATTCTCAGGCCCTGTTGCTGACGCCCTCCTGATCCGAGACGAGAGAGCCGTCGTCGGCCAGCAGCGTCAAGAGCTGATTTTTTTCTTTTTTTAAGATAGTAGGGGGAACAGATAAGATAGATAGATCGACCTGTCACTCATTTTTCTTTCTGCATAATCTGTTTTTGTTATGCTGATTGAGGTATAAATATTGGCCATGGCACTGGGGATAACTACCTTGCTCTTCTTTGAAATAGTGCCATGGAATCTTTTACGTCCACCTGAGAGAGCAGATGGCATCTTGGTTTAACGTCTCATCCAAAAGACAGCACCGCCAACAGTGCAGCACTCTCAGTACTGCACTGGAGTGTCAGCCTAGATTTTTGTGGTCAAGTTCCAGGAATGGGACTTGAAACCATCAAACCTTCTGACTCAGAGGCTAGGATGCTACCAACTGAGCCACAACTGACTGATACCAATCAAAACAAGTTACAGGTATCAGATAAACTTGTTGGAGTACCTTATTATACTTAATTTAGGTTTTATCCTGGAACCTGTTGGAATTATAACATAAAAGGAACTAATGATCATAGTTGGGAACTGGTGTAGCAGGATTAACATAGTACAACCTAGATGGATGTCAGCTGAGAAAGATTGAAGATTGTTTATAAGTGTTTATGCATACAGCTGACAATTACATGTACTTAGTGAACTCTTAAACATGCTCACAGAAGAAAGAAGAGGCCCAAGGTTGATCCCTAGCAGGATTGAGTTATAAGGAAAGACTGGAGAAACTGGGGATCTTAACCCTTGAAGGGTGGTGGCCGGCAGGAGACATTATAAAAGTATAAGATATTAAACAGTACAGAAAAGATTAATTCGATGACATGATAGTCAGAAAGTTTTTCCTTATTCTGGGTAGCTGAGTTGAGATGGATTGTACATCTATATTTATGACTTTTGTATGCAATTTGGCTGCTGCGTTTCCTACATTACAACAGTGACTACACTCTAAAAGTACTTCATTGGCTGTAAAGTGCTTTGAGGTGTCCGGTGGTCATGAAAGGTGCTATATAAATGCAAGTCTTTTTTTAAGGTACTTAACATTCAGATAAACAATGTGTAACACCATAAAACTGCACTGCTGGTTCATATACACAGCAGAGTATTTTTCAGTGCTAGTTGCCCTCTTGTCCCAGTATGCATGAACACAATATTTTTACCACTACCAGAAACTTTAAACACATCGTCAAGAGTTCTTATTGAAAAGCGAGAGATTTCAGATGGGATCATTTCAAAAGAAGCTATCATTAAAAAAGTAGTGGTCTCAGCACCCCCAATGGTTTATTTGCCCATACCACCAGTACCTGCTGATTAGTTGCACTGACCTTGGTATCAGTTAAATGTCAAAGATTCCGAGGAACTGCTATCGAGATTAACCTCTGGGAATTCCCCAGAAGTTAGTGACTGAATTTTCTGCATCTGCTCTGTGCTGATAAGCCAAAAGAGATAATTTATTGCAACTGTAAAGGTTGTGTGTTAAATTGGTACAATATCCAGGATAAGGGATGTAAATTACCCACAGTGAAACATACCTCCCGATCTCTGAGAGGCAGCGAAACAAGGCAAGCTGGTCTTCAATCAAATTCAGGTCGCTGATCCAGAAGATATCAGATAACTGCAAAGGACTCCTCTGAAGTACGCAAATGTACACCAACCAGTTATGTAAAGAGTATGCATAGAGTTACAATATCTTATGTATGCCTATTATTTACATACCCTTGTAAGTCTATCTCATTGGAATTCTTTTACACAAGATGACATTGCTTCGAACTGCTGCTGTACACGTGAAAAACGAATAGAAAAAGGAAACCCTCTTCTAGTTCAAATCAGAGCTGCTATTGGATGGGTGGACTTACAAGAAAGGAACAATGCAGTAGGTGGGCTTAGATAGTGGCGAGGTGGTCATGTCCCAATGGTGGTGGCATAATCCCACAATCCAGAATATCAGAGAAAATGCTCCATCTCTGAAACATACTGCTCCACATTATTGTTAAAAGTAATCTAAATGTGTGCTGATTCGGTACTGCTCAGTCCTGGCAAGGATAAGATAATGTAGACGTGCCCACAAGCCACAAGAAGCTGAGCAGAAAATGATGAATCAGTGAGTTGCTGCTAATGTGTTGAGACCTGAGTGTGATTTCAGGTTTCAGACTCACTTTTTCTTCTTTTGCCACATCACAAGATCATAAGGTAGTTACGAAGGAGGAAGGTAACTTGGCCAGTTCACCCATCCAGAATGACTCTAAACCCTGTCCCACACCCCAGTGCAGCATTCTGTTGGTTCCCAAATCCACAACTCTATCCAAGAGTCCATTTCATCTGTTGAACATCCAAAGTTATGTATAAGTTTTTTTTCTTGGACTGGGGCATTAGCTAGACATAGTATATGTCTTTTTGGAATGTGTTGGGGGAGAAGGTTGGCTTTGAAGCATGTTGCTGGCTAAGAGGGAAAGTGTTCCTTGTCTGATAGCTTGGGACAGCAGACATCTGAACCAGTCATAGATTGAGTGTTTAAAATCAGTTATACTCATCCTTCGCATGGATTTTCTTGTAATATATCAGAAAGCGCCTAATGGCCTCTTCCCAATCGACAACAACTTGCATTTATATCATGTGTTATAATCCTGAAAATATCTCACGTTCTTTTGTGCTGGATGAAATTTGCTCCAGGATCCAAGAAGAAATAATTTCAGGGAAATAGGTAAATATGAAATCAACATCTTTGGAGCTGCTGATGTCAACGTTGTGCTATGTCTGTCACAAGGGATGTTATTCCTTTAGATGAGATGGATTAAGCTGTGTACATGTTCCAATTATAAGTGTCTATGGGTAACCTTCACATTCACACTCATTGCCTTCGAGCAGACATCTTAATCTTGCTATTCAAAATGCAAGTGCTGCATCAGTACACACGGTATAACCAACGCATTTACACTGTGTTCCTTCTGCACTGATTCATAGCCATGGGAAGAAGCAGGAAGACTAATCTCCAATACCTGTACATTTTAGCTCTTGTGTTTGGTTTGAAATTAAATCTTTCTTTGTACCATAAAATAAATAACTTTTTTTATTTCATCAATCTCCAGAGAGGTCATAGAAGCAAGCATTGGCACGAATCAAGCCATAAAGGGGCAACATTCTCTCTTTGGAAACAAAATGAACTAAAATTATGAATTGTTACATTTTTATGACTACAGTACTTATGACGGTGTCAGAGCAATTATAGTTATTCTCTTTCCCCTGCAAACAGCGGAAAGAGCGCACGACAATCCAAGCACCCCACCCACCCGTCCCTTCAACCACTGTCTGCCCCACCTGTGACAGAGACTGGAGGTCCCGCATTGGACTCATCAGTCACCTGAGAACTTATATTAGTGTGGAAGCAAGTCACCCTCGACTCCAAGGGATTGCCTAAGAAGAGAAAACTTTAGTAGGACATTTGGAGAGGAGGGGGGTGGGGGTGAAAGTTGACGAGGAAGAGAGAGAAAAAAAGACCCTCCATTTACTCTTTTGTTCAAACAGGAAACGTTCTTTTGTTTGAAGTTATGAAAATCAGTCACTGAAAGTAAATCCAAGAATGAAGGCAAGTATGAACTATTCAGCTTCCCTATGGCCCTGTGAGGTAATTTATGGTTACTTTGATCTGACATATGAAACCAAGCATGAAATATAATTTTCACCCTTATTACCTAATCTTTACATGGAGATATATATTAGCTCAGTGCTGGCCAGGATAAGAACAGTGGGGAAAGTGATATTTATTAGCATAAGATACACAACTTCTTTTGAAGCCAAGAAGTTTTACATGACGTGAGAATAACGAAGAATAAAAACACAACTTAAGGTACAATTATACTTCACCAAGCAAGCTGACAGAGAATTGCTCTCGAATTCACTGGAGAGCTGACTTAACTAGCTCTTCCAAACTTACTTCCCCAGTTTCAAAAGTGGGCAGAAGCTTGTTGGTGTCATCACACCATGCATGTACCTACAGTAACATCATGGAACTCGGAGTTCATGAGTACGTGTGCAGTTTTGGTTACTAACCATGAGAGCCTTTCATACATTATTCCTAAGGGGCACATTCTACTGGGAATTTCATGAATAAAAAACATAAAACAATTTACCTTGGTGTGAAAGCTCTGCTATGTTTAACCCGAATGCAGAAGGCCACATTTAGATTACAGTCTGGGATCTGTAGTTCATTTATGAATACCCCAGCTACTGGGAGCTTCACTTTAGCAGCTACAGTGCGATCACTCTAAGATTGCTATATCAGTCCTCATCAATATACTACAAAAAGAAAAATACTGTGGATGCTGGAACTCTGAAATAAAAAAACGGAAAATGCTGGAAATACTCAACGGGTCAGGCAGCCTCTGTGGAGAGAGAAACAGAGTTAACGTTTCAGGTCGATGACCTTTCGTCAGAACTGGAAAAAGTTAGAGATGCGACAGATTTTAAATACGTATAGAGGCAGGGAAAGGGGGAGGGGAGGAAAGAACAAAAGGGAAGGTCTGTGATAGGATGAAAGGCAGGAGTGATTAAATGACAAAAGATATGATTGTACAAAGCAAAAGGAGATGGTTTGTTCTGACGATGCCATCTTCCACACATATGTCTTACATTTTCCTCAACCAAGGATTCCCCTCTCCCGTGATTGACATGGCCCTCGACTGTGTCCATTATATTTCCCGCACTTCTGCTCTCACTCCTTCCATTCCCTCCCAGAACCATGATAAAGTTTCCCCTTGTTCTCACCTTTCACCCCACCAGCCTCCACACTCAACGGATCATCCTCCGCCATTTCCACCACCTCCAGCGAGATCCCACCACCAAACATATCTTTCCCTCCCCTCCCCTTTCAGCATTCCGGAGGGACCGCTCCCTCCACGACACCCTGGTCCACTCCTCAATCACCCCCAGCATCCCCTCCCCTTCCCACGGTACCATCCCATGCAAGCGCAGGAGATGCAACAGCTGCCCTTTTACCTCCTCCCTTTCCATCTTCCAGGGCCCCAAACACTCCATCCACGTGAAACAGCGATTTACTTGTACTTCTGGCACTTTAGTATGCTGTATCATCTGCTCACGATGCGGTCTCCTCTACATTGGAGAGACCAAACGAGATTGGGTGACCCCTTGCATACACCTCAGTTCAGTCTGCAAGTGTGACCCCAAGCTTCCGGTCGCCTGTCACTTTAATTCTCCACTCCACTCCCACTCTGGCCTCTCCATCCTCGGCCTCTTACACTGTTCCAATGAAGCTCAACACAAGCTCGAGGAACAGCACCTCATCTTTCAGTTGGGCATTTTACAGACTTCTGGACTCAATATCGAGTTCAACAATTTCAGATCATAACCTCTGCCCCTATTTTTTCAGATGGAAGCTGTTGACGTTTTTGCCATTCCCATTCTCACCCTATCTAGACCCACATTTAGTTTCTTTCCTTGTCCCATTACCATCTCCTTTTGCTTTGTACAATCATGCTGTTTGCCATTTAATCTCTCCTGCCTTCCATCCTATCACAGAGCTTCCCTTTTATTCTTTGCCCCCACCTTTACCTGCCCCTGCACTTGCTTAAAATCTGTTACATCTCTAACTTTTTCCAGTTCTGACGAAAGGTCATCGACCTGAAACGTTAACTTTGTTTTACTCTCCACCGATGCTGCCTGACCTGCTGAGTAGTCCCAGCATCTTCCATTCTTCTTCCTGTCACCATTCTGTTGTGACTCTAAAGTCGCTGTGTAAATGCACCCTGTATGACATTGGAACTATTATAAAGGTTAATGTATATTGATTTTGTTTAAACCTCTAGCCAACCACAAGTTGATTATTATAGATTTAAAGTGATTTGTGAACTGATGTCTGAAGACTGATATATTGGGCTTTACTTTTACACTGTGTAACAGAACTTTACAGTTTCCCCACACACACTACAACCTGACTGGTCTAAAATTCTGGGAGTACTGTGCTCAGATGGAAAAGCATTTCTCCGTGCTCTGATTCAACCATACAAATAAAAGCTGGCACCAGGCTGCGTGTTGGCTTATTTCAGCTGGGGTGGCACTGGGGGCATCACAATTGGCCTCGATATCCCTGATCAGCAGTTACGGAGGAGTGGGGAGGGGGTGGGTGAGGGGTGGGGGGGGGGGGGGAAGGGGGTGAGCCCTGCTGGAAGTGTCCATGTGCGGACATTGGCTGAGGACAGCAATGGGTTTGGTTGTGATGCCCCCACAATCAAATAGCCTGCTGACACTCATAAATATCAGGCACTTAATTGAAGTAGCCTGCGGGAGTCAATACCGTCACAAAATAAAATAAAAAGTGGGAGAGAGTGGATAGGTAGAAATGTTGATAAATAAATGCAGCATATCAAAATGATGGGATGCTGGTTTACACACCACCTTCCAATTCCCTATATGATGAGGAACTGACCTTGGCTCAGCCATTTTATTTATTGGCTCAGCCACAGAGATGCTTCCCCATGAAAATAGAGTGCAAACTGTATGGTGAGTCACTCCAGTCTGATCTTACAGATCTCCTAACATCCAGATAGACAGGCAGAGACAAACAGACAGACAGACAGACAGGAAGATAGACAGACAAATAGTTAGGAACAGGCCCAGACATTTGCCGATGTTGGGGTATATGGAGATAATAGTGGAGAACTCTGGGACCTGGTTAATGTGGGGCTGAGACATTATTACATTTCCTATGACCCACTGGGTCAGCAGGATTGAGGTTTTGGGATTGTCCAGATGTGCAGGATTGTACCCTCCTCACCACAGTCCCTGAGCTCCAGCACTTTAGGGTTCCACGTGTATAAGCAGGAAGAGGTTTCACATTGGCATGGGTTTATTTTAATTTACCATTCTTTTCTTGTTGCAGTTGAGACCATGTTCACAGATAGATTCCTACTCGCCATCAATTAGCATTCTTTGGAAATCTCTTCCTCAGGCTCATTTTGCTGAAGTGCCCTTATGTCCATGAAATTCATTTTGCCATGCCTTTGTGAGCAGAATAGAAAGCTCTTCACAGTTGTGAACAGCTTCTCTATCCAAGTTGGTGTGATTGGACAGGGAATGTGCTGATTTGCAGGTACCAGAAAAGGTTGCCCTCATGAAGTTGATACTTGGCTCTGGGGGCCTCAAGAGATTTATTGAAGTTATTATGTTGATGTAGTGACCGTCCATGTATGCCCTGTTTGCACAATGACTTGAAGCACTCCCTCAGGGCCACCATGGCGTTGCCCAGATTTGGGAAAGTGACTGGACGAATAAATCAAATAGGGAATTCAGGAGAAACTTATTTACCCAGAGAGAGATTAAAATGTGGAACTCGCTACCACAAGAACTAGTTGAGGCACATTGCATTGATGCAATATTTCAATGGAAGCTGGATAGACACATACAGGAGAAAGGAATAGAAGGATATATAAAGTAAAGTGGGAGAAGGCTTGTGTGGAGCATAAACACAGGCACGTACATTCTAATTCTATGGACTAAGAGTGGCATATTGCGAGGAATGACATTAGGAAGATATGCAATAGGGAGGGAGTGGCAACCTATGTATTCCATCCTTGTCTGTGTGTAGTCTAGTGTAGGGATTAGCGTCGATCACTATTAGTTGAATTTATGACCATCAAGGAGTAGCAACACCAGTTAGGATATCGGAGGAGAATCTATTTCTGATGGCTGGAAAAGCTGTGAATCCAGGTAAATGGCTTCCGCCCTTGTGTAGTTTATCTTATATTCTGAAAGGTCGCCTTACCTATTACTGATATTGCATAATTAATGGGCTATTGCAGGTTCCAAAGATTGCTAATTGATGACGAATAGATATAACACTGAACCACCATGAGATACTTCACCAAATGACCCAAATGACATAATCTGGTCCAACATTGGCAGGTGTAGTTAGTTGAGTGGTAAATGGTTGCCAAACTTATAATCATTTGGTTGGGAGGTAAAGTCAGTGGTACTGGATACAACATACGCCTCATTTGTTCCTCATTTACATGCAGCTTCAATGCTTTTCTACCTTGTGCTCACACTGTGTTTAATAGAGTAGCTATTATTGGGCTCAAGTGGAGTACCATAGTTGTCTTTATCCTGCAGTGAACAGAAGTTGCACCTACAAGCTTTGTTTAACACAGCGCGAGCCATAATAATGACTCAAATGCTATTTACCAACAAACTTTTCTTTGTCTGAATCGGTCTTGTCTTCAAAATGCAGGTTTACTTCCCCAGTTCAAATATTACTTTGACTCCATGGCCACAGCAGCTGCCCAGATGTTACAGTTCATTGTTCTTGGCTTACAAATCAAAGATTAGTGTTTCAAAGAACATTTTTTGCTCTATTTAATTTATGACTTATTTAAAAGAGAAAAGAAAATGGAAGAAAAAGCTAGACTCTCCTCCACCCCTACTGCCACATCCTGTCGCCACACTTCCAAGGTGAAACTGTCTGAACTGTTGGGTTCTCCGCGTTACTGGTAACTCTGCACCAGGATCTGCTGACAGAAGGTGTACATCTGTGGGCAAGAAGGCGCGACCAGCTTTTCCTCCCACTCCAGCAGCACACTGTGTGGTGTATCTAGCGAGGAAACAGTGCAACTTTTCACTGACGGAAAACCTCACTTCAGTTTGCACATTATAACAGACCCCACATATAATGAACGCCAATTTCCCAGTGCTAAAAATTTCTTTTATATCAGAATTTTGCAAAGAAAGAAAGACTGGTATTTCGATAGCGCCTTTCATGAACACCAGCCATCCCAAGGTGCTTTACAGCCAATTAAGTACTTTTGGAGTGTAGTCACTGTTGTAATCTGGGAAACGCGGCAGTCAATTCAAGCTCTCACAAACAGCAATGTGATAATGACCAGATAACCTGTTCAAAAGCAGGTTGACCTTCAACAAGGTGAATTCTGTCAAAGCTCTGGAGGAAGGGGGTTATGTTGGGGGTCTAACGCTCTCTCACTAGACAGCCAAGTTACTAATGAAATGCTGGAACACATGATAAGTTACCTGTGCTCACGGGACTGGATTGTTCCCATATCATGGAGCTGCAATCAGTGCAATCCATGGAGGATGAGCAAGCAGCCAGGAAGCAGACATACAGACAATACAGCTGGTGGAGGAGCTCTCCGGATAAAGAAAGACTTGCATTTCTATAGTGTCTTTCACAACCACCGAATGTCCCTAGGGGCTTTACAGCCAATGAAGTGCTTTTAGAAGTGTAGTCACTGTTGCAATGTAGGAAACCGTGAAGGATTATCAGTGTACATTTCCCAAATTAAACAATGAACCTGCTGACCAAGGTGATCCAAAACTCGGCTGCCCCGTGTCCTAACTCGCACCAACTCCCACGCACCCATCACGCTTGTGCTCGCTGACCTACATTGGCTTCTGGTTAAGCAACCCCTCGATTTCAAAATTCTCATCCTTATTTTCAAATCCCCGCATGGCCTCGCCCCTCCCTATCTCTGTAATCTCCTCCAGTCACAGAACCCGCCTAAGATATCTGCGCTCCTCTAATTCTGCCCCCTTGAGCACCCTGATTATAATCACGCAACCATTGGTGGCCGCGCCTTTTGTTGTCTAGGCCCTAAGCTCTGGAACTCCCTGTCTATACCACTCCGCCTCGCTACCTCTCTTCCCTCCTTCAAGGCGCTCCTTAAAACATACCTCTTTGACCAAGCTTTTGGTCACTTGCGCTAATTTCTACTTATGCGGCTCGGTGTCAAATTTTAATCTCATAATACTCCTGTGAAGTGCCTTGGGACATTTCACTATGTTAAAGGCGCTATATAAATGCAAGTTGTTGTTGACATACAACACTGTATTTCAATCATTTGTTCAAGCGACATTAGTATAGAATTATAATGCATTTGAATCAGGATATTTCAAAATGTTGCATGTAGGTGGGGATTAATTACAACTAGGTACATTATACCAAGGAACTAAAGTTTGGATTGCTGTTGGTGCAGTATTTATTTCATGGTGCTGGTAATTTAATGATGTGCTTTCGAGATCTATCATGACGAATCGAGGTTTAAAAACTGCTAGCAAGCAGCACAGACACACAGCAGCGACAGACGCTTTGTAGGAGCCACCTGTGTTGGGATGTTTGCAACAGGTCGGAGATTTTCATTGAGGGTTACTTTTGGTTTTGAGGGTGACATAGAAACCTTCTTAACACACAATCTTTGCTACTTGGGCCAAAAGGTTAACTTTAACTCCTGCACAGCAGGATAACCAATGGGAAAAAAAATCTACGATCAGCTTTGAACTGAAATATGGAGGCATTTAAAGCTGAAAAGGCACCAGGGAGTCCAAGGTAGCTGTTAATTGAGCAAAACCGCTTAAGAATGGGATGTCACAGAATGTGCAAAGGCAGTTTTAAGGTCTAGGGACTGGAAACCCCGCAAGGAAGCAGGGACATTTTATAGGACAGATGGCTGACCCTTTATAAGCTTCAGGTACAGCAGGTGTGGGAGGTGGCCGTAAGAAGCCAGCAGCACCAGTTAGTCTTGGACATAGCGAACATGCAGAGCCCTCACAATGTACAACCAAAGGGGTTTAGGGCCATCAGAATCCCAGCAGACTGCCAGTGCACTCTTACAACCGCCAGCATTACTTAATCCTTGCAAAAGGGAATCATCATAGGCAGTCCCTTGAAATCGAGGAAGACTTGTTTGCACTCTAAAAGTAAGTTCTCAGGGGATTATAGTCTCTGTCGGTGAGATACGGGGATTACAGTCTCTGTCACAGGTGAGACAGACCGTGGTTGGAGGAAAGGGAGGGTGGGACTGGTTTGCCGCATGCTCCTTCCGCTGCCTGCGCTTGTTTTCTGCATGCTCTCGGCGACGAGACTCGAAGTGCTCAGCGCCCTCCCGGATGCTCTTCCTCCACTTAGGGCGGTCTTTGGCCAGGGATTCCCAGGTGTCGGTGGGGATGTTGCACTTTATCAGGGAGGCTTTGAGGGTGTCCTTGAAACGTTTCCTCTGCCCACCTGGGGATCGCCTGCCATGAAAAGAGAATCAGTAGTTGGTTAGCTGTCACATCATCCATATAATGGATGAAATAAATGGACTGCACTTGATTTGAACATTGTGTAGTGTATTTATCTGCCATTGTTATTGGCAAGAGCAGGAACCCAATATAACATAGCATTGAATGGTATATAAAGGATGGAGCATGAAAATGTAGGAGGACATAGAACATTGCAGATTTGGGTTCGCACTGAAGTATGGTGAAGTATGAAGTACTGTGATCTTCAGTTATTAAGTTAGCAATGAGATTACTATGACGCTAAGACCCAACTTTCACCCCACAGCGAATTCTCTTTGTTCAGGAAACCTGTAATAAAGTGAGGGCTGATCTGTATCACAAAATTACCGGCGTTATGCACCTTGTATTGAATACCGATGCTGCTAAAGTGAAATTGATCATCACCGAGCACGCCACAAGGGCCTGATTTTCTGATCCTAGCAAAAAAATGGGCATGTGCCAGGCCAAATCTCAGGTGTGCCCATGCCCGTGAGAGAGAGATGCGTTGCATTCCAAAAATTATCCGTGAAACACCTCCCCCCGCCCCCCTCAAACCCATGGCCCTAGCAATACCTGATCTTAGGGACTCATTGGTGGCTCTGGCACCCAGTGTTGCTAAGGGTGTAAATGAAGGAAATACTTCATGTGACATATTTCTATTTGTGCTAGAATATAATATGGCCACCCATTTTTGGGCAGGCATATTATCGACCTGTCCCAGAAGGGCTGGGATTTTCAAGGGGACTGAAAAGCGATAGCGCGTGCCAGGTGGGGTTCCCGTCCCAATGCCACACCTCCCCTCTCCACGGATAGTGTGTACAAAACCGCCCTCCCAGGCTGCCAGAATTTCAGAGCCCTTACATTTAAAAGGAACAGGATCACCTTTCAGATTGATTCAATTCTTGAATAGGCAGGGTACTGAATGCTCTGAAAAATTAACATTGAAGCCACAATGTTGGGTGTCAGACTGTAGTATGTGTTTAAGGTTACAGAGTGAGGTACTTCTTTTTAAATGTCACCTTTGTGAGTACTCAATGGTGAGTGAGTGGCTGGAGCCAGGTTATCTGGAGTTCTTTTAGTGTTACTGTGACTCCATTTTTATTTCAGTAACTCAGCAACAACTTGCATTTATATAGTGCCTTTAAGAACGTAAGAAATAGGAGCAGGAGTAGGCCATTTGGCCCCTCGAGCCTGCTCCGCCATTTAATAAGATCATGGCTGATCTGATCTTGGCCTCCACTTTCCTGTCTGTTCCCCATAACCCTTTACGTCACTGTAGTTCAAAAATCTGTCTATCTCCGCCTTCAATATAGTCAATGACTCAGCCTCCACAGCTCTCTGGGGTAGAGAATTCCAAAGATTTACGACCCTCCAAGAGAAGGGTCTTTATTACTTTAAAGTACAGTTGTACCTCTGGCACACTTGGGGCCTGCCCGGTGCCGGACCAGAGAATTTTCCGGACCATGGGAGGTCACGCCGACCCTAGCATTGTAAGCAGTGCCCTAGACTTACTGGGTACTGCGTGACAACATCCCGGCCGTGTTCTGCGTATTCGCTGCGCAGAAGCCTACTGCGCAGCATTTCTCAGGCCCAGCGTCAGCGCCTCAGTCAGCCGCCACGACCCTCACTCCCTCTCGGCGCTGACCCGACCAAGGAGGGAACACCGGAGGCAGCGGGGAGACGAGGAGTAGCCAGCCCCAGAACACAACGCGGGTCGCGACACCCAACCCCCCCGCCGGGAATGATGCCGGACCATGGATGTTGCCGGATCAAAAAGTCCTGGACTGCAACAGTACAACCTGTAATAAAATGTCCCTCGGCACTTCACAGGAATGTAATCAGACATATATTGACACAGAGCTGTAGAAGGAGACATTAGGGCAGGTTACCAAATGCTTGATCAAAGATGTCGGTTTTAAGCAATGTCTTAAAGGAGGAGAGTGAGGTGGAGAAGCAAAGGAGTTTTGGGAGGAAATTCCAAAGCTCAGTCCAAAACGGCCGAAGGCTAGGCTGCCAATGGTGGGGCACAGAAAGTGGGGGATGCACCAGAGGCCAGAGTTGGAGGAGCACAGAGTTCTCAGTGACTTGCAGGGCTGGAGGAGGTTACAGAGATAGGAAGGGTGAGGCCAGGGAGTGATTTGAGTACGAGGATGAGAGTTTTAAAATTGAGGTGTCGGTCGACCAGAAGCCAACAAAGGCCGGTGAGCACAGGCACTTGGGGGTGAATGAGACTTGGTGTGAGTTAGGATACGGGAAGCAGAGTTTTGGATGAGCTCACATTTATGGAAGGCAGAAGATAAGAGAGCATTCGAGTCTGGAGATAACAAAAGAACGGATGAGGGTTTCAGCAGCAGATGGCTGAAGCAGCCAGTGTACTTGTGATATTTTTTCACCTAAAATATTACACGTGGGCAAGTTAACACTGCAGCAGGCACGGCACCTGGTGCAGTGTGAAGTTTTGCGAAGTGATTTTGTATTTTTAATTTTAATAAGTCACTTCATTACATTTTAGTTCGGCTACTGATTAAAATAACTGTTTTCTGTATGTTGCCCTCTATCCTGTTAAAAGCAGATGAAAAACCCCACCCATTTAATACACACAGAACTGAGATTTTCACATAAGAACATGAGAACATAAGAAATAGGAGCAGGCCATTTGCCCCCTCGAGCCTCCTCCGCCATCATGGCTGATCTGAACTTGTGCACTTCCCTGCCCGCTCCCCTTTACCCTTGACTCCCTTATCATTCAAAAATCTGTCTATCTACACCTTAAATATATTCAATGACCCAGCCTCCATATGCTTCAATTTGCAATCAACAAGCTGACATCGTCATCCTTTGATGTTCAACAGGCACTCATCGATACTGCATTCACTGAAGTGCGAGAAAAACTATTTCTCCTGTAATAAATCTAAATTCCCGACCGTTCAAAAGGATTTTAATTCATTTACAACAAATACAGTTACATTTGCAGAAGCCAAACTCATCATCTACTTACCACAGACACTTGGATGTGCTGTCAGGACTACGATACGCAATTACACTCAATGCAGTCTAAACACTCATCCCCAGTGTATCATCATAGGCGGTCCCTCGTATCGAGGATGACTTGCTTCCACGCCAAAAAGGGATGAGTTCACAGGTGTTTCAATGAAGGACCTAATATTCCGGATCCCGAACTACATGCTGAAGGGTGGAAGATGCCTGTGCGTGGATTTTTTTTAACGTGGGGTGGCCATTGCACATCAGCCACCACACGGGCTTGACAGAGCTAGGTTCAGTGGCAAGGATTACCCAAGACGACTTTTAAATTCTTTATTAAACACTCATCCAATCCCACCTTCTCTGTACTGTCACAGATCTGTGTACCACAAATGGAGAGTAATTACTAGCTGCAATGATTGTTGCTTCTGGAGAAGCAAGCCCTGGCTTTATAAATGTGTTTTGTTTTTAGAGAAGTGCTGCAGATCTGTGAATGAATCAGCTTTTACAGCACAATGTCTCACGCTGTGAATTTATTTAAGTTTCAACAACTGACTAGCAGTAAGGATAGAATTCGAGAAATCTGAAAAATCACAGCATTTGACTACTCCAACACTGCGATTAAAAGAAAAAAACTGTGAATGTTGTGAACATCGGCAATAGAAAACGAAAATGCTGGAAAGTGGCAGGAGGCTGATAAGCCTCAGGGAAAGAGAAATAAGGTTAATGTCTGCCCGATCATCAGAACAGTTCAACAGCTCTGACCAAGGGCCATACTCAAAGCATCAACCTATCAAGCTATGATTGCAATTGCCTTTGCTATCTATTTTTGTCAAAAAGTGTTCCATTGTCCTCTAAAGGTTAAATATCACCAGCGGATTAGCTGCCTTAATGATTTCTGCGACCCTTGTCCATCACATTGTATTTGGTGCGCACTTTTACTCGAAGGAATAGACTAAATACTAGAAACATTAACAAGAATTCTATTTGACACAGCAGTATGGGATGGTGCTAGATGCAAAGTCCAGCGAGGAGATTATTTAGGTTTAGAATTGCACTGTAATTAAGATACTGATTTTAACATCACATGGTCACTTTATCTACTTATTTCTCAAAGACTTCGAGAAAGCATACATGTGAAGGGTTCCATGGTGAGTAAGCAGAATTACTGGCGATATGCAAGAGCAAATATTAAGTTAGACATGTGATACAAACAGTAGAATTTTATAGTTGAGTAAATTGTCCCTTAATTACAAAAGCAACAACAACTTTGTATTTATATAGCATCTTTAATGTTGTGAAATGTCCCAAGGCGTTTCACAGGAGTGATATGAGATTTTAAAAAATTGACACCGAGCCGCGTAAGGAGAAATTAGGGCGGGTGACCAAAAGCTTGGTCAAAGAGGTATGTTTTAAGGAGGAAAGAGAGGTAGAGAAGCAGAACAGTTTAGGCAGGGAGTTCCAGAGCTTAGGGCCCAGGCAGCTGAAGGCATGGCCACTAATGGTTGAGCATTTATAATCAGGGATGTTCAGGAGGGCAGAATTAGAGGGGGGGGGGGGGTTGTCGGGCTGGAGGAGATTCCAGAGATAGGGAGGGGCAAGGCCAAGAGGGATTTGAAAAAAAGGATGAGAATTTTGAAATCGAGGCATTGCTTAACCAGAAGCCAAAGTATGTCAGTGAGCACAGGGGTGATGGGTGAGTGGGACTTGGTACGAGTTAAGACATGGGCAGGCGACTTTTGGATCACCTTTAGTTTACGTAGGGAAGAATGTGGGATGCCAGCCAGGAGTGCATTGGAATTGTCAAGTCTCGAGGTAACAACGGCATGGATGAGGGTTTCAGCAGCAGATGAGCTGAGGCAAGGGCAGAGTCGAGCGATGTTACAGCAATTATGCACAGTATTTTAAAACACTACCACAGATATGTACACTTGGTCATGGGAACAAAGAAATTTGTCTCAAAACAAGCAGGCAGCTCCAGAATGCGTTTTTAAACACACTTTCCAGAGTTAGAAACAGATTTGACCCCAGTTCATGGATTCAACATTCACAGATGCCTAAATCTAGTCCCATGGAGTTATTCATTCCTTCTCCAAGGTCGAAGGAATAACTTTAACCTTGTTAAACTTTCAATAGAAATTCACAGCGCCTTCATGAACACTGGATGAGCAAGTGTGTGCACATGGCATGTACTGAACCATTCAGATGCCAAGTTCAATTGCTGGTCTGTGCTGATTTAAGCGATTGTATCTTGGGTGGCCACAGAGCAATATAATTAGTCTTGGTGTTTCTGGGCCAAGGAAGAAAAAATGAATGAATAAAAAATTATTTTGGGCCTGTTTAAAAGACACAGTGGCAGAGATTGGTGAAAAGGTCTGGGAATTATTGTTAAAGCCTCTAATGCTCCATGATTCCACAGTCATCGAACCGCAGATGTCGCAGAATTTCCACTTGCAGCCGCTGATTTCCCTTGTTTTCCTTGCCCAGCTTTACTCTTTCTAACTGTACTGGACCTAGTGTTCTGAATCAGAGTGGTGTCAGGACATAATTATTTAACATTTCCATGCATTTCATATCTTGCACAATAAGCCTACTTCTGAACAAAATCAAAATACTGCAGATGCTGGAAATCTGAAATAAAAAAGGAAACGCTGGAAATACTCAGCAAGTCAGGCAGCGTTTACGTTTCAGGTTGATGACCTTTCATCAGAACTGGAAGAAATTAAAGATTTATCAGTTTTTAGGCAAGTAGAGAGGCAGTGAATGGGAGGGGGGGGGGCGGTGAGAAAAGAACAAAAGGGAAAGTTTGTGATAGGATGGAAGGCAAGAGTGATGAAATGACGAGGGAGATGATAGTGCAAGGCAAAAGGAGATGGTAATGGGAGAAATAAAGAAGCAAAGATGGGTCTAGGGGAGGTGTAAATGGCAACAGCAGAACCATTACTAGCACGTGCTGTCTGAAAAAATAGCAGCAGTGGTTATGATCTGAAGTTATTGAAATCAATGTTGAGTCTGAAAGGTTGTAAAGTGTCTACATCTGAAATGTGCATGGTGAGAAATGTAAACACACCCCCTCTCCCCTTCTTAATCTCAGTTCCTTAATCAGTACCACTGAGTCTAGTTTAGAAGGTAAATGAGCAAGGTGTGATTAATGACTCGTAAATCAATGAAGATTCTGATTCAGAGTACCAGATATCGATATACTAGGTATTGGCTACCGACTACTTAATACTCATCTGCCACAGCTGCTTTGTGAGGTGAGCTAGCTAGGTGGTAAGTGGCAGCAATTGCTGGGGACTGAAGAAGCGATATCGTGGTTTGCATGAATGTTTTTTGCCAATGCCCTACAAACAGCCTCCTTTATCTCAAAAGGGACTGGATTACAAAGGAGAGGAAGTGATGCTTCAGTTGTAGAGAACCTTAGTCAGACCCCATCTGGTGCACTGCGTTCAGTTTTGGCCACCACACCTCAGGAAGGATATATTGACCTTGGAGGGTGTCCAGTGCAGATTCACCAAATGTTGTAGCATTTTTTTGTAGCAGAGGATTGCTGACCAAAATGTAATTCTTAGCCACGTACCAAAGGAGCAATTCTTATTGTAATCTTGTTTTCCCAACACACCATGGGAGGGACTTGAAATAGAAAATTGCTTTAAGAGCAAATAAGTTCCCAAGCCTGTTATTTTCATAGAACCCTACCTACCTGCTTTCTCATCATACCCCATTGACCCTCATTTAGGCACCCACCATATCTCTCAACCTCACCTACACACCATAAATCTCAACCCCACCTACCAAACCATATCCCTCGACCCCACCATATCACTCAACCTCACCTACTCACCATATCCCACGACCACACCTATCCATCATATCCCTCGGCCCCACCTACACACCATATCCCTCGACTCCACCATATCCTTCGACCCCACCATAACCCTCGACCCCGACTACCCACCATAACCCTCAACACCACCTACCCAACATAACCCTTGACTCCACCTACCCACCATAACCCTTGACCCCACCAACCCACCATATCCCTCGACCCCGACTACCCACCATAACCCTCAACACCACCTACCCACCATAACCCTTGACCCCACCTACCCACCATAACCCTCAACCCCAACTACACACCTTATCAGAATAATACCGGGCTTAGAGTGCTAAATTATAAGGACAGGTTGCATAAACTTGCCAGATTTTCTTGAGTTTAGAAGATTGAGGCGTAATCTGATCCAGGTGTTTAAAAGGATTCAATAGGGTAAATATAGAGTGACTATTGCCTCTGGTGGGAGAATCAAGAACGAAGGGACATAATCTTAAAAATAGAGCTAGGCCATTCTGGAGGGAAATCAGGAATCACTTTTTCACACAAAGGACAGTAGTAATCTGGAACTCTCTTCTCCCCAGAAGTCTGTGGATGCTGGCACAGTTGGAGCTTACAAGACTGCGATTGATTCATTTTTGTTGGGTAAAAGTTTCAAGGGATATGGAGCTAAGGCGGACAAATGGAGCTGAGGTACAGATCAGCCGTGATCTAATTGACTGGCAGAGCAGGCTGGAGGGACTGAATGGCCTACTCCTGTTTATGTTCCTAGATATGCTGGGTTCTCATTTGGCTATGCGCGAAAGTGATTGTGAGATTCCTGACAGTGATGACGAAGCATGGTTATATTGGAAAGTTTAAGATTATCGATGATCACAGCGGTAGAAAAATTGTTAACCTCACAGGAAGACTGAACATTCGCCCCAGATTGGAAGTTTAAGTAAAAGAACGAGAGAGGTGGTAAATAGATCTACTGCCTTCCTGTCAGGTTGGCTACCTGGTTCTAATGACTTACGGCATCACGGATCATGAAGAGGCCAAGCAAAGACATACAGAAGGAAAAGTCTTGGCTTTCTTTCTCTAAGATGTGAAACAGTGCTGTAATAAAACATTCAAACCATTTGTTCTGTCTGTTAATGTGTATCAAGTTCGTTTTCACCATTGGAGAAAGTGAAGGAATATTTAACCATTTTAAGTGCGTAAATAGAGCAAGTTGCTGCAAAAAAAAGTTTCACAATCAGCAAGTTTTCTACACAAAATCCACCCGTGCGGCACTAATTACATACTGTATTTTATTATGATTAATTGAGATAAATCCCAAACCCTGGACTGACTTACCCACAGAACCTATAGTCTCACAGTGGAGAATCTGAAAGTGTCAGCTGTAGCTCAGTGGGTAGCGCAGTCACTTCTGAGTCTGAAAGTTCAGGGTTCACGTCCCACTCCAGGGACTTGAGCACAAAAAGTCTAGGCTGATGCTCCAGTGCAGTGCTGAGGGAGTGCTGCACTGTCAGAGGTGCCGTAAAAAGTCTCATGGCACTATTTTGAAGAAGAGCAGGGGAGTTATCCCCATCCCCGGTGTCCTGGCCAATATTTATCCCTCAATCAACATCACAAAAACAGATTATCCGGTCTATCACATTGCTGTTTGTGGGAGCTTGCTGTGTGCAAATTGGCTGCCGTGTTTCCTAATTCATCATCATTATCATCATCATAGAAAATCCCTTGAAATGAGGATGGCCTGTTTCCACGCCAAAAAAGGATGAGGTCACAGGTATGAAGGACCTAATATTCCAGGTCCTGAACTACATCTTGAAGGTTGGAAGATGCCTGTACGTGGATTTTCTTAACGTATGGTGGCCGTTGCACACCAGCCACCACACGGGCTTGACAGAACTAGGTCTTGGTCCAGTGGTAAGGGTTATCCAAGACAACTGGAGACCTGCTCTGCCACACAGACCGAGTGCACACACATAATATCGCAGTGTGGGCTGGCCCATGATGCCCCATGGCCCCTGGGCCCGAACTCACGCCTCCTCGGGGCCCCGATCACACCCCTCCACAGTCTCTTCACTGTACCTGCCCACGCTCCAATCACCGACCTGGACCTTGATGACATCACTCTTCGCTGCCGTCACCCTCCAGCACCAGTTCGCGCTGCTCCCTGAAGCAGCATGCCTCCACGCTGCTCCCGGGCCACCGTTCCTCCACTCCTTTTATGGCCCCGACCTGCCGCTGGTGTTCTCACGCAGGTCAGGGCTTCCACGCTGAAGGAGTATTGATTACATGAGATTAAGTTTAGATTTTAACAACCTGTAGATTGTAGAAGGGCTGGCTGAGGGAGCTATAGAGTAACTGGTTTGACGGTCCAGGGGAGAATGAGTTAGAGTAGAAGATGACACGGGTCTTGTTTCCAGCGTGGCGAGGATGCAGGAAGGTGGAAGGGTGTGTAGGATGAGGTATTTGGAGTGCAAGAAGAGAGAGAAATCTTCTCAGGAGCACATAGTCATTTTGAACTAATTTTTTCTTACTGAACTATAAAAAGGACCATGTGCCCCTATGGGCTGGAGAAGCTGGGTAGTGTCCTTTATCGGGTCCATGGTGTGTGGAAGCTGGTAAGTGGGAGATTCCACATAGATTATGTGTGAAAGATTTATAAATGGGGTAGATAGTACATGGCATGTGGAAAGGCTTTATGCCCTTTCTTTCTCTCTCCTATTCCTTTATGTAATGCCTCCCAGTGTTAGGATCTTGAAAAGCCTGACCCTTTGGTAAAAAGAAATACTTGCATTTATAGCACTTTTCATTACCTTAGGACATCCCAAAGCACTTTATAGCCAATGACGTACTTGCATTTAACTGTTGCTTGTAACACAGCAAATGCTCCAAGGCACTTCACAAATGGCGGGACAGACAGCGAGCAGGGGATAGTAAGAAAGAACTTGTAATTATAGTGTGCCGTTCACAGCCTCAGAACATCTCAAAGCGCTTTACAGCCAATGAAGTACTTTTGAAGTGTAGTCACCATTGTAATGTAGGAAACGCGGCAGCCAATTTGCGTGCAGCAAACATTAATGTGATAATGAGCAAATCATTTGTTTTTAATTATGTTGCTTGAGGGATAAATATTGGCCAGGACACCAGGACACCTGCTCTGCTTCAAGGTAAGGGCCCTGTGTGGTATCAGAGACCATGCTGAAATGAACAAATGTGAAGTGTTTTACTCCAACTTTTCCATTGGTTCCAAGCAGCAGCTGATGAAGAAATGGGCCAGCAGAATCCACTGAACTTGCTCACGGAGGCAAGAGCCAGGCTGGGAGCTGCTTATACTGGGTGGCAGGGTGAGTCAACACTTCTAAAAGCAAGATTTTACCAGATAGCCAGTGTCAACTGTTTCAACTAAAAATATTAGGAACAAAAATGATGGTGTGTAGAAGCATTAACAAATTCCGAGTGACTCAATGAGTACATGGACTACCCAGTGTGGTACTGAAACATACAGACCTGGCATAAATAGCAGTAAGGGGTGCTTACATTGGCCACAGGATGTCTAGGTTGAGATGGGAGGGAGGAAAATCAGCCTGGGTTCCTGTCTCTGATCGCTATCCACTGACTCCTGCTGGGAGGTGCAGATGTCAGGCGAGGGCAGGTTTAGAGCCTGCTGTCACATCCTTCTACAGTCGAATATCCGCACCCACCAGAATAGGTTACTAGATGGTACAGTGGGAAAGACACTAGCCTTTCACCTCTGGGTTCAACTCCAGCCCAGACAAATGATAAAAGTCTCCCATGTGTGTGTGTGCTGGGCTGGGTTTGATCAGTCTCGGCCCAGTTCCCAGTGGGCTCAACCCACAGGCACAAAACCATTCCCACAGTGACTACACTCCAAAAGTACTTCATTGGCTGTAAAGCGCTTTGAGATGTCTGGTGGTCATGAATGGTGCTATAGAAATCCTTTGACATTTTTAGAAGTTTAGAAATTTTAGACATTTTTGCTGCAGAATTGCAGAAGCCCAATCTGTCAGTTCAGACTGTGGTGAGCAGTGAGTGTGGTAGATGAGGTCAGCTTTCAGCAGTTTCTGCTACCATTCCTCTGACTGAAATAAAACACAATAGCCACTGTGGAACTGCACTACCAGGGAAAGGGAGAGGCCGTTATTAGTGGAAGCCAAGGGGAAACAATGGAGATGATTAAATACGCAGTGTGGTTTTTTTCCTTGATTACATCTGGGGATCAGGGATGTTTATGCAGCATGTTGTTGTGGAAAATTAAATAGATGAGGTTGAATCTATTGCAAGGTAAATTGTACATGTGGGTCAAATTACCTTTTCACGCTCTTTAGTGCATAGTGCATCATCATAGGCAGTCGCTCAAAATGAGGATGACTTGCTTCCACGCTGAAAGCGGATGAGTTCACAGGTGTTTCAATGATATTCCGGATCCCGAACTACATCCTGAAGGCTGGAAGATGCCTGTGCATGGATTTTTTTAACGTGTGGTGGCCGTTGCACATCAGCCACCACACGGGCTTGACAGAGCTAGGTCTTGGTCCAGTGGCAAGGATTAACCAAGACGACTGGAGACCAGCTCTGCTGCACGGACCTAGTGTGCACACATATCGCAGTGTGGGCTGGTCCGTGCTGCCCCTGGGCCCACGCCTCTTCTGGGCCCTGATCACATCCCTCTACGAACTCTTGCTGCTCCTCATGCAAAGTATCAAGTTAACACAGGGTTGACAAAACTACCAGGGCTGAGCTGTATAGAGATTTAAGCTCCATTATAGTTTGATGAGACTTTGTAAAAAGCATTCAGGGTAAGCATGACTACATTGAAAGTAGTTTTGATGAGGTCAGGGAATCAGTATTCCCTTCAGCATAGAGTGTGTCTCCATTGTTGGGATTTTGTTCATGCTAATGAATAAATTATAATTGCATTATTGTATCTATTTGCTGCTTCATTATTTTTTGCTTACTTAGCAATACATTATGACATTGTCCCCCTTATTATCCAAGCCCATTTGTTAGCTACATTGATGTATTAAATAACATCAATCTGATTAATAAAACATCAATATCTGGTCATTATCGCATTGCTGTTTGTGGGAGCTTGCTGTGCGCAAATTGGCTGCCGCGTTTCCCACATTACACTTCAAAAGTACTTCATTGGCTGTGAAGCACTTTGGTGTGTCACCAACTGAAGACTGTGCTCTCACACTCAGAGGCAGAGCTGATCAAGGCCACTTTCATAATAGCAATAGAACAAGCCAGGGACAGGACCAAGCTAGCCTGCCTAACCTGTTAGACAAGGAACATTGCATGGATTGGAGAAGCTAAATGTAAAGCAATGGAACATGTTTTGAAATTATATGCTAATAGTTAGCTTGTAATTTTAGATTGTACAATATTCCATGTTTTATTCCCAGTCTTTGCTAACTTACGTGATCTCAGCTTGACTCAGACTTGATAGCACTCTTGCCTCTGAGTCAGTAGGTTGTGGTTTCAAACCAGTCTGGAACCTGAGCACTGAAGTGTAGTACTGAAGGAATGCTGTATTGTCAGAGGCACTGAATTCAGATGAATCATCAAACCAAAGAAAGAAAGACTTGCATTTATAAAGCGCCTTTCACAACCACCGGACGTCCCAAAGAGCTTTACATCCTTGTTTTCAAATCCCTCCATGATCTCACCCCTCCCTATCTTTGTAATCTCCACCAGCCCCACAACCCCCCCAAGATAGCTGTGCTCTTCTAATTCAGCCCTTTTGAGCATCCCTGATTATAATCACCCAACCATTGGTGGCCATGCCTTTTGTTGCCTAGGCCCAAAGCTCTGGAACACCCTGCCTAACCTCTCCGCCTCGCTACCTCTCTTTCACGACGCTCCTTAAAACATCCTCTTTGACCAAGCTTTTGGTCACCTGCCCTAATTTCTCCTTTTGTGACTCGGTGTCAATTTTTTTTGTTTTATTATACTCCTGTGAAGCACCTTGGAATGTTTTACTACGTCAAAGGTGCTATATAAATACAAGTTGTTGTTGTTGTGAAGTCCCACATGATCCAGGACAGATGCCGGCTGGCAGGCGGGCAGGGGCAGAAGATTGTAGGCTGGAGGAGGGAATCTGCAGGATCGGTCCCCGGCAGTCAGGTAAGTGGTAGAGAGGTGGGGTTGGGTGTCATGGCGGCCGGAGAAGGCTGGGGTAAGGGAGCCTCACAACCTCTTTGTGAGGACCTGCTCCTCTTGGCCCACAGGGAAACCTGAAATCAAAGTGTAACGACTCCAGGGCCTGTTCAGGCCCATGATCCACCACCCGACAGGTTGGGCCTGATGGGGAAGGCCTCACTGTGCGTCCCCTCCCCTCAGGTCACAGACTAAAGTAGCAGATTGGGTTCCGATGACGTCATCGGGCCCCAATATTCATGTTTAAAGAGGACCTTGGGGCAGGTGTCCTGCTCACCTGCTCAAAAGAACTGGTTAATATTCGGAACCATCGGGAAGGCCGCGGGAAGTTGTTTCTGTGGTTTTAAATTACCCTCCTCGCCCGATTTCCGCCAGGCAGTGGGAGTTGTCGGGGCCTCACTGACTAGGCATGCACATGAAGAATTGCCACTTGGGCAAGACACTGCAAGTGCTTACGGAAATCAATGAACCCACCAATTAGTTACCTCCTTCAGATGAGGGGAAAATGAAATTTTTAAAAGTCTAACGATAAAAGGATTCTTTGAATAAACTTACTACATTTATAAAGGGAGCAGCTTCAGTCACTTTCAGAGAAGTCAAGGATAAAGGAATATCAACCTATAGACAACCTCTCCCTTCTGTCTTCTCAGATTGTCATCGCCAGAATGAGAAAGCATCTGTCTTCTTCTTCATCCACTTGGGTACATAGATTGAGAATGAAACTTTCCACTGAACTTTATCTTCCCCTGCTCTTCATTCCTACCTAGGAGAGGAGCCCTACATATAAATCTGAATGTCCCAGGGCACTCATTCACTGTCCATCAGGTAGATTATGTCACCAAAAGGAGTACGATCACACAGGAAAGTGTACAGTCAGGCTGAGTCTGTGGGACAGCTAGGAATACACTTGGGGACATTTTTATCACCGGGAACACAGGAACATAGGAATTATGAGCAGAGTAGGCCATACAGCACCTCAAGCCTGCTCCGTCATCAATATCATGGCTGATCTACCCCAAGTCCACTTTCGTGCCCAATCCCCATAGCCCTCGAATCCCCTGGAGTCCATCGATCTCAGCCTTGAATATACTCAATGTCTCAGCATCCACTGGGGCAGAGAATTCCAAAGATTCACAACCCTCTGAGTGAAAAAATTCCTCCTCGTCTCAGTCCTAAATGGCTAACCCCTTATCCTGAAAGTGTGACCCCTGGTTGTGGACTCTCCAGCCAGGGGAAACAGCCTCTCAGCATCTACCCTGTCAATCCCCCTCAAAATCCTGTATGTTTCAATGAGAGTTGGACTAATATACAATACCTACCTGAGGCAGATATCTTGCGCAGCATAAATTTGTTCCAGTGTGGTTTTACCAATGGTTTCCACTCACAGCAGAGCATTTAAAGTGGTACATGTAATGAGTAACACATTGAGATTGCCAATGTCACAAACTGCATCATTGCATACTCCTCTGTTTGCAGGGACTTGGCAAGAGAGTAGGGCCCCTTTAAGGCAAAGTGGGTGGATTGATTTATAGGGTTTATTTTGATCCGTGTTCTTATTGGCAACGTAGTCTTGGGTGGAGTAACCACAGAATACGTTTACGGTGTGTAAAAATAGAGTGATGGAGGAACATCAGCAGAATCTCCACAAATACAGATAGGAACTGAAGGCGGCAGAATGGAGTCTTGTTAATCCATGAATTAATCAAGGGCAAGTATTGTATACATACAAATCTTGCAAAAGAGGCACAGACTTTAATATTTACATAGAAATGGATCCGATTATGGATACAGTTGCTATGTATCAGATATAAATGGAACAGAACGTTTCAGCCGAGGTACTTGAAACTTGAATGTAAGTCTAATCGTGGAGATGAACTTTTCCTTCTGTTGACTGAAGAGTTTACAGCAACAGTAAAACAAACGGAGTGTCTGCCAGCTCAGCCAGACCCGCAGTGCACCAGTGCTGGGCAAGTGGCTGTTCGGCGTTTAGGACTTTGGCTGTAGAAGGAACTCCAGCAATTGTCACATTACTGGCTCACTGAGGGTGGGGTGCACAGGACAGCTGCGAGCACCGCTGGCCTCGATAATATTATTCAAATGGCTGATCCCCTGTGGGCTTTGCTCATGAACATCGTATTTAAAAATTGGCCCTGAAATTCTTGGCCCAGAGGGTGTTGCAGTAGCGAAAACTAGAAAGCAGCCACCCGCTCTCGCCCCCATCCCGTCCTGACTTCAGAAGCGGTGTGGGGATTGGCAGGATGATATTGGCCACCATAAATCCCACCCGTTCAACCTTCTCAGCTCCCAGTGAACGCCAAACCTGCAGGCAACAAGCGCGCTACTGTTGCCAAGATATCATGGTGATGGTAGTGGGTCCCATAATGCTGGTTGCCTTACCGTTAGGAAAGCGGCTACAACCAAATTGATTGTTTCTTTTGTACATTCCTTGATTTCTGGCTGGACTGGCTAGCCTTGCCCCCAGAGTGGCCACCTCACACCTCCTGGCCCCCGAGTGTAGTGCCATAAATGGGAGTGCTGTAACTGGAGTGGGTGTACGCTCCCTTTATGCCAATAACTCCATGCCTCTGGTTTGGGGGCAAGGTCAGGGATGGGGCAGACTCACGGCTGGAAGCTCCACGAGACCTCTGGACGCAGAGCAGGGCTCAAGGAATTTCACATTAAATATCTCTCTGTCTCATTCTCCACTTCTATCCTGCTCCTAGTTTCAGTTTGCCTTGCACTGTCTATATCTCCTTATTGTGCCTTTCTCTTGTTATATCTGTATCTTCTTGACTGACTGTCTCTCCGTCAGTCTCTCCTCCTTCTCTGTGCTGTGTGTTTGTTAATCTGCTTGTATGCTTGTCACACACTTCCTCTCAGTATGTCCCCAATAGTAAGCAAAAAGGAAAATCCCACCTTTAGTTTAGGATGTACTGGCTCAGTGGATAAAGTACTGAGCCAAGCAGATCAGGAAAATCTCAGCTTTAATTCCTGGTTTGTGCCGAGCTCCTTGTACTTAGCTTGAGGTTACAGTGAGGCACTACAGTTGATCTCTTTGTCACCAGGTTAAGGAACAAAATAGCCGGGGTCCCTGCTTCTGATCTTTACATAATCACCCAAATTTCAAAATTTCAAAAATTAGTGAGCGTTGAGAAGGATAGTGATAGACTTCAAGAAGACATAGACAGGCTGCTGGAATGGGCGGACACATGGCAGATGAAATTTAACACAGAAAAGTGCGAAGTGATACATTTTGGTAGGAAGAATGAGGAGAAGCAATATAAACTAAAGGGTACAATCCTAAAGGGGGTGCATGAACAGAGAGAGCTGGGGGTATATGTGCACAAATCGTTGAAGGTGGCAGGGCAGGTTGAGAAAGTGGTTAAAAAAGCAAACTGGATCCTGAGGCATAAGCAAGGGAGTTATGATGAACATTTACAAAACAATTTATAAAACGCTCAACTGGAGTACTGCGTCCAATTCTGGGCACCGCACTTTAGGAAGGATGTGAAGGCCTTAGAGAGGGCGCAGAAAAGATTTACAAGAATGGTTCCAGGGATGAGGGACTTCAGTTACGTGGATAGACTGGAGAAGCTGGGGTTGTTCTCCTTAGAACACAGATGATTGAGAGGAGATTTGATCGAGGTGTTCAAAATCATGAGGGGTCTAGACAGAGTGGATAGAGAGAAACTGTTCCCATTGGCACAAAGGTCGAGAACCAGAGGATATGGATTTAAGGTGATTGACCGAAGAACCAAAGACGACATGAGGAAAAACTTTTTTATGCAGCGAGTGGTTATGATCTGGAATGCACTGCCTGAAAGGGTGGTGGAGGCAGATTCAATTATGGCTTTCAAAAGGGAATTGGGTAAGTACCTGAAGGAAAATATTTTGGGGGGCTATGGGGACTAGCTGGAGTACTCTTGCAGAGAACCGGCATGGGCTCGATGGGCTGAATGGGTTCTATCTGTGCTACAACCATTTTATGGGGCCAAGTTTCGGCCTGAGTTGCTCCTGTTTTTTTGGAGCAACTGGTTTAGAATGGAGTATCTTAGAAATTGCAATTCTCGGCATTTAGTTTGCTCCAGTTCTAGTCAGTTAGAATAGTTTCAGTTTCAAACAGATTTTTTTTTCAAAAGGGGGCATGTCCGGCCACTTACGCCCGTTTTAGGCAGTGAAAACATACTCCAAACTAACTTAGAATGGAGTAAGTGTAGATTTTTGTACGCTCATAAAAACCTTGTCTACATTTAGAAAATCAGGCGTAGGTTACAAATCAGGCGTAGGGAATGGGGGGGGGGGGGTTTAAAGGGAAGTTTACAAACATTAAACACTTCAGTTTTACAAATAAAGAGCCATCATCAATAATAAATGATAAATACATCTATAAATCAACCAATAAATCAATCAAAAAAAATTAATAAAAAATGTAAAAAATTAAAAAATCAATAAATAAAACATTTTCTACTTACCGACTGCAGCACCGGGAGTCCTCCTACAGCGTGCTGGGACGGCCCCCCCAGTGTGTTTCTGTCAGTGTCTCTATCTCTCTGTCTGTCTGTGTGTGTGTCTCTCACTCTCTGTCTGTCAGTGTCTGTGTTTCTGACAGCGAGGGGAGGGGGAGAAGGGGGGTGGGGGAGGGGGAGATGGGGGAGGGGGAGGGGGAGGAGGCGTTGGGGGAGAAGGAGGGGGAGGAGGGAGGTAGAAGGGGGTGGGGGTTAGTGGGGTTAGGGGGATGGGGGTTGGGGGGAGTAGGGAGAGGAGAGAGGAGGGAGGGAAGGAGAGAGGAGGGAGGGAGGGAGGGAAGGAGAGAGGAGAGAGGGAGGGAAGAAGAGAGGAGGGAGGGAGGGAAGGAGAGAGGAGGGAGGGAGGGGGGAAGGAGAGTGGAGGAAGGGAAGGAGGGAAGGAGAGATGAGGGAGGGAAGGAGGGAAGGAGAGGGAGGGAAGGAGAGGAGAGGGAGGGAAGGAGAGGAGAGGAGAGGAGAGAAGGAGGCTGAACGGCCGGGCCCAAGACTTCGGGCTGGATTTACAGGTAGATGGTGTCGGGTCTTGGGTCCTGGGTACGGGGGTCGCTGAGATTGGGGGGGGGGGGTGTCGCGGAGATGGGGGGGTGGTCGTGGAGATGGGGGGGGCCGCGGAGATGGGCGGTCGCGGAGATGGGGGGGTCGCGGAGATTGGGGGGGGTCGCGGAGATGGGCGGTCGCGGAGATGGGGGGGTCGCGGAGATTGGGGAGGGGTCGCGGAGATGGGGGGAAGAGAGAGTCGCAGAGGTCGGGGGGGAGAGAGAGTCGTGGAGGTCGGGGGGTAGGGAAGAGAGTCGCGGAGGTCGGGGGGGAAGAGAGTCGCGGAGGTCGGGGGGGGGCACAGAGAGAGAGAGTCGCGGAGATCGGGGGGGGAGGAGTCGCGGAGGTTGGGTCGCCGGGGGGGGAGGGGGAAGAAGAGTCGCGGCGGTCGGGTCGTCGGAGGTGGGGGGGAAGCGGAGGTCGGGTCGCCGGGGGGGGGAGGGGGTTAGCGGAGGTTAGATCACCGGGGGTGGGGGAAGGGGGGGAGCGGATGTTGGGTCGTGGGGGTCGGGTCCGGTCTGGTCCGGGGAGCGGGAGTCAAGTCGGGTCGGGTCTGGTCAGGTGGGAGGCAGCCTTATCCACACAGCCATTCGGCCAGGGCTAGGGGCTGCGTGCTTCGGGCCCCTCCCACAGTTTTGGGCGCCTGGAGCTACTGCACATGCGAGCCCACTGTAGCGCGCATGTGCAGAGGTCCCGGCACTGTTTTCAGCGCAGGGACCTGGCTCCGCCCCCCACAGCTCATGCTGCGCCGCGCCCAGCTCCAGAGGACCTGCAAGGAGCCAGCGAATAGGTGAGTTTTTTTCAGGTGCACTTTGTGGCGCGAAAGGCGCGGCCCGAAACTTGGGCCCTATGATTCTATGATTGTGGTTGTTGGAAGTCAATCATCCCTGCCCCAGGACATTGCTGCAGGAGTTCCTCAGGGCAGTGTCCTCGGCCCAAACATCTTCAGCTGCTTCATCAATGACCTTCTCTCCATCATAAGGTCAGAAGTGGGGATGTTCGCTGATGATTGCACAGTGTTCAGTTCCATTCGCAACTCCCCAGAAAATGAAGCAGTCCATGCCCGCATGCAGCAAAACCTGGATGACATTCAGACCTGGGCTGATAAATGACAAGTTACATTCACACCACACAAGTGCCAGGCAATGACCATCTCCAAGAAGTGAGAGTCTAACCACCTCCCCTTGATATTCAACGGCATTACAATCATCAAATCCCCCACCATTAACATCCTGGGGGTCACCATTGACCAGAAACTTAACTGGACCAGCCACATAAATACTGTGGCAACAAGAGCGGGTCAGAGGCTGGGTATTCTGCGGCGAGTGTCTCACCCCCTGACTCCCCAAAGCCTTTCCATCATCTATCTACAAGGCACAAGTCACGAGTGTGATGGAATACTCTCCACTTGCCTGGATAGGTGCAACTCCAACAACACTCAAGAAGCTCAACATCATCTAGGACAAAGCAGCTCGCTTGATTGGCACCCCGTCCACTCCCTTCAACATTCCCTCCACCACCGGCGCACCGTGGCTGCAGTGTGCACCATCTACAACATGCACTGCAGCAACTTGCCACGGCTTCTTCGGCAGCACCTCCCAAATTTGCAACCTCTATCACCTAGAAAGACAAGGGCAGCAGGCGCATGGAACACCACCACCTCCACATTCCCCACCATCCTGACTTGGAAATATATCGGCCGTTCCTTCATCGTCACTGGGTCAAAATTCTGGAACTCCCTCTCTAACGGTACTGTGGGAGTACCTTCACCACAAGGACTGCAGTGGTTCAAGAAGGCAGCTCACCACCACCTTCTCACAGGCAATTAGGGATGGGCAATAAATGCTGGCCTTGCCAGTGACGCCCACATCCCATGAACAAATAAAAGAAAAAATGACTCTTGATGGAAAGTGAGATCAGGCTTGATTGTGATGGCTTCTTTGGTCAAACAGCCTGGCAATACTCATTATCCAGATTCATATATCAAGAATGGCAACTTGGATGAGGTACTGGAGACCTCACCCGAGCTGGAGAAAAAAACTGTCCAAATAAACTAGCAATGAAAAATAGTGCAATCGACAATATTGGGTAAATTTTGCTAAGTCCTGTGCTTACTGCTGAAGCCTCGCCTTCAGACAGCAACTGTATAAAAGTGGGAGGAAAAATTGATAAAGCTGTAAAAGAAATGCAAATGGAATCCTCGCCTTTATAAATAATTTAATCAAATATAAAAGAAATGAGGTAATTCTAAACCTACACCAATCGTTGGTTAAGCCACAGTCAGAATGCAGTGTCCATTTATTTGGCACCATACTTTAGGAAAATTTTCAAGGCCATGGCAAGTATGCAGAGAAGATTCGTTAAGATGGGATGGGAGGATTTAGCTATGAGGAGAGAATAGAAAGGGTTACAGTTTCTCATTAAACTTGGAAGGTTCAGAGGCCTGACAGGTGTTCAAAATTAGAATAAGGTAAATAAGAAAAAAAGCATTTCTATTGGTAGGTAAGTCAGTAATGCAAGGGCATAAATTAAAAATCATCACCAAAAGGAGAGGTTAGGCATTTTTTTTTGGTTGTTAGGACATGGGCTGCTCTGGCAGAAATAGTACTGTAAGTATAATCTATAATAGCTTTTAAAGGGGAACTAGATGAATCTTTGTAAAAGATTCTAATCTATGATTCTCTATCTGAAAATCACTCCCCATGATTTGCTACCCACTGATCTGCACTGGCTGTGTGCAAGACCCTGTCACAACACAGGGCTTGTAAATTTACTCTTATCTTCCAAGGTATCTTTCTAAAGGGCGATGTCTCCTGGGAGGTTGTCCTGTGCACTGTATTCCAATTTGAAACACGGGGAGAGTGGGGGCAGCCTCGATGTGGAATTGAGTCAAAGATTACACCTTCCATTAATTTTATTTTGTTCAAAATTACGCCATGTATAAAAATAGCCTGAAACTCACACCTTACAATAGCACAAACGCTCCTCGCCGGCCACCTATTATATTTTTTACGGGGATCTTGCAGAACAGACTGTTCTTGGCTCCGTCAGGTACCGAACCACCTGAAAACTGCCCTGTGAAATCACAAGAGATAAATCCGTAATCTACAGCGGGTACTTTGAGTTCTGGATCGCCTTGTACCATTCATCTGTCTTGTGTCCCTTCTCACTGAAATAACACAACAAACATGCATTTCGGATCCCTTTGCCTCTAATTATACTAAAAATAAGCAGATTTAGTATCCCGACTGATAATATCCTGGGGCTCTCAAAATGCTGTCAACATCGTTATAAGTTAATCACATGCTGCCACGGTACACTCAAACCGGAATCGACACTTCAAGCCTTTCGTAATGGTTGGGGCAGAAGAAACTTTGCGATCATATGAAAATTAGGGACTAGAAAAATCTGCGAGTCCATCCAGCCTGTCCCAGAGACTCCCCACTCCACCCCACCCGGAGGCAGTACTGAAATGTCTCATTAAACCGGCTGCATTCTCACGGGAAAGGGGGCGTTAATATTACAGCGCTATGGGATATTGGGGCACTCGGGAAATCTCCCGATTTCTCAGATGGAGGGTCTGCACTTGTCATTAAATGTAATATTTGCACAGCTAAATGAGGCAACCATCGTGGTTTCTCTCTCAATGTTTTTCTTTATAGCTTTTTTGAGCGGTGGCAGCTACTAATTATGCTTATAAAAACAGAAAATGCTGGAAATACTCAGCAGCTCAGCCAGCATCTTTGGAGAGGGAAAACAGAGTTAACGTTTCAGGTCTGTGACCCTTCCTCAGAAATGGAAAAAGTTAGAGATGTAAGCGGTGTTAAGCAAATGCAGAGGCAGGTAAAGGAGAGAGGAAAAAGCAAACTGGAAGGTCTGTGATAAGATGGAAGGCAGGGGAGATTAAATGACAAAAGGTATGATTGTACAAAGCTTCATCATCATAGCCCCTCGGAATCGAGGAAGACTTTCTTCCACTCTTAAAATGAGTCCTTAGGTGGCTGAACGGTCCAATACGAGAACCACAGTCCCTGTCACAGGTGGGACAGATAGTCGTTGAGGGAAGGGTGGGTGGGACTGGTTTGCCGCACGCTCCTTCCGCTGCCTGCGCTTGATTTCTGCATGCTCTCGGCGATGAGACTCGAGGTGCTCAGCACCCTCCTGGATGCACTTCCTCCACTTAGGGCGGTCTTTGGCCAGGGACCCCCAGGTGTCAGTGGGGATGTTGCACTTTTCAGGGAGGCTTTGAGGGTGTCCTTGTAACGTTTCCTCTGCCCTCGTTTGCTGTGAAGGAGTTCCGAGTAGAGCGCTTTCTTTGGGAGTCTCGTGACAGGCATGCGGACAATGTGGCCTGCCCAGCAGAGCTGATGATTGTACAAAGTGAAAGGAGATGGTAATGCAACAAGTAAAGAAACAAAAGATGGGTCTAGAAGATGTGTAAATGGGATAAGAAATAAGAAATAGGAGCAGGTTTAGGCTATTTGGCCCATCGAGCCTGCTCCACCATTCAATAAGATCATGGCTGATCTGATCATGGTCTCATTTCCACTTCCCTGCCCGCTCCCCATAAACAGTTTGATCAGAACTCTGATAACATCACCACTACACCAACACACCTAAGCAACATTGAGTCCAGAAGGCAGTAAAGTGCCTGAACGAAAGATGAGGTGCTGTTCTTTGAGCTTGCGTTGAGCTTCGTTGGAACAGTGTAGGAGGCCGAGGATGGACAGGCCAGAGTGGGAGTGGGGCGGAGAATTAATTTCAGATTTCTAGCACCTCAGTATTTTGATTTTATACTAATTATGCTTGTTGGTTTATTTACTACCACAAAAAACATGTTATTTTAAAGAGGCTTTTGACTCTTTTGCTGGATTAAGAAGGGTGTGTCTGTCCCTTTTGAGAAAATGAGCTGAGGGTTGTGATACTGAGAAAACAGTTTGATCCCTGAGTCAGCCTGGGCAGTAGGAGCTATGCTGCAGTTGTCTTCAACATAAATTGGCTAGGGAGGGAGGGAGGGCAAAAATACAGACAGGATTTCCTCACTTGATGACTAAACAGTGACCCCTGTGGAAATGAACATGTGCGAGGACAGGACTGCCTTGGCTGTAATAAGAACATAAGAAATAGGAGCAGGAGTAGACCATACAGCCCCTCGAGCCTGCTCCGTCATTCAGTAAGGTCATAGCTGATCTTCAACCTCAACTCCACTTTCCTGCCCAATCCCCATATCCCTTGAGTTTCCTAGTGTCCAAGAATCTACCTATCTCAGTCTTGAATATACTCAATGCTTCAACATCCAGTGCCCTTTGAGGTGGAGAATTCCAAAGATTCATAACCCTCTGAAGAAAGAAATTCCTCCTCATCTCTGTCTTAAAAAGGCGACCTCTTATCCTGAGACTATGCCCCCTAGTTGTAGACTCTCCAGCCAGGGGAAACAACCTCTCAGCAGCTACCCTGTCGATCCCCCTCAGAATCTTATATATTTCAATGCAATCACCTCTCATTCTTCTAAACCCCAGAGAGTATAGGCCCAATCTACTCAATCTCTCCTTATAGGACAACCGTCTCATCCCAGGAATCAACCATGCCTTCATGGTGCAAGAGCCTCTTGACACTCGCTGTTGAGGGTCACTTGTGAAAAATAATCATTTGCACGAGTTGAAGGAAGGCTGCCAGTATTTGTGGAGTTTGTTTTGGGCAGCCTGGTGTCTGCCATTTGCAAAAAACTCATTGTTTGGTTTAAAAGGCCTCCAATCAAGGCACTGAGAGATCCACATATGCAGAACACACACTTTCCCATCATGGAGAAACACGCCACTTATTCAAGTCCAGTGAGCACAGGCAAAGGTAGGCCAAGCTAAGGCTCAGAGACCCCCAAATATGCACATGGTTACTGCTGGTGCTTAACCAGCTAAAGCTGCATAGTTCACCAGCACCAGACTACTACTTGACCAGCCAGGAACACCCTACCTGATAAGGCATTCATTGGAAAGGTTAGCTGGAAGTGAACGGGAAGAATCCCACTCCCAAATTCCACTGGTGAACACAGGAACAGGAGGACACCATTCAGCCCCGCGAGCCTGTTTCGCCATTCAATTAGATAATGGCTGATCTGTATCTTAACTCCATCTTACCTGCCTTGGCTGCGGAATCTTTAAAAACCAAACAAAAATTAATCAATCAGAGTTTTGAAATTTTCAATTGACCCTTCCCCCCACTCCTTACCACAGCTGCAGCAGCTTTTAGGGGAGACAGTTCCATATTTTCACGATCCTTTGTGTGAAGAATTGCTTCCTGATATCACCCTAGAATGGCCTACCTCTAATTTTAAAGCTATGCCCCCTTGTTCTGGACTCCCCCACTAGAGGAAATAGCTTCACTCTCTCTACCCTATCAACTCCTTTAATCAACTAGATCACCCCTTTACCTAAAGTGAGCCAGATAGGTTTGAGGCATGCATACCCTCGGTGATCCAGGGTGCAGTTATGCTTTTTATCTACAAGTAGGGGGAACCTAATGAAACTGAAAACTACGGAGGAATCTTACATACATCAGTGACTCTTAAGGCAGTTCTTCAGGCAGTCACGGCACACATATCACATGCATTGGACATCCGAGAGTAATCAGAAAGGAACAGGGTGGATTTTCTTATCTCAAGGCATGTGTAGGATTAGCTTAATATGAGATTACAAAGTATCGTAAAACTCAGGGGAAATCATCAACTTATGGTGCTTTCATCGATTTTAAGGCTTCCAACTTAGTACATCATGTCAGGAAGAAGTTGGAATGCTGGGTCAATTCTTGGATTTTATCCGGGATGTGTACTTCAGCCCAAAGATTGGTATAAGATTGCAAGAGAGACCAAGTGCATCTAACTCTTTTAAAAGGCCACTGCTCATTCTATTTAATGTCTTCATCAATGACATGTTGGATGGCATCATAAGGCATGGCCTTGGAACATCTGAACGTATTGTGCTGCTTTTTTCCAAATGATTTTGTGCTGTTGGTGGACCCACTTTATGATCCAAAGGCATGATAAATTGATGTTGAGTCTAAATTTGTCTGATGCCTGATTCCTCAATTTTCAGTTCCCCGTGCACATGTTCTGCACCTTTACAACTGGTGCAGGTGACCCAAGTATCTACTTTATAGCCTTTAAACACTATAGCCTGAATGTTACACTTGTTTCTGTGGCTGGAGATCTGGATTGGCAGATCACCACTTAGTTTGCAGATCATGTGCATTTCTGGGTCAGGGAAATGGGAGCAGGAAGCACCTGCCTGAAACAGGCTCAATCATAAATAATGGGGGTCCAGGCTTGCTAGGGAGTCGGCAGTGAATAATAGTTCATTTAAAGGGAACAGTGGTGTAATGTATTTGCTTCATGGGTTCTTTGGTTAAAAATTCATAGCAACATATTGCTATTAAGAACTAGTTGGTTTATTAACAAAGGTTTAACAATCACACTACACATTACACATTACCAGTTCACCCACCAGGCTCACAACTGCATACCTCATCGTGGATGACCTAGACCCAACTGACTGGGGTTTTACTGAGTCTTGTGAACATCATGTGACTGGATAAGCCAGGACATAAGGGATAACTTCCCTGCTCTTCATCGAAATAGTGCCATGGGATATTTTACATCCACCTGAGAGAGCAGACAGGGCCTTGGTTTAACATCCCATCTGACAGATGGCACCTGCGACAGTGCAGCACTCCCTCAGCACTGCAGTGTCAGCCTAGATTTATGTGCTCAAGTCCCTGGAGTGGGACTTAAACCCACAACCTTGTGACTCAGAGGCAAGTGTGCTACCCACGGAGCCATAGCTGACACAGTATGAAGCTGCCATTTGAAGGTTACCAGGGCTGGTAGTTCAACGCATAGAGATTAAGTTGTGTAAAGCAGACCAAAATAACTCACTCATGTGTAAATGCAACGTGAACTCTTATGGCAAAGTTGTATAACAGAGTTCAGATTGCATTACAGAGTTCAACAGCACTGAGTCGGAAAGCTCCTTCCTCTACAATTTAATAGAATGGAATTAGAATGTAGTGCAAGTCTCTGCAAGTGAAAGGCTGCTTTAATCTGTGTCCCTGGGAGATATTTTCACTGTGCAGCCCAGCAATATTTCATTGTGGTCCAAATAAATATCAGCTTTCAAATCAGATGGAAATTAGCCATGAGTGGCATTAGATCTCCTCTGGTATTTAACTGTTAAATGCTTGGCTGAATTTCAATTTTACCCTTCAGAGAAGAAACCGGACAAATAGGATATTATCCGAAAAATGCTGAAAATGCACGCAGGCCCACCGTGATCTGCAAGAGAAAGTCAGCTAGATGAAGACCCCAAAACGAAACATTAAGCATTTTCCTCGTTCAGGATGCTGAGCGATCTGTTGTGTATTTTCAACATTTTGTGTTATTATTTCATATTTCCAACATTCATGTTTAAAAAGAAATCTATTACATGGCGAGTTGAATGAGCTGTTCCAGTTATCAGAGACTTATAAACCCACTCCTTGCTTTATTGTCTTTCACACAAAGGAAATCAGCCCTCAATCAATTAAAATCTATCCAGTGAAGTCAATAGAAATAAAAATCGGGAGAGGTTGTAAAATGGGCAGCCGATTCACTATTACCCATTTTATACTATCACACCAAGTCTAAATTACCCCCTCTAACTACATATTAATGACCCAACAATCTAAGGCATATGGAATGGCATTGTTTTGCAGAACAGGACAATAAGTTCCAAAGTACTGATAAGTGGACAGGAAGTCGTTTGCAGTATCACCAGTCCTTTATGGCACAATGGTCCAATGTGTTCAGGTGTATTCCAACGTGCTCAAGTGATATTGCCATCTATGGAGTTTGGGCATGACTTGACCTTTTGTATGAATGAATAACATACAGAGATAAGATACAAGGCCACATTTAAGTGGATGTATTCTACATTGTCAGTGGAAGGAAGAATAAGTGCCCGGTTATCAGGGTAATGAGCTCCAGAAGTGCTTCACTAAGAAAGAAACTGAATTCTTTGCTATGGAAGTATGTAAAATGAACATTATTTTTAACAAGTTACATGTCTCAATCCCGACTTCTCCCACCACTTCTGAAACTCTAACCCATGCTCTCATCTCACATAGTCTTCCAGCCAGTCTCGCCATCTCTACCCTATACAAATTACAACTCATTCACAATGCCCATGTCCTCCACCACTGTTTTTTTGTGATTTTAAGATCCTCTTTCTAACTTTCAAATCCCTCCATGGCCTTGTCCACCATACCCCAGTGATCTCCGGCAAGCATCCTCCATTCTTCTGACAACATTCTGCCCTCTGTCTCAAACTCCTTCTGCTCCCCCATTAAAAATCACTCTTTAAGTCATTACATGCCTTGTATCTGGAACTCCAACCCTAAACATCTCCACCTTGCCACCTATGTCCCTGCTTTTAGAAACCTTTCTCTGCAAGTGTGCTATCGGCTTAACTCTCTATCTCCTTTTCTGTTCTTCTAGAATGGACCTTTTCCCTTCAACCATTGGCTCAGTCAGTAGCACTCTCGGCTCTAAGCTAGAAGGTTGTGGGTTCAAGTCCCACTCCAGTGACTTGAGCACAAAAATCTAGGCTGACACTCCAGTGCAGTACTAAGGGAGTGCTGCACTGTTGGAGGGGCTGTCTTTCCTTGAGACGTTAAGTCAAGGTCCCATCTGCCCTCTCAGGTGGATGTAAAAGATCCCATGGCAATATTTTGAAGAAGAGCAGCAGAGTTACCTCCGATGTTCTGGTCAATATTTATCCCTCAATCAACATAACAAAAGCAGATTTTTTTTTCATTAGCACATTGTTGTTTGTAGGAGCTGTGCACAAATTGGCTGCCACATTTCCTATATTACAACAGTGACCACACTCCAAAAGTGCTTCATTGGCTGTAAAGCCCGGTGGTTGTGAAAGACGCTATATAAATGTTCTTTTCTCACTCTAAAGTACTTTGTGAGGTCCTTCTGTGTATGAACAGTACTATGAAAAGGTTGAAAACGTTCCAGTTGAAAACCCTGGGACATGATTACTGGGAAGATTTGTGCTCTATCATATGTTTAGGAGGATAATAGGAAGCATTTAATGGCATGAAGGGGTACATTTTCCGCTTGCATAAGCATGCCTTGGAGCCACGTCTGTCAGCAGTAGATCATCAGGAAGTAATGTGGCTCATGATTTTCCACTTGTTATTTCATTACGCAGAAACTCATGGACTGCATACATATAATTTCCCTGGGGTGGGGCAAGGCTGTATACTAGGATCGTGCAAGCAGAAAATGTATCCTGAAGTATTCTGTCAGGAAAGCTGGAACAATGGCATTCTGTGGGGAGCACATTCTCCCTTGGGCAATACTTGGTTCTGCCTTGCATTAAAAGCTGTTGTGGACAAGGGGCAATTTTGTAAGGTGCTGTGTCCAATAGCAAGGAGAAGAGAAAGAGAGAGAGAGCGAGAGAGAATATGAGAAAAACGAACATTTTAAAACATACTTGTCACCACATCCTCTTTCTGATCCAGTAAGTAAAGTTGTGTCTGTTTATTTCAGCATATCACTGACCGTACTACATGTCAGCTTGGTGCAGTTGGCAGGACTCCCGCCTCTGAGCCAGAGAGTTGTAGGTTCAAGCCCTATTATCATAGAATCATAGAAAGGTATAGCACGGAAGGAGGCCATTCGGCCCATCGAGTCTGTACTGGCTCTTTCAAAGAGCAATCCAGTTAGTCCCACTCCCTGTTCTTTCCCCATATCCCTGCAATCTTTTTTCTCCTTCAAGGATTTATCCAATTCCCTTTTGAAAGCTACTGTTGAATCTGTATCCACCACCTTATCAGGAAGTTCGTTCCAGATCCTAAGCATTCGCTGCATTAAAAAGTTTCCCCTCATGTCTCTTGCCAATCACCTTAAATCTGGGCCCTCTGGTTATCGGCCCATCATCCGTTGGAAACAATTTCTCTTCATTTACTCTATCCAAACCCTTCATGATTTTAAACGCCTCTGTCAAATTTCCTCGCAGCCTTCTCTGCTCTAAGGAGAACAACCTTATTTGAGAAGATAATCTAAACCCTGGTGAAGCTCTGACCTATCTCTGCTGCTCATAACCAGTTAGCAATCTCCCTCATATCCAGCGATGGGCCTGACCAAGCGATCTGCAGAGAATCATTTTTAAACCCTGAACTGTTTATCTCTCCTGGCACACATGCCAGAGTTGTGAAAACCACTAAAGAAAATGTGCCTGCAAACAGCAGGAATTACAGCAAGATGGTGATCATAAACCCTCCATTATCATAAAACACATCGAGTAATCAGAACAATGTAATACACAAGCTGTTGTCTATCACACTATTATTCATCGCTAAAAGTTGCGACACAGGTTAGCAAGGCCATAAAAAAGAAAAGCAAGTGCTAGGGTTTATTTCTAGAGGTATGGAATTGAAAAGTAGGGACGTTATGCTAAACCTGTATCGAACCTTGGTTAGACCACACTTGGAGCACTGCGTACAGTTCTGGTCGCCATATTATAAAAGGATATAGAGGCACTGGAGAGGGTGCAGAGAAGATTTACAAGGATGATACCAGAAGTGCGAGGGTATACATATCAGGAAAGGATGAACAGGCTGGGTCTCTTTTCTCTTGAAAAAAGAAGGCTCAGGGGTGATCTAATAGAGGTCTTTAAAATGATGAAAGGTTTTGAACGAGAGAATGTTTCCACTTGTGGGGAAGAGCATAACTAGAGGTCATCAATATAAGATAGTCACCAAGAAATCCAAGAGGGAATTCAAAGAGTGGTGAGAATGTGGAACTCGCCACCACAGGGAGTGATTGAAGCGAATAGTATCGATGCATTTAAGGGGAGGCTGGACAAGCATATGAGGGAGAAGGAAATAGAGGGTTATGCTGATAGATTTAGATGAGGAAAGACGGGAGCAGGCTCGAGTGGAGCATACACGCCGGCATGAACTGTTGTGCCAAATGGTCTGATTCTGTGCTGTATATCCTGTGTAATCCTATTACTGCACTTATACTTCATATTTTGTGCATATTGCTCTGGCCACAGCAACAAGCCATAAACTGATGCTGAATGAAATTGTGAAGACCAAGACAAACATATACAATCATGGCAGCCATTACATAGGATGAAAAAGCACAATATAACTCTGGCTGTAACATTTAAGAGCAATTCCACTCTGAAACAATTAGTGGGGGGGGTGGGGCGGCATTTAATGAACGGTCACTGTGATTATTGGTAAATTTATTTACAAGTATGGCATAATTTGATTAACCAGTGTCTTACCACCACACGATTCCAAAGTCTGATCTTCTCAGCATTCATTTCCAGTCCGCTCTTCCTTCTTAACAGGTTTAAACAAACAATAAAGATGGCCATTGTTGTTATTTGGAAGGGTGATTTCCCCAAGTACACTGTGGCATCTGGTTAGTACCAACGGTGAGGTTTATGGGCTATGCAACCGCACTGTTTTACTTAACGTGTTATGAGCAGCTGGATTTCCGGCAGCTTGAAGCGCCTGCAGGGGGCGAGGGGAGGGATACGTTCACAAGGAATTAAATAGAATGGGAATTATTGTGCCCCCTTCACAAAAGACACTTTTAAAATACAATTCCCCCCCACTCCAGGCCTCCTTGTCTCAAAGCCTGTAGTTCAAAGCAGGAAGATATGGCAAGCATTTGGAGAATTGCACTGTAGCATATCAGCAAAGCCAGTTGTGCATCTGAAATTCACTCTCAGCTATCCAAAGACCTGCTCTGCAAGTCTTCTGATAGCTGTGCTCCTGCTTATATTTCTCCTCTATAAGCAGCTCTGTGCATTCAGAAAGATAGTCATCAACCATCTCTTCATTCACGCTCGCTGTCATCCATTAATCAATTTGTCGTCTCTGTCAAACCTCCTGACAAAGGAGGATTATAACAGAGTGATGGAATCATCACATGGGTAGATCTGGGGTAGTTAAGCAATAAATAAATGTGGCATCATTTTTTTAAACCTACAGTTTGCATCTGGTTTGAATGATTTTATTTCAGTTGCAGGAAATGGTCATAGAGAAGCGAACACATGAATACAATGAATAGACTCCCCCACAGACAGGATAGAGATGGAGATAAAAATGGAGGGGGGGGGGGGGTGAGGGGTCGCACTATTGATTAAAGAAACAATTACAGCTGTGAGGAGGGATGATATGTTGGAAGGATCATCAAATCAGGCGATATGGGTTGATTAAAAGAACAAAAAAGGGGTGATCACACTGGGAGTGTGGTATAGACTGCAAAACAGTCAGAGGGAGATAGAAGAGCAAATATGTAGGCACATATCTGAGAATTGCAAAAACTATAGGGCAGTAATAGCAGAGGATTTCAACTACCCTAATATTAATTGGGATAGAATTAGTGTGAAAGGTATAGAGGGTGCAGAATTCCTAAAATTCTGGTTGAGTCTATACTCATTGGAGTTCAAAAGAATGAGAGGTGATCTTATCGAAACATAAGATAATGAGAGGGCTGGACAAGATGGATGCAGAGAGTATATTTCCACTCACGGAGGAATCTAAAACTAGGGGGCATAGTCTCAGAATAAGGGGCTGCCCATTTAAAACTGAGATGAGGAGGAATTTTTTCTCTCAGAGGGTTGTAAATCTGTGGCATTCACTGTCCCAGGGAGCTGTGGGGACTGGGTCATTGAATATATTTAAGGTGGAGATAGACAGATTTTTGAACGATAAGGGAATAAAGGGTTATGGGGAGCGGGCAGGGAAGTGGAACTGAGTCCATGATCAGATCAGCCATGATCTTATTACATGGCGGAGCAGGCTCAAGGGGTCAAATGGCCTACTCCTGCTCCTATTTCTTGTGTTCTTGTGTTCTTGTAAAATGCATTCAGGAGAACCTTTTTAGCCAGTATGTAGCAAGCCCAACAAGGGAGGGGCAGTTCTGGACTTAGTTTTAGGGAATGAAGTTGGGCAGGTGGAAGGGGTGTCAGTGGGAGAGTGTTTTGGTGGTAGTGATCATAATTCAGTTAGATTTATGGTAGTTATAGAAAAGGTCAAAGATAGACCAGGAATAAAAGTTCTCAATTGGGGAAAGGCCAATTTTACTAAGCTGAGATGTGATTTAGCCAAAGTGGACTGGAAACAGCTACTGAAGGTAAATCAGTGTCAGAGCAGTGGGAGACATTCAAGGAGAAGATCGTGAGGGTTCAGAGCAGGTATGTTCCCTTAAAGAAAAAGGGTGGGACTCACAAAGCTAGAGCCCTCTGGATGCCAAAGGGCATACACGGTAGGATAAAAAAAAAGGGAGGCTTATTACAGATACCGAGGGCTCAATACTGCAGAACCTCTAGAGGAGTATAGAAAGAGCAGAGGTGAAATTAAAAAGGAAATTAGGAAAGCAAAGAGAGAGCATGAAAACATTTTGGCAAGTAAATCAAAGAAAACCCAAAGATGTTTTATAAATACATTAAGAGTAAGAGGATAAAAAAAGAAAGGGGAGGGCCTATTAGAGACCAGAAAGGTAATCTGTGTGTGGAGGCGGAAGATGTGGGTATGGTTCTTAATGAATACTTTGCGTCTTTTTTCACAAAAGAGAGGGGCGATGCAGATATTGCAATCAGGGAAGAGGAGTGTGAAATATTAGATGAAATAAACATAGTGAGAGAGGAAGTATTAAGGAGTTTAGCATCTTTGAAAGTGGATAAATCCCCAGGCCCGGATGAAATGTATCCCAGGCTGTTAAGAGAGGCAAGAGAGGAAATAGCAGAGGTTCTTACCATCATTTTCCAATCCTGTCTGGTTACAGGTGTGGTGCCGGAGGACTGGAGGATTGCTAACGTTGAACCGTGTTTAAAAAGGGAGAAAGGGATAAACCAAGTAATTACAGGCCAGTCAACCTAATCTCGGTGGTGGGAAAATTATTTGAAATAATTCTGAGGAACAGGATAAATCTTCTTTTAGCAAGACACGGAATAATTAAGGACAGTCAGCATCGATTTGTTAAGGGAAGGTCGTGTCTGACTAAATTGACTGAATTTTTTGAGGAGGTAACAAGGAGGGTCGATGAGGGTAGTGCGTATATGGATTTTAGCAAGGCTTTTGATAATGTTCCACATGGCAGACTGGTCACGAAAGAAAAAGCTCATGGGATCCAAGGCAAAATGGAAAGTTGGATCCAAAATTGGCTCAGAGGCAGGAAGCAAAGGGTAATGACTGATGCGTGTTTTTGTGACTGGAAGGCGCAGTGGCGTTCTGCAGGGCTTAGTACTAGGTCCCTTGCTTTTGGTGGTATCTATCAATGATATAGACTTGAATGTAGGGAGTATGCTAAAGAAGTTTGCAGATGATTAAAAAATTGGCCGTGTGGTTGATAATAAAGAAGAAAGCTGTAGACTACAGGAAAATATCAATGAACTGGTCAGGTGGGCAGAACAATGGCAAATGGAATTCAATACGGAGAAGTGTGAGGTAATGCATTTGGGGAGGGCTAACAAGGTAAGAGAATACACAATAAATGGTAGGACACTGAGAAGTGCAGAGGAACAGAGCAACCTTGGAGTTCATGTCCACAGATCCCTGAAAGTAGCAGGCCAGGTAGATAAGGTGGTTAAGAAGGCATACAAATACTTGCCTTTATTAGTTGAGGCACAGAATATAAGAGCAGGGAGATTATGCTTGAAATGTATAAAACACTAGTTAGGACACAGCTAGGTCACCACATTACAGGAAAGATGTGATTGCACTAGAGAGGGTACAGAGGAGATTTACGAGGATGTTGAGGGGAGACCTTATTGAGATGTATAAAATTATGAGGGGCCTAGATAGAGTGGATTGGAAGGACCTATTTCCCTTAGCATAGGGGTCAACAACCAGGGTGCATAGATTTAAAGTAATTGGTAGGAAGTTTAGAGGGGATTTGAGGGGAATATTTTTCACCCAGAGGGTGGTGGGGATCTGGAACTCACTGCCTGAAAGGGTAGTAGAGGCAGAAACCCTCACCACATTTAAAAAGTTTGTGGATGTGCACTTGATGTGTGGAAACCCACAGGGCTACGGACCAAGAGCTGGAAAGTGGGATTAGGCTGGATGGCTCCTTGTCGGCCGGTACAGACACAATGGGCAGAATGGCCTCCTTCCATGCTGTAAATTTCTATGATTCTATGAAAGCAGAACCCAACAATATCGAGCAGTTATTCTGTTTTTAAGGAAGATTGCCCCAAAATTGGGAACCTCAGCTGGTAAGAGGTGGCCTCACCGTGGGCCAGTGCCAGTTGGCATTTTGGGCTTGAAATTCCCATTGTTTGGGGATTCTTTGCTCTCAGTGCTCCCTAGCCTGTCCTGCTATAGTTGGATTCTTAAAGCTAGGTCCTCAAAGTTTAATTTTTAAAATCTTTAATATTTACTTGCATTTTGTTCTCTGCATTAGTTTCTCTTGCTGTGGATGATGACATTTTTGCATCTTAACGTTGCTTGTTTACGACACTTTTTCCACAGTATCGCTGATTGTTGCTTCAAAGTAACTTGCAGCAAGCAAAGTGCTGGAGATGGAAAATGAGAGACAACAACCTGTATTTATATAGCGCCTTTAATGTAATGAAACGTCGCAAGGCATTTCACAGGCGTATTAAGTGATAAAAATTTGATACCAAGCCGCATAAGTTGAATTAGCACAGGTAAGAGGTAGGTATTAAGGAGCATCTTGAAGGAGGAAAGAGAGGTGGAGAGGCAGAGAGGTTTAGTCAGGGAGCTCCAGAGCTTGGGGCCTAGGCAACAGAAGGCACGGCCACCAATGATTGAGCGATTATAATCAGGGATGCTCAAGGGGGCAGAATTAGAGGAGTGCAGATATCTCGGGGTTGTGAGGCTGGAGGAGATTGCAGAGTATTGGAGGAGCGAGGACATGGAGGGATTGAAAATAAGAATGAGAATTTTGAAATCGAGATGTTGCTTAACCGAAAGCCAATGTAGGTCAGCGAGCTCAGGGGTGATGGGTGATCGGGACTTGGTGCGAGTTAGGACACGGGCAGCCAGGTTTTGGATTACCTCTAGTTTATATAAAGTAGAATGTGGCAGGCCAACCAGGAGTGCGTTGGAATAGTCAAGTCGAGAGGTAACAAAGGCATGGATGAGGGCTTCAGCAACGGATGAGCTAAGGCAAGAGCGGAGATGGGCGATGTTACAGAGGTGGAAATAGGCGATCTTAGTTAGACAAGGATGATACCTGCTGGATCGGGGCGGCACTCCTCCGAACTCTCCCTCCATTCACTCGGGGCCAAATAGATCTCCCCATGTTGGGTTAGCTGCTTCACCTATGGTGCTCCCCCGCCCATCCATATTCACTCCTGACAGTTACATAAGAACATAAGAAATAGGAGCAGGAATGGGCTATACGGCCCCTCGAGTCTGCTCCGCCACTCAATACAATCATGACTGATCTGATCATGGACTCAGGTCCACGTCTCTGCCTGCTCTCCATAACCTCTTATTCCCTTATCGTTTAAGAAACTGTCTATTTCTGTCTTAAATTTATTGAATGACCGAGCTTCCACAGTTCTCTGAGGCAGCGAATTCCACAGATGCACAACCCTCTGAGAGATGAAATTTCTCCTCATCTCAGTTTTAAATGGGCGGCCTCTTATTCTAAGATTATGCCCTCTAGTTCTAGTCTCCCCTATCAGTGGAAACATCTTCTCTGCATCCACCTTGTCAAGCCCCCTCACAATCTTATACGTTTCGATAAGATCACCTCTCATTCTTCTGAATTCCAATGAGCTGTGAGCAGTTTTTCCTTGAAAGCACGCACAAGACATCCAGATGTTAGAAATTGGCAGAGTACCAACACAGCCAGCCCTCTGGCCAGTGCACATCCTTTCTTGTGTGAACGCAGTCCAGTATAGCATGCATGTACGTACTGGAGATAGTGCTGGGGTTTAGAGCAGATCTTTCAACATTTAAATAGCACAGTGTTAGCCAATTGTGTGCTGTGCCAAAAGTTGTGCACAGGAGCTTTGCTACAATTATATAGAAAAGGGGAAAGTTGGTTTGGATGTTCATATGGTACCTTCTTGAGGGGGCTGCAATTCAAAATTATGGTTTCTGTCGTGCTCCCGCTATTTAATAAACAACAACTTATATTTATATAGCGCCTTTAATGCAGCATGTTAATGGGGGCAGACAGAAAGTACAGTCTGGTGGTATTTTGTGCGCAATTGTCCTCGCTGTTTAATAATACCAGCAGGTATCTGGCAATAGGTTGGTTTGGCCTTTTCACAAGTGTGCTACGGCATTCTAAAAGTCTTTAATGTTCAGAGCTCTGCTTTGCAAAATGCATCACAATTACTAAAGGATTTGAGTCGCGCTGAATGCACTCACTAAACGGTCATGGTAGTGTGATTAGCATGTAGGAAAGCGGGTTGTGTAGAGGACACAGAGTGGCTGCAAAGAGATTTAGATAGGTTAAGCGAATGGGCTAAGGTTTGGCAGATGGAATACAATGTCGGAAAATGTGAGGTCATTCACCTTGGAAAAAAAAACAGTAAAAGGGAATATTATTTGAATGGGGAGAAATTGCAACATGCTGCAGTGCAGAGGGACCTGGGGGTCCTTGTGCATGAATCACAAAAAGTTAGTTTGCAGGTGCAGCAGGTAATCAGGAAGGCGAATGGAATGTTGGCCTTCATTGCGAGAGGGATGGAGTACAAAAGCAGGGAGGTCCTGCTGCAACTGTACAGGGTATTGGTGAGGCCGCACCTGGAGTACTGCGTGCAGTTTTGGTCACCTTACTTAAGGAGGGATATACTAGCTTTGGAGGGGGTACAGAGATGATTCACTATGCTGATTCTGGAGATGAGGGGGTTACCTTATGATGATAGATTGAGTAGACTGGGTCTTTACTCGTTGGAGTTCAGAAGGATGAGGGGTGATCTTATAGAAACATTTAAAATAATGAAAGGGATAGACAAGATAGAGGCAGAAAGGTTGTTTCCACTGGTCGGGGAGACTAGAATTAAGGGGCACAGCCTCAAAATACGGGGGAGCCAATTTAAAACCGATTTGGGAAGGAATTTCTTCTCCCAGAGGGTTGTGAATCTGTGGAATTCTCTGCCCAAGGAAGCAGTTGAGGCTAGCTCATTGAATGTATTATGTTCTTATGTTCAAATCACAGATAGATAGATTTTTAACCAATAAGAGAATTAAGGGTTATGGGGAGCGGGCGGGTAAGTGGAGCTGAGTCCACGGCCAGATCTTGTTGAATGGCGGAGCAGGCTCGAGGGGCTAGATGGCCTACTCCTGTTCCTAATTCTTATGTTCTTATGTAGGAGCAGACAAGAACCAGCCATTATTTGCAGCGGGGCATAGCAGAGGCAATAGAAACAAAGCTGTTCTGTACCTTGGAACTACTGCAAGCAATTAAATAAGATTACCTTTGGACTGAGACTAACAAAGTCAGTTTCATTTTCTTCCGGGTAAAGCCCAAAATTTGTTTAAAATAAAATCTTTGTAGTGATATTCGCGTCTTGGCATTTCTTTCAGCGAGTCTCACTAATGTTGCGCAAGCTTAATCAGACTTGTAACTATTTGGGATCAAAGCTTTTCATTGAATATGCATATTACTATTCTCACTGTTGATAAGCTAAATAAGAATTTACATTTTAATAAATAAATCTGCTTCCTGTGAATTATTTGATTGAATGTCTGTAACAATAATGCAAAAGTATGTTTGGAGCCTGTTGTAGGACAGAGCCTTACCTGATCGGTGCCGAGGGCTCCCTGACCTGACATTTAAATGAAAGAGCTAGGGCATTATCCCCATAGGCATTATTACTTTCAAATGGAAATACACTGGTGGAGCTTGATGGACATTGCCTGGAACTGCAAGGACTATACTTCCAGGGCTGGGGAGTCTAGAACTAGGGGTCACAGACTTAGAATAAGGGGTCGGCCATTTAGGACTGAGATGAGGAGAAACTTCTCCACTCAGAAGGCAGTGAATCTTTGGAATTCGCTATCCCAGAGGGCTATGGATGCTCAGGCTTTTATATTCAAGACCGAGATCTTGATTTTTGAATATTCGGGGAATCAAGGGATATGGGGATAGTGCAGGAAAGTGGAGTTGAGGTAGAAGATCAGCCATGATTTTATTGAATGGCGGGGCAGGCTCGAGGGGCCGTTGGGCCTACTCCTGCTCCTATTTCTTATGTGCTTATGCATTAAAAGGAGAATGCTCTAAAACAGGGACATCTAAACCACAGCCTATGGACCACATGAAGCCCTGGCAACCCAGCCCACAAGGCCCAGTTACCTCAGTTCTAGTTGAGCTTCCAAGGGTAAATTTTACCATCGGGATGGAAAACAGGTGGCAACAGAGCTGTGACTTCCTGACAGGCACTGACTGAGTGTAAGAAGCGCGTAAAACCGCGCTAAATTTACCCTTTCTTTTTAGGTACGGATATTAAGAGACATGTAACCAAGGTGGGTAAATGGAGTTGAGATACAGATCAGCCAGGAACTAATTGAGTGGCATAGCGGACTCAAGGGGCTGAATGGCCTACTCCTGTTCCTATTTCTTAATCACTGGTTTGCAAGGTTTTCATGAGCCCAGAGGTTTGCTTACGGTTAACACCGTTAAGTGATTGATAGATAAATCTTGAATCAGAACACCAAGATCTGTTAGCATTATTAGCTTGAGATATATGAACATTTACTATTTACAATCTATATTAACGACTTGGAAGAAGGGACTGAGTGTAACGTAGCCAAGTTTGCTGACGATACAAAGATGGGAGGAAAAGCAATGTGTGAGGAGGATACAAAAAATCTGCAAAAGGACAGAGACGGGCTAAGTGAGTGGGCAAAAATTTGGCAGATGGAACATAATGTTGGAAAGTGTGAGGTCATACACTTTGGCAGAAAAAATCGAAGAGCAAGTTATTATTTAAATGGAGAAAGATTGCAAAGTGCCGCAGTACAGCGGTACCTGGGGGTTACTTGTGCATGAAACGCAAAAGGATAGTATGCAGGTACAGCAAGTGATCAGGAAGGCCAATGGTATTTTGGCCTTTATTGCAAAGGGGATGCAGTATAAAAGCAGGGAAGTCTTGCTACAGCTATACAGGGTATTGGTGAGACCACACCTGGAATACGCGTGCAGTTTGCGTTTCCATATTTACGAAAGGATATACTTGCTTTGGAGGCAGTTCAGAGAAGGTTCACTCGGTTGATTCCGGGGATGAGGGGGTTGACTTATGAGGAAATGTTGAGTAGGTTGGGCCTCTACTCATTGGAATTCAGAAGAATGAGAGGTGATCTTATCGAAACATATAAGATTATGAGGGGGCTTGACAAAGTGGATGCAAAAAGGATGTTTTCACTGATGGGAGAGACTAGAACTAGAGGGCATGATCGTAGAATAAGGGGCCGCTCATTTAAAACAGAGATGAGGAGAAATTTCTTCTGTCAGAGGGTTGTAAATCTGTGGAATTCGCTGCCCCAGAGAGCTGTGGAAGCTGGGACATTGAATAAATTTAAGACAGAAATAGACTGTTTCTTAAACGATAAGGGGATAAGGGGTTATGGGGAGCGGGCGGGGAAGTGGAGCTGAGTCCATGATCAGATCAGCCATGATCTTATTGAATGGCGGAGCAGGCTCGAGGGGCCATATGGCCTACTCCTGTTCCTTGCAGTTGGATTCAGGTGAATTTATAATGCGGAACAAAGAAATGGCAGACCAATTGAACAAGTACTTTGGTTCTGTCTTCACGAAGGAAGACACAAATAACCTTCCGGAAATACTAGGCGACCGAGCGTCTAGTGAGAAGGAAGAACTGAAGGATATCCTTATCAGGCGGGAAATTGTGTTAGGGAAATTGATGGGATTGAAGGCCAATAAATCCTCGGGGCCTGATAGTCTGCATCCCAGAGTACTTAAGGAAGTGGCCCTAGAAATAGTGGATGCATTGGTGATCATTTTCCAACAGTCTATCAACTCTGGATCAGTTCCTATGGACTGGAGGGTAGCTAATGTAACACCACTTTTTAAAAAGGGAGGGAGAGAGAAAGTGGATAATTATAGACCGGTTAGCCTGACATCAGTAGTGGGGAAAATGTTGGAATCAATTATTAAGTGTGAAATAGCAGCGCATTTGGAAAGCAGTGACAGGATCAGTCCAAGTGAGCATGGATTTATGAAGCGAAAATCACGCTTGACAAATCTTCTGGAATTTTTTGAGGATGTAACTAGTCGAGTGCACAAGGGAGAACCAGTGGATGTGGTGTATTTGGACTTTCAAAAGGCTTTTGACAAGGTCCCACACAAGAGATTGGTGTGCAGAATTAAAGCACATGGTATTGGGGGTAATATACTGACGTGGATAGAGAACTGTTTGGCAGACAGGAAGCAGAGAGTCGGGATAAACAGGTCCTTTTCAGAATGGCAGGCAGTGACTAGTGGAGTGCCACAGGGCTCAGTGCTGGGACCCCAGCTCTTTACAATATACATCAATGAATTAGATGAAGGAATTGAATGTAATATCTCCAAGTTTGTAAATGACACTAAACTGGGTGGCGGTGTGAGCTGTAAGGGGGATGTTAAGAGGCTGCAGGGTGACTTGGACAGGTTAGGTGAGTGGGCAAATGCATGGCAGATGCAGTATAATGTGGATAAATGTGAGATTATCCACTTTGGGGGCAAAAACATGAAAACAGAATATTATCTGAATGGCGGCAGATTAAGAAAAGGGGAGGTGCAATGAGACCTGGGTGTCATGGTACATCAGTCATTGAAGGTTGGCATACAAGTACAGCAGGCGGTGAAGAAGGCAAATGGTATGTTGGCCTTCATAACTAGGGGATTTGAGTATAGGAGCAGGGAGATCTTACTGCAGTTGTAAAGGGCCTTGGTGAGGCCTCACCTGGAATATTGTGTTCAGTTTTGGTCTCCTAATCTGAGGAAGGAAGTTCTTGCTATTGAGGGAGTGCAGCGAAGGTTCATCAGACTGATTCCCGGGATGGCTGGACTGACATATGAAGAGAGACAGGATCAACTGGGCCTTTATACACTGGAGTTTAGAAGAATGAGAGGGGATCTCATAGTTAAACATATAAGATTCTGACGGGACTGGACAGGTTAGATGCGGGTAGAATGTTCCCGATGTTGGGGAAATCCAGAACCAGGGGACACAGTCTTAGGATAAGGGGTAGGCCATTGAGATGAGGAGAAACTTCTTCACTCAGAGAGTTGTTAACCTGTGGAATTCCCTGCCGCAGAGAGTTGTTGATGCCAGTTCATTGGATATATTCAAGAAGGAGTTAGATATGGCCCTTAAGCCTAAGGGGATCAAGGGGTATGGAGAGAAAGCAGGAAAGGGGTACTGAGGGAATGATCAGTCATGAACTTATTGAATGGTGCTGCAGGCTCGAAGGGCCGAATGGCCTACTCCTGCACCTATTTTCTATGTTTCTATTTCTTATGCTCTTATTAAAGGAAACAATGATTTAAACTTTCTGCGACGTTCCATGCTACGCATCACAGCAGTCAACAAAGGCAGGAGGATTGGGCACTGTATGTGAAATGTAACAGTAATGATTCTAAATCCACTTGGGCCAAGTGAGTGTGACCTGTTAACATTGTGGGGGGCGGGAAGCTTAAGGAACAAAATAAACCACAAGAAACACTTAAAACATTGCAGGACATTAAAGGAGAGGGGTAGGGATAAAAGCAGAGGGAGTTTCAGTAACATTCCCACACTAAGTGCAGCTGCCCATCAACACTGCAGCTTATTACACTCAACAATGATTTGGATTTAATCACCTTATATAAGCAGAAGCAGAGTTTGCATTGCAGGGGCTTTACATTTAATAGACAATAAATAGCATCTTCTTAATCTGGTGTCAGGCCTGCACATGTACGATCATCAAAGAACATGTTTGCAACAGGCAATGTAATAAATAGTTGACACAATGATCAGGGATCCGCCATTACCATTGTGCAGTGACCTTTTACTGCATCCTCTCAAGGCTCCTGATTGGCTCAGGGCCCTGTGCAATTGCACGATCCGAACGCAGCCCCGGTGTTTAGATGGCGAAGAATCCAGAAAGAAAATAAAACTAATAAACTATTAAGAAAAAAAGACTGAATGACCAATTTTTAAACAGGAGTCACAGTCATACATTAATGCATATATAGATAGTCTCTCCAGCACATTCATTTGCACTACACTACCTCATACCTTACACTACAAGCTGAATTTTAATGTTAGAGCGCTCCAGTCCTTACGCGTACAAACGAGGCAATTCACAAGTCACTTCCTATCAACTGTGCTCAGATTTGATGAATGCTCTTGGCTTTGACTGTCATGCTGAGGAACAGCATCATATACAATCCTTTCTGTCAGGGACCCATTAATAATTACATTGATTATCAGTGAATAGCAGAATGAATGAGAACATTAACCTTCACTCAAAAGCAGACAATTTCAGCATTTTTAATAAAGTACAATAAAAGCACACACACATGCATTTGCTCATAGTTGTAGATTTCATGCTGTGTGATGCTCCATTAAGTGTGCAAATTAAGTAGCAACATTAAAACGTTACAATTTTGCTGACTGCTTTATGCTTGTAAATGTAGTTTATTGTACTCACCACTGAGCTTATTTGAATTTAATCACCGTATACAGATACAATTGAGGGGACAAGAGTCCAGAGGGATGATAGAGCTCTTAGAATACTGTGTACAGTTTTGGTCTCCTTATTTAAGGAAGGATATACTTGCATTGGAGGCAGTTCAGAGAAGGTTCATGAGGTTGACTCCTGAGATGAAGGGATTGTCATATGAAGAAAGGTTGAGCAGGTTGGGCCCATACTCCTTGGAGTTTAGAAGAATGAGAGGTGATCTTATTGAAACATATAAGATTCTGAGAGGGCTTGACAGGATAGATGCAGAGAGGATGTTTCCACTCGTGGGAGAATCTAGAACTAGGGGGCATAGTTTCAGAATAAGGGGTTGCCCATTTAAAACAGAAATGAGGAGGAATTACTTCTCTCAGAAGGTCATGAATCTGTGGAATGCTCGATCCCAGAGAGCTGTGGAGGCTGGGGGCTAGAACCTCCACTTTTTTTGCATGCTTAAAGCCCACTTAATGCCCATTTTACCACTGAAATGACGCATAACGCCCATATATCGCCCATTTTGGCACAAAATGGAAACTGACAGTTTTTTTTAGGAGACTTATCGCCGAGCGTTACGGCGAGAAAAATTATTACCGCCCGCTCACTTTTTTGGGGCAGAATCAGCAGAATGGGCAAATTCAACGTCCATAATATCGCCCAGCGTTACTTTCCTCACGGAATTAATGCCGAGATTCACTATTAACGCCCGCCCACTGATTTTTGTCGTAAAGAGCATATTTACCCAAACTAGCGGCCATGGAGATTGTCCATCATCAAAAATGTAAACTAGGTGCTTTGAGAATGGGCGAGAAGCCAGCGATCTGAAAACCCTTTTTTACCGCTCATGCCAGAAATAACGCCCATTTTTGGGCTTTAAGCTTTTTATATGATAAGGGACTCAAGGGTTATGGGAAGCAGGCGGGGAAGTGGAGTTGAGGCCAGGATCAGATCAGCCACGATCTTATTGAATGGTGGAGCAGGCTCGAGGGGCCAAATGGTCTATTCCTGCTCCTATTTCTTATGTTCTTATGTTCTTAAGCTATTAAGGAAAAGCAAAATAAAATGTGCAACGTGGTGCAATCTGCATTTATGTTAATTTACTTATGGTTTTTACACTGTTCTGTGCAATAGCCAAATAGTCCTCTCCAAATACCACTACTTTACTTAATTTGCGCACATGTGGTTATTACAATCAGTTTAGGGAGTTTATAGCCATGTATCTGAGCCTGGACAGAGCTCTTTCTGTCAAAAGGAGCACCCCTTCCAACATCTCATTGTTTGTCAATCTACCATTAGCAATGTGCAAAAATAAATAATCTGTGCTTTGAGATTTTTATATCAACTTGCCATTTTTCTTTTAAACTGTGAAATGCAAAAGAGCAGAGTTTGTCCCTGTGTTTCGTGCAGATTAGACAGCATAACAATCTTTCTAATGTGCTTGAAATACAAAAGGTTAGTATGCAGGTACAGCAAGTGATCAGGAAGGTCAATGGAATCTTGGCCTTTATTGCAAAGGGGATCGAGTATAAAAGCAGGGAAGTCTTGCTACAGTTGTACAGGGTATTGGTGAGGCCACACCTGGAATACTGCGTTTATAATACAGGTTGAACCTCCCTTATCCGGAACCCTCGTGACCTGGCTTGTTCTGGATAAGGGATTTTTCCGGACGAGGGGTGGTCACAGGTACTGAGCAAGGGGATATCGAGGCTAGCTGATTTGGGGCTGGGAGTGCGGCAGAGAGATCATGGGGGGGGGTGATGGATCGCGGGGTCAGGCCAGCGATTGCAGGAGTCAGCAGCGAGGAAGGACTTCTATTTGTTCGATTTCTTTATGTTGGAGTTCTGCGCATGCGCCACCCAGTGACTGGGAATGGTTCTGGATGAGGGGTGGTTCCGGATAAGGGAGTTCTGGATAAAGGAGGTTCAACCTGTAAACAAATGCAGAGGGACATGCCAAATTTCTCTCCTGCACTTGTGTTTATTACTTATCAAAAGATGAGTCAATTGGCTACCCGTAATGTTTCCTGTAACCTGGTTCCTCTAGCCTACTTTTATAAAAATTCATTCGCGGGATGCGTCAACTCTGTTCCGCCTCCAACCGTCCAGTCAAACAACCTTTTGTCTTATCTATAATATTTTTGAGAACTAATAAACAAAAGTGTTTGTGGTATATTCTTACAACATCACTAATAAGCACACAACACACAAGATCGCACTACAGAAATGTTTGTCGCATGACCCTTTTATTGTATCCACATCAGTAGTTGCATTACTACAGTAGTACACTAGGTGGAGCAGTAGTCCACTAGGGGGAGCTCTATTACAGTGTTGAAAGAAAATGAAAGAAAAAACATAGCATTGTATTAATGCAGCAGTGTCGAGGAGATTCATCTTTAATTTCTGGAGGCACCAGTTAATTCTGGAGGGTTGGCAACCCTAACACTTTTGGCTTGGCCAGTATTTATTGCCCATCCCTCGTTGCCATGTCGTCTCTTGGGAGAGGCAAAAAAAACAGATAAAACCCAGGCCAAGTAAGAGGCAAAAAATCTGGACAATTCCTGTAGCCTCACAGTAACAGTTTTTGTGTGTGTTTAATTAGAAACGTGGGTAGCATAGTGATCATGGGCCCAAGTTTCGAGCCGCGCCTAGAACGGCGCAGTCCTGACCTGGACGCCCGTTTTTCACGCCACAAAGTGCGCCTAAAAAAACCCTCCGTATTCTCCACCTCCCTGCAGGTCCTCTGGCCCTCGGTGCAGCGCAGCAGGAGCTGTAGGGGGCGGAGCCAGGTCCCTCCGCTGAAAACAGTGCCGGGACCTCTGCACATGCGCGCTACAGTGGGCGCGCAAGTGCAGTAGCTCCAGGCGCCCGAAACTGTGTGGGAGGGGCCCGAAGCACGCAGCCCCTAGCCCTGGCCGAATGGCCTCACTGGGGCTGCGTGAATAACGCTCCTCCCACGGCCAGCTCCTGCTTCCTCCCGACCCGACTCGACTCCGGCTTCCCGCCTCCGGACCCGACCCGACTCCCGATCCGCCCCCGCCCCCGACTCCCGCTCCCCACCCCCAGACTGGATCCGACCCGACCTCCCTCCCCCCGACCTGACCTCCCTCCCACCACCCCCCCCCCCGACCCGCGCTCCCCCGACCCGACCCAACGCCACCTACCTGTAAATCTGGTGCTGGGGACAAGCCCTGCCCGAAGTCTCGGGCCCGGCCCGTTCAGCCTCCCTCCCCCATCTCCTTTCCCCCCCCACCTTCTCCTTTCCCCCCCCCACCTTCTCCTTTCCCCTCCCCACCTTCTCCTTTCCCCCCCCACCTTCTCCTTTCCGCCCACCCCCACCTTCTTTTCCCCCCCACCTTCTCCTTCCCCCCCCCCACCTTCTCCTTTCCTCCCCCCTTCTCCTTTCCTCCCCCCCACCTTCTCTTTTCCTCCCCCCCTTCGCCTTTCTCCCCCCCTGACCTTCTCCTTTCCTCCCCCCTTCTCCTTTCCCTTCCCACCTTCTCCTTCCCCCCCTCCCCACCTTCTCTTTCCCCCCCTCCCCACCTTCTCCTTTCTCCCCCCCACCTTCTCCTTTCCCCCCCCCTCCTTCTTCTCCCTTCCCCCCCTCCCCACCTTCTCCTTCCACCCCTCTCCCCACCTTCTCCTTTCTCCTCCTCCCCCACTTTCTCCTTTCTCCCCCCCCCCACCATCTCCTCCTCCTCCCCCCCCCCCCACCATCTCCTCCTCCTCCTCCCCCTCCAACCATCTCCTCCTCCTCCTCCCCCCCCAACCATCTCCTCCTCCTCCCCCCCCCCCACCACCTCCTTTCCTCCCCTTTATCCCCTCCCTCGCTGTCAGAAACACAGACACTGACAGACAGAGAATGAGAGACACACACAGACAGACAGAGAGATAGACACTGACAGAGACACACTGGGGGGGCGGGGGGGGGGGGGGGGCATCCCAGCACGCTGTTGGAGGGCTCCCGGTGCTGCAGTCGGTAAGTAGAAAATGTTTTATTTATTGATTTTTAAAAAAAAAATTATTTCTTATTAATTTTTTTTGATTGATTTATTGGTTGATTTATTGATGTATTTATCATTTATTATTGATGATGGCTCTTTATTTGTAAAACTGAAGTGTTTAATGTTTGTAAACTTCCCTTTAAACCCCCCCCCCATCCACCATTCCCTACGCCTGATTTGTAACCTACGCCTGATTTTCTAAAGTGTAGACAAGGTTTTTTCGAGCGTACCAAAATCTTCACTTACTCCATTCTAAGTTAGTTTGGAGTAAGTTTTCACTGACGAAACTTTGAAAACAGGTGCAAGTGGCCGGACACGCCCCCTTTTGAAAATAAAATTCTGTTCCAAAGTGAAACTGTTCTAACTGACTAGAACTGGAGCAAACTAAATGACGAGAATTCCGATTTCTAAGATACTCCGTTCTACACCAGTTGCTCCTAAAAATCAGGAGCAAATCATGTGGAAACTTGGGGCCCATGTCACTGGACTAGTAATCCAGAAGCCTGGACTAATGATCCCACCACGGCAGCTGGGGAATTTAAATTCCGTTAATTAAATAAATCTGGAATAAAAAGCTAGTTTCAGTAATGGTGACCATGAAACTACTGGATTGTTGCAAAAACCTATCTGGTTCACTAATGTCCTTTAGGGAATGAAATCTGCCGTCCTTACCTGGTCTGGCTCATATGTGACTCCAAACCCACAGCAATGTGCATCAACCTCAGCACCGCTTACAGACCCAGCCCCCAGTTGACCCTGCAAAGTGCTCCTCACCAAAATCTGGAGACTTGTGCCAAAAGTGGGAGAGCTGTCCCACAGACTAGTCAAGCAACAGACTGACATAGTCAGACTCACAGAATCATACCTTTTGGTTCCATGTCCCAAACTCCTCCATCTCCATCCCAGGGTATGTCCTGACCCACCGGAAAAAAAAAATCAGGTCAAGCATGGGCAAGGAAACCTCCTGCTGATTACCACCTACCGCCCTCCCTCAGCTGAAAAATCAGTACTCCTCCATGTTGAACATCACTTGAAAGAAGCACTGAGGGTAGCAAGGGCACAGAATCTATTCTGGGTGGGGGATTTCAGAGTCTATCACCAAGAGTGGCTCGGTAGCACCAGACTGACCGAGCTGGCCGGGTCTTGAAGGACATAACTGCCAGACTGGGCCTGCGGCAGGTGATGAGAGAACCAACACGAGGGAAAAACCTACCCGACTTTGTCCTCAGCAGTCTACCTGTCGCAGATGCATCTGTCCATGACAGCATTGGTAGCAGTGACCACCCCACAGTCATTGTGGAGACAAAGTTCCGTCTTCACACTGAGGGCACCCTCCATCGTGTTGTGTGGCACTACGACCGTGCTAAATGAGATAGATTCAGAACAGATCTAGCAGTTCAAAACTGGGCATCCATGAAGTGCTGTGAACATCAGCAGAATTGTACTCCACCACAATCTGTAACCTCATGACCCAGCATATCCTTGACTCTGCCATTACCATCAAGCCAGAAGACCAACCCTGGTTCAATAAGGATTGTAGAACAGCATGCCAGAAGCAGCCCCAGGCGTACCTAAAAATGAGGTGCCAACTTGGGGAAGCTGCAATACAGGACTACATGCATGCTAAACAGTGTAAGCAGCATGCTATAGACAGGGCTAAGTGATTCCACAATCAACGGATCAGATCAAAGCTCTGCAGTCCTGCCACATCCAGCCGTGAATGGTGGTGGACCATTAAACAACTAATGGGAGACGGTGGCTCCATGAATAACCCCATCCTCAATGATGGCGGAGCCCAGCACGTGAGTGCAAAAGACAAGGCTGAAGCATTTACAACCATCTTCAGCCAGAAGTGCTGAGTGGATGATCCATTTTGGCCTCCTCCTGAGGTCCCCGCCATCACAGAAGCCAGTTTTCAGCCAATTCGATTCACTCCATGTCACATCAAGAAATGGCTGAGCGCACTGGATACAGCAAGGGCTGTGGGCCCCTGATAACATCCCAGCTGTCGTGCTGAAGACTTGTGCTCCAGAACTAGCTGCCCCTCTAGCGGAGCTGTTCCAGTACAGCTATAATATTGGCATCTGGAAAACCGCCCAGGTATGTCCTGTCCACAAAAAGCAGGACAAATCCTTTCCAGCCAATTACTGCCCCATCAGCCTACTCTTAATCATCAACAATGTGATGGAATGTGTCGTCAACAGTACTATCAAGCGGCACTTACTCACCAATAACCTGTTCACCGATGCCCAGTTTGGGTTCCGCCAGGGCCACTCGGCTCCAGACCTCATTACAGCCTTGGTCCAAACATAGACAAAAGAGCTGAATTCCAGAGGTGAGGTGAGAATGACTGACCTTGACATCAAGGCAGCATTTGACCGAGTGTGACATCAAGGAGCCCTAGTAAAACTGAAGTCAATGGGAATCAGGGAGAAAACTGTCCATTGGCTGGAGTCATACCGAGCACAAATGAAGATGGTTGTGGTGCTTGGAGGTCAGCCCCAGGACATCGCTGCAGGAGTTCCTCAGGGCAGTGTCCTAGGCCCAACCATCTTCAGCTGCTTCATCAATGACCTTCCCTCCATCATGAGGTCAGAAGTGGGGATGTTCATTGAAGCAGTCCATTCCTGCATGCAGCAAGACCTAGACGACATTCAGGCTTGGGCTGATAAGTGGCAAGTAACATTCGTGCCACACAAGTGCACACAATGACTATCTCTAACAAGCGAGAGTCTAAACCATGGTCTTGACATTCAACGGCATTACCATCATCGAATCCCCCACCATCAACATCCTATGGGACACCATTGACACATAAATACTGTGGCAACAAGAGCAGGTCAGAGACTGGGTATTCTGCGGCGAGTGTCTCACCTCCTGACTCCCCAAAGCCTTTCCACCATCTACAAGGCACAAGTCAGGAGTGTGATGGAATACTCTCCACTTGCCTGGATGAGTGCAGCTCCAACAACACTCAATAAGCCCGACACCAGCTGCAGGGAGAGAAGGCAAAAAAGAAGTAGAAAGAAATGAAAGGGTGACATCACAGCCAAGAGGGTAAGTGATTGGTTTTTCTTCTTTTTCTTTTCCTTTATCAGTAGGTAACCTTTATCATTGTTGCCAAATTAAGTTAATCAAAGGGTTAAGTCATGGCAGGAGAGCTTGGACATGTGTCATGCTCCTCCTGTGCTATGTGGGAACTCAGGGACGCTTCCATCTGACAGACCGCATTGCGGCACTGGAGCTGCACATGGATTCACTCTGGAGCATCCGCGAATAGCACATTTAGTGAGTTGGACACTCCGCAGCTAAAGGTTACACAGGCAGATAGGGAATGGGTGACCATCAGGAAGAGCAGTGGAAGGAAGGTAGTGCAGGGGTCCTCTGCGGTCATCCCCCTCCAAAACAGATACAACGTTTTGGGTAATGTTGGGAGGGATGACTCATCAGGGGAGAGCAGCCAAGTTCATGGCAACGTGGGTGGCTCTGCTGCACAGGAGGGCAGGAAAAAAGAGTGGGAGAGCTATCATGGTAGGGGATTCTATTGTAAGGGAAATAGATCGACGTTTCTGCAGCCGCAATTGAGACTCCAGGATGGTATGTTGCCTCCCTGGTGCAAGGGTCAAGGATGTCTCGGAGCGGCTGCAAGACATTTTGGAGAGGGAGGGTGAACAGCCAGTTGTCGTGGTGCATATAGGTACCAACGATATAAGTAAAAAACAGGATGAGGTCCTACAAGCTGAATTTAGGGAGCTAGGAGTTAAATTAAAAAGTGGGATCTCAAAGGTAGTAATCTCAGGATTGCTACCAGTGCCACGTGCTAGTCAGAGTAGGAATTGCAGGATAGCTAAGTTGAATACGTGGCTTGAGGAGTGGTGTAGAAGGGAGGGATTCAAATTCCTGGGACATTGGAACCGGTTCTGGGGGAGGTGGGACAGTACAAACCGGACGGTCTGCACCTGGGCAGGATCGGAACCAATGTCCTAGGGGGAGTGTTTGCTAGTGCTGTTGGGGAGGGGTTAAACTAATATGGCAGGGTGATGGGAACCTATGCAGGGAGACAGAGGGAAGTAGAATGGGGGCAGAAGCAAAAGATAGAAAGAAGAAAAGTGAAAGTGGAGGGCAGAGAAACCCAAGGAAAAAATCAAAAAGGGTCACATTACAGCAAAATTCTAAAGGGGCAAAGTGTGTTAAAAAGACAAGCCTGAAGGCTCTATGCCTCAATGCGAGGAGTATTCGTAATAAGGTGGACGAATTAACTGTGCAGGCAGCAATTAACGAATATGATATAATTGGCATCACGGAGACATGGCTCCACGTTAACCAAGGCTGGGAACTCAACATCCAGGGGTATTCAACCTTCAGGAAGGATAGACAGAAAGGAAAAGGAGGTGGGGTACCTTTGCTGGTTAAAGAGGAAATTAACGCAATAGTAAGGAAGGACATTAGCTTGGATGATGTAGAATCTGTATGGGTGGAGCTGCAGGGGAGAAAATGATAGTGGGAGTTGTGTGCAGACCACCAAACAGTAGTAGTGAGGTTGGGGACAGCATCAAATAAGAAATTAGGAATTGTGCAATAAAGATACAGCAGTTATCATGGGCGACTTTAATCTACATATTGATTGGGTGAACCAAACTGGTAGCAATACGGTGGAGGAGGATTTCCTGGAGTGTATTAGGGATGGTTTTCTGGACCAATATGTCGAGGAACCAACTAGAGGGCTGGCCATCCTAGACTGGGTGATGTGTAATGAGAAAGGACTAATTAGCAATCTTGTTGTGCGAGGCCCCTTGGGGAAGTGTGACCATAATATGGTAGAATTCTTTATTAAGATGGAGAGTGAAACAACTAATTCAGAGACTAGGGTCCTGAACTTAAGGAAAGGTAATGTCAATGGTATGAGACGTGAATTGGCTAGAATACACTGGCAAATGATACTTAAATGGTTGAAGGTGGATAGGCAATGGCAAACATTTAAAGATCACATGGATGAACTTCAACAATTGTACATCCCTGTCTGGAGTAAAAATAAAATGGGGAAGGTGGCTCAACTGTGGCTAATAAGGGAAATTAAGGATAGTGTTAAATCCAAGGAAAAGGCATATAAATTGGCCAGAAAAAGCAGCAAACCTGAGGACTGGGAGAAATTTAGAATTCATCAGAGGAGGACAAAGGGTTTAATCAGGAGGGGGAAAATAGAGTATGAGAGGAAGCTTGCTGGGAACATAAAAACTGACAGCAAAAGCTTCTATAGATATGTGAAGAGAACAAGATTAGTGAAGACAAACGTAGGTCGCTTGCAATCAGAATTAGGTGAATTTATAATGGGGAACAAAGAAATGGCAGACCAATTGAACAAATACTTTGGTTCTGTCTTCACGAAGGAAGACACAAATAACCTTCCGGAAATACTAGGGGACTGAGGGTCTAGTGAGAAGGAGGAACTGAAGGAAATCCTTATTAGTTGGGAAATTGTGTTAGGGAAATTGATCGGATTGAAGGCTGATAAATCCCCAGGGCCTGATAGTTGGCACCCTAGAGTACTTAAGGAAGTGGCCCTAGAAATAGTGGATGCATTGGTGATCATGTATCTAATGTAACACCGCTTTTTAAAAAAGGAGGGAGAGAGAAAACAGTTAATTATAGACCGGTTAGCCTGACATCAGTAGTGGGGAAAATGTTGGAATCAATTATTAAAGATGAAATAGCAGCGCATTTGGAAAGCAGTGACAGGATTGGCACAAGTCAGCATGGATTTATGAAAAGGAAATCATGCTTGACAAATCTTCTAGAATTTTTTGAGGATGTAACTAGTAGAGTGGACAAGGGAGAACCAGTGGATGTGATGTATTTGGACTTTCAAAAGGCTTTTGACAAGGTCCCACACGAAAGATTGGTGTGCAATATTAAAGCACATGGTATTGGGGGTAATATACTGACGTGGATAGAGAACTGGTTGGCAGACAGGAAGCAGAGAGTCGGGATAAACAGGTCCTTTTCAGAATGGCAGGCAGTGACTAGGGGTGCCGCAGGACTCAGTGCTGGGACCCCAGCTTTTTACAATATACATTAATGATTTGGATGAGGGAATTGAGTGTAATATCTCCAAGTTTGCAGATGACACTAAGCTGGTGGCGGTGTGAGCTGTGAGGAGGACGCTAAGAGGCTGTCGAATGACTTGGACAGGTTAGGTGAGTGGGCAAACGCATGGCAGATGCAGTATAATGTAGATAAATGTGAGGTTATCCACTTTGGTGGCAAAAACACGAAGGCAGATTATTATCTGAATGGCGGCAGATTAGGAAAAGGGGAGGTGCAACGAGACCTGGGTGTCATTGAAAGTTGGCATGCAGGTACAGCAGGCGGTGAAGAAGGTAAATGGTATGTTGGCCTTCATAGCTAGGGGATTTGAGTATAGGAGCAGTGAGGTCTTACTGCAGTTGTAAAGGGCCTTGGTGAGGCCTCACCTGGAATATTGTGTTCAGTTTTGGTCTCCTAATCTGAGGAAGGACGTTCTTGCTATTGAGGGCGTGCAACGAAGGTTCACCAGACTGATTCCCAGGATGGCAGGACGGACATATGAGGAGAGACTGGGTCGACTGGGCCTGTATTCACTGGAGTTTAAAAGGATGAGAGGGGATCTCATAGAAACATATAAAATTCTGACAGGACTGGACAGGTTAGATGCAGGAAGAATGTTCCTAATGTTGGGGAAGTCCAGAACCAGGGGACACAGTCTAAGGATAAGGGGTAGGCCATTTAGGACCGAGATGAGGAGAAACTTCTTCACTAAGAGAGTTGTTCACCTGTGGAATTCTCTACCGCAGAGAGTTGTTGATGCCAGTTCATTGGATATATTCTAGAGGGAGTTAGATATGGCCCTTACGGATAAAGGGATCAAGGGGTATGGAGAGAAAGCAGGAAAGTGGTACTGAGGGAATGATCAGCCATGATCTTATTGAATGGTGGTGCAGACTCGAAGGGCCGAATGGCCTACTCCTGCACCTATTTTCTATGTTTTTATGTTTCTATCCACCACCTTCAACATTCACTCCCTCGACCACTGTGGCTGCAGTGTGTACCATCCACAAGATGCACTGCATCAACTCACCCAGTCTTCTTTGGCAGCATCTCCCAAACCTGCGACCTGTATCACCTCGAAGGACAAGGGCAGCAGGCGCATGGAACACCACCATCTCCACATTCCCCACCATCCTGACTTGGAAATATATCGGCCGTTCCTTCATCGTCACTGGGTCAAAATCTTGGAACTCCCTCCCCAACAGCACTGTTGGAGCACCTTCACCACACGGACTGCAGTGGTTCAAGAAAGCGGCTCACCACCATCTTCTCAAGGGCAATTAGGGATGGGCAATAAATGCTGGCCTTGCCAGCGACGCCCACATCCCAGGAACAAATTTTAAAAAATGCAATTTCTTTTCAATGGTATACTAGGAGAATTTAAATGGTTTCAAGAAAAACTGACTCATCCTAACTAGATTACACTTGTTACTGAACAATGAAGCGTTGAATGAAACCATTCGGATGAAGATTTAATTGAAGAGCATTTTCAATGTTGAGAATTGAGCCATTGATCTTCTGCTTAAATGCTGACTATGCGGTACAAAACCCACCAAAATAAAAACTACTCATTATAAAGAGAACAAGCTGAGACACAGAGAGAGAGATGGTTCGATTGTATGCACACTAAAGTATTACTTATTCCTGTCACATTGAGGTGAGACACTGCACCTCCTCGGTAAACCCTAGTGTCTGGCAAATTAACTGAATGCGTATCTTAACCATTCTGTTACCAGGTTACACTGCACTAAATCTCATTAATTCTTCAGCTTTTCTCCTGGAGGGATCCACAATGCAATACAAACAGCATGGCTGGCAACAGATTTTGGATTACTCAATGTGAGTGCATCTGTTTTGCTGACTGTGATAGATTGGCCTGCATTTTCCGCCTCAGTACTCTTGGCACATGCCAGGAGAGCATATTGGCAAAGTCTGCATCACCTGAAAATAACCAGCTGGGGGCAGAAATTTCCTGCTGTGCATTCCAGGTGTGCTGAAACAGAAAATGCCAAGGTCAATTGTTGGCTATTTCTTATAAAACACCAACATTCTAATCTACGTTTTACATGCTGCTTATTTTAATCTATGTTTAGCATGGCACTTAGTCAGCATTTAGAACAAGGATTGTATATTTTAGATCTGGATATACTCTGGATTATTTCAGATTTTCCCAAATTCTGTGACTGCCTCTGCAGACATTGTGTTTTTTTAAACGCGGAGAAGCATTGCTGTTAAATAGCTCAAGGTTTCAACCCACTCTACCCATTTACATAACCACAGAGACGCAACCTATGCACATCCCATGTGTCTCGAGACAACTGGGTATCTTATCCTATACAAAAATGACTTCTCTAACATTGGGATAGTTCAGCTATGACCCCTGGCTATGCAGTATGGGCAGAGATGCAGACTGAACTGGTGTCTTTCTCAACAAATTCACATCCTCTATGCAGTAAGGGTCCTTGTGGTCCAAGATTGTTAGAGCAGCACAAAGAACCAGTGACAGTTGTGGTGGAAGCAAAAGCAGAAAATGTGAATGCTGTTCAAGGGTTCAGCAATGCTCAGACAGCAGTGTAGACACTGGAGGTTGTCAACTCTCCAGGCTTGGCCCCAGAGTCTCCAGGAATTGAAGATTTATCTCCAGCACACTGCTGCGAACCCAGGTGAAAATTCATAGGGGCATTAAAAACAAAAATTGCGTGTTTTTTTCATTTTCTTTTAATACTTTGGTTTGTTAGTCCTAAAAGTATTGGAGGTGGGAAAAAAAAGGCTGTTTGACGGACAGCCAAGAATCATCTACTTGGGTAACGAGGAATCTTTTCGCTTTGCAATTGGCGTGGAAAGGTGGAGCGCTATGAGGATGGACATGTTGGGCGACCAATAGGGGGTGGCAGTTGGAAGTAGGAGATCATGTGAAGAAACTTCCAGGAATACATTCAACCAGAGTTGACCATCCCAGTGTCCTAACTCGCACCAAGTCCCGCTCACCCACCACCCCTGTGCTCGCTGACCTATATTTGCTCCCGGTTAAGCAACGCCTCGATTTCAAAATGTTCATCCTTATTTTCAAATCCCTCCATGGCTTCGCCCCTCCCTATCTTTGTAATCTCCTCCAACCCCACAAACCCCCCCCACCCCCACGAGATGTCTGAGCTCCTCTAATTCTGTCCTCTTGAGCATCCCTGATTATAATCGCTCAACCATCGGTGGCCGTGCCTTCTGTTGCTTGGGCCCCAAGCTCTGGAACTCCCTGCCCAAACCTCTCCGCCTCTCTACTTCTCTTTCCTCCTTCAAGACGCTCCTTAAAACCTACCTCTTTGACCAAGCTATTGGTCAGCTGGGCTGATTTCTACTTATGCGGCTCAGTGTCAAATTTTGTGTCTCATAATACTCCTGTGAAACGCCTTGGGATGTTTCACTACATTAAAGGCGCTGTACAAATACAAGTTGTTGTTGTTGCAGTAGTTGTAGTGGGAAAAAGAGAATGATCCAGATATTCCCACACCAGGGCGCTAGCCTAGGTTTGTGGGGTCAGGTCATTAGCATGGCTCCGACATGTCCGCTCTGCAGGTCCACTCCTGACAAGGGCCTGCTGCCTGTCTTATTGCACCGGCCCAAAACAAGCAGCTAGAAGACCTCCAGCTGTGAGGACACAATGGCTTTCTGTGGAATTATGGGGGGGGGGGGGTGGGGGTGAACACGTATCTTCTTAAACCCCCCACCCACCTGAGGCCTTTCAATCAGGCTGCATAAGATTATCAGGAGAGGGTCTGCTGATGGCTTACCCACATTTGGAACTTTGCTGAGTGCCACGTGACCATGAAACATAGCCGCACAGTGTTCACCAGTTCACTTGAAGTTTTACGTGAGTGCTGGGCACTTTAGGACACCGTCTGCTTTACAGATCCAAATTTCAAAATCGTCATTTAAAAGTTTTACTAGCAGCTTGAATAGATTTCATTATTTATTGGTGTCCTCCTTCCACGGGTACTTGCAGTTATCCTGGCAGTGTTGGGTGTCACCGCCACGCTGCCCAGTACAAAGGAAATCCTTCATCTTGATTAACACACAATTTGGCCAATAAAAGCAAATCTACACAGCGTCATGTGTTTACTTTGAGGGCAAATGAACATCCAGATCGTACTTTTCTGTAAATAACACGTTGGCAGCAGTTCCTTCACAAATTGGTTAGCTGCGACAGTTTAAGCACATTGCAAATGGCCAAAGAAGTAAAAGTGCACCCATACAACATTCCTTGAACTGAACTCACCTAACTGGTTGGAGTAAGCCCTGATATACTGGATTCATCTGTGGTCGATTGACACAGGTGTGCAGGTTACTCCTGGGTTTAACTCTTTGCTCAGTGTGTTTCATGGAGCAACAAATTCCTCAGGTAAAACTGACGCTAGTCTGGGCCAGGCACTTCAAAGTGCTCTTTTGACTTCCTTGTGCCTGATCTTGTCTTGTTGATTGGGTTCCTGCATTTAATTGGACCTGTGATATTTTCGATTGCAGCAAATATTGTATACAGCAATTCCACCCTGCTCAGACCCAGAGATCGTGGGTTCAGGGTGAAGAAGGAAACAAAGTTAATGATTCTTTTGCCAACCCACAGGGCCTGGCTGAAAAATCCTGCACATTGGATCTGACCATAAAACTAGTCACTCTAATTCATTAATACCTGTAGCATTGAAGATATCTTCTCTGGCCTTCTGTATATTTTGTTACCATCATCTAAAGAGTTGCTTTTTTGGGTTGCTAAATATCGGTAGAATTTTTGGTAGTAAATCTTAGATTTCAAGTGACATTTCAGTAAGTATGTTGTAACATAATTTCCCCACGCTTTACACCTGGGCAAATAATGTGCCTCGAGCCGCTGATGCAGTGGGGATGTTGGGTGTAGATGACAGATAAGATGACCTCACTAGATAATATCATATTAGTCCATTTAGATTAAGCTGCGGCACTTTGGATGCGTCTCTGATGTGTCAGGGCCACAATGTCAGGTGTCAATAGCCAGCAAAAGGTTGCTAGTTCCCTGTTGTGCGCCAGGCTATGGTCCAGCATTAGTCAGAGGCATTGGGGATGGTGCTGAAGGGTATCAGGCAACGAGGCAGATGTGCTAAGAGCACCAAATACATGGGGGGTGCTCTAATTTTTAAAGAAAATCTTGTCATGGCCACCCGAGTGGTTGTTTCAGCTATAGGTGGTGGCCACCTAATGTGTATTAAAATTCATGGCAAACGAGCCAAAGGTGGGCAGAGGAAACGTTACAAGGACACCCTCAAAGCCTCCCTGATAAAGTGCAACATCCCCCCTGACACCTGGAAGTCCCTGGCCAAAGACCGCCCTAAGTGGATGAAGTGCATCCGGGAGGGCGCTGAGTACCTCGAGTCTCATCGCCGAGAGCATGCAGAAACCAAGCGCAGGCAGCGGAAAGAGCATGCGGCTAACCTGTCCCACCCACCCTTTCCCTCAATGACTATCTGTCCCACCTGTGATTTTCCTGAAATCTTCCTCGATTTCGAGGGACTGCCTATGATGATGATGATGATTAAAATTGAGAGCCTAATGAAACGAGCACACAGCTCGTGTGTGGGCTCCAAGCCCCCTTTGGGCTCCCCGCCCATACTGGGGTGTGTTTGCACCTTGGCCGTGTTGTTACTCTTAGGCCTCCAGGTGCCGAAGCGTTTCAGCACACTGGCGCCTGCCATTTATTATCCGCATCGAATCTCTTCAGGATAAACCAACAATTTGCCGTCAATTCTTCCAGTCCACTGCTTAGTGTGCCCTAAGCACTGGATGACAGAAAATAGTAATCTTGGTTTTAATGCTCAATCTCCATATCACAGTAGTGAACATTATAATTTCCACAAACGGAGATGTCACTCCCTCAGTACACTGCTTAGATCATTAGCTCTCTATACAATAGTTTTCAAGATAGATGAAGCGGGATGGGGGGAGGGGGGGGGGCGGGGTTAAAGGTTTCTCCCTCCTAATAGCTTTTAATGAGGACTTTCCAAGTCGCCTGAACTATCCAGGAAGCTCTCAGATCCCAGCATTTCAGCAAAACTCCTTGCTAAACTGCTGCATTGCCCTGAGGCACTGCAATTGTGAGCGTTGTCTCCAATGTCAGTTATTGTGTTCCTAACACAGATGAGGCTGCACACAGGGAGGTTAAAGTAACAGTGACCTCAGTCTTTAATAAAGACACTCCAGAGTGAGGAACAGGCCTTAGGGGCCGGTTTATATTCAGTGCTCCCAAGGGATGCTGGGATCCCTTGGGACTTCAGGGGATGAGCTCCCTAGAGGTGGAACATGGGAGTGCATGCTTTACAGATACACAACATCAGTGATCAGGAGCTGAGACAGTTGATCTGAAATCCTCTGAGAAAACTTGCAGGCTACAGGTTTTTGCTTTCTTTCTCCTAGCTTTTATTCATTTTCTGCCCAGTGTTAAGCTCCCAACCCGGACACTCAATTCTCAGTGAGAGGGCAGGCATTGACAAACTCCAAAATACTATCTCTGCTGCTCAAGGGCCCTCTCCTGGGAATCTAATCAGGTGACGCAAGTCAACGACACCTTCCCATTTTCTTTCCTTCTCACAGTGGGATGTTGTGCTAACCAAATGTTTCTAGTTGTGATCAAGAAATTCCTGTGTTCAAACTCAGTTTCAAACCTGACATATCACTCTGTGGCAGAGTGCACTCATCTGCGGCATTACTGTGCAATTTCGTTCAACTGAGTTGTATCTTGAATTTGAAACATATAAATGTAGAAGAGGTGCTCATCGGAGGTGCTCATCGGAGGTGTATTAAATGTGTATTAAAATTCACGGTAAACGAGCCAAAGGTGGGCAGAGGAAACGTTACAAGGATACCCTCAAAGCCTCCCTGATAAAGTGCAACATCCCCACTGATACCTGGGAGTCCCTGGCCAAAGACCGCCCTAAGTGGAGGAAGTGCATCCGGGAGGGCGCTGAGCACCTCGAGTCTCATTGGCGAGAACATGCAGAAACCAAGCGCAGGCAACGGAAAGAGCGTGTGGCAAACCTGTCCCACCCACCCTTTCCCTCAACGTCTATCTGTCCCACCTGTGACAGGGACTGTGGATCTCATATTGGACAGTTCAGCCACCTAAGGACTCATTTTTAGAGTGGAAGCAAGTCTTCCTCGATTCCGAGGGACTGCCTATGATGATGGCGATGATTAAAATTGAGAGCCTAATGAAACCAGCACACAGCTCGTGTGTGGGCTCCAAGCCTCCTTTGGGCTCCCCGCCCATACTGGGGTGTGTTTGCACCATAGTGTGTTGTTACCCTTAGGCCTCCAGGTGTCCGAAGCATTTCAGCACACTGGCGCCTGCCATTTATTATCCGCATCGAATCTCTTCAGGATAAACCAACAATTTGCCGTCAATTCTTCCAGTCCACTGCTTAGTGTGCCCTAAGCACTGGATGACTGAAAATAGTAATCTTGGTTTTAATGCTCAATCTCCATATCACAGTAGTGAACATTATAATTTCCACAAAAGGAGATGTCACTCCCTCAATACACTGCTTAGATCATTAGCTCTCTATACAATAGTTTTCAAGATTAGAGATGAGGAAGGGGGTGCGGGGGGGGTGCGGGGGGGGGGGGGGCTAAAGGTTTCTCCCTCCTAAAGATTTTAATGAGGACTTTCCAAATCGCCTGAACTATCCAAAAAGTTCTCAGATCCCAGCTCTCAGTATTTCAGCAAAATTCCTTTGCAGGGAGAAGCACGTGCTGCTGTAGGAGGGCGACGGCTGTGAAGGGGGTCACTGATTGGAGTGCGGGCAGGTACAGCTGTACACAGTACTCCAGATGTGGCCTCACCAATGCCCTGTTTAATTGCAGTAAGAATTCTTTACTCTTGTACTCTAATCCCTTTGTAACTAAAGCTAACATACCATTTCCATTCCTAATTGCTTGCTCTACCTGTGATTCATGTACATGGACACCCAGATCCCTCTGAATGCAAACATTTCCCAGTCTCTCACCATTCAAAAAATAGTCTGCTTTTTTGTTTTTCCTACCAAAGAGGATAACTTCACTCTTGCCCACATTGTATTCCATTTGCCTTGTTCATACCCACTCAGTCAACTTGTCTATATCTCTCTGCAGCCTCTTTGCGTCCTCCTAACAGCTTACATTCCTACTTAACTTTGTACCATCAGCAAACTTGGATATGTTACACTCAGTCCTTTTATTTAAGTCATTAATAGAATGAGTTATCAATAAGTCACTAATAGAACCAAGCTGACACTTATCTACAAAAGGATCCTATTAGAATTTGATGCAGGACATTTTTTTTATTCGTTCCTGGGATGTGGGCGTCGCTGGCAGGGCCAGCATTTATTGTCCATCCCTAATTGCCCTTGAGAAAATGGTGGTGAGCCGCCTTCTTTAACCGCTGCAGTCCGTGTGGTGAAGGTACTCCCACAGTGCTGTTAGGGAGGGAGTTCCAGGATTTTGACCCAGCGACTATGAAGCAACGGTGATATATTTCCAAGTCTGGATCATGTGTGACTTGGAGGGGAACTTGCAGGTGATGGTGCTCCCATGCGCCTGCTGCCCTTGACCTTCTAGGCAGTAGAGGTCGCAGGTTTGGGAGGTGCTGCCAAAGAAGCCTTGGCGAGCTGCTGCATTGCATCTTGTAGATGATACACACTGCAGCCACAGTGCACCGGTGGTGGAGGGAGTGAAGCTTTAAGGTGGATGGGGTGCCAATCAAGCGGGCTGCTTTGTCCTGGATGGTGTTGAGCTTCTTGAGTGTTGTTGCAGCTGCAACCATTCAAGCAAGAGAGTATTCCACCGCATCCCTGATTTGTGCCTTGTAGGTGATGGAAAGGCTTTGGGGAGTTAATAGGTGAGACACTTGCCATAGAATACCCAGTCTCTGACCTGCTCTTGTAGCCACAGTATTTACGTGGCTGGTCCAGTTAAATTTCTGGTCAATGATGATCCCCAGGATGCTGATGGGGGACTGGGCGATGGTACTGTCATTGAATTTCAAGGGGCGGTGATTAGAAGCTCTCTTGTTGGAAATAGACGTTGTCTGGCACTTGTGTGGCGTGAATGTTACTTGCCACTTATCAGCCCAAGCTTGAATGTCATCCAGGTCTTGCTGCATGCGAGTATAGACTGCTTCATTTTCTGAGCAGTTGCTAATGGAACTGAGCACTGTGCAATCATCAGCGAACATCCCCACTTCTGACCTTATGATGGAAGGAAGGTCATTGATGAAGCAGCTGAAGATGGTTGGGCCTAGGACACTGCCCTGAGGAACTCCTGCAGCGATGTCTTGGAGTTGGGATGATTGGCCTCCAACAACCACAACTATCTTCCTTAGTGCTAGGTATGACTCCAGCCAGTGGAGAGTCTTTTCCCTGATTCCCTTTGACTTCAGTTTTACTAGAGCTCCTCGATGCTACATAGAAACATAGAAAATAGGTGCACAAATCGGCCATTCGAGCCTGCACTGCCATTCAATAAGATCATGGCTGATCATTCCCTCAGTACCCCTTTCCTGCTTTCTCTCCATTCCCCTTGATCCCCTTAGCTGTAAGGGCACATCTAATTCCCTCTTGAATATATCCAATGAACTGGCATCAACAACTCTCTGCGGCAGGGAATTCCACAGGTTAACAACTCTCTGAGTGAAGAAGTTTCTCCTCATCTCAGTCCTAAATGGCCTACCCCTTATCATAAGACTATATCCCCTGGTTCTGGACTTCCCCAACATCGGGAACATTCTTCCCGCATGTAACCTGTCCAGTCCCGTCAGAATTTTATACGTTTCTATGAGATCCCCTCTCATCCTTCTAAACTCCAGTGAATAAAGGCCCAGTTGATCCAGTCTCTCCTCATATGACAGTCCAGCCATCCCTGGAATTAGTCTGGTGAACCTTCGCTGCACTCCCTCAATAGCAAGAACGTCCTTCCTCAGATTAGGAGACCAAAACTGAACACAATATTCCAGGTGAGGCCTCACTAAGGCCCTGTACAACTGCAGTAAGACCTCCCTGCTCCTATACTCAAATCCCCTAGCTATGAAGGCCAACATACCATTTGCTTTCTTCACCGGCTGTTGTACCTGCATGCCAACCTTCAATGACTGATGAACCATGACACCCAGGTCTCGTTGCACCTCCCCTTTTCCTAATCTGCTGCCATTCAGATAATATTCTGTCTTTGTGTTTTTGCCCCCAAAATGGATAACCTCACATTTATCCACATTATACTGCATCTGCCATGCATTTGCCCACTCACCTAACCTGTCCAAGTCACCCTACAGTCTCTTAGCATCCCCCTCACAGCTCACACCGCCATCCAGTTTAGTGTCATCTGCAAACTTGGAGATATTACACTCAATTCCTTCATCCAAATCGTTAATGTATATTGTAAGAGCTGGGGTCCCAGCACTGAGCCCTGTAGCACTCCACTAGTCACTGCCTGCTATTCTGAAAAGGACCCGTTTATCCCGACTCTCTGCTTCCTGTCTGCCAACTAGCTCTCTATCCACGTCAGTACATTACCCCCAATACCTTGCGCTTTGACTTTGCACACCAATCTCTTGTGTGGGTCCTTGTCAAAAGCCTTTTGAAAGTCCAAATACACCACATCCACTGCTTCTCCCTTGTCCACTCTGCTAGTTACATCCTCAAAAAATTCCAGAAGATTCGTCAAGCATGATTTCCCTTTCATAAATCCATGCTGACTTGGACTGATCCTGTCACTGCTTTCCAAATGCACTGCTATTTCATCATTACATTCAGTCAAATGCTGCCTTGATGTCAAGGGCAGTCACTCTCACTTCATCTCTGGAATTCAGCTCTTTTGTCCATGTTTGGAGTAAGGCTGTAATGAGGTCTGGAGCCGAGTGGTCCTGGCGGTACTCATACTGGGCATCGGTGAGCAGGTTATTGGTGAGCAAGTGTCGCTTGATCGCACTGTCAACAACATCTTCCATCACTTTGCTGATGATTGCGAGTAGACTGATGGGGCAGTAATTGGCTGGGTTGGATTTGTCCTGCTTTTTGTGGACAGGACATACCTGGGCAGTTTTCCACATTGTCAGATGGATGCCAATGCTGTAACTGTACTGGAACAGCTTGGCTATCGGCCCGGCTAGTTCTGGAGCACCAATCTTTGCACGACAGCCGGGATGTTGTTGGGGCCCACAGCCTTTGCGTATCCAGTGCACTCAGCCTTTTCTTGGTATGACGTGGAGTGAACTGAATTGGCTGAAGACTGGCTTCTGTGATGGTGAGTCCACTCGGCATGTCTGGCTGAAGATGGTTGCAAATGCTTCAGTCCTGTTTTTTTGCACACGCGTGCTGGGCTCCACCATCATTGAGGATGTGGATGTCATGGAGTCTCCTCCTCCCCCTGTCAGTTGTTAAATGGTCCACCACCATTCTGTCTATAGCATGCTGCTTTTGTTTTTTTAGCATTCATATAGTCCTGCATTCCAGCTACCCCAGGTTGGCACCTCATTTTTAAGTATTCCTGGTGCTGCTCCTGGCATGCTTTTCGACACTTTTCATTGAACAAGGGTTGGTCCCCTGACTCGATGGTAATGGTAGAGTGAGGGATATGCCAGGCGATGAGGTTACAGATTGTGGTGGAATACAATTCCCACAGTGCCTCATGGATGCCCAGTTTTGAGCTGCTAGATCTGATCTGAATCTAATCCATTTAGCATGGTGGTCGTGCCACACAACACGATGGAGGGTGTCCTCAGTACGAAGACGGGACTTTGTCTCCACAATGACTGTGCGATGATCGCTGCCACCAATGCTGTCATGGACAGATGCATCTGCGACAGGTAGATTGGTGAGGACAAGGTCGGGGAGGTTTTTCCCTCGTGTTGGATCTCTCAACACCTGCTGCAGGCCCAGTCTGGCAGCTATGTCCTTCAGGACTCGGCCAGCTCAGTCAGTAGTGGTGCTACTAAGCCACTCTCCGTGATGAACATTGAAATCCCCCACCCAGAGTACATTCTGTGCCCTTGCTACTCTCAGTGCTTCTTCCAAGTGGTGTTCAACACGGAGGAAGGACGGTAGGTGGTATTCAGCAGGATGTTTCCTTGCCCATGCTTAACCTGAAGCCATGAGACTTCATGGGATCCGGCATCATTGTTGAGCATTTCCAGGCCCACTCGCTCCCGACTGTACACTACTGTGCCGCCACCTCTGGTGGGTCTGTCCTGTCCCACCGGCAAGGATGGTGATGGAGGAGTCTGGGACTTTGGCAGAAAGGTGTGATTCTGTGAGTATGACTATGTCAGACTGCTGCTTGACTCGTATGTGGGTCAGCTCTCCTAATTTTAGCACATTTCCCCAGGTCTTAGTGAGGAGGACTTTGCAGGGTCGACTGGGCTGGATGTGCCGTTGTCGTGTCCGATGCCAGTGCCGGATAGTCCGTCCGGTTTTATTCTTATTGTTTCTTGTAGCGGTTTGTTACAACTGAGTGGTTTGCTAGGCCATTTCAGAGGGGCAGTTAAGAGTCAACCACATTGCAGTGGGCCTGGAGTCACATAGGCAGAGGGCACATTGCTATGGGTCTGGAGTCACATATAGGTCAGACCAGGTAAGGGCAGATTTCCTTCCCTAAGGGATATTAGTGAACCAGATGGGTTTTTACAAAAATCCGGTAGTTTCATGGTCACCATTACTGATACTAGCTTTTTATTCCAGATTTTAAAAAAATTAACTGAATTTAAATTCCCCAGCTGCCGTGGTGGGATTTGAACTCATGTCCTCAGATCATTAGTCCAGGCCTCTGGATTACTCGGCCTGTAACATAACAAATAACCTGCCCTATGTTTTCTGTTTTATTCGAAGAAAAAATATATTATTTTCAGTTTGATTTCCTTATTGTGGTTTATTATACTTTGGCAAAGATTATCAAGCACATTGTTATTTAGATGTGATATTTGCAACTCAGATGAAGTATAACAGGAATTACATCCATGAATTTCAGCCGTCAGCAGACTGCGGTAGAATGGAACTTTCTTTGGAACAAAAGTACCAATTATTAACTGAGCTTAGTTTAATTCATTTGTAGTCAGCATAAATGTTAAAAGAATACCTAAAACTGCTCGTTGAAGCACTGGAAAATGTCCAAAATTTGCACTGTTTTTCAAGCAACTAGTAAACCACTTGTTATATTATATAAGTTTGCTTATATAATATGCAAATCTAGGCCAGGCTATTAATTATTTGATTATACATTAACAGACAAGCCTAGATGGGCTCTCCTATCCAAACATGAAACAATGGCACCATTCACTTTATCCTTCTGAGCCACTAATTACAAAATAATCCTTTTATACAAGGTTTTGCGGCATAGTTGAGAATAAAGCTGAAAAACAGTCAAAGCAGCACGTCTAGCTGTGATGTGTTAATGCTTAAAGGGACAACAGAGTGGGCTAGCCACCACACATCATGGTGAGGTCATTGTCCTATCTGCACTCTAGATGGAAATTAAAGGGATAGCGCTTGCTTTGTGCTATTACTCTCGTGGCACTGAAAAAGAGAGACTTGCGCCTTATTGAGTCTCTGAAAAACATCTCAAAACCACGTCACACAATTACTTTTGAAGCACAGCTACTGTTCTTGTTATATATGCAGACTACAGATATACTCTCTGTGCAGTCACTGTATAGTTGCACAAGGTGGAGACTTGTTTACCTGATGTACTATCAATAAGGTTTACACTGTGTATATACTACGCTGGTACCACTAGAGGGTGCAACTGGTGGAGTCCGGGCTTTCCTGCCCTGGTGGCAGGGGCTGTATAAAAGGGGAGGTACCATGCGGCTGCCTCACTCTGGAGTTACGAATAAAGGACCAAGGTCACTACAGTTTGAGTACAACACATTGCCTCATGGAGTCATTCATAAGTACATTACAGACAATAGTTCTTGTGTAGAGCTTCAATCCCTGCTCTAGATTGCACGTTATGATGACTTGTCCTGCTCCCATTCAGGTACAGTGAGCATTACAAGGCAATCATAATGTTTTGTTAAAATATACGAGAGTTGTGTTCTAACTTTCCCAAGTTAGGTAATGGGCACAATCTGATTCTATCTCAAAGGTGCAAGTTAATTGTTTGGAAGATATAGTGTGAGGGTTGCAAGGCTGAAGTACAATCAATGATTTATAAGATTATTATAAGCCACAAGACCATTTTATAGCATCATCGCAATTCTGAGATTGTATTACAGCCTACCATGCCCTGCCAGCCATTGCTTTTTGATAATATGAGTGGGATTCCTATGATGTTGCTCATGGTAAGTTGGATGATATGCTGTGTTATGTACAATATAGCCTCGGGGACACTGATTGATTGTGAAATATCTGAATTGAATATTATCTGCCCTATTCCTGCCACTTGCAACTATTGTACAGGCCCTTTTTGTAATTCCTCAGACACTCAATCAGACTTTACTCTCCTAGTTTAGTATCATCTGCATATCTGAGCAATTCATACTGAGCTTTGAATTTCACTGCCCTATTGTTGGTTAATTTGCGTGTCATGGACCTAATTCAGTAGGCCGTGCTCCTCTAGTGACAAGTGGTAAGCGATTGTGAAAATCGGGAAGAAGAAAACCCCAAATATGTCCAGGTATTGCAATTCATTGTTGGGGGAGGGGGGGGGGGGGGAATTGGACCCTGTTGCGCCTTTGCCTGTGCTAATGAGAGGACTAGCGCCTGTTTAAGGTCCACTCTCGGACATTTGTCAGTACTGAATGTGGCAGGCGGCGCGCATACGTCGCTCAGGTTTCCTTGTTTTTGCTGCGGCCTAACCAGCGATCCTTGAAGGGACTACCGGAGCCGCTAACAAAAAGGTATGTTTCCTCTTTTCAAACTTACCTTCACATGGAGCCAGGAGGAGCAGGACTGTGCTTCCTGGTTCCATAGCATTCACGAGGGCCGCTGCCAACCCATGCAAAAGCAAATGATTATTTAAATGGAGAAAAATGCTGCAGTACATGAAACACAAAAAGTTAGTACTCAGGTAGAGCAAGTAACCAGGAAGGCAAATCGAATGTTGGCCTTTATTGCAAGGAGAATAGAGTATAAAAGCAAAGTCCTGCTACAACTATACAGGGTATTGGTGAGGCCACACCTAGAGTACTGCATTCAGTTTTGGTCTCCTTATTTAACAAAGGATATACTTGCATTGGAGGCAATTCAGAGAAAGTTCACTAGGTTGATTCCGGAGATGAAAGAGTTGACTTATGAAGATAGGTTGAGTAGGCTGGGTCTATACTCATTAGAGTTCAGAAGAATGAGAGGTGATCTTATTGAAACATATGATAATAAGAGGGCTTGACAAGGTAGATGCAGAGAGGATATTTCCACATAGGGGAATCTAGAACTAGGGGGGCATAGTTTCAGAATAAGGGGTCGCCCATTTAAAACTGAGATGAGGAGGAATTTTTTCTCTCAAGAGGGTTGTAAATCTGTGGAATTCTCTGCCCAGAGAGCTGTGGAGGCTGGGTCATTGAATATATTTAAGGCAGAGATAGATTTTTGAGCGATAAGGGAATAAAGGGTTATGGGGGAGCAGGCAGGGAAGTGGAGCTGAGTCCACGAACAGATCAGCCATGATCTTATTAAATGGCGGAGCAGGCTCGAGAGGCCAAATGGCCTACTCCTGTTCCTATTTCTTATATTCTTATGCGCTCCCCCTCCCGATCCCCCAGGACCGCTGCTGGCATTGGATCCAGCCTTAATGGGTGGGGAGCCAACCAAGGAGCTGCCTTCGAGGTGTCCAATTGGCACCTGCAGCTCACTTGAATTATGTTGATGAGGTACAAGGACCAATTTCTGAAGACACTTTGATCTCCAGCTTCTGAGCGTGTCACTTACTTCAGGCCCGAAAATGGGCCTAAACCAATTTCTAGCCCAGCGTGTTGTAAAAGTTACAGAAAAGACCATAATTTTCTCTAAAATATCCTAGTCGGCCAGAATAATTCTATATATGGTACTATTAGCCCGAGTGCTTCATTTGGCAGTGATGGTGCTCAGAGAAACTACCGCTATTCCTCATTCTCCACTCAAAAAACCCAGCCATAATGCACTCGTACAGCATGGCCAAAACACCAGTTCAGCCCGAGTGTATTGTGGATGGGTTACTTTGTCTGATGTGGCCTGGCTATTGGCATCACAGACAAAAAAATCTGACTGGCAATATTGGGTTTCCATTCAATGCCATGGGAGATAGCTTTTATAAATTACCTGGAATAGTTCAAGCCACCTTTCACCAGAACTTCCAACTTACCCTCATTTCTGAATGATCACAGAGAGATACTGTCGTCTGTCAATCCACAATATTCTGAATTGTATGACTGGTGCCAGTATGTGATTGTTCAGAAATGCAAGTGACCTGGAAGGCTTGATTTTCACATCATAAGGAAATAGGAACCGAGGAAATAAATTGCTTGCTATGTTGCAGAAGTAGTCCAGAAATTGAAAGTGCAAGATGCTAGATCTCCAAAGCCTTTGAATCTTCCGTCATCTCCTTCATCTTCTGCCTCCTTTTCCTTCCTCAAGTCTTGATAATGAGTTATTTGCCCAAAGACTACACTGTGGTTGTGAATGTCAATTAATGTATAGATGTGAGCAAAGACACAACCACTGGGGGAGGGGGATGTCTCCCTCAAATTCTTTAACCAAGGGTTCGTCCCCTCTATTCCACTCCACCCTAAATCCCAGAATTGGCCCTAATGCCCCATCAATTAGTTATAAATAATGGTGTTTCGAAACATAATTTTCAAATACTTGACTTTTAATTCTGTACAGCATAAGCTATTTTTCCTGTATAAGATTTTGACTTGTCGCTATACTTTGAAAACTTTCTGGAGTGCAGAAAAAAAATGGAACATTATCGTTATATGTGTTGCAGTGCACTAATGTAAAGCAGTATCATGGCCCTATCGTATTAGTCTGCATTACTCGGGATTGATATTTTTATGTTGTGAATGACCTTAGTGCTACAAAAATAGCTTAGTAGGTCAGTGGACTGAGTGAGCACTCTTTCTCTCATGAGGTGAAAACATGGCAGCCAGGGTTTCTTTGGTTAGACGCATCTCTATCTTTTATCTCTAGGATCTGATTTTTGATATGGTTAATAATCTTTAACCGTGCCACCCATTCTTTTCCATTCTTCAACACGTCTAGTAATTTTGGACACTGTTAATATTTTTAAGCACACGCATTTTGGTGCCCTGTAGTTTGTTGATGGGGTGGAGAAGGCGTATAATATATTCAATTCTTTTAATGAATTGTCTCATCATTATATATTTCAAGTCTCACATGAGGAACTTGAGCCCCTACAAAATCTAGGCTGACACTCCAGTGCAGTGCTGAGGGAGGTGCCATCTTTTGGATGAGACATTAAACCAAGACCCCGTCTGCTCCCTCAGGTGGATGTAAAAGATTCCATGGCACTATTTCGAAGAAGAGAAGGGGAATTATCCCTGGTGTCCTGGCCAATATTTATCCCTCAATCAATATAACAAAAACAGATAATCTGGTGATTATCACATTGCTGTTTAGAAGTTGGCTGCCGCGTTGCCCACATTACAACAGTGACTACACTCCAAAAGTACTTCAAAGACTGTCAAGTGCTTTGAGACATCCGCTGGTCATGAAAGGCGCTATAGAAATGCATGTGCAGGGGTTAAAAGTTAGATCCGTGGTTTAACTGACTAGCTGGCTGATGTAATAAAGGCAAATAGTCTGGCAAAACAAAGACAGTTGCTGACAGTTGGAAAAAGCATATTACACGATGATTGGGGGAGTGAAAGAAGATGAGGAGGCCATGCACTGGACAATGGGCTACCAATCAAGGATGTGCGGTCAATGCTTGCAATGGAAGGAGAATAAATGAGATAAACAAGATGTGATTTACGAAGATGTGGTTAAGTGTACGTAAATTGGATAAGAACTAAAAAGTAGAACAATGGCAAATGTGGAAAAAGGGTAAATGAGATAAACAAGATATGTTTTGTGAAGGTGTGATTAAATGTACGTGACTTGGACAATTAATTGGCCAAGTCCCGAAGATGTGAAGGAAACAAGATGTAAGGTTGTATATAAGCCAACTGCTCAAAAATGAGACTCTCGTCTCAGCTGTGGCTGAGGGAGCCACTCCCTGCAGGTGCTGTAATGAGCGTATACTAGTTTCAAGGTGCTTTTTTTCTTTTATAAAGCTTCTTTCCCTTTTAAAGGTAGCTTTGAGTAAGATTGGTCTCTCCAACCACTTTCATTGATGTACTAACAGCATATCGGAGTTCAGGAGGCTGCAACGCATTAAATGGCAGCCATACATTAAAGGTCAAAGCGCTCACTGGTGCAAGAGCCATGTTTGGTAATCTGTTAAATTGAGACATATATCTCTGTCATACGTTCGTGTTCTCTTTCAGTAAACCCTCTTCCTGTAAACGCTGTTTCCCTTCCCTGCACCATCTTTGTGTTGAAATCAAGACAATTGCACTGATTCTTACACCAGCTCAGTTTTTCCCAGCACCAACTCAAATCTATAGGAGCTATTATCTCCCTCCACCCTCTCTTCCTTCCTTCTACGATCCACAAGTTTGGCCTCACTTGACCAACGTTTTGTGGCTTGACTTCTCTGCTACTCTAAATAAATTCATCTGGCAAGACGCTGAGGCTCTCAGTGAGGCAAGACGTGTCTCCAAGATGATATTTCTTTTTCTATAAATGTGGGTGATTGGGAAATCCTACAACAAAAACATTGAAAAAAATATTCCTTTAATTGAGAGGTGCTTTTATATTTTAAAGAGCAAATTAATGTGAGTTAATAGGAAAAAATTATAACAGGACTTCTTTTTTGTAAAAGATGCACTCATAAGGGTGGGTCACTCTGATAAATTTAGCTCATGCCTTCAATGCACAACTCCCATTTCCCAATACAGAAATAAATTACTGCAGATGCTGGAAATCTGAAATAAAAGCAGAAAATGCTGTAAATACTCAGCAGATCAGGCAGCATCTGCAGAGAGAGAAACAGAGTTAACGTTTCAGGTCGATTAACCCAATGCTGACGAAAGATCATCGACCCGAAACATTAACTCTGATTCTCCCTCCACAGATGCTGCCTGACCCGCTGAGTATGTCCATCAGTTTCTAGTTTACTCCCATTTGCTGTCATGTAGAGAGAAATATACTAATCTAGTATAGTTTAGATCTAAGAATAAAATTAACTGCAAGACTCTTATTTGGTGGGATTTAACCATAATGAGGAATAACCTTACTCTCTTAAATATTTAAAAAATAATTTTTATGCCAGCAATGCTAAGTCAGTATTTCCAAAAATAGATCTAGGAACCCTATGTCGCTACAGTATTTAACTGTAGGGAACAGTTAGGTTTGGGAAATAAGAATCAGTTTAAAACCTCAGTATGGTGGAAGGGTAGCTTGGTGCATAATGGGCGAGGACACTATGGGCTGGCAGAGCTGCCAATAATCTTCAGCTGCAGGTGACAGTGACACTGGAGTGTCCCTGAGGGATCAGCACTGAGCTGCCAATCTTAGTCAAGGTGAAAGTAGAAGCAAAGGCAACTGCAAGAATAAGCTTCGATAGAGCCTCAAAATACTGAGTGGTTTAAAAACAGAACATGCTGGAAATCTCAGCGGGTCAGGCAACATCTGTGGAGAGGAAGCAGAGTTAACGTTTCGGGTCGATGACTGCGGAGTAGCACTGGCAGAAACAATGAAGATGCCTGTATTAATTGGGTTGTTCTCCGAGTCAAAATGTAAGCTTTGGAGAAGAAAATACATGAAGATAGATTCATGAAAACATTTGCAAATGGTGGGAAAATGGACACATGACTCTGGGCTATGAATTATTCGCTTAAAGGGTGGTCTCTGGCCTTAGGTGAACGCAGGCATCAAAGAACATGCCAAGACTCCACACTAATTTTCTTCCCATCGTGTCTGGCCTTGAAGACTGATGAATTAGCAAATGGAGAGGGCTGTAATCCTGAAGCGGGAATGCCATCAGCTGCTGTTCAGCTGAAGAGCAGCGTATACAGGCATGATCTGACTGGCATCGCACCAGCAGCCCAGCCTGGCCAACTCCAAATCTGCACATCGCACATTATTGTGGTTATTGCAGATCATTAAAACGCTCAAGTTAAATCTGCCTTTTTTATGAAAGGCTGTACCTTTCCCACCATTGAAACAGACCAACATTAATTAACATCAGACAAGGTCCAATTTTCTTTTAGCAATTGAAGTTGGCCAGAAAGCTCCTAAAGTACACAGCTCAAACAAAAACCCTATTCTTGCAACCCACTTTACAACAGCCACATGTTCACATATCAAAGGATTTCTCAAATAGTACAAGTTTTTCATTTTATTCGACTGGACAATGAGCTGAGGGCTAACCATTTTGTTTTTAATTCATGAATGTTTGAGACTTTGCCAGATGACCTCAATTGTTGGATACTTTTGATGTTCCCAAACTGCCCGGTCGGTGCATTAATCCTACTCGGAATTTGCTGCGGCTTCTCAATGTACAGTTAAAGAATACTCGTAAAAACACGCATAACTGCTGTCTGCTGACAATACAGTACGATTAGAATAAAAACTACTCAACATTTATGTCGCATTTTCCTGACCCTTCCCTAAACAGCAATCCCATTGGCAATGCACGGCAGATCAACAGACACCTTCGGAAGATCCTTATGACAAATCCCAGGGATCAACTGCCATTTGAATTTGGCTACCCTTCATTGCTCCTTGGGTTTGACATTGGAAATGCAAGAAATATATAAATATAAGAAAGCAGTCTTTTTCGTGGATAGGGGGTAGTCAAACCTCAGCCCTAACTAGTTTAACAGCGGCTGTAGAGAAATCTGCAACTTACACCATGTTTCCCTATTTGTGACGGAGAAAAAAATAGTTACTTGCATTTCTGTATCGCCTTTCACGACTTTAGGATGTCCCAATTAAGTATTTTTGAAGTGTAGTCACTGTTGCAATGTAGGAAACGTGGCAGCCAATTTTATCACAGCAAAGTCCCACAAACAGCAATGTGATAATGATGAGATAATCTGTTTTAGTGATGTTGATTGCAGGGTAAATATTGGCCAGGACACCGGAAATAATTCCCATGCTCTTCTTCGAAATAGTGCCATGGGATCTTTTACATCCATTTAATAGGGCAGGTAGGGCTTGGGTTTAATGTCTCATCCGAAATACAGTACTGCTGACAGTACAGAACTCCCTCTGTACTGCACTGGAGTGTCAGCATAAATTTTGTGCTCAAGTCTCTGGAGCGGGACTTGAACCCACAACCTTCTGACTCAAAGGCCAGAGTGCTACCCACTGAGCCACAGCTGACACAATAGGAAGGCAAGAAGACAGAGAAATTTGGAAATACAAGTAGAAGTACAATATTACAAAAAAAAAGTTTCACAATTATTTTTATCATTAACTATTGTAGTAGCACCAGAATGATTATAGCAATGAATTGTTTTGCTAAAAATATACATAATTGTGGTTAAAATGTGGCTTTTACTCTCCATATACTGAGGTGATTTTTGCAGAGATACAAAAACACTTATTCTGAACATTACAGTGGTGTGCAATATCTTCAACCAAATGCTGAGCAGTTTTTGCTTCATATATCAACGGCCTTAACTGTGGAATCAGAAGCACAGCTTTGCTTCTTTACATGCCAAGTAGATCAGACTATATTGGCCCTAAGAAATTGGTTTCACAGTAAGAGTGAATTTACTCTCTAGTCTTTATCTTAGATTAAAAATATTAGGAAATTAGCTAGCTCCAACTGGGAGAAGGCTGTAATATCTCCGACTCATTCCCTTTTGTTTCTTGAAACAAGTGCTCAAAAAACAGAGCATCTGTGAGAGAAAAGGCAGGCTAATCTTTGGGGTGGAACCCATCTTCAGAACTGCTTATTTCCTGTTGGAATTGGTCCTTGTGCTTTCCTATTTTTTAAATTTCCATTTTCTGACTTGCTTTGCTCATTTTCCTTTATTCTACCATTTTCTCTTTTTACGTCTGCCTTTATCTTACTTTGTTTTTTTTTCCCCTTATTTTTTGTTCAGTGTTGGTGATTTTCTTGTCAAACTACTCAGCGATTTTTTTGCTCCGAGTAATTCATGTTACTTTGTGATCATCCATTCGCTGGTGGCTATTGGCTGATAAGCTGTCTCAGGGAGGTCGGTGTCAGCATCACCTTCTCAGGGGCAATTAGGGATGGGCAATTAGTGCTGGCCTTGCCAGCGACGCCCACATCCCAGGAACGAATAAAATAAATGATACCACGGGTATAAGAAGAACATAAGAAATAGGAGCAGGAGTGGGCCCTGTGGTCCCTCGAGACTGCTCCACCATTCAATAAGATCATGGCTGATCATCGACCTCAACTCCACTTTCCCGCCCGATCTCCATATCCCTTGATTCCCCTAGACTCTAAAAATCTATCTATATTAGCCTTGAATATATTCAGAGACTCAGCCTCCACAGCCCTCTGGGGCAGAGAATTCCAAAGATTCACAACCCTCCGAGTGAAGAAATTCCTCCTCATCTCTGTCTTAAATGGCCAACCCCTTATCCTGAGACCGTGTCCCCTTGTTTTAGACACCCCAGCCAGGGGAAACAACTGCTCAGCATCTACCCTGTCAATCCCCTTCAGAATCGTGTATGTTTCAATGAGATCACCTCTCATTCTTCTAAACTCCAGAGGCTATGAGAGGCTACTGACCAGAAGTCATTCTTCAGTTCCAACCAGGTATAATCTGTCTCTAGGGAAGAGATCTGCTACTTTCTCGAAACATTCAGAATTATTCAAACCCTCACTGTCACTCAAGAATTTGCTGGCTGTCATGTATCTTACATTATTATATATAACTGTATCCCTTTATGCTATACATGACTGTAATAAGATATGACCTGTAACCACCAGCATACCTTACCACTGGGGGTGCACTTAGAAACATAGAAAATAGGTGCAGGAGTAGGCCATTCGGCCCTTCTAGCCTGCATCGCCATTCAATGAGTTCATGGCTGAACATGCAATTTCAGTACCCTATTCCTGCTTTCTCGCCATACCCCTTGATCCCCCTAGTATAAGGACTTCAGCTAACTCCTTTTTGAATATATTTAGTGAATTGGCCTCAACAACTTTCTGTGGTAGAGAATTCCACAGGTTCACCACTCTCTGGGTGAAGAAGTTTCTCCTCATCTCGGCTTACCCCTTATCCTTAGACTGTGACCCCTGGTTCTGGACTTCCCCAACATTGGGAAAATTCTTCCTGCATCTAACCTGTCTGAACCCATCAGAATTTTAAACGTTTCTATGAGGTCACCTCTCATTCTTCTGAACTCCAGTGAATACAAGCCCAGTTGATCCAGTCTTTCTTGATAGGTCAGTCCCGCCATCCCGGGAATCAGTCTGGTGAACCTTTGCTGCATTCCATCAATAGCAAGAATGTCCTTCCTCAAGTTAGGAGACCAAAACTGTACACAATACTCCAGGTGTGGCCTCACCAAGGCCCTGTACAACTGTAGCAACACTTCCCTGCCCCTGTACTCAAATCCCCTCGCTATGAAGGCCAACATGCCATTTGCTTTCTTAACCGCCTGCTGTACCTGCATGCCAACCTTCAATGACTGATGTACCATGACACCCAGGTCTCATTGCACCTCCCCTTTTCCTAATCTGTCACCATTCAGATAATAGTCTGTCTCTCTGTTTTTACCACCAAAGTGGATAACCTCACATTTATCCACATTATACTTCATCTGCCATGCATTTGCCCACTCACCTAACCTATCCAAGTCACTCTGCAGCCTCATAGCATCCTCCTCGCAGCTCACACTGCCACCCAACTTAGTGTCATCCGCAAATTTGGAGATACTACATTTAATCCCCTCGTCTAAATCATTAATGTACAGTGTAAACAGCTGGGGCCCCAGCACAGAACCTTGCGGTACCCCACTAGTCTCCGCCTGCCATTCTGAAAAATACCCATTTACTCCTACTCTTTGCTTCCTGTCTGACAACCAGTTCTCAATCCATGTCAGCACACTACCCCCAATCCCATGTACTTTAACTTTGCACATTAATCTCTTGTGTGGGACCTTGTCGAAAGCCTTCTGAAAGTCCAAATATACCACATCAACTGGTTCTCCCTTGTCCACTCTACTGGAAACATCCTCAAAAAATTCTAGAAGATTTGTCAAGTATGATTTCACAAATCCATGCTGACTTGGACCTATCGTGTCACCTCTTTCCAAATGCGCTGCTATGACATCCTTAATAATTGATTCCATAATTTTATCGACTACTGAGGTCAGGCTGACCGGTCTATAATTCCCTGTTTTCTCTCTCCCTCCTTTTTTTAAAAGTGGGGTTACATTGGCTATTCTCCACTCGATAGGAACTGATCCAGAGTCAATGGAATGTTGGAAAATGACTGCCAATGCATCCGCTATTTCCAAGGCCACCTCCTTAAGTACTCTGGGATGCAGTCCATCAGGCCCTGGGGATTTATTGGCCTTCAATCCCATCAATTTCCCCAACACAATTTCCCGACTAATAAGGATTTCCCTCAGTTCCTCCTCCTTACTAGACCCTCTGACCCCTTTTATATCCGGAAGGTTGTTTGTGTCCTCCTTAGTGAATACCGAACCAAAATACTTGTTCAATTGGTCTGCCATTTCTTTGTTCCCAGTTATGACTTCCCCTGATTCTGACTGCAGGGGACCTACGTTTGTCTTTACTAACCTTTTTCTCTTTAGATATCTATAGAAACCTTTGCAATCCGTCTTAATGTTCCCTGCAAGCTTCTTCTCATACTCCATTTTCCCTGTCCTAATCAAACCCTTTGTCCTCCTCTGCTGAGTTCTAAATTTCTCCCAGTCCCCGGGTTCACTGCTATTTCTGGCCAATTTGTATGTCACTTCCTTGGCTTTAATACTATCCCTGATTTCCCTTGATAGCCACCTTCCCTTTTTTATTTTTACACCAGACAGGAATGTACAATTGTCGTTGTTCATCCATGCGGTCTCTAAATGTCTGCCATTGCCCATCCACAGTCAACCCCTTAAGTATCATTCGCCAATCTATCCTAGCCAATTCACGCCTCATACCTTCAAAGTTACCCTTCTTTAAGTTCTGGATCATGGTCTCTGAATTAACTGTTTCATTCTCCATCCTAATGTAGAATTCCACCATATTATGGTCACTCTTCCCCAAGGGGCCTTGCACAACGAGATTGCTAATTAATCCTCTCTCATTACATAACACCCAGTCTAAGATGGCCTCCCCCCTAGTTGGTTCCTCGACATATTGGTCGAAAAAAACATCCCTTATGCACTCCAGGAAATCCTCCTCCACCGTATTGCTTCCAGTTTGGTTAGCCCAATCTATGTGCATATTAAAGTCACCCATTATAACTGCTGCACCTTTATTGCATGCACCACTAATTTCCTGTTTGATGCCCTCCCCAACATCACTACTACTGTTTGGAGGTCTGTACACAACTCCCACTAATGTTTTTTGCCCTTTGGTGTTTTGCAGCTCTACCCATATAGATTCCACATCATCCCAGCTAATGTCCTTCCTAACTATTGCATTAATCTCCTCTTTAACCAGCAATGCTACCCCACCTCCTTTTCCTTTTATTCTATCCTTCTTGAATGTTGAATACCCCTGGATGTTGAGTTCCCAGCCCTGATCATCCTGGAGCCACGTCTCTGTAATCCCAATCACATCATATTTGTTAACATCTATTTGCACAATTAATTCATCCATCTTATTACGGATACTCCTTGCATTAAGACACAAAGCCTTCAGGCTTGTTTTTTTAACACCCTTTGTCCTTTTAGAATTTTGCTGTACAGTGGCCCTTTTTGTTCTTTGCCTTGGGTTTCTCTACCCTCCACTTTTCCTCATCTCCTTTCTGTCTTTTGCTTTTGTCTCCTTTTTGTTTCCCTCTGTCTCCCTGCATTGGTTCCCATCCCCCTGCCATATTAATTTAACTCCTCCCCAACAGCACGAGCAAACACTCCCCCTAGGATATTGGTTCCGGTCCTGCCTAGGTGCAGACCGTCCGGTTTGTACTGGTCCCACCTCCCCCAGAACCGGTTCCAATGTCCCAGGAATTTGAATCTTTCCCTGCTGCACCACTGCTCAAGCCACGTATTCATCTGCGCTATCCTGCGATTCCTACTCTGACTAGCACGTGGCACTGGTAGCAATCCCGAGATTACTACTTTTGAGGTCCTACTTTTTAATTTAGCTCCTAGCTCCTTAAATTCGTTTCGTAGGACCTCATCCCTTTTTTTACCTATGTCGTTGGTACCAATGTGCACCACGACAACTGGTTGTTCTCCCTCCCTTTTTAGAATGTCCTGCACCCGCTCCGAGACATCCTTGACCCTTGCACCAGGGAGGCAACATACCATCCTGGAGTCTCGGTTGCGGCCGCAGAAACGCCTATCTATTCCCCTCACAATTGAATCCCCTATCACTATCCCACTCTTTTTCCTGCCCTCCTGTGCAACAGAGCCAGCCACGGTGCCATGAACTTGGCTGCTGCTGCCCTCCCCTGATGAGTCATTTCCCTCAACAGTATCCAAAGCAGTGTATCTGTTTTGCAGGGGGATGACCACAGGGGACCCCTGCACTACCTTCCTTGCACTACTCTTCCTGCTGGTCTTCCATTCCCTAGCTGGCTGTGGATACTTCTCCTGCGGTAAGACCAACTCGCTACACGTGCTACTCACGTCATTCTCAGCATCGTGGATGCTCCAGAGTGAATCCACCCTCAGCTCCAATTCCACAACGCGGTCCGTCAGGAGCTGGAGGCGGATACACTTTCCGCAGATGTAGTCGTCAGGGACACCGGAAGTGTCCCTGAGTTCCCACATGGTACAGGAGGAGCATATCACGTGACCGAGCTCTCCTGCCATGACTTAACCGTTAGATACACTTAAATTGGTGACAACACTGTTAACAGGTTACTTACTGATATAAAAAAGAAAAGGAAAAACTACTTACCAATCACCAGCCAATCAGTTACCCCTTTGGCTGTGACGTCTCCTTTTGATTCCTTTCTACTTCTTTTCTGCTTTTTCTCCCAGCTGGAGCTGCACAAGCTCGCCTTTTAAAGGCCTCACCACGCACCTCGAGCTCCCGCCTCCGATCTGCCGCCGCCTCTCGCAGCCGCTGGGCCTTTTATAGGCCTCACCACGCACCTCGAGCTCCCGCCTCCGATCAGGTCTATAAGCACAGGTCTCAGGCAAGTGCAGCATTCCAGAGCTGTGAAATAAAAGGTGCAGGTCCAGAAGGACCTTGACTTCACTATATGCCTTGTGTGAATCTGTACTGAGGGGACAGGACTTTACAGTGGCGACGGGTTACGGGATTACAGAATCCACAGAATGGCGAACAACGGGTCAGATGAAAAGTACAATGCGAGAGACAATTGGGAGGACTTTATAGAAAGGCTCCAGCAAAGCTTTGTAACCAAAGACTGGTTAGGCGACGATACGGCAGACAAGAGAAGAGCCCATCTCTTGACCAGCAGTGGCTCGAAAACATATGCTTTAATGAAGGATCTGTTGGCACCTGAGAAACCAGCAAGCAAGTCGTTTGAAGAATTGAGCACACTGTTAAGAGACCACCTGAAGCCAGCCAGCAGCCTACACATGGCCAGACACAGGTTCTACAACTACAGACGCTGTGTGGGCCAGAGCATACCCGACTTCGTGGCGGAACTTTGGAGGTTGGCTAGTTTATGTGAGTTCTCCGATGAACTGAGGAGAGAAATGCTGAGAGACTTTTTCATTGAAGGAATAGGCCATGCAGGCATATTCCGAACGCTCATAGAGACCAAGAACCTGACCTTAGAGGCAGCAGCACTGGTTGCACAGACATTCTTGGCAGGGGAAAAAGAAACGAGGTTGATTTACAATGCAGGTACGACAACTAACGAAATAATGGAACAAGGAGTTCACAGCATTAGAAAAGCTGCTACCCCCACACACAGACAAAACCGGCAGAACAGGCTTTCGACAGCAAGCCATCAAGGGCCACAGGAACGGCCGTTCACACCTCATCAACCCACAATGCGAGCAATCAACTACAAACTGAGAGAAGCTCAAGAGAGATCAGCCAGACGCAGCTCATTCTTTGCAAGCAGTCTGTGCTGGAGGTGTGGGGGTGGGCACTTGTCAAGGGAATGTCGATTTCAGCAGGCTGTTTGCAGGAACTGTGAATATACAGGGCATTTGGCCCGCATGTGCAAAAAAACGACAGCTCGGCTGGTATACGAATCGGATGGGTCGGAAAGCGGACCAGAAGACGGTGGGGACAGTACCCGGGACACCGATTTATAGCGGCTCAACACGATCAATGGCCGCCGCTCCTGCGACAGGACGCCTTCTATAATGATGAGGGTCCGACTCAACGGGATATCTGTCAACATGGAGTTGGGAGACAGGAGCGAGTCAATCTCTCATGGGCGCTCAACAATTTGAACAACTGTGGCCGCATAAACGAGACAGACCAAAACTCACAAGGGTCGACACCAAACTAAGGACCTAGACCAAAGAAATTGTACCAGTCCTCGGCAGCGCCATGCTCTCTGTCACACACAAAGAGACAGTGAACCGACTTCCCCTGTGGATTGTCCCCGGAGACCCCCCAGCACTGCTGGGGAGAAGCTGGCTGGCAAAACTAAACTGGAAATGGGATGATGTCCATGCCATGTCATTAGAGGAACTGACCTCCTGCTGAACAGTTCTAAAGCGATTTGAACATCTCTTTCAGCTAAAGGGGCCAAAGTCAAAATCTACATCACACAGCATGCTAGACCGGTCCATCACAAGGCCAGAGCTGTACCCTATATGATGAGGGAAAAGATTGAACACGAACTAGACAGGCTTCTGCGGGAAGGCATTATATCACCTGTGGAATTTAGCGACTGGGCAAGTCCCATTGTCCCAGTCATGAAGCCTGATGGATCCATACGAATCTGTGGGGACTACAAATCTACCATAAACAGAGTCTCCCTACAGGACCAGTACCCGCTGCCCAGAGCGGAGGACTTATTTGCCACATTGGCTGGAGGTAAACTTTTCTCAAAATTAGACCTCACATCTGCATATATGACGCAAGGATTGACCGAGGAATCCAAGCTACTCACCACCATCAACACACATCGAGGCCTTTTCATGTACAATCGATGCCCATTCGGCATCAGGTCGGCAGCTGCCATATTCCAGCGCAATATGGAGTGTCTGCTCAAGTCCATCCCGGGGACGGTTGTATTTCAAGACGACAAAGTTATCACGGGGAGAGACACCGACTCCCATCTCCGTAATTTGGAGGAAGTACTAGAGCGGTTGGATCGGGTAGGCCTACGAGTCTAGAAATCCAAGTGCCTGTTTTCGCACCCGAGGTTGAATTTTTGGGCAGAGGATTGCCGCTGATGGAATCCGCCCAACAGAGTCCAAAACAGAAGCAATTCTCCTGGCACCCAGGCCCCGGAATGTCTCAGAACTGCGCGCCTTTCTCGGGCTACTCAATTACTTTGGGAACTTTATGCAGAACTTAAGCACGCTGCTGGAGCCTCTCCACGTGCAACTCAGGAAGGGGTGCAATTGGTTTTGGGGGGATGCCCAGGAACGCGCCTTCAATAAGGCACGCAACCTTCTGTGTTCCAACAGTGTTTTGACTTTCTTTGACCCAGGTAAAAAGCTAGTTCTCACACGCGATGCGTCAGCGTATGGGGTCGGGTGCGTTTTGAACATGTCAATAGTGCGGGCAAATTACAACCCATAGCTTATGCCTCCAGGTCACTTTCGCGGATGGAGCGCGGGTACAGAATGGTAGAGAAGGAGGCGCTCGCGTGCATGTACGGTGTTAAAAAGATGCACCAATACCTTTTCGGGGCCAAGTTCGCGTTAAAAACCGACAACAAGTCCCTCACGTCCCTCCTATCCGAGAGCAAGGCAATAAACGCCAACGCCTCGGCGCGAATTCAACGGTGGGCACTCATGCTGGCGTCCTACGACTATACCATAAGGCACAGACAACTGTGCCGACGCACTCAGCAGGCTACCCCTGGCGACCATGGAAGGGTCTGACGAACAGGACTGTGAGATAGTCATGGCAATCAATGCCTTTGAGTCCACAGGTTCACCCATGATGGCTCGCCAAATCAGAGCCTGGATGGCCAGCGACCCCGCGTTATCCTTAGTAAAAAGATATGTCCTAAACGGTGACTGGGCAGAGGCTCGCGATGCCTGCCCCGAGAAATTAAAACCCTTTCACAGGCGCATGCATGAGCTATTACTACAAGCAGACTGCCTGATGTGGGGCAGCCGAGTAGTCATGCCTCTGTGAGGCAGAGAGGCATTTGTCCGAGAGCTCCACCGCGAGCACCCGGGGATTGTTCTCATGAAGGCCATAGCCAGATCCCACGTCTGGTGGCCTGGTATTGATGCGGACTTGGAGCTCTGCGTCCGAAGGTGCACCATTTGTGCCCAATTCAGCAATGCCCCCAGGGAGGCTCCACTGAGCCCCTGGCCCTGGCCTACCAAACCGTGGTCGCGGGTGAACGTAACTATGCAGACCCATTCATGGGCAAAATGTTTCTCGTAGTTGTAGATGCATTTTCAAAGTGGATCGAATGCACCATTTTAAACTCGAGCACAACCTCCACCACTGTGGAGAGCCTCGCAACCATGTTTGCCATGCACGGAATCCCTGACATATTGGTCAGTGACAATGGTCCGTGCTTCACCAGCGCAGAATTCCAAGACTTTATAATTGACCACGGCATAAATCACGTCAAGACGGCATCGTTCAAGCCGGCCTCCAACGGCCAGGCGGAGAGAGCAGTGCAAATCATTAAACGAGGCTTGCTTAAAATCCAAGGTCCTACACTGCAGGGTCGCCTGTCACGACTGCTGTTGGCATACAGATCTTGTCCGCACTCACTGACTAGGATCCCCCCTGCGCAACTGTTGATGAACAGGACTTTAAAAATAAGGCTCTCATTAATCCTCCCAGACATGCACGAAATCGTTGAGGCAAAGCGCCGTAAGCTGACTGAGTACCATGACAGAAATTCGAGGGGGAGATGGAATGAAATAGGCGACAAAGTGTTTGTACTAAACCATGGCAGGGGTCCCAAATGGCTTGCAGGGACAGTAACGGGCAAGGAAGGAAACAGGCTACTGGTAGTACAAATGGACAATGGCAAAACCTGCCGGAGGCATGTAGACCAAGTCAAAAGCAGATTTACCAACAGCACTGCGGAACCAGAGGCAGACCACAATGTGGAACTCGCACCACACCTGGTGGACAGACAGAGGGAACAACCTGAGGAAAGGGCAACCCAACAGATAGCCCAGGCGAGTCAACAACAATCACACCAATCGAAACAGACAGCCCAGGCGAGATACCAGCAACCACACCCAAAGAAAAACAGACACCAAGGCAAACAACTGAACCACAACTCAGACGCTCCACGCGAGAGCGTAGACCACCTGAGAGACTGAACCTATAAAGACAATAAGACCTTGGGGGAGGGTGATATCATGTATCTTACATTATTATATATAACTGTATCCCAACATGCTATACATGACTGTAATAAGATATGACCTGTAACCACCAGCATACCTTACCACCGGGGGTGCACTTGCAAGAGACAGGTATATAAGGACAGGTCTCAGGCAAGTGCAGCATTCCAGAGCTGTAAAATAAAGGTGCAGGTCCAGAGTGACCTTGACTTCACTACATGCCTCATGTGAATCTGTACTGAGGGGACAGGACTTTACACTGGCGAGAGTAGTCAGAAGCTAAACACGAGGGTTGTGGCCCTGCAAACATGACGAGAACAATCGGAAAGGTTGGGGGTCAGAGCCAAGATGGTAGAATGTGAGGATTCATTCCTATTCTAGTTACCAGTGTCTGAAAATGATAGCAACAATGCTCAGTGTAAATGGTGCATCATAATGTGACAATCATCTGTCGGTTATTGGAAATAACATTGGAAACATTATGTAAAATAAATCCAACCATATGGTTGGCTTCCTGCAAAATTGTCAGCAGCTAAGGACATTGACAGAATACTGCAAGGATACAAACTGTTATATAGTCAGCTTATACAATGCTATGGGATTCTTTTCTTAGCCTCTGATTTTCCACATATGCAAATGTGCCATCTAGTGGTGACTTTTATGCTGAATTTGGAAGAGGATGGTTTCCAGGGCTTGAGATCAATGCACGTTGTATTTTATATTATTTGTATTGTGTATTATTTGACAGTGACATACAAATTATTATAAACCTTTACAGTCTGGTATGTGTGCAAGCAAATGAGTTAATCGTTGGAGAGCAAAGATCTGCTTTGGTTTCAGACAATGTTCCATTGTTCTTTACAATGTGATATTCCATAACACTAACTGTAGAGAACAGTAATTGTTCAACATATGCAGAGAGGAAAGATAGGATAAGGTTTCAGGTATAGATCCTTCATCAGAACACATGTTGAACGACCTCATGTCTGTTTCGATCATCACTAATTCATTTCAGTTTCCAGCATTTGCCTTTTTTCTATTTTGTCCATTACTCTAAATTGACCCTCTCCCAGCTTGTAACAAATGGGCTCTGTGGATTAATGATGGCACTGTCACTTGACCTTGTTCTTGCTGCGTTCTGTTGTACTTAAAGACAGTATGGAATACCACACTGTAACGAGCAGTGGGAAACAGTAAGGGAGTAGGACGAATTGGATTGCTCTTTCAAAGAGCTGGCACAAGCATGATGGGCCGAATGGCCTCCTTCTGTGCTATGAAATGAGAAAAGATCTTTTTTTCAAATCCTCACCAAAGGACACAAAGCCCTTTTTAAGGGTAACAAATGCAACCTTCTCAACAGACTGGTTTGTTCTGTCTATTTGATCCAATTTCTGGCTCATTGGCCACAGCATGAGATGCCACAGATCGGCTCTCAATAACTCCATGTTATCTTGAAATGTGATTCCGTTGCACTTTTTTTTTTAGGTCCACAATTGTGCCAAAAAACGGTGATCTTTCCTGTTCTCCCTGGCTTGTTCATCTCAGTTACATCAGGGACTTAACTAACTGGAGCATTTAACCTGTATCTTCCCATTTTATGAGCCAACGCCAGTGCTTCAACTTGTACACGTCATTTACAATCAGAGCATTGCAGAAAAGGGAAAATCATAATTATTATTGATTATATCAGTGTTATTTCTACAAGACCACAGTTGTCATTCTGAAATGGTGAATGGAATCACATTTCAAAGTAACCTGGATACTTGAAAGGCAATAGATGGCATCCAATGGGAAAATGAGCCAGAAGTTGGATTAAATATATATTAAATGAACAAACCACCGTGTTGAGTTAGAAGGTGCTTGTCAAATCCTTCAAACCTGCAAAGACAATTTGAATTGTTGATAATCTGATCCTATGTCCCTGCCAGTTGTACCTAGCTACTTGCAGGAGTGCAATAGTCACCTTTCCTCTGGGAAACACCATTTCCGCTTATCACCTCCCCACATAAGGCATCTGAGATCAGGAGCCCACAATAGAATCACAGATTTACACCCACATCATTAGGTGTTAGCCGTGCCTCAGGGGGTAGCACTCTCACCTCCGAGTCAAAAGGTTGTGGTTTCAAGCCCCACTCCAGAGACTTGAGCACACAATCTCGGCTGACTGTGCAGTACTGAGGGAGTGCTGCACTGTCGGAGATGTCGTCCTTTGGATGAGACGTTAAACCGAGGTCCCCGTCTGCCCTTTTAGGTGGACGCAAAAGGTCCTATGGTATTATTGAAAGAGCAGAGGAGTTCTCAAGGTGTCCTGCCCAATATTTATCCCTCAACCAACATCACTGGAACAGATTATCTGGTCATTATCTCATTGCTATTTATGGTACCTTGCTGTGCGCAAATTGGCTGCCACATTTCCTACATTACAACAGTGACTACACTCTAAAAAGTACTTCATTGGCTGTACTGCGCTTTGGAATTCCTAAGGTCATGAAAAGCCCTATATCTTTCTTTCTTTTCACTCACATACTACCACTTCTTGAGGTAGTGTTTGGCACATTAATCTGTGGCACCTTCAGGCCGCTTGGAGCTACTAAATTTTCAATTATGAATCAAATTTGTAAGCATTTGCTATCGCCAAAAACTTGTTCCATAGTTGCATTTCTTAGCTAAAATTGTAGTGAATGTGAAGATGACTTGGTAAACAGCAATGAGATTAATACCCCATCTGTACTGCTCTAACTATGTGAAGATCTATTCGAGTAATATCTCAATTATATTGCCTGACCAATAGTAACTATGAGATAGATTGGATAGGCTGGGGTTGTTTTCTTTCGAACAGAGGAGGCTGAGGGGAGACATTATTGAGGTGTATTAAATGATGAGGGTCCTAGATAAAGTGAATAGGAAGGACCTATTTCCCTTAACAGAGGGGTCAACAACCAGGGGGCATAGATTTAAAGTAATTGGTAGGAGGATTAGAGAAGATGCAAGGGGAAATTTCTTCACCCTGAGGATGATGGGGTTCTGGAACTCACTGGTTGAAGGGGTAGTAGAGGCAGAAACCCTCACCACATTTAAGAAGTACTTGGATGTGCACTTGAAGTGCCGTACCCTACAGGGCTACGGACCAAGAGCTGGAAAGTGGGATTAGGCTGGACAGCTCTTTGTAGGCCGGCGCGGACATGACAGGCCGAAATGGCCTCCTTCCATGCTGTAAATTTCTATGATTCAATATGACTCCAATGTGGACTTCATTATGTTCAGTGTAAATCGCCTCCCTTATAATGGCATGGTGCTGTACTGATCTATTTGTGGAGTTCATACTGGTATAGTTCCAGTATGTGTGTGGGGTTTGAAAGGATATGGTCTGGAGCAGACAGTGGTTGTTTTCTATTTGTCATTTGGAGTCACTTGGGATAACAATCTAAACACAACATAAGTTAATGCCTGAACCTACACCCTTATCCACCATGGTTGAAAAAGATATAAGGGTGTAGCTATAGCAGCTTATTTGGAAGATTTGCCAGTGTAATGATCACTAGGAATTTCCTGTTGGCTCAGTGCGGCAGGAGCTTTCTGCGATAATGATTTCCTTTGCAATTTGGTTAATTACATGGAGGTACAGGAAATGCTTGCAACAGGAAATTTCTTCCCACAATTCCACCCTGACAAGGAAACAAAACATGAAGTTGCATGCTAGTCTTTAACCCTTGCCATCCCGAACATTTGCTTTCTGAATTTATAGGAAATAATGGCCACCATTACAGTGAGGATGGAGCTTTCGAAGCTGCCTATCACATTGCTAACTAATCAATAATGTAATCATCTGGTCATATCAGTCTCAGTGAGGAGATTGCATTCACTGTTTGTGCTTGTTTTTGTTACCTTCCTTTTTCCTTACTGGTTATTGTACACTATCACTTTACTGGGTTTTGTAAAGAGAGATGCCCCATGGCATGATTGCCATTGCAACAATGTCATCACGTTACCGATTATTTAATAGTGTGTCTTCAACAGACGTAGCCATGGAAATATTGCGATAGTTTGGGCTAAATGTTTTCCTCATGAAAAATTCTTGGTTTAAAGAATTTCTCTTTCGCTTTAGAGTCAGAGGAAAGGGCAGCCCTCGAGTTGGAGTAATTAGCACACTCTTGAACTGTGAATTTTCTCTCTGGCCAAAATTAAGATCATTGCTCCGCCAGAGAGGAAGTATTCAGTGTGGATCGGAGGATCCATCTTGGCTTCTTTCTCCACCTTCCAGCAAATGTGGATCAGCAAGCTGGAGTATGATGAGTCTGGGCCCTCCATAGTCCACCGCAAGTGCTTCTAACTTGGCCACCAGGTCTTGTCCACTTGCCATATGCCCATCAGCCTCTATTCTTTCACCAGGTCCTTTCTAACTGTCTTTGGCCAGTGTGGATTATTGTGTACACCTGCCTCCATTGATTTCCCCATTAAAGCTAACTTGAAAAAAGGAGCCTTTAATTAAATTGGATAATGGTTGTACAAAATGAATTTTCAGAGCAAGCTATCCCAGGATTTAAGCTTGCACAAAAATTTACCAACAAGACAGTCAAACCGCGCTGAAATACAAATGGGAGAGTGCTCGAGAGGGAAGTTATTTTTTAATCAGAGCTAATCCAGATCAAATGTGATCCATATACAATACAAACCTACTGCATTCCCTTTATTAATCCAATCCATGACTTCAAATAAAACTCTACTGAAATTTATCAAACACAACTTGCCTGCAACAAGTTTGTGCTGGCTGACTTTTATTAACCTGTGCATTTCTAAATGCTTACTCACTTCATCTTGAATTATGGATTCTATGAGTTTGTCCTGGCATTAAAAAGAGTTAAAGCAGGCTATCCTGAAGGTACAGTAGAATCGCCATATGCATTGAGAGTTTGAGAAATATTAGAGAGAAGATAGTTGAGCCAGAGTGTTTCGTCTAGATTTGCTCCAAAGACCCTAAAAAACACGTCAGCTTCCAAATTGTGTGTCAATGGGCATAACTGAAGAGGAATGGGTCCGTAGCGATAGGTGGAAAAATAATATGCCAGCACTTCATTTCCTCTGTGGGTTACTGATCGGGAAGGAAGTAGTCTGCGGATGATGGTTTGAATCTAAAGAGCATTTCATTACTGGATGATAGAAAAGTGGAGTATATACAGAGAAGCATGGGATCTGTGCAACAGTGACACCTGGAGGTGACATGGTCAAGTGCTGCTATAAGTCGACTGCTCAAGGTCTGCAGTTTCCACAGAAAAATTGACAGAATTGCAGAGTGTGATCCCAAAACACCACTCAAAATCCTGCAAAATCACATGTAATATAAACAGAATTTGACTTATAAACCAGTGAGCCAAATTATAAACAGGCAGAATGCAATCTCAGAAAACTGATAAAAGTCCCATGTAACAACAACAGAATGTGGCTCCAGTCAGTCTCCAGTCCAGTCAGAGTAGCTGCAGTCTTGGTTCCAGTCAGCCAGTACCTTGTATATACTGTGTGGAACTGCTATTTTCCTGTTCAGTTCGGGGAGGGCGCGTGCAGTTTATCTCCTGACAATTAAAACTGATATAGTTTCAGACTAGCGTTTCAGTCAGTGGATAGCACTCTTGACTCTGAGTCGGAAGGTTGTGGGTTCAAGTCCCACTTCAGAGGCTTGAGCACAAAAATCTGAGTGGACACTCTAGTGCAGTGCTGAGGGAGTGCTGCACTGTCGGAGATGCTGTCTTTCGGATGAGACGTTAAAACCGAGGCCACATCTGCTCTCTCAGGTGGATGTAAAAGATCCCATGGCACTATTTCGAAGAAGAGCAGATGCCCTGGCCAATATTTATCCCCCAATCAACATAACAAAAACACAGATTGTCTGGTCATTATCACATTGCTGTTTGTGGGAGCTTGCTGAGCACAAATTAAATTTTCCTACATTACAATCTGTGCAATCAGCTTGCCTAGATTCTTCGCGTTTCCTACATTACAACAGTGACTGCGCTTCAAAATTACTTCATTGGCTCTAAAGTGCTTTGGGACATGGCCGTGAAAGGCGCTGTATAAATCGTTCTTTCTTTCAGATCTTTCAGTAGAGTGGGTTGCTCAGCCTGCACATCTAAGGCACACTGCTGACTGCACCTCCCACTGGAGTCCAGTGTGCCTGGACTCTCATGTTTTATGTTATATGAGAGCGCAGCTAGGGAAGCTGCCTCCGTCATAACATGTAAGAGTCAAACTATGTTGTTTCCATTTGATTTAAATAAAGCAACAAAGTTTAGGGACTGAGGTTATCTTTATGTAGTGCATCACCTCCATCTGCAGTGACTACATCTAACTTTCATTTTAATAGCATTTTCTAACACTTTCAACAGAAAACATCTGCAATGCATCTTTCACAATATTCATTGTACATCCATTATCAAAATGGGCTCAATACTTCGTTCCTTATGCATGGGATGTAGCACGAGTTAGGACACAGGTAGCAGAGTTTTGGATGACCTCGGGTTTATGTAGAACATGGGAGGCCGGCCAGGTGGACGTTGGAATAGTCAAGTCTAGAGGCAACAAAGGCATGGATGAGGGTTTCAGCAGCAGATAACCCGAGGCAGGGGCAGAGTTGGGCGATGTTCCGGAGGTGGAAATAGCCGATCTTGATAATGGCACGGATATGTGGTCAGAAGCTCATCGCGGAGTCAAAATATGACACCAAGCTTGTGAAGTCTGGTTCCGCCTCAGACAGTTGCCAGGGAGAGGGGATGGAGTTTGTGCCGGGGACCGAAGCCATTGACTTCGGTCTTCCCAATATTCAGCCGGAGGAAATTTCTGCTCATCCAGTTGAGACAAGCAATTTAGAGACAGTAGAGGGGTTGAGAGAGGTGGTGGTGAGGTAGAACTGGGTGTCATCAGCGAACATGTAGAAACTGACACTGTTTTTTCAGATAATGTTGCGAGGTGTTTGACTGTGTGCACAGGCAAGTTGATGGCACCGATTCTCCTGTCCAGCGTGTGTAATTGAGTTAAGTATGGTGCATGTGTGCTTTAGCAAGGATTTAGGTACCATTTTTAAACTGGTTATTCGAAATATTGTTGTTTGTATATATAGAAAATATACTCAGTGTTTCAAAGGGCATCACTAAGTAATTCAGAGGGTCTGTGTTTTTGCAGGAAAATGTGCAGATAACATTATTACCTCATGAGGTAACAAAGCTGGTGATCAGTGCGGGAACACGAGAACATCCATTCTTTGTAGTAAGTTGGAGGTCACGAGTATTTTAATATATGGGTTTTTTCACTAAAATAGTTTTGTCCATGGAGTACTAAATTCAGTTTTGCCTTCCTCAAACCATCTGCAGGTGTTTAAAACCTCAAACTTGGTGCTGACGCATCAGTGCGTCCTTATTTATCACGTCACATTTCCTGCACTTTTCAACCTGAGGTTCTGCATTTTGGTTTCTCAATTTGTAAAAAGAATCAACTGCCAATAGAATTAGATTTCCCTGGAAAAACTGGAAATAACCAACGACAAATGACACAATTCCCCCTGAGCTGGTTATAAGCTTGATATAATGGGAATGCACACTGCCAATGGTGTATTGTTAATACAAGTGGCTGTGAACACTACCAAAGCAGCATACTTTGCCAATAACTCAGCTGCCATAGTACAGTCAACTATAAAGACCAATAAACCTATACTTTTGCTGAAAGACAGGAGGTCTTCCATTCTGGCAACCCCTCAGTAAATTCAATGGTACATTATACTGACACAGTGCAGGCTCCACATATTGCCAGGATAAAGCCACTTAGTGACTTGTCAGATAAAAATAACCGCACGCTGTTTGACATCTAGAAAGCTCTCACGGGGATGAATTTGTAAAGTAGTTACACAACAGAAGTATCCACGTTTGTTCCAACATGCAGCACAGATCACATGCTGCTTGCTGATATTTATCCCAATGTCTTTTTAAATAGGAACGAATGAACGTAAAATTTCAAGGTCACAGATAGCTGTGTAATGCAGTCACAAGTATAATGAGTGTGATCTACAGAACTGAGTATCTGCCAATTACAGGGAGTTTTGACTTATCTTTGTGCTTCAGTGGGCATGATGACATAGTCTGCTGGTGTACCAGCAGGTTCTGTGCTTTCCCTTACGGTTTTATACAGTACAATTGCACCATCAATAATCAACTCTATTGTCAATGTAAAATCTGTTAGTTACTATCTAATTTTTTTTTTAAAGTGACCAATTATAAAACTTTGGAATAAATATCCTGAAACAACAATTTCCTTTTGTTCTTGCTGTAATAACACTAGAAGAAAGAATTGTAGGTACCTTACCACTCCTGGCATTCAATCTAAGTTAAGGAGCACACAAAAAGCATGATCTGAGGAAAGCATTGATGAAATAAAACGGGATGCAATGTTCTGTGACTGTCCGCCATATCATTGCCAAATACTGCTACCTGCCACAAGTGATTATTCAGGGATTTTAAAGAAAAGAAAGACGTGCATTTATATAGGGCTTTTCACGACCTCAGGATGCCACAAAGCGCTTTACAGCCAATGAAGCACTTTTGAAGTGTAGTCACTGTTGTAATGTAGGAAACACAGCATCCAATTTGCACACAGCAAGCTCCCACAAACAGCAATGTGATAATAACCAGATAATTTGTTTTTAGTAATGTTGATTGAGGGACACATATTGGTCAGAGCACTGGGGATAACTCACCTGCTCTTCTTCGAAGCATTGCCATGGGATCTTTTACGTCCACCTCAGAGAGCAGACGGAGCCTCGGTTTAACGTCTCATCCGAAAGACGGCACCTCCAACAGTGCAGCGCTCCCTCAGCACTGCACTGGGCATGTCAGCCTAGATTTTTGTGTTTAATCCTCTGGAGTGGGACTTGAACCCACAAACTTCTGCCTCAGAGGTGAGAGTGCTATGAACTGAACATGGTTGACACAAAGAGGTTACCTGCATCATAGAATCAATTCAGGTTGAACTGTTGATACTTGCGCCGATATGGCACATTCTTGGTACTGTACTTCAATTGAATTTTTTTTTTTAAAAAGATGTTGATCGGATTTTTAGATTTACTCAATGCAAGTGTTCACATTTCAAGGCTTTGCATACATTTTCTAAACAGGTGAAGCACACCACAGTGAAAGCTCAAATAGTTGCACTCTGGATTATTTGAAGATTTTAGTACAGGTGCAATGTCTCAAATCTGGACTTCCGAAAACCGGAATTGTCCGAAAATCGGACATTTTGGCGAGTGGCGAGGAGTGGAGGATCGGCGGGCGGCAAGGTCCGAAATCCAGCTTGGATTCGGTCCCGAGGATTCCGGATTTCGGACTATTGATTTTCTTGTCTGAAATCTGGCAAAACCCCCAAAAACTGGCACGGACTCAGTCCCAAGGATTCCGGATTTCAGACGCTGTACCTGTCGAAGGGATTCAGATTGGGAGACCAGTAGGATGACTGGGAGAATTCATAAAAAAAAAACACTTTCCATTTAAAATAAAACAAGTTAGTTTAAAATATCTCGAAAGGAGATTTGTGGAGTCTGATTCATCTACCAATTTCATTTCTACCTGGCGGTCTACTACATTATGGTGGATAATTGAGGTTCCACTATTACAAACATAACTCTCCACGTGTCAGAGAATCTAATATGTTACTCTTACATTTGCTTTGGACACATTGCCAAAATGTTATAATGGATTTCCATTTATGTAACACCCAATGATCTGAACAGCCTGGACTACACTTAACCATAACACTCACTGCAAACCTCAGACATTTCTCATTTATATTAATGAAACCTGAAGGATTGCTTGCATAAACAGAAAACATTCCCTGATTTGTACTAGTCTCAAAAAGGCTACAGGTGATTTCACATTATAACTGTAGCATTGGAGTGCAGCAGTTTCACCGCACCAGCACTGCTGTTACATTGGAAATGCAGCCATTTAGGTAGGGCACAGTCGCAAAGAAAGGAGAAAGAACTTGCATTTATATAGCACCTTTCACGACCTTAGGACATCTCAAAGCTCTTTACAGCCAATGAAGTACTTTTTTTTGTGAAGTGCAGTCACTGTTGCAATTTGGATCACAGCAACTCACAAAAGGCATGAGATTGATGACCAGATCATCTGTTTTAGCTGTTGGTTGGCCAAGATACTGGGAAAACTCCCCTACACTTCTTCGAATAGTGGGATCGCTCACGTACAACTGAAGAGAGCAGACGGGGCCTCAATTTAACATTTCATCGGAAAGATGGCACCTTCAATAGCACAGCACTCCTTTAGTGCCAGCCTAGATTATGTGCTCAAGTATCGAAAGTGGGGCTTGAATTCACAACCTGACTCAGAGGCGAGAGCGCGACCACTGAGCCATGGAATGGCTGCCTAGAGGATCAAGACTCATTGAAAGAAGTAGTCTCATTCTGCCGTATTTTGGAATCAGTTCAGTTCTTGGTACCTGACTCACATCACACAAGTTTAGTGTGGTGGCAAGTAAAATCTGCTTCACACTGCTGCTAAACTTGTAGCGTGATTGTAGTAGCAATGATCTAACTGTCGATGAATTCCTTGACACAGGCTATTGAGGTGCACGCCCCAAGCACTAACTGCTCATTCATAAACTTCAGATTTGTTGGTCACCTTCCTTTTACCACCTGCAGTGAAGGAATGCTGAGTGCAGACATCCTAGCTTCCCAACAGTAACTTTAAATAGTATATTAAGAAGTGCAAACAGCTGCCATTGACATCAAGGCAGTATGTGACTGGGTAATGCACCGAAGATTCTTAGTAAACTGAATTTAATGGGGGGGGGGGGGGGTCCAAGTGGAAAACGCTGCAGTAACTGAAAATATAAAGCAATCCCACAAAGCATACATGTGCATAATCGTGGGCTTTATAACAGCTAACAGATACAAATTGAGTAACGGAACAAGGATGAGCGGCATAAAATAGGAGATTATATAGATCACAAAATAAATATCAAGGAGGCCATTTGACTTCCATTTGGAAAAGTGTACAATCCCATCTCAGCATCCAACTGTCTCTTAAATCATTCCAAAGCTTTTGTCTCTATTGCCCTACCTGGAAATCTATTCCACGTTGGTCACAGTGTGAAGAATAATTTCCTGACATTAGCCCTAAATATGTCATTCACCGTTTCAACCTGGTCCCTTGTCCTGCTGTCATGTTTAAACAAAGTAGTGCTCCGAATCTACTTTTTCTATACTCTTTACGAACTTATACAGGTTGTACCTCTCCAGTCCGTGGTTTGGCATTAGTCCCATGCCTGGAGCGAGAGCAGAGTGGGCAGCGGAGGGTCCGGGTGTGGTGGTGGAGGGGCAGCGGCGGGGGTTCCAGGTCCGGTCCAGCGGCAGGTCAGGGACACAGCAGTGGGTCCGGGGGCCGCAGGTCTGGGTCTGAGGGCATGGGCGGGTCTGCGGACGGCAGCAGCAGTAGTCCTGGGGTCGACACGACCGTAAAAAAAAAACCCCAGCAAATCAGCATGGAGAGAGAGCGCGAGGCTCGAGTTTTGCAGCTGGAGCATGGCGCAGGCATTCAGGAACCTGGGCGCTGTCTTCAGGTATCAGTAAGCCTAGGCTAGACGGGACCTCCCGTGGTTCGGCAAATTCTCTGTTCCGGCACAGGTTAGGTCATGAGGGTGCTGGACTGGAGAGGTACAACCCACGGTGAGGTCCCCATTCAGTTGCCTCCTTTCACAGCTGAAGAACACTAGTTTCTCCAATCTTGAATGTCTCTTTTGCATCTCAATGGCAAGAAATGAACACAGTACTCAATGGTGCAATCTGGCTGGAGCACTGTTTCATTTTAGCACAACATATATCAACTTGGATTCTATTTTCTGCACTGTTTGCTGCTCCACAGTGATTGGACATGTTGCATGCCAAATCCAACACCTTAAGATCTTTAATACAAAAGCAAAAATACGGCGGATGCTGGAATCTGAAATAAAAACAAAAAATGCTTGAAACCTCAGCAGGTCAGGGTCATCGACCTGAAACGTTAACTGTGTTTCTCTCTCCACAGATGCTGCCTGACCCGCTGAGATTTCCAGTATTTTCTATTTTTACCTCAAGATCTCTTTCAGCTACATCCTTACCTAATTTGACACTTTTCATAGAGAATGAGTGTTTCTTTCCACATGTACTACCATACACTTATTTTTAATGAATTGAGGAAAGGACGGGAGGAGAAACCTATTTTTAAAAAAAGGAGAAAAAGAATGAGGTAAGAGCAGGAAAAAGTGTTAAAGGCATATAAAGGGAGGAGAGAAAGGAGACTTGAAAGAGTGTAAGACAAGAAGAAAAAGAGAGAGCAGGGATTAAAATAAATGGGAGAAGCAGGGAACATTACAGGAAAAGAGAGAAGTATTTTTCCTCAGCAATTTCACTGGTGGTGAACTGGTAATTTGAAAACACAAAGAATTGTCCCACCAAATTGTCCCACATAGAACAGTTCCAAGGAAACACAATCAAGGCCACATTGTGCATATCTGTGCTTCATTCTAGATTGTTATATACAAAATAATGGAAAAAAAGGTTGATCCATTATTTGATTGGTTTCACATTGGCAGCCCCAATTTTTAAAAGTGTAATATGGTGTCATGTCACTACCTGTTCAACAACTAAAAGACAAATCATTTAAAATTCACTTTTTTTTTTAGAAAAAAATTTAATTTTTGAATCTTGGTACATACATGAACCACCAAATTACAAATGATTACCAAAATTATCCAAAAAAAAAATCAGACAACTTAGTTACTTACAAAATAACTGTACAATTTAATGTCCGATGACACCAGCCATCTGACCCACTTCGGAACCTTATTCGTCATCTTCCTCTTCATCACTAATCACATACTTCTTTGCCCTTTTGCTGCTACCTTTCTCATCATTCTCCGCTTTTCTCTTTCCAGAATGCTCACCTTCCTAAATAGGAAAAGAGCGGAGGGGAGAGAAAATACAATAGTATAAGCATCCACCACGTTTATAAGTAGAGAACAGGTAACTTGATGCTGTAAAGTACTTTCGAAGACAATGATGAGAATCAGTCGAGTACCTAATCAAAAGAATTATCTAATAGATTATTTCAATAACCAAATATTTAATGGGGTGATAAAAGGTTATTGCCCGGGCGTGGCAGCCAGAGAGCCCCACCCCCAGAGCAGCGCCGGCGAAAAGTGGTTTGCGCCGTGCCCCACGATTAGCACACTGGAAATTGCTCCGCGGGACGGGAGGTCGGAGTGGGGTGATGTCACCGACAGCGCCTCGGCCGTCCTTAAAGGGGAGGTAGTAGCGTGGCGGCCGTCATCTTTTTTATGTCAGCCGACGTTTCAGTTGGTCCGACAATGGCTACCACCGTTGCGGCTGGGCCACCAACATGCAACCCGGAACCCCCATCTTGGGTGCCAGGCCGCTGGCCCGGCTGACACCCTCCCTGCTGGCCCAGTGGGCACCATTAAAGTGGCTGCAGAGCTCGCAGCTGCCCAGTAACCACCATAACCCCAAGGTGGTTCTCCCTGGATCAGGAAGGTATATGCTTGCTTTTTTTGGAAATAGGAGGTGGGTGGGGTGGCTTGACCCATCCACCTCCACGGAGGTGGGGGGGGGGGGGGCCCTGACCCATCCACCTCCATGGCACGAACCTGGTATTGCAGTACTTCCAGGAACGGTGCAGTGGCTCTAGGCCTTTTGGCTAAGAGCATTGGCGCAGAGTGATCCTTGCTGTGTGCAAGGTGACCTCTGGCGTTTGTGATTTGACAAAGAATTGGAACGATTGGCTACGAATTTCCAAAAAAAAAAGGGACGGTGTGCTGCGTCAGTGTCGTGCTGACGTCATATGTGCTGAGCGCGGCACCCTGCAAGCGCCGCGCAAACACCCCGTTACTGCAACAATTTTTTTTAACGCAAAGAGGCCAATTCCACGCCGGAACCGGCGCAGATAAATCAGGCCCCAAAATTCTTACAATACAAAATATAGGCTAAAAATCTTCTACCGTACTCATTTTCAGCCCTACAGGAATCTGCTGCCTCAGATTTCCCCTTGCACGAAGCAGCCACTGCACTGATATTAATTACATGAGCTGGCCATTGGCTCTATCGGAAATACTGGCGATGGGGAGTGGTGAGAAACTTGGATGATACTCAGAAGGTACCTGCTCGCCTCAGCAGTTTTCCAAAGCGGCAATACAAATAAGAGTTTTGAATTTTCTTTAAATTATTAAATGGATTTGGGACCTATTTTATAAAAATATTTAAATACTATTGAAATAATTAACTGCGTAATCGGATAAATATGATCATAATTTTTTTTAAAGTCCAACTTCCTGGATAAATATCAAGTTCATTGTTTCGCACGATATGTTGAAGCTGTCATAAGCCATAGTTCCTTTTTTCAAGGTCAAAATTCAGAATGTTTATAAGGCATGACTTCACACAATTTACACCCATATTGTTCCCTTTTGCGGTCTACCTCCCTTGGCTAGACGGGCAGGGCAGTGTGGGTCAACCACTCACCTAAAGTTAATATTCATAATCTGCTCAGGCAGGAAACAGCTTCCCAAAGATAAATGCAGCTCTGGAATAATTTACTTCCCCCCAAATCAAAATGGAATGGTCAATACCATGTGGCTAAAAACTATCAGAACTCACATAATATAGTCAAGTGCAAAGGATGCTCAAAACTCAAATCCAGCTCATCTGAATGAATGTTGCACGGTCCACCAGTACAACAAGTAGGCTGCCGATATATTATTTTAATACAGCGTTTAATTTTTTTTCCATGAGGAATGAGATTCTCATACATATGTCTGCATTTCAAAATTATGCTGACAAATTTCAGGTATCCAATAAAGTACATTTTTTATTTGTGACACCTATGGTTGATATATATATATTTTAAAATTTTATTTATATTGATTATATATAAATATAAAAATTCAGAACATACTTTCTTCACAAACCTTCAACAAAATAAATATTATACATCAAATTTAGAACTGGGTTCAGAAAATGTCATATAGTTTAACCATGTTGACTCGCTAGAACTACATCTGCACATCATTCACAGAAATCTGAACAGCCTAAATGTGAAAACCTAACGATAGGCGTCAAGCTCTTGGTCAACATTTTTAAATAAAATCAGGCTGCAACTGGACGTGGATAGCATTTGTCTCTTTACAAACATTTGCAGTAACTATTCCTATTTGTATCTAAACATTCAACTTTAGCAAGCAAGCTTTCTGTACAAACCTCATCACTGTCAAGCTTCTTGGCTTTTAGGAGCCTCTGTGCTTTGTCGTCATCAGACCCCTCATCACTATCGGAGGAATAAATCCGGTCACGCTCCGCTGAAACAGATACAATTCAAACCAGATATTTATGACACTTACCTTCGTTTTAAAATATGAAGATTTTTAAAGTGATTTTTAACCAATAAGGGAATTAAGGGTTACGGGGAGCGGGCGGGTAAGTGGAGCTGAGTCCACGGCCAGATCAGCCATGATCTTATTGAATGGCGGAGCAGGCTCAAGGGGCTAGATGGCCTACTCCTGTTCCTAATTCTTATGTTCTTATGTTCTTATTTTGTAACTTTCAAAACTGAACATTCTAACTTAAAATTAAATGGCTCTGCATTAGCAGTATATTGGACTAAACTGAAACCCAGCACTATCTAATACTTATAATAATAAAGGAAGACTTGGATTTATATCTTTCACGACCACCGGACGTCTCAAAGAGCTTTACAATTAATGAAGTACTTTTGGAGTGTAGTCACTGTTGTAATGTGGGAAACGCGGCAGCAATTTGCGCACAAGCAAGCTCCCACAAACAGCAATGTGATAATCTGTTTTTTTTTGTTATGTTGATTGAGAGATAAATACTGGCCAGGTATAGTATAGTATAGGCAGTCCCTCTTCACACCAAAAAAAGATGGGCTCACAGGTGTTACAATGAGTTACATCTTAAAGGATGGAAGATGCCTGTGTGTGGGTTTTTTTTTTAAACGTGTGGTGACCGTTACACACCAGCCACCACACGGGCTTGACAGAGCTAGGTCTTGGTCCAGTGGCAAGGATTGATCAAGACAACTGGCCAGGACATTGGGGATAACTCCCCTGCTCTTCTTCGAAATAGTCCATTTGAAAGAGCAGTCGGGATCTCGGTTAACATCGCATCCAAAAGATGGCACCTCCAATAGTGCAGCACTCTCTCAGCACTGCACTGGATAAAAGAATAGGGACTTCTGAATGGACTCTTCTGCCACGAGGACTTGCTGTTCACCTGGACCTCCTCTGCTGCTAAGTCTGTGCCTACCATTGAACGGTAACACTTTTATCTAAAGTTGCCTCCTAGATTCCTGGGCTGAGATCCACTGCCCTGCTCATCTTCTAGGATGTGCTTCACTCTTTTCCTGTATCCTGCGCATCACTCTGTATCTCCGCATTTTTCCCGGATCAAACTCCACTCCTCTGCTGGTTTCCTGAATCAAGCTCTGCTTCTCTGCTGCTTCCCTGAATGGCGTTTTGCTGGCTTTCGGTCCATACTCCACTGCTCCGACATCTGATTCAAACATTGCTCTTCTTCTGGCTCCTGAACTGGACTTTGCTCCTCAACTGGCTCCCAGATTGGTTTTTGCTGTCACTAACATCAAATTGAACCTTCACTCCCCAACTGGCTCGCAAACTAGACCAGTGCACCATTGCCTACTGCCTGAAAACTTCTCCCTCCCCCAAAGTCTAGCCCTCAGATAATGGACCGGTTACCGTTCGCGTATCTACTTCTATCCTAAGTTCCTGCCATGCCATGCCTCGCAATAATTGAATATGGCCCCATGTCCATTTACGTGCACATATTGGCTGCTTGGACCCGAGTTCCCCATTCCCACTTTTCCTTTTCGTCAATCCCTGGTGCTGGCTCTGTCCTATTCTTCTCTTCAGCTAATCCAGTCATGCTCCTCCAAGATCTCGTCTAAGCGATGTATTCCAGGAAGCTAGCCACGACAGCTAGGTCAATGATGGCCTTACTTATACCTTGCAAGTTTATCGATGGATTTACAGGCATGCTGTTGCAGACGAAAGTCTATCTGATAATTAACTAAAGGAGTATGTTTGAAATTAATCTAATGAATTTTAGTTAATTTGTTTAATGTGCTACTGTTAATCATAATTATATTAACTGACATGATAATATTGTGCTGAGATATTAGCAGTCTACAGTTAAAATACTGGACAGACATTTCATATGAATGCATGAAGTGTTCGCATGTTAATGTCGTACAGCACAATTTCAGCCTACAAGTTTCTTAGAACATATTCTGTATTTTGAATGAGTGATAAAAATGAGCACGTTTATATTGTTCTTGCTGACATTAGTTCCCCTTTAATACTGCATGCGGTTACACAAGTATAAACAGAGTTCTGGGGGTGGGAAAGAGTGATTTTCAATTAGAACATAAAACTGGGCAGGCGGTGTGTGAGGTGACAGCATTGCCTGCCTGATGACACCAGCATTGAGGCCTGAACTGTTTTCATGATCACGCCTCATTACAATGTCTGTGAGCCACGAATGTTGGAAGAGTGCTGACAGACAGCCTCATTGATTGGGGCTGGGGGCAGGAAAACCAGTGGCGCCTCTGCAGAGCCGAGCACTAGAAGTGAAGCATGGGGGGGGGGGGGGGGGGGGGGGTGCACAGAGGGGCCAGCAGCAGGCAGGAAGATTTGAGGATTTGAACATTTATGATCCTCCTGGCCCCACAAAAACCACTGGCAAAGCTTATTTATTTATTTATTATTTCTCTGAGCAGCCTGCAACAAGTCCCTTTAGGGAATACAGGTTTGGCCACTCAATGCTCCGGTCCACTAGGCAGAATGCACTCCACCCAGTGGAAAAGGAATATTGCATCAGGGTCCTAAATAGGGCACGGGACTTCAATTTGCTTATTTTAAGTAGGCTTCCACCTGTATTGTGGCTTGTTCTAAAGTCACGGCAGGAATAAGGTGGTAATTGCTGCATTGTGATTTTCCGTCCGCTACTGCTCCATTCCCACCTAAAAACTGGGATGAAAATCATTCCCGTGGTCGGTTTTCTCCGATACTTGCGACCATTAGACTCAATCGTTAAAAATCAAGAATGCTATGATTAGCTTTTCAGCTGTCATCAAATCACTAAAAAGTTTTATTTTAGCAACAGTCATGATCTGCTATTTTCATCAAAAACCTCTTACTATGACACCAAACCACCAAACGCCTCTTAGTATGACATTGAGCTAATCACGGAAGCTAGCGGTAGAATTCCTCCTTTAACAAAAATTGGTAGAATACATCTTTTTATCCCACAATTGGCGGCCTGCGAATGAAATTGAATTAGCCACGCATGCCTGCAATTTCTTTTGGCCGTTAATTTTGGAGGAAAAAATATGTGTCATTTTGGAGAAATTTTTATAACTTTACACCTGTTATTTGATTCTTTTAAAAGGTGAAAGCTTTCCAGATTTCAGTATTTAAAAATGATCTATAGAAATTCTACATTTGAAACGGCAGAATCTAGACTCAGAAACTGAAATACGAATTGCATCATTCAGAATCCTACTTGTGCACATTACATAAGAAATAGGAGCAGGAGTCGGTCATTTGGCCCCTCGAGCCTGCTCCGCCATTCAATAAGATCATGGCTGATCTGATCTTGACCTTGACTTCCCTGTCCGCTCCCCTAACCCTTGACCCCCGTATCGTTCAAAAATCTGTCTTACCTTCTATATATTCAATGACCCAGCCTCCAAACCTCTCTGGGCTAGAGAATTTCAAAGATTCACACTGAGGGACAGAGAATGACTATTCATAAAGTATTACGCCAGTTTGTATGAAAAGAATTCACAAAGAGACGACTTTCCCAGCAGAGAAAGAAACACACAGTTGGTGTGGAAAGTTTTGTCATGATAAAACATCCATGAGGATGAATTGCTCGGTTCTCAAAGATCTCAGTCGTTCTCCATACCTCTAATGCCTCCCTTGTATTTGTTCTTGATGGCTGCAAGGCTGATGGTCTCATCACCTTCCTCTTCCTCATCGTACCGATCAGGCTCCAGGTAGGAGGAGCTGAGGCCTCGTTGACTCTGCTTCTCTCTCATTCTGCGCTGCTGAGACTCTCGGCGAATAGAAGCCTTAAGGCGCTCCTCCTCTTTCTGCCAAGATCAAAAGTTGCTTTTACATTTATAGGTCACTTCAAAGTGCAGTTGCAAATGCACATGTGGATATTCACTCCATTGACAACAGCACTATTTATCTAATTTATCCCATATATGTACATGTTTTAAGACAGAGCAACTCCATTTCAATATTTTTCATTATTGCTCAGTGAGAATTGTTTACCTTTATCATTTCAGAACGCTGGGATTCGGGATCTCTGCCAGCCATAGGAAGGATTCGAATCTTTTGTGTTTTTGAACACCTATCTGCCAGAGATAGGGTCATCTTCCTGTGGGTAGCACTGTCTGTGGAGTGAGGCCTGTGATACATTGGGATAGAGATAGTTTAGTCCTACTTTTTAAAAAGAAATTATATTTACCATAAAAATTCACCCGATAGCCTAGAGGCTAAACATGTCATGCAATGAGAGACTAACTCAGGGAGGTACTGATTTGAGATGGGACAGTAATTAGAGTGTCACAATTAGCTTCAGGGTGGGGAAAATAATCAACCAGGGCACTCACTCTGAATTATCATCCACTGACTATCAGCTGGAAACTGCACATGCAGACATCAGATGAGGAAAGTATCAGGCTTGGCTCCGGTCAGTCAAACAGCCTGCCGGTATGAGCTAGCTAAGTTAATACACGAAGAGCGGGCACTTGGACAAGTATTCGAGGGCTTCAGCAACTGTGGGGTCTTCCAAAGTGATGGATAGAAAATTGTGAAAGGGTGGGGGAGGAATCGGTGCGAAAATTGCACTTCCAGAGACGGTTTGAAAAACCTCTGAACTTGGGGGTTTAGCGAAAAGGAGGAACTGAAGGAAATCCTTATTAATCAGGAAATTGTGTTAGGGAAATTGATGGGATTGAAAGCCGATAAATACCCAGGGCCTGATGGACTGCATCCCAGAGTACTTAAGGAAGTGGTCCTAGAAATAATGGATGCATTGGTGATCATTTTCCAACATGCTATTGACTCTGGATCAGTTCCTATGTACTGGAGGGTAGCTAATGTAACACCACTTTTTAAAAAAGGAGGGAGAGAAAACAGGGAATTATAGACCAGTTAGCCTGACATCGGTGGTGGGAAAAATGTTGGAATCAATTATTAAAGATGAAATAGCAGCACATTTGGAAAGCAGTGACAGGATCGGTCCAAGTCAGCATGGATTTATGAAAGGAAAATCATGCTTGACAAATCTTGTAGAATTTTTTGAGGATGTAACTAGTAGAGTGGACAAGGGGGAACCAGTGGATGTGGTGTATTTGGACTTTTAAAAGGTTTTTTTGACAAGGTCCCACACAAGAGATTAGTGGGATTAGTGGGCAAAATTAAAGCACTTGGTATTGGGGGTAATGTACTGACGTGAATAGAAAACTGGTTGGCAGACAGGAAGCAGAGTGTTGGAATAAACGGGTCCTTTTCAGAATGGCAGGCAGTGACCAGTGGGGTGCCGCAGGATTCAGTGCTGGGACCCCAGCTATTTACAATATACATCAATGATTTAGATGAAGTAATTGAATGCAATATCTCCAAGTTTGCAGATGACACTAAGTGGGTGGCAGTGTGAGCTGTGAGGAGGATGCTAAGAGGCTACAGAGTGCCTTGGACAGGTTAGGTGAGTGGGAAAATGCATGGCAGATGTAGTATAATGTGAATAAGTGTGAGGTTATCCACTTTGGTAGCAAAAACAGGAAGACAGATTATCTGAATGGTGACAGATTAGGAAAAGGGGAGGTGCAACGAGACCTGGGTGTCATGGTACATCAGTCATTGAAGGTTGGCATGCAGGTACAGCAGGCAGTGAAGGCGGCAAATAGCATGTTGGCCTTCAAAGCAAGAGGATTTGAGTATAGCAGTAGGGAGGTCTTACTGCAGTTGTACAGAGCGCCTTGGTGAGGCCACACCGAGAATATTGTGATCAGTTTTGGTCTCCTAATCTGAGGAAGGATGTTCTTGCTATTGAGGGAGTACAGCGAAGGTTCACCAGACTGATTCCTGGGATGGCAGGACTGACATGAGGAGAGACTGGATCAACTGGGTTTGTATCCACTGGAGTTTAGAAGAATGAGAGAGGATCTCATAGAAACATATAAAATTCTGACGGGATTGAACAGGTTAGAGGCAGGAAGAATGTTCCCGTTGCTGGGGAGTTCCAGAACCAGGGGTCACAGTCTAAGAATAAGGGGTAGGCCATTTAGGACCGAGATGAGGAGAAACTTCTTCACTCAGAGAGCGGTTAACCTGTGGAATTCTCTACCGCAGAAAGTTGTTGAGGCCAGTTTGTTAGATATATTCAAAAGGGAGTTAGATATGGCCCTTACAGCTAAAGGGATCAAGGGGTATAGAGAGAAAGCAGGAAAGGGGTACTGAGGTTGAATGATCAGCCATGATCATATTGAATGACGGTGCAGGCTCGAAGGGCCAAATGGCCTTTTCCTGCACCTAATTTCTATGTTTCTGTGAAGTATGTCTTATGCACTAGTTGTGACCAGTGTAACATTTTTATATTACAGAAAGAAACACAACTTTATAATGGTAAGCATTATGAGAGCAATGCTGAGCAAAGTTGCTGACTTAATTTTCCAAGTGGCCTAATGTATGGGAACATTTGCTTGCTTTGATTAGTTTAACACAATGGGCAACACTACCATTTAACCTGATTAGATTACCGAACTGGAATTCAAATGCCCTTTTAAGGCCATTTTAATTTCTTTTAAGTTTCCAATGTAAGATTAGCTCTCTTTTTTTTTTAAAGATAGGTTTATCCTCAACAAATTTTCCCACGAAAGATGCATTTATTTGATAAATTCATGATGGGTTACTCTCACAATGTTTTAACTACAGTTTATTAGACACCAGATTAAGTTTTGCATCTTTAAATCCTAAGGGTTCAACATACCTGAAGGTAAGTTTGGTTTTGAAGACTGCCTGACCTTGCAAACCAGTTCCCTGTCTAATAAACAGATGGTTATGGTCCCCTTGAAGTGGGGCCTTGTAGACATCAAAAACTTCATTTCCCAGATGCAAGGACATACTACAACAATAAAAAAAACATTATTTGAATATTGTATGCACAGACTGTCTTACATTCTGGCACTCGTGCCTTTAAACAGAAATTCACAGATCATTGAACTTTATCATAAGAACACAGTTATCATTCATTGGGGAGTCAATCATATGTCTTCAAGAAATTAATTTATGTAGCATAGTAACAGTTTCAGGTAGAAGTTCCTCGATCAATCTAGCCTACCTATCCACAGTATTTCCTTGGTTCCTAATAACCTTGAATCCCATTTGTTGACAAGAATCTGTCTATTTCAGATACCTATCAAATTCAGATATAATTCATCAAAACAACAACAAAAAATCTTGCCAACGTTTCAGAGATAATGTTCTTTCTCTTCCCCCTCTCAATTAGGTTCCGCCACACCACGTATCATTACCTGGCCAAGAAGATGAGCAGATAACCTGTCAGTACAATTCTCCAATCAACACTAGGACGAAATGTGGCTGCGTTTCTGAAAGAGCCGATCTCCACTTGGCACAGCCCCCTGCCAACTCATCCAAGTCCGCGTTCCCACCATTAGTGGGAACTCCCCAGCTCCTCTTCCACTGCCCCCCCCCTCCCCCAACAGCAAACCCCAATGTACAGTACATCATATTAGCAAACCAACCTGCTGAGTCACTAGGTCACCCTTAATGCTAACATTTTAGAACTGCCTTCCCTCATGTAACGCAAAGGATGGTAGAAATGTGCAACGCTTTTCTACAAAAAGCAGTAGATGCTAGCTTATCCAATTAATAATCTTAAATCGGAGATTGATAAATTTTTGCGAGACAAGGGTATAAAAGGGGATATGGAGCCAAGGCGGTGGATGGAGTCATGATCTCACTAAAGGGTGGAACAAACTCGAGGGTCTGAATGGCCTACTCCTCTTCCTATGTTCCTAACTGATTTTATCATTCTTATGTTCAGACAACAATGTTGCATCCACCAACACAGGATAGAAGTTTTACACATCCCATTCTCATTACAGAGGAATACACTCATACAGTAGTTCTGTCAAGATCTGAAAATAGTTTCATTGGGCCCAAGTTTCCACACGATAAAAAATGGGCGCCCCTCCGAGCTGGGCGCCCGTTTTTCGCGCCTAAAACGGCGCCTAAAAAAAAAAAAAAAAAATCGCAATTCTGGAGCGCCATGCAGCTCCTTGTCTGGCTGGCGCAGCACCCAGGGGGGCGGAGCCTACACTCGCGCCGATTTTGTAAGTGGGAGGGGGCGGGTACTATTTGAATTAGTTTTTTTCCTGCTGGCAACGCTGCGCGTGCGCGTTGGAGCATGCGCAGTGTGAAAAAAACATTGGCACTCGGCCATTTTTGTAGTTCTTTGCAGCTGTTTAATTTTTGAGCATTTTTTAAAATAAAAGCACATTGCCATCAGCACTTGCAGCCTTCTCACTGTCTCCTCCCCCCCCCCCCCCGCGGGAAGAACGGGCGCCTCCTCCCCCCCCCTGCAGGAAGAACGGGCGCCTCCTCCCCCCCCCCCCGCGGGAAAGAACGGGCGCCTCCTCCTCCCCCCCCCCCCCACGGGAAAGACCGGGCGCCTCCTCCCCCACCCGCGGGAAAGAACGGGCACCTCCTCCCCCCACCACGGGAAGAATGGGCGCCTCAGGCTGACTGCAGCATTCTCCGTGCCTGAAGCACTTTCACACAGGTAGGAAGATGGTTTATTTAATCTTTTCTTTGCTTAGAAATGTTTATTCAGGTTGGATTTGTTTGTATAATATTTGTAGAAGTATAAATAAGGATTTATTGTAGAATTTAATGTCTTCCCTTCCCCCCCCACCTCGTTCTGGACACCTAATTTGTAACCTGCGCCTGATTTTTTAATGTGTAGAACTGAATCTTCACTTGCTCCATTCTAACTTAGTTTGGAGTACGTTTTCACTGTGGAAACTTTGAAATCAGGCGTCAGTGGCCGGACACGCCCCCTTTTGAAGAAAAAATTCTGTTCCAAAGTAGAACTGTTCTACCTGACTAGAACTGCAGAAAACAAAATGTGGAGAATTGCGATTTCTAAGATAGTCCGTTCTCCACCAGTTGCTCCTAAAAATCAGGCGCAAATCATGTGGAAACTTGGGCCCATAGTGTCTGGAAAGTAACTCAACTCTCTGTGGTCATATTGCTGCTAAAAGGTAACATTAAAAAATTATTTTATCAAATTCAGAATAGGATTTTACTTAATAGTGCAGTTATGTAAGGCACTTTCAATATTAGCAACACACAAGGTAGAATATCTGCAACCCAAGCAAAGTTAACTCTGTAAATGCATTGTTAGTATAGTTTGTATTGTTAGAAAAGAGTCAATTTTTCATTGTCTGTTTCTTAATGTTAAAATGTTCACTAGCTGGTGAGCAGAGTCCTGCACATGCTTTTAAGTACTTGCGTTCAGAGCTTTGCTCTGTCCCTGCCTGATATCAAAGCCGTGAAAATGGGCAGCATAAATTGGGGCTCTCAAAAAAGCAGTGTAAAACTGGTAGGTGCCGTATACCTGCACCATTAGATTCATGCATTTCTGTAAATTCATCACGTTTTAAAGAGGCAGCATTCCTTAATTGTTATTACAGGTTGAACCTCCCTTATCCGGAACCCTCGGGACCTGGCCTATTCCGAACAAGGGATTTTTCTGGATGAGGGGTGGTCACATTGAATGGTACAGGTACTGAGCAAGGGAATATCGGGGCTGGCTGGCTGGCTTGGGGCTGCGAGTGCGGCAGAGATCATGGGGGGGGGGGCGGTGGATCGCGGGGTCATGCCACAATTGCGGGAGTCGGCAGCGAGGGAGGACTTCAAGTTGTTCATGCTGGAGTTCTGCGCATGCGCCACCCGGTGGCTGGGAATGGTTCCGGACGAGGGGTGGTTCCGGATAAGGGAGGTTTAACCTGTACTGATGGTAGATTCAATACCAACAGTCTACCAATCAAAACATAGATATCTCTTTCTGTCTCCCACTCTCATATATACACACACTTACATGCACAAACACACACACACACATATTTTTAAACAGGGTCACAACTATCAGTGCAGGTGGAATAAACGGACTGTATGCTCAGCGTTTTCTCAAACAGTGCATGGAATTGCTACAAATACTAAGCAAATTTAAATCAAGATCCTCTTAAGATAGCAGAATATATTAAAGTTGCATTACAAAATAGCAAGTCTTGCAGCTCCTGTAACCCTGGTCAGACTCACTTTAGTCTCTATTTATAATAAATATTACCAACCTTCCGTCTGACCATTTTACTATTCGAGCATTACTTTCGCGCAAGTCATTTCCTTCTTCATCTTTACGCACTCGCCAGCGAATTGTGTTCTCAACCTATGACCAGAAAACAAAAATTAAATGTGAACATGTCAATGTCTCAGGTACTACCTTGATGAGAAAATAAAATCCCCACCTCCTCGCTCCAAAAATACATGCAGCAAAATCTTAGCAATCAGATGGGTTTACTACTTATCCTATAAAACAGGCATTACCTTTAGTTTAAGTCTTGTTCTACCTTCTTCATCCAACATTTCCTCATCTTCAAATTCATCTTCATAGTACTGGGAATCGAATGGTCTAAAACAGAAACCCACACAGAAAGATAGACCTACTGTAAGTTATAATTTGAAAAATGACGACAAAACTACCATGGATATTATAGTATGTCCTCAAACAAGATGAAATATGTGCAATAATCCTGATGTATCCCATGCAAATTGACAGGGAAAATTAATCTAATTCACAAAACCACCAAGTTAGTCAGTCTGTCCCAGTTAATGATACAGACTTGAATTGGCTTTAGACTAACTGCTAGAGAGCATAGTAAAGAATAAATATTTTTACAGAAAGTCAACACAACCAGAACTAAGTTTTATATATAGTGAAAAGTATAAAATAACATTTGATGCTAACTACTGTAATTTGATAAAGGAATTATTTTCCTTTATCTCAATTTACTTGTCAGCAGACATACTTGTATCATGATGCAAGTGAAATTGGTATCAAATACATGTTTTAAAAATATTACAAGGCAGCGATACTAAAATGTTGACATTTTGAAGTGTTTAAATAGCTAAAGATGGAGCTGTAATAGAGTTAGAGGTTTTAATAGATTTTATATTCAACATGCCCAATCACCGTGGAGCAGCCATCAACAAAGTGAGTGAAATACTGAACTATATAGGAAACGGACTTGCATTTAAATAGTGGCTTTCATAACCGCAGGACATCCCAAAGTGCTTTACAGCCAACTGAGCACTTTTTGAAGTGTAGTCACTATTGTAACGTGGGGAAATGCAGCAGCCAATTTGCACGCAGCCAGGTTCCACAAACAGCAATGATGTGCACGACCATATAATCTGTTTTTGTTTAGTGTCGTTGGTTGAAAGATACAGATTGACCAGGGCACTGGGAGAACTCCCCTGCTCTCCTTCAATCAGTGCAATGGGTTTTTTACGTCCACCCGAGAGGGCAGACAGGGCCTCGGTTTAACGTCTCATATGAAAGAAGTCATTTCCGACAATGCAGCGCTCTCAGTAGCACACTGAAGTGTCAAGTCAGGATTATGTGCTCAAGTCAAAGGCCAAAAGAGCAGAGTGCAAATCAAAGGAAATCAGGTTAACATTGTATACTGCTCTGGTTAGAGTGCATCTTGAGTACTTTGTCCAGTTCTGGCCACCAAAACATAAGTGAGATACTCGAGCCCTGGAGGTAATCCGGAGAAGAGCCAGAAGACTGATCCCAGACATCAGAGGACTGAGTTAAGAAGTAGAGACACTTGGGCTTTCGGCCTTAAAAGGAGGTAACTGAGAGGTGACCTTATCTCAGCAAGTTCTTCTTTACTCAACATATTGAATTAATTTCTGGGTAGAGGCAAAAACCCTGAAATTATTCAAGACGCAATTGGATGCCATCTTGGAGGAAAGGACAGTAAAATATTTCTGGATGAGCTAAAATGGGCCAAATAGCCTTTTGCATCCACTTTATGATCTAAGCTGGGCGAGGTCTCTGGCCTGTAAGTTCATATCAACATTCAAGAAGATGTCAATGCACAAGTCTCAAGTACCTGGGCTCCACACTGAGAAAGTTAGGCAGTTTAACAAAGTACAGGTCATTTCCTAAATCTGTGTTCACTTTAGGAATCTCTACTTCTATCCGTGTTTCTGGGATCGTTTCTTCTTCTGGGTGGTCGTGATCCATGCCGTACTCATCCTAAAGCAAAAAGGAAATCATTAAGGCGGGGGAGGGGAGGATTGGTAAAAGTATATCCAAAGCTAGCGAGCCTTAGTGATGGCAATGCCGCCTCCAGGTCAGATAGATGCAAGGGTTAAACCGCGCGCCATACAGTCAGGACGAGGGGAGATTGGCGCTCCAGCTCTAAATTCTAGTATTCCAGTCGGGTACTCGCGTCCGTTGGGTGTGGGTTTACCATATGGGTTGTGGAAGCCCATAAAAGTCTCCCGCTGTATAGGAAGAACCACCCTATCGGCTGGTATAAAACTGGTTATGGCCACGGAAGAAGCGGTCATGTCACGGTCTGTTAAACTGTTAATCAGCCTGTAAATCCTTCTGGTACTTCCCACTATTCTCTCAGGGAAGAGTGGAAAGATACAAAAAAACAAACAAACACCGAATAATCTTGACGATGCAGGCCAGTAGAACAACTTTCTGCTGGCATAATTTTAAGACACATTCATTGTTGTGTAGTACAAATTCAACATCACTTCTTTTCTTTTTTATTCAATTCCCCTACCAGTGCTCCATTTATGCAGTTATCTTTCTCATTTTATAATTATAAAAGGTTTTGAGAAGAGTACACACTGAAAGAGGGTTTCCACTTGTGGGGAAAAGCAAAACTCGAGGCCATCAATCTAAGATTGTCACCAATAAATCAAATAGGAAATTCAGCAGAAACATCTTTATCTCGAGTGGTGAGAATGTGGAACTCACTACCACAGGGAGTGATTGAGGTGAATAGTATAGAAGCTAGATAAGCATCTGAGGGAGAAGGGAATAGAGGGTTATGCGGATAGTTACATAAGGAAGGATGGAAGGCAGCTCGAGTGGAGCATAAACACCGGCATGGACTGGTTGGGCCGAATGGCCTGTCTCTGTGTCGTATATGCTATATGTAATTTTGGCACTGCTTAATACAACTTTAAATGAGACGTCTCGGAAAAATATTCAAATTAAATTCGGGAAAATTCAACTAAAAGTATCCTATTTTTTGTATTAGTAGCATTCTGGAAAATGGAAAAATAAAAATATATTTTCTGGAAATGTTTGAAAAATACTTACAGCAGGTTGGCCTGGAGTAGGGGGCTTCTCACCTTCGCTGTCAGATGAAATATCATCTGCACCCCCAAAAAGATCATCTCCTTCTATTTTATCTGCAGCACAGTCACAACACCAATTTATTTAGAGAAAGATTGCACAATGGTATATAGCTAGTATGCCAACACACTGGCATCATTTAAAAAAAATACAGATTGTTTATGGACAAAATCTTTACAACAGAAGGTTTAAGCATCTAGAAGAATGTTACCTTTATTTTTTACATCGCTGTCAGAGTCCGAATCTGAAGCAATTATTTTCTTTGGCTTGTGTCGAACTATTTCTTCTTCACTGTCACTGCCTCTTGCAGAAACTGAAATCGAGAACAGTTTAAAAGACAAGCATTTGACTTGCTAAGAAACCTACTGATATCACTGCTCATCTTGCTCACATAGTAATGGTAACGGGGAGTTCAATTATTGAAGTGATAACAAGAGCAGGACTGGTCATGATCAAATTCTGAGAGTAATCCTTCCAATATACGAGATTGTAAACACTAAAGCTATGAACTTTTTATTTTTAAAAGTAGTCATATTTCACCCACTTAAAATACTGAAAACTGATTAAAGCAAGTTGTGATATTCCATTAGGAAAGTGAAAGATGCAGCAGACTCTAAATAAATTGGAATTAAATTGGAATGATCTCAGACAATGGAAATATAAATACTAGCTCACAGAACACCACACACAGTGTACTGTATGCTCCTGTGAGAATGCTTACAGGTTGGTTGAGTTGGGAGTGGCTTAGCCAGTCAAGTGATGTTCACAAGACTCAATAAAACCCCAGCCAGTTGGGTTCAGGGGGTCCACGATGAGGCATGTGGTTGTGAACCTGGTGGATGAACTGGTAATGTGTAGTGTGATTGCTAAACCTTTGCTAATAAACCAACTAGTTCTTAATAGCAGTGTGTTGCTATGAATTCTTAAGCAAAGAATCCATGAAGCAAATACATTCCACACAGGTTACTTGTTTCATTTATCAAGTACTGATGAATCTTCCACTGTATTATTATGACATCTTAAAAAGGTAGGAATGAAATTTCAACTCCTTATTTGTGGGGCCACACAAGTACTATAAAGGGGAATAATGAAGCAATATTTTTTAAAGGCAGCTGGTGATATAAAGATGATCAACCCACAACTGGGAAACTGGAAAGCAACAAAAAAAAACGAAATTGCTGCATCTTCTAGGGCCTATCCACATGTTCTAACCAACACCACTCAGAGGGCTTCCCTGACATGCTATTTCACGCAAGTCATTTTAGACTGGGCTTCACCAATGGCTCAACAAACTTGCCCAATGAGGACCTGAGCCCTACAGAGCAGTAAGGCCACCCCCCCACCCCCCCCAAGTTCAATCCTGCTTTATACAAAATAATTTACCCGATTTATGTTCTTGCTCGTCGTCTGAAAGGTGCTGTTCCTCTTCGGAATGATGCGGTTTTTCCTCTTCATCTGATTGGTCACTTCTGGACTCTCTCTCCCATTTCTCATTCTCAGAATGCACCTCCTTTCCAGAACCCTCAGCATCCGATTGGTTACTGGCAGCATCAGAGTGAGAATGGTTACTGACGACATCAGATCGGGAATGGACGCTGCCAGCATCGGAATGGACGTTGCCAGCTTCGGAGTGGGATCGGACGCTGCCCGCATCTGAACACGCACTGCCAGCATCTGAACGGACACTGCCAGCCTCCGAACGCGCACTGCCAGCCTCCGAACGGGCACTGCCAGCCTCCGAACGGGCACTGCCAGCCTCCGAACGGGCACTGCCAGCCTCCGAACGGGCACTGCCATCAGAATGGGCACTGCCAGCCTCCGAACGCGCACTGCCAGCCTCCGAACGCGCACTGCCAGCATCCGAATGAGCACTGCCAGCATCAGAGCGCACACTGGCCGCATCAGAGCGTACACTGCCCGCATCAGAGTGCACACTGCCCGCATCAGAACGATTGTCGTCATCTTCATGATCAAACTGTTGCTCTTCCGAGCCGCTGTGCTGTTCTACCTCCGAATGCTGAATGTCGTCTTGATCAGAGTGTGCTGAAGCTATGGACTGGTTATCGGACCCGTCATCACTTCCACTGTGTCTGGAGCCTACTTCATCCTCACTGTCCTCTCCAAATAACTCTTTATTGCTCGGCTTGGCAGCCTCTCTCTCAGCTTCATCCTCATTCCCATCTTCCCTCTCACTTTCACTCCCGGAAGGATTGCTTTCTGACGCTGCTTGTTCCTGCTCCGAATCAGAGCCTGATCCAGATCCAGAGTCAAAATCTGTGGAGCAAAAAAATCAATCAGATGAATCTGGTTCCATTGCTGTACAGTATTCAGATTAAAAGACATATCTTTTGTGTAGTATTATGCTAATACAGGTACAATGAAGTAGCAGAACAAAGGGACAGGCTAAATGGACCAGTTGGTCTTTTCCTGTCTGCCGCTTTCATATAGTTATAAAGCCTGGAAACAATCCACCTCAATGAAGAACCACAGCACACTGGCTTTAGAGAAACGGCACAAGTTGCATTGGCAAAAAGCCGCCATTTGACCTAAAAAAAATTCACAATCGAAATACCATTTGAAATATTGTAAGTACTTCCTTTTAAACAGGTATAGTATTTTACAGTTTTTCCATTCCTGATTTGGTAAAATGAACATCGCTCTCCAAGCTGTGCCTTTATAAAGTATTCTTGCAATATACTATCTAATCTTTTCATTGAGTAGATTGCAATTACATCATTAGTTCACTGCACATAATGGGCCCAAGTTTCCACAAGAAAAAAAATGGGCGCTCCTCCGAGCTGGGCGCCTGTTTTTCGCGCCTAAAACGGCGCCTAAAAAAAAAAAAATCGCGATTCTCGAGCGTTCTGCAGCTCCTTGTCTGCCTGGCGCGGCGTGCAGGGGGGCGGAGCCTACACTCGCGCCGATTTTGTAAGTGGGAGGGGGCGGGTACTATTTAAATTAGTTGTTTTCCCTGCCGGCAACGCTGTGCGTGCGCGTTGGAGCGTGTGCGCGCGCGCGTTGGAGCCTGCCCCTCCCTCCCCCCCCCCTCCCGTTCGCGGGAACATCGCTGAGCTGCCTGAAGCACTTTCACACAGGTAGGAAGATGGTTTATTTATATCTTTTCTTTGCTTATAAATGTTTATTCAGGTTGGATTTATTTGTATAATATTTGTATAAGTATAAATAAGGATTTATTGTCGAATTTAATGAGTTCCCTTCCCCCCACCTCGTTCTGGACGCCTAATTTGTAACCTGCACCTGATTTTTTAATGTGTAGAACAGGTTTTTTCAGTTCTACAAAAATCTTCACTGGCTCCATTCTACTTTAGTTTGGAGTACGTTTTCACTGTGGAAACTTTCAAATCAGGCGTCAGTGGCCGGACACGCCCCCTTTTGAAGAAAAAATTCTGTTCTAAAGTAGAACTGTTCTACCTGACTAGAACTGCAGAAAAAAAAATGTGGAGAATTGCGATTTCTAAAATAGTCCGTTCTCCACCAGTTGCTCCTAAAAATCAGGCGAGAATCATGTGGAAACTTGGGCCCATAGGGGCATAAATCCCAGCCTCCCCGGGTCCGTCCGGAGTGTCTAGGGACCTGGGAAGGCATCACAAAAGCTGGTTTTCAGTGCACAATGCGCATGCGCTGAAAACCGGCTTTTCTGATCTGTCGAGTTGGAATTTGACAGATTTTCCGTATTTCGGCAGCCAGGACATTTGCAAGGGCAAAATTGCGGTATTTACCTTGCCCAGCGGACATCCTGAAAACTCTTGCGCCTGATAAAGCAGGCACATAGGCTACTTCTACAGGTGCGAGTTTTAAAATACACAAAAACATTTTAAAAATGAAATTATAAAAACACATTTTATTGTTAAAAACCCTCCCCACATGGTAAGTTTATTTTAAACCATAATTTAAAAATTTTTATAAATCAGAAAAGTATATATTTTTTATGATACATAAATAACTAATTAAAAAATATGTGGTGTATTTTTTCTATTTTTTTGTGTTTTGGGTGTTGTGGGGGGGGGGGGTGTTCTCATTCATAATAATGGGAACTCTAACTTACAGATAGAAATGTAGAAACATAGAAAATAGGGGCAGGAGTAGGCCATTCGGCCCTTCGAGCCTGCACCATCATTCAATAAGATCATGGCTGATCATTCCTTCAGTACCCCTTTCCTGCTTTCTCTCCATACCCCTTGATCCCTTTATCCCTAAGGGCCATACCCAGCTCCCTCTTGAATATATCCAATGAACTGGCATCAACAACTCTCTGCGGTAGGGAATTCCACAGGTTAACAACTCTGAGTGAAGAAGTTTCTCCTCGTCTCAGTTCTAAATGGCTTACCCCTTCTCCTTAGATGATGTCTCCTGGTTCTGGACTTCCCCAACATCGGGAAAATTCTTCCTGCATCTAACTTGTCCAGCCCCATCAGAATTTTATATGTTTCTATGAGATCCCCTCTCATCCTTCTAAACTCCAGTGAATACAGGCCCAGTCGATCCAGTCTTTTCTCATATGTCAGTCCTGCCATCCTGGGAATCAGTCTGGTGAACCTTTGCTGCACTCCCTCAATAGCAAGAACGTCTTTCCTCAGATTAGGAGACCAAAACTGAACACGATATTCCAGGTGAGGCCTCACTAAGGCCCTGTACAACAAGGCAGTAAGACCTCCCTGCTCCTATACTCAAATCCCCTAGCTATGAAGGCCAACATACCATTTGCCTTCTTCACCGCCTGCTGTACCTGCATGCCAACTTTCAATGACTGATGTACCATGACACCCAGGGCTTGTTGCACCACTCCTTTTCCTAATCTGCTGCCTTCAGATAATATTCTGCCTTTGTGTTTTTGCCACCAAAGTGGATAACCTCACATTTATCCACATTATACTGCATCTGCCATGCGTTTGTCCACTCACCTAACCTGTCCAAGTCACCCTGCAGCCTCTTAGCGTCCTTCTCACAGCTCACACCGCCACCCAGCTTAGGGGCCAAGTTTCGGCCTGAGTTGCTCCTGTTTTTTTGGAGCAACTGGTTTAGAATGGAGTATCTTAGAAATTGCAATTCTCGGCATTTAGTTTGCTCCAGTTCTAGTCAGTTAGAACAGTTTCAGTTTGGAACAGATTTTTTTTTTCAAAAGGGGGCGTGTCTGGCCACTTACACCCGTTTTGAAAGATTAGGCAGTGAAAATTTACTCCAAACTAACTTAGAATGGAGTAAGTGTAGATTTTTGTACGCTCAGAAAAACCTTGTCTACATTTAGAAAATCAGGCGTAGGTTACAAATCAGGCGTAGGGAATGGGGGGGGTGGGGGTTTAAAGGGAAGTTTACAAACATTAAACACTTCAGTTTTACAAATAAAGAGCCATCATCAATAATAAATGATAAATACATCAATAAATCAACCAATAAATCAATCAAAAAAAATTAATAAAAAATAAAAAAAAATTATCAATACTTACCGACTGCAGCACCGGGAGCCCTCCAACAGCGTGCTGGGACGGCCCCCCCAGTGTGTCTCTATCTCTGTCTGTCTGTGTGTGTGTGTATGTCACTCTCTGTCTTTCAGTGTCTGTGTTTCTGACAGCGAGGGGAGGGGGAGATGGGGGGGAGGGGGAGATGGGGGGGAGGGGAAGAAGGGAGGGAGGGGAAGAAGGGAGGGAGGGGAAGAAGGGAGGGAGGGGAAGAAGGGAGGGAGGGGAAGAAGGGAGGGAGGGGAAGAAGGGAGGGAGGGGAAGAAGGGAGGGAGGGGAAGAAGGGAGGGAGGGGAAGAAGGGAGGGAGGGGAAGAAGGGAGGGAGGGGAAGAAGGGAGGGAGGGGAAGAAGGGAGGGAGGGGAAGAAGGGAGGGAGGGGAAGAAGGGAGGGAGGGGAAGAAGGGAGGGAGGGGAAGAAGGGAGGGAGGGGAAGAAGGGAGGGAGGGGAAGAAGGGAGGGAGGGGAAGAAGGGAGGGAGGGGAAGAAGGGAGGGAGGAGGAGGGGAAGAAGGGAGGGAGGAGGAGGGGAAGAAGGGAGGGAGGAGGGGGGGGAGAAGGGAGGGAGGGGGGGAGAGAAGGGAGGGAGGGGGGGGGAGAAGGGAGGGAGGGAAGGAGAGAGGGAGAAGGTAGAGAAGGGGAGAAGTGTGGGAGGGAGGCTGAACGGGCCCGGCCCAAGACTTCGGGTGGGGCATGCCCCCTGCAGCGGAGTTAAAGGCGGGGGGTCGGGTTGGGTCCCGGGGGGTGGGGGGGGGGGGGGGGAGAGAAGAGGGTGTCGGGTCCTGGGGTGTGGGTCGGGTCGAGTCCGGGGCAGAGGAGCGGAAGTCGGGTTGGGTCCGCTGGGGCGGGTCGGGTCCTGGGGGGAGTCGAGTCGGGGGGGGGGGGTGTTTGAGAGAGCCAGCTGGAGTCAGAGCAGGAGCTGGACGAGGGAGGTGCAGCCTGATCCACGCAGCCCCAGTGAGGCCATTCGGCCAGGGCTAGGGGCTGCGTGCTTCGGGCCCCTCCCACACAGTTTCGGGCGCCTGGAGATACTGCACATGCGCACCCACTGTAGCTCGCCTGTGCAGAGGTACCGGCACTGTTTTCAGCACAGGGGCCTGCCTCTGCCCCCCACAGCTCGTGCTCCCTGCAGCTAGAATCTGTAAATATTTTTTAAGCGCACTATCGTGCGCGAAAAACGGGCGTCCAGGTCGGGGCTGCGCCGTTCTAGGCGCGGCCCGAAACTTGAGCCCTTAGTGTCATCTGTAAACTTGGGGATATTGCATTCAATTCCTTCACCTAAATCATTAATGTATATTGTAAATAGCTGGGGTCCCAGCACTGAGTCCTGCAGCACCCCTAGTCACTGCCTGCCATTCTGAAAAGGACCCGTTTATCCCAACTCTCTGCTTTCTGTCTGCCAACCAGTTCTCGATCCACGTCAGTACATTACCCCCAATGCCATGTGCTTTAATTTTGCACACCAATCTCTTGTGTCGGACCTTGTCAAAAGCCTTTTGAAAGTCCAAATACACCACATCCACTGGTTCTCCCTTGTCCACTCTAATAGTTACATCCTGAAAAAATTCTAGAAGATTGGTCGAGCATGATTTCCTGTTTATAAATCCATGCTGACTTGCACCGATCCTGTCACTGCTTTCCAAATGCGCTGCTATTTCATCTTTAATAATTGATTCCAACATTTTCCCCACTACTGATGTCAGGCTAACCAGTCTATAATTACCCGTTTTCTCTCTCTCTCCTTTTGTAAAAAGTGGTGTTACATTAGCTACCCTCCAGTCATTAGGAACTGATTCAGAGTCGATAGACTGTTGAAAAATGATCACCAATGCATCCACTATTTCTAGGGCCACTTCCTTAAGTACTCTGGGATGCAGACTATCAGGCCCCAGGGATTTATCGGCCTTCAATCCCATCAATTTCCCTAACACAATTTCCCGCCTAATAAGGATTTCCTTCAGTTTCTCCTTCTCACTAGACCCTCGGTCCCCTAGTATTTCCGGAAGGTTATTTGTGTCTTCCTTCGAAGACAGAACCAAAGTATTTGTTCAACTGGTCTGCCATTTCTGTTCCCCATTATAAATTCACCTGAATCTGACTGCAAGGGACCTACTTTACCTGATTGGCTGCCCAGAGCCATGTGACTGCAGCCGCAGCCCTGCGCATGTCCTGACGCGCAGTCAGTGGAGGCCTCAGGACCGGGAACTCACGTGGTTGCAGCAGCTTCAGGTAAGTGCGCTTCTTTTTAAAGTTTTTTTACCCGATTGCCCGCGGAAAGCAGCTGACCGGGATTTCTGGGCCAATATGCTGCAGTTTAAGGTAGTGGAATCAATCGCATAAGGCTTGTGCCTGTGGGAACAGGAGCAGTTACATAGCCAAGGATCATGATTTATATATTTTTTTTTGAAAAGGTAGATGTTCTCTGCTATGGAAGTTTCCCACTGTGTATTCAGTATTACTCGGGTGCTTAAGGGCTATTTGGTGATAGGAAATCAGCTAATTCAATTCACAAAATGATTTTATTTTGTCCCATTTAACTTGTTTGCTAATGGTCATCAATTGCGCCTCCTTGCAACTATGTTGAAAAGAACAGGTTTAACCACACTTTATTCAAGAATTTTGATATTGATCTGCATTCCTTTTTGTGATGCAAAGCCAAATAATGATTATTGTAAAGCTGAATTCTAGGGTACAACAGAATTACTATTCTGGTGATTGAGAAATAAACATATAAATAAAAAAATATTTTTCAAACATTATTTTCAAACAAATTCAGCCATTCCAAATTTTTATCAGGTTTTTGATGTGAGTAAAGTGAACCTGATGCTCCATGGTGCATTCTGCATCCAAGCTAAAGGGGCCATGGATTGAGAATAATGCAAGTGGCAGAAATTGATTCTTACAAGGGTTTCTGCAATTGAAATTGATGTAAAGGCCAAACAGAAATTGCAGTAATGCATGCCTTCCATTAAACTGAAGCAGCTCGTGTTGGAGTGAGACAACCATTTTGTGGCCCAGAGGAATCTGCCACGTGTCCATCCAATATCATCATAATAGGCAGTCTCTCGGAATCGAGAAAGACTTGCTTCCACTCTAAACATGAGTCCTTCGGTGGCTGAACAGTCCAATAGGAGAGCCACAGTCCCTGCCACAGGTGGGACAGATAGTCGTTGAGGGAAGGGGTGGGTGGGGCTGGTTTGCCGTACGCTCTTTCCTCTGCCTGTGCTTGATTTCTGTACGCTTTCGGCGATGAGACTCGAGGTGCTCAGCACCCTCCCGGATGCACTTCCTCCACTTAGGGCGGTCTTTGGCCAGGGACTCCCAGGTGTCAGTGGGGATGTTGCACTTTATCAGGGAGGCTTTGATGGTGTCCTTGTAACGTTTCCTCTGCCCACCTTTGGCATGTTGAACCCCTTTTCTACCTTTGTTACCAAAATTACAATTTTGTGAAATCTGTGCACATATTTGCAAATTAAAAACAGATTTAAATCAACAGCCTGTGGTCTGAGCTGCCATTTCTGGAGCTGGGATGCTCAGGCATGTCATTTTAGCACCTAGCCTCAAGCCCCATCTCTAACTACTGTGCGTTGTGATTAACAGAGAATACCTTAACCATTTCGAGAAAGTGAGTAACACATTTCATTTTAAACATTTCAAACTAGTCTTCCATATTCCACTCGTTCAAAACACACAAGGACAAATGGTCGGAAGATTCAGTTGGATTAAGTTATATGGTTTTGTGTCAAACCTCTCGAACTGGAGGATTTCAATCACTCCATCACTGGTTTAAAAAGATGTCGCTAAGTTATCAAATAGCACAACATACTAATCAGAGACTTGGATGACTACAGTACAGAGGGTTTTGGGCACAGCCCACACTGCGATCTATGGATAGGAGGAGCATGTGTGCACACTAGGTCCGTGCAGCAAAGCTTGGTCTCTGGTCGTCTTGGTTAACCCTTGCCACTGGATCAAGACCTAGCTCTGTCAAGCCCGTGTGGTGGTTGGTGTGCAACGGCCACCCCACATTAAAAGAATCCACGTACCGGCATCTTCCACCCTTCAATCTGTAGGTCGGGACCTAGAATGTCAGGTCCCTCATTGAAACACCTGTGAACTCATCCCTTTTTGGTGTGGAAGCAAGTCATCCTCGATACGAGGGACCGCCTAATACTATACCATACTAGTACCTCACAATAGTTTCCTTTAAAAAAAAATTATGATCAGTCTTTCAATCTGATTAAAAGAAAAAGGAATTTGCTGTCCAAACAGAATTGTGAAACATGTTCAAAATAAACATCATGAATTAGGATAAGTGAATTACTTTAGCAAACTTTATAGTCGAATCTGTCTACCCAATAAACACGTTATTTTTCAAATTTTGGACTACTACAACAACTTGTATTTATATAGCACCTTTAACGTAGCAATTATCAAACAGACTTTGACGCTGAGCAACATCAGGAGATATTAGGACAGGTGACCAAAAGCTTGGTCAAAGATGTAGATTTTAAGGATGTCTTAAAGGAGGAGAGAGATTTATTGCTCATTTGTATTGTTTAGCTAATTCCTACTTGCACGGCGGGGCAATCAGCCTCCACGCCAAACATCACTCACTGTATTCCATCAGTCGAGGACACCGGTGAAGTGGGAAAGCTGGAACATCCGACACAGTTCTTCTGCAGCTGAATTCATTACATCTGACATCAGAAAGTTGGGATGTCTTTCCTGCTCATGTGCAAGGAGGTTCAACAACTTTCCTCTACGTCAGATCAAAGGGTCTTTAGATAGGCAATCCCAAAACAGTGTGATGGAATCTGGATCAGAGTATTGTCTGAAACTTTCTAGACTTTCATACTCTCAAACAATCCCAACAATTGTGCCAGTGCAAAAATTCTGTCGAACACTTAACACCTTCTACATCCTCGATAGAAAGAAATCATGTCCCAGCCACGTAGATACAACACTAGTCAAATGGATTTTCTTAATTACATTCAACTGCCTGTTCCCCACAAGTTTCTTACAGGCACCAAATAAACAGCATTCCATATATTCTTTTATTCACCCTCAACCAAGGCTTGTGTAAATGCCCATTTATCAATTCAGCAGAGCTGGACCTCACTACATTAATAGAAAAAGACAAGAATAAAATTGGGACACCAACTCATCAATTCCCCCCATGCATACAGTGTACTACAATTCTTTTGCACTCAAGAAGAAAATTGGATCTGTAGGAGGGCCATTATCATTGCTTTAGAGAAGTATTACTGCTGCACAAATATCAGGAACGTGGAGCAGTCCAAAAATGCATAATATTCCAATTTAATGAGTTGTTTGCAGGGTTTTTAAAACATTAAATGTCGTTCTTAAAATTTGGGTGACAAGCACTAGGCCGCATTTATCACTAATTTCTCGTTGCCTTTAAAAGGCGGTGAGCACCCTTCATGCTCAATGATTGTTTTAAACAACTGAGTGGCTCCTCAGAGGGTGTGGAGTCAGTCACAGTGAGACTGGGGCCCTGTGTGGTTGGGGTTTTATTGACAAATTACCAGTTTTCATGGTCATTTTTTGTCAGCAGATTTCACGAATTCAGATAGTAAACTGGAGGGAACACTTTACTGGCCGGGACCGTGAGGGTTACAGGCTAACCAGGCCCCGCGCAGTGTTCAAAGCCCCGGGACCAGCGTTACCTTTGTGATCGACTTCGCTGTCCGCTTCGCTGCCGAACAGATCCGCCATGTCCGCCATCTTCTCAGGTCGCAAAGACAAGCGGCGACGCACACAACGGAGCTATTACGACACTGGTTGCGGGGCAACAGCGAATACGGCAAAATGCGCCAAGTGTTGCTGCCCGAGAGATACTCCGCGACACAGGGGGCGCTGCAGGCAGTTCCTCACCCACACAGACGGCGCTGCAAGCAGTTCCTCACCCAGACACAGAGGGCGCTGCAGGCAGATCCTCACCCAGTCACAGGGGGTGCTGCAAGCAATTCCTCACCCAGACACAGGGGGTGCTGCAGGCAGTTCCTCACCCAGACACAGGGGGCGCTGCAGGCAGTTCCTCACCCAGACACAGGGGGGGAGGCTGCAAGCAGTTCCTCACCCAGACACAGGGGGAGCTGCAGGCAGTTCCTCACCGAGACACAGGGAGCGCTGCAGGCAGTTCCTGAACCAGACACAGGGGGCGCTGCAGGCAGTTCCTCAACCAGACACAGGGGGCGCTGCAGGTAGTTCCTCACCTAGACACAGGGGGCGCTGCAGTTAGTTCCTCACTCGGATACAGGGGGTGCTGCAGGCAGTTCCCGACCCAGAAACAGGGGGCGCTGCAGGCAGTTTCCAACCCAGACACAGGGGGCGCTGCAGGCAGTTTCCAACCCAGACACAAGGGGCGCTGCAGGCGGTTCCCAACCCAGACACAGGGGGACTGCAGGCAACCAGTCACAGGGGGTGCTGCAGGCAGTTCCTCACCCAGACACAGGGGGCGCTGCAGGTAGTTCCTCACCAGACACAGGGGGCTCTGCAGGCAGTTTTTTAACCAGACACAGCGTGCGCTGCAGTAGTTCCTCACCCGGACACAGGGGGTGCTGCAGGCAGTTCCCGACCCAGAAACAGGGGGCGCTGCAGGCAGTTTCCAACCCAGACACAGGGGGCGCTGCAGGCACTTCTTCACCCAGTCACAGGGGGTGCTGCAGGCAGTTTCTCATCCAGACACAGGGGGCGCAGCAGGCGGTTCCCAACCCAGACACAGGGGGACTGCAGGCAACCAGTCACAGTGGGTGTTGCAGGCAGTTCCTCACCCAGACACAGGGGGCGCTGCACGTAGTTCCTCACCAGACACAGGGGGCGCTGCAGGCAGTTTTTTAACCAGACACAGCGTGCACTGCAGGTAGTTCCTCACCCGGACACAGGGGGTGCTGCAGGCAGTTCCCGACCCAGAAACAGGGGGCGCTGCAGGCAGTTCCCAACCCAGACACAGGGGGACTGCAGGCACTTCTTCACCCAGTCACAGGGGGTGCTGCAGGCAGTTCTTCACCCAGACACAAGGGGTGCTGCAGGCAGTTCCTCACGCAGACACAGAGGGCGCTGCAGGTAGTTCCTCACCTAGGCACAGGGGGTGCTGCAGGCAGTTCCCGACCCAGGCACAGGGGGCGCTGCAGGCAGTTCCTCATCCACACACAGGGGGACTGCAGGCAGTTCATTAACCAGACGCAAGGGGTGCTGCATCCAGTTCCTCACTCAGACATGGGGGAGCCACAAGCAGTTCCTCACCCCGACACAGGGGGCACTGCAGGTGGTTCCCGACCCAGACACAGGGGGCGCTGTAGGCAGTTTCCAGCCCAGACACAGGGGACACTGCAGGCAGTTCCTCACCCAGACACAGGGGCGCAGCAGACAGTTCCTCACCCAGACACAGGGAGCGCTGCAGACAGTTCCTCACCCAGACACAGGGGGCGCTGCAGGTAGTTTTTTAACCAGACACAGCGTGCGCTGCAGGTAGTTCCTCACCCGGACACAGGGGGTGCTGCAGGCAGTTCCCGACCCAGAAACAGGGGGCGCTGCAGACAGTTCCGCAACCAGACACGGGGGGGAGGCTGCAAGCAGTTGCTCACCCAGACACAGGGGGAGCTGCAGGTAGTTCCTCACCGAGACACAGGGAGCGCTGCAGGCAGTTCCTGAACCAGACACAGGGGGCGCTGCAGGCAGTTCCTCAACCAGACACAGGGGGCGCTGCAGGTAGTTCCTCACCTAGACACAGGGGGCGCTGCAGGTAGTTCCTCACTCGGATACAGGGGGTGCTGCAGGCAGTTCCTGACCCAGAAACAGGGGGCGCTGCAGGCAGTTTCCAACCCAGACACAGGGGGCGCTGCAGGCAGTTTCTCACCCAGACACAGGGGGCGCTGCTGGCGGTTCCCAACCCAGACACAGGGGGACTGCAGGCACTTCTTCACCCAGTCACAGGGGGTGCTGCAGGCAGTTCCTCATCCACACACAGGGGGACTGCAGGCAGTTCATTAACCAGACACAAGGGGCGCTGCATCCAGTTCCTCACATAGACACGGGGGAGCCACAGGCAGTACCTCACCCAGACACAGGGGGCGCTGAAGACCGTTCCCGACAGAGACACATGGGGCACTGCAGGTGGTTCCCGACCCAGACACAGGAGGCGCTGCAGGCAGTTTCCAGCCCAGACACAGGGGGCGCTGCAGGTAGTTCCTCACCAGACACAGGGGGCGCTGCAGGCAGTTTTTTAACCAGACACAGCGTGCGCTGCAGGTAGTTCCTCACCCGGACACAGGGGGTGCTGCAGGCAGTTCCCGACCCAGAAACAGGGGGCGCTGCAGGCAGTTTCCAACCCAGACACAGGGGGCGCTGCAGGCAGTTTCCACCTCAGACACAGGGGGTGCTGCAGGCAGTTTCTCACCCAGACACAGGGGGCGCTGCAGGCAGTTCCCAACCCAGACACAGGGGGACTGCAGGCAACCAGTCACAGGGGGTGCTGCAGGCAGTTCCTCACCCAGACACAAGGGGTGCTGCAGGCAGTTCCTCACGCAGACACAGAGGGCGCTGCAGGCAGTTCCCGACCCAGACACAGAGGGCGCTGCAGGCAGTTTCCGACCCAGACACAGGGGGCGCTGCAGGCAGTTCCTCACCCAGACACATGGGGCGCTGCAGCCAGTTTCCCACCCAGACACAGGGGGCGCTGCAGACAGTTCCTCACCTAGACACAGTGGCGCTGCAGGCAGTTTCTCACCCAGACACGGGGCGTTGCAGGCAGTTCCTCACCCAGACAGAGGTGCGCTGCAGGCAGTTCCCGACCCAGACACAGGGGGCGCTGCAGGCAGTTTCCGACCCAGACACAGGGGGCGCTGCAAGCAGTTCCTCACCCAGACTCATGGGGCGCTGCAGCCAGTTTCCCACTCAGACACAGGGGGCGCTGCAGACAGTTTCTCACCTAGACACAGTGGCGCTGCAGGCAGTTCCTCACCCAGACACAGGGGGCGCTGCAGGCAGTTCCTCACCCAGACACAGGGGGCGCTGCAGGCAGTTCCTCACCTAGACACAGGGGGCGCTGCAGGCAGTTCCTCACCCAATCACAGGGGGCGCTGGAGGCAGTTCCTCACCCAGACACAGGGGGCGATGCAGGCAGTTCCTCACCCAGTCACAGGGGGTGCTGCAAGCAATTCCTCACCCAGACACAGGGGGCGATGCAGGCAGTTACTCACCCAGACACGGGGGGGAGGCTGCAAGCAGTTCCTCACCCAGACACAGGGGGAGCTGCAGGCAGTTCCTCACTGAGACACAGGGAGCGCTGCAGGCAGTTCCTGAACCAGATACAGGGGGCGCTGCAGACCGTTCCCGACAGAGACACATGGGGCACTGCAGGTGGTTCCCGACCCAGACACAGGAGGCGCTGCAGGCAGTTTCCAGCCCAGACACAGGGGGCGCTGCAGGCAGTTCCTCACCCAGACACAGGGGCGCAGCAGACAGTTCCTCAACCAGACACAGGGGGCGCTGCAGACAGTTCCTCACCCAGACACAGGGGGCGCTGCAGGCAGTTCCTCACCCAGACACAGGGGGCGCTGCAGGTAGTGCCTCACCAGACACAGGGGGCGCTGCAGGCAGTTCCTCACCCAGACACAGGGGGCGCTGCAGGCAGTTCCTCACCCAGACACAGGGGGCGCTGCAGGCAGTTCCTCACCTAGACACAGGGGGCGCTGCAGGCAGTTCCTCACCCAGTCACAGGGGGCGCTGCAGGCAGTTCCTCACCCAGACACAGGGGGCGATGCAGGATAGTTCCTCACCCAGTCACAGGGGGTGCTGCAAGCAATTCCTCACCCAGACACAGGGGGCGATGCAGGCAGTTACTCACCCAGACACGGGGGGGGGGTGGCTGCAAGCATTTCCTCACCCAGACACAGGGGGAGCTGCAGGCAGTTCCTGAACCAGACACAAGGGGCGCTGCAGACCGTTCCCGACAGAGACACATGGGGCACTGCAGGTGGTTCCCGACCCAGACACAGGAGGCGCTGCAGGCAGTTTCCAGCCCAGACACAGGAGGCGCTGCAGGCAGTTCGTCACCCAGACACAGGGGCGCAGCAGACAGTTCCTCAACCAGACACAGGGGGCGCTGCAGACAGTTCCTCACCCAGACACAGGGGGCGCTGCAGGTAGTTCCTCACCCAGACACAGGGGGCGCTGCAGGTAGTTCCTCACCAGACACAGGGGGCGCTGCAGGCAGTTTTTTAACCAGACACAGCGTGCGCTGCAGGTAGTTCCTCACCCGGACACAGGGGGTGCTGCAGGCAGTTCCCGACCCAGAAACAGGGGACGCTGCAGGCAGTTTCCAACCCAGAAACAGGGGGCGCTGCAGGCAGTTTCCACCCCAGACACAGGGGGTGCTGCAGGCAGTTTCTCACCCAGACACAGGGGGCGCTGCAGGCGGTTCCCAACCCAGACACAGGGGGACTGCAGGCAACCAGTCACAGGGGGTGCTGCAGGCAGTTCCTCACCCAGACAAAGGGGTGCTGCAGGCAGTTCCTCACGCAGACACAGAGGGCGCTGCAGGCAGTTCCTCACCCAGACACGGGGCGTTGCAGGCAGTTCCTCACCGAGACACGGGGGCGCTGCAGGCAGTTCCCGACCCAGACACAGAGGGCGCTGCAGGCAGTTTCCGACTAAGACACAGGGGGCGCTGCAGGCAGTTCCTCACCCAGACACATGGGGCGCTGCAGCTAGTTTCCCACCCAGACACAGGGGGCGCTGCAGACAGTTCCTCACCTAGACACAGTGGCGCTGCAGGCAGTTTCTCACCCAGACACGGGGCGTTGCAGGCAGTTCCTCACCCAGACACAGGTGCGCTGCAGGCAGTTCCCGACCCAGACACAGGGGGCGCTGCAGGCAGTTTCCGACCCAGACACAGGGGGCGCTGCAGGCAGTTCCTCACCCAGACACAGGAGGCGCTGCAGGCAGTTCTTCACCTAGACACAGGGGGCGCTGCAGGCAGTTCCTCACCCAGTCACAGGGGGCGCTGCAGGCAGTTCCTCACCCAGACACAGGGGGCGATGCAGGATAGTTCCTCACCCAATCACAGGGGGTGCTGCAAGCAATTCCTCACCCAGACACAGGGGGCGATGCAGGCAGTTACTCACCCAGACACGGGGGGGGGGGGAGGCTGCAAGCAGTTCCTCACCCAGACACAGGGGGAGCTGCAGGCAGTTCCTCACCGAGACACAGGGAGCGCTGCAGGCAGTTCCTGAACCAGACACAGGGGGCGCTGCAGACCGTTCCCGACAGAGACACATGGGGCACTGCAGGTGGTTCCCGACCCAGACACAGGAGGCGCTGCAGGCAGTTTCCAGCCCAGACACAGGGGGCGCTGCAGGCAGTTCCTCACCCAGACACAGGGGCGCAGCAGACAGTTCCTCAACCAGACACAGGGGGCGCTGCAGACAGTTCCTCACCCAGACACAGGGGGCGCTGCAGGCAGTTCCTCACCCAGACACATGGGGCGCTGCAGGTAGTTCCTCACCAGACACAGGGGGCGCTGCAGGCAGTTTTTTAACCAGACACAGCGTGCGCTGCAGGTAGTTCCTCACCCGGACACAGGGGGTGCTGCAGGCAGTTCCCGACCCAGAAACAGGGGACGCTGCAGGCAGTTTCCAACCCAGAAACAGGGGGCGCTGCAGGCAGTTTCCACCCCAGACACAGGGGGTGCTGCAGGCAGTTCCTCACCCAGACACAGGGAGCGCTGCAGACAGTTCCTCACCCAGACACAGGGGGCGCTGCAGGCAATTCCTCACCCAGACACAGGGGGCGCTGCAGGTAGTTTTTTAACCAGACACAGCGTGCGCTGCAGGTAGTTCCTCACCCGGACACAGGGGGTGCTGCAGGCAGTTCCCGACCCAGAAACAGGGGGCGCTGCAGACAATTCCGCAACCAGACACGGGGGGGAGGCTGCAAGCAGTTGCTCACCCAGACACAGGGGGAGCTGCAGGTAGTTCCTCACCGAGACACAGGGAGCGCTGCAGGCAGTTCCTGAACCAGACACAGGGGGCGCTGCAGGCAGTTCCTCAACCAGACACAGGGGGTGCTGCAGGTAGTTCCTCACCTAGACACAGGGGGCGCTGCAGGTAGTTCCTCACTCGGATACAGGGGGTGCTGCAGGCAGTTTCCGACCCAGACACAGGGGGCGCTGCAGGCAGTTCCTCACCCAGACACATGGGGCGCTGCAGCCAGTTTCCCACTCAGACACAGGGGGCGCTGCTGACAGTTCCTCACCCAGACACAGGAGGCGCTGCAGGCAGTTCCTCACCTAGACACAGGGGGTGCTGCAAGCAATTCCTCACCCAGACACAGGGGGCGATGCAGGCAGTTACTCACCCAGACACGGGGGGGGGGGAGGCTGCAAGCAGTTCCTCACCCAGACACAGGGGGAGCTGCAGGCAGTTCCTCACCGAGACACAGGGAGCGCTGCAGGCAGTTCCTGAACCAGACACAGGGGGCGCTGCAGACCGTTCCCGACAGAGACACATGGGGCACTGCAGGTGGTTCCCGACCCAGACACAGGAGGCGCTGCAGGCAGTTTCCAGCCCAGACACAGGGGGCGCTGCAGGCAGTTCCTCACCCAGACACAGGGGCGCAGCAGACAGTTCCTCAACCAGACACAGGGGGCGCTGCAGACAGTTCCTCACCCAGACACAGGGGGCGCTGCAGGCAGTTCCTCACCCAGACACAGGGGGCGCTGCAGGTAGTTCCTCACCAGACACAGGGGGCGCTGCAGGCAGTTTTTTAACCAGACACAGCGTGCGCTGCAGGTAGTTCCTCACCCGGACACAGGGGGTGCTGCAGGCAGTTCCCGACCCAGAAACAGGGGACGCTGCAGGCAGTTTCCAACCCAGAAACAGGGGGCGCTGCAGGCAGTTTCCACCCCAGACACAGGGGGTGCTGCAGGCAGTTCCTCATCCAGACACAGGGAGCGCTGCAGACAGTTCCTCATCCAGACACAGGGGGCGCTGCAGGCAATTCCTCACCCAGACACAGGGGGCGCTGCAGGTAGTTTTTTAACCAGACACAGCGTGCGCTGCAGGTAGTTCCTCACCCGGACACAGGGGGTGCTGCAGGCAGTTCCCGACCCAGAAACAGGGGGCGCTGCAGACAGTTCCGCAACCAGACACGGGGGGGAGGCTGCAAGCAGTTGCTCACCCAGACACAGGGGGAGCTGCAGGTAGTTCCTCACCGAGACACAGGGAGCGCTGCAGGCAGTTCCTGAACCAGACACAGGGGGCGCTGCAGGCAGTTCCTCAACCAGACACAGGGGGCGCTGCAGGTAGTTCCTCACCTAGACACAGGGGGCGCTGCAGGTAGTTCCTCACCTAGACACAGGGGGCGCTGCAGGTAGTTCCTCACTCGGATACAGGGGGTGCTGCAGGCAGTTCCTGACCCAGACACAGGGGGCGCTGCAGGTAGTTCCTCACCTAGACACAGGGGGCGCTGCAGGTAGTTCCTCACTCGGATACAGGGGGTGCTGCAGGCAGTTCCTGACCCAGAAACAGGGGGCGCTGCAGGCAGTTTCCAACCCAGACACAGGGGGCGCTGCAGGCAGTTTCTCACCCAGACACAGGGGGCGCTGCTGGCGGTTCCCAACCCAGACACAGGGGGACTGCAGGCACTTCTTCACCCAGTCACAGGGGGTGCTGCAGGCAGTTCCTCATCCACACACAGGGGGACTGCAGGCAGTTCATTAACCAGACACAAGGGGCGCTGCATCCAGTTCCTCACATAGACACGGGGGAGCCACAGGCAGTACCTCACCCAGACACAGGGGGCGCTGAAGACCGTTCCCGACAGAGACACATGGGGCACTGCAGGTGGTTCCCGACCCAGACACAGGAGGCGCTGCAGGCAGTTTCCAGCCCAGACACAGGGGGCGCTGCAGGTAGTTCCTCACCAGACACAGGGGGCGCTGCAGGCAGTTTTTTAACCAGACACAGCGTGCGCTGCAGGTAGTTCCTCACCCGGACACAGGGGGTGCTGCAGGCAGTTCCCGACCCAGAAACAGGGGGCGCTGCAGGCAGTTTCCAACCCAGACACAGGGGGCGCTGCAGGCAGTTTCCACCTCAGACACAGGGGGTGCTGCAGGCAGTTTCTCACCCAGACACAGGGGGCGCTGCAGGCAGTTCCCAACCCAGACACAGGGGGACTGCAGGCAACCAGTCACAGGGGGTGCTGCAAGCAGTTCCTCACCCAGACACAAGGGGTGCTGCAGGCAGTTCCTCACGCAGACACAGAGGGCGCTGCAGGCAGTTCCTCACCCAGACACGGGGCGTTGCAGGCAGTTCCTCACCGAGACACAGGGGGCGCTGCAGGCAGTTCCCGACCCAGACACAGAGGGCGCTGCAGGCAGTTTCCGACCCAGACACAGGGGGCGCTGCAGGCAGTTCCTCACCCAGACACATGGGGCGCTGCAGCCAGTTTCCCACCCAGACACAGGGGGCGCTGCAGACAGTTCCTCACCTAGGCACAGTGGCGCTGCAGGCAGTTTCTCACCCAGACACGGGGCGTTGCAGGCAGTTCCTCACCCAGACAGAGGTGCGCTGCAGGCAGTTCCCGACCCAGACACAGGGGGCGCTGCAGGCAGTTTCCGACCCAGACTCATGGGGCGCTGCAGCCAGTTTCCCACTCAGACACAGGGGGCGCTGCAGACAGTTTCTCACCTAGACACAGTGGCGCTGCAGGCAGTTCCTCACCCAGACACAGGGGGCGCTGCAGGCAGTTCCTCACCCAGACACAGGGGCGCTGCAGGCAGTTCCTCACCTAGACACAGGGGGCGCTGCAGGCAGTTCCTCACCCAGTCACAGGGGGCGCTGGAGGCAGTTCCTCACCCAGACACAGGGGGCGATGCAGGCAGTTCCTCACCCAGTCACAGGGGGTGCTGCAAGCAATTCCTCACCCAGACACAGGGGGCGATGCAGGCAGTTACTCACCCAGACACGGGGGGGAGGCTGCAAGCAGTTCCTCACCCAGACACAGGGGGAGCTGCAGGCAGTTCCTCACTGAGACACAGGGAGCGCTGCAGGCAGTTCCTGAACCAGACACAGGGGGCGCTGCAGACCGTTCCCGACAGAGACACATGGGGCACTGCAGGTGGTTCCCGACCCAGACACAGGAGGCGCTGCAGGCAGTTTCCAGCCCAGACACAGGGGGCGCTGCAGGCAGTTCCTCACCCAGACACAGGGGCGCAGCAGACAGTTCCTCAACCAGACACAGGGGGCGCTGCAGACAGTTCCTCACCCAGACACAGGGGGCGCTGCAGGCAGTTCCTCACCCAGACACAGGGGGCGCTGCAGGTAGTGCCTCACCAGACACAGGGGGCGCTGCAGGCAGTTCCTCACCCAGACACAGGGGGCGCTGCAGGCAGTTCCTCACCCAGACACAGGGGGCGCTGCAGGCAGTTCCTCACCTAGACACAGGGGGCGCTGCAGGCAGTTCCTCACCCAGTCACAGGGGGCGCTGCAGGCAGTTCCTCACCCAGACACAGGGGGCGATGCAGGATAGTTCCTCACCCAGTCACAGGGGGTGCTGCAAGCAATTCCTCACCCAGACACAGGGGGCGATGCAGGCAGTTACTCACCCAGGCACGGGGGGGGGTGGCTGCAAGCAGTTCCTCACCCAGACACAGGGGGCGCTGCAGGCAGTTCCTCACCCAGAAACAGGGGGCGCTGCAGGCAGTTCCTCACCCAGACACAGGGGGCGCTGCAGGCAGTTCCTCACCCAGACACATGGGGCGCTGCAGCTAGTTTCCCACCCAGACACAGGGGGCGCTGCAGACAGTTCCTCACCTAGACACAGTGGCGCTGCAGGCAGATTCTCACCCAGACACGGGGCGTTGCAGGCAGTTCCTCACCCAGACACAGGTGCGCTGCAGGCAGTTCCCGACCCAGACACAGGGGGCGCTGCAGGCAGTTTCCGACCCAGACACAGGGGGCGCTGCAGGCAGTTCCTCACCCAGACACATGGGGCGCTGCAGCCAGTTTCCCACTCAGACACAGGGGGCGCTGCTGACAGTTCCTCACCCAGACACAGGAGGCGCTGCAGGCAGTTCCTCACCTAGACACAGGGGGCGCTGCAGGCAGTTCCTCACCCAGTCACAGGGGGCGCTGCAGGCAGTTCCTCACCCAGACACAGGGGGCGATGCAGGATAGTTCCTCACCCAGTCACAGGGGGTGCTGCAAGCAATTCCTCACCCAGACACAGGGGGCGATGCAGGCAGTTACTCACCCAGACACGGGGGGGGGGGAGGCTGCAAGCAGTTCCTCACCCAGACACAGGGGGAGCTGCAGGCAGTTCCTCACCGAGACACAGGGAGCGCTGCAGGCAGTTCCTGAACCAGACACAGGGGGCGCTGCAGACCGTTCCCGACAGAGACACATGGGGCACTGCAGGTGGTTCCCGACCCAGACACAGGAGGCGCTGCAGGCAGTTTCCAGCCCAGACACAGGGGGCGCTGCAGGCAGTTCCTCACCCAGACACAGGGGCGCAGCAGACAGTTCCTCAACCAGACACAGGGGGCGCTGCAGACAGTTCCTCACCCAGACACAGGGGGCGCTGCAGGCAGTTCCTCACCCAGACACAGGGGGCGCTGCAGGTAGTTCCTCACCAGACACAGGGGGCGCTGCAGGCAGTTTTTTAACCAGACACAGCGTGCGCTGCAGGTAGTTCCTCACCCGGACACAGGGGGTGCTGCAGGCAGTTCCCGACCCAGAAACAGGGGACGCTGCAGGCAGTTTCCAACCCAGAAACAGGGGGCGCTGCAGGCAGTTTCCACCCCAGACACAGGGGGTGCTGCAGGCAGTTTCTCACCCAGACACAGGGGGCGCTGCAGGCGGTTCCCAACCCAGACACAGGGGGACTGCAGGCAACCAGTCACAGGGGGTGCTGCAGGCAGTTCCTCACCCAGACACAAGGGGTGCTGCAGGCAGTTCCTCACGCAGACACAGAGGGCGCTGCAGGCAGTTCCTCACCCAGACACGGGGCGTTGCAGGCAGTTCCTCACCCAGACACAGGGGGCGCTGCTGACAGTTCCTCACCTAGACACAGTGGCGCTGCAGGCAGTTCCTCACCCAGACACAGAGGGCGCTGCAGGCAGTTTCCTACTAAGACACAGGGGGCGCTGCAGGCAGTTCCTCACCCAGACACATGGGGCGCTGCAGCTAGTTTCCCACCCAGACAAAGGGGGCGCTGCAGACAGTTCCTCACCTAGACACAGTGGCGCTGCAGGCAGTTTCTCACCCAGACACGGGGCGTTGCAGGCAGTTCCTCACCCAGACACAGGGGGCGCTGCTGACAGTTCCTCACCTAGACACAGTGGCGCTGCAGGCAGTTCCTCACCCAGACACAGGGGGCGCTGCAGGCAGTTCCTCACCCAGACACAGGGGGCGCTGCAGGTAGTTCCTCACCAGACACAGGGGGCGCTGCAGGCAGTTTTTTAACCAGACACAGCGTGCGCTGCAGGTAGTTCCTCACCCGGACACAGGGGGTGCTGCAGGCAGTTCCCGACCCAGAAACAGGGGGCGCTGCAGGCAGTTTCCAACCCAGACACAGGGGGCGCTGCAGGCAGTTTCCACCTCAGACACAGGGGGTGCTGCAGGCAGTTTCTCACCCAGACACAGGGGGCGCTGCAGGCGGTTCCCAACCCAGACACAGGGGGACTGCAGGCAACCAGTCACAGGGGGTGCTGCAGGCAGTTCCTCACCCAGACACAAGGGGTGCTGCAGGCAGTTCCTCACGCAGACACAGAGGGCGCTGCAGGCAGTTCCTCACCCAGACACGGGTCGTTGCAGGCAGTTCCTCACCGAGACACAGGGGGCGCTGCAGGCAGTTCCCGACCCAGACACAGAGGGCGCTGCAGGCAGTTCCCGACCCAGACACAGAGGGCGCTGCAGGCAGTTTCCGACCCAGACACAGGGGGCGCTGCAGGCAGTTCCTCACCCAGACACATGGGGCGCTGCAGCCAGTTTCCCACCCAGACACAGGGGGCGCTGCAGACAGTTCCTCACCTAGACACAGTGGCGCTGCAGGCAGTTTCTCACCCAGACACGGGGCGTTGCAGGCAGTTCCTCACCCAGACAGAGGTGCGCTGCAGGCAGTTCCCGACCCAGACACAGGGGGCGCTGCAGGCAGTTTCCGACCCAGACACAGGGGGCGCTGCAAGCAGTTCCTCACCCAGACTCATGGGGCGCTGCAGCCAGTTTCCCACTCAGACACAGGGGGCGCTGCAGACAGTTTCTCACCTGGACACAGTGGCGCTGCAGGCAGTTCCTCACCCAGACACAGGGGGCGCTGCAGGCAGTTCCTCACCCAGACACAGGGGGCGCTGCAGGCAGTTCCTCACCTAGACACAGGGGGCGCTGCAGGCAGTTCCTCACCCAGTCACAGGGGGCGCTGGAGGCAGTTCCTCACCCAGACACAGGGGGCGATGCAGGCAGTTCCTCACCCAGTCACAGGGGGTGCTGCAAGCAATTCCTCACCCAGACACAGGGGGCGATGCAGGCAGTTACTCACCCAGACACGGGGGGGAGGCTGCAAGCAGTTCCTCACCCAGACACAGGGGGAGCTGCAGGCAGTTCCTCACTGAGACACAGGGAGCGCTGCAGGCAGTTCCTGAACCAGACACAGGGGGCGCTGCAGACCGTTCCCGACAGAGACACATGGGGCACTGCAGGTGGTTCCCGACCCAGACACAGGAGGCGCTGCAGGCAGTTTCCAGCCCAGACACAGGGGGCGCTGCAGGCAGTTCCTCACCCAGACACAGGGGCGCAGCAGACAGTTCCTCAACCAGACACAGGGGGCGCTGCAGACAGTTCCTCACCCAGACACAGGGGGCGCTGCAGGCAGTTCCTCACCCAGACACAGGGGGCGCTGCAGGTAGTGCCTCACCAGACACAGGGGGCGCTGCAGGCAGTTCCTCACCCAGACACAGGGGGCGCTGCAGGCAGTTCCTCACCCAGACACAGGGGGCGCTGCAGGCAGTTCCTCACCTAGACACAGGGGGCGCTGCAGGCAGTTCCTCACCCAGTCACAGGGGGCGCTGCAGGCAGTTCCTCACCCAGACACAGGGGGCGATGCAGGATAGTTCCTCACCCAGTCACAGGGGGTGCTGCAAGCAATTCCTCACCCAGACACAGGGGGCGATGCAGGCAGTTACTCACCCAGACACGGGGGGGGGTGGCTGCAAGCAGTTCCTCACCCAGACACAGGGGGAGCTGCAGGCAGTTCCTGAACCAGACACAGGGGGCGCTGCAGACCGTTCCCGACAGAGACACATAGGGCACTGCAGGTGGTTCCCGACCCAGACACAGGAGGCGCTGCAGGCAGTTTCCAGCCCAGACACAGGGGGCGCTGCAGGCAGTTCCTCACCCAGACACAGGGGCGCAGCAGACAGTTCCTCAACCAGACACAGGGGGCGCTGCAGACAGTTCCTCACCCAGACACAGGGGGCGCTGCAGGCAGTTCCTCACCCAGACACAGGGGGCGCTGCAGGTAGTTCCTCACCAGACACAGGGGGCGCTGCAGGCAGTTTTTTAACCAGACACAGCGTGCGCTGCAGGTAGTTCCTCACCCGGACACAGGGGGTGCTGCAGGCAGTTCCCGACCCAGAAACAGGGGACGCTGCAGGCAGTTTCCAACCCAGAAACAGGGGGCGCTGCAGGCAGTTTCCACCCCAGACACAGGGGGTGCTGCAGGCAGTTTCTCACCCAGACACAGGGGGCGCTGCAGGCGGTTCCCAACCCAGACACAGGGGGACTGCAAGCAACCAGTCACAGGGGGTGCTGCAGGCAGTTCCTCACCCAGACACAAGGGGTGCTGCAGGCAGTTCCTCACGCAGACACAGAGGGCGCTGCAGGCAGTTCCTCACCCAGACACGGGGCGTTGCAGGCTGTTCCTCACCGAGACACGGGGGCGCTGCAGGCAGTTCCCGACCCAGACACAGAGGGCGCTGCAGGCAGTTTCCGACTAAGACACAGGGGGCGCTGCAGGCAGTTCCTCACCCAGACACATGGGGCGCTGCAGCTAGTTTCCCACCCAGACACAGGGGGCGCTGCAGACTGTTCCTCACCTAGACACAGTGGCGCTGCAGGCAGTTTCTCACCCAGACACGGGGCGTTGCAGGCAGTTCCTCACCCAGACACAGGTGCGCTGCAGGCAGTTCCAGACCCAGACACAGGGGGCGCTGCAGGCAGTTTCCGACCCAGACACAGGGGGCGCTGCAGGCAGTTCCTCACCCAGACACATGGGGCGCTGCAGCCAGTTTCCCACTCAGACACAGGGGGCGCTGCTGACAGTTCCTCACCCAGACACAGGAGGCGCTGCAGGCAGTTCCTCACCTAGACACAGGGGGCGCTGCAGGCAGTTCCTCACCCAGTCACAGGGGGCGCTGCAGGCAGTTCCTCACCCAGACACAGGGGGCGATGCAGGATAGTTCCTCACCCAGTCACAGGGGGTGCTGCAAGCAATTCCTCACCCAGACACAGGGGGCGATGCAGGCAGTTACTCACCCAGACACGGGGGGGGGGAGGCTGCAAGCAGTTCCTCACCCAGACACAGGGGGAGCTGCAGGCAGTTCCTCACCGAGACACAGGGAGCGCTGCAGGCAGTTCCTGAACCAGACACAGGGGGCGCTGCAGACCGTTCCCGACAGAGACACATGGGGCACTGCAGGTGGTTCCCGACCCAGACACAGGAGGCGCTGCAGGCAGTTTCCAGCCCAGACACAGGGGGCGCTGCAGGCAGTTCCTCACCCAGACACAGGGGCGCAGCAGACAGTTCCTCAACCAGACACAGGGGGCGCTGCAGACAGTTCCTCACCCAGACACAGGGGGCGCTGCAGGAAGTTCCTCACCCAGACACAGGGGGCGCTGCAGGTAGTTCCTCACCAGACACAGGGGGCGCTGCAAGCAGTTTTTTAACCAGACACAGCGTGCGCTGCAGGTAGTTCCTCACCCGGACACAGGGGGTGCTGCAGGCAGTTCCCGACCCAGAAACAGGGGACGCTGCAGGCAGTTTCCAACCCAGAAACAGGGGGCGCTGCAGGCAGTTTCCACCCCAGACACAGGGGGTGCTGCAGGCAGTTTCTCACCCAGACACAGGGGGCGCTGCAGGCGGTTCCCAACCCAGACACAGGGGGACTGCAGGCAACCAGTCACAGGGGGTGCTGCAGGCAGTTCCTCACCCAGACACAAGGGGTGCTGCAGGCAGTTCCTCACGCAGACACAGAGGGCGCTGCAGGCAGTTCCTCACCCAGACACGGGGCGTTGCAGGCAGTTCCTCACCGAGACACGGGGGCGCTGCAGGCAGTTCCCGACCCAGACACAGAGGGCGCTGCAGGCAGTTTCCTACTAAGACACAGGGGGCGCTGCAGGCAGTTCCTCACCCAGACACATGGGGCGCTGCAGCTAGTTTCCCACCCAGACACAGGGGGCGCTGCAGACAGTTCATCACCTAGACACAGTGGCGCTGCAGGCAGTTCCTCACCCAGACACAGGGGGCGCTGCAGGCAGTTCCTCACCCAGACACAGGAGGCGCTGCAGGCAGTTCCTCACCTAGACACAGGGGGCGCTGCAGGCAGTTCCTCACCCAGTCACAGGGGGTGCTGCAAGCAATTCCTCACCCAGACACAGGGGGCGATGCAGGCAGTTACTCACCCAGACACGGGGAGGGGAGGCTGCAAGCAGTTCCTCCCCCAGACACAGGGGCAGCTGCAGGCAGTTTCTCACCGAGACACAGGGAGCGCTGCAGGCAGTTCCTGAGAACCAGACACAGGGGGCGCTGCAGGCAGTTCCTCAACCAGACACAGGGGGCGCTGCAGGCAGTTTCTCACCCAGACACAGGGGGACTGCAGGCAGTTCCTCACCCAAACACAGGGGTCGCTGCAGGCAGTTCGTCACGAAGACGCTGGGAACGCTGCAGGCATTTCCTCACCCAGACACAGGGGCCGCTGCAGGCAGTTCCCCACCCAGTCACAGTGGATGCTGCAAGCAATTCCTCACTCAGACACAGGGGACGATGCAGGCAGTTCCTCACCCAGACACAGGGGGCGCTGCAGGTTGTTCCTCACCCAGACACAGGGGGCGCTGCAGGCATTTTTTAACCAGACACAGCGTGCGCTGCAGGTAGTTCCTCACCCGGACACAGGGGGTGCTGCAGGCAGTTCCCGACCCAGAAACAGGGGGCGCTGCAGGCAGTTTCCAACCCAGACACAGGGGGTGCTGCAGGCAGTTTCTCACCCAGACACAGGGGGCGCTGCAGGAGGTTCCCAACCCAGACACAGGGGGACTGCAGGCAACCAGTCACAGGGGGTGCTGCAGGCAGTTCCTCACCCAGACACAAGGGGTGCCGCATGCAGTTCCTCATGCAGACACAGGGGGCGCTGCAGGCAGTTCCTCACCCAAACACGGGGCGTGCAGGCAGTTCCTCACCCAGACATAGGGGGCGCTGCAGGCAGTTCCTCAAATAGACGCAGGGGGCGCTGCAGGCAGTTCCTCACCCAGTCACAGGGGGTGCTGCAAGCAATTCCTCACTCAGACACAGGGGGCGATGCAGGCAGTTACTCACCCAGACACAGGGGGCGCTGCAGGCAGTTTCTCACCCAGACACAGGGGGCGCTGCAGGCGGTTCCCAACCCAGACACAGGGGGACTGCAGGCACTTCTTCACCCAGTCACAGGAGGTGCTGCAGGCAGTTCCTCACCCAGACACAAAGGGTGCTGCAGGCAGTTCCTCACCCAGACACAGAGGGCGCTGCAGGTAGTTCCTCACCTAGGCACAGGGGGACTGCAAGCAGTTCCTCACCTAGACACAGGGAGCGCTGCAGGCAGTTCCTGAACCAGACACAGGGGGCGCTGCAGGCAGTTCCTCAACCAGACACAGGGGGCGCTGCAGCTAGTTCCTCACCCAGACACAGGGGGCACTGCAGGTAGTTCCTCACTCAGATACAGGGGGTGCTGCAGGCTGTTCCCGACCCAGCAACAGGGGGCGCTGCAGGCAGTTTCCAACCCAGACACAGGGGGCGCTGCAGGCAGTTTCTCACACAGACACAGGGGGCGCTGCAGGCGGTTTCCGACCCAGACACAGGGGGCGCTGCAGGCAGTTCCTCACCTAGGCACATGGGGCGCTGCAGGCAGTTCCTCAACCAGACACAGGGGGCGCTGCAGGCAGTTCCTCACCCAGTCACAGGGGGTGCTGCAAGCAATTCCTCACCCAGACACAGGGGGCGCTGCAGGCGGTTCCCAACCCAGACACAGCAGGACTGCAGGCACTTCTTCACCCAGTCACAGGGGGTGCTGCAGGCAGTTCCTCACCCAGACACAAGGGGTGTTGCAGGCAGTTCCTCACCCAGACACAGGGGGCGCTGCAGGCAGCTTCTCACCCAGACACAGGGAGCGCTGCAGGCAGTTTCCAGCCCAGACACAGGGGGCGCTGCAGGCAGTTCCTCACCCAGACACAGGGGGCGCAGCAGACAGTTCCTCACCCAGACACAGGGGGCGCTGCAGACAGTTCCTCACCCAAACACAGTGGCGCTGCAGGCAGTTCCTCACCCAGACACAGGGGGCGCTGCAGGTAGTTTCTTTCCCGGACACAGGGGGTACTGCAGGCAGTTCCCGACCCAGAAACAGGGGGCGCTGCAGGCAGTTTCCAACCCAGACACAGGGGGTGCTGCAGGCAGTTTCTCACCCAGACACAGGGGGCGCTGCAGGAGGTTCCCAACCCAGACACAGGGGGACTGCAGGCAACCTGTCACAGGGGGTGCTGCAGGCATTCCTCACCAAGACACAAGGGGTGCTGCATGCAGTTCCTCATGCAGACACAGGGGGCGCTGCAGACAGTTCCTCACCCAGACATGGGGCGTGCAGGCAGTTCCTCACCCAGACACAAGGAGCACTGCAGGCAGTTCCTCACCCAGACACAGGGGGCGCTGCAGGCAGTTCCTCACCCAGACACAGGAGGCGCTGCAGGTAGTTTCTCACCTAGGCACAGAGGGTGCTGCAGGCAGTTCCCGACCCAGGCACAGGGGGCGCTGCAGGCAGTTTCTGACCCAGACACAGGGGGCGCTGCAGGCAGTTCCTCACCCAGACACATGGGGCGCTGCAGCCAGTTTCCCACCCAGGCACAGGGAGTGCTGCAGACAGTTCCTCAGCCAGACACAGTGGTGCTGCAGGCAGTTCCTCACCCAGACACAGGGGGCGCTGCAGGAAGTTCCCCACCCTGTCACAGGGGCTGCTGCAAGCAATTCCTCACTCAGACACAGGGGGCAATGCAGGCAGTTCCTCACCCAGACACAGGGGGCGCTGCAGACAGTTTCCGACACAGACACAGGGGGCGCGGCAGGCAGTTCCTCACCCAGACACAAGAGGTGCTGCAGGCAGTTCCTCACGCAAACACAGGGGGCGGTGCAGGCAGTTCCTCACCCAGACACAAGAGGTGCTGCAGGCAGTTCCTCACGCAAACACAGGGGGCAATGCAGGCAGTTCCTCACCAAGACACAAGGGGTGCTGCAGGCGGTTCCCAACCCAGACACAGGGGGACTGCAGGCACTTTTTCACCCAGTCACAGGGGGTGCTGCAGGTAGTTCCTCACCTCAGCAGAAGGGGTGCTGCAGGCAGTTCCCGACCCAGTCACAGTGGCTGCTGCAAGCAATTCCTCACTCAGACACAGGGGGCAATGCAGGCAGTTCCTCACCCAGACACAGGGGGCGCTGCAGACAGTTCCCGACACAGACACATGAGGCGCTGCAGGCAGTTCCTCACCCGGACAGGGAGCGGTGCAGGCAGTTCCCGACCCGGACACAGGGGGCGCGGCAGGCAGTTCCCGACCCAGACACAGGGGGCGCGGCAGGCAGTTCCTCACACAGGCACAGGTGGTGCTGCAGGCAGTTCCTCACCCAGACACAAGAGGCGCTGCAGGCAGTTCCTCACGAAGACGCTGGGGACGCTGCAGGCATTTCCTCACCCAGACACAGGGGGCGCTGCAGGCAGTTCCTCATGAAGACGCTGGGGATGCTGCAGGCATTTCCTCACCCAGACACAGGGGCCGCTGCAGGCAGTTCCCTACCCAGTCACAGTGGATGCTGCAAGCAATTCCTCACTCAGACACAGGGGACAATGCAGGCAGTTCCTCACCCAGACACAGGGGGCGCCGCAGGCAGTTCCTCACCCAGACACAGGGGGCGCTGCAGGCAGTTCCTCACCCAGACATGGGTGGGGCTGCAGGCAGTTCCTCACCCAGACTTAGGGGGCGCTGCCGGCAGATCCCCACCCAGACACAGGGGGTGCTGCAGGCAGCTCCCGACCCAGAAACAGGGGGCGCTGCAGGCAGTTTCCAACCCAGACACAGGGGGCGCTGCAGGCAGTTCCTCACCCAGACACAGGGGGCGCTGCAGGCAGTTCCTCACCCAGACACAGGGGGCGCTGCAGTCGGTTCCCAACCCCTACACAGGGGGACTGCAGGCTGTTCTTCACCCAGTCACAGGGGGTGCTGCAGGCAGTTCCTCACCCAGACGCAGGGGTTGTTGCAGGCAGTTCCTCACCCAGACACTGGGGACGCTGCAGGCAGTACCCGTCTCAGACACAAGGGGGCACTACAGGCAGTTCCCGACCCAGACACAAGGGTTGCTGCATGCAGTTCCTCACCCAGACACAGGGTGCACTGCAGGCAGTTCTTCACCCTGACACAAGGAGCGTTGCAGGCAGTTCCTCATCCAGACACCGGGGACTGTAGGTAGTTCATTAACCAGACAAAAGGGGCGCTGCATCCAGTTCCTCACCCAGACACAGGGTGCGCTGCAGGCTGTTCCTGAACCAGACACAGGGGCCGCTGCAGGAAGTTCATTCCCCAGACACAGGGGGCGCTGCAAACAGTTCATTATCCATACACTTCCTGCCTCTTGGGAACCTCCTATCAAAAAGAGCAGTCATTGGTGACTAGATCCAATACTGCCTCCAGTGCGCCAGTGCAGCTTCCGCCGCCTGAGGAAAAGAATGTTTGAAGACTAAGCCCTCAAAACTGCCACCAAGTTCATGGTCTACAGGGTTGTAGTAATATCCGCTCTCCTGTATGGCTCAGAGACATGGACCATGTACAGTAGACACCTCCAGTCACTAGAGAAATATCACCAAGGCTGTCTTCGCAAGATCCTACAAATCCCCTGGGAGAACAGGGCACCAACATCAGCATCCACGTCTAGGCTAATATCCCCAGCATTGAAGAACTGACCACACTCATAGTTTGCATGCCAGACACGAGACTCCCAAAGCAAGTGCTCTACGTGGAGCTCCTTCATGGCAAACGAGCCAAAGGTGGGCAGCGGAAACATTACAAGGACACCCTCAAAGCCTCCCTGATAAAGTGTGACATCTCCACTGACACCTGGGAGTCACTGGCCAAAGACCGCCCTCAGTGGAGAAAGTGCATCCGGGAGGGTGCTGAGCACCTCGAGTCTCAATGCCGAGAGCGTGCAGAAACCAAGCGCAGGCAGCGGAAAGAGCATACGGCAAACCAGTCCCACCCACCCCTTCCCTCAATGACTATTTGTCCCACCTGTGACAGAGTCTGTGGCTCTCGTATTGGACTGTTCAGCCACCAAAAAACTCACTTCAGGAACGGAAGCAAGTCTTCCTCGATTCCGATGGACTGCCTATGATGATGATGATGACCCATACACAAGGGGCGCTGTAGGCAGCTCCTTAGCCCACACACAGGGGCACTGCAGTCAATTCCACACCCAGACACAAGGGATGCTGCAGTCAGTTCCCCACTCAGACACAGGGGCCGCTGCAGGCAGTTCATTGCCCAGACACAGGGGGCACTACAGGCAATTCCCGACCCAGACATAGGGGGCGCTGCAGGCAGTTCCTGACCCAGACACAGGGGGCATTGCAGGCAATTCCTGAACCAGACACAGAAGGCACTGCAGGCAGTTCCCAAACCCAGAAACTGGGCGCGCTGTAGGCAATTTCTTATCCAGACACAGGGGGTGCTGCAGGCAGTTCCTGACCCAGACACATAGGTCGTTGTAGACAGTTCCTGAACCAGACACAGGGGGCGCTGCAAGCAGTTTTTGAACCAGACACAGAGGGCGCTGCAGGCAGTTTATTACTCAGATACAGGGGGTGCTGCAGGCAGTTTATTACTCAGATACAGGGGGCGCTGCAGGCAGTTTATTACTCAGAATCAGGGGGGCACTGCAGGCAGTTTATTACTCAGACACAGAGGCGCTGTAGGCAGTTTATTACTCAGACACAGGGGGGCGCTGCAGGCAGTTTATTACTCAGAAACAGAGGGTGCTGCAGGCAGTTTATTACTCAGATACAGGGGGTGCTGCAGGCAGTTTATTACTCAGATACAGGGGGTGCTGCAGGCAGTTTATTACTCAGATACAGGGGGCGCTGCAGGCAGTTTATTACTCAGAATCAGGGGGGCACTGCAGGCAGTTTATTACTCAGACACAGAGGCGCTGTAGGCAGTTTATTACTCAGAAACAGAGGGTGCTGCAGGCAGTTTATTACTCAGAAACAGGGGGCGCTGCAGGCAGCTCCTTAACCCAGACACAGGGGGTGCTGTGGGTTGTTTATTACTCAGACAGGGGGTGCTGCAGGTAGCTCCCTAATCTGGACTCAAGGGGTGCTGCAAGCAGCTCCTTAACCAGCCATGGGATAATGCTACAAGTAGCACTCCAACCATGTACACAGGGTGTGCAGGGACAGAGGCACTATAGGCATATTCCAACTAAGGGATAGGTGGTATAATAGGTAGATTTAACCCAGAGATAAGGCACTAAGCAAGAGTCAGTGGTTGCCCGAGGGCCTAAACATAAGAGTGGAATGAAATCCAGTGACACGCACATAATAAGTAGAACCAAATGCAGATACAGTGGAACTGAACCCCAGAGGACACAATGTGCAGATCCAAAAACAGAAACATAGTGAGAGAGGAAGTATTAAGGGGTTTAGTATCTTTGAAAGTGGATACATTCCCAGGCCCGGATGAAATGTATCCCAGGCTGTTAAGGGAAGCAAGAGGAAATAGCAGAGGCTCCGACCATCATTTTTCAATCCTCTCTGGCTACAGGTGTGGTGCCAGAGGACTGGTGACTGCTAATGTTGTACTGTTGTTTACAGGCCAGTCAGCTTAACCTCGGTGGTGAGAAAAATATTGGAAAAAATTCTGACGGCAGGTTAAATCTTCATTTAGAAATACACGGAATAATTAAGGACAGTCAGCATGGATTTGTTAAGGGAAGGTCGGGTCTGACTAACTTGATTGAATTTTTTAAGGAGTTAACAAGGAGGGTCGATGAGGGTAGTGCGTTTGATGTATATGGATTTAAGCAAGGTAGATAGGTCACGAAAGTAAAAGCCCATGGGATCCAAGGAAAAGTGGCAAGAATTGGCTCAGAGGCAGGAAGCAAAGGATAATGATCGCTGGGTGTTTTTGTGACTGGAAAGTTGTTTCCAGTGGGGCTCTGCAGGGCTCAGTACTAGGTCCCTTGCTTTTTGTGGTATATGATTTAGACTTGAATGATTAAGAAGTTTACAGATGATACAAAAATTGGCCATGTGATTGTTAATGAAGAAGAAAACTGTAGACTGCAGGAAGAGATCAATGAACTGGTCAGGTGGGCAGAACAGTGGCAAATTTAATTCAATCCAGAGAAGTGTGAGGTAATACATTTTGGGAGGGCTAACAAGGCAAGGGAATACACAATAAATGGTAGGACACTGAGATGTGTAGAGGAACAGAGGGACCTTGGAGTGCATGTACACAGATCTCTGAAGGTAGCAGGACAGGTAGGTAAGGTGGTTAAGAGGGCATACGGGATACTTGCCTTTATTAGCCGAGGCTTGAACTGTATAAAACACTAGTTAGGCCAGTTCTGGTCACCACATTACATGAAATGCACTTAAAGTACCGTAACCTACAGGACTATGGACCAAGTGCTGGAAACTGTGACTTGGCTGGATAGCTCTTTGTCGGCCGGCACGGACACAATGGGCTGAATGGCCTCCTTCTGTGCTGTAAATTTCTATGATTCTATGATTTATGATATGAAACAGGGGCGTAATAAAAAGACCCATACCAAAGGCAAAGGATACAATGGACAGAGCTATACCCAGGGATTGAGAGTGCAGTGGGCAGGACCCAACCCCAGAGACAGGGGACACAGAACCTGGGAGTGCAATAGGCAGACTTGAACCCAGAGATACAGGGTGCATATAGACAAACTCAGGGACAGATGCGTTGTAGGCAGGCCTAACCTCAAAGCGGGAGCACTATAGGCTGATCTGAAACCAAGAGGCAGAGCTTTAATCCATTCTGGCTATTGAACAAGCACCTGTACTTCTTACTACACATACACGTATCTCAATTACTTTACTGGTGTAAATTGCATCAAACAAATAATTGAAGGAATATAAGCAGAAAATGCTACAATTATACGAGGGTTAAGTCAACATCTGGAAATAGCAGGAAGGGTGAAAATTCAAGTCATTTGCGCCTTCTGTTAGCACCTCCAGGGGGCGCTAAAGGGGCGCAAATGACTTTTCGCCAGGCACGGCACCACTTCCGACCACCATGCAATTCTGCGGGAGTTTAATGTCGGCGGTAATCGGTAGCGCCCAGAGCCTCTGCACCGGCAATGATGATTTCATCACCGTCCGCCGTGACTGTTTTTGCCCCAGAGTGAAAATTTGGTAGCACCCCATGAAGTTGCCGCAGGCTGTAGGCCGCTCATGGGGCAAAGGGGAGGTGCGACAGTAAAAAAATGGCCTTCCTGTTTGTAGATCACGGGGTCCATGCCGTGACCTTGCAACACGGCATTTCCCAATCTCTCATCTTTTTAAAAAACGCTCTGCTTTTCTATTTTTCCTACCAAAGTGGATAACTTCACATTTCTCCTCATTATATTGCATTTGCCATGTTCTTGCCCACTCACTTAGCCTGTCTATATATATCCCCTTGAAGCCACTTTGCATCCGCCTCACAATTTACATTCCCACCTAGCTTTGTATCATCAGCAAACTTGGACATATTACATTTGGTCCCCTCACCCAAATCATTGATATATATTGTGAATAGCTGGGACCCAAGCACCGATTCTTGTGGCATCTCATTAGTTACAGCCTGCCAACCCAAAAATGATTGTATCAGCTGTGGCTCAGTGGGTAACACTTGTGGGTTCAAGTCCCACTCCAGGGACTTGAGCACAAAAATATTTAGGCTGACACTTCAGTGCAGTGCTGAGGGAGCACTGTACTGTTGGAGGAGCCGTCTTCTGGATGAGACATTAAACCAAGGCCCTGTCTGCTCTCAAGTGGAAGTAAAAGGTTCCAAGCCACTATTTCGAAGAAGAGCAGGGGAGTTATCCCTGGTATCCTGGCCAATATTTATCCCTCAATTAACATAACAAAAAACAGATTAACTGGTCATTATCACATTAGTGTTGGTGATCCAAGACCACCCCAACCTCTGTCGTCGAGCTAAAGTACACGGACGACACCTGCGTCTGCGCACATACAGAGGTTGAACTCCAGGACATAGTCGATGTATTTACTGAGGAATACAAAAGCATGGGCCTTATGTTAAGCATCAATAAGACAAAGGTCCTCCACCAGCCTGTCCTCGCCGCACAGCACTGTTCCTAGTCATCAAGATCCACGGCGCAGCCCTGGACAACGTGGACCACTTCCCTTATCTTGCGAACCTCCTATCAACAAGAGCAGGCATTGACGATGAGATCCAACACCACCTCCAGTGCGCCAGTGCAGCCTTCGGCCACCTGAGGAAAAAAGTGTTTGAAGACAAAGCTCTCAAAACTGTCACCAAGCCCTCCTGTATGGCTCAGAAACATGGACCATGTACAGTAGACACCTCAAGTCGCTGGAGAAATACCATCAACGATGTCTCCGCAAGATCCTACAAATCCCCTGGGAGGACAAACAGAACAATGTTAGCGTCCTCGACCAGGCCAACATCCTCAGCATTGAAGCACTGACCACACTTGATCAGTTCTGCTGGGCAGGCCACATAGTTCGCATGCCAGACACGAGACTCCCAAAGCAAGCGCTCTACTTGGAACTCCTTCAGGACAAACGAGCCAGCGAAAACGTTACAAGGATACCTTCAAATCCTCCCTGATAAAGTGTAACATCCCCACTGACACCTGGGAGTCCCTGGCCAAAGACCGCCCTAAGTGGAGGAAGTGCATCCGAAAGGGCGCTGAACTCCTCGAGTCTCGTCGCCGAGAGCATGTAGAAATCAAGCGCAGGCAGCGGAAAGAGCATGCAGCAAATCAATACCATCCACCCCTTCCCTCAACGACTATTTGTCCCACCTGTGACAGAGACTGTGGTTCTTAACCAATAAGGGAATTAAGGGTTACAGGGAGAGGGCGGGTAGGTGGAGCTGAGTCCACGGCCAGATCAGCCATGATCTTATTGAATGGCGGAGCAGGCTCGAGGGGCTAGATGGCCTACTCCTGTTCCTAATTCTTATGTTATGTTCTTATGTTCTCGTATTGGACTGTACAGCTACCTAAGAACTCATGTTAAGAGTGGAAGCAAGTCTTCCTCGATTCTGAGGGACTGCCTATGATGATGATGGTTGTTTGTGGGAGCTTGCTTGTGCGCAAATTGGTTGCCGTGTTTCCTACATTACAAAAGTGACTAAACTCCAAAAGTACTTAATTGGCTGTAAAGCGCTTTGGTCCAGTGGTCGTGAAAGGCGCTATTGAAATCCAAGTCTTTCTTTTTTTCAATCAACCAATCCTAAATCCATGCTAGTATATTACCCCCCATGAGCCCTAATTTTGTTTAATAACCTCTTGTGTGGCACCTTATCGAATGCATTCTCAAAATCCAAATACACCACATCCACTGGTTACCCCTTATCTATTCTGCTAGTTACAACCTCAAAAAAACTCCAACAGATTTCTCAAACATGATTTCCCATTCATAAATCCATGTTGACTCTGCCCAATCCTATTATAATTTTCAAAGTGCTTTGTTACCACGTCCTTAATAATAGAATCTAGCATTTTCTCTACTACTGATGTCAAGCTAACTGTTCTGTAGGTCCCCGTTTTCTCTCTCCCTCTCCCTCCTTTCCTAAATAGTGGGGTTACATTTGCCACTCATATGACATCGAAAGTATCGTCAGAACAGATATTTCCCCAGTTGGATCAACCCTTTATTAATTCTTCACTATTTCATTGTAATAACCAGAATGAATTTGTGCTTCTGTATTGATTTCTCCTTATTGCACTCCACCTAGCACTGCTTAATTGTATGTTACATCAGAATAATAGAAGATGTTGGGAAAGAAAGCCTCAAATAAGCAGTCAAAATGGTGCTTTATTTGCGGTCAGAGCAGGAACATACGTTTACACTGTCACACAAGGGTTTTCCAGGTCCACATAACAAGGTATGGCTATATAAAAATAATTAGGGTCAAGATCCATGTGGTGCAGGACAATACAATACAGTGCACACCAGCAAGAAGCATCTAATTAGGGACATCTGTGAGTCTAACTGCATCGAGAGGATTCAAATCAACATTTTAGATTCAGGCTTGGATTCAAACAATAATTTTTATCTCCAAATCCAAAGTATAGGTAAGAAGTCCTTAAAGCTACATTCAGTCTCATCGGCAGTTTCATGCACTGTCTGTGTTAATGTCAGTCACGACCGAAAGCTGAATGGGCAACTATGGCACTGATGCTTAAACAGCATTAAGAAAGAGGATCTGAATAAATCCCAATTGGGTTTGAAGCTCCTCCCTACTCACAGGATGTGTTGCTGACACTTTAAATGTGTTATCCTTAATGGAACTGATTTGGTTTAAAGTGACGTTCTCACTAAAGAGGCTTTGCTGGCAAATATTTGGCAGCAATGGAAGAATATCGTTTGTAAAGTTTTTGTCTATAATACTAAAATGGAAAAACAACATACAGCATGCCAGTTTATTTTCTGGAAAAAAGCATTATAATCTCTAAGGTTAGACACTGCCCATTGGTTTACGAAACACGATCAGTTTTAAAGAAATGTTTTAAAAGCTGTTTCGTTTTTATATATATAATAAAGGAAGAAACTGATGAGCATGGTGAGAACAGACTAGTAACTGAAGTAATTTAACATTTACGCACCTGATTCTCAAGCAGGCAGCTGTACATTTGAGTCTAAAGAAAAGGAAAGACTTATATTTCTATAGCACCTTTCACGACCTCAGGACGTCTCAAAGCGCTTTACAGCCAATGAAGTACTTTTGAAGTGTAGTCACTGTTGTAATGTAGGAAATGCGGCAGCCGATTTGCACACAGCAAGCTCCCACAAACAACAATGTGATAATGGTCGGATAATCTGTTTTTTGTTATGTTGATTGAAGATTAATATTGACCAGGACACTGGGGAGAACTTCCCTGCTCTTCTTCGAAATAGTGCCATGGGATCTTTTACGTCCACCTGAGAGAGTAGATGGGGCCCTTGGTTTAACATCTCATCCAAGAGGCGGCATCCCTGAGAGTGCAGCACTCCCTCAGCACTGCACTGGAATGTCAGCCTAGATTTTTGTGCTCAAGTCTCAGGAGTGGGACTTGAACCCACAACCCTCTGACTCAGAGTCCAAAGCTGTCTGTCACTCAGATTTGCTTGCCTCAGTTGAGTGTATTTGATTCACTGAATAGAGTGACTTAACAAAGCCAAATGTTCTTGGGTGGAAGGGATAATATGACATCGATCGAATCATCGGCTTGTGCTTCCTGCCAGCGAATCATGGAGAAGCTACAGAGAAAAACTAAGGCTCACCACATCCAGCCCCTGGATGGAGGGGAGTGTGTAGCAAAGGATAACTGCAAGGAGAGCAGAAAATCAAATAGAAATGGTGAAAGAGATACTTGGGGATTGCAAAGGGACACACCAGTGTCATGAGTTAGCATCATAGAATCAATGACCTGGACTTTGCTGTGTTAATAATGGCAAGGCTGTCAGCGCTCGCCATTGTTACAGGATAAAAATGAGTAAATTCTGCACGTGTAGTTAAGGGCAGAAATCCGGAAGTTGCTGTCAGAGATACTCGGTTCCTCCACAGGCTGCACTGTGCAGTCCTCGATGGTGGAATCTGCAGATAAATCAATGTTATGGCGTAAACTTGTGATATATGCTACTGAACAACCTCTCTGGCCCTGAAAATTTAATTTTACAAATGTGGAGTCTCATTCCCTCAGAAGAAAATGAATGTTGCAGATTTAAAAAAAATTAACATATATTTTTTTTAAGTTTTTGAGTTTTTCTATTTAAGTTTCTCCCTTAATCCCATGTGTATGTCCCAATCGTTATTTCGCTTTCTATACAATGATTTAAATGTCATTTATATTTCCTGTTTTTTCTACTTTGCCGTCTGTCAGGATTCTTCAATCTGATTGGTTGAATAGTTTCCCTACTGCTTGCCTTTCTCACAGATGCCACAAATTTCCTGTAAAGGCCACTGAATTCAAACTGACCCCGAAAGATTGAAAATCTATGTTAACAAGCCTGCTAAAAGTCTGTGGGCAGCTGTATGCTCATGGCAAAATCCGGACCACTGAATTCTACAGCACAGAAGGCGGCCAGTGCTGTCTCTTTGAAAGAGCTGTCCAATTAAGTCCCACAACCCAGCTTTTTCCCCATTACCCTGCATACTGGTCCTCTTCCAGTACATGTCCTATTACCTTTTGAAAGTTCCTATGGAATCTGATCCCACCACCCTTTCAGGCAGTGCGTTCCAGATCTTAACAACCCTCCCTGTGAAGACATTTCTCCTCATCTCCCCTCTAGCTCTTTTGCCAATTATTTTAAACCTATGACCTCTGGTTACAGACCCACCTGCCAGAGGAAATAGTTTCTTCCTACTTGCTCTATCAAAACGCCTCATAATTTTGAATACCTCTATTTTTTTTTCAAAAATATTCTTTATTCATATAAAATGTTCACAATTCATTGGAAAATAGCTCAGTACCTTGCGGTCAGCAATTCTATAAAATTCATTTGGATATTGACAGCAGTTCCATACAATGCACTAGCGTGCATTTCATTTCAATGTACAGTTTAGTACAATCCTTAAATCACGTTATGTGTAGTACTGTGCAAATCAGGGTATTACATGGAGCAGATGGGAAAAGGTTTACATTACATTCCAGGATACATTTCAATACCGATCACGAATCACGTTACATGTAGCACTATGCAGATGAAAGCAGTATACGGAACGGATGAGAATACATTTACATTTCTTTACAAGTTACTAACCAGTGCAGAGACTTTCATTATACATGGGCCCTTCCGCCATGGTAAACCCAGGGGATGGAACCAGACCCCCCTCGGGCTGTACTTGTTAATCTGCTTGAATATCTCTCTTTTTTTTTATTCGTTGCCAATCTTTCCAATTCTTTGTCAGATCATCTTGTCAGATTACAAACGCCAGAGGTCACCTTGCACACATCAAGGATCACTCTGCACCAATGCTCTTAGACAAAAGGCCTAGAGCCACTGCACCGTTCCTGGAAGTACTGCAATACCAGGTTCGTGCCATGGAGGTGGATGGGTCAGGCCCCCCACCCACCTATTTCTTGAATATCTCTATTAGGTCTCCCTAAGTTCTAGGCTTGTACACAGTCATGTGGCTGCACTCGCATGGACATAGATCAGCCCTAAACTTAGTCATACACCTTTGAGTGTGGAATTTACTAATGGTAATTCAGAATAATTTTTTGCACTAAAAATGTGAATTATTTAGTAATTTGATTTAAGCAATGTGAATAACAAAGCAAAGTGATTATTTAGAGCACAAATTATTTTAATCATCAGATAATTCAAATTAACAGTAAACTCTATTCATGTATATCAGCCATAATTCTATAATGAACTCTACCCATTATATGTTCTGCATCCCAATCATTTACATCTCCTAATTCTTGAATTCGAAATAATTTTGACAAAGTTGTTTTAATCAATTCTTGGCACTCTTAATGAGGTGCAAAACAAATTCAATATATAAATTTGATCAAGCTTTCTTCTAGAATAATGTCTAAAATATATTTCAGTCAGGACATCACAGATTTGTTAGAAGAGTTATGGGCAATTTTCACTTTCCATGTTGAGATCCACACTATTACACTTTGATGTTTGAAGCTCTATTTGCTATACCTGTACTTACATAGAAGGCTTTGAGATAAGTCTGATGTGAGGAGTTCAGACTTTGCATCTACTTGGGAGTGGTGCTGTTCACTGATGATTCCACAGTATTCAGCTCTATTCACAACTTCTCTGATACAAAGTGCCATGTCACATAAGTGCCAGGTAGCGACATCTCAAAAGATGGACCAGCTACCTCCCTTGTCCTTCAATGGCATCAATATTCTGGGTGTTGCCATTGATCAGCAGCTGAACTGGACCAGCCATATTAACACAATGGCTACAAGAGCAGGACAGAGGTTGGGTACTCTGCGATGAGTGGACCCCTAACTTCTTAAAGCCTCCCCAACATCTACAAATTTCAAGTTCAGAGAGTGATGAAATATTTACCACTTGCCTGCTGCAGTTGCAACAAAATTCAGGAACTCGACATCATTCAGTTTGTTTAATTGGTGTCCCTACCACTGGATTCAATATCGACCCCCTCCACCACTGTTGTGTGTATGTATGATCTGCAGATGGACTGCAGCAACTCACCAAGGTTACTTCAACAACACCTCCTGCTCTTCAACAGACCTCTACCACCAAGAATAAGAGAGGCAGTGTTGAAGAAACAACCACCACCTTCAAGTCATGTAACATCCTGACTTGGACATATATCAGCAATCTTTCAACATCGCTGGGTAAGGATCCTAGAATACCCCCTACTAATGCCATTGTGGGAGCACCATCACCACATAGGAATGCAGTGATTCAAGGAGAAGGTCTATCACTACCTTCACAGGGCAACTAATGATGGGCCACAAATTTGCAGCCTGAAAAAGAATTGCATCGAGACACCAGCCACAGAGTCTATATGGAGGAAGGTGGCCAATCCCTTATTTATTCAAGCGTGAGTGCAACAGTTTAGACTAGACACCCATCTTTTTGTCTGTCAGCATCTCTTTTTCTACTATGCAGGAAGCTGATATACATTTAAGATTGGATTGAGGTAGCTCTTACCCGTATATATTTAGCACATAGCTGCAGAACAAAATTGTAACATGATCAGTCCAATCACATGATTTTATGTGCAATTCTTTCCAAAATAGTATGTATTGTAAGGTTTTTTGCATACAGACACTATCAAGATGTGCAAATAGGAATGTCTCTGGCTTTCCTTTAGCATTGTGTGCACATACACAATAGGAAAAGGGCTAGATACTGGCCCATTGGAATGCTGCCACTCAGCCATTTAATGTGCTCCAGGGCTTCACCCTTGGTAAATAGATTTAACAACATGCTAGTTGTGCAGCATCAATAGGTGGTCATGTTTCCATTGTCAGAGTACAGAATGCAGTATTGCCAATGTATCTCATACAAACAACAATATTTAAAAAGATCTTGGGTCGGGAATAGAGAATATCTTACAAATGGCAGTTGTGTTTACATGATGTCAATCTACCTAACCTCATTTGGACCAGTATCAAAATATGCTTTGAACAATACATTACTGAGTGACTACAATGATCAAACAAACGCAGTGTAAATATTCTTGGTCAAAAACATGCTGAACATCTGTGTACAATGAATGGAATTGAATTAGTATAGACTTAGAAAGGAGCCTGCGAGCAATAGGAGACATGTTACTGTCAACTGTCCAAATAATGCAGCAAGGCCATTAACAAGCGAATAGAATGCTCAGAAATAGAGCCGGAACAGTACAAACCAAGAGAAGTTATTGCTAAGCCTTTACAATGCACTGGTGTGGTCTAACTGAGTTCAAAAATATATGTACACATTGGAAAGGGTACAGAAAAGAGCAACAAGACTGATCCAAAATATAAAGAGGATAAGGTAAATTTCTGAAGAATCCACTACCCCTGAGCAATGTTCCTTGTCATTTTTTGGGGGGCCGCGCGGCCCATTCAAGATACCGTGCGTGTGCGGTTTTTCTATTTGAAAGCCGGCAAGCCAGCTGGGCAGGACCCCTGGAGCGCTACGAGGTTGCACATCTTAAAGGGAACATTGCCCGTGAGGAGTCATATTTAACATGAACACAGATGGGAGAATCAGGTGGGAGGTCAGCATACCCACCCCAGTGCACTCCTGATTTTCCAATCATTAAGTTTTAATAATTGGAAAATTGACAGTGCTGTGGGTTGGCCGCTCTGAGCTCACAGTAGCTCTTCGATCCGCACTCCCGTCGAGTGAGAATCTGCACCTAAAATGCATCCCCATGAGCTGTGAGCAAGAATGAAAGAATCTTGCGTTAAGGGCAGTCCTTGAAATATACAAGATATTAAATGCTAAAGATAAGGTCAATCTAGATTACTACTTCAAAGGATTCCACGAAAGTAGGTCTAGAGGCCATAAATGGAACTTAGTAAAAAGTAAATTTAGAACAGGTATCAGGATAATCATCTTTACATAAAGAGCGATAAACATTTAAAATAAATACCCTCTCAGCATTTACCCTGTCAAGCCCTCTAAGAATTGTATACGTTTCAATGAGATCACTTCTCTTTCTTCTAAATTCCAGAGAATATCAGCCCATTTTGCTCAATCTGTCCTCACATCACAACCCTCTCATCCCAGGAATCAATCTAATGAACCTTTGTTGCACCGCCTCTAAGGCAAGTATATCCTTTCCTGAGGTAAGGAGATCAAAACTGGACACAGTTTTTTAAGTAAATTTTCCTTTGCATTTCTGTATTAGCAGGTTGCACCTCACAATGCACTCCTTTCAATTTTGGTTTCTGAACGCTCTCAGCCACGAGACTTGAGGTGCTCAGTGCCCTCCCGGATGCTCTTCCTCCATTTTGGGCGGTCTTGGGCCAGGGATTCCCAGGTGCCAGTGGGGATGTTGTATTTTATCAAGAAGGCTTTGAGGGTGTCCTTGAAATGTTTCCTCTGCCTATCTGGGGCTCGCTTGCCGTGTAGGAGTTCCAAGGAGAGCGCTTGCATAGGTAATCTCGTGTCGGGCATGTGGACGATGTGGCCCGCCCAACGGAGCTGGTCGAGTGTGGCCAGTGCTTCAATGCTGGGGATGTTGGCCCGAGCGAGAACACTGACGTTGGTGCATCTATCCTCCCAGTGGATTTGCAGGATCTTGCGCAGGCAGCGTTGGTGGTACTTCTCCAGTGCTTTGAGATGTCTGCTGTATATGGTCTACATCTCTGAGCCATATAGGAGGGTGGTTATCACTACTGCCCTGTAAACCATAAGCTTGGTGCCAGATTTGAGGTTCTGGTCTTCAAACACTCTCTTCCTCAGGCGACTGAAGGCTGCACTGGCACACTGGAGGCGGTGTTGGACCTCATCATCGATGTCTGCCTTTGCTGATAGTAGGTTCCCGAGGTATGGAAAATGGTCCACGTTGTCCAAGGTCGCGCCATGGATTTTGATGACCGGGGGCAATACTGTGTGGCGAGGTCAGGTTGGTGGAGAACCTTTGTCTTATAGATATTCAGTGTTAGGCCCATGCTTTCGTACGCCTCGGTGAAGCATGCAGAAATCAAGCGCAGACAACAGAAGGAGCATGCGCAAACCTGACTCCCCACCCACCCTTTCCTTCAACCACTGTCTGCCCCACTTGTGACAGAGACTAATTCCTGCATTGGACTAAACAGCCACCTAGGAACTCACTTTTAGAGTGGAAGCAAGTCTTCCTCGATTTCAAGGGACTGCCGATTATGATGATGACTTGTTTCAAGTTCTGGAGTACACGGAATAGTGGTGATTTTTTGAAAATGCTGAATTACCAGTGTTTAACTTGCTGTACTCCTGGGGACAGTTACTGAGGTGATCTGTTGCAGGATGTAATCGTTACCTTTTAGATAAGGGACAAGTGATCTCAAATGAAACTGGGATCCTTTCGAAATAATCTACTGTATATGCAAACAAACAATGAATATTTCCCTTAGCAGAGGGATCAACAACCAGGGGGCATGGATTTAAAGTAATTGGTAGGAGGTTTAGAGGGGATTTGAGGGGAAATATTTTCACCCAGAGGGTGGTGGGGGATTGGAACTCACTGCCTGAAAGGGTGGCAGAGGCAGAAACCCTCAACACATTTAAAAAGTACTTGGATATGCACTTGAAGTGCCGTAACCTACAAGGCTATGGCCCAAGAGCTAGAAAGTGGGATTAGGCTGGATAGCTCTTTGTCAGCCAGCATGGACACGATGGGCCGAATGGCCTGCTGTGCTCTAAATTTCTATGATTCTATGATTCTGTGAATCACTAGACCAAGAACTCTGGACACAGACTGGAACATAGACAGATGTATCAGGGCTAAACGTGTCATGCCGACCTAATTCGATTTATTTAATTTTTGTTAGCATCCAGCCAAGCAACTATATGACCCGGTCAGAGCCACTAAGAATGTATAAATAAACAGGTTTGCTGACACACCTGGAATACTGCGTGCAGTTTTGGTTTCCATATTTACGAAAGGATATACTTGCTTTGGAGGCAGTTTAATGAAGGTTCACTAGGTTGATTCTGGGGATGAGGGGGTTGACTTATGAGGAAACATTTGTGGTTGGGAAAATGTTGGAGTCCATTATTAAAGAAGCAGTAACAGGACATTTGGAAAAGCAAAATTTGGTCAGGCAAAGTCAGCATGGATTTATGAAGTGGACGTTGTTATGTGCATAATAAAGTGGTGTAACTGAGTACTGTAGACGTGAGTAAGTGTGACCTTAGTTCCTTTATTCTAACTCCAAAGTGCTGGTACAGCATGGGAGGCCTGCTTATATACAGTGCTTCCAAGGGATGCTGGGATCCCTTGTGACTCCAACAGGTACGCCCTCTGGTGGCGGTATAATACTGGTTACACAGGGTTGCATACATAACATCACTCCCTCCCAAAGTCAATAGTACACTTATTTACAGGGTGAGGCGATCTGGGGCCCTTCGCTCCCTAGTCGATCGCCTCGGTACAAATGCAGGTGTGGGTGAGTTGGTTGGTTCTTCACTGGGCTGCTGGGCAGCTGGCCTTGCCGGGCTGCTGGGGATGGTGAGTTCAGCTTTGTGGTCATCTGTGATGTCAGTTGCCACTTTTGTGTGTATCGGAGGGTCGAAGTTGGTGGTGTCCTCTTTTGATTGCTTGTGGCAGTCTGTGAATCACAGTTTGGTTTGGTCCAAATGCTTTCTGAAAGTTTGACCTGAAACACCCGACTCCCTTCTTTGGCTATGACAGTGCCAGCAAGCCATTTGGGACCATGTCCATAGTTGAGTACAAATACAGGGTCATTGACTTCAATATCAGGTGACAAATTTGCGCGATCATGGTGCATGCTTTGCTGATGCCGCCTGTCCTCGACGTGATCACAGAGATCAGGGTGGACAAGAGAGAGCCTTGTTTTGAGCGCCCTTTTCATGAGCAGCTCGGCTGGGGGAACCCCGGTGAGCTAGTGAGGTCTGGTGCGGTTGCTGAGCAGGACTCGGGACAGGCAGATCTGCAGGGAGCCTTCCCACACGTGTGTCAAGCTTTGCTTGATAGTTTGGACTGCCTGTTTTGCCTGGCCGCTGTATGTGGGCTTCAACGGAGCAGATGTGACGTGCTTGATCCCATTGCAGGTCATGAATTCCTTGAATTCAGCACTGGTGAAGCACGGCCCATTGTCATTGACAAGGTCATCAGGCAGGCCATGCGTGGCAAACATGGCTCGTAGGCTTTCGATGGTGGCAGTGGACGTGCTTACAGACATTATTACACACTCAATCCATTTTGAATAAGCATCCACAACAACCAAAAACATTTTGCCTAGAAACGGGCCAGCAAAGTCAACGTGGATCCTAGACCATGGTTTGGAGGGCCATGACCACAAACTTAGCGGTGCCTCCCTGGATGCATTGCTGAGTTGAGAGCAAATGTTGCATTGACGTACGCAAGACTCCAAATCTGAGTCGATGTCGGGCCACCACATGTGATCTGGCTATAGCTTTCATCATTACTATGCCTGGGTGGGTACTGTGTAGGTCGCATATGAACATTCCCCTGCCTTTCTTAGGCAAAACCACGTGATTACCCCACAAAAGACAGTCCGCCTGTATGGACATTTCGTCTTTGCGCCACTGGAACGGCTTGATTTCTTCATGCATCTCCACTGGGACGCTGGACCAACTCCCATGGAGGACACAGTTTTTTACAAGGGACAGTAGGGGATCCTGGCTGGTCCACATCCTGATCTGGCAGGCCGTAACGGGTGACTTTTCATTTTCAAATGCACCATCACCAAGAGCAAGTCTGCAGGCTGCGCCATTTCCACCCTGATGGTGGGCAATGGTAGCCGACTGAGAGCATCAGCGCAGTTCTATGTGCCTGATCTGAGGTGGATTACATAGTTATATGCAGACAGCGTGAGCGCCCATCTTTGGATGCGAGCAGAGGCATTGATATTAATCCCTTTGCTCTCTGAGATTAGCAATATGAGCGGCTTATGGTCAGTTTCTAACTCAAACGTAAGACCAAACAGATACTGGTGCATTTTTTTTACCCTGTAAACGCATGCCAGAGCTTCTTTTTCAATCATGCTGTAGGCCCTTTCAGCCTTGGACAAACTCCTAGACGCATAGGCGACCGGTTGCAATGTTCCCAATTCGTTTGCTTGTTGTAACACACACCCGACCCCGTACGAAGACACATCGTAAGCTGGCACGAAATGTTTACATGGGTTATACAGAACAAGCAGTTTAGTAGAACAAGACAGATTTTTGGCTTTCTCAAAAGCAGCCTCTTGTGATTTCCCCCATACCCAGTCATCTCCCTTGCGTAGCAACACATGTAGGGGTTCTAGCAAGGTGCTTAACCCGGGTAGGAAATTACCAAAATAATTGAGGAGTCCCAGGAACGACCGTAGCTCCGTCATGTTCTGTGGTCTCGGTGCGTTCTTGATGGCCTCCGTCTTGGCGTCGGTGGGTTTGATGCCATCTGCCGCGATTCTTCTCCCTAAGAACTCGACCTCTGGCACCAGGAAAACACACGTCAAGCGTTTCAATCTGAGTCCCACATGATCTGGCCGACTTAGAACCTCTTCGATGGTGCCCCAACCTGTGATCAATATGTCGTCCTGGAAAACCACGGTGCGTGGAACCGACTTCAGCAGACTGTCCGTGTGCCTTTGAAAAATAGCCGCAGCCGACCGAATCCCAAACAGGCATCTACTGTAGATGAACAGACCTTTGTGCATGTTGATGCAGGTGAGACGTTTCGAAGATACCACCAGCTCCTGCGTCATGTAGGCCAAGGTCAGGTCCAACTTGGTGAATGTCTTTCCTCCTGCTAGGGTCGCAAATACGTCGTCTGCCTTGGGTAGTGGGTACTGGTCCTGCAGCGAAAAACAGTTAATCGTTACTTTATAGTCCCCACAAATTCTGACCGTGCCATCACCCTTGAGGACAGGAACAATCGGACTGGCCCACTCATTGAACTCCACCGGCGCAATGATGTCTTCTTATTGCAGCCTGTCCAGCTCGATCTCCACTTTTTCTCGCATCATATATGGCACCGCCCGTGCCTTATGGTGGATGGGTCGTGTACCGGGAACCAAGTGGATCTGCACCTTCGCCCCCGAGAAACTTCCGATGCTTGGCTCAAACAACGACCGAAACTTGCTCAGAACCTGGGCACATGAGGCATCGTCGACGGACGAGAGCGCTCGGATGTCATCCCAGTTCCAGCGGATTTTCCCCAGCCAGCTTCTGCCGAACAGTGTGGGGCCATCTCCTGGTACAATCCATAGTGGGAGTTCGTGCACTGCTCCATCATAGGAGACTTTTACTGCTGCGCTGCCAATTACAGGGATCAGCTCTTTAATGTAAGGTCTCAGCTTGGTATGAATGGAGCTAAGCTTGGGCCTGTGTGCCTTGTTGCACCACAGCCTGTCGAAGGCCTTTTTGCTCATGATAGACTGACTCGCACCTGTGTTCAGTTCCATGGATACTGGCATTCAGCCCAGTTTGACTTTTAACATGATCGGTGGGCATTTCGTGGTGAAGGTGTGTACCCCGTAGACTTCTGCCTCCTCGGTTCGAGTCTCTAGTTCAGTTTAATCTGCCATGGATCGATGTTCCTCTGCAACTTGGTGGTTTGCAGGATTTGCAGCTCGTCTGCACATTCGCTGGAGGTGTCCCATTGTTCCACAGCCTATGCACGCATAGTGTTTGAAGCGGCATTGATGAGCTCGATTATCACCTCCTCAGCGCCAACAAGGTGTTAACTGCCTCGCATGAACGTTTGATGGCAGACTCTGAGTTATCTGAGGTCGTGCAGCTGCAGGCGTGTATGTTCTGCCATATGCATTCCTGCCTGAAAACGATGTTACTTTGTGTACAGTACTTACCGAAACCTCTTTATGCTGCAAAATTTGTTTGGTGTTATCGCTGGTGGACATAAATGCCTAGGATATCGTTATGGCTTTGCTCAGGTTCGGTGTTTCAACAGTCAATAGTTTGTGAAGGATAACCTCATGGCCAATTTCAAGCACAAAAATGTCTCTTAGCAGTTGCTTCAGGAATCCATCGAACTCGCAATGTCCTGCAAGGCGCCTTAGTTCGGCGACATAGCTCGCCACTTCCTGGCCTTCGGACCGTTGACATGTGTAAAATCGATACCTTGCCATCAGAACGCTCTCCTTCGGATTTAGGTGCTCCCGGACCAGCGTACACAGTTCTTCATACGATTTGGTTGTTGGTTTCACCGGAGCAAGAAGATTCTTCACGAGGCCATAAGTTGTTGCCCCGCAGACGGTGAGGAGGATCGCCCTTCGTTTGGCAGCGTTTTCATCCCCTTTCAGCTCGTTGGCCACGAAGTATTGGTCGAGTCGCTCCACAAAGGCCTCCCAATTGTCCCCTTCTGAGAATTTCTCCAGGATACCAACAGTTCTCTGCATTTTGGCGTGATGGTTCGTTATTTCATTGCCAATTGTTATGTTCATAATAAAGTGGTGTAACTGAGTACTGTAGACATGAGTAAGTGTGACCTTAGTTCCTTTATTCTAACTCCAGAGTGCTGGTACAGCATGGGAGGCCTGCTTATATACAGTGCTCCTAAGGGATGCTGGGATCCTTCAGGACTCCAACAGGTACGCCCTCTGGTGCCGGTATAATACGGGTTGCATACATAACAGAAGTCATGTTTGACAAATTTGCTGAAATTCTTTGAGGATGTAACGAACAGGGTGGATAAAGGGGAACCAGTGGATGTGGTGTATTTGGACTTCCAGATGGCATTTGACCAGGTGCCACACAAAAGGATACTGCACAAGATAACATTTCACAGGGTTGGGGGTAATATATTAGCATGATAGAAGATTGGCTGACAAACAGAAAACAGAGAGTCGGGATAAATGGTTCATTCCCTGGTTGGCAATCAGTTATGAGTGGGGTGCCGCAGGGATCAGTGCTGGGACCCCAACTATTTACAATCTATATTAACGACTTGGAAGAGGGGACTGAGTGTAACGTAGTCAAGTTTGCCGACGATACAAAGATGGGAGGAAAAGCAATGTGTGAGGAGGACATAAAGAGGCTGCAGGAGGACATAGACAGGCTAAGTGAGTGGGCAAGAATTTGGCAGATGGAGTATAATGTTTGAAAATGTAAGGTCATGCACTTTGGCAGAAAAAAATCAAAGAGCAAGTTATTAGAAACATAGAAAATAGGTGCAGGAGTAGGCCATTTGGCCCTTCGAGCCTGCACCACCATTCAATGAGTTCATGGCTGAACATGCAACTTCAGTACCCCATTCCTGCTTTCTCGCCATACCCCTTGATCCCCCTAGTAGTAAGGACTACATCTAACTGTTTTTTGAATATATTTAGTGAAATGGCCTCAACAACTTTCTGTGGTAGAGAATTCCACAGGTTCACCACTCTCTGGGTGAAGAAGTTTCTCCTCATCTCCGTCCTAAATGGCTTACCCCTTATCCTTAGACTGTGACCCCTGGTTCTGGACTTCCCCAACGTTGGGAACATTCTTCCTGCATCTAACCTGTCTAAACCTGTCAGAATTTTAAACGTTTCTATGAGATCCCCTCTCATTCTTCTGAACTCCAGTGAATACAAGCCCAGTTGATCCAGTCTTTCTTGATATGTCAGTCCCGCCATCCCGGGAATCAGTCTGATGAACCTTCGCTGCACTCCCTCAATAGCAAGAATGTCCTTCCTCAAGTTAGGAGACCAAAACTGTACACAATACTCCAGGTGTGGCCTCACCAAGGCCCTGTACAACTGTGGTAACACCTTCCTGCCCCTGAAATCCCCTCGCTATGAAGGCCAACATGCCATTTGCTTTCTTAACCGCCTGCTGTACCTGCATGCCAACCTTCAATGACTGATGTACCATGACACCCAGGTCTCATTGCACCTCCCCTTTTCCTAATCTGTCACCATTCAGATAATAGTCTGTCTCTCTGTTTTTACCACCAAAGTAGATAACCTCACATTTATCCACATTATACTTCATCTGCCATGCATTTGCCCACTCACCTAACCTATCCAAGTCACTCTGCAGCCTCATAGCATCCTCCTCGCAGCTCACACTGCCACCCAACTAAGTGTCATCTGCAAATTTGGAGATACTACATTTAATCTCCTCGTCTAAATCATTAATGTACAATGTAAACAGCTGGGGCCCCAGCACAGAACCTTGCAGTAACCCACTAGTCACTGCCTGCCATTCTGAAAAGTACCCATTTAGTCCTACTCTTTGCTTCCTGTCTGCCAACCAGTTCTCAATCCACGTCAGCACACTACCCCCAATCCCATGTGCTTTAACTTTGCACATTAATCTCTTGTGTGGGACCTTGTCTAAAGCCTTCTGAAAGTCCAAATATACCACATCAACTGGTTCTCCCTTGTTCACTCTACTGGAAACATCCTCAAAAAATTCCAAAAGATTTGTCAAGCATGATTTTCCTTTCACAAATCCATGCTGACTTGGACCTATCATGTCACCTCTTTCCAAATGCGCTGCTATGACATCCTTAATAATTGATTCCATCATTTTACCCACTACTGATGTCAGGCTGACCGGTCTATAATTCCTCATTTTCTCTCTCCCTCCTTTTTTAAAAAGTGGGGTTACATTGGCTACTCTCCACTCCATAGGAACTGATCCAGAGTCTATGGAATGTTGGAAAATGACTGTCAGTGCATCCGCTATTTCCAAGGCCACCTCCTTAAGTACTATGGGATGCAGTCCATCAGGCCCTGGGGATTTATCGGCCTTCAATCCCATCAATTTCCCCAACACAATTTCCAACATTATTTAAATGGAGAAAGATTGCAAGGTGCTGCAGTACAGCGGGACCTGGGGGTACTTGTGCATGAAACACAAAAGGATAGTATGCAGGTACAGCAAGTGATCAGGAAGGCCAATGGAATCTTGGCCTTTATTGCAAAGGGAATGGAGTATAAAACCAGGGAAGTCTTGTTACAGCTGTACAGGGTATTGGTGAGGCCACACCTGGAATACTGCAGGCAGTTTTGGTTTCCATATTTACGAAAGGATACACTTGCGTTGGAGGCAGTTCAGAGAAGGTTCACTTGGTTGATCCTGGGGATGAGTGGGGTGACTTATGAGGAAAGGTTGAGTCGGTTGGGCCTCTACTCATTGGAATTCAGAGAATGAGAGGTGATCTAATTGAAACGTATAAGATTATGAGGGGCTTGACAAGGTGGATGCAGAGAGGATGTTTCCACTGATGGGGGAGACTAGAACTACAGGGCATGATCTTAGAATAAGGGGCCACCCATTTAAAACTGAGACAAGGAGAAATTTCTTCTCTCAGAGGGTTGTAAATCTGTGGAATTTGCTGCTTCAGAGAGCTGTGGAAGCTGGGACATTGAATAAATTTAAGACAGAAATAGACAGTTTCTTAAACGATAAGGGGATAAGGGGTTATGAGGAGCGGGCAGGGAAATGGAGCTGAGTCCATGATCAGATCAGCGATGATCTTATTGAATGGCGGAGCAGGCTCGAGGGACCGTATGGCCTACCCCTGCTCCGATTTCTTATGTTCTTATGTTCTTATGACCACAGCGATGACCTCCAATAATTTTGGCAGTTTCACTCATTCAAAACCATAAATCCATGATATTAGTATTATGATGATATTGTGCTGCTAATTTCACAGCTCAATGATTGATATGAAAGAAACAAATGTCCTCACTTACAGTTTGCAATTGCACAATGCTGGTGTCACAATGCTGCATTGATAAAAGAAAGACTAGCAAATATGGACATGCTTATTTGTATTGCCAAAATGGCCATCATGCTCTTCCACCTTTGTCTATGATTGGTCCCCTTGGAGGATAAGCCACACCCTGAATATAGTATATGTAGGCACCTTTAGTAATGACTCCACAAGGCAGGGTATGATACTTAAACTGTGCAGACCTGCAGTCCTTTATTTGCAGCTCCTGAGTGCAGTGTGCAGGTAACCCTTAGGTCTCCAGCAGCAGCACCCTTTGGTGTACAGGCAAGGTGTGTACAGTGTAAGGGTACATTTAGTGTTACATAACAGTGTTACAGACATCACACAGTAAACAGGCATGCATACACAACAACAGTTCCCCCCTAAGCATTTTTCATATCCTTATTGTCATGACCAGGGGAGGTTATCAGTGGTGGGCTATGGGAGGTTGTGGTGAGGGTTGTGTGGTTGCCAGGTGTGACCCCAGTGCTTGAGGCTGGCCTCCCTCACACACAGATAATGTGGGTGTTACTGTTGTGGGATTCCTCGGTGGTGGTGGCGGGGGTGGGGGGGGTAGCCATGGCAGCAGGGGGTGGTGTGATGTGGGTAGTTATGGGCAGGGCCACAAGACTGGGTGGGCTCCTTGTCCACTGTTGTTGTGGGGTGGTGGGCAGGGCCACAAGACTGGGTGAGCTCCTTGTCTACCAATTGGGATGAGGGTCAGGTCATCCCAGGGTTTGCCAGGGAAGCCGGAGGGTATTGGCCTCATGTTCCTGGTGTTGGCCCTGGTGGCCAGGGGTTTAGGGCTGATCTGGTGCAGGTTGCCATTGGTGGAAGCTGGGCTGCCCATTGACCACTGTCCCCACTGGCTCCCACTGGCTGTGTGTGTCCTGCAAGGGGCATCACATTCGTTCCAAAGGTCCAGGGTACATGGTCAGGTAGCCTGCTAAACGTGGAGGTCTCCCACAGGGGGATTCCATTGGCATCAGCATGGTCCCTGTAGGACCCAATGTCCTTTGGCAGTGTCCTACCAGTATACATGACACCTTGGCTCCAATCACACATAGTTGAGCCCGCATTATACATTTGAGCATTTGCATCACTTTTGGGTGTTCTGGTTTCAACAGACATGGTTACATTAAGCATTTCACAATCTCTATCATTACTGTTAAGCATAATAAACTTGTTCTTAACCTTACTGACACCTCCATTCATATCATTAGTCACATTAGTTAAACCAGCATCACAATTTATGGTTACATTGCATTCATTTTCATACTTGCATCCTTTAATTGCATCTTTAGCTTTAAAGTCTGTGTACTCAAATAGTTGAAAATTCCCCTTTAAATTTTTTTGGTTACCGGTCTCCTTTAAGGGAGCCTTCAAATCCGATTGGCCGCTCGATGTCACATGATGCTCCTCCCTGTTCACTCGTGGCATGGCAGAGGCCATTTTGATTACAGGTTCTGCTGCTTGTTTTCTGGTCTTGCTGCAGGTAGGCTGTGGTGCTCTTTTCTTCCACAGGTTTGACCCTGGACATCGGGAATCCATTTCTTTCAATGCCGTTCACCTCTTGGAGTGCAGCCCCGGCCCGGAAAGTGGAGTTTGGGTCCTCGGTCTCGGAGATTTTGCTGGGGTGCTGTGGGCAGTCGAGCTGGACAGTGGAATCTCCAAATGCTGCGATGGATCCACGTTCGAGGTCGATTGCCGGAGCCCTTAGGCCTGGGAGCAGCTTCGCTTGGACAGGCTGCCATTGTGGTTGATTGGCGGGATTCATCCAAAGTTCTTCAAAGGTCGCTTGGCTCATCACAGACTGGCTCGCCCCTCTGTCGCTCTCCATAGAAACTGGGACCCCGTCGACGTCTACTTTCATTGCCCACGGAGAACTTTCGGTGGAGCAGGTATGAGTTCCATACTTTTCTTTCAGGGGTTGAGCAACTTCATCTTCCTCTGTGTCGGAGCCCCGGTGATCAGCCAACTCATCAGAGACGCGGTGAGTAAAGCCTTTTCTGCACATTCTCTGAAGGTGCCCTTTCTCTTTGCAGCCTTTGCATGCATAGTCTTTGTAGAGGCACTGGTGGGCCCTGTGGTTTCCTCCACAGCGCCAGCACGGGGCCATCCGGTTTGCCCCATGTGGCGGACTCAGGGTTGCAGGACTCGGGGCAGCATTTCTACTCCTAGAAGTATCCATGCGGTGCACTGCGCTCGCTGGTTTAGAGTCCTGGGTCAGTATTCACCTGGAGTTGCTGGCCAAAACCACGTAGGCCTGGCTCACTTGAATTGCTTTCTGCAGAGTGACCGTGATGTCAGCCGAGAGCAATTTGTGTAGGAGGCCTTCGTGGCCGATTCCGATGACAAATATGTCCCTTAGTGCTTCATTAAGGTGGTCGCCAAACTCACACGGTGCAGCTAATCTTCTTAAGTGTGCAGCATACTTGGCAATTTCTTGGCCCTCAGGTCGCCGGTAAGTGTAGAACCAGTGCCTGGCTGTGAGGATGCTTTCTTTCGGTTTTAGTTGTTCCTGTATGATTGTTACAAGTTGCTCATAGCTCTTGGTGATTGTACTTTCTGGGGCTAGTAAGTCCCTGACGAGACCGTAGATGGTGGGCCCACAACTGCTAAGCAGGATGGCCCTGTGTTTGTTCGGTAGTGTGGCCGGTGTGTCCCCGTCCAGGTCGTTAGCTATAAAGAAGTGTTCCAATCTTTCCACAAAAGCATCCCAATCTTCCCCCTCTGTAAATTGCTGAAAGTTGCTGAGGTTAGACATGTTGAGCATGTAGTTCGTGACCTCGTATTCCCATCGCCAGTTATAATATATGTAGGCACCTTTAGTAATGACTCTACGAGGCAGGGTATGATACTTAAACTGTGCAGACCTGCAGTCCTTTATTTGCAGCTCCTGAGTGCAGACAACAAGCTATGAGTTCCTTTTTATACTGGGTTACCTGCCGTGTGCAGGTAACCCTTAGGTCTCCAGCAGTAGCACCCTCTGGTGTACAGGCAAGGTGTGTACATTGTAAGGGTACATTTAGTGTTGCATAACAGTGTTACAGACATCACACAGTAAACAGGCATGCATACACAACACTGAAGTTTCACTGGAATGTGTAACTGGAACTGCCAATCCCAAGGTCTCATTGACTTTGCAAATTGTAACTCAATCCACTTTGACTTCATGAAGTGACAGAGGACAGAGGTCCCCAGAAGACAGCAAGGGCCAGCCAACGTGCCTTACCTCAGTCCAAGTACATACCTCCCCCAGCGGAAGTGCCTTACTCCAGCGCAAGTGCATCCTCACCGGCCTCCCCCACCATAGATGGGGCTATGTGTGCGGATTGTTAACAGTTTTATTGGGTATAACAGTGTTGTGACTTCTGGATATCATTCACTCCAACGATGTCTCTTGTAGGGTGTTGGAAGAACGTGATCCATCTTTTCCCCACCCGTGTCTCTCCCCCACCTGTCTGTCTCTCTCTCTCTCTCTCTCTCTCTCTCTCCCCAGCCTCTCTCTCTCTCCCCTCAGCCTCGCTCTCTCTCTCCCCCCCAGCCTCGCTCTCTCTCCCCCCCCAGCCTCTCTCTCGCTCCCCCCAGCCTCTCTCTCGCTCCCCCCAGCCTCTCTCTCTCTCCCCCCAGCCTCTCTCTCTCTCGCCCCCCCCACAGCTCCACTCCCTCCCCCCAGCCTCTCTCTCCCCAAGCCCCTCACTCCCCCAGCCTCTTTCTCTCCCCCGGCCTCTCACTCCATCCCCCTCCCCCCCAGCCTCTCTCTCCCCCCCCCAGCCTCTCTCTCCCCCCAGCCTCTCTCTCTCTCCCCCCAGCCTCTCTCTCTCCCGCAGCTTCTCTTTCTTTCCCCAAGCCCCTCACTCCCCCAGCCCCTCACTCCCCCAGCCCCTCACTCCCCCAGCCTCTCTCTCTCCCCCAGCCTCTCTCTCTCTCTCTCCCCCCAGCCTCTCTCTTTCTCCCTCCCCCCAGCCTCTCTCTCCCCCAGCCCCTCTCTCCCCCAAGCCTCTCTCTTCCCCAGCCTCTCTCTCTCTCTCTCTCCCCCCAGCCTCTCCTTCTCTCCCTCCCCCCAGCCTCTCTCTCCCCCAAGCCCCTCTCTCCCCCAAGCCTCTCTCTCTCTCCCCCAGCCTCTCTCTCTCTCCCCCAGCCCCTCTCTCCCCCAGCCTCTTTCTCTCCCCCGGCCTCTCTCTCCATTCCCCCCACCCCAGCCTCTCTCTCCCCCAAGCCTCTCTCTCTCTCTCCCAAGACTCTCTCTCACTCTCGGCCCCAGGCTGGCTGGGGGGAGAGAGTCCGCCGGGGGAGTAGAGGGGCGAGGGCTGGGATCTGAGCGGGCGAAGAGAGTTGGAGTCTCAGGTCCTGCTTCTCGGCACCACATGGAGGGAATGATTCGGGCCGGGAGGGGGGGCGGAGTTTGACAGGGGCGAGGCTAGTCGCATGTCTGTCAAAATAAATGCAGTACAAATAGTTACATCGTGTATTGTAGGTTGAATAGATGAAGAGCAAGTGGTAATGTTTTCTGCCAGCACCATTATTTATCTTTTCTCTGTTTGGATCACTGAAATCCACTTCATCATTAGGTTCACTGCTTGTAGTCATTGCGCATGGATGAATATATTTGAAATTGCATTTGAAGTTTAATTTCCTTTTTTTGTGTTATATCAAGGGACTCATCGCTAAACTGTCTTTGTCAGTGTATTGCTATATCTGCAATAACATTCAATTAATTTTGGTCAGTCAGGTGTCTGACATTTACGCAAATCCACTATGATGTTTAAGAATCTTCCAAACTAAACTACGAAGAAATCCTTAAAGGTAACATTTCTGTTTGCCTTTACATGAATGTGCACACCTTCCTTTTCGGTACACAATCATTTACCCTGGGAATGTTGGTGTGTGTTGGCAATAGGCAAAGTTGAGGGACCCCTGAGTGTGTTATGTCTGTAATGCACTTATGAATGACTCCACGAGGCAATGTGTTGTAGTCAAACTGTAGTGACCTTGGTCCTTTATTCTTAACTCCAGAGTGAGGCACAAGCATGGTGGGCAGCCTTTTATACTGGGCCCTGCACACCAAGCAGGTGACCCTCAGGTCTCCCACTGCAGTGCCCTCTGGTGGACAGCCTCTGCCACAGGGGCAGGAAGCCCCGGTCTTCACTAGTTGCACCCTCTAGTGGTGCCAGCATAGTATATACACAGTGTAAACCTTATTGATAGTCCATCAGGTAACAAGTCCCCATCTTATGCAACTATACAGTGACTACATAGAGAGTATCTCTATAGTCTGCATATATAACAGAGTGTATGCAAGGGTTTTGCTGGACTTTAACCAGCTAAAACTGTGCAGAGTACCAGCACAGAGCATGGTGAGTTTCTAACTGCTTCTGCCTCTATGATCAACTTATTCATTAGGCTTCTAATAAATGGGGATTGAAAGGGAAAAACGTCAACCCTCAGTGACACCTCTACTCCTGCAAGTCCTGTCAAAAATTCTGGCATGCTGGTCAATCATCAGTCACGCCAATTTGTACTACAGATTTACCTGGCTCAGATATTGATCAACATCATCATAGGCAGTTCCTGGAAATCGAGGAAGACTTGTTTCCACTCTAAATGTGAGTTCTCAGGTGACTGAACAGTCCAATACGGGAATTACAGTCTCTGTCACAGGTGGGACAGACAGTGGTTGAAGGAAAGGGTGGGTGGGGAGTCTGGTTTGCCGCACGCTCCTTCCGCTGCCTGCGCTTGCTTTCTGCATGCTCTCGGCGACGAGACTCAAGGTGCTCAGTGCCCTCCCGGATGCTCTTCCTCCACTTCACTTAGGGCGGTCTTTGGCCTAGGTGCCGGTGGGGATGTTGCACTTTATCAAGGAGGTTTTGAGGGTGTCCTTGAAATGTTTCCTCTGCCCACCTGGGGCTCACTTGCCGTGTAGGCAAACCTTGTCTGCTACAGAAGACTGAGTCAGTTAAAGTTGGTGAGCATAACAGGGCATTACAGCCTTTGCGACCAGGCGCAGCAGGAGTACCGATGCCTGTTAAATTGCCCACGAGGTTTGCGGCGGTGGTAACTCCTGGCGCCATGATCTCCTGCACCCGGACGTCATGACGTCATCGTGCTGCACATTGCCCCGGTAGTGCCCCAGACCTAAACTTCGGTTCCAGCCCCCTGCAACACCGACAGCTACAGGAGGCATTGTTAGGGAGGCCGGGTGCTTGGGGGGTGATCGTGCCGGATCGCGGCAGCCGTCAGCGACAATGCAGAGCCAGCAGTGATGGCCCTTCCCTTTAAGGGAGGGAAGGAGTCTCTGTTCCCAGCAGTGCTGCCCTTGACATCGGGCCGTGCTGCACCGCTACCACCCCTCTTGCCGGCTTTAGCGCTCCAAGGGAAGTGGTCGTGCTTGATTTAGCGCTCCACTGCCTTCCTGGAGCTCTAAACCGGAAGTTCGCGTCAGAGTTCCTCATGTAGCGCTCGGCTACCACAAAAGTTACCGCCTTAAACGGGGCGCTACGCAATTTCTCCCCCTTCAAACTTAGCTTTAAGGACTGCTGATTTGGCTACCATGCACCTGAAGAAACTGACGGCAACATGGATGACACATACTGCAGTCATGCGCAATCAAATTTTACAACGGGGGGCTCAAACAGGTGCTAGACCCCCTACTTGCATATGCAAAGCGTCTAATGCTTGTTTCAGGTGCACACCCTGGACGCTTACGGAGGAGCCCTTACCGATATGGCGGGCAGCGCATTTCCAGCATGGAATGACCACGCGCAAGCCGCCTGCCATATTTGACCCTTAGGTGCTCATTTTTACGCCTGCAAAACAGGCACAGCGCAGTCCAGTTTCTAGGCCAGTGAATTCTCCGTGTTGATTGGACTCATTTGAGGAGGCACAAAGTGAAGGTGAGATGTTTCCTCTCAGGAAGGGATGGGAAAATTAGAACGGAAAGTCAGTTTATTTTGGCTGCATGCACTCTCCTCTGCATTGACAGGTTCATAGTGGCATGTGGGGGTGGGTGAAGAACACTGGGTATGGCACTGCCCACACAGCAGCTTTAAAATTGTGCCCAGGGTCATCCACCAGTTCTCCGACACCATCAAAGGACTGGCAGTGCTTTTATTGTTGTTCATTTTTGTCCATACCCACGATAGTTACCAGGCAACAACTTTCTAAAGCTGTTGACAAGTTACACTTACAGTTCAACATCCTGAAAGCAGGAATGCCATTTACAGCATGAGCTCACTGCATGAAGTGCTGCCAAGTTTAGGATTTTGAAACAAACAAATAAAAGCAACTTTCAAGAAATGTAATGTGAGCCAACACACCACAAGATTTTGCATTAACGTTTTTAAAATGTAGTCCAAATTTAACAGCAACTATAGAAAGTGCACCCACCAGGGGGTGATGAGGGAGGACACAGTGCAGGTACACAAATATCAAATTGTTAGAAAAAGTACAAATGTAAAGAAAAGATCTATTCCCCCAAGGGGTAGAGCCTGCTGGTTTCGTGGGAACCCTTTCTTAAATTTGATAAAGTATACAGTGGATGGGGTGGGGAGTAGGTGGAGGGGCGGAAGACTGAACCAAATCTCAATGAGAAAGGAAACATAATAAGACTAAAGTATTGTTGGAAAGAGAGTCATGCACAAATGGAGAACAACAGAAGCTAACTGATAGATGTATATGTACACAGAGAAAGGGACACACAAGAAGACTAGAAAGTAGAGGTACAGGGTCACATACAGTCAGATAACATATATGTAGATACATATATAAGAAAGCAGAGACAGAGAGCTGTAATATGAAACCACACAAGCACACACATATATAGGGAGATACAGAGAGGCTTAGAGAATAAAAGGTAGAGAGAATTAGAGTCTGAGAGATGTTCCCATTCTACAGGACTTCCTGTATTTTACAGAAAATCTAAGTGTGAATTTGCCAACATTACTGTCATTGCACTCTCAAAAGTAGTTCATTGTGTGACTTCTTTGAGATGTGAAAAGCACAACATAAATTCAAGATTTAGAGTTGGACACAGGAAGGAAAACAGTAAAACTATCAAATCAACTAGGTTTTGGGTTCCTGTTGTTTTGTTCATTCCAAAATGACTGACTTGTACCTTCAGAACCGAACATGGAGTTGAGTTGAGTAGGCCAATCAAGAGGCATTTTGAGATACACTCGATATATTTGTCTTTATCATTTAGCAAAATGTCTTACACATAACAGTAACTGTTCTAGTTGCCACGGCTGTTAGTGAAACAGGAGTGATACAGATGGTTCGGGACTTGAGAAACGGATGGATATTGCACTTTGTGACCCATGTGGGCTCCTCCTTTTAGTTGAGAGATTAATGTTACTATTGTTATGCAAGGTAAGAAGATGTAATCAACACAGGTATGATTACTCAGTTTTCGCTCAAGGAATGTGCTCACTTTGTCCAAATAAAAGGGGCAGTCAGGGTCAGCCACATTCTCAGCTGACAGGAAGACAACGTTTAATGGGAGCTCTACTTTTATTTGAATGTTTGTGGGAGCTGATTTTATTTCAGAGTTTATTGGCGAGTTTGTTTACTTCTGAAAGCTCTTGTTCCAAGTTTTTGGTAGCGCAGTTTTTCATTGCTACAATCGAAAATCTGCATATGGAAATTCTAATGGATATGCCACATTTGGAGAAGGAAGAAGTGGATAAAAAGAAGGATGCAATGCACATTCAAGTGCATCACTGGTGGTCTGCCCTTACCTACTAGGCCACATGTGGGGTTATTGGCGTAGACTTGACTATTCCAACTTACTCCTGGCTGTCCTCCCACATTCTACCCTACGTAAGCTAGAGGTGATCCAAAACTCGGCTGCCCGTGTCCTAACTCGTACCAAGTCCCACTCATCCATCACCCCTGTGCTCGCTGATCTACATTGGCTCCCGGTTAAGGAATGTCTCAATTTCAAAATTCTCATCCTTTATTTTCAAATCCCTCCATGGCCTTGCCCCTCCCTGTCTCTGTAATTTCCTCCAGCCCCACAACCCCCTGAGGTGTCTACGCTCCTCTAATTCTGCCCTCTTGAGCATCCCTGATTTTAATCGCTCAACCATTGGTGGCCTTGCCTTTTGTTGCCTAGGCCCAAAGCTCTGGAACTCCCTGCCTTAATCTCTCCGCATCTCTACCTCTCTGTTTCCTCCTTCAAAACGCTCCTTAAAACCTACCTCTTTGACCAAGCTTTTGGACATCTGCACTAATTTTTACTTATGCGGCTCAGTGCCAAACTTTTTAATCTCATAGTACTCCTACGTTAAATGCACTATATAAATAAAAGTTGTTGTTGTTGTGGATTTTTTTTGCCATGGAGACGCATTGTATCTTTTAAAGGAAATGTGCATAAATGTTTGAACCGGAGGATGATACAGGTCGATTGGAAGAGTGCAGCATGGAAGAATATGTTTTGGATTGGTTTTGCAAAGAGGAAGCACAGACACAATGGGTCGAATGACCTCGTTCTATGGTTCAACAGACCCAGGCACACCTACCTGGGAACACCCATGGAAAAATTTGCAGTTTCTGCTTTATCAGGTAGACAGTCTGTAGGAACCTGACCTGCAGACAAGCTCCATCACATGGACAACGCTGCCACGGATACGCAAGGTCACCACAGCCCTGAACTTTTATGCCTTAAAACTCTTTCCAAGCGATCACAGGGGGACATCAGCAAAATCAGCGAAGTTGTATTACACAGATGAATAATTTTTCTGCTGGAAACCTGGCAGCAGAATAAGAAGGCGCTGGAATTCTTCCACATAGCAGAATTCCCCAAAGTGCAGGCCCAATTAATAGCATCCATGTGGCCGTCCAGGCCTCTACACTATCCCAAGGCCTTTCTGAACCCCAATGGTTCCGGCCACTCATGCAGTCTGCAGCCAGCAACACATCACCATGACGATGACTGCCCAGGCGGCAGTCATGATTCCTTCATTTTAAAAACATCCTCTGTGTCAAGGCTATTTGAAGGAGCCAGCAAACAGCAAGAATGGCTGCCAGCAGACCAAGGCTACCCTCTTCAGCTTTGGCTCATGACTCCATGGAGACAGTCAGGAAAAGTAGCTAAATGAAGATACAAATGGGTTATTGATTCCATTAATAAACCAGGCAGAGTAATGCATTAAACATTCAATTGCTGATAGTCAGTAATGTCTAGGCTAAAGAATATGCACTTACCCAAAGCCATCAAAGATCACTATAGGGGCACTCTAGAAATGTTATATTACCGAGAAAGAAAAACAATACAAAATAAAGGCATTCTGGCATCAAAAGCAATAAGGTGGCAAACACAGCCTGATGATTTTATTCTACAAAATTGAGTGTCCTTTTTTCACCAATGTTGTGTCCTTAGATGCTCTAGTAATGACTCCACGAGGCAATGTGTTGTACTTGAACTGTAGTGACCTTAGTCCTTTATTAGTTAACTCCAGAGTGAGGATCACATCTGGTGGCCTGCCTTTTATACTAGGCCAGGCACACCTGTACAGGTAACCTACAAGTCTCCCACTGCTGTGCCCTCTGGTGGCACACCTTGCGATGGTACCAACAGTAGCCATGTAGGATACATGACATCACTCCCCCCCCTGAGCCTTTAGTGCAAATCGCCTCGGCATTGACTGTGCTCTGGGCTTAGCTCAATGTGGGCTCTGGTTGACCCTTGGCAGATCTCTTCAATCTTGAGTGAGTGGTTGGTGCAGTAGCGTGCTATTGGTTGCTGTTTGTGTGTGTGTGTGTCCCTGACCACTCCATGCCTTCCCCCCTCCCCCACCACATTGATTATGGCGGGGGCTCTGAGCATTCATGTACATTCAAGTTCAAGAAAGTGTTTTGTATTATTTTTGTGGTTCCGTGGTGCGACAAGTACGTTGCATGTCTTATCGATGCAGTGTGACCAGTGCATGAAGTCAAGCTAGTTCCGGAACTGCTGGGTTGTGCCCCTGCAGTCTGGTTGTGGCTCAGTGGCCGGTGCCGGCAGTTTGGTTCGTGTAGCCTGCTCTCGGGGCTGTTGCCGTGGTCCCTAGCGTCGGGTCAGTTCACAGATGCCTGTGACCTCCCTGTCTTTCCTTTGCACCCTGGGTCGCTGCTGCTCCGAGGAGCTGTCTAGCAGTGCACAGGGAACTGCTGCCTCGTCGGCCTGAGCATCGTTTGGTTTGGGATCCGGGCTGATGCTTGTTTCCTTTGGGGGAACTGTGGCGGTTGACCCGACATCTGTGGGTGTGGCCTTGGTGGCGATGGGGTCTGGGGGCTGCACCTTAGTACAGTCTGCTCCTTCAGGCTCATGGCAGTTGGTGCTATCGGGTACCTGAAAGGTGGAGCCGATCAGGGGCACGGTATCGATACCGGTGCTGTTGCCCTGCTGAGGTTGCTTGTTCTGCAGCTCATGTGTGTCGGCTGTTTCTGGCCATACTCCATGGTGCATGACTCTGGTCCCCGGTGTGGTGTATGTAGCACACAAATCACTGATTCCACATGGTCTGGTGTTGATCTAACTGCTGTGACCTTAGTCCTTTATTGAACAGCTCCAGAGTGCTCCACAGATGTGGTAGGCAGCCTTTTATACTGCCTCTTGCAGGTACTTTCTGTGGTGCACCATTGTACATATCATACATTTAATGTACCAGCACAATACACAACATCACTGCCCTCCCCCCCCGCACCAGTTCAAAAAGCCGTTGCTTGAATCCCCTAAATCGAAAGACGCATTAGCCCATTGGTAATGTTGGTCACGGATCCACGTCCCTGAATTTAAACACAGTGACCACCCAGCATTAAAATATTATTTCTTGTCATAAATCCATCATCCTACATTCACATGGCACACTTAGACTCGCTCTAGCCGTACAAAAGTCCAAAAGTCTTTATGTGGGGACCGCAAAGTGGTGTGAGGCCCTTTTAAGACCCCCGGGAGCATTTCCCTTTTAAGACGCCATCTTGTGGCTCCCACGAGGCTTCTGTTGGGCGCCGCCATCTTAGGTGTTCTGCTGGCCTAGAAAGGAGAAGAAGAAACAAGGGAGGCGGGAAAGGGAAGTTTGCGTAAGTGTTTGTGAGATTGTGGAAATGTCAGGAAGAGGAAAAGGGAATTTTGCAGTGTTTTTAGGAAGGTTTCAGGCACCTGATGCCAGAATCAATTAGTTCCAGGTCCATGGCACAAAGTTCTCTCCATTTGCCCAGCTGCTGCTGCCGCCCGACTAAGCCGAAAGAGGAACAAGAACATCAGCGGCAGGGCCGGTTTGCTTGCTGTCGCGCCCGCAGCCTCCGCTCCCGCCGTGGCCGCCTCTCCTGCGGCCGCCGTGGCTGCTACCATCGCGGCCGCTGCCGCCGCCTGACTGCTCCGCTGCGTGAGCCCCCACGATCCGCCGGCCGTCGATGGGCCTCCTGCTTTTCGCCCGCAGTGCCCCGCCAGCCCGCACCCCAGGAATGAACCCGCACCTGTAGCCTTGAGTGGAGGCTGGGGCTGCAGGATTGCTTGGGGCCAGGAGTTCTGAGCTGCTGCTGCAGCTCCAGCTCGGTTGGCGCTGCTCTTTGGAAACCCGGGGCGCAGCAGTCTGTGGGGGAGTGAAGAAGTCTTCCCAGCTCCCACGGACCTCTCCCATCCATCTTCTGCCGAGAAACGTTGGCCCATCACCTGCAATGACCCATAAAGGTAAACCGTGCGTCTCACCCCCGTGAGATACCTGCACATCCGCTCTGCCGAGAACAGGTATCAGTTCCTTGGTGTCGGTACGCAGCTTTGCTGTGACCGGGACCAGCTTGGGTCGTGCGGCCGGGTTACCCCACAGTTTATCAAAAGTTCTCTGACTCATCAACGACGGACCCGATCCCGTATCCACTGCCATACTCACTGGGACACCGTCAATTTTTACTTCCATTATCACTGGGGGCAAATCGCGGTGCACGTATACAGTCCCAGCCCCTCATCTTCCTCGGCCTGCTCCTCGCTGAACAGTGGATCATCCACCATCTCCTCAGCCACATGGTGAGTCCGATTTCTTTTACACATACACTGAAGGTGGCCTTTAACGTGGCAGGTATTGCACGTGTACTCCGCAAACCTGCACCGGTGAGCCCCATGGCTTCCTCCGCAGCGCCAGCATGGTGCTGCTTGATTGGCCCCCCTCAGCGGACTCTGAGTTCCAGGACCCCGAGGTCCGTGCTCTCTGCCCCGGGCAGAGCCACGTTCTGCAGTTTTTTCCATAGTGGGCACTATCCTGAGGACAGTGCCTGCCGGGTTCGAGACTGTGTGGATCATTTGCTTGGTACTGCAAGTCGAGGTCATATATGCCCGGCTGATGGTGATGGCCTTTGTCAGGGTGACTGTGGGTTCCGTGGCTTGTGAAGGAGCCCCTCGTGGCCAATCCCCATGATGAAAACTTCCCGCAACGCCTCATCAAGGTGTGCGCCAAAATCACACAGCGCCTCGAGTCTCCTGAGGTCCGCAGCATATTTGGTGACATCCTGGCCCTCGGGTCTGCAGTGATGGTAAAATTTGTATCTGGCCATGAGGATGCTCTCCTTCAGTTTCAACTGGTCACGAATGAGTGCGATCAGCTCCTCATATGACTTGACCCTGGCACTCCCGGGTGCCAGCAAATCCCTGACGAGACAGTAAACCTCATCACCACAACTGGAAAGCAATATCGCCTTACGCTTATCTCTCATTGCGTCCATGTCCTCCGTCAGGTCGTTTGCTGTGAAGTAGTACTCGAGCCTTTCCGTAAAGTCCTCCCAATCATTGCCCACGGTAAAATCCTTTAGCGAGCCCAGAATAGCCATGGTTGCGTGGAGTTCGTCTGCTTCCTTGTCGCCAATGTGGTGTATGTAGCACACAAGTCATTGACTCCACACGGTCTGGTGTTGATCTAACTGCTGTGACCTTAGTCCTTTATTGAACAGCTCCAGAGTGCTCCACAGGTGTGGTGGGCAGCCTTTTATACTGCCTCGTGCAGGTACTTTCAGGTCTCCCACCACAGCGCCCTCTGTGGTGCACCATTGTACTAATCATACATTTAATGTACCAGCACAATACACGACACCCGGAACACAGGCTACAGCATTGGATAGCTCGCTGGACCTGTGTGCTCCCGATGGGTGTCTGCCAGCTGCATTGACTGCGTGTAGTTGAAAGCCTGCATCGCACAACTTTTCATTACTTATGCTGGACACACTGTGGGTTCGATTGCGATCGTGCGACTTTTTCTCGCTGGTTGTATGTGCGCAGTTCAGATCATCAATTACACATTTTACATAATCGCACGACTTTTCCTCGCTAGATGCGTATATACAATTCATTTTATCAGTTGCACATTTTACATGATCAATTACACTTTTTTCCTCTGACTTACAATTTCTATTACATTGCTTAAGTGTGTGGAACTGTCCCTTTAACTGTGGTGGGTTGCCGGCCTCCTTTAAGAGAGCCTTGCTTCTCCGTTTGGTGCCATGTGTTGCTCCATCAGCGCTGCACTTCATGGTCTGGCCGCAGCCATCTTTGTCTTCAGCGTCTCGCCTCGTGGTTTGGGCACCATCTTTCCTCCATCCACGATGTCGACTGCGGTGATCCTCTTCTCCCCCGGTTCTGCCTCCGAAGCTGGGAAGTCGCCTTTGGATCCGATTTTCTTCCTCCGGAGTCCTGCCACTGGAGCCTGGAAGGTGCGTTCGGGTTGTCTCAGCTGGATCATCTCCACACAGTCGTGCTGAGCGGTCTGTGTCTCGGGTGCCGTGCTGGTCTGCTCTCCGGTGCCGGGTCCACCCTCAAGTGAGGGCTTGCTTTGCCTCTGAGCACAGAGGGCTTCGATCGCTGGAGGGGTGAAGTCTTCCCATTTCCAATGGATCTTCTCCATCAACCTTCTGCCAAGCAACATTTGTCCATCACCTGCAACAATCCACAGAGGTAACTTGTGCACCGCGCCATCATGGAGTACCTTTACATTCGCGCTACCAATGACTGGGATGATTTAATCGGTGTAGGTGTGCAGCTTTGCCTGAACCGGGACCAACTCGGGTCGTTCAGCTTGATTGTCCCATAGCCTCTCAAAGGCTCCTTGATTCATCATTGACTGGCTCACCCCCATGTCCACTTCCATGAAGACTGGAACGTCCTCTATCTCGACTTCCATCTTCAGCGGGGAACAATTGGTGGTGCAGGTAAACATACTATGTACCTCCCCGTGGGACTGGGCTGCCTCTCTGCCTATCGATTCATAATCCACGCTGGATTCATGGCCTTCTGCAGACGCTTCATCGACACAGTGAATCATATTTCTCTTACACATTCACTGGAGGTGACCCTTTGTGCTGCAGCCCTTGCATACATAGTCTTTAAAGCGGCACTGGTGAGCCCTGTGATTCCCTCCGCAACGCCAGCATGGTGGTACTCGATTAGCCCCCCTCGGCGGACTCTGAGTTAAGGGACTCAGGGACCTGTTCTTTCTTCCCTGAGAGGGTTCACGCTCTACAGTCCAGCCTCTAAATGGTGCCACTCTGTGCACAGTACCTGCCGGGTTTGAGTCCTGAGGGTGAGTCATCTGCCTAGAGCCGTAGGTCGAGGTCATGAATGACTGGCTCACAGAGATGGCCTTCTGCAGTGTGACTGTGGTATCCGCCGACAGTAGCTTGTGAAGAAGACCCTCATGGCCAATTCCAATGACAAAAATGTCCCGCAGCGCTTCGTTGAGGTGGTTGCCGAACTCGCACGGTGCCGCCAGCCTCCTGAGGTCTGCGGCGTACTTCGCCGCTTCCTGGCCTTCAGGCTGTCGGTGGGTGTAGAACCAGGGTCTGGCTGTGAGGATGCTCTGCTTGGGCTTGAGTTGCTCATGGATCAGGGTTACGAGCTCCTTGTACGACTTGGTTGTTGTCTTTGGTGGTGCCAGCAAGTCCCTGATGAGGCCATAGATAGTGGGCCCACAACTGGTTAGCAGGATAGCGCGGCGCTTATCAGCCAGTGTGGTTGAGTCGTCTCCTGCCAGGTCGTTTGCTGTGAAGAAATGTTCTAGCCTCTCCACAAAGGCGTCCCAATCATCACCATCGGCGAACTGCTGCAACGTACCAAGGGTAGCCATTTCCGCGTGCAAGTTCGTAATCTCGTCGCCAATTATTGTGTCCTTAGATGCTCTAGTAATGTCTCCATGAGGCAATGTGTTGTACTTGAACTGTAGTGACCTTAGTCCTTTATTAGTTAACTCCAGAGTAAGGATCACACCTGGTGGCCTGCCTTTTATACTAGGCCAGACACACCTGTACAGGTAACCTACAAGCCTCCCACTGCTGTGCCCTCTGGTGGCACATCTTGTGATAATACCAACAGTAGCCATGTAGGATATATGACAACCAACATGCTCTTGAGTTTAGCAAAGTAATGCAAATACTAAAACACCTAGCCCTCAAACTAGGCCTAGGATTTACTGTTAGACTTTTCTAATCATAACCCGAAGCTTAACATACAGCAGCAATAATTGTGAATCATTCTACATGAAAAGAAAGGAAGTTTATCCTTGATGGAGCCCTCTGAAGTCATTTGTCAATTATTTTGGTTGAAATTCAAAATGAATATGGCTCGAACAGTTTTAACAGTAACTCTTAGGCGCACTTTCAAGTGAAGACATTCCATTACGTCTGTGCCCTTTTCTTTCTCTCTTGGCTCCTCCTGGGCCCTTCTCTCCGCCCCTTCCTGCTGCCCAGTCATGGCACCTTTCTTTGCTCCCTTCATGGTACCTTGTCTCCCCAATCCCGACCCAAATCCACCATTACTTCTCTGGCTCCCTACTCTGCTGCCACCATTCCCGGCTTCATTCCTGCTTGGATAGGACCACTGACACCCTCTGTGCTTCTCCTGTCAATCCCAACTGCCTCATCCTCCTTTCTGCTGCCACCATTCCCGGCTTCATTCCTGCTTGGATAGGACCACTGACACCCTCTGTGCTTCTCCTGTCAATCCCAACTGCCTCATCCTCCTTTCTCACTGACCTTCCCGTTTAGTGAACCTGCTGGGGGGGGGGGGGGTCTAACCTTGCCGACCTCATCCTTGTCTCATCTGCCCCTCGGTCTGTGCCAGTGGATTAATTGCCGCCCATCTCCGTATTTCTCTCCAGAATGTTTGTTCACTTGTGAACAAGGCCCTTGCCATCCATGGGCTTATAGAGGATTTTTGCATGGCTTTGATGGAAACTTGGCTCACAGGTGGTGATACCTTGTCTCTAGTGAAGCCTCCCCACCTGACAATACTTTCTACCACCTGCTCTGACGAAACAATGACGGCGTGATCCTTATCACTAACTAACACATTGATATTTCCCTCTACTCCTCTGGCACCTTCTCCTCCTTCGAGGGCCTCACCTTATTTCATCTCTGTCGCCTTTCCTTTAAAATCATCATTCACTACCCTAGGCACCACCCAAAGTTTCTCACTTAGCTATCCTCGCTCCTGACCTCTCTCAGCTTCTGTACTGAGTGACTCGAACATACGAATAATGTCAGACTGGTAATGACCCTCTGGCTCACCCAGCCTGTCCCATATAATTGTGACACCCAAAACCATGTGATCTCCTGGGAGAGACAAAAAAAGGATTAAAAACCCAAGCCAATCTGGGGGGGCGGGGGAAATCTGGAAAATTTCTCTCTGCCCCATCTAGGCGATCGAAACTCGTTCAAGAGATCACTCTGGCCCTGAATTCCCTGAAGTACCTACAATTTGTAAGAGGTGACGTCCGCCCCAACCAGAAACCGGTCCAGCTCTCGCTTGAAGGGTTTCAGCGAATCAGCATCCACCAACAGAGACGGTAGCCTGTTCCAGAGGCTCACTATCCTCAAACGACAGCAAAATACTGCGGATGCTGGAAACCTGAAATAAAAACATAAAATGCTGGAAATACTCAGCAGGTCAGGCAGCATCTGTGGAGAGAGAAACAGAGTTAACGTTTCAGGTCGATGATCCTTTGGCAATGGTTAGAGATGTAACAGGATTTAAGCAAGTACAGAGGCTGGGAAAGGGGAGGGGAGGAAAGAACAAAAGGGAAGGTCTGTGACAGGGTGGAAGGCAAGAGAGATTAAATGACAAAAAACGAAAGGAGACAATAACGGGACAAGTAAAGAAACAAAAGATGGGTCTAGAAGAGGAGTAACTGGGAATATCAGAATCATTAGCAATAGCTGCTGTCCAAAAAAATAGGGGCAGAGGTTAGGATCTGAAACCGTTGAGTCCAGATGACTGTAAAGTGCCTAATAGAAAGATGAGGTGCTGTTCCTCGAGCTTGCGCTGAGCTTCATTGGAACAGTGTAGGAAGTCAAGGACAGAGAGGTCCGAGTGGGAGTGGTCCAGTGACTTAAAACTACAGCCGACTGGAAGCTCAGATTCATGCTTGTGGACTGAACGGAGGTATTTCGCAAAGCAGTTGTCATGTATCTCACACCACTGTATATAACTGTATCTTACCATGCTATACATGACTGTAACTAGATATGACGAGATACCAGCAATCACACCGAAAGAAAAACAGGCACCAAGGCAAACAACCGAGCCACAACTAAGACGCTCCACGCGAGAGCGTTGATAGAGAATTCAAGCTCTGCAGCCTAGCTGCAGTTTTGAGAAAACACAGACCACATTGCATTAAGTCATCAATCAACTTGACATTTTAGGACCTTGGGTAGTGAGCCAATTAAAGGTTAACAGACTATCAATTGAGCCAATAAGGTCAAAGAAGGCGAGTTCTTTTCTGTAAATTGAACCAGGTATAAAAACAGCCATTATGGCCATGTGGTCTCAGAAGGACAAAGGCCTGGCTTAAAGCCAAGAACTTGTTGCTGCTGCCAGAATAAAGTTACATTAAAACTACAATCGGAGTTCGTATTTCATTGGAAATTAAGAGATCTAACAAGCTTAGACCACCTGAGAGACTGAATCTATAATGACAATAAGACCTTGGGGGAGGGTGATGTCATGTATCTCACACCACTTTATATAACTGTATCTTACCATGCTATACATGACTGTAACTAGATATGACCTGTAACCACAAGCATACCTTACCACCAGGGGTGCACTTGCAGGAGACACTGCACACCTGTCCCACACAGGTATATAAAGGCAGGTCTCAGGCAAGCCAGGCATTCCAGAGCTGTGAAATAAAGGTGCAGGTCCCGAGTGACCTCAACGCCCGATTGCCCGCTTGAGAAGCATCGCACACGCTCGGCGAAAACAAACGGCCGAGAATTTGCATTTTATGGGAAAAGATGTGTGGAAATGATCGCCCTGTGAAAAAAGTCGGCACTGCACACTCATTCTCGGCGGTCTCTCGGCGGGTAAGTGGAAAGTCAGCCAAACGGGCGGTCGCAACCGGAATGGATGGGAAGTGCAAAAATTTAGGCCAAGGCTACGGTTGGGACTACGGAGGGGGGGAAAAGCGAAATAAAAAATTATCATTAAAAAAAAAACCCACGTACAATGCATTCCTGACAGTTTTAAGCCTAATCGCCGTGGTAACATTTTAAATAAATAATTAAATAACCTTTCACTTCCCTTTCTTTGCAGGGTCCACACCTTACCACCCAGTAAAAGCAGCTTTTACAGGCAGGTCTCCCGGTGATCTGTCCGCCGGCGGCTGAGGCCCAAACTTCTTGGCGTTGCACGTGGGCGGTTTGGTCCCGGCAGGCGACTTCTGATGTGGTTAAAAAACTTGCATGCAAACTCTCGGCGGGCAAAAAAACAGCTGCAACGCCGAGAAAATCGCCGACAATGAAGCCGAAAGCCTGGCCCATGGTCATCTCCGACCACTTCCTTGTATCCCTCACCAGCCACATCCCCCTATCCCCTTCCAGCCCCTCTTTGTTTTGTGTTTACAAAACTCTCGCAAGTCACTTACAACTGCACTTCCAATCTCCCACCGTGGTAGCCTTTGGTCCTCCATTCACCACAATACTGCTCTGCAGCAGTTGATTTGCTCAACCGTTGTCACCTTTGATGCCCTTGTCCCAAGTTTAACCATTACACTTACCCAGCCTGGCTGTTGCCTCTGGTGTGGCCCCCATCTCGACTCCCTCAGGTCCAAGGGATGCAGTCTTAAGCATATCTGGCACACAACTGGTTTAACCATTCATCGCCAATCTGGCTGGAGTACATCACGCCATATCGAGCCGAGCTCTAATCTATGAAAACTGCTTATTACTCCAGGATCATTCTGCTCAGCAAAGATAATCCTTTTTCCCACTACCATCTCCTTAAACTGCCTCCCCTGCCTCCTCTACCCTCACCTTCAACAACCACTGCCATTGAGACCATGCACTCAGCATCTTCTGCCTTATCCGCTCTTTCTCCTTACTCACCAAACTAAACCTCCTCCAAGCGTACCCTCTGCCCTTCGCCCTGAACCTGCGTTATCATCTATTTACCTTCATGCCCACCCAAAGTTCATCTTGTCAATGAAACCCATCTCCTGCTCTCGATCCCATTTCCACTAAACTGCCAAGTTCCCTTCCTGGCCCCCATGCTAGCTGACATTGTAAATGGTTCCCTCTCCTTAAGTATGACTCTCTCCTTTTCAAAATTGGCATCATCACGCATGCTCAAAAGACCCACCCCTCTGACCTTGCAAGCTACTGCACCAATTCCAACCTCCCTTTCCTCTCCAAGATCCTTGAATGCGTTATTGCCTCTCAAATCTATGTCCATCCTTTCTGGAATTCCATGTTTGAAGCTGTCCAATTAGACTTCCATCCTTGGCACAACGCTGAAACCGGGTTGATCAAAGTCACAAATGACATCCTCTGTAACTGTAACCATGGTACACTATCGTTCTACCCCCTTCTCAACCTCTCTGCAGCTTTTGACATGGTCAAGCGCACTATCCTCCTCCAACACTTCCCCTCCATTGTCCAGCTCTTATCGATTCAACTGTAGCCAGATGATCTTTAGAAATGGCTCCTCTTCCTGCCCCTGCACCGTTATCTCCGGAGTCCCCGAAAGATCGATCCATGGCCCCTTCCTCTTCCACATCTTGTCCCTTGGTGACATAATTCATAGACAAGGCATCAAGTTTTAACATGTACACTAATAAAGGTGTGCATTTAGATAGCACCTTTCATGATCACTGGATGACCCAAAGCACTTTGCAACCAATGGAGTTCTTTTGAAATATAGTCACTGTTGTAATCTAGGAAATGTGGCAGCCAATTTGTGTACAGCAAGCTCCCACAAACAGCAATGTGATAATAACCAGAATATCTGTTTTTGTTATGTTGATTGAAGGATAAATATTGGCCAGGATACTGGGGATAACTACCCTGCTCTTTGAAATAATGCAATTCAGATTGGTAACAGAGGAAATGATGCAATAAAAGATCAGCTTCACTGTGTATCAAGATGACTAAACAAAATAAATTTGACACACTAAGAGGGAAGCTAGGGATAGTTTGGCTCAGTTGGTATCACGCTGGCCTCTGATTCCAAAAGTTTTGCAATTCGAGCCTCACTCCAGAGTTGAGCGCATACTTCGGTGTGGTATTGAGAGAGATGGGGTCTACAAAAACAACTTGCATTTATATAGCACCTTTAACATAGTCAAATGTTCTGATGAGCCTTTAAATTGAGGCCCCATCTGTTGGATTAGGTGAGCATTAAAGATCTCACAACAGCCTTCAATGAAGAACAGGGAATTTCCCCGTGCCATGCCCAATGTGGAGGCCCCGACCTGCGTGAGAACACCAGCGGCAGGTCGGGGCCATAAAAGGAGCGGAGGTGAGCAGCCTGGGAGCAGCGTGGAGGCATACTACTCCAGGGGGCAGTACGAGCTGGTGCAGGAGGGTGACGGCAGCGAAGAGTGACGTCATCAAGGTCCAGGTCGGTGATTGGAGCGTGGGCAGATACAGCAGGAGCGGCGAGGTCGGGGCGAAGGAGCGGCGAGAGACTGTGGAGGGATGTGATCGGAGCCCAGGAGAGGCGTGAGTTCGGGGCCAGGTGCCATGGGGCAGCACGGGCCAGCCCACACTGCGATATGTGTGTGCACTAGGTCCGTGCAGCAGAGCTGGTCTCCAGTTGTCTTGAGTAACTCTTGCCACTGGACCAAGACCCCCTACTCTGTCAAGCCCGTGTGGTGGCTGGTGTGCAACGGCCACCCCAGGTTAAAAAAATTCCCGCACAGGCATCTTCCACCCTTGAGGATGTAGTTTGGGTCCTTCATTCGAAACATCTGTGAACTCATCCTTTTTTGGCGTGGATGCAAGTCACCCTCGTTTCGAGGGACTGCCTATGACTGACTCTCTCAACGAACACCCTCGAAAATAGATGAACTGGTTATTCATCTCATTGTTGTGCATAAAAATGCCTACAGCGTTTGTCTACATAACAATAGTGACTGCTCATCAAAAGAAAGTAATTTATTATATGTGAAGCTCCTTGGAATGTTTGTGAGAGATGTGATTAAGTGCTATGTAAATATAAGTTATTTAATTTTTTAGAGAATGGTAAAATGACTCATCCTAATGATTCAAAATGGAGAAGCAAACTGCCAATAAGATCAAAAGGGAAGTTTAGCTGCTCAAAAATGATTTTTTTTCTCCAGAAAGTGGCCGCACTGTATTAAAATATTGAAAAGACAACTGATGGCAAGATATGAATGCCAAACACAGAGCTGCGAAACACATTATCTAAAGTTTATTGAATATTTTTATCTGTATTCCACTATGTTTTCAGAGTAAACACAGAAAGAAAGATTTTCATTTATATAGCGCCTTTCACGACCACCGGACATCTCAAAGCACCTTACAGCCAATGAGATACTTTTGAAGTACAGTCACTGTTGCAATGTAGGAAACGCGGCAGCCAATTTGCACACAGCAAGCTCCCAAAAACAACAATGTGATAATGACCAGATAATCTGTTTTTGTTATGGTGATTGAGGGATAAACATTGGCCAGGACACCAGGGATAACTCCCCTGCTCTTCTTTGAAATAGTGCCATGGGATTTTTTATGTCCACCTGAGAGAGCAGACAGGGGCCTCCATTTAATGTCTCATCTGAAAAACGGCATCTCCAACAATGCAGCACTTCCTCGGAGTGTCAGCCTAGATTTTTGCGCTTAAGTTCCTGGATTGGGACCTGAACCCACAGAGTGGAGTGCTACCCACTGAGCCACAGCTGACACTGCAAAGACACAGAGCTATGAAACACATATCTAAAGTTCATTGAATATTTTTATCTGCATTCCACTATGTTTTCAGGGTAAACAGTGAGCTGATGACTTATGTTCTAATCTTAAAATTTTTAGCTGAAACCCGATTTAAAGTCATACGTTCACAGGTCAAAGTTTCATACGTATAAAGTTGGTTCAACCAGCTTCAAAACCACATCTGAAACCACCATCTGAGGAGGCTGGTTGAGTCTGAGGAGAATGACTAGCAGGAACTGAATGGGGTGAGCACTGCAGGCATTGTGAAATGGCACCCAACACTAAGAAGCAGAACACTGCTGACATCTGAAGGAGGACATGACTTCTCCATAAGACCTTTCAAAAGGAAAAGATCAAATTTGCTTTTACTTAAAAGAGTTGGGATCCCCGCAACCCAAACCTTGAGGGAGTAGGAGGATGGAACGCCTTGAGGGGCTGGTATAATGAATACTTAACTGATGTCCTGCAGACAATTCCACCAGTTACATAGGGACATTACTTATTGGTCTCATATTACTTAATTCAGACAGTTTATTGTAATTTGCTTTAGATTTTCAAACTAGGGTCCCTGGAATACCAAAAGGCACCCCAAAGTCATCAGATTCTGAACGTTTCAGTACATTACTTATTGATTTACTAGGACATTATTAATGTTGCTATGTATGCATACTCATAAAGAAGTTGTCTCCAATGATAGCTAGTGTTTTCTTTTCAGAAGCTGACAGTGTGGGGTTGAATTTCCACAGGGATTCTCCAGATCATTCACCATAACATCGACGGAAATTCCGTGGAACCCTTGGAGAAACGGCTGAGTCTCCTACAAGATCTTTATATTTCCAGCTATCCACCACCAGAAAAGTTTCAAAACCACTTATTTGAAATAAAAACAGAAAATGCTGGGAAATGCCTTACCGTCATCAAAATTCACGGCGCGGCCTTGGACAACGTGGACCATTTTCCATACCTCTGGAGCTACTATCAGCAAGGGCAGACATCGACGTCAAGGTGCAACACCGCCTCCAGTGTGCCAGAACAGCCTTTGGTCACCTGAGGAAGAGAGTGTTTGAAGACCAGGACCTCAAATCTGCCACCAAGCTCATGGTCTACAGGGCAGTAGTGATACCCACCCTCCTGTATGTCTCAGAGACGAGGACCATATACAGTAGACACTTCAAAGTGCTGGAGAAGTACCACCAGCGCTGCCTCCGCAAGATCCTGCAAATCCACTGGGAGGATAGACGCGCCAACGTGAGTGGTCTCGATCAGGCCAACATCCCCAGCATCGAAGCACTGAGCACACTCGACCAAGTCCATTGGGCGGGTCACTCGTCCACACGCCCGACATGAGACTCCCAAAGCAAGCGCTCTACTTGGAACTCCTACACGGCAAGCAAGCCCCAGGAGGGCAGAGGAAACGTTTCAAGGACACCCTCAAAGTCTCCTTGATAAAGTGCAACATCCCCACCGGCACCTGGGAATCCCTGACCCAAGACTGCCCTAAGTCGAGGAAGAGCATCTGGGAGGGCGCTCAGCACCTCGAGTCTCATTGCCGAGTGCATGTTGAAATCAAATGCAGAGAGTGGAAGGAGTGTGTGGCAAACCCGACTCCCCACCCATCCTTTCCTTCAACCACTGTCTGTCCCACTTGTGACAGAGACTGTCATTCCTGTATTGGACTGTACAGTCACTTGAGAACTCACTTTTAAGGTGGAAGCAAGTCTTCCTTGATTTCGAGGAATGCCTATGATCTGTGAGGGGCCTTCGCCAGTGTGCAGCTTTTTGTTTTGCTTTTTATTAGCATGGTTGAAAAATTGTCCTTAATCCTACCTTCTGTCTGGAGGTAGCACTCTTGTCTCTGAATCAGTGGGTTGTGCAGTTCACGTCCCACTCCAGAGATTTGAGCACAAAATCTAACCTAATGCTCCAGTGTAATACTGAGGGAGTGCTACATTATCGGAGGTGCCGTCTTTTGGATGCGACGTTAAACCACTCTGCTCTCTCAGGTGGATGTGAAAGATCCTATGGCACTACTTTCAAGAAGAGCACGGGAGTTCTCCACAGTGTCCTGGCCAACATTTATCCCTCAACCGACATCACTAAAAAATCAGATTATCTTGTCATTATCACATTGCTCTTTGTGGGAGCTTGCTGTGCGCAAATTGGCTGCAGCGTTTCCTACATTACAACAGTGACTACACTTCAAAAACTACTTCATATATGATATATATTAATGACCTGAACTTGGGTATAGAAGACACAATTTCAAAGTTTGCAGATCACACAAAAATTCAGAAATGTTGTAAACAATGAGAAGGATAGTAACAGACCGGGAGGATATAGTTAGACTGGTGAAATGGGCAGAGACATGGCAGATGAAATTTAATGCAGAGAAGTATGAAGTGATACATTTTGGTAGGAAGAATGAGGTGGGCAATATAAACGAAATGATACAATTTTAAAGGAGGTGCAGGAACAGAGAGACCTGGGGGGTATGTACACAAATGTTTGAAGGTGATAGGACAAGCTGAGAAGACTGTTAAATAAGCATACAGAATCCTTGGCTTCATTAATAGAGGCATGACAACGATAACAACTTTTAAAGCGCCTTTAAAAACATAAGAAGATAAGAAATAGGAGCTTTTGGCCCCTCGAGCCTGCTCCACCATTCAATAAGATCATGGCTGATCTGATCTTGGCCTCAACTCCACTTCCCTGCCCACTCCCCATAACCCTTGACTCCCCGATCATTCAAAAATCTGTCTATCTCCACCTTAAATATATTCAATGACCCAGCCTCCACAGCTCTCTGGGGCAGAGAATTCCAAAGATTCACCACCCTCTGAGAGAAGAAATTCCGCCTCATCTCCATTTTAAATGGGCGACCCCTTATTCTGAAACTACGTCCCAAGGTGCTTCACAGGAGTGTTATAAGACCAAAAAATAAATTTGACACCGAGCCAGATAAGAAGAAATTAGGGCAAATAAACAAAAGCTCGATCAAAGAGGTAGGTTTTAAGGAGCATCTTGAAGGAGGAAAGAGAGGTAGAGAGTGAAGAGGTTTAGGGAGGGAGTTCCAGAGCTTGGGGCCTAGGCAGCTGAAGGCACGGCCACCGATGGTTGAGCAGTTTTAATCAGGGATGCTCAAGTGGCAGAATTTGAGGAGTGCAGATATCTTGGGGGTTGTGAGGCTGAAGGAGATTACAGAAATAGGGAGGGGTGAGGCCATGGAAGGATTTGTAAAGAAGGATGAGAATTTTGAAATTGAGGCATTGCTTAACCGAGAGCCAGTGTAGGTCAGCGAGCACAGGGGTGATGGGTGAGCGGGACGAGTTAGGACATGTGCTGCTGAGTTTTGGATGACAAATTTACGTAGGGTAGAATGTGGGAGGCCAGCCAGGAGTGTGTTGGAGTAGTCAAGTCTAGAGGTAACAAAGGCATGGATGAGGGTTTCAGCAGCAGATGAGCTGAGGCGGGGCAGAGATGGGCGATGTTACGGAGATGGAAATAAGCGGTCTTAGTTATGCCACGGATATGTGGCTGGAAGCTAATTTCAGGCTCAAATATGACATCTAGGTTGCGAACAGTCTGGTTCAGCCTGAGACAGATGCTAGGGAGAGAGATGGAGTTTGTGACTAGAGAATGCAGTTTGTGGCAAGGACCAAAGACCTTGGTCTTCCCAATATTTGGTCTTCCCATTATTTAATTGGAGAAAATTTCTGCTCATCCAGTATTGGATGTCGGACAAGCTGTCTGACAATTTAGAGACCGTGGAGGGGTCGAGTGACGTGGTGGTGAGGTAGAGCTGGGTGTCATCAGCATACATGTGGAAACTAACACCATATTTTTGGATGATGTCGCCAAGGGGCAACATATAGATGAGAAATAGGAGGAGGCCAAGGACAGATCCTTCGGGGACACCAGAGGTAACGATGCGGGAGTGGGAAGAGAAGCCATTGCAGGTGATTTTCTGCCTGCGATTAGATAGATAAGAATGGAACCAGGCAAGTGCGGTCCCAGCCAGCTGGACGATGGTGGAGAGGCGATGGAGTGGTCAGCTGTGTCAAAGGCTGCAGACAGGTCGAGAAGGACGAGGAGAGATAGTTTACCTTTGTCACAGTCACAAAGGATGTAATTTTCGATACTGTGACAGGGGCCACATGGAGTTCTGGGAAATAGGGGCATGGATTTTGGAGGCGTCAACATGTTCAAGGAATGTGGAGATGGGGTGGTAGTTTGCAAGCACAGTGGGGGTCAACGGTTGTTTTTTTGAGGAGAGAGATGATAACGGTAGATTTAAACGAGAGGGGGAGCGTACCTGAGGAGAGAGAACCGTCAACAATGTCAGCTAACATGAGAGTCAGAAAAGGAAGTTGGGTAGTCAACAGTTTAGTGGGAATAGGGTCAAGGGAGCAGGAAGTGGGTTTCACGGACAAAATGAGCGTGGAGCAGTCAAGAGGGGAGATCAGAGAGAAACTGGAGAAAGATGAGAGTTTAGGACTAGGGCATGGGGGAACCTCAGAGGAAGTGTGGCCCAGTGGGTTAGGGGAAGGAAGGGAAGTGACAGAGGCAGCTGATCAGATGGTCTCAATCTTTGAGACAAAGAAGTCCATGAGCTCCTCGCACTTGTTGTTGGAGATGAGTGTGGTGGAGACAGGGGAGACAGGTTTAAGAAGTTGGTTAGTGGTAGATTCTGGAATAGTGGCAATTTTGGCAGACAAGTAGGACCCAATAATGCTTTATGTGGTCTGGCCAGACCTGGCGGTGAATGGCTAAACCAGTTGTCGGCCACATTCATTCAAGTTTGTGCCCCTTGGACATGAGAGAGAAAAGATGAAGGCCGTACCAGGGGGAATGGCCAGGATGGGAGAGTGTAATGGTTTTAATAGGGACTATGGCATCAAAGATGGTGGTGAGGGTGTGGTTGAGCAGATCGGTGGCCGCAGAATTGCCATGGTGAATGGAGGCTGGATAGTTTGGAGTTGATGGGGCCGAAATTCAGCCCCGCCCGAAACGGATCACATCTACCATTTTTAAAGTGTTTTTACCGCAGCTTCCGATGAGGTGGCCTCTGTCGCAAAATTCAGCCCTTGCCGGTTTTTTTTTTAGACGGACCGGAAGTCGGTCCATAATGGGGGCGGTAAGTGCTCTAGAGGGGAGGAAGTGGAGGCAAGGCGGAGTCATCGCCGCTGTCGATCAACAGCGGAGCGGTGATGAGGTCAGTATGCGTGTGCGTCACTACGCTCGCCCCTCATTTAAAGAGAGAAGCAACGATGGTTTAGGTTCAGCCCACTGGGCCACCACGGAGGGTTTCAGCTGGGCCAGCGGCCTGGCACCCAAGATGGGGTATTAGGCTGCCAGTTGACAGCCCGGCCGAACCTGAGGGTACAATTGTCTGGCCGATTGGGAAGTCGGCCGGCAAAAAAAAAACATGGCGGCTGCGACAGTGCACCCTCCCCTTGAGGGGCCGCCGCGCTGCCGTGGCTCACAGAGTGAAAGAGAGGTTCACCGACAGAAAAAGCTGTCGGGGGCACCGCGCGGCGGGTTTATGATTTTTGCAGATAAATTTCACGGGGTGGGTGGGAGATTGGCGGTGCGCCCTTTGCTAACGCACTTAGGACGGTCAGTGGCACCGGGGCGGAAGTGGGGACCACCAGAAAACCCCCCCCCCCCGAGCAGAATTTCTCTGGCCATTGGACCGGAAGTGGTCGCTCAACTCCACTGTTTGGCTACCGCTTTCTAGCGGTAAGTGGCCTTTTTGGGGAGCTGAATTTTGGCCCCAAGAAGTGCTGTTGGAAGAGAGTCAGGAGAGTTTTTTTTCCAGGGGCGGATGCAGAAGGAAGTAGGGTTGAGTGGGGGAAGGGGGATGTGTGTGGAGAACGATACAAGGAAATGATCAGAGATGGCCTTATCTGCAATTGATGTGGTACAAAAGCAAGGAAGTTATACTAAACCTTTATGTCCCCTGGTTCTGGACTTCCCCAACATCGGGAACATTCTTCCTGTATCTAACCTGTCCAGTCCCATCAGAATTTTATATGTTTCTATGAGATCCCCTCTCATCCTTCTAAACTCCAGTGAATAAAGGCCCAGTTGATCCAGTCTCTCCTCATACGACAGTCCAGCCATCCCTGGAATCAGTCTGGTGAACCTTCGCTGCACTCCCTCAATAGCAAGAACGTCCTTCCTCAGACTAGGAGACCAAAGCTGAACACAATATTCCAGGTGAGGCCTTACTAAGGCCCTGTACAACTGCATTAAGACCTCCCTGCTTCTATATTCAAATCCCCTAGCTATGAAGGCCAACATACCATTTGCCTTCTTTACCGCCTGCTGTACCTGCGTGCCCACTTTCAGTGACTGATGAACCATGACACTCAGATCTCGTTGCACCTTCCCTTTTCCTAGTCTGCTGCCATTCAGATAATATTCTGCCTTAGTGTTTTTGCCCCCAAAATGGATAACCTCACATTTATCCACATTATACTGCATCTGCCATGCATTTGCCCACTCACCTAACCTGTCTAAGTCACCCTGCAGCCTCTTAGCATCCTCCTCACAGCTCACACCGCCACCCAGTTTAGTGTCATTCGCAAACTTGGAGATATTACATTCTATTCCTTCATCTAAATCATTAATGTATATTGTAAAGAGCTGGGGTCCCAGCACTGAGCCCTGCGGCACTCCACTAGTCACTGCCTGCCATTCTGAAAAGGACCCGTTTATCCCGACTCTCTGCTTCCAGTTCTCTATCCACATCAGTACATTACCCCCAATACCATGTGCTTTGATTTCGCACACCAATCTCTTGTGCGGGACTTTGTCAAAAGCCTTTTGAAAGTCCAAATACACCACATCCACTGGTTCTCCCGTGTCCACTCTGCTAGTTACATCCTCAAAAAATTCCAGAAGATTCGTCAAGCATGATTTCCCTTTCATAAATCCATGCTGACTTGGTCCGATCCTGTCACTGCTTTCCAAATGCGCTGCTATTTCATCCTTAATGATTGATTCCAACATTTTCCCCACTACTGATGTCGGTCTATAATTACCCGTTTTCTCTTGCCCTCCTTTTTAAAAAAGTGGTGTTACATTAGTACCCCTTTCCTGCTTTCTCTCCATACCCTTTGATCCCTTTAGCCGTAAGGGCCATATCTAACTTCCTCTTGAATATATCCAATGAAGAGGGAGTTAGATATGACCCTTACGGCTAAATGGATCAAGGGGTATGGAGAGAAAGCAGGAAAGGGGTACTGAGGTGAATGATCTTATTGAATGGTGGTGCAGGCTCGAAGGGCCGAATGGCCTACTTCTGCGCCTATTTTCTATATTTCTATGTTTCTTGTCCCCCCCCCCCTTCTGTGCTGTGTCATTTTATGATTCTCTGGTCTTTCCTAGGTGGCCTACAGAGGGCGCTCCTGAGCACAGGGCCCCGCCCTCTCCATCCGCAGGAAAACACTCGCCACAACGCTTGCGCAACACCCGCCGCAGTGCGACTGCGCACTCCGCACCTCTGAGCCGAGCCCCGCCTCTCGGTGAAAGCTTGCGCCGATTGGTTTCCGTGGAAGGGGGGGGGGAGGGGGGTCGGTCGGTCGATCGAGGAGGAAGGGTGGGGGGAGAAGCAGTCGCGCGATTGGCGAAGGTGAGTGTCAGTCGGATGACGCGACCGGCTTGCGTCACCGCCTGGCGTGGCGGTTGGTGCTGCTGGAGGTCGTGGCGCGGCCACGCCCCTTTTTGGTGGGAGTGGCGCGCGCGCGGGGGGCGGGGGGCGAGAACGAGGGTGCTCCAGTGGGCGGCAGAGCGAGCGAGAGACAGCCGGAGCGAACACACTTTGCCCAGCTGGTAAGTGATGGACGGCTGCCTCCGCTTCCCGCAAATGTCCCTTCGAGGAGCGGCTCCGTGAGAGGAAGCGTCCCGCCCCGCCCTGCCCTGCCGTGGGCCCGGATATGTTGCGGTGCCGCCGCTTGTTCTCTTCACCCCCCCCCCACCTCCCCTCCCCTTCCCTCAGGCCGGCTGTCAGGGCGCGGTGTGTTGAGGGGTAGGTGGGGTCCGGGCCGTGGGGGACTGCGCTGGACAGCCCGCTTAGGCCCCACGCCCGCCCTGACAGCTGGGCTGCCTCTTCCAGCCCCCAAGCCCCGCTGTTCCTCTGCCGCTTACCGCCCTGTCCTCTCCTCTCGCCGAGGCCGGGTCACCTCTGTCTCGCTGCCGCAGGAAGGGCCGCCGGCGTGGGCTGATAACAACACCCTCATAAATATGTATCGTTCGTGCCCTTCATCCCTCAATAAAACCTTTTTTTTTTAATCGCCTTAATTGTACAATGCAGGATGGGGGCGCGTGAATTAATGTCATTTAAACAGTCAATGTTCACCGTTGTTATGATTTCGTGTATCAGCATTGAATAGAGCTGGCAGAATGAATAAAAACAAAATGCTATTGGTGCTGACTGGTGCTGGAAAGGGACCTGAATTGAGCTGGAATTGTGATTTTTAAAAATAGAAAATGCGGAAAATAGAGCATTTGCTTTCCGCATCTGTGCAGTAAATGGGCATGTTCAGACTGTTCTCCACAGATGCTGACCTTCCGTTCCCAGCTTTCTCAGAATTAAAAAATCAATTGGACAATGCTCAGGCGTTAATACTGTGGAAGGTCACAAACTTCAAGGCTACAATTTGTACTGTTGGCTGTCACTTGGAATTTAAAAATAATCGCGATTTAGGGTGGCGTTCTGTCATTTTTTTGAAAGTCCAGGTGCACAGTGTTTAAACATGCATTTAAACTCCCTAGGTGATTTTCTGTACCTTGTATATGCTGTACAGGGAACTGTCTGGTAACCAGTTACTTCAGAATGAAGGGTGTAAACAGCAATTTATAATTACTATACAAAAAGGTGCTTTGCAGCGCATTATGAAGCAGAGGAAAACTGAGATTTAAAGTTAGGGTGCTGAAAGTATAGTTGATGAGGAAAAGGCTTCGTGGAGACTAGCAAATAAGATGGGAGGTGGTAAGGCTAAGGTAGTGGACAGAGGCTGAATGGGCAATTACTGATGCTGGAACAAATAGTAAATGGTGTTGGAGGGGATGTATTAGAAGAGCAAAGGTTGCATGTTGGGATGTATTGGAGGTGCTTGCTAAAAAGTTGAGGTGGGGCATGGCATGGAGTGAATTAAAAGTAAGCAATAAGGATCTTGAAATCAATCGCTTGGACATGGAGCTTATTACGCTCTGGATTTCACCTCAATCCTTTCTACCTTGCTACATTTCTCAGCATCTGCAGAAGCTTTCTCTTGTCACCTCCTTGACTCTTCCCAACTCCTGCTCTGGTCATTTCCATCCCAACATCATAATGTGCCTGGTGACGGTTCTGTATGTTATAGTTGCTACATAAGTCAAATTATTAGCAAGTATTGGATGATGGTTTTGCGGGACTTTGTGTGGGCTCTGACTTTCTAAATGAGCTATAATTTGTCGAGGCTTGGAGAAGTTGATCCTTGAGGTGAGAAAGTTATGCATTAGGGAAAGATAGGAGAGGAGGCAGATGATTGAGTGTGGAACAGGAGCCTCAGTTTGGGATTCAACAGTACACTGTTTCTGTGCCAACAGACTTAGCCTGAAATGGCAGCAGTGTAGATAGATCAAAGGCCTGAGGCAAATGGGCAAGAATCAAACAGAGTGGCATTGGCTTTGCCAATATTAAGCAGGATGACATCTGGGCTTGTTTGGAACTTGTAGGTAGGCAGCTGAAAGGTGCTGCAGTGGCCTTTGGATCAATGGAGTTGGAGAGGCTGTTGGCTTCTGCATGGAAGCTGACTCTGCTTTTAAATACCATTGGTGATGGGTTACTTATAATAAAGGGACTGAGCATGGAGTCTGGGGCTGCACTGGAGGTGACAATGTAGATGCACAAGGAAGAACAATTGGAAATGTAATATCTTTGCTGCAAAATGATGTCAGTGCCATGGAAATCACTGATGGTTGCCCCCTTTACTAACAGTTGCAAATTTAACAAACATGCCTTTTAGAGTTACTCCTCTACTGGTCAAATCTTGCCAGAATTTTAGTTCAAATTTGCATGGTATGACAGTGATTTGATGGTGCGTTTTCTGTCTTGCTGTTAACCTGATGCCTGTACAGGTAGTTGTCATTATTGGGACATTTTTGCAAATCAGATTAGAAGCTTTAGTATGTTTCAAGGATGTACTGCATCTCTAGGCTTGTGAAAGTTTCACATTGTGGTTTATAATATATTTCTAGGCAGAAGTGAGGTTTGCTGGTGTGGTTTATAGTATCATTAGTTCTGTGTTCAATATTTTAAATACTTTGTGATCGTGAATATGTCATTAACCAATGCCAGAGTGACACAAAGGCTGTAATATTGGACTTCACATGTTTGTTCATCTGCAGGAGTTGATGGATCTCCTCGAAATACATAAGAATATAAGAAATAGGAGCAGGAGTCGGCCATTTGGCCCCTTGAGCCTACTCCGCCATTCAATAAGATCATGGCTGATCGGATCTTGGCCTCAACTCCACTTCTCTGTCTGCTCCCCATAATCCTTGACTCCCTTATCATTCAAAAATCTGTCTGACTATATTTAAAAAGGTGGCGATAATGACCCAGCAACACATTACCTAGATTAATCCCTTTGGTTACTTGGATATGCAAGTATCTGAAGGTAGAATCACTAAATGACTTTAATCCGAACAGTGAGACTGTTTCTATTGCTCTGACTTCAGCTGTACTTTGAGATTGGACCATTTTATTTTCCAAAGAATGTTGGATTCAGCAAATTATCATACCATTTTTTTCCTACTCTTCCACAGCAATGTGCATTAACCTAAAAGTGCACCCCCCTGCGCATCATTGTGAATATTTTAATTTCCTCCCTGACTGTTGTACAGTGAGAGAGCTTGCAACCAGTGTTTCCTCGAGCCAGTCTGGGCTGGACTTGAATCTAGAGGTGAAAGAACAGTATAGGAATTCAGGCCCGTGCATTTTTATATCTTTTTTTCTTTCCACTGGTTCAATTGCAAAAATGTAACGAGCAGTTTGGTAGCGACAGGAAGGAAGTGCCTGAGTGTGTATCACCAGTTGATGGTGTTTCCGTGACTATTGCTGCATGGTAATCTTGTCGCTATGTCATCATCCCAGTGCATCCATCTCCTTGATGGATGGATTCAGTGCTTCTCTGGACATCTGATGTATAAACTCACTTCATTTATTCGGCTTGTCTCTACATTAAAATTGCTCTTAATTGTTTTCTGTATATGGTGGAATATTGAAAATATTCTACGACACAGCTTGATGCTGGCTGTCCATTATCTTTAAAAGACTGCAGAGGGTATACTCCATGCACTACACATTTTAAATATTGCATGCATGTATTTGGGCGGCAGTATTTTAACAAAACTTTGAAAAATACATTTTAAGGATGGTCCTTGTCGCTTCTAGTTTTGATTTTTATTTGACTAGAATAGGTAGGTCTCTTGTTTTTAATATTTATGACTGAACAACAACTTGTATTCATATAGCACCTTTAACATAAAACGTCCCAAGGCACTTTGTAGGAACGTTCTAAACACAAAATTTGACACCGAACCACTAGAAGAAATTAGGGCAGATGACCAAAAGCTTGGTCAGAGGTAGGTTTTGACTGAGAGAGACTCCTGTTCACGAAGTCTTCAAATTATTGAATCTGGCAGCATAATCATGGGTGTAATAGGAATGAACACATACAACTGTAGACTCTTGAGAATATGACTCTTGCATTACTCATTTTATCCTTTACTGGCCTCTTATAAACTAGCTCAATGTGTGATATGTGCATACAGTATTGCTGATAAATCTTGAACGTACAGCCTTTAATTAATCTGAGTGGCATTTTTTCCTCTGTTTAATAAATCCTGGTTTGTGAGGGTGCATTTGTACTTCACAAATTGAACCGAGAGTGAATTGCTGCCAAACTCAAATTACTTATTTTATATAACCGCTCTTCCAAACCCAACTTAACTTATTAGCTTTAAATTGGTGGGAAGCTGTGTCCTGACGTTCTAGGAATCGACCCCTACTACTATGCACTTTTGAACCTAAATTGTGGTCCAGGATCTGGAGCTCAGTTGCTCCAATGTGTTCCTTGTGAAATTGCTTCGGTGGATCACTGTTGTAGGAATTACTCTGCTGTGATGCCAATGGTGATATTGAGAGTTTTTAAATTGATGGAGCATGTTTAAATATCCACATGCAGTTAAATAAATGTTCCAATGCAGTGTTCGTTCAAGTTGTCTGATCTTGTCCTCTCTTTTTCTGTCACGGGATGGAAATTAACCACTGACAAGTTTAGAAGCGAGTAGCATGCTCACCTGAGTCAGAAGTCCTATTCCATGAACTTGAGCACATAAATCTAGGCTGAAACTCCAGTGCAGTGCTGAGGAAATGCTGCCTTGTTGAAGGTGCTGTCTTTCGGATGAGGCCCGTCTGCTCTCTCAGGTGGACGTAAAATATCCCATGGCACCATTTTGAAGAAGAGCATTGGAGTTATCCCCGATGACCTGGCCAGTATTTATCCCTCAATCAACATCACTTAATGACCAGATAATTTGATTTTTTTTTAATCACACTGCTGTTTGTGGGAGCTTGCTGTGTAATTGGCTGCAATGCTTACCACTTCAAAAATAAATTGGCTGTAAAGCACTTTGGGACATCCTGAGGACGAGAAAGGTGTTATATAAAAATGCAAGACTTTTTAACTACAATTGTGGAGCTTTACGCCCTGCATTCCCTTCCCCATTTCCTAATAAAAATGTATCCAATTCTTTCTTAAAACCTGCCATTACCCCCATCGCCACTAGTAATCTGTTGCACCGTTCTATCACACTCACTTTATTTAAAAAAAAAAGTGTTGCCTATTTTCATTGACGCCCTTAACTTGAAAGGTCTGACAAGAACTTTTTCCTGGATCCAAATTCTGTATGCTGTGACGATGATAAAACTCTCCTGGTGGTTTTTTAAAAAGCTGCGGCTTGCTTGCAGCTTAAGTCATTGTAATAATGCTTACGTAAGAACATAAATAGGAGTTGGCTGTTTGGCCCATCGAGCCTGCTCCACCATTTAATAAGATCATGGCTGATCTGATCTTGGGCTCAGCTCCACTTCCCTGCCTGCTCCCCTTAACCCTTGACTCTCTCTCTCTTTTTAAAAAAAAATCTGTCTATCTCTACCTTTAAATATATTCAATGACCCAGCCTCCACAGCTCTCTGGGGCAGAGAATTCCACAGATTTACAACCCTCAGAGAAAAAATTCCTCATCTCCATTCTAACTGGCTGACCCCTTATTTTGAAACTATGCCCCATAGTTCTAGATTCACCCACGAGTGGAAACATCCTCACTGCATCTACCTTGTCGAGCCCCCTCAGTATCTTGTATGTTTCAATAAGATCACCTCTCATTTTTCTGAACTCTTATGAGCATAGGCTCAATCTTTCTTCATCAGTCAACCCCTTCATCTCAGGAATCAACCTAGTGAACCTTCTCTGAACTACCTCCAATGCAAGTATATCCCTCCTTTAAATAAGGAGACCAAAATGCACGCAGTACTCAAGGTATGGTCCCACCAATATCCTGTACAGTTGTAGCAGGACTTCTCTGCTTTTATATTCTATCCCCCTTGCAATAAAGGCCAACATTCCATTTGCCTTCCTGATTACTTGCTGTACCTGCATACTAACTTTTTGTGTTTCATGCACAAGGACCCCCAGGTCCCTCTGTACTGCAGCATTTTGCGATCACCATTTAAATAATTTTGCTTTTCAGCTTTTCCTGCCAAAGTGGATAATCTCTCTCTTTCCCACATTATACTCCATCTGCCAAAATTTTGCCCACTCACTGAGCCTGTCTATATCCCTTTGCAGATTATTTGTGTCCTCCTCACAACTTGCTTTCCCACCCATCTTTGTGTCATCAGCAAACTTGGCTACATTACACTCTGTCTCTTCATCCAAGTCATTAATATAGATGGTAAATAGTTGAGGCCCCAGCACCGATCCCTGTGGCACCCCACAAGTTACAGTTTGCCAACCGGAAAATGACTAATTTATCCCAACTCTCTATTTTCTGTTAGCTAATCCTCAGTCCATGCTGGTATATTACTCCCAACCCTGTGAGCTCATCTTGTGCAGTAACCTTTTATGTGGCACCTTATCGAATGCCTTCTGGAAATGAAAATACACCACATCCACTGGTTCCCTCTTATCTACCCTGCTTGTTACATCCTCAAAGAACTAGCTAATGGTTTTATTTGAATGCTCACCTGGCTGACCTCCCACCTTGCTCCCTGCTTAAGCTTGAGCTCGTCCAAATCCTATATCCTAACTCGCAGCCAGTGCTCTCTGATATACATTGGCTTCCGGTCCTCGAGTTTATTTTTTTTCCCTTCCATGACCTCGCCCCTCCCTATCTCTAACTTCCTCCAGACCTCTGAGATCTCTGTCCTCCTCCAATTGTGGCCTCTTGTGGATCCCCGATTTTAACCATTGGCAGCTGTGCCTTCAGCTGCCTTGGCTGAGCTCTAGAATTCCTTCCCTAAACCTCCTGCCTCTGTACCCCCTCCTCCTTTTAAGACTTTCATTAAAATCTACCTCTTTAATAATATCTCCTTTTATGTGGCTTGGTGTCAAATTCTGTTTGGTGCTTCTGTGAAGAGCCTTGGAACGTTTTGCTATGTTAAAGGCACTATATAAATGCAAGTTGTTTTAAGGATCAGCTGATTGCAATACAGTGTAGTAATTGAATCTTAGGAGCTGAGAAATATCATGTTTCTGTGCCCAGTCTCAAAACCACTGCAACACTGAAGATTGTTTTAGAAACTTGAGGATATGGTTGTTGTGGGCCATTATCCCGGAATAGTTTAAATATGCATTTAGCATTTTATAAAATAGTTTTCATATGTTGGATTAGGCCACTTTCTATTTAATATTACCACTGATGTGCAGTGAATTGAAACAATATTTTTTTTAATGGCTGGTGTTTCAACAAATCAATAGTGTATTGTGGTTGTCTGTCTTACACTCGGTTGTTTTTGTTTTCTGTTTTGTGTCTGTTCTTGATTTGTTAGGCACACCATCTTTTGATCCAAAGTCCATAAGTCTACATCAAACAATCAGTTTTGCTAGGAAAACAAACCGTGCTAAACAACAGTAAGAGATAGAGAGAGGCTTGCTTACAGTCGTCGACGACAACAACAACTTGTATTTATATAGCGCCTTTTAACATAGTGAAACATCTCTAGGCGCTTCACAGTATTGAGATAAAAAAATTGACACCGAGCCACATAAGGAGAAATTAGGGCAGGTGGACCAAAAACTTGGTCAGAGGTAAGTTTTAAGGAGTGTCTTGAAGGAGGAAAGCGAGGTAGATAGATGGAGAGGTTTAGGCAGGAAATTCCAGAGCTGGGGCCGAGACAACAGAAGGCATGGCCACTAATGGTTGAGCGATTATGATCAGGGATGCTCAAGGGGGCAGAATTAGAGGAGCGTAGACATCTTGGGGGTTGTGGGGCTGGAGGAGATTAGAGACGGAGGGACGAGGCCATGGAGAGATTTGAAAACCAGGATGAGAATTTTGAAATCAAGGCATTGCTTAACCTGAAGCCAATGTAGGTCAGCGAGCACAGGGGTGATGGATGAGCGGGACTTGGTGCGAGTTAGGACACGGGTAGCCGAGTTTTGGATCAGCTCTAGTTTACGTAGGGTAGAATGTGAGAAGCCAGCCAAGACGACCAAGTAGCATTGTTTTTGTTTCATTGCCACATCTTACCAGAGAGCGATTCGGGGCTAAAATAACTACCCTGTATTTCCTGTCCTAGACAGGCCTACAGCAAGTGTTTAATTATAATTATAATCCAGTTAAAATTTCATTTATAAAGAATGTAGCACAACTATAGCAGTAGTGAATGGCAGAATTATGTAGTTAGTGATAACTGACCATGAGCTTGGCATGTATTCCTCTTCCTCAAACTTGACTAATGTATATTTAAATGAGGCTGAATTGACCTACCCAAGCGTGGTTTCAAATTGTTCTATTTCTGTCAGTGGAAACTTGATCATTCTTTACAATAAGGTATCGTATCCTACGCCATACATAAACTAGATCAGGCTTGCAGCAGTTAACCTACCCAATTGCCTACAAAGTAAATGTTTATTCATGAAGTACTTGACAATTTCTGTAGATGAATCTGAGGCTTTTGTCTAGTCTGAAATTCCACTTTTTAATCAGCTGCTGAGGATTGCAGCTGTACAATCTTTCCAAGAGCGACATGTAATTATGTAGTGCCTTCAACATAGGAAAAGCCCCAAAACTCTTCACAGCATCATAATCATACAAAAATGGATGCAGAATCAAAGGAGGAGATATTTTTTACGGAGTTTGACCAGGTTGATGCTGGGAGGATGTTTCCCCCTGGTTGGGAGTCTAGAACCAGGGGTCACAGTCTCAGAATAAGAGGTTGGCCATTTAGGTCTGCAATGAGGAGAAATTTCTTCAAAGGGTTGTGAATCTCTGGAATTCTCTACCCCAGAGGGTTGTGGATGCTCAGTCCTTGTGTATATTCAAGACAGATATCAATAGATTTTTGGATATCCAGGGAATCGGGTAAGAGGATAATGTGGGAAGGTGGAATTGAGGTAGATCAGCCATGATCGTATTGAATGGTGGAGCGGGCTCGAAGGGCTGAATGGCCTATTCCTCCATGTTAAACTAGTCGGGTTGACCAAAAGCTTGGCCTAAGATTTGGGTTTTAAGTTGGGTTATAAAGGAGGAGAACATGGTGGAGGGGTTTAGAGAGGTAATTCCAGAACATGGGACCCAGATGGCTGCAGGCAATGCTGCCAATGTTGGGTCAAAGGAAGTGGGGGAATGCAGAAGAGTCACCAGAAGGAGAATTCTGGCAGGGGTGTAAGGATGGAGGAGGTTAGAGATGGAGAGGGGAGATGCCACGAAGGGGTGTAAACACAAGAATGAACATTTTTTTATTTTAGGCATTGGGGAACCTTGAGCCAATGTAGATTAGCAAGGACAGAAGTGATGAGGAGTGGGACTTGTTGTGGGATAGAATCGAGGGAGCAGAGTTTTGGATGATCTGCAGTTTAGAGTGTTGAGAATGGAAGGCCAGCCAGCAGAGCATTGGAGTCTAGACTGGAGGTGATGCAGGCACGGATGAGAGTTTTTAGCCACTGAGGTGGGGTGGAGGCAGGCAATGTTGCGGACATGAAATTAGGAGGTGGAGAGGATATGTAGCTAAGCTCAGGGTCGAATAAGGTGCCATGGTTGTTAACAGTCTAGGTGAACCCGAGACAGTGGTCGGGGAGGTGGTGCCATCAGTGGCATATGTAGAGAGTTTGTGGCTGGGCCCTGAATGTAATGGCTTCGGACTTCCCATTGTTCACTTGGAACTTCATCCAAGACTAGGGGCTCAATTTTCCCCAGTATTTGCGCTGTTTCTTTTGGAGCAGGCTGCTTTTTCTGCCCTAACTTAAAAATTCCCCAATCAGTTTGCACCAGTGTAACTCAGTTACCGGTAGTTACAAATTTTTTAAGTTTTTTTTCAGCCAAAGGGGGGAGGGCGTAACCAGCCACCTATGCCACTTCTGGCCATCTAGGGAAGTTTGGTCAGCTGAGAGTTACTCCAGTTCTGATTAGACCAGCGTATGTGACCTGTCCTGAAAAACCTTCCCTCGAGTTAAGGAAAGCGGCGCAGCAGATGCCCGGACACACACAATTGAAAAACACATAGCAGCAACTTACCTCCAACCCTGCCCGAAGGCTGTCCGGTTCCATTCTCTGTCCCCGGGGGTTCGTTCTCTCAGTCCGGTCTTGAGAGTGAGTGAGTGAGTCTCCGGTTCTCTCAGGAAGGCTGTCCGATTCCATTCTCAGTCCCTGGTTCTCTACGAGAGACCCAAACCCAAACCCTGGGACTGGACCGGACAGCCTTCGGGCGGGGTTGAAGGTAAGGTGGTACTATGTGTTTTTCAATTCTTTTAATGTGTTGCGAGGTGGCTGTATGCTTCACTTTGCAGCCTGAGCTGACAGTGTCCCTGGTTACCATGGCAGCCTGATCTTTTTGGCGCAGATCAAGGCTCCACCTGCCTTGGGTTAGGCTACGCCAAAATAAAGAGATCCAACGGGGAAACTTACAGCACTTTTTTTTTGGCATACTTGGGAGCCCCAAAAAATCGGGCACAACTCTTCAAGTATGCCAAAAAAATGCTTTGGGGAAAATTGAGCCCTGGATGCCAAACAAGCCATCTAAGAGCACGGAGGTGATGGAGGGATTGAGAAGTATGTGTCTTTGGATGATTTTGCAGAAGTTGTTTCTAGCCATGCTACCCAGTACAACTTTTTAGTTAAACCAGACAAGATTTTGGATTTGTCTAATACAGGGTATGGGAGTATAGTGGTTATGTTACTGGGCTAGTAATTCCGAGGCCTGGACGAACAATCTAGAGAATGCGAGCTCAAATCCCACCAAGGCAGTTTGAGAAATTGAATACAGTTTAAAACAAATCGAGAAATAAAAAAAGATGGTAACAGTAAAAGTGACCATAAAGCTGTCATCATCCCAACTGGTTCACCAATGCCTTAGGGAAGAAAGCCTGCCATCTTTGCCCGGTTTGACCTATGTGACTCTAGTCCCAGACCAACTTGGTAGACTCTTAACTGCCCTTTGAAGTGGTCTAGCAAGGCACCAAGTTGTATCAAACAGAAGGCTCACCACCAGCTTCTCGGGAAAACTGGGGATAGGCAATAAATGGTAGCCTTGCAGTGATGCCCACATCCTGGGAATGAATTAAAAAAATAGCAGTGAGGTCCTCCTTTTTTAGCATCAGACAAAACTCAAATGAAGGTGGAAGTTTCTCTTCTGAATTGCAAGTGTTCTTGCAAAGCCAGTTGCTGTGTCTACAAAATTGCAATTAATGTTAATTTGTATTGCAGTATAAACAGAACTACAAGCCTTCCTTCCGACTGCTGCAGCATGTTTTTATATTGTGCCAGCAGCAGCCGGTGCTTGTTGCTAAGTTCCTGGAATAGGCCATCGAGACCGTAGTTCATTTTTTTTTTGTCTTCTAACGCACTCCTGTGAAGCGCCTTGGAACGTTTTACTATGTTAAAGATGCTATATAAATACTTGTTGTTGTTGTAGTTCTCCAACGGAGACTTATAATCTCTCTTACCCGCTCCGATTTATCTTATGTGCTGTCTGGGTCTAATTGTATGCCCAATGGAGTTATTTTTCTAAAGTGTGACTTCTACATTTCGCTATTCCTCAGGTCAAGCTTAGAGCAGAGCTGAGAATAAAAATTCTATGTTTCAAAAGTTTTGTGAACATTGTTATTGCTCTGCTCCTGGCTAATGAAACCCTGAGAAAATACAGTAGAAAGTAACAATTTTAAATAGGCTACTGGCACATGCATATGCACAGGAGGGTATGGAATCCAGCAGTAGTTAGGAAAGTATGAGCTGTTGGGATTGTGGATGTCGGGTCCTTCATAGTAAAAAGTGCAGTTGATGGCAGGAGTACTTTCTTGTACCTATTGCTGATGGCACTCTTGTCAATAATGTAAATTACCTGATCTACACACATTCTGTGTCACAGGCACCTGTAGCCTGAGTGGATGGCAGATATGTTGAAAACGATCACTGGTTTCAAGTGCATTCATGGCAGTTTTATCAAGTACTAAAATCTCATAATTGCAGAATTGACCCTGTTTATGGCCTTTTCTTAACTTTTGGAAGTCATTTGTTTGTATAATTATGTAATTATCCAATTATTTGAATTAGCTAACTTGAAATTGAAAGTGGCCCCATTTAGCATCAGTGACTAACTGTGTATTCATTTGCCCTGAAGTTGCAAACTTGACTTTTGACAATTACATATGTGCAACTAGTGGCTGATTTTCTAGGGTGCCTTGGGCTAAAACCCCTAAGATGGTGGACTTGATTTTAGTGCGACTGTTGCATTTGAAAGTGGCACATGATGATTGAAGACACCAGGAAAAATCCCATTTCAAGAGAAGTCTTGGTGACTGACGGCTGTATCGTTGTTTTACAGAGTTCTGTAATAAAAAAAAAAGGTATGAGCACAAAGTTCAAGTACTTAATGGATGCACATCTCATGGTGCTTAGCTTTAGCATCAGCTGATTCGAACCTTTATGCAATAAGACTTGAGCGTGTTTGATATTACCTAGTGGTGTCCGCAGTGCTGCTTAGTCAGTGTGACAAATAGGGAGTTAATGTTTGGATCAAAGTCTATAAACCGACTGGTCACTTTAAATTTCTTACTGCAATTGCTAGTCTAACTGAATATTCAAAATCACCAGATAAGGAACCAGCTCTGATGAGATAGAATGCTGCATGTTTTGATGCACTACTTGCAATGCCGTTTCTTGGTTTGTTCTGTGAATGCTGAATTGCGTTTGAGAAGCCTAGATTGCCATCATTCTTCAGTTTTCTGATGCTCTGTTTAGCTATCAGTCTATCTATGTATTGTAGAAAATATTTCCTTCTAGATAGCTGTATTCCGAGTGTTTGACTGTTCTGTCAATTACTCTCTGCTCCTGAAATCGAAGGGGACAAGCAGGATTGTATTCCTAAAGGGAATCCCTGTCTTGAATTGCTGTACTGCAGTTTGTGGAGGTGGTCTCATAAAGTTCCATGGGCCGTTACAAATTCTCCTGTGTAGACACAAGTCAAGGTTTAGTATTATTGGTGGGGTGAGTAAAGGGTATTGTCATTTGTCATTTTTGCACCCAAGAAGGAAGCATGAATTAAAAGTTCTGTAAAATAGTGCAAGCTGCTCTGTTGTTTCTAGCTACTGTTTGCTTAATAAATCTGTAGTTTGTAGCTTAAACCACTTGCTATGTGTTTATTCTTCTGCTATCAAGACCAGGAGGACAAGAGTGCTTTCTGTTTTTGTTGCAGTAGCAAGAATTTATGTTTGATAATGCTGCAAGACCAGATATTGGGTGTATTATGTTGTACAGGTACTCCATTTGTAGTTAGCTTGATTAGACTGGGCTTTGAGAAATATCTCCGTAAAGTGTAAACATAATTGTTTATATTCTCTGTCTGTAAAATGGACTGGCGTGTCTAAGCATGCAACATTAGACACATCTTGTGAATAACGAGGGTCTCAGGAGGAGCATTCGAGCTGTTCTTTGATTCCTGCTTTATCTATTAAGATTACAGTAATGCCAGATCATATTACAGTTGGGAAGAATTTCCTTTTCAATATAGTGGCTACAAGTTATTGAAACATTATTTAGTATATGTCTTGCATCATTGTAACCTGAATTGTTTTAATCCCTTTAATGACTTCTTTCCCTGCGTTATTCTATCAGTGAGCAAATTATCTTCATATAGGTGTGGTTTTAGAGGACAGCAGTTAACTGTGGCATGGACTTCAATTGACTGATAGATGGTGAACAGTCCATCTTGAGGACCTTGCAAATAAATCTCTACAGCTACCTGCTTGAATCCTGTTGTCTTGCACTGGAACCGGCGATGTTCTTCATTGCTGCAAGACAATCCTATGGCATAATGCAACTGTGAAGCATTGCTGAATTGCATGTTCTTTATTTGTTTACAGTGAGCATTTAATTAAAACACACAGCTCTTTGACTGAAGTGTGTTGTAATATTGAATAGCAGTTCAAAGAATTAGGGAATTTCTAAAGGGACTGTTAAAAATATTTGTAGGAGGGGGAGTTTGGGAGAGGGAAGTTGTAATAACTTGAGCTCTGATCTGGGAATGGTTTGGATATATTCTGAAACAATTGGAATAGCCTTAATTGTGTACGAAGCAGTGATTGACAGCAGAATTAATTTGATTCTTGCAAATTCAAAGGATAGTGGCACCATCATCCCAAAATAACTTTTTTGGTCATTTATTTTCAGATGAGATTATTTTGGCAGTTTCCTAACATAACAAATAGAAGTGAATAACAAACTCAAACTTTTCATTTGGTATCATTGCAGTGTTGGCAAGTTGTGTTCAGCGTGTAATGTCCTGAGAATGACTTTGAGATGTGAAAATTATTTCAGTCTGGTTCCTAGTAATTAATCATATTAAAACAACTGAGAATTTTCAGCAGTATGTGCAAAGGCAAAACATATTCAGCAAATGTAATTTTTTTGCCATTGAGGAGTGCAGAGTATCTGAGGAACATAGGAACAGGAGTAGGCCATTTAGCCAGTCTGGCCTGTACCTCCATTCAATGAGATCATGGCTGATCTGCGACCTAATATATCCATCCACCTTATAACCTTTGGTTAACAAAAATGTATTAATCTCAGATTTAAAATTAACAACTGATCTAGTATCAACTGCCATTTGTGGAAGAGAATTTCAAACTTCTACCACCCTTTGTGTAGAAGTGTTTCCTAATTTCCCTGTAAGGCCTGGCTCTAATTTTTAGACTATGTCCCCATTCCTAGACTCCTCAACCAGTGGAATTAGTTTTGCTCTATCAATCCATCTTATCCTTTTTGGTACAAGTCTTTTGAGCTAGTAACAGTGCTAATTCAAGGTGCTGGATAAATCAGTTGAATGAAACTTTGTTTTCTGTGTTAAGGCAGCTAGATTTTGTCACAACTGGCACTTTGTTTTAAATGACAGTCTCCTGCTTTAACATTGCTGGCCAGCTTCGCCAGCATGTTTCTTGTGATATACTGCCCATATGCAATATCATGGTCATGGGCTAGAAGTGTGCATTAATACTCTATTGTAGTCGAATTATTCACTGCAGGTTCTTGTTTGTAATAATTCCATTTTGGAATACCTGTACCACTTTAAGGCTAATGGATTTCTAGAACAATTTCAGTTACTTGTCTGTCTGTCTGGTATCTAACTGTACAAATACTAAAATCACCCTTATCTGGCTAAATACAGACCAAGGTCAAACATTTGATCTCCAGTTTGTGCTGAAATTGTTAATCTTGACCGATAGTAAGGAAAACAGTGTGTTCCCATTTCTGACCACTATGCAGTGATTCCCTACGGGAAGTGCAGATTTGGACGTCGGATGAGGCCAGTATTGGGCTTTTTGTCTTTCTTTTCCCTCCCTGCCTCTAGTCAAGTAGCTTGTTGACATTCACTTTCAAGGTTCACATGTGAAAAATGTCCATATGGGTGAGGGTGCTTTGCATTCTGAAACCATGCCTGAGCAAGGAGTTAATGTCTGCAAGTGAGTGAGGGGAGAAAATTAGCAAAGGGACAGAAAAAAAACTGGTACTCACTATTCTGATTTAAGAAATTCAAAGAGTAAGAAAGGAATGGGAATTCTAAGTATGGGGGAACAAGCCTAAAGAGGTGTTAAATTGCACTTCAGCAAAAGGAAAGCAAATGAGTGAAATGACACATCATTTTTCAACTAGCAGTTTGGATTGGGGGACAAGAATTGTAAAATGTTGGTGTCATCTGATGGCCATTTTGGTGGCAAATATGGGAGAAACTCAACAAGTGACAGCAACCACTAGAGACATGGGCCCCAAGTTTCCACATGATTTGCTCCTGATTTTTAGGAGCAACTGGTGTAGAACGGAGTATCTTAGAAATCGGAATTCTCGTCATTTAGTTTGCTCCAGTTCTAGTCAGAATAGTTTCACTTTGGAACAGAATTTTTTTTTCAAAAGGGGGCGTGTCCGGCCATTTACGCCTGATTTCAAAGTTTCGTCAGTGAAAACTTACTCCAAACTAACTTAGAATGGAGTAAGTGAATATTTTTGTACGCTCAAAAACCTTGTCTACACTTTAGAAAATCAGGCGTAGGGAATGGGGGGTGGGGTTTAAAGGGAAGTTTACAAACATTAAACACTACAGTTTTACAAATAAAGAGCCATCAATAATAAATGATAAATACATCAATAAATCAACCAATAAATCAATCAAAAAAAATTAATAAGAAATAATTTTTTTTTTAAAAATCAAAAAATAAAACATTTTCTACTTACCGACTGCAGCACCGGGAGCCCTCCAACAGCGTTCTGGGATGACCCCCCCCCCCCCAGTGTGTCTCTGTCAGTGTCTCTATCTCTGTCTGTCTGTGTGTGTCTCTCATTCTCTGTCTGTCAGTGTCTGTTTCTGACAGCAGGGGGAGGGAGAGGATAAGGAAATGGTGGGGGGGGGGGGGAAAGGAGGAGGAGGAGGTCGTCGTCTGGGGGCGGGGGGGGATGGGGAGCGGGAGTCAGTGCGGGGGTCGGTCCGGTCTGGGGGGGCGGGGGGGGGGAGAAGCGGGAGTTGGGTCGGTGTTGGGTACGGTCCGGAGGCGGGGGGGGAAGAGAAGCGGGGGTCGGTGTCGGGTCCGGTCTGGAAGCGGGAGTCGAGTTGGGTCGGGAGGAAGCAGGAGCTGGCCGTGGGAGGAGCCTTATTCACGCAGCCCCAGTGAGGCCATTCGGCCAGGGCTAGGGGCTGCGTGCTTCGGCCCCTCCCACACAGTTTTGGGTGCATGGAGCTACTGCACATGCGTGCGCCCACTGTAGCGCGCATGTGCAGAGGTCCCGGCACTGTTTTCAGCGCAGGGACCTGGCCCCGCCCCCTACAGCTCGTGCTGCGCTGCGCCGAGGGCCAGAGGACCTGCAGGGAGGTGGAGAATCTGGAGGGTTTTTTTTAGGCGCACTTTGTGGCGCGAAAAACGGGCGTCCAGGTCGGGACTGCGCCGTTCTAGGCGCGGCTCGAAACTTGGGCCCAATGTCTGTATAATGTGTCTTTTTTATGAGCTCCTGTTTCCTGATCAAATAGGGGACTGTGGCCTTGCAATAAAAGTAACTTTGTATTTCAAATGGCTTGGAATTTTCCATTGAATTAGTGTAATACAATAGGTTAACCAAACCAAGCAGGTGCCAACAGTGTTTCCAGAATAACTTGTGCTGCTTTAGTGTCAATAATATTTACTGTTTTCTTGTCTGGGAGAATCCAACCTATTGAACGCTAGTGGAGATTTGACTCTTCATTTCAGTTACAATGCATACATGTGACTCTTAATGAAGGGAAGAGATGTCAAGCACAAGCATGCAGAATGGTTCCTTTACAAACTGAAATGGAGATTGGCACTTATGCTTAAGTTAATTTAGTAGAGCCATGTAGGCCAAGCAGCCATCTAAAACTGGCTAATCAAAATAGGTTCCACGACCATGTATGTAAACATATAGGTGCAAATGTGAGCAGCTGTTAACTTGCTTAGAAGCCATATTGGCATCAGATGTATCCATATCCATGATTTTCCAAGCTTGAAGTTGATGGCCCCTGTAAAAGAGTCTGTCTTTCAGAAGTTTCTATGTAAAGATGTATTTGATCTCCCCCCTCTCTATTTTTAAAGAAAGTTAGCCTTTTCCATGGGGGTATAATTCACTGCCTTGTGATACTGATTCATACAGACCAGCAAGTTCCATGTTGGATCTCTGCTCTGTACCTAGTTAGCTAACATCATACATTGGAGGGTGGGCGGGATAGGGATAAGAGGAACTATCTTGTTGAAGCTGCAGAGAATGTTTGCACCTTTATTTTCTGTGATTAATCCCAAGTATTCAATGAATAGTGTCATTCGTACACCTCCGAGAAGAAAACCTTATTGGAGTGTCCTCGGAGAAAAATTGGCAAAGGCTAAGGGAGCTGGGGCTCATGTTACTCATCTATCTTGGGAAACCATTCACCCATTTATATGGGCTGTATTACCTGAGTTGTCTTTGTCCAGTGTTGGTTGAATTAGTTGTCAGCAATATAAAGGAATCCTGCCAATTAGAAATTACCTTAATAGATTAATGCTTCCCTTTCCTGATACTCCAGCCTATCCGATACATTATCTACCTGCGATAAAGCCACTATTTTTCTTGGACTGTCAAGAGATCACAGTAATTTGAAATTTTCTTGGGTCCTTCTAACAAACCCCATACAGGCTAGTAGCGGACTAGATGGGAATGGTTTACTCTTACCAGTAACATTCTTCAAACAGTTTTTAATATAGGTGCCTTGGCCATTTTAAAAATTTGTTCTGGAATGTGGGCGTCACTGGCAAGGCCGGCATTTATTGCCCATCCCTAATTGCCCTTGAGAAAGTGGTGGTGAGCCACCGCCTTGAACCGCTGCAGTCCTTGCGGTGAATGAACTCCCGTAGTGCTGTTGGGGAGGGTGTTCCAGAATATTGACCCAGCAACGATGAAGGAATGTGATCTATTTCCAAGTCAGGATAATGTGTAACTTGGAGGGAAACTTGCAGGTGATGGTGCTCCCATGCGCCTGCTGCCCTTGTCCTTCTAGGTCGTGGCGTTGGGAGGTGCTGCCGAAGAATTCTTGGCAAGTTCCTGCAGTGCATCTTGTGGATGGTACACACTGCAGCCATGGTGCAACAGTGGTGGAGGGAGTGAATGTTGAAGGTGGTGGATGGGGTGCCATTCAAGTGGGCTGCTTTGTCCTGGATGCTGTCTAGCTACTTGAGTGTTATTGGAGCTGCACTCATCTAGGCAGTGGAGAGTATTCCATCACATTCCCGACTTGTGCCTTGTAGATGGTGGAAAGGCTTTGGATAGTCGGGAGGTGAGACACTTGCCGCAGAATATCCAGCCTCTGACCTGCTCTTGTTGCTACGGCATTTATATGGCTAGTCCAGTTAAGTGTCTGGTAAATGGTGACCCCCAGGATGTTGGTGGGGGATTCGGCGATGGTAATGCCGTTGAATATCATGAGGCGGTGGTTAGACTCTCTCTTGTTGAAGATGGTCATTGCCTGACACTTCTGTGATGCGAGTGTTACTTGCCACTAATCAAGCCAAGCCTGAATGTCGTCCAGGTCTTGCTGCATGCTGGCATGACTGTTTTATTTTCTGAAGAGTTGTGAATGGAACTGGACACTGCAATCATCAGCAAACATCCCCACTTTTGAACTTGTGGAGGGAAGGTCATTGATGAAGTAGCTGAAGATGCTTGGGCCTAGGACACTGTCCTGAGGAACTCTTGCAGCGATGTCCTGGGGCTGTGATGATTGACCTCCAACAACCACAACCATCTTCCTTTGTGCTAGGTATGATTCCAGCTAGTGGAGCGTTTTCCCCCTGATTCCCATTGACTTCAGTTTTACTAGAGCTCCTTGAAGGGTAGTCGCTCTCGCCTCACCTCTAAAATTCAACTCGTTTGTCCATGTTTGGACTAAGCCTGTAATGAGGTCTGGAGTTGACTGGTTCTGGCAGAACCCAAACTGGGCATCGGTGAGCAGGTTATTAGTGAGTAAGTGCTGCTTGATAGCACTGTTGACGACACTTTTCTATCACTTTGCTGATGATTGAGAGTAGATTGATGGGCTGGTAATTGGCCAGATTGGATTTGTCCTGCTTTTTGTGGACAGGACATACCTGGGCAGTTTTCCACATTGTCGGGTAGATGCCAATGTTGTAACTGTACTGGAATTTGATAGGAGTGGTGAATATGATCAGAATGTCTTAAAAGGTAGACAAATATTGTATAGTGAGAGGAATGGAATAAACAGAACCAGAAATGAGTGGCCATAAGAAAATCTTGAAAATGTGACACAAGGAATAGAGGCGGGGCTAGTTCTGAGCACCAGTCTTCAGTACGACAGCTGGGATGTTGTTGGGGCACATAGCCTTTGCTGTATCCAGTGCGCACAGCCGCTTCTTGATATCACATGAAGTGAATTGGCTGAAGACTGGCATCTGTGATGGTGGGGACCTCAGGAGGATCCATTAACCATGCTTAAGATCATGAACAAAGCAGCAGCATAAGAACATTGATGCCAGGGATGCAAAAGTGCTGCAGCTGAACATTATTCTGTATTCATCTTAAAAATCAGTTTGGGTGTGTCGTGCTGTTGTCTGGACCGGTGCCAAAGTTCAGTTACTGAATCTGGGTGTTTTAAACACTCATATTAGGCTGGAGTGAGATTTTGTATCTTGGTGTAGCTGGTATATTTTGTCACAAACAAGCCACAGTAACTTCAGTTTCCTGCAGAGGAGTTTGTAAATGAATCCTAATCCGATTGTTATGTACCAAGTGGATTTTTGTTCCAACTGAGATTGTTTTGTTTTTATTTGGTGTCTGACCATGTATAGTACAGTAATCAGTTGAGGGAGTGGCTGCAGCTGTGTGCATTGAACCCAAGAAAGGGTAAACTTTCCATAAAATAGTCATCAAGCCAAACTTATTTTTTAAAAGTGGCTGTTTTTGAAAAGTTTTGAAATCTCTTGTTAGCTAAATTCAGCAACGTGTAAACTTTTACTTACATTTGTGACTCATTTCAGGTGGAAATACAGATACATACACTGAGGCTAGTGAGATCCAGAGGATTAACACTTTACCATCTGGCAAAGTCTTGGGGCCTGACAGCTTGCTAAATTTTGAAGTATTTTAGCTTTAAGCTTGTAGCAAGTTCCCTTGAGTGCAGTGAAATCCTTTCATGTAAATCTGAGAAATCACTAAGCCAAAACATCATAGTTTTGGTTAATGTTGAAAAACTTAAGCAGCAGTGTCATTTGAAGAATTTGACACTGAAAAATGAGTTTCTTCTACACTATCAGGTGCAAGATTCTGGAGGCATTTTACATTAAATACAGTTATGAACAGTCCCTGGTATGACTCAAAAAGGCCAGTTATACTAACTATACAGTTTGTTGATGGAAACTGGTTGCACCTATGCATTGATGCAACCTGTGGAGTGTAATTTGGGTGTGTATTATAATTGCAGATGGTGTGAAGTGAAATTTTAAGCACCCAAGCAACCCAATGGACTCTGGGAACTTTTTAACCTTTGTTTTTAATGTTGGAGCTGATGGGACAGTCAGTGCTTTAATGTTCAAATTTAACCAGCATTTAAATGTCGTTATCGGGGAGTGAGCAGGGAAGTGAAGTTGAGGCCAAGATCAGATCAGTCATGATATTGAATGGTGGAGCAGGCTCGAGGGGCCAAATGGCCTACTCATGTTCCTATTATGTAGAGCTCCACACTCCTGCACATAAGCAGAGCTTCATTTGATCAGAGACCAAAACAGGGTGGCAGTATAACTGATCTGCTGTTCCTGTGCTCTTAGCACGAGTATAATTCCCAGTTGTACTTAACAGTTGATACTTTCAAAAGGAAAAGGATCTTTCAAGCCAAAAGTATTTCGAACGTTACTGCAAATGTTTGGAAGGGTGACTGATATGTCCTTACTATACAGTATAAATGCACATGAGGCCCATACTTGAGAGAAGGTCACTGTGACCAGTTACCTTTAATACTGAGACCTCCAGTGGTGAAGGTGGGTGGAGCTTCCCCTTTTATACCTGAGTCCAGGTTAGGAATGTCTCCCACAAGTTCACCCCTTGTGGTCAATGTTCACAAGGTGTACAACTTAGGTCAGCTTATACATGGATTACAATGATAGTTGAATACATGACATCACCTCCCCCCAAAGTCTTATTGGGATCACAGGTTAAGTCTCTCTGGTGGTTTACACTCCCTTGTAGAGCGTCTGAGTTGGGGCTCCGGTTGTTGGGCGCTGGCCTGCGTGTCTGCTGTTCCCTGTGCCTCAGGCCTGTCCGGACTGCCCACAGTGACTGGGCTCTCCTCCACTTGGTTCCGGTGTTCGGTCACCTGTGGTGGAGTAAACTCTACGTCGTGTTCTTCCTCTGCTTCTATGGGGTTGCTGAACCTCCTTTTAGTTTGATCCACGTGTTTGCGGCAGATTTGTCCATTGGTAAGTTTAACTACCAAAACCCCATTCCCCTCTTTGGCAATCACAGTGCCTGCAAGCCATTTGGGCCCTGCAGCGTAATTAAGGACAAAAACAGGGTCATTGACATCAATACATCGCGCCCTCGAATTCCTGTCATGGTAGTCACATTGTGACTGACGCCTGCTCTCAACAATTTCTTTCATAGGGTGTATAAGGGATAACCTGGTTTTGAGCGTCCTTTTCATTAGCAGCTCTACGGGTGGAACCCCTGTGAGCGAGTGTGGTCGGGATCTATTAGTCAACAGGAGGCGTGATAAGCGGCTTTGTAGGGAACCCCCTTGGATTCTGAGCATCTCATTTGATTATCTGCACTGCTCGTTCCACCAGGCCGTTTGAGGCCAGCTTAAACAGTGCCGTTCTGACATGGTTGATTCCATTGCCTGCCATGAAGACTTGGAATTCAGTACTTGTGAAACACGGGCCATTGTCGCTAACCAAGACATCAGGTAGACCATGGGCAGCGAACATTGCCTGTAGACTTTCTACCGTGGCGCAGGATGTGCTTGAATTTAAAATGGCACACAATCCATTTGGAGTACGCGTCTACTACAACCAAAAATATTTTTCCCATGAAAGGACCTGCGTCGTCCACATGGATGCGTGACTATGGCTTGGCGAGCCAGGGGCTAAGGGGGGGGCTTCCCTGGGTGCGTTGCCCAGCTGAGCGCACGTGTTGCACCTGTGAACACAAAGTTCCAGGTCTACCTCTATCCCTGGCAACCAAATGTGTGACCTGGCAATTGCCTTCATCATGACAATACCCGGGTGCTCATTGTGAAGTTCTCTGATAAACACCTCTGCCCATCTGGGGCATGACTAATTGGTTTCCCCACAGTAGACAATCGGCCTGAATCGAGAATTCATCCATGCGCCTATGAAACGGTTTAAATTCCTCAGGGCATGCCCTGTACGTGACTGCCCAGTCCCCATTCAGGACACATTTCTTAACTAAAGATAGTAGCAGGTCTTTATTTGTCCAGACTTTAATCTGACAGGTTGTCACAGGTGAGCCTTCGCTTTCAAAAGCTTCAACAGCCATGACCATCTCAGCATCATGCTCAGTTGCCCCCTCAGTGGTGGCTAGTGGAAGCCTGCTGAGTGCATCGGCGCAGTTTTCAGTGCCTGGTCTGTGCCAAATTGTGTAGTCATAGATGGCTAACGTGAGTGCCCACCTCTGTATGCGGGCCGATGCATTCGCATTTATGGCCTTGTCTGCCAAAAGGGACGTTAGGGGTTTGTGATCTGTCTCCAGCTCAAATTTCCTGCCAAACAGGTACTGGTGCATTTTTTTTAATGCATATACACATGCTAGTGCTTCCTTTTCTACCATCCTGTAGCCCCTTTCTGCCTGGGACAGACTTCTGGAGGCATAAGCTATCGGCTGGAACTGGCCATTGGTATTCACATGCTGCAACACACACCCGACCCCATAGGATGAGGCATCGCACGTTAAAACAAGTTTCTTACATGGGTCATATAATTTTGTTAGAGCACGCAATTTGTTATGCTCCATCAAAAGCCCTTTTCTGGCTGTCCCCCCAGACCCAATCGCGACATTTGCGTAGGAGCACATGTAGCGGCTCTAACAGCGTGTTCAATTTGGGAAGAAAGTTACCAAAATAGTTCAGGAGCCCCAGGAACGAACACAGCTCTGTTGTGTTACGGGGTTTGGGTGCTCTCTGGATCGCTTCCGTTTTGGACGCAGTAGTTCCGATCCCGTCTGCTGCTACCTTCCTCCCCAGGAATTCTACCTCTGGAGCTAAGAAGACGCACTTCGCCTTTTTCAGTCGCAGCCCTACCCGGTCCAGTCTGCGTAGCACCTCCTCCAGGTTGTGGAGGTGTTCTTCAGTTTCGTGACCCGTGATGAGGATGTCGTCATAAAAAACCACCGTTCTTGGAATCGACTCGAGGAGGCTTTCCATATTTCACTGAAAGATCGAGGCAGCCGAATGAATCCCGAACGGGCATATGTTATACTCAACCAACCCCTTGTGTGTTGTGATGGTGGTCAGCTTCTTCGATTCACTTACCAGCTCCTGGGTCATGTAAGCTGAGGTCAGGTCCAATTTTGAAAAAAGTTTGCCACCGGATAGTGTCGCAAAGAGGTCCTCCACTCTCGGCAGCGGGTACTGGTCTTGGAGTGACACCTGATTGATGGTGGCCTTGTAATCGCCACATATCCTGACCGACCCATCCGCCTTGAGCACTGGCACGATCGGGCTTGCCCAGTCACTAAATTAGACTGGCGAGATGATGCCTTCCCTCAACAGGCGGTCCAATTCACGTTTTATTTTTTCCCGCATCACGTACGGTACTGCACTGGCCTTGTGGTGTACTGGCCTGGCATCTGGGTTTATGTGAATCACTACCTTGGCCCCCATGAAAGTGCCGATCCCGGGTTGAAATAATGAGTCAAATTTGTCCAGGACCTATGAGCATGATACTCGCTCCACAGAAGAAATTGCATTGACATCGCCCCATTTCCAGTTCATGACAGCAAGCCAACTCCTCCCCAGTAGTGCGGGACCATCCCCCGGGACAATCCAGAGTGGCAACCTGTTCTCTGAATCTTTGTGGGTCACGACTACCGTGGCGCTGCCTAGCACCGGAATTATCTCCTTTGTATATGTCCGTAGCTGTGCATCAATCGGCAATAATTTTAGCCTCCTGGCCTTGGGCACCCATAACCTATCGAACTGTTTGATACTCATCAGGGACTGGCTGGCCTCCGTGTCTAGCTCCATTAATACTGGGATGCCATTGAGGAGCACTTTCATCATTATCAGTGGCGTCCTAGTATATGAACTGTATATGTGCTCCACATGAACTCGCTGAACTTCAGCTTCCAGCGATTTCCCCCAGTATTCATTTGGCCTCGTAGGGCTTGCATCAGGCCCGTCCTCCTCGTACATCAACCTGGCTGCAGGCTTCCTGCATATTCGTGCCAAGTGACCACTGACGTTGCAGTTTCTGCAGATATATTGCTGATACCTGCAAGCTCTGGCTGGGTGTTTGCCTCCACACCTCCAGCATGAGCTGGAGGCCCCGTTGTTGGAAACAAAAGGTCCATTACCAGTCGATTATCTCTGACTCTCTGTAACTGTCCTTAAGCGCACCATTAACAGGTGTTGATAACCGCATTGTTCATTGCGATGGCATGAATCACCGTTCAGCTAGCCATTGTCTCTGTTGAATTCCCCCTTTGTGTTTGACTACATGCTGGGGCATGTCCAATTGTCCTTGTCTGCCGAGAGAATTGTGTGCCGCGTTAACAATGTTGACTCCCTGATCATTTGCCGCATTTGAGCCAAGATTTTTGTCATACATCATTCTGGTCTCTTCCTCCCGAGATAAATATCTGGACTATCCGAGCCACTGCTTCCAAGGTCAAGTCTTTGGTCTCAATCAATTTCCTGAAAACCCCAGTGTGCCCGATGCCTTCAATAAAAAAAATTCTCGCAGCATCTCCACTCTGCATGCATCTGGGAACTTACATAGGCTCGCCAGTCGCCGGAGATATGCCACGAAGTCTGGAACGCTTTGCCCTTCTCGCCACCGTTGCGTGTAAAACTGGTGTCTCGCCATGTGCATGCTGCTCACTGGTTTAAGGTGTTCCCCAATCAACTTACTGAGCTCTTCGAATGTCTTGTCCGCCGGCTTCTCTGGCGCTAGAAGGTCCTTCATCAGAGAGTACGTACTGGATCCACAAACCGTCAGATGAGCCCTGCATTTGTCGGCCAAATCCTGTCCCAACCATTCCTTAGTGACAAACCTTTGCTGTAGTCTCTCAATAAAGTTGTCCCAATCATCACCAACACAGTACCTCTTTTCTGTGCTGGTAGTGACCATGCTCGCGTGGTTTAAATCCCAGTTTCTCGTCGCCAATGATCTGTCCTTGCTATACAGTATAAATGCGCACAAGGCCCAAACTTGAGAGAAGGTCACTGACCCCAGTTACCTTTATTACCGAGACCTCAAGTGATGGTGGGTGGAGCTTCCCCTTTATACCTGAAAGTCCAGGTTAGGAGTGTCTCCTACAAGTTCACCCCTTGTGGCCAATGTTCTCAAGGTGTACAACTTGGGTCAGCTTATACATGGGTTACAATGATAGTTAAATACATGACAGTTGCTCTTTAAATAACTATAAACATGTATTGGAGCATTAATTAATGCATTACACACAGATCAGGCCACACTGCTTTTATCCATCAGTAATTTAGAAGGGACGGTTAACCTAAAAATATGCAATTAATATTGATTAAGAGGTCAAAAAATCTTTCTGCAGTAACTAATTCTGAAGTGAAATTTAAAAATTGGACTTGCAGAATATACCCAGAATCAATTTGTCGAAGCAGCAGAAAATTTCCACTAACGACAAACTCTGGCAAGTTTGTCTACTTTTCTTTCAAATAGTGCTTTGAGTTTCAGATATAGGTAAGAAAATTTGCTACAATTTCTTTTAATGAAAGCCTGAAGTTTGTTCCACATCATCTCTAACTTTGTTCAGTAAATGTACTGTAAGCAATTTAGAAGGTACTGTGTAATTTGCATTTTTTTCGGTTAACCTTCCCTTTTAAATTACTGATGGATAAAAGCAGTGTGGCCTGATCTGTGTGTAATGCATACTTTACAGATTGTGGTGTAATATGTGCAAAAGTATTTGCATTAAGATGGGCCACGGAGTGAGTCATCTCTGGTACAGTGAGCCATTGATATAACTATTCACCACTTTATCTTCATGGGTGCAATCTCAGGTGGGCATATAATTCTAGTAGAAATTATGGCAATTATTCAGGAGTATTAAAATAGTTCCGTTTAGTCCATGAAAAGGCAAAATCATGAATTGAAAGACTATAATGTCCAATAAGAGCTTAATATTTATAACTAATTAAAGTAGACTACAAAGCTAGGAACAAAACTGGCTTTGATAACAGAAGAGGGAGCAAACTTGCACACCAAAATCTATGCATGTGCTGCTCAGGAGGCACTTTATTTAGCCCTGCAGCATCCAGATGTTTAATTCCTGTAAATCACCACTTCCCACATAAGGATGTCTTAATGGACTGAATTGCATTAAGTTAAATATTAAAATAACATGGAATGCTGAGTATATAATTGGGTAGAATACAGAAATATTGCTACTTGCAAAGAATTAGGCAGTGATCCAGTAAAATAAATTCTGTCAATTGCTATTAAGTTTTTACATCATGAGTTCAAAAATTTTAAAACTCTTTAACAGAATTTAGTCATACAGGTTGGTGTAATTGGCCCACCCCCTCCCAATCGTTTTCTGGGACAACATTTGCCTTCAGTGATATATTGACATCCAGGGGGAATTTCTTTAACATGAGCGCTTGAGACAAAGATCCAAAACCCTTTGAATCTGGTCTCTGCTCTATTGAGAATTTGGGTTCACGATTGAATAGTTGCTGAAATTTGATTTAGTTATTCTCCAATGCTTTAAACTATAATGCAAAACACATCTCTTCATACTTTTAAGAACATAAGAAATAGGAGCAGGAGTAGGCCATACAGTCCCTTGAGCTTGCTCCGCCATTCAATAAGATCATGTCTGTAGTAAATATCGCAATTAAGACTAGAGTGCACTATGGGAAGAGTTTTATCAAACCACTACTAATGGCCCCAAGTTTCCACATGATTTGCTCCTGATTTTTAGGAGCAACTGGTGTAGAACGGAGTATCTTAGAAATCGGAATTCTCGACATTTAGTTTGCTCCAGTTCTAGTCAGTTAGAACAGTTTCACTTTGGAACAGAATTTTTTTTTCAAAAGGGGGTGTGTCCGGCCCACTTGCGCCTGTTTTCAAAGTTTCGTCAGTGAAAACTTACTCCAAACTAACTTAGAATAGAGTAAGTGAAGATTTTTGTACGCTCGAAAAAACCTTGTCTACACTTTAGAAAATCAGGCGTAGGTTACAAATTAGGCGTAGGGAACGAGGTGGGGGTGGGGGGGGGAGAGGGAAGTCATTAAATTCTACAATCAATCCTTAGTTATACTTATACAAATATTATGCAAATAAATCCAACCTGAATAAAAATTTATAAGCAAAGAAAAGATTAAATAAACCATGTTGCTATTTCACACAGGTAGGACCAGCCTTCGAGCTGCTGTGCTTCAGGCAGGCCTTTCATGTTGGAGACAGGCAGGGGTGTGGCGTCAGTGTCTCGACGGCAGCGGCAGCAAGCTTCAAGCTGAGCTGCAGTGCTTGAGGCAGGCCTTCGTTCTCTTCGTGGCTGGCCGCGAAGAAGCAACACCGGACGGACCCGAGGCCATTCGGCCATGAGATATCAGCGGCGTCTGGCTGGCCGGCAGCCGAAGAATCAACACCTGACACGCAGCTCTTTATGGTGCTTGAGGCCATTCGGCCACGCTTTAGGGGCGGCGTCAGTGGCTCGACAGCAGCCGAAGATACAGCAGCAGCCTTCGAGCTGTGAGGGGGACTGAGGCCATTTGGACAGGGAGAGGCAGCCACATCAACAGTTATATTTAAATTTGCAGAATGGGTGCTGCATTGTCAGCACCACGTATTATACAATGGTTTGCCATCAATTCACTGCATAGAGAATTGATTAGAGCTCACCGCACCAGGAACGTCGTAGCCCGTAGGTTGATGGGCAGGAGACCTTACCCACGTCGACAATATCGAACCAGGCGCTCGTACCTGGACATTGTGTGAAAAGGCTGTGTTTTCGCAGAGAAGTTGTCACTGAGATCTGTGATATGGTGAAAGCAGATTTGCAGCCCAGAAGCAGAAGGACAACTGCTTTGTCTGTTGAAGTGAAGGTAACAGCTGCACTTTCTTTCTATGCCTCAGGATCGTTTCAGGCTACAACTGGAGATGTGTGTGCCATCTCTCAACGTGCAATACATGCCTGCGTTTACCAGGTCACGGCTGCACTTTATGCGCGAAGGAATGACCATCAATTTCCCAATGACTGCACAAGCGATCCATGAGAGGGCTGTGGGCTTCTTCAGGATTGCCGGCTTCCCAAAGGTACAGGGCTGCATTGATTGTACCCACATAGCCTTGCGAGCACCTGTGGAGGAATCTGAGCAGTACCGAAATAGGAAAGGTTTCCACTCTATCAATGTGCAGCTCGTGTGTGACGACAAGCAGCGCATCATGTCAGTCGATGCGAGATAGCCTGGCAGCACCCACGATGCGTTCATCCTATGCGACAGCGTTCTATCTGACATGTTTGAGCAGCAGCCAGAAGGGCAGAGCTGGCTACTGGGAGACAAAGGGTACGGCCTGACCACCTGGCTCATGACGCCCATACGCGTGACACTGACACAAGCTGACCGTCAATACAACATGGCGCACATTGCGACGCGCAGCATCATTGAGAGGACGATTGGCATATTGAAACAGCGATTCCGATGCCTGGACCATTCCAGAGGACACTTGCTATACTCTCCCCAGATTGTCGGTCACTTCACTGTTGTGTGCTGCATGCTTCATAACTTAGCCATCATGAGGCAGCAGGAGCTGGTAGTGGAACCCGAAGACCGACGTGAGGGTCCAGTGCATGATAGTATTACGGAAGAGCAGGATGTGGATGATAACGACAATCAGGAAAGCATGCAAGTGCCTGATGCCGAAGCACGAGGTCGGAGGAGGGCTGTCCATCGTGCCCCTTTAACGATTGCTCGAGACTTGCGCCAGCAGCTTATCCGTGAACACTTCAACTACTGATGCCTGAGGGCTCTGCGACCACTTTTGCATATGGACATGTTTATTCTTTGCAGTTGTTCCTACGTTGTGTTGTGTTAATGGAACATGAAACCGTTTTAATGAAAAAATATTTTATTGAAAAGTTAACGTCACTCTAAAAATATTTGTTGTATCAAACTATACTTTTTAATATGACTCTTGAAGATCACTTAAAAACTTGTAAAGTTACAAAACACTTTTTATGTGAAAAATTTTACACTCTTAAGATCACTTACACTTCAAGATCACTTTTTAGATGCAAAATTAAATAATTTACAGAATGTGAGAGCATTTACACTATAAGATCACTTGAAAACCCTGAGATCACTTATGTTGTAAAATTACAAAACTTACAAAACCGTTTCATTGTGAAAAATCTTACACTCTGAAGAACACTTAAACTTCAGGATCACTTTTTAGGTGCAAAATTAAATAAGATACAAAAAAAGCGAGAGCATTTACACTATAAGATCACTTAAAAACCATAAGATCCCTTATAAGTTGTAAAGTTACAAAACTTACAAAACAATTTCAATTTGAAAAACGCTACTACAGCTACATCAAGAACAAAAGCAGCAAAGAAAGACTGCAACCATGTCTCATCCATATCTCCGTGAATGTTCACTTCCTCATGGGGGTGTCATTTGATTGGCTGGGCTGTGTGCCCTTATTGCAGCAGCTACCTCAACCAGGCCCATCCTGACGGCCTGTGCCGACACTTGCATGCTCTCCCTGATGGCCTGTGCCATCATTTGCATGCCCTCCCTGACTGCCTGTGCCGTCGATTGCACTCCCTCGGACATTCCCTCCCTAAGTTCCTGTGTCATTACTGCTATTTCTCCCGTCAGGACCGTCAACTCTTCACCTACTGCACTGACGCCACCGATGAGTGATCGGGTAAACTCATTGGTCTCCATACCCAATGCCACAACCTGAGTTGCATCTGTTGCACGCTGCATCTCAGGAGAGCGTGTCTTCAATCTCCTTCTCCTCTGCCTGGGTCTGCCTTGTGGCACCACTACACTGGGAGGCGCGGGCATGGACGGTGGGACGCTCGGTGTTGCAAGCGGAACCACGATACAGGGAGGCGCAGGCTGGGACTATGGGACGCTCTGTGTTCCAGACGGCTGAACTGGAGGGAGAGGCTCAGGCTGGAATGGTGGGATGGTCTGTGTTGCAGACGGCAGAACTAGAGAGAGGCTCGGGCTGGAACGGTAGGGCGCTCGGTGTTCCAGACGACAGCACTTGAGTGCGAGCCGTGGGCTGGAATGTTGGACGAAGGGGTGTAAACTGCTCCATGATATCAGCAGCAACACTGGGACCCGAAGCGTTGGAATCAAAACCATAGTAGGTGGAACCAGAACCTACGCGAGAGGGAGGCGCAGGCTCGGACGGTAGTGCACTGACTAGAATGCTGCATTATACCAGCAGCACCACTGGGACCCGCAACATCGGAAGCGAAACCATGGAAGGTGGACGCAAGACCTATGCTAGGGGTTGAAACTCTGATGCCCCTTGATGGGGGCTCATAAACATTAAATTGGAAGCTCTCCCCTGCAGACATTTGTCATCGCTGCCATCATCCAGTCTGGATTGTCCGCAGCTGGTTGTACTGGTTCTTGTTCTGTACCCTCAGGATCCTCAGGGTTGGCAGCAGCAGCGTCGTCGTCGTCGTCGTCGTCGTCGTCATCATCATGTTCTGCAAAATACATCAGAACAGCAAGGGAGGGGGCTGGGTGGGTGGCATGAGTACTCTCTCACATAGCAGGCCAGGCAGCAGGTTGATTTAAAGGGCCATGATGCATTTTCAGGACTTGCCCTCTTCCTCGCGTGCGGGCCCAGCTTGTGCTGTACCGATTGCTTTTTTCCATGTACGACTCATCATAGCAGCTACCCTTTGTTCCAAGGGTGTCAGTGGATGCAGATTGGGCACGCCTCCTCCTGTCCGAGTTGCCTCCCTTTTGTTGTGGGCCAATTTCTTCTGCTAAGAGTAAAATATAACTTTTCAGAGTGTGTCCGTCTGCAAGGTGGGACATACAGATAGCCAGGTTACAATTACGATTAAATTAAAAATGGGAAATATTACTTACACTAACTACTTGACCAAGGTCGTGCCATTTCTTTTTACAATTACCTCCAGATCTCCTGGTATGCAACACTGCGCAGTAATCTTCTGCAACTTGGTTCCAGTGTTTCTTCATTTCTTTTGGTGGCACTTTTATGCGACCTCTGTTACTGGTATCTAGCTCCTGGTATCTAGCTCCTGCCATCTCTGCTCAATTACGTTGACTAATATCTCCACTTCCTCATGCAAGAAATTCTTTGTTCTTGGTGGACGTTGATCCATTGCAAAGTTGAATTGGCACTCTTATTTCTCCAAACACACAGTCCTTAATTTGCATGCACCAATGCAGCACTGGTTCTGCAAGTTTAGCAGTGAAAAGCTGAACTCACTCTTTCAGCAGGTGATTTATTCAGCAGTGCTGCTAAAAGCACTCCCTCACACAGAAATATCAAAAAAAATTAAATTACAAGCCTTTGCAGGGTCCAAGAAACAAATCTTCACTTTTTCTGCAGTCTTTTTAAAAATGGCCGAGTGCCAATGTTTGTGAGACTGCGCATGCGCGCACGCTCCAACGCACACGCGCAGGGTTGCCGGCACCACGAAGGCTAATTTAAATTGTACCCGCCCCCTGCTACTTAGAAAATCGGCGCGCGTGTTAGGCTCCGCCCCCTGCTGCGAAGAACGCGCCGCGCCAAGCAGACATCGAGCTCGAATATCGGACTTTTTTTAGGCGCAGTTTTCGCCGCGGGACGAAACTTGGGCCAATATGTTAAAGTTTGTGAACACAGAGCTGTGGGGCATGATCTCTGGTCAGTTGCGGTGCTGACCATAACTTACTCAACTTGACTATTAATTTGTGTGATGTAAATTGTGTCCCATGGCTCAGTTTTTGCTTCATTACCTTTTGTCTAGTTGTGACTGAAGCTGTTCAAACCTCTGACAACTGCAAAAGCAATGACTTTGTGCCAATATACAAGAGTTAAACCATGTTGCAAACATGTCACGTCTGGCTCTTGCAGCATTTGTTGTACATCCCTACTCGGTGATTTCTTTAATATGATATGAGGTCGGTAACATCAGAAAATTTAGTCATTGAAAGCAAACTTTTCGGAAGGGCAGTGGTTTGATCAGTTGATATTCTAGCTATAAGCAAACAAAGTTGGCTTGGAAATTACACTTGATGAAGTGGAAGACCACTGTTTAACTACAGGCCAACAAATTCCTCAACAAAAATGTTGAGTGGGATTGTGAGATAATGTTTCTGGCAGGGAGCAAACTCCCATTTGGAACCTGATGCATGCAATTCCCATTTTTTATTGTTTTGTTTCTACCCTTTCTTTAGCTGTAACATCTGTTCAACTGAATATTCCCAGAACGGAAATCTGAGCTTTCTATCAAACTGCTTTGGTTTACTGAATATAAAAAGTTCCAAACGACCCTGAGCACCATTGTCCATTTTGTGATCCTTATGTTTTTCTTTAAATGTGGAAGCTAATAGTTTTTAGTTTTAATAATCAACCATTATATTTTATTAAGTTTCGTTATTCTTCAACATCCATTTCATTGCTGGTTATGTGGTCATTTGGGTTTATTTCTGGTTATTGGCATCAAGTCAAATTGCAAAGAGGAATCTAATTTGCAGTTGCTCTCATGCTAGCAACCTGACACATTTGTGCTTCATGTACTAAAGGGAGATGCATACTTTAAATCAGGGATGTCTAACATTTTGGAGCCTGGTGCCAGGTAGTTATGTCAAAATCAGAATGGGCTGCGTGATTATCCAAACATGTAAGCTCTGTTATACAAGTTCAAATCTACCTGTACAGAAATTGAGATTCTCTCTCTCTCTCGCTCGCGCGCGCGCACACAACAGATCCCATACCTGCCACCCCGTGGAAATTTGAAGGGCTTTGCATGCTTAGTGAAAAGTGGGGGCAGGAAGACGAGTTTTTGAGCTGGATTTGACCACAGGGCCATGTGTTGGATACCTCTAAAGTAATGCACTGTGAACTATGCTTACTGTTAAACTTTTTTCTCTCTACCTGTGACATGTAGCCGTTTAAGTGCAATGAAATCGGTCAGTCACAATTTCAAGCTTTTTTTTCCCCTTCCTGTCTTTCTGAAAATATTGTTCCAATCACTACTTTTGGGGAATGTTAGCATTTAAGTTGTGCTTACTTTTGCAATTAGCACTTGCTGCTTGACCTCCCATTCTTCATATTTTAGGCCTTGGCCACCTTGCTTTATCCACATATACTTCATCACTAAGTTTGTGGGGCTATACAGCAGGTGTGTGGTAAACATGCTATACTGTAATCTTGCACAATATTTAATATTTAACTTGATCTTGTAACCTTTTAAAACTAAATTCTGCCATTGCTGCTGGTTGGTAATAGAAAATAATGCACACGAGATAAGGATAAGTTATTTGTAACTCGTTGACTTCCAGTAGTTGCTTATTTTCAAAGTTTAAACTTTAGATGTGCTCTAACTTTTGCATAACTGCGGAAATGCAAATCTAAGCATGGTTAAGAATAGTTCTACTATTTGAAGTATAATTGAAATAATGACTCAATTTGATTATCAATACAATAGGTATTAGAATGACTACTAAGTAGCTCTGCAGGGAGTGTACATAATTTGAGTAGTGCTGAATTAATGCCCGACTGGATCCATTGTATATGCATTTTAGGAATTGTAGTCAGTTCCCTCTTTTCTTGCGTGGACTCTTCCAGTGGCAGCAGCTGGTGAGTGGGACCTTGCGATTGATGTGCAACCGCGCACCTTAGGGGGAACGTTGGTACTAGTATGTGGAAATTGGTTTCAAATCCACCAAACCCCATCTGTTGGTGCCTTGTGCCAGAAGAGACCTGAAATCTTTGAACGGCTGTGTTTTTAAAAAAACTGGGCAAAAGTGAATTGAACTGGGAAATGATCAAAGCCACAAAAAGGGGCTAGTAACAAAAAAGTGTCAAGCTTGATGTGAACACCAAAACCTAACTTAGAATCTTTGGTCATGAGTTGGCAGAAAGGCTTGTGGTTGTAAATGCTTCACGGTAAACTTGATAAAGGTTTGAGCCGAATACTTCCTCCTAAACCTTTTGATAGATGAAATTACCTGCAAGGATTATTTAATATAGTGTACATCTTTGTATGACGATGACATCACTATGTAAATATAGTGAAACTGTTTTTCTACCAGTATATAATGTAAAAATTGAAGTGCTATAAAACTGACATTGGCATTTTATACTGTCGTGTGAAACTGTTCCCTTGATCTATAATGTCGATCCCTACTGGGTTGGATAGGAATGCTTCACTATAACATCACATTGCATTTGTTTTCCCTGTTGTATTCACAGCAGAAATTATACACTAGACCTAAAGGCTGCCCTGTGCTAGGCTCTTTTTTTAAGGGGATGGTGCTGCTTTTCTTGGTGCTTATGGTGAGCCTGTAAACTGCACAGAAAATTTGAGACTGGAATTTAGCCTAATTGTAGAAAGTTTCATGTCTGTTTCCTACAGAGTACTACAGCAATCTTGTAGCTGCCTTTTGAGTTAGTATCAGTCACAGTGGCATCCTTGTAGATTGTTCTGATAAAGTGAAGGGTGTTTTGTGCCTTGAGTGCTGTATGAATCTAGTTTTGATTTTGTTAGTTGAGCAGATCCAAGAGCTTAAGAGATGTGCTGAAGCTTTGAGTATATATGCAATCACTTTGGAGACTGTTCTACTTGCTAAACAAAAAGAACAGGAATTGTCTTGCATCTGAAATAAATTTCAAGCTTTTACTGAAGCAATGCTTATACATTTTTGTTCCAATTGTGGTAAACCAACATGAGCGTGCTACTGGTGGACCTATGTTAGCCTGCTTCTGAGCAAAGTCCATTTTCTGGCTTGGCTCATTATCCAAGTAGTTGTTTAATCCATTTGTTGTCTATTTCTCTCGTCAGAGTAATACCATGATATCCACAACATTCCCAGGTGTTCTTGCTGTTTTTCAGTGTGGCCTAATCATTCAGGTTCTTTTGTGTAACTTCATATAATGTACTGTTTAATAAAGGTCTGGTATTGATCAATGTAATGTATCAGAAATTCATTTGAATCATTTTCATTTTATATAAAACATCTTTGCCTGTTTATTGCTGAACATGCAGTGTTTGTGTATATTTGAATCATTTGTATATCTAAATGGAACTTAGGACTGAAGTGTTCAGTGAAGTTCCAACAGAAAGCAGATGTATAATGAAAATTGTTTGATTTTTGGACAGTTGGCATAGAGAGGGGTGGTAAGGTATTTAATGCTTCCTCCCTCTCCTCCCCCTCCTCTCACCTCCCACAAAATATGATATACAAGTGGAATGCACTTCATTTCACTGCATTCCCCAATTTTTAAAATGTGCTGTGTGCAGGTAAGACTCCCAGCAACAACCCAGACTCGTAAAATTATCTCTGCAGTGTCTGAAGTGGAAAAAACTGACTTGGTGCACACCCAAAATGAAATAATTTGTCCTGTTTTATCCTCTGCCCTCTAATTAAACATTTGCACCATTGTGCCCTTGCTGGCTCATTCCCATTTCCCCCTGTCTTTTCCCAATAATCCTGCAAATGTTTCCCCTTCCAGTATTTATCCAATTCTCTTTTGAAGGTTTATTATTGAATCTGCTTCCACCACCCTTTCAAGCAGTGCATTCCAGATCATGACCATTCGCTGTGTAAAAAGAATTCTCTTCGTCTTGCCTCTGGTTCTTTTTGTCAATTGCCTTAAATCTCTGTCCTGGGGTTACTGACCCTCCTACTGAAAACAGTTTCTCCTTTTTGCCTATCAAAATCCTTCATGATTTTGAACACCTCTATTAAATCACCCCTCCCCAGCTTCTCTAGTCTCTCCATGTAACTGAAGTTCTGCATTCATGGTACCATTCTAGTAAATCCCCTCTGCCTGCTCAAGGCTTTGACATCCTTCCTAACGTGTAGTGCCCAGAATTGGACACAATACTCTAGCTGGAGCCTAACCAGTGATTTATAAAAGGTCGAGCATAACTTCCTCACTTTTGCACTCTAGACTTCTGCTTATAAAGCAAAGTATCACACATGCTTTTTTAACAGCCTTCTCATTGTCTGATCACATTCAAAGATGTGTGTGCATGGAACACCAGGTCTGTGTTTCTGCACCCCCTTTAAAATTGTATCATTTTGTTTTTATTGCCTCTCCTCATCCTTCCTACCAAAATACATCTCTTCAAGCTTCTCTGCATTAAATTGCGTCTGCCCAGTTCACCAGTCTGCCTATGTCCTGCAGCCTGTTACTATCCTCCACGAGTTTTGTGTTGTCTGCAAATTTTGAAATTCTGCCTTGTATACCCAGGTCATTAATATATATCAAAAAAAAGCAGTGGTCCTAATACTGACCCAAGGGGAGCATTACTGTATACTTCAAATAAAACCCAAACTTGTATTTGCTTGTAACCTGTTGCGTGACTTTTTTTTATTTGGTAGGAAATGAGAGGAGCTGAAGAGAGTTGGCTCTAGTATGTAATATGTAATGCCAGATGCTGGGGATGCGTAGTGTAAAGATTTAATTATTTGCAGGCAATGCCCTGCTCAGTGTTGCAGTATTAAGGTACTGGCAGTCCTTCAATTTCTAACCAATGGCGTGAGATTAAATTGGCACTCTTCGCAAACCTTTAAAAGGGCTCTTTTTTTGGAGCCAGAATGTTAATTTGATTTTCCAGATTGACAACCATGATCTGGTACATGATTCCTATTTTGGATGGGAAAGTGAGTTTACTGCCCTATTGACATCAACTTAAATTGACAGCAATCATTATCTTTGCACAATCATTAGACATTTTAACAAAAGCAGTGCGTCAAAAGTTAACTTGAATGGAACTTTATAATTCACACTTTATTTGCATTAAAAATCACACTTGCTGAAGTCTTTAGTTGCTTTAGAAAGAACTTGCATTTATATGGTGCTGTTCATAACCTAAGGATGTCCTAAAGTGCTTCACAGCCAATTAATTCGTTTTTCCAAGTGTAGCTACGATTGTAATGAAGGGAAATGCGGCAACCAATTTGCATACAGCAAAATTCCATGAACAGCAGTGAGAGAAATGACCAGGTAATTGGATTTAGTGATGTTGATTGAGATAAGTATTGACCAGGACTCCAAAAGAATTCCGCCGCTGCTTTGAAGAGTACCATGGGATCCTTTACATCCACCGGAGGGCAGATGGTGCCTCAGTTTAACGTGGCTATCAAGGGAAATCAGGGATAGTATTAAAGCCAAGGAAGTGGCATACAAATTGGCCAGAAATAGCAGCGAACCTGGGGACTGGGAGAAATTTAGAACTCAGCAGAGGAGGACAAAGGGTTTGATTAGGGCAGGGAAAATGGAGTATGAGAAGAAGCTTGCAGGGAACATTAAGACAGATTGCAAAAGTTTCTATAGATATGTAAAGAGAAAAAGGTTAGTAAAGACAAACGTAGGTCCCCTGCAGTCAGAATCAGGGGAAGTCATAACGGGGAACAAAGAAATGACGGACCAATTGAACAAGTACTTTGGTTCGGTATTCACGAAGGAGGACACGAACAACCTTCCGGTTATAAAAGGGGTCGGGGGGTCTAGTAAGGAGGAGGAACTGAGGGAAATCCTTATTAGCCGGGAAATTGTGTTGGGGAAATTGATGGGATTGAAGGCCGATAAATCCCCAGGGCCTGATGGACTGCATCCCAGAGTACTTAAGGAAGTGGCCTTGAAAATAGTGGATGCGTTGAGTCATTTTCCAACATTCCATTGACTCTGGATCAGTTCCTATGGAGTGGAGGGTAGCCAATGTAACCCCACTTTTTAAAAAAGGAGGGAGAGAGAAAACAGGGAATTATAGACCGGTCAGCCTGACATCGGTAGTGGGTAAAATGATGGAATCAATTATTAAGGATGTCATAGCAGTGCATTTGGAAAGACATGACATGATAGGTCCAAGTCAGCATGGATTTGTGAAAGGGAAATCATGCTTGACAAATCTTCTGGAATTTTTTGAGGATGTTTCCAGTAGAGTGGATAAGGGAGAACCAGTTGATGTGGTATATTTGGACTTTGAGAAGGCGTTCGACAAGGTCCCACACAAGAGATTGATGTGCAAAGTTAGAGCACATGGGATTGGGGGTAGTGTGCTGACATGGATTGAGAACTGGTTGTCAGACAGGAAGCAAAGAGTAGGAGTAAATGGGTACTTTTCTGAATGGCAGGCAGTGACTAGTGGGGTACCGCAAGGTTCTGTGCTGGGGCTCCAGCTGTTTACACTGTACATTAATGATTTAGATGAGGGGATTAAATGTAGTATCTCCAAATTTGCGGATGACACTAAGTTGGGTGGCAGTGTGAGCTGCGAGGAGGATGCTGTGAGGCTGCAGAGCGACTTGGATAGGTTAGGTGAGTGGGCAAATGCATGGCAGATGAAGTATAATGTGGATAAATGTGAGGTTATCCACTTTGGTGGTAAAAACAGAGAGGCAGACTATTATCTGAATGGTGACAGATTAGGAAAAGGGGAGGTGCAAAGAGACCTGGGTGTCATGGTACATCAGTCATTGAAGGTTGGCATGCAGGTGCAGCAGGCGGTTAAGAAAGCAAATGGCATGTTGGCCTTCATAGCAAGGGGATTTGAGTACAGGGGCAGGGAGGTGTTGCTACAGTTGTACAGGGCATTGGTGAGGCCACACCTGGAGTATTGTGTACAGTTTTGGTCTCCTAACCTGAGGAAGGACATTCTTGCTATTGAGGGAGTGCAGCGAAGGTTCACCAGACTGATTCCCGGGATGGCGGGACTGACCTATCAAGAAAGACTGGATCAACTGGGCTTGTATTCACTGGAGTTCAGAAGAATGAGAGGGGACCTCATAGAAACGTTTAAAATTCTGACGGGGTTAGACAGGTTAGATGCAGGAAGAATGTTCCCAATGTTGGGGAAGTCCAGAACCAGAGGTCACAGTCTAAGGATAAGGGGTAAGCCATTTAGGACCGAGATGCGGAGGAACTTCTTCACCCAGAGAGTGGTGAACCTGTGGAATTCTCTACCACAGAAAGTTGTTGAGGCCAATTCACTAAATATATTCAAAAAGGAGTTAGATGAGGTCCTTACTACTAGGGGGATCAAGGGGTATGGCGAGAACGCAGGAATGGGGTACTGAAGTTGAATGTTCAGCCATGAACTCATTGAATGGCGGTGCAGGCTAGAAGGGCCGAATGGCCTACTCCTGCACCTATTTTCTATGTTTCTATGTCCCATTTGAAAGACGGCAACTCCGAGAGTGCAGCACTCCCTTAATACTTAGTAGTCTAGATTAAAGTGGAAGCTGGGACAGTGAATAAATTTAAGACAGAAATAGGCAGTTTCTTAAATGATAAGGGGTTATGGGAAGTGGGCAGGGAAGTGGAGCTGAGTCCATGATCTGATCAGCCATGATATTGAATGGCGGAGCAGGCTCGAGGGGCTGTATGGCCTACTCCTCCTATTTATGTTATCTATTCAATCTCTGGAGTGGGGCTTGAACCTATGGCCTTCTGGCTGAGAGGCATGAGTGCTACCAGAATCGAGGCTGATTCCTGAGGCTTCATGTTGCTAACTATCGAATTGTTTGGGTTGTGTAACAGTTAATGCTGTCTGCAAAGTAGGTACAATACTGCCTACTTGTTTCAGAGGCATTTTCTTTAATTTATCATATGTTTGGAAAAATGTTAAATTTTATTTAGCCTTGCTACAGATTTATATTTCAGAAGCTTGAATCCCCTTTTTCCAGCATCAAAATGTAATTTGGAAAAGCTTTGCACTGGTTTAAAATATTTCTTTGCACTTTTCTTTGGCAGAAATCTACATATCTGGTTAAAGATTGAATTGTTAGATTGCCGCAGAATAAAGTCACAAGTTACTGTTGCTGAAGAGATGGCGCTGCCATTCAAAAAGGAACTGGAGAAGTACAAGGATATTGATGAGGATGAGCTTCTGGACAAACTGAGCGAGGCAGAATTGAAGCAGCTGGAAACTGCCCTTGAGGAGCTGGATCCAGAGGTGGGGATTGAAATTTTGGATGACTTTTTCCAGAGATAGTGTCTATTTGGACTTAATATCGCTTCAAAAATAATTATAGCTATTTGACATCTATTTTTGGAAACATTAATATCCAAACAGACACTATCTCTGGAAAAAGTGGTCGTCATGAGGTTGGTTAACAGAAATATTTAATAAAAACTTAGAAAAAGAATTATGAATTAAGATAAATAAGCTTTGGATCATGCTCTAAGCAACCTTAAACTCCACACAGGAAGCTCATTACCACCTATGTTATGCTGTTACGTAAAACTAACTTGAATTATTACGTGGGAACACTATATAAATGCTCCTTTCACTCCTTTTCCCATTAACCTACCCTCCAACTGCCTTTTGATTTTTGGCATTTTCCCACAGCAACATAACTGATCAACAATTCAGTTGCATGGATGATTCCCTTCACCACCCACCAATTACCATGATTGTGCTGCTAGAAATGAAATTATATAATTTTTTGTTGCAGCTTGTGTTGGCTGTGATTTTAGTGATGCATTGAAAGTACTTGCCCCATGCATCTGCCAGGGTGTCTGAGGGTTGGTACAAGTTAATGCCCAGACTTTCAAAACCAGTCTCCACATCTACATTAAATCCTGTACCTTGAGTGAGATCCAATTATTTTATTTTTGTTTGAGGTGTGTACATTTACATGTGGCCATTTACTCAATCACCTCTAATCACACACACTCCCTGCAAATGTTCAATGTTAGAAAAACACTCATACCTCTGCTCTCGTCCATTCCACTAATATTGAGGAGCGTGTGGCTGTTGGGGGATGGAGTTGGAGGAACAGGGAGAGGAGCAAAAGTCTAATGTAACACAGACCCTGAAGCTTTTGGACACCAAAGTTAATGTCATGAGAGCATTGTTGACATGATGGGGAATAGTGAGGTACACTGCATATTGTATAAGATGCCAGAGAAAAAGTAGCTTTTTTTTTGAGAAAAACTATTTCCTTTGCTCATGAGGGAAAATATAATTAGCAATTTAATGTATTCCATATATGGTGCTTGGGGATGGTGTCGCAGATAACTAATGTTATGGGGAGATGTGGAAAAATTGAAGGCATATGTGCATTTTAACTTCCAACAATTTGCTTTTATATAAGCACCTTTTTATTGGAGAAATGTCCTGAGATATGAAGAAAATGGACATTAGATGGCGTCCTCATTGGTCCACTAATGCATGGTTCCTTTCTCCGTATAATAGTGATGCGCTATTAGGCAGACAATGGATAACTTCAATAATCGATAAACGGAGTGCAATTAGGAGCAGTACAAATATAGAAATGGGTCTGGTTCTGATTTTTTGCTTTTTTTCTTCCTCTTTCCACCCTCAATCCTTGGCAGTCAATTTCAAGCTGTTATGTATGCATAGTGTGTATATGATAGCATATGTATGTGTATATTTATATTATGGTAAACATCCTCTTCTAATTCTAGCTTTCCCCCCCCCCCCCCCCAAGTCTCTGATTTACGGAGACTGATGCAATACAATTAGCCATATCTCCTTCTCCTTTCTCCCTCCCCCCCCCCCATCTCTCCACATACCCAATTCAGTGGTATCCTCGTCAGTTCATTAATATTTGGATAGCTGCACTATAACACAAGCGCGCGCACTCCACAGTAAGTTTAATATGTTAATCATTGCTGGGGAGCAGCAAGGAAGAAAAAAGCCGGGCAGAACAAGGCTCACTTCTACATTTGTACCATTTGCATCTTGTCATTGTTCATATTGTTCTGATCTCTAGGTGTTCAGTGGCAGCCACATGCCTTTTAACATTCTGAATCTGAGATATTTTCATATTCTGTTTATCATTATTTCTATAAGTTATGGTATATTTAAAAAGATGGTCAGCTTTACTTATGCTATTTCTAAAGCTTGAGCCTATTTTTTGTGTATCTACATGTTAAAATGATGTTTGATATGGTGTGTTTAGTCTTCTAAAATAGTGTTTTTTCTACTGTCCTAGCATGCACTCTTGCCAGCAGGTTTTCGTCAGAAGGACCAGACTGTCAAAACCCCAACAGGCCCCTATGATAGAGATCAACTTCTAACATTCTTGGAGAAGGAGGCCTTGGAGTATAAGGACAGGGAGGATTTTGTGCCTTTCACAGGGGAGAAAAAAGGTACTTTACTAGCCTTGCTTGACTCTGCAGGCTCATTATTCTCTTGCATGTTTCTGTCTTTGGGGAGGGAATTAAAGAATGGTGAATTCACTAAACAAATTAGAAATCTACCTCCATTTTCTATCTTTGACTTATAAATTAAGCAGAAGCAGATAGGTGAAACCACATGCAAATACATAGCAGTTTTATTTAATCGTTTCATCTTACTTAACAATGTGCCTTAATTATGACATTGTTAAGCATTTCATTAAAAAAATCAAATCATTTGACTGTTTTAATGTCAAAGTTCAGTATATTTTGTAACCAAAAATTCTCCAATATAGTATCTTGACAATATTAAAATAGTCTTTCACAGTTCAATACTTTCAATGGTATGCAACTTATTATGAATAGAAAAGGTTGCCTCCATTTTGGATGCGATTTTCTATGTTAATGCACTCTAAACATGGTTTTTAGACAATGAAATGGCAAACGTTTGTTTTTTTTTAAGGCTGAAGTCCAAGAAATCCCCTATAGTAAGAGCAATCTGAAGTTTGATTAGAAAGGGTAAAATCATCTCTAAATATTAATGGGAATTGTGTCGTCCCCACTGCTAATCAGGAAACATATTTTAAAAATGCAAAGATTAAGTTACATTGTAATAAAATCCATACGCGAGGGTTTGAAACATTCCTGCTATGCATCAGAAATGCTAATTATCGTATTTAAATGTGTTGCAACTGAGGAGAAAGAGATTCTTTAATAACATAATGGAATTTAATGTAGTTACCATTTTTTTTCTGATAAGATGTGTTGGTACTAGTTGGAGACATGTATCTAGCTCGAAAATGAGTTTGCGCAGAAGTAACTTTAACCCCATTAGGAAAGTGTTTGAAATGGGAAATGTCAAAACATAGCTGTATTAAATGCACACTTAATGCTCTAATGCATCTCTTATTCCAAGTAATTCTTCTTGACTTTCATAGCACCAGCATTTCCAACTAGTAACGGTGCCAAATTATAAGTATTTCCTCAGTTTTGAACACTGTTGAGAATAAGCTTCCCATGACTGTAGCCGGTTCTTTTTTGCGAGTTTGTAAACAAGTGCACAGTGTAGCTTTTAAAGGTAGAGCCTGAAGGCTCCCAAAACTGGTAAGTAAAATTCCCCAAACACTTAAAAAAATTCTTAGTCTTCCTCATTACAAAGCTGGATCCAGGGTCCTGTCTTGTTTTTTGTGTGCTTTCTTTGAAGAACATAACTAATCATTTCACTAGAATAGAGAATATCCAAGCTTGAGATTGAAGACATGTTTTTACTAAGCAACAACTTATCAAACGTCAACTTGAATAATGTTAATTACTGATATGAGAAGTATCTTGATCTGTAGGTTCATGATTTTACAAATCTTTTGGGCTTTTTCTGCTAATAGTTTTTATTAACCTGTATATAAACATGAGTCTTAAGACCACTTGGATCCTTTTTTTTCAGCACATCTTTCATAATTGCAGAATATTAGGAACATCTTTCACAAGTATTTACTAGACACCAGCCTACAATGATGCTACAATTCAGTTACTTGTGTAAAATATTATTTAAATACATGGTTATACTTTTATCTCCTCTCCTCCCCCCCCCCCCCCCCCACCCCCCCTTCCAACCCAAGTTCTAGTAATCATGATAATGGGCCTACAAAGAGCTTTTTACTTGGATGGAATTCTTGTAACTTTTTGTGGCTAGCAGATTAGCACCATTTATTTATTGCGACGACTGTTCTTGAGCTTTCTTGGCCTTTCACTGATGTTTTACTGCTGAAACCGTCCCTTTAGGTCTGAAGCCAAGGATAGAATAAAATTCAAAAACCTGTTAGTTTTTCTTTTCTGTCCCAAAACATGGTACTTGACTGAGTAGGTGTCAAATTCCATGGATGCCTTGAAGACTTCCACTTGGGTAGATCTGCTGGAACAATGTCCTACGCCGTACAAAAGCAACCCTTAGTTCTGTTCCTTCTGTTTTTATTGGTCTGATTGCATGTCATGAGAACTACCTAAAATCCAGCAGTGTTTTCTTTAAAGTTCTGCATCAAATCAAAAATTGCTTCTGTTGCAAGCAACCAAGAATAGTTGCTTTTGGTTCCTTCTCTTGACTATTACACCTTGTGTAAGGCTTACTCAACTGTCTAGAATCTGAAGGGATTGGAGCAGAACTTGTATAATTAAAAACTAATTGTGATTATTGAGCACCTGATGTCTGAGAACGGCTCGCATACTAGTATGTGCAATCTGGTAAACAATATCCCATAAAATGCACGTACCCCGCAAGGCTAATGTATGATTCAGCTGTAACTAGCTGCGCTGTAGCTTATCACTCATCAGTGCCAGTTAAATCCCATGATTGAGAAAGATAATTATTAAAATAACAGTACAGAAGACCTGATTCCTAGCTGCACAAATGGAGCCTTATGGCTAACATGGTGAGGCTTTGACATTCTTCAGCTTACAGCCTCCCAGATCAAAGATTCCTAAGCTTTTACATTGGTCAAAGTTGGTACTGTTAGAGGTTGTGTTGATTACTTCACTTCATATATTGGAGAGACGCCTCACTGATGGATATGTCAGGAATTTGCACCTTAACAAATCTACCTATACTGTAGGTTACTAATGCATTATAGAGTTAGGTGTTGAATACAGCAGTCCTGATGTAAACCTTGCCTTTTGAGATTGCAACTAGCAAGTGGTTTTAACCCTTTTACAATCATTGAATTCCACAAATGAGGAAATAAATATACCTGTATTAGCTAATGAGGGAGTCCACCCTGAACTCCCCTCGGTACTTAAATGAGTTGAAACTGCTTTTCACTCCTGAAGTCAATAATTTTTCCTGCAGAGATAGTTATCTTATAACAGTGTAATTCAGCACTGGAAAAGCGCTTCAGCTGGATTTGCAAACCACTAAACTCTGAATATCTAGCCTCAATGGGATGTGATATTTACCAAATTCGCATGGCAGGTTTTCAGATGTGCTGGGGAAACTGCATCATCAAATACCACAGTCAAAAATGGTTTGAAATGCTGTACTAACTTCTGTGACAATACTTCACAGAAATCGTATCTCCTATGGCCAAACATTGCTGGGCTGATAATGTTGGCAACACAGTCCAGATTGCCATTTGCAGTATCCAAACAGTCGGGCCTAATGGCATGTCTGAACTAGCGGTTATTCTGAGCACACATAACTTGGCTGTAGAATAGATGTCCGGTAATTCCACCTGTGGAATTTATTTCCATTATTTATAATGCTTTTCAGTTGGCACTGTAACTGATTCCTACTCTGTAGTAATGAAATGTAACTGGGAGAAGCTGCCCATTATGTATCATTAGGTTAATCAGAATGATAATTGCCTTTTTAGAAAGCAATTGAGATCTGCAAAATAGAAATAAAATTATCTATAAATATTGGTTTGGTTCTCATTTGGGGGGAGGGGGAGGAGGTCCTGAACTATGGTCTGTTGCATTGAGAAAGCAAGAATGCAAATGAATATATTTAAAGAAAAATTAAATTAATACTCACTAATATCCATGGTAAGCCATATTAGATATGTCACAAGACCGTTCCAGAATCATTGCAACTGGCAATGCAGCATATTAATGAACACATGTTAATATAGTACACTATCTAATGCACCTGTTTTTATAATCAGTAACTGAATGCCATCTTTAAATGATCAATTTTGATTTGCCCCTTGGTGCGCTGTTGATGTTGTACTACTTCATTCAATTTTGTTCCAAGCAAACAAGATATTTTGAGCATCCCCATAATCATTCAATCCAAAGCTTTTTTTTCTTCACATTCTGTTGCATACTTGAATTCAGTAATTAGTGCAATTTACCAAGATACAAATCACTGGATTCAATGTATTTAAATCGAGTACGGTTGCAGAGCTGTTGTTACTGGACTAATAATCCAGAGGCCTAGACTAATCCAGAGATAAGGGTTCAAATCCCACCATGGCAGCTGGAGAAGTTAAATTCAGGTAAATAATCTGGAATACAAAGCTAGTATCAGTAATGGTGACCATGGAACAACTGGATCGTCATCAAAAACCCATCTGATTCACCGATGTCATTTAGGGAAGGAAATCTGCCACCCTTACCCGGTCTGGCCTATATATGACTCCAAACCCACAGCAATGTGGTTGACTCTTAACTGCCCTCTGAAATGGCCTAGCAAGCCACTCAGTTGTATTCAAGAAGGTGGCTCACCACCACCTTTTCGAGGGCAATTGGGGATGGGCAATAAATGGTGGCCTCGCCAGCGACATATACGTAACATGAATTAATTTAATAAAAATTGATACTAAGGTTAAGTTTTCACGATGCAGTTTTTTGAGCATAGACTCAAACTTCAAAAAAAATGGTGCTGGCACCTATCACTTTCATTCTGGTTCTTGCAGAATATTTCTGCATTCTGTTTTTTTTTTTTTGTTTTCCCCCTAATTTGCTAACTCCATTTCTGAACGCCCCCGTCTTACTCAAAGCCAATAAAATATCATTGCTTCAGTTGAATTTCAGGTTTCTGATCGATTTCCTCCACATGCTTAGTCCCTAGTCTTCTCCACACAATTATGGAGAGACGATTAGTTGAAGACCAATTCCTTCCCAATAGGGAAGTAAACTTGGGCAACATTCATACTACTTTGCAGCCAGTGGTGTCATTAGTAGAAGTTGAATCTACTTACTTGCCAGTAGTTTTGGGTACACTTGGTAAATACCTTTTTTGAAGGTGTGGGAGGGAAGAAGAACTGACAATCTGAAGACGTGGTGTTGAGGGATGGAAAGTGTAGAGAACCAGGCAAGTGGTCATAAGAACATAAGAATTAGGAACAGGAGTAGGCCATCTAACTCCTCGAGCCTGCTCTGCCATTCGATAAGATCATGGCTGATCTGGCCGTGAACTCAGCTCCACTTACCTGCTCGCTTCCCGTAACCCTTAATTCCCTTATTGGTTAAAAATCTATCTATCTGTGACTTGAATACATTCAATGAGCTAGCCTCAACTGCTTCCTTGGGCAGAGAATTCCACAGATTCACAACTCTGAGAAGAAATTCCTTCTCAACTCGGTTTTAAATTGGCTCCCCGTATTTTGAGGCTGTGCCCCCTAGTTCTAGTCTCCCCGACCAGTGGAAACAACCTCTCTGCCTCTATCTTGTCTATCCCTTTCATTATTTTAAATGTTTCTATAAGATCACCCCTCATCCTTCTGAACTCCAAGGAGTAAAGACCCAGTCTACTCAATCTATCATAAGGTAACCCCCTCATCTCTGGAATCAGCCTAGTGAATCGTCTCTGTACCCCCTCCAAAGCCAGTATATCCTTAAGTAAGTTGGCCAAAACTGCACGCAGTACTCCAGGTGCGGCCTTACCAATACCCTATACAGTTGCAGCAGGACCTCCCTGCTTTTGTACTCCATCCCCCTCGCAATGAAGACCAACATTCCATTCGCTTTCCTGATTACCTGCTGCACCTGCAAACTAACTTTTTGGGATTCATGCACAAGGACCCCCAGGTCCCTCTGCACCTCAGCATGTTGTAATTTCTCCCCATTCAAATAATAATCCCTTTTTTACTGTTTTTTTTTTTCCCCCAAGGTGGATGACCTCACACTTTCCGACATTGTATTCCATCTGCCAAACCTTAGCCCATTCGCTTAACCTATCCAAATCTCTTTGCAGCCTCTGTGTCCTCTACACAACTCGCTTTCCCACTAATTTTTGTGTCATCTGCAAATTTTGTTACACTACACTCTGTCCCCTCTTCCAGGTCATCTATCTATATCGTAAACAGTTGTGGTCCCAGCACCGATCCCTGTGGCATACCACTAACCACCAATTTCCACCCCGAAAAGGACCCATTTATCCCGACTCTCTGCTTTCTGTTCGCCAGCCAATTTTCTATCCATGCTAATACATTTCCTCTGACTCCGCGTACCTCTATCTTCTGCAGTAACCTTTTGTGTGGCACCTTATTGAATGCCTTTTGGAAATCTAAATACACCTCTAACCACCATGCTCGTTATATCCTCAAAAGAATTCCAGTAAATTAGTTAAACATGATTTCCCCTTCATGAATCCATGCTGCGTCTGCTTGATTGCACTATTCTTATCTAGATGTCCCGCTATTTCTTAATAATTTCAAGCATTTTCCCCATTATAGATGTTAAACTAACCGGCCTATAGTTACCTGCCTTTTGTCTGCCCCCTTTCTGAAAGGAAATGTTTGAGCTGAAAAGGGAATAAAGTAGGAAACTAGATTGTGAATGTTATCTGAAAGAAGTATTGCAGCCAAGTCCAATACTACCCCAAAAGAGAGATATGGATGCATTTTCCATCAGGGTTATAGGAATAGGCCATTTGGCACCTAAAGCCTGTTCTGCCATTCAATTAGATCACAGCTGATCTTTCCCTCAACTCCATTACCAGCCTTTGTTCCATATCCCTTGATACTTTTTACCTAACAGATAGCGATCAATTTCAGTCCAGTCTTTTTTCGCAGAGCAAGTTTCAGATTTCCACTACCTTTTGTGTGAAAGAGCTTCCTGATTTCACTCCTAAATGGCCTAGCTCTAATTTCACGATTATGTACCCCTGTTCTGGATTCCCCTACCAGAGGAAACGATTTCTCTATCTACCCTACTTAATCCCTTAATTTTAAATACCATAATTAGAGCGCCCCTCAACCTCTAAACTCAAAGAAACGTGATATTTTTGCTGTCCTTAACAACCACAAAATCCAGGCTGTTAAGAGAAAACTAGCGGTTTTGACATGCCCAGTTAAACATGGATATCCAGAAGTTGCTGTCAGTGACTCCCTGCTACTCCACAGGGTGTGCTATTGAAGTCCACTTGATTTGACACTTTTTACGCTTTAATCTCGCTGTAAAAAAAAACCTCAAGTTGAGCCTTTTGAATGAGGTGTAACTGGGTTTTTAATGGCATAATAGTAGTCATAATTATTGCTGAACAACCTCTGGCTCTGAAAAAGTAACTTTGTGGAATGCCACATTTCTTCAGTATGATAATTCCATAGGTTTTTAAATAATAAATAGCTTTTTCAAAAAATAATTTCTAAGTTTCTACCTTAATCCCAAGAGGATGTCCCAATCTTTTTCACTCTCTGTAAAATGATTAACAATTGGTGAATAATCAGCGCATTTTACTTCCTGGTTTGTTGTCTGAGAATTCTTCAGTGTGATTGGCTGCATAGCCTGTTTGATGACATCACTTGAACACTGGAGCTCCTCTTTCGATGATGCCAGAATGAAATATACGTTGAGAAAGGTGAAATCTGCGCCAGAGATTGTGGAGCTGGAGGGGGCGAGGCAATGAGATTTGAAAATAAGGATGAGAATTTTGAAATCGAGGCGCTGCTTAACCGGAAGCCAATGTCTGTCAATGAGTACAGGGGTGATGGGTGAATGGGACTTGGTGCGAAATAGGACACGGGCAGCCGATGACCAAGTTTAAGTAGGTGCACATGAATCTTTTCTACTAATTAATTTAATTAGGAACTGGAGTAGGCCATTCAGCCCCTCTAGTGTGTTCTTCCATTCAATTAGATCATAGCTGATTTATCTTTTATTTACCTGCTGGAATATCTAGCAATCTGTTCTTCCTGACTTACAGTAGTTAATTGGAAAGGGCATGTTTTTTTCTTCCAGTATCAGTACTGCATCTCTTGTACATCTATTTTCTCTCTCTCTGGAACTGGAATGCACAAATAGATTTGACTAGAGATTGTATTATGTGGGAAACATCTAATAGACCCTCCCTGAATTACAGAAATTGCATTGCATGTACTAAATAAAGAAGCATGGCGTACCTACTTAGAATGATGCTGTTTGCATTGATCAGTTTTAAATTCTAATGCTTTTTCTTTTGCATGGATTATGGTGATGTGCATGTTACTGTTAAATGTCACCCTTGTGTTACATTTTAAATTTATTTCTGCTTAAAAGTAGCCTTTAGTTTGGAAACCTTGCATGTCTGCTGTTTCTCGACATGTGGCCTATTGTCCTTTTTCTGCTGGGTTTCTGTATTTTGCTAACCAGTGCTCTCTGCTGCTCATCCTAATGCCAACCACAGGAGCAGCAGCTGCCACTGCCTCAGGTGAGACTTCCCGCAGTTGAAAGATTTTGTTTCTGATCAATTATTTCTTCACTCGCATCCCCACCCCCCACTCATCACCATCTTTTTCTTTTCCTTGATAAAATGTGATCCCATTACCAACTAATGATTGCATTTAATGTCCAAGAATGTTAATGTCTGAGAACTGAACTGTGGTTATTGGTAATATGGTTGGGCTTAAACAGAAAACCCTTGCATTGCTAATTTTGTCTTAAATCACACCATTAAAAATATTTGTAACCATATATTTTTAATGAAACAAAAATTACCTGGTTTGTGGCACTAGTGCGGAGGAGTTAACAAGAGTCTAACATTGTAATTGAGCTGAATTATGCAACTTCAGTTAATGAATATCTCTTCTCATGCTGCTGGATTTGCTCAGTGTCCTCAACTCCTGTTGCCTTGATGCCACAAGAACTGCTTAAAAGTACTGGTCATCGTATAGGAAAGTTCCCTGAGTGATTTCATTTGTTTTATTTTCCTATCTTGCCCCTCCCCTACCATCTTTTACACCATTTTCATGTGTGGGTTGTTCAGAATGTGGTATTTTATTTGATGAATTGTTAGCATTATCAATAGTCTGGATATGATTTTACTGCCTCATTCACTCTTAAAATACTGATATAAACCAAACTAGAATGGGAAAATTGTTCTACAGCCCATATGTTTGTAGTTAGAATACTGATGGGATTTGGCATGAAATTTGTCTTGTCATTATAATATGCTGGTCATTTGAAACCATTCTTAAATTTCAAGCTGCAAGTATATTAATATTGGGATATAGGGCAAATGCTCTCAGCAAGATTTTTGTATCCTAATGTAATGTAGCCTAATATGATTTGAAAAGAATGTTAAGTTGGTTGTCTGCAGTAGTTATTCTGCAGTGCTGGCAAAAAGTATTTTCAGCATGGCCTTTGAGTACTTGCCTCTGGTATTGGTTTTGCAGGTAATAATATAACTTTGATGAGGAATCCTGAGTTTGAATCCTGATCTCTGATGGTTATGTTTGAAATTCTTTGAGGGCAAATGCCACTGGTTTGACTAAGTTGTCTGTTGGATTGAGGTGTAGGAGAAGACACAAGGGAGAATTCCTTTCACTATACTCCCTATATGCCTATTCCTCTCTATCTTGTTATTAAGTTGATGATGTGACTAATGCTGGAGGGAAAATTGTAGTATTGTGCATTCTTGTACACTTTTTTATAACTTTCAAATATAGGTTTGTTACGTTACAGTATAAGGACTTCTATAATGCAGTTTTGATAAGTTGACTGAATTCTTCAAAATGGCATTAAAATCTAATTATTTGATTAAGTTTTATAAGACTAGATAGATTCTGAAAGTAGGAAATCAAAACAGTTAAAATTTTGAGTCTAGCCAAGGATTTATAAATTACAAATTAGGATTAAGTCTTTATAATAAAGTTCAAACTAAAAGGTAATAACAAGTACCTACTTAACCAACAAATTCCAGGTCTGGGTTATGTTACTAATGCCAACTGATGGAGCCCTCATTTTCAACGCATCTCATTGTTTGTGAACTATTTTGCTTACCCTTTGATAATGTAAATCTCACTGAAGACTGTCAGCTGTTTATCAACTGGCCTCCAGAAATATTAGCAAATCGACTAATTCTGCTAAATTAGTAATAATCCTTATGGGTATGTGATGTACAGTACTTGGTGAATACCTGCAGATCTTTAAAATTAAAATGTACAACAATTGAGTTTTTTTTATACAAAAGTAGCTCAAATTAGATTTTAATCAGACTAGAAAACAGTGAAAGGTTGAATTCTCAGTTAAGAGCCAGTTTCAACCTCAGCTATGACTGGCAATTGTATTTGTGGGTGGGGATTAAATTAAATTAAAATATAGTTAGTCTCACCCTCGTCAGCTATGGGCAAGGGCCTTTGGAGTAATGTTCAAATGTTTGAGCTGATAGGAGTTGCAGCATTGATGTCTGGATTATGTCTATAGATTGACTTTTATATTGCCGTGTATGTGAAAGGTTTACATTCCACAGACTATGGCCTGCATTTTTTGTCTTCTACAAATGTGATGATATTTGACCAGGTAATATTTAATCAGTGTATTTGTTGAAACTGCATTCGTCCAGAAGTAAAAACAGATTTAGCTCAAGGTTGCTAATACTTTACCTTTGCCTTAGAGGAAGGGCAAAGTTTTTGAGAATTTTTAGAAGTGTGTCTTAAAACCACAAGTTAATTGGAAAATAATGTAATAGAAAATAATTCTAAAGTGATGGAATGCTGAAGTAATGAGGTGCTTTTGAACCCCTGATGTGGACTCTTCGCAAGTAATTGTAGGAAGAAACCAATCCAGCTGTACACATGTGATACTGAAATTAGTTATTTTGAGTTATTAAGGTTAACTGCAAACAATTTTGAAGGGCCTTCAGTATGGAATAGGGATTTAATTTGAGAGGATATGAGCAGTGTACTCTATCCAATCCTCCTGGACCATGTGTGACATGCTGCCAGGTCTCTGCAATGCTCAGTTGCTGCAGTCAAGTTTCACTTTTTTTTGCCCCTAAAGCACTGGTTGAAATGAGCAAATCCTCAGTGCAGGGCTGAACCTGCAATTAATCCCCTCTTACATGGTTTGAAAATCTCTAGTACATTGGAGCATAGAAAGTATATATTTTCTCAAGCAGTTCTTAAATATTCAAACAATATTATGGGGAATTTGGACTCCTACAAAAAAGGATGTTGGGCAGGTTGATAAACAATTTGTGGTATTTAAACTGTTGGGTATGCCAAAGCATTTCACGGAAGAGAAATGGGCACCCAATAACAGTAGAATTGAAGGTGGTGATCAGAGAGATTTTGAGGAGATAGATGGTGGAAGGAACAGCTAGAGTGAAGGTCATAGAATGTTGAAACCGCTGCCTTTAATGGTTGATAGGTGTGGGTGGGCTGCACAGGAGGCCAGAGTAGGAAGTGGAGAGCATGAACTGGGACATTGAGCTTAAATGCTGTTGCAGAGGCAGGGCGAGGATGGGGTGAGGGCTCACCCCACTTTGGGATTTGTAAATGAGGACAAGCAGTTGGAATTCAGTGTTTTGGGCTAAAACATGACTGGAAACCATAAAGGCTGAGGTTTTGTTAGTTGTAACAGATTATATATAATCAAATCAGATATATGCAAGAGTTCCTGTGTATCTGGACTTTGTTGGTGAGAGCCTGCAGGGCTCTGATGTTTGTCATTATCCAGCGGAAAATGTTGAGGCTAGAAATGTACAATGGGCCAATGTTTTAAAATCATTTGAGCAGAATCGGTCGGATAACCATATATGTACACTTGAGGTTTATATTTTAAGAGAAAGAAATCACTCCAGATTTATAAGCTTCCTGAACTTGTCCATCAGTCAGTTTGAGTAGCATGCTTCAAAATTTAGACTCAATGTAGTCGTTTGAGTATAAAACCTAAATGGTGATCTAAGTGCTGTGCATTTGTGGAGCTGAAAAACATATGTAGTGTTGAGGTAAGCATTCATGAGAAACCATCAGTTCTGGTGGATGCATAACCTCATTTTCAGGTGCTCATTGACCTGTTGTACTGTTCACTACGGTTTACTGCAGCATAGCATTTTTAATAGCTTGGCTTTCAAAATCTCCTAACATTTAGTCTGCTCCATTTTTCATTATCAATTAATTGGCACAAAATTTCACAACTCATGTATCAAGTTTTAAGATATTCTGGATTATCATAATTGTAGCATTGAATTGTTAAGTTACTATAGTATTTAGCTATTAGTACTTTGAAAATTGTTTACAACTTTTTTTTTACATTTTACAATCGTTTTGGAATTATGGCATGCCATGGCAAATTATTCCCAACTATTGTACTTGTATCTCATCATAGGCAGTCCCTCGGAATCGAGGGAGACTTGCTTCCACTCTTAGAATGAGTCCTTAGGCAGCTGAACAGTCCAATGCGAGAGCCACAGTCCCTGCCACAGGTGGGACAGACAGTCATTGAGGGTAAGAGAGGGTGGGACAGGTTTGCTACACGTACTACCGCAGCCTACGCTTGTCTTCCGCTTGCGCTTGCCGACGAGTCTCGAAGTGCTTAGGGCTTCACCCAAGGCGGTCTTTGGCCAGGGGCTCCCAGGGGTTGGTGGGGATGCTGCACTTTACCAGGGAGGCTTTGAGGGTGTCCTTGTAACGTTTCCTCTGTCCACCTTTGGCTCGTTTGTCATGAAAGAGTTCCGAGTAGAGCGCTTGTTTCAGGAGTCTCGTGTCTGGCATGTGGACAAAGTGGCCCTCCCAGCGGAGCTGATCAAATGTAGTTAGCGCTTCAATACTGGGGGTGTTGGCCTGGTCGAGGATGTTAATGTTAGTGCGTCTGTTCTGCCAGGGAATTTGTAGGATCTTGCGGAGGCATCGTTGGTGGTATTTCTCCAGCGACTTGAGGTGTCTACTATATGTGGTTTATGTCTCTGAGCCATCCAGGAGGGCGGGTATTACTACAGCCCTGTCGACCATGAGCTTGGTGGTAAATTTGAGGGCCACACTTTTCCTCAGGTGGCCGAAGGCTGTGCTAGTGCACTTGAGGCGGTGTTGAATCTCATCAATGTCTGCTTTTGTTAAGAGACTCTAGAGGTATGGGAGATGGTCAACGTTGTCCAGGGCCGCGCCGTGGATCTTGATGACTGGGGGGCAGTGCTCTGTGGCAAGGACAGGCTGGTAGAGGACCTTTTTGTCTTACGGATGTTTAGCGTAAGGCCCATACTTCCACACGCCTCGGTAAATACGTCGACAATGTCCTGGAGTTTGCCCTCTGAGTGTATGCAGACACAGGTGTCGTCTGCGTACTGTAGCTCGACGACAGGTTGGGGTGGTCTTGTACCTCGGAGACGGCAAAGGTTGAACAGCTTCCCACTGGTTCTGTAGCTTAGTTCCACTCCAGCGGGGAGCATGTTAACTGAGGTGGAGCATGGCAGCGAGGAAGATTAAGAGGATTGGGGCAATGACTCCGACATTGCTTGTTGGGATATATGCTGTAAAAGATAACACAAGATTGCGTGCACATGGTTCATTATGCAGTCAGTCCTGCTTTATCCAAAACTCATTACGCCAAATGTCTGGGGATCTGAACAAGTTTGTCTGATTACCAGTCATTTTCCATTATAATTACACTTGCTAATATAAATCCCTGTTGCTCTGAATCCAAATGATATAAAATGTGTAGTAGTAATCAAAGTCCATTGCCTTTGCTTAAACTGAAGCCTTGTTTGATGCCAAGATGTCTTTTTTTTAATAAAATCTCCAGAAGTAAAAAAAATGTTTTTTGTAAATGTTAACTGTCATTGTCTAGTGGGCCTGCAGTTACTGAACAAGGGATTGCAGATGATGCGGTTACTGAATAGACACTAATAATAACTATTTATATAGTGCCTTTAACGTAGTAAAACGTCCCAAGGCGCTTCAAGTGTTGCAGGCAAACAGATCATTTCTTCTGTGGCTCTGTGTAAAATTTAAGGCAGATGATCAAAAGCTTGTTTAGAGGTAGGTTTTAACGAGCGTCTCAAAAGGAGGAAAGAGAGGCGTTGTGGTTTAGGGGAAGGAGTTCGAGTTTAGGGCCCAGGCAGCTGACGGCACGTCCACTGATGGTTAAGCAGTTAAAATGAAGGATGTTCAAGAGGCCAGAATTTGAGGAGCGCAGACATCTTGTGGGATTGTGAGGCTGAAAAAGATTAGATAGGGAGGGGCAAGTCCATGGAGTGATTTGTAAACCAGGATGAGAATTTTGAAATCGAGGCGGCATTTAACTGGGAGCCAATGTAGGTCAGAAAGCACAGGGGTGATGAGTGATCTTGACTTAGTGCGGGTTAGTACTCAGGCTGCTGAGTTTTGGATGACCGAGTGTGGAATGTGGAAGGCTGGCCAGGGGTGAGTTGTAGTAGTCAAGTCTCGAGGTAACAAAGGCATGAAGGAGGGCTTCAGCAGCAGAAGGACGGAGGCGGGCAATGTTAGTGCAGCTGGAGACACCTTCCGCACACATGGTCACCCCGGCTTCGCGAAGCACCTGGGACTTCCCACATGCCACAGGATGTGCAATCCATGGGACTGAGCTGCCCTGCCATCCCTCTAGTTACACTCGCAACTATAGAGTAGAACTAAATTCTAAAACCTTAGCGCAACACACCCAGCCACTACTCAGCAAACAGCCGATTTAATTAACTGGCTCTCCTTAGATAATAAAGATCACACATTTACTGACAAGATCTTTCTTACAACAATGCCAAAGGTTTCCTATTGAAAAGAAAAAGAAAAATGCTCGCCAATCACCTACCCGCTTGGCTGTGATGTCACACTTCGGTTGTGATTTCTTTTTAACTTTTTGTCCCTGCACCAGCTGGCTCCTCCCAAACTGCTGCTGGCCTTTTTATGGGCCTTGACCTCTCGCTCCTGTGGCTCCTCCCGAACTGCTGCAGGCCTTTTCATGGGCCTCGACCTCCCGCTCCCGGCAACACGGATAGCATGTTTCGAGAGGCTTAAGAGTGTGCAGGCAGAGAGGGAGTGGGTGACCGCCAGACAGAAGAGGAGGACTAGGCAGGTAGTGCAGGAGTCCAGAGTCCATCTTGCTCTCCAAACGGTACTCAGTTCGGTACCGGTGGGGGCGATGATGGCTCTGGGGAGTGGAGCCAGAGCCAAGTCCACGGCACCACGGGTGGCTCAGCTGCACTGGGAGGGAGGAAGAAGAATGGAAGAGTTATAGTGGTAGGGGATGCAATAGTCAGGCGAGCAGACAGGTGTTTCTGCGGCCGCAGACGTGACTCCAGGATGGTATGTTGCCTCCCTAGTGCCAGGGTCAAGGATGTCACTGAGTGGCTGCAGGGCATTCTGGGGGGGGAGAGAGTTTACCAAAATTCCCTGGATTCTGGGGAGGTCCCAGCAGATTGGAAAACAAATTGCAACTGTAATGCCCCTATTTTAAAAAAAAAAAGGAGGCAGAAAAAAACCTAGGAAACTATAGACCAGTTAGCCTAACATCTGTGGCTTGGAAAATGTTGGAGTCCACTATTGAAGCAGTAGTAGGACATTTGGAAAAGCAAAATTCGGTCAGGCAGAGTCAGCATGGATTTATGAAGGGGAAGTCATGTTTGACAAATTTGCTGGAGTTCTTTGAGGATGTAACGAACAGGGTGGATAAAGGGGAACCAGTGGATGTGGTGTATTTGGACTTCCAGAAGGCATTTGACAAGGTGCCACATAAAAGGTTACTGCACAAGATAAAAGTTCACGGGGTTGGGGGTAATATATTAGCATGGATAGAGGATTGGCTAACTAACAGAAAACAGTCAGGATAAATGGTTCATTCTCTGGTTGACAACCAGTAACTAATGGGGTGCCGCAGGGATCAGTACTGGGACCCCACCTATTTACAATCTATATTAACGACTTGGAAGAAGGACTGAGTGTAACATAGGCAAGTTTAATGTCGATACAAAGATGGGAGGAAAAGCAATGAGGAGGACACACAAAATATGCAAAAGGACATACAGGCTAAGTGAGTGGGCAAAGATTTGGCAGATGGAGTATAATGTTGGAAAGTGTGAAGTCATGCACTTTGGCAGAAAACAAAGAGCAAGTTATTATTTAAGTGGAGAAAGATCGCAAAGTGCCACGGTACAGCGGGACCTGAGGGTACTTGTGCATGAAACACAAAAGGATAGTATGCAGGTACAGCAAGTGATCAGGAAAGCCAATGGTATCTTCCCCTTTATTGCAAAGGGGATGGAGTATAAAAGCAGGGAAGTCTTACTACAGCTATATAAGGTATTGGTGAGGCCACACCTGGAATACTGCCTGCAGTTTTGGTTTCCATATTTACGAAAGGATATACTTTGGAGGCAGTTCAGAGAAGGTTCACTAGGTTGATTCTGGGGATGAGGGGGTTGACTTATGAGGAAAGGTTGAGTAGCTTGGGCCTCTACTCATTGGAGTTCAGAAGAATGAGGTGCGATCTTAGTGAAACGTATAGGATTATGAATGGGCTTGACAAGGTGGATGCAGAGAGGATGTTTTCACTGATGGGGGAGACTAGAACTAGAGGGCATGATCTTGGAATAAGGGGCCGCCCATTTAAAACCGAGATGAGAAATTTCTTAGGGTTGTAAATCTGTGGAATTCGCTGCCTCAGAGCTGTGGAAGTTGGGACATTGAATAAATTTAAGACGGAAATAGGTTCTTGAGCGATAAGGAGCTATGGGGAGCGGGTGGGGAAGTGGAGCTGAGTCCATGATCAGATCAGCCATGATTTTATTGAATGGTGGAGCAGGCTCGAGGAGCTGTATGGTCTACTCCTGTTCTGTTATGTTATGTTCTTATAGAAAACGGTTTTAGTTATGCTGTGGATATGTGGCTGGAAACTCATTTCAGGGTCAAATATGACACCTAGGTTGCAAGCAGTCTCGTTCATCCTCCAATTAATGCTAGGGAGAGGGATGGAGTCAGTGATTAGGGAACGCAGTTTGTGGCGGGGACCGAAGATGATGGCTTTGGTCTTCCCAATATTTAATTGGAGAAAATTTCTGCTCATCCAGTACTGAATGTCGGACAAACATGCTGACAATGTTGATACCAAGCAGGTGTCGACGGAAGTAGTGGAGGGGTAGAGCTGGGTGTCGTCTGCGTATATGTGGAAACTGACTCCGTGTTTTCGGATGATATCGCCAAGGGCCAGCGTATAGATGAGAAATAAGAGGGGACCAAGGACAGATCCTTGGGAGACACCAGAGGTAACGATGCGGGAGTGGGGAGAGAAGCCATTGCTGGAGATTTTCTGGCTACCATCAGATAAAAATGGAACCAGGCAAGTGCAGTCCCACCCAGCTGGACATTGGTGGAGAGGCGTTGGAGGAGGATTGAGTGGTCAACTGTGTCAAAGGCTGCAGAAGGACGAGGATGGATAGTTTACCTTTGTCACAGTCACACATACACTAAAAGTATTTGCAATGAGTCTCCTAGTGCATGTTGCTGCCGGTAACCGACTGGTAGTGCATTTAACAATGTGCATTCCATTCTTACACTTTTAGCATTTAAGGGACATAGAATTGCTAAGAGTTCAAATCCTGCCATGACGAGCTGGAATTCAATTAATTCTGTCCATTTGTGGGCTGGCACTAGAAACATGAGTTTAAAAAATACTGCTATTTTGTTACAAAAACACAACTAGTTCACTGATGTCCTTCAGGGAGAGAAGCTGCCACTCCCACAAGGTTTGACTTGGCTGCTAGTTCCACACTACGTAGTTGATGCTCACGTCCTCTTTGTGGTCTAGCAAACCATTTGGTTGAGAAAACAATCACTCAAGTGGAAGGCCGCCCACCTTTTTGGGATCTTGTGATGCTCAATAAATGTGGCCATGGCAGCATCATCCATATTTCAAGAAGAAAAAAACATTTAGAACTGTTGCTTCCTCCTCCACTCAGCAATAAAAGTATGGTTTTTAAAATAACTGTTCCTGTTTTACAATTCAAGTTTTAAATATTTGAAGTGGTGGTGAGAAGAGTGCACATTGAATGTTGTCCCAGCTGCTTACTGTATCTGTCCATATGTGCTCTGCTCTGATATTTTACACAAATTGGGAGGGATATTATGCTTGGTGCCAGTTTTATTTCAGTTGTGTTCAGTAATTGCAGGACTGGACAATGACAAATGGACACTGTGGGATTGGTTGCTTGATTTGACAGTTGCTCTCTTTTGGCACTTCTTTTTTTATTAATCTAGTGACTTTTATTTCATAAACAGCATTCCCAATATATTTGGACAGTATTCTGGAAGCGGTTACTTATTTCTGATCCATTCTTGAGTAGTTTGTGCATCTGGGGACAGCGCTAAGTAAGACTGATCTACAGAAAGCAGAAATGCAGCTCATGATTCTTCCCACATCTAATGCAAATTGATAGTGGCAGCCTGTTGCAGAAAATGTTCAATCAAGGAAGGCCAAAATTATTAAAATTGGGGGTTAAAAAGATTATATTTAAAGTGGTTGTGTAGATATAATAAGCACAATGCTTATTAAGGACTTGATGCTTTTATTCATATTTATACAAAACTCAGTGCGGATTTTGGAATAAGTTTAGTAGCTGAAGGTGTATTCATTTCTTTTTTAAATAAAAACATCCCATTATAATTTACTTCAATTGTTTTGAATTTGGTGCACATGCAAACACATGTAAAAACATTTGCAAGAAACAGTTGTCATAGAGCTCATGACCAATAGAAGTTAAGTAATTTAATATTTTCCAGTAAAGTCATCCACCCAGCTGTACTGCATGTCAACTGTTCAAAAGGGAGTTTCTTGATCCCGAGTTGAGATGGGAGTGTTCTGGGTTTTGCTCATTGTTCTAGAATAAACACACATCGAAAATAGTTGAGCAAATGTTCCATTCTGCGATACGTGAACAATTTTTTAATGCCCATTTCTAGTCCACAACTCTACAAACCTTAATGCAGTGACTTCTGATAGTTATCGTCTACATAGCTACTAGTAATGACTTCACATGAAAAAGATATTGGGTGGGAAAATTGCGGTTGGAGACTTCCTGCGGCCAAACGCCTCCGACTGAATTTCTTTTACGAAAATACCTGGTGGTCCCAGAGGAATGTAGGATTGCGCTCCAAGGCCTAGCTTCGCAGTCTAGCATACGGGAACAGATTTTTCAGGATCGTATATGTATCCTGGAATCACGTGGGCCTGGACCACCAATCACTATTTAGTATTCTCATTCATGGCAATGGGAGCTCGGAGCTCCCATTACAGGTACTATCTGAGAACACTCTTAAAATCAAATAAAGCACAAACATAAATTAAAAAAAAAACACTTCCCTTTTTTAAATTAATAGAAATTGCATTAAATTAAATGTTTTAGAAAAAAAAATTGCATTAACTTTTTTTCAGTGTTAAAAATAAACTTACCTTCATAGACAGGGTTTTTAATATATAAGTAATTTTTCTGTGATAAAACTTACACTGGTAAAAGTAGGCTATATAGTTCAGAGAAGGTTCACAAGGTTGATTCTGGAGATGAGGGGGTTGTATTATGAGGAAAGATTGAGTAGGTTGGGCCTCTACTTGGAATTCAGAAGAATGACAGGTGATCTTATCAAAACGTATAAGATTATGAGGGGGCTTGATGAGGTGGATGCAGAGATGTTTCCACTGATAGGGGAGACTAGAACTAGGGGGCAAAATCTTAGAATAAGGGGCTGCCCATTTAAAACTGATGAGACATTTCTTAGGGTTGTGGATCTGTGGAACTCTGGCTCAGAACTGTGGAAGCTGGGACATTGAATACATTTAAGACAAAAATAGACAGTTTCTTAAACGATAAGGGAATAAGGGGTTATAGGGAGCGGGCAGGGAAGTGGACTTGGAGTCCATGATCGGCTCAGCCATGATCGTATTGAATGGCGGAGCAGGCTCTGGGCCGTATGGCCTACTCCTATTTTTTATGTTCTTATGCAAGAGTTTGAAGGACATTCGTTGGGCAAATAGCCCAAATCTCCGCTCGCGAATGTCCTCGTCTCAGGAATGCATGCGATATGTCAAATTGACAGATCGCAAAAGTTGGTTCTCGGCACGGTGCAACGCGTGCCAAGAACAGACATTTGCGAGGCCTCTTCGGGTGTGTGTGCACATTGTGTGCACCCGGCGAGGCTGCAGTTTTCGACCCATTTAGTTTTCTTCACTGTGTGGGAAAACTCCAACATGCATATTATATTTTCCTGAAACCAGAAATAATTTTTTGTATTGGGCAACGTGGTGGATTTGTAAATTGTCCTTTTCACCTCTGTACCTAGGTTTAAATTCACCATTTCTTCCCCCCCCCTCCACATTTCGGTAGCAGTAGCAGTATGGTTAGTGTCTGAAGAGGAAAATGAAATAAACCATTATGCTGCCCTGTCCAAGTTGGATAGTAATCAATGTTCTTTATCAGAGGCAAAGGGGGCAGAGTGATTTTCAAAAAAGATTGGCTTGTTTGACCGCAGAACTGCATTAACCTGGTAATGCAGAACATCGGAATAGGGTTGTATTGTTTTCCCACTGCATGCTCTTAATCCCTCCTTGAATATTTTGGGCCATTTCTTTCTTTGAAAACAACCAAATTTGACATGTCGGTGCTACCTTAAGCTCGAAGAATGAGCTGTGTGTATATGTAACCAAATAAATACTTTTTGTATTAAGTAATGTTGCATCAATGGTAGGTTCTCAACTTAGAATCTTTGTTCTTTTCATGTCTCACCTACATTATTGATGCTTTTACTGCTCAAATGGCTTTAGGTTTTCCTGGAGCTCGAGGCAACTTTCAACCTTTAACCTTCCCATGAGCAAAGCCACAGAAGGCACACTCATGGAAGATAAAAATGGCATGTGAAAGCTGGCAGATTGTTTCAGTGGGAGATTTCAAGAACAATATAACATTAATACCCACATGGTTCAAAGTCTGAATTATTAAAAGTTAATTCTGAACCAAAAGTTAATCTAGGAAACAGCCAACTTGGATTCGGAAGGTGAAGAACCTGTCTGACAAACTCATTGACATGTTTGAGGAAGTGATATCCCAAGTTTAAATTTCAAAAAAGCAAAGTTTAATGAATAATGCTTTTTTTAAAAAAAAATGTACTCATTCAATTCATGTGTTTTTTTAATTACATCACACTTTTCTGATCAGGGTCACCTATGCTTATTTATTTTGCACTTGATTGGCGATCAGTTCCATAATTGGTGTTATATAAATGCAAATTGTTTATTATGAGCAACTGAATCTAAGTCATTAATGTAAATGAGAAAGTGTAAGCCTCCTAACCTATGTTCCCTGTAATTTGTTTTCCTTTTGTGGTTTTTACACTGAAATGCCGGCAAGCTAGCTGCGTGGGTTCCTTGGAGCATGTGCACATTACAGGGAACGCTGCTCATGACATTGATTCCCAGTGCACCCTACTCAGCACTTGCCCCATCCAACATAACTTTAACGAGAACTTGCAGCATCTTGTGCTGTGACCAATATTGACCAGATTTTACCCCGAATCTCCACTGCTTCAAACTTAAATAGCCTTTCAAGTAGAACTTTTTCAAATGCTTTTTGGAACTCAAACTTGGGATATCACTTCCTCAAACATGTCAAGGACTTTGTCAGACAGGTTCTTCACCATCTGAATCCAAGTTGGCTGCTGTTTCGTAGATACATTTTTGGTTCGGAATTAATTTTTAATAATTCAGACTTTGAACCATGTGGGTATTAATTTTCTCTTTCTTGATCTATTAAAACTATCTGCCAGCTTTCACATGCCATTTTTATCTTCCATTAGTGTGCCTTCTGTGGCTTTGCTCATGGGAAGTCAAGCCAAAGCTAATATCCCTTAGAATACATTCTAAAAGCAGCACTAGTGAAAATTCTGCATAGCATTCGAACTAAACTATTCCACAGTAATTAATTCCTTCTGAGACAGACAAATTCCTTCTGAGACAGACAAATGTTGCAGGTCTCTGGAAAAATAAAATAAACTATGGAAAGGCCTAACTAGTAGAAGTGAGGGCCTTGAAGGCCCAACCTGGCAAAGTTTAATTAATAATGCTTAAATAAATGTAAACATTAAACTTAAAAGGAAAGAATAGCTTTTTTTTCAAACTTGCAGTAATCTTGTAGGACAGTCGAAATGCTGGCTGTGTGCAGTGAAGTCTCTAAATCTGTCTGAATAATGGTGCTTTAGGAATAGTGTCTTGGAGGTTTTGAAGCTCTATCTAGTGGTAAATGTGTTGTTGCAGAAGTGACAAAGCTGCTCACAGCTGCTCATTGAATAATATGCTTCTGATATTCCACCCAGAAGCGTGATTGATAGCACCCAAATAAGGAGTTGCAGTCTATATACTAAATTTAACATACTGCAGATGGAACAAACCCTCATTCTAAATTGCTGCTCTATGGCCTTTGTAGAGTTATTTTTACCCTTTTTAACCAGAGTAACTATCCACCTCCAGTGGGATCAACTTTCACCTTCTGGGTCCAACTCGGGCCCCTCGTCCTTCCGCCGCTTCCTTTGGCAGCTGTGCCTTTAGCCATCTCGGCCCAATGCCCTGGAATTCTCTCCCCAAACACCTCTGCCTCTCCATTGCTCCTCCTAAGAGGCTGCTAAACCTACCTTTTTAACCAAGCATTTGGTTGCCTGTCCTAATGTCGTCTTTGGCTCGGTGTCAATCTTTGTCTGTTTAGGCTCCTGTGAAGTGTTTTGTTTTTTTATGTTAAAAGTGCTATATAAATGCAAGTTGTTGTCCTTGACATATGGGGCTGAACCATTATCTTGTCTATGCTTTCCCGGATATACTAACTAGGGGCTCTCAGTCCCCTCTCCCCAGAGATATCTGTACACTGATCGATGTCCCTCTCCCTCTCGGATATCTGTGCTTTCCTGGATACAATACATATCGATTATATTCATTGCTATTCTCTGGTGGCATTCTGATCTTCCTACTACCTCATAGTTCCCTACCACCATAATTGTTTCCACATCAGCCATCATATTCCCAATGCTTCTGGAGTTCATATGTTTTGACACTGTTGTAGATTTGTCTCTGTTGGCCCACTATTTGCCTATTACTGGTATCTAGGTCTCGATTTACTGCGGTCATATTCAAGTTGGCTACTTCCTACTCTACAATCAGTCTAGTTTGGTATTCAGTTTCTTTTTATACTTCCCTTTTCTTCCTCTTTCACCCCACCTAATTTAAATGATTCATAAAGACTGCTAGTGTTTGTAAGTCTCATTGTTTCTGCTTTGTTTGGTTACCGCCTGACTGCCAGTTACTTTGAAAGGGATAGAATTATTTGTGCACCAATTTGCCCGACATTTGCTTCATTTTCTTGAACTCCTTTACTAAAAACAGGAAATAGACTATAGAACATTATGTATCGGTGTCTGAAAATGAGACCATCCTTTCAAGTGTAAAGGCCCTTTGATGGTTTCCTGTCATCCCTTTTTGTTTCCCCTTCAATAGCCCTTGTAACCTTTCCTTGGTAAACAACTAGCCATCATATGGGTATTGTCCTTGCAATGCACATTGCCATCCACTTTCCTGAATGAGTGCCCAATAGCTGCAGTTTCTTAGCACAATTTAGTCCAGCATCCACAGTATTTTGCTTTTGCCATTTAGTCCGTCTATGCCCCAGCTATCTGCTGTATGTTTAACGAGGGTTTCTTCTGTATTGTGGGACCTGTGTGTGATATCTTTATATAATAATCACCTGTGGACTTTCACAGGCTTCCTTGCCTTTCAGATCACTTTTCCTCCTTTAGTCCAGCTAATATCTGTATTGTCAGGTCATCCCAAAGTGCTTTACAGCCAATGAAGTACTTTTGAAGTGTAGTCACTGTTGATGTAGAAAAGGTATTTTGGCTTTTGTGCTGTTTACTGTTTTCCCAGTTTCTAGTCGACAAATGTAAGTGCATTTTATTTGATTTTCTTGATCTGCAAGTTTATAATCTAAAATAAAGGAATACAATACTATGTACTACTTCCCTCTACAGCAGCATGGACAGTAAGTTTTAACAGCTAAATATTTTCCAATTTTACTAGGCTTCAGTGTAGATAGTTTTGCATCAAATTACTTTTGTATGTGCCCGGCAGCAGTTTAAAAGACCATTTCATTAAGTATTTTCTTGAATAAAAAAATTGTCTTCTAATGTACATGTTTTACAGCATTTTAGGATGGAGAACTAAATTGAAAATGAAAAATTGAACTGAGCAGCTAAAGAACTTCTAGTTAGCAAATCATGAATGTGTTATAATTCAATAAAATCAAAATAAAGAAGCTGGATTACAGTGAGGATTTTCGGAAGGAACAAACTTGTCAGCAAACCTCATGGTCCCATTGACCCATCACCCCTGTGCTCGCTGACCTACATTGGCTCCCAGTCTCACAATGCCTTGATTTTCAAATTCTCATCCTTGTCTTCCAATCCCTCAAGACCTCGGCCTTGACCTTCCCTATCTTTGTAACCTCCAGCTTTGCAACCCTACGAGATCTCTGCGCACCTCCAATTCTGGCCTCTTGCACATCCCCACTCCACCATTGGTGGCTGTACATCCCCCTAAGTCTGCCTAGTCCCTCAGCTCTGGAAGTCCCTCCCTAAACCTCCACTTCTCAACTGTCATGTATTCAACCAGCATTGTAACCCATGTATAATCTGACCTAAGTTGTACACTGTGAGAACACTGGCCACTAGGTGGTGAATTTGTGGGAGATACTCCTAACCTAGACCTTCAGATATAAAAGGGGAAGCTCCACCCACTTCCAGCACTTGAGTGCTATGAAATAAAGGACAGGTCACAGACTGACCTCTCAAGCATGGGCCTCGTGTGCATTTATACTGTATAGTAAGGATGTATCATCAACGTCGTCTCCTTTTTAAGATGCTTCTTAAAACTTATCTTTTTGACCATGTATTTGGGTCTTCTGTCCTAATCTCCTTATGCGACTTGGTCAAATTTTGTTAATGCTCCTGTGAAGCGCCTTGGGATGTTTTACTACGTTAAAGGCACTATATAAATGCAAGTTGTTGGTCTTACTAATTTCCCAGCACTCTGCTGCATATCTTTGCTAATTCCTTTTAATGGCTACCATTGAACAGGCAGTAATCTGGTCTGCAAAATGCTTCCATCTAACAAGCTAGGTCTGAGCTAGTAAACTAGCTGAAACAGCAGGCATATTGAGTCACAAGCCATGCTATGACCCAAACCTGTAACTTTCTGTTTGGGAAGCAAGTGGTGTTGCATTGCTGGCTCATTCCTAGCTTTTTGTAACAAAATGTAACAGTATAATGTAAACATGAATAATCACCACTAATTTTTGCTTATGAAAACAACTCCACAGTTGCATTTTTCTAGAATATCTTTAGAGACTAGGTGTATGATTTCTGACGACTTGAGAATTCTTTCATTTGTAGTCTAGATTAGGTTTGATTTTTAAGCCCCTGTTACAAATATCAACTAAACTGGTATGAGAATAGATTGAAAAGTCTGCTAACATAATTTTAAAATGATTTGTTACAGGAAAGTTATGGGCACCCAAGCTGAAACCTGTGGAGCAGCATGTGGAAGAGAAAGTCACCCTGGATCCAGAACTGGAAGAAGCCTTGACCAGTGCGTCAGATACAGAACTCTGTGACCTTGCAGGTAAACCATCTTGAACACTGCATTTCCTTGATGTGTGTGTTTTGGTACACTTCTAATTCATTTGTTTTTGTCTTGGGAAGGTAGAGAGAAATGGAGGGGAAATTGTGCAAATCTTTTCAAATAGGAAGCTTCTGATTACTCTTCACAATTTGTAAATTTAGCTTTAATTGGAGAACAATAACTGAAAAGACTGCAAGGGGCCTACTACAGGGAGTGTGGACAAAATTCAGAGGTGGTGATATAATAGAGGGGGAAGATGCTGTAAGAATTACACCTGTGCAATTTAATGGCCGTGAACTTTATCCACAATTTATGGATTGATAACTTTTTTGTTTGTGTTGTAACTCTTCCATTTGGATACGTTTTATAATTAGCACCATGTCCATCTTGTTCTGGATTTGCATGAAATCATGAATTCACTGCTACCACAGGATTGTTCTTGGGTACGCGGAGTCAGAGGAAATGTATTAGCATGGATAGAGAATTGGCTAGCTAACAGAAAGCAGAGAGTGGGGATAAATGGGTCCTTTTCGGGTTGGAAATCGGTGGTTAGTGGTGTGCCACAGGGATCGGTGCTGGGACCACAACTGTTTACAATTTACATAGATGACCTGGAAGAGGGGACAGAGTGTAGTGTAACAATTTGCAGATGACACAGATTGGTGGGAAAGCAGGTTGTGTAGAGGACTCAGAGAGGGGCTGCAAAGAGATTTAGATAGGTTAAGCGAATGGGCTAAGGTTTGGCAGATGGAATACAATGTTAGAAAATGTGAGGTCAAAAATGTGGGGGGAAAAAAAACAGTAAAAGGGAATATTATTTGAATGGGGAGAAATTACAACATGCTGCGGTGCAGAGGGACCTGGGGGTCCTTGTGCATGAATCCCAAAAAGTTAGTTTGCAGGTGCAGCAGGTAATCAGGAAGGCGAATGGAATGTTGGCCTTCATTGCAAGAGGGATGGAGTACAAAAACAGGGGGGTCCTGCTGCAACTGTATAGGGTATTGGTGAGGCCGCACCTGGAGTACTGCGTGCACCTTACTTAAGGAAGGATATACCAGCTTTGGATGGGGTACAGAGACTATTCACTAGGCTGATTCTGGAGATGAGGGGGTTGCCTTCTGATGATAGATTGAGTAGACTGGGTCTTTACTCGGAGTTCAGAAGGATGAGGGGTGATCTTATAGAAACATTAAAAATAATGCAAGGGATAGACAAGATAGAGGCAGATAGGTTGTTTCCACTGGTCGGGGAGACTAGAACTAGGGGGCACAGCCTCAAAATACGGGGGAGCCAATTTAAAACCGAGTTGAGAAGGAATTTCTTCTCCCAGAGGGTTGTGAATCTGTGGAATTCTCTGCCCAAGGAAGCGGTTGAGGCTAGCTGATTGAATGTATTCAAATCACAGATAGATTTTTAACCAATAAGGGAATTGAGGGTTATGGGGAGCGGGCGGGTGAGTGGAGCTGAATCCACGGCCAGATCAGCCATGATCTTGTTGAATGGCGGAGCAGACTCGAGGGGCTAGATGGCCTACTCCTGTTCCTAATTCTTCTTGTTATGTTATGATATCTACAATGCTAGCTTATTGAGCGTGCTGTTCACAGGAAGCGCAAACTATCTTTGTATAGCACAATCATTCTTTGATGGAGATCATCTGTAAGACTACAAGAAGAAATACATTACAATGGTTAGGACACTAACAACTAGTGCCACAGTGTAATAGAATAGCTATGATCCCATAAATTCTACATGTTCCCCCTCTTGCCCATTCTACTGCTGATGAATGTCTCCACTGAGTCAAGGTTGGGGAGGACAGAGAAATACACTGGGCAGTCTCCATCTGGCTACCTAGCTAAACAAGTACCATTGGTAGTGGCCTGGGAGGAGTGTGCTTACCTTCCCCTTGAAATGAGTGTTGCATTGTTCAAGTGGAAACCATCAAACTGAATAAATCAAGGAAATGGCCTACTTCTGCTCCTATTTCTTATGTTCTTATGCCCTCAGCCAAAAACTTAAACTATGCCATCATTGTAGCTGTCTTTTTCAGGGTTGGGATGTCAGTGCATATACTTTAAGGGGTAGTTTGCTTAAAATACTCAGCTGATTTCTCCCCCCCCCCCCCCCCCCAACTTGAATTTTGGTTCACAATTACGCTATTGGTAATACTTCATTGTGTCTGTTTATAACACTGCAGGGACTTGGTGTTAACGAGTTGTTTGCAAATACTGAATTCCAGCAATTTCTCATCTTTAAAAAAAAACTCTCTTGTGGGTAATTTCAGTTGGCTGTGTTACTGTTTAGTGATTTTCTAGAAAAATCCATGTTGGGTGGAGCACAGGAAATAAAACATTTGTGTTTACCGAATCTCCTTAATTAGGGTGGAATATCTGTTCTATCCTTTAACCTTGATTGTCCCCCTCAGTGCTGCGAGGGCTTCATTTTAAGGGGAAATCGCTGGCAGTAACTGAATTAAAGAATTGGGTTTCAACATGCCACTTTTATTCACATTTATTTTGCAGTTTGGATAAGAACTAACTTAGTTGAGGCAGATGCATCTGGTTGAAAGGTTAGCAAATCTGTTAAGATTTTTATTGATTTACTGCTTGTTAATTTCAGCCATTCTAGGAATGCACACTTTGGTGGACAACGCTCATTACTTCGATTCTATTGGAGGTGGAAACAAAGGAGGCTTGAACAGTAAGTTGGAGAAAATCAGATACTAAATGTCAGCAATTGCATTTCGCTTGATTGTTTTGCTACTGTGTCTTCATTAGAAATATGACCCCTTAAAGAAAATAAATTTATTTACATTCAAATATTATATTATCTATTCTTTATTTCTGGAATGGTGGAATTCTGAGACTGAGCGCTCACTTTGCTGCTGTTAACATTGACGTAAGATGTTTGGGAGTGGAGTGAATAAAGATTTAGATTTGCCTGGGTAGATCATCACTATTTCAGAGATGCATGCAAACCAGCAGTAGTAAATAAAGGTCATGTTGGCTGATACCAGTTTAAAATGAGTTCTTCTCGATGGGATTTTCTTAAAATCTAAAATTAGCAAGTATATTACTTCGGCATTCAGATCATCGCTAGAAGACTAATATTCATGATGTTAACACCATGTTATCAACATGTTAATTACTGATTAATGTTGGTGCCAATGCACTGTAGAGAAGAGAAAGTTTGTATCAAGCCAATGTGTTTTTTGTATGGTATTCTTAATTCACCGCAAATGTTTCGTCACTAGTAACAGACCTGTAACCACCAATATTTCACCCCAGTGTTGTACATCTAAAAGTGCTCTCCAGACACAACCTGCCTTTGAAGGACATAATCTGCACTAGGTATTCTGGACATGGTATTGCAAATTTCACTGGTCTATCATTTAAGTTTTACTGACATCCTGGTAACAGTGCCGTGTTGCCTTTCTCTCCATCCTCTTCCCCTTCCCTCATCCTTTAGATAATGACAACTTGAACTAAGGAGTACTGTTTTAGTTGTGAGCTTGTATATTGCATATAAAATGATAATTGACCAGCCTTTATTATTACATATAGATTTGTTTACTAGAATAGTCTGGGTTAATGGAGTACAATTTCGCTTCAAACTTCACTTAAAATGTGTTCATTTTCAAGCTACATTTCTAGATGTTAACGTAGTGTTGAGCATTCATACTGGCCTCTTCAGTTAAGTAAAACTTGAGCCAATACAAACATAAAAGTATGTCAATTGTGCTAATATCTGAAAGCAGGACACTGATTCAGCACAAGGGTTGCTATATCAACTAGTAAACAAGGTAAAACTGAGTGTATGGAGAAGGGTAGTTGCCATTTACATGTAGGTTTAAACCCCTTGAGATGCCTTTTAGTATTTTTGAAGATTTAGCATAATTTTAGTGAAAGGTGTTGCTAACTGCTGTAAATGATGATTTTCAGATGTCGTCAAAGGCGAGAAGGTCAAACCAGTTTTTGATGAACCTCCCAACCCAACAAATGTAGAAGAGAGTTTACAGCGAATAAAAGCCAATGATCCTGGGCTTGTGGAGGTTAATCTTAATAACATCAAGGTAGGAGACCTGTCATTGAATACTGATGTCTTAATTAAATACTGCTTTATTGTACTTTGAAGCAACTATTTGGCTTCTATAACCAACCATTAGAATAGCATGGGGGTACTTTCCATTTGTGAGATTGTTTAGCTTTCATAACTTTGCTATATTTGCATCATTTTAAAAGAATCTAAGTGCTTAGTGTAACAAAATACTTAGCACCAACAGCTCCATGGAATTCTGCCACTTCTGGAGGACCATTTAGCCCATGATCTGTGATGCTAAAAATCCCTCATTACTGCAGTGATACTACACAGATGTCAAAAGCTTTATTTATTAAAATGAACTAAAATTAATACTTAAACTCTGTTTTAAAATCTCCTTGGCCTCTTTATTCCTACATCCTCTGTTGCCTTCTCTTTGGGTTCACTGTTTAAATTTATAATTTAATACTTTACCTCTTTGAATATTTTGTCCTCTACCACCGTTCGACTTGCCTCCATTATAGAGGTGGCTGTTTTTTCAGCTGCCAAGGCCCTAAGCTCTGGGATTCCCTCCCTAAACCTCTTCATCTCTTCCTCGCTTTCCTCCTTTAAGAGTCTCCTTAAAACCTATCTCTTCATCTGCTGTAACAACTTGTGTGGTTCTATTAAATGTTGTTTTATAATCCTCCTGTGAAACGCCTTGGGAAGTTGTACTACATTAAAGGCACTATGTAAATACAAGTTATGTACAAAGGAAAACTGGCTTCAAAGATCAGTTTTTCAAAATTGAATCTCTGCATAAGAGATTTGACCAGGTCAGAGTTATTTAACCATTACCCATGAAGTTATCTTACTGGTAATGCACAATAGAGCAAATTGAGGCATTTGGGCTATTACTATTTTTGCCTTCCACAAGGAAGGAACATTGTCTTTTCTCTTGCACCTCCTAGTGGTTGACCAGTGTTATATTGCAGAACCCTGTCAAAGGAGAGTGGGGAAAAGACTGGATAAGTGGTCAATAAATGGGGAAAATTGATTCAAAAGATCTGCTCGCCACCCTGTGATGCAGTACATTGGTAGGGCACGCTCTTTCCTGCAGTTTCTCATGTAGGAAGCTCTAACCTCAATTAAGCTGTTTGAAGAAAGGCGAGTCAGCCAACCGTGCGCATGGGTAACTAGTGACTGCTTTGGAGTTGGCAGAAATGCATGAAGTGGCAAGCTGGGGTTCCAATTACACTCTTCAGTTATTATCTTCAATTTGTCCTCAGAATATTCCAATTCCAACGTTAAAAGACTTTGCAGAAGCCTTGAAAAAAAATACTCACCTGAAGAAGTTTAGTTTGGCAGCATCTCGGAGCAATGACCCCGTTGCTCTTGTAAGTTTTATTTTGCTCTGATTCTGTGTTCACGGGAAGTGTTCGTCTCTTGTTTCCTGGTGATTTAACTTGGAATTATGGTGTAGAGCAGGAATATCCAAACGTGAGCCACACCCACACCCACACCCAAAGCACTGGTAATAAGGCATCAAAACCAAGGCAGCTACTTGTGCTCATGTTTTTGACATTTGTGAGCCTGACCCTTTCGATGGTATTTGACACTGGTATTGGCAGTTTGGAGGGACTGCTTTTAAACAACTTTTGTTAATGGATGGTGGGTTCCTATGAAAATCTGCATACTGGCTTAATGCAGTATCCATCTTCCCTCAGTCCATAAAGTGTTAATTGAGATTAAATGAGAGTTAAAGCCAAACTTAGTCACAATTTGGGTCATGTCATTTGATCATGAGTGGGCACATGAAAGTTGTTGCTTTAACATTATTCTTAAGTTGTCAGCAAAGCTTTTAATATATTTAAATCAGATTCTGGGAGACTGGCACCTGCGAGGCGGCACACGGTGTTTGTTAAATCCACTTTTTGTAGCCCGGCAGTAGACTCATGGATTTAACTGCATAAACATGGGGAATTCGTTCATGGATACCAAGCTCCTAGAATTAGAATTAAAGGCATTTAAAAGCATCTATGTCTTTTTTTGACCGAGCTGAATTTCCAACCCCATATCCTCTATCACAAACTTCCAACTCCAATGTCACCCATCTCTGTCCCTACCTCAGCCCATCTAATGGCAAAGCCCCCAGCCATGTCACTGTCACCTAAACTTGATTATTCAAATGCTCTCCTGGCCAGCCTCTTAGCCTCCACCTCCATACACTTCAGCCCATCTAAAACTGTTTCCCCTATCCTGTCCTGCACCAAATTCCACTCACCCATCACCCCTGGGCTCGCTGATCTACATTGCCTCTGATTCCCCCAAAGCCTCAATTTTAAAATTCTTCCTCTCCCAATCTCTAACCATCGCCAGAGATACAACCCTCTAAGAACTCTGCGTCCCACCTACCATGTTCTCTTGTGCGTCCAAAAATACCCTTCACCCCACTATTGGCAGCCGTGCAACCAGCCATCTAGGCCCCAAGCTTTGAAATTCCCTATCTACACCGCTCTGCCTCTCCACCTCCCTCCACGTTTAAGATCCTCTTTAAAACCCACCTCTGATAGAACAGAAGCGTTTCAGCCATTAGGCTTATGGGAATGTCAAAATGGTCCCCGTCTTAAAAAAAAAAAAAATTCTGCTTGCGTTTCAGTGTTGCATCATAAGTGTTTTTTTTTAAATGCTTGATTTTGGAGGCGTTACCTGTTGGCGTTTAAAATAAATTTTTGTTTTAAAGGCTTTTGCAGATATGCTACGAGTAAATACGACACTTAGAAGTATAAATATTGAGTCAAACTTCATCACTGGTGTCGGTATACAGGCAATCGTAGATGCACTGAAAGAGAATGAAACCTTAATGGAGATCAAGATTGATAATCAGGCAAGTTGTTTTTTGCCTGAAATGATCTGATAAATCTCTACTCGTCTAACTTTGGCATACTGATATTAGGATAGCTTCTTTTTCTAGATATTGTATAACGACCTTCAGACACTGAAATGTCATCTGATCCCTCTGCATCTTAATTGAATTAGCCTGAAATTTGTCTGCACCTTGCCTGAGCACATGTACCTTTGCTGCTCATTTTAATTAATAACCATCTCTCTGCTGTGTAATTTTTTTTACATCTTAAGTATTCAAACTTATTACCAAGATACCCTGTTCTGGTTTCAGCCAATTTAAAGTTTCAGAAATATGGAGGGATGCATACAGTTATATCTTTGCATAGTTTTTTTTAAAAAGAAAATGTGTAGTTTCAATACTTGAAGATAAGGTCTTATTCAGGAATGCTGCTTTTTATAGTGTATGAAAGAACAAAATGTGCAATATCTACACTGTCGTGTTCAGAAAAATAACTGCAATCTGTAAAGTTGAAAAGCATTAATTATATGCTTATTACACTTGGTGCTTTATAAATGTTTTCCAAAACCACTTTCAGTACCCCATCCCCCAAAAGATGTCCAGTCTACTTGAACTACCTGAATCTGTCAAATTGACAATTTAAGGCAAGAGGGAATCTGCAACGTAAATACCTCATTAGATTGGATGCACTGACTGTGTTTCTTCTCACAGCGCCAACAGTTAGGTGCCACAGTTGAAATGGAAATCGCGCAAATGCTGGAGACAAACACCTCAGTCTTGAAATTTGGATATCAGTTCACGCAACAAGGACCACGAACAAGGGCAGCTGCAGCCATAACCAAGAACAACGATATAGGTAAGATCTACAATTCCTTTCGATCTTATCCCAGCAATCCAATTTCCAAAGGGAATTTTGTATTCCCTGCCCCACCAATTGTTATCCTCTGCTTGCTGATTTGGAATGTGATTTCAAGCCCTTGTTCCCTTCCAGTGTCTTGTCCAAGTGATCATTATTCACATGTGACAAATTTGAATTATAAACAAAATGCACAGTAGCCATAGCATCAGGACATATGTAATGGCATCACAGCTAATCGTGTCTTCATCCTATGTGCATAATCACAGGGGTCACTGGCAATTCGGTGTGGGGGTCGTGGCCAATTTGATTCTAATTTTGAATTAAGTATCCCAAATTTTAGCTGAACCTTTAAAATTTTGATGCAAAATATGAAACTATTGGCATAATTTGTTTCAAGACGACAAACTTGACAGTCACGTATAGAATTTCTGTTTGTACTTCAGGCTATTGCAGGAGAATTAAATTCAGAATGGGAATAATAGACCAGCCCCCCTCTCCCCTCCCTCCCCCTCCCCAATATCTTGGGTAAATATATTGCATGGTGCAGCACTGAGCTATACACAAAACATTCCAGATTTGAGCCCTGATCTATCTTAAGTTAGCTTATTTCTTGTAGAACAGCAGTTGGAGTGCCCCTGGGGTGAGGAGGAAAAATCAGTCAAGTTCTTGCTCCTAATTTCTATTCAGTAACCCTTGCTGAAAAGTGTAATAATGTGAGCTGAACAGGATCAGGTTTTGCACTCATGCCTTCTCTGAATAGACTGCTGATGCTTGCTCGAATGGGCGAGGTTTCAGAGGGCTGTCAGCATCTGTGCAACCCTAACCCAGTGTGGAAACCTAACCCAGTGCAAGTCAGCAGCTTCAGGAGAGGAGGTGAAGAAACAGGCGAACAAGGTATTTATTGCTTCCTCCACAGAGCCATAACCTGCACCCTGACAAGTCTGTTATTTTATTGTTATTTTGACTAGATAAGAGAGTTATCTCTGCTTTTTATTGCAGTTAATACACTTCCTTTCAGGAGTATAGAGTACAGTATCTGATTATTGCTACATCTTCTAGTTTGGCTTTGGTTTGATCTGCCCACTTCCAAAGGTTCATATTTTTGAAGTTAGAGTAGAACCGCATCCCTCCCCCCCCCCTCCACCTTGTCTGCACTAATCTTTGCATTTCTATCATGTTCTCTGCGACCAGATCAGGCATTGATTGACTGAAATATAAATTGCCCAACCATTGTAAACATTAACGAGGTGTTGGCAAACATTGGCACCAATTAACGCAGCAGAACTCCTTGATATTTCCATGTATTGATATAAGCTAAAACGGGTCACTTGTGAAGAAAATTAAACTTGGATTGATTTCCCAATAGTGATAGTGAGGAGTACATGCTTTTATGTAATCACTGCTGACCCACTTAGCACTGAGCTAAAGTAGCAGATTAGATGGCATTGCTTTACTGCAAATGCTTGCTTCCTAAAAAGTGGCTGAAAGTAAACTCCTTACACAATTCAAAATATGGAAGCTTTCTTGACATATCTATAATAGAAAAAAAAAGTGCTGCTGTCTTAAATCATTTTTTACTTTTTATTGGTATAGATTTGCAGCTCCTTTATTGTAATTGTATTTGTCCTGATTCCTTCAGTGGGAAGTCTCCTTTGATGCGAAAATTCTTTGCTATTATGTAATACCTGTACCTGTTGTAGCTATCTTATCTTCCTTACAGATATTTGGTTCCAATAAGTTGTAGATTTTTCTTGTACTTGATATTTTATCTGGTAACTTTTCATATCAATCAAAGATATCAAAAATGATGCATCTGGCCTTGAAACCAAACTTTCAACCACTGATATATCAGAGGGCAACAATGTGAGAGCGTTAACTGCTGTAATTTCAGTCTGTGTTGCGTGCTAAATTGTTTTTATTCCTGCTAATTGCTGTCATCTTGCTTCTTCAGTCTGGAATATGAGTAAATTCTTCTTCATACACCTTGCCAATTGTCCGGCCCTGAAGTTTCAAACGGTATTAAGCATGGCAAACTGGAACTGCTGATCTAATTATCACTAGTTTTCTGCATTGTACTAACTGCTGTTTTCAGAGTTTTGCCTTTATCTATCTTTCTTCACTGCTTTTCTTCTCATTTTTGGCCTGTTAGAATTTCTAAGACTAGATGCTGTTTGAATGCATGCTCCAAAATGTATAATTGGCCAGAGTAGTTTTGGATTTCCAAAAGATGGTGCTGTGTGTTTGTGTGTGTGTGTGCGTGTGACATGTATTCTAAACTACTTGACCATACGATTTTAAGTCTATTCAGTTGTTATTTTTCTTCCTGTTATTTTAATACAGTTCGCAAAAAGCGAGTCGAAAGAGACGCATATTAACGGTAATCTGGAGCCTGTGCCTGCCTGGTGCTGTATTTCATCCTATGGAAGATCCACTACAATGCATTGGGCATGTTGCCAAGCCTAGGTCAAGGCAATCTCTCACATTTGCTGTTTGGGTAGAAGGGAAAAGACTGGAATTTAACCGCTCCACTGTTCTAGCAGTAATTGTAGTTTAGTAATAACTTTTACCCACACAAATCACATTTTTCTCTTTAGTTTTTCAGGGGACCTCATGAGTAGCACCAAACTATGTTGTGATTTGAACATATGTTAGATATTAAGATATCCAGGACAGGAAAAATGTTTGACTTGATATTTGCACTGTGCCCAACATCAAGTATTTTTTAACCTTTTATATAAACTGTAATGAAAATCGTGCGAAATTGTAGTGTGTTGTGCAGTTAAGTGTCATTTTTGTACTGCACTTAATGTTCCAATGTATCTGGACTAAGACAAAAAACTTAGAACCTTTTTTTTAAAAAAAAAAACATTTTGTATTAACCATAAACTACTATGAAGTTTGTCTTGGGACTTAGATTTATTTTGCTGATTTGGCCATGCTGTGCAGCACTGAACCATGGCCATTACAGGTAGCTGTTACTCTTCCACATGCATAAAGCGTGGTGAGAACAGTTCAAATCAAGGCTTAACACAGGGATATTTCTTCAGACTTTCTGCCAAAAAAAACCACTTGCAAACCACTAAATTCATCTGTACTCCTTTTGCTGCAAACTGCATTTTATTACCAAAATGATTTTGTATCAATGGAAATTCTATTCGAACAAAGTAATAAAACTCTTGCAGATTATGTTCTGAAAGGAATATGTTAGTTGGCAATAGTCATAACTGTTTAACCAAAGATCTGTAAATCTGGATTCTTTGTTCTCCTAATGTATTAAATAGTGAAGCCTGCAGACATTTCCAGTAAAGCAAGTTGGATTCAATGGAGTACTGAAGTATTGGGGAAACAAACCTGAACCATTGATTACACAGTGTTAATGGTTTGAGAAATTTAAACCAACCCGCACTGAAAGCTGCGTGCAGTAGTTAAAAATATTCTAACTTTTTATGATCCCCTTAATAAAGTTTTTATTTGCTGATTATTTTAGGGGTTTGTCTAACTTCACTTTTATATAGAAAATTATGTGACAGCATGACTAATATTGCAGGAAATATTCTCGATGCTAGAGAATCCATGCGCATGCCAGCATCTTGTGTAGTACGCTTAAAGGACCAAGCTGTTGTGAATGCTGTCTGATAAAGTCCTAGGTTTAAATGTTTGTGTGGTTAAGCTATATAATGAATAGCTGTCTATGTTCGTAGGCCCATATGTAATGTCTGCCCCATTAGCTAATACATTGCATAGACTTATTGGTTCTTTCAAACATACAATTAACATGGGATTATGTAAAGAAAATTGTTATAAATGCTCAACGGTTAACATTTAAGCTTCCCCGTAATACAAAAGGTTTTGTTTAATCATGAACGGAAATCAGATTTGTGATGGTAAATGCTCAAGAATAAAAATTGGATGTTGAAACTGTGTATAGCCTACCCTTATAACTGAACTGACAAAGCACTCCGCCTTACAAAAGGTGTTGGTTGTTTTGTGTAGTATTAAATAACAATCGGTTACAATCTATTAAGTAAAGTGCATATAAGAATTAATCTGTTGAATGAGGGAAGTTTATGTAAAAAGTGCTGTGTATATTTAAAATGTACAGCATTCTACAATGAAACCTGTGGGATAATAAAGTTTTAATACTTAAAAGTTCTCATCTTGTTTGTTTAGTTAATTGTGTTTCAGCTGGTAATTTCATGGGAAATGTGAATACACAAAGTAAATGTGGCATTTAATGCTAATATGGCACTGCACATTTGCCAGTGCAAATGCCAGCCATTATTGATGTAAGAATTTATCCGATAGGTTTTGTATCCAATTTACATCATTAGTGACAGTGTAACTGCAGTTGGTATAAAACTTGCATTTATATTGTACAAAATGAGAGAGGCCTGCATTTTATGTAAGTAAAGAGCTATTTCACCTGTTAAACTCAGTAGTAAGCTATGTTTCGTGCATGCATTTGTAGAGTCCTGTCTCCATCACTCCATGGTGCTGTGAGGTGGGCAATGTGACTAAATGCTCCTGCTGCACTGTCTAATTCTGTTCCAGCTGCACTGCTAAAAGTATAACCATGCAAGAGTGAAGGTTGTGGTTGCCTCATGGTGTAACAGAGGGTTGTAAAGCTTTACCCTGGGCAAATTCTCTAGTGCATTTGCACACCCAAAAAATGTTCCCTTGCATTCCTAAACAGCTGCTTAAAAGGTAGAATTGAATGCAGACCTGTTGAAACACGGTTGGTCACTTTTTCAGAGGAAGCAAGTGCTGTGCCAACGAACCTTCAATTTTGCGATAAATTGGGCACTGTTGAGACCCAAGGTTAATGCAGGAACATCCTTGGTGTAAGATGGGTTCAGTATGCAGCTAAGACCTGTGTTGCATGCAGCAGTTGATTTGCTTATAATCAGGTAGTCTTGCCCCTCATGTGCAGATTTAATTTTGTTCCATAGTTCACCGTTTTACCTTGTTAAATGGCCTGCTGCAAGTGAGGCAATAAGCACTGAGCCCCTGCAAGGCAGGCTGATATGCAAAGAAATTCTGATTTTATGTCTTACTAGCTGTCATGCAATCTGAGCCTTCCTGGTTAACAACAATTAATGTGTTTCTCTGGCTTTTTTTAGCAGACACATTTTTTAAATCGACCCTTTTTGCAATGGTAGGCTATATTTCACATTGACTGCTGATCCTAAACAATGCTTGTTAACATTTAAGCTGCTAGAAGTCATCCTTCCTTACTGAACTGTAACTAAATGAGATGCTGAGCATTTACATTGGTTGCTAAATCTTTACCTCCTGGAGTTGTGCATTTTTTTTTAAACCCTGATTCATTTTTAATGCATTCCTGTTGTACCTCAAGGGAAAATAACTTGGAGCCCCTTTTTAAAGGGGAATTGCTTTTTAAAAGTACTGACCAATGCATAAAAAGTTTGGGTCTATTTCACGAAATGCAAACTAATAGCCTGCTAGGCAAACCGAGGATTTTTCTTTGATCTTCAGTTTAAGTCGGGTGTTTGATTTGAAATGTGAATTTATGCATTAAGGATTGGTTCTTGTTCCGAACCAATAAAATCCCAGACTTGAATATAATTAGATATTTCAATATTTATGTGGGCTGCAATGTTCAAATGTCACGACTTTAAATTGTGTTTAAAATGTAATGAGTATTGACTTTACTTCAGGATTTGATCTCATCCCACTTTGGGTACCCAATGTCATTTTTGAATGATTGTGTCATGCCTTATTTGATCAATGTTTCAGTGGACAAGATTTGGCTAGAGGTATGGCTTAGACTGGTGTTAATTCCAAGAACGTTATCTTTGTTCCTGCAATATGGCTACGTGGAACAATTCTTTCACCAGTCATTATTCTAGGCTTATTTAAACATGTAGCTAAATAGGATTTGTATTTTGGCAGTTTAAACTTGATGTAACATTTTTGTTCATTGTTTTCAAATCTGCCAATGGCCTTGGCCCTCTCTTTCTCTGTAACCTACAACCCTTCGAGATCTCTGCACTCCGCCAATTCTGGCCTCTTGTGCGTCCACCATTTTCATCGCTTCATCATTGGTGCCCATGCCTTCACCTACCTTAGCAATAAGCTCTGGAATTCCCTCTCTGCCTCTGTACCGCTCTCCTCCTTTTATGATGTTTATTAAAACCTATCTCTTTGACCAAGCTTTTGGTCACCTGTCCTAATATTTACATGGTTGTTAACAAAATTTAACTGCAAAATATTTAACACTCCTGTGATGTTTTATCGCTTTAAAGGTGCTATATAAGTACAAGTTGTTGCATGTAGGGCTAATGTCTAAATGGAAGAATTAAAGCACTCTACTTGCAAATTGAATTGTTTCAATGAAAACTTAGTTGGCCGATGATTTGAGACAGCCCCCTCGGATTGAATACATCACTGTATAAAAATAGTTGATGACTCTACATGATACAAGTAAGTTTTGAAATGTTTTAATACTATGGGCTCAATTTTCCCCATTGCCGTTTTTTGCCGTATTGCAAGAGTTACGCCCATTTTTTTGACACCGACTACTCCAAAAAATAATTAACTAGCAAGTTTCCCCGTTCTATTTTTTAAATTGGCGTTGCGCAGCCTGTCCTTTAGCTTCGGGGGGGTGGAGCATAATGTCTGAAAAAACGATGCCCCTCTCCATCCGTCCTGCGCAGGCACGGGGGGAAAAAACGTTTTTAATGTGACTGCTATGGGCGCACATGCCCAGTACAGCTCCTGGTCTGCATTCGGAAATTTTTAAAGAGCCAATTGTGTGTGAGAACTTTAATGCTCAGTGGAAAAATCAGAGCTGCAATACAATATGCAACATGGCTCAAGGGACCAAGAATTTCTCTCAGGATGAAGTGGAGGCACTAGTTACTGCAATTGATGCCAGATGGCATGAGCTGGACACCAGCAGAGGTCACACAAGTTTCACCAAAAGAAATTAAGAAATGCTGGAACCAACTTGCAGAAGATTACTGTGCAATGGTGACCACCCCGAGGCCAGTGCCAAAAGTGGCAGGACCTTGGTCAAGTAGTTAGTGCAAGTAATATTTTCATTTTTTCACAAATTGCAATTGTAAATGTGACCATCTGTATGTTCCACCCAGCAGAAAGGCACCCTCTTGAAAAGTTATATTTTCATCTTTGCAGAGGAAGGTGGCACACAAGAGAGAACTCGAACAGGAGGCGGCCCGGCAAATCTGCACCCACAGACTTGGAAGACCGGGTCGCTGCTTTGATGGGTCCTGCCTGGAGAAAAGCAACCACCACTGCACAAGCTGGGCCCACACTCTAGGGAGAGGGTAAGTCCTGCAAATTCCACAGTCTGCCTTTGCTAAAAGTTAAGTACTGCGCGGGCTAGCCATGCTTCAGTTCATGGGGATGTCTCCGTCAGCTACGCTTCGGTTGATGCAGTGTGCTATCATTCATCGTGGTCCTTCAAATGAGCCTGCTGCCTGTGCTGTGAGCCTACTCATGCCACCCTGCCCCCTTCTCTGCTACGAACCATTTGTCTGTTATATTTTGCAGAACTTGAGGCCAACCCTGACGATGCAGAAGATTATTCAGACGTGGATGAGCCTAAAGAGAACATCATCCAATCCCACCTTCAAGAGCATGGGGTGAGGGGGAGGGGCAGGATGAAGCCCACACTGTTGTACTCACTCTGGAGAAGGTGCAGGTGCCGCCCATTGAGGTGCCAGGCCCTTTTCTGAGAGCTGGGACATTCCATGGTTTCTCAGTCCGAGGCTGGAAATTCCAGTGGGGTGCAGCGAGCCACACCCAGGAGGGGAAGGAGAGCGCAACAACGGTCTCCTGAGGTGCAAGATCTAACAGATGTGGTTCAGATGATTGCAATGAGTACGGAGAGCATTGACTGTACACGATCACTCCTGGACCCCAACAGTGGGGTGGGTGATGAGGTAATGGGAATACTGTCCAGACCCATGAGGAAGGGAATGCCGCAGGTAGTTGAGACGCTGTCAAGGCACACGAGGGAGGGAATGTCGGAGTTAGCTGCTGCAATAAGGGAACACGCCCAGACCCCACGGCCATTGACAATCAATTGCCACTCCCACTCCAATCCCCAGACCAGCCTCTGAAGAGGCCCAAGCCGGGCCTCCCACATTACTGCCTGCCCACGACATCCATCAAGAAATGCGCATTACCCGAAATATTCGAAAGAATAAGCTTGGTACCAACCCGAGAAATGCTGCACCACTGCCTGCGGGCAGGGGTGGAGTCAATATGACCAAGCGCAGCGGGCGGTCTTAGAATAAGGTGGAGGAGAGATGGGTGCAGCTTTTCTTTGCTGTTATTATTGTTACTGTTGTAAATGTTCTCATAAAAAAATTTTAAGTTATGTAAGTTTACAAGTTTAAAAGTTGTAAATGATAACTGAAAACTTTAAAGTTTGATACAAGAATATTTTTAGTTAAGTACAAACAAGTGTTAAACTTTTGAATAAAATATATTTTAAATTATAACAATCATTTAAATTATTCCATCAACACAACATTACGGAGCAGGTCCAAAGAGTAAACATGGTTCATTTGGAATAGTTGCCGCTGAGCGTTCAGGTGAGCTGCTGTCTCGAGCAATTGTTAAAGGGGCACACCGGCCTGCTCTCCTCTGCCGTCGTGCTCCGGGTTCAGGTAGTTTCATGGCTTCGCCGTCCTCCTCCTCGCCATCTGCACCTTCCTCCTCATCAGCCGCTATCACCTCAGGTGGGTTTTCTACCACCAGCTGCTGCTGCCTCATGATGGCTAAGTTATGCAGCATGAAGCACACAACAGTGAACTGACCGACAATCTCAGGGGAAGTATTGCAAGTAGCCTCCAGAATGGTCCAGGCATCTGAAACGCTGTTTCAAGATGCCAGTGGCCCCCTCTCATGCTGTGCCTCGCAATGTGCGACATGTTGTATTCCCGGTCAGCTTCGGTCTGAGTTATGCGAAGGGGCGTCATGAGCCAGGTGGCGAGGCTGTACCCTTTGTCTCCCAGCAGCCAGCTCTGCCCTTCTGGCTGCTGCTGAAACATGGCAGATATAGCGCTCTCGTGTAGGATGAACACATCATGGGTGCTCCCAGGGTATCTCGCAGCAACTGCCATGATGCGATGCATGTCATCACACACGAGCTGCACATTCACGGAGTGGAAGCCTTTTCTGTTCCTGTACATCTCTGAATCCTCCAACGGTGCTCGCAAGGCGATGTGGGTGCAATCAATGCAGCCCTGTACCTTTGGGAATCCAGGAGAAGCTCACAGCCTTTTGACGCATTGCCTTGTTTGTCATGGGGAACTTTATGTAGTCATTCCTCCGGGCACCTGCCGAATGCAGATATGTGTTGCATGTTGAGAAATGGCACGCACATCCGCAGTTGTCTGAAATGATCCAGATGCATAGAATGAAAGTGCAGCTGTAACCTTCATTTCAACTGACAAAGCAGTCCTCCTGACACTTCTAGGTTGCAGGTCTGCATTTACTAACTCTCAGATCTTGGTTACAACTTATTTGCGGAAACGCAGCCTTCTCACAGTCTGCATCACTCAGGTGCAGGTATGAACACCTGTCTCGATATACCCGACGTGGATAAGGCCTCCTGCCCATCATCCTATGTGCTCTGAGGTTCCTCATGCGATGACATTGAATCAGTCGTTTCCGCAGCACCATCATGCCGAAGGCTTGCACGAGGTTTGGCATTGTCAATATTGCCCCCATAATTAAATTGTACCTTTGCAAGAAGCTCAACAGCAGGGCAAGGAGTTAAAGCTTCTCTGCTCTCTCTCCTCGAGGCAGACGCCCGAGTACAGACCGCACCTTGGTCTGTGCATGTGCAATAGGCTTGCTTAGAACGGGAAGCTCGGCATTCAAATGAGGACACTTGGGGCAAAGAAGTCTAATACAATTCTTTAATTTTAGATTTTTTTCAAAGTACCACCCCACCACCGACTGTCTCCTCGCCGGGCTCGAGGGTCGGCTGGCCGAATCACTCCCTTGCCCAGACGCTGGCTTGGCAAACACCCCCGCCCCGGACTTCTTTTGAAGCTGCTGCATAGCATAAGGCCCCTCATGCCTTCAGCTCAGGCTTCTTTTGAACCCGAGCCCCTGTGTCCGGGCGAGGGAGTGATTCTACTGGCCGACGCTCCGACCCTCTAACCCGGTGAGGAGACATTTGATGGTGGCGCGGCACTTTGGGGGGGGAAAAAAAAATCAAAAATTAAAGAATTGCATTGGATGTACAATTTCTCCATTTTAAGTTTGAAAAAAATTAAGCTTCATGATGCATATTTACTGTGTTCTTGACTCCCTCCAAAACTTTGCATTAAAACAATGGCGTCTTTCTGCGCCAATTTTTTTTAATGTGCGCTGGTTTTTCTTAAGTGCCCAGGAGGTTTTTTGGGAGTAGTCACATACACCTTCCTCTGAGAAATATAAGTTGCCAAACTTGCATAAAAGTGAAAAACTGGCGCAGACATCTGGTTACACAAAAAAAAGAACCTAAAAAAAATCGTTGCTAACTGAGTTGTGCTGGTGCAGAAACTTTGGGGAAACTTGGATATTTTAATTTAGGACAAAAAAAGCGGTGCGTGCCAAAAAACGGCACGACGGGAAAATTGAGCCCTATTAATGCTAAATATAATTTTGGTTTCTGAATCTAATTGCTACGTGACGTTTCTTTACTTCAATAAAGAACGCTCAAATTGCAAGTAGAAATGAAGTAATTAATTATTTTCATACCTTCCTATTCAAATTTACAAGTATAAACAAAATTAATTTTACCCTGGAAAGCCTATTAATCATGAAGCTTTCATTTTTAAAATTCCATCTTTTCTGTTTGTTTTGAGTCTCTGCCTGGATTTCCGTCTTGTAGCTAGTTCTGCAATTGGTGATGGTAAAGAATGAATTGCAGTTTTTGAATAAATCTTGCTTTGAGATTAAGGTGCTAGTATGTATTCATCTTGGTTAGATAATTAGCACCGATTATTCCAGTTATATTTTAAGTCTTACAATGTTGCATATCAAATTGAACATGTAAGTCACCGAATAGTCGGGCATTGAACTCTTTACTAATATATTCTTAAATGGTTGAGTGGGTAAATACAATGCATCATGTGACATTGAATAATGCAGATGAGAAAATCCTTGATTCCATCTTGTGTGCTGGGTTGGCCAGGATGGCAATTGTGGCGCTGTAGTTTATCTCCGTGGTAAGCTATTTCGGGAAGGAGAAAACACACGCGGGCGCATAGGCTTGGTGCAGATAACCCTTATGATTAAGGAGTCGCTGCCTGCTTGGATGAGGCAGCTCCGTTGGGCGAGCCACATTGTTTGCATGCCTGACACAAGACTCCCAAAGTAAGCACTCTAGTCGGAACTCCTACACGGCAAGTGAGCCCAAGGTGGGCAGAGGAAACGTTTTGAAGGACACCCCCAAAGCCTCCTTGATAAAATGCAACATCCCCACCGACCCCTGGGAGTCCCTGGCCAAAGACCGCCCTAAGTGGAGGAAGTGCATTCGGGAGGGCGCTGAGCATCTCGCGTCTCGTCGGCGAGAGCATGCAGAAATCAACCGCAGGCAGCGGAAGGAGCGTGCAGCAAACCAGTCCCACCCACCCTTTCCTTCAACTGTCTGTCCCACCTGTGACAGAGACTGTAATTCCTGCATTGGACTGTTCAGTCACCTTAGAACTCCGTTTCAGAGTGGAAGCAAGTTTTCCTCAATTTCATGGACTGCCTATGACTGGCTGATGGATGAGGCACTGGTGAGCTGCTGTCATTAATAGAAACATAGCCTGGTTGAGACTGAGAAGGAAGGAAAACATCAGGTACATGTTCAGGAGCTATTCCATTCTTGTCACTGATCCCAGTGTTGCTTAAGTTCAAAAATGTTAACAATTACTTCTAAACCAGAGAGTGACCTTGTGTATGACAACATGTGATCAAGTACTCTGCAATCTGAATAATTTAAGAATGGTTTAATGAACTCTGGACTGTCACGAGTATGCTCGTGTGAATAATTTGAAGATGAAAAATCGTCCACAGCATAAGTATGTTGAGTTGGGTGAAATAAATAATACACACTAGTTATCAATAGATTCAACCTCAAAAAAAAAAAGTAACAAGGTGAAGAAATGGAGTGGATGATTTTCTGAATTGTGGACATTAAGATTCCTTACTGTTGTGCAAATGTTGATTTCCATACTGAAGTATACAATGTGTATATTTAGAAGTTGTAGGAATGTAGCTGTATATTCATATAAATCATTCAATATATGTTCAAAGTTTCCTAGAATAAATGTATTTGTAGTCCCAATATGCTTGTAACAAGCTATCCCCATTCATCTTGTTGGCACTCGACTGCAACATGTCCCACATTTCTTGGTGCCGTTAGATTTTCTATGGTTCAGCTGGAGCGACAGACTGAATGGGGCCAAGTAGCTTCCCAAAGGAAAGGATGGAAACTAGGAATGTATGCACCAGACTCCCAGCAGCTGATTCAATGACATAGCAGACATCTGGGAACAGTTTGCTGCCTGTTCTCATGGCCACAGGAGGTGCATAGCTGGGGGGGGGGGGGGGGAAAGAAAGAGAAAGGCAAGGGGAAAATAATCAATAAATGTCTGCTGATATATTTGAAACAAATTTTAATGTGCTTTCTGTTCAAGATTGAGCAATTTCAAAACTGGTTAGTCCATAAGGCTTTGGCCAATTGCATTGCCCTTTGACATCACCCACAGAATCTGAGCTTACAGTGGAGTAGCCATAACTGGTCACTCACCACTGTGCTCGCTGACCGATATTGGCTCACTGTCTAGCAACGCCTCGTTTTTTAAAAAATTATTGTTTTCAAATCCCTCCATGGACTCTCCCCTCCCTATCTCTGTAACCTCCAGCTTGATGCCCTCTGATATCTCTGCGTCCTCCAGTTCTGAGCTTTTGCGCCTCTAATTTTAATCACTCTACCATTAATGGCCGTGCCATCAGCTGTCTAAGCTCTGGAATTCCCTCCCTGAACCTGTCTTTCACTCCTCCTTTAAGATGCTTCTTAAAACCTACCTCTTGGACCAAGCTTTTGTCTCGTGGCTCGGTGTCAAACTCTATTTAATAATGTTCCTGTGAAGCATTTTGGGATGTTTTGCTATGTTAAAGGCAATTTGTTATCTTGCATGGGAACTGCGAAACTGCAGGGCATTTGCTCTGAATAATCCACACAATTTCATCACCTGTAACTTCTGTATCTTTTTTTTTAAATGTGGTACTTAATTTTGCTTGAGATTCAGGGATAACTGGATTTTCTTTATTTTTCTATATGTTGAGTATAATGAATATGCAATACTGGTGTCATTGTTGCCAATCTTCAAATTAAGGTATGTGAATAATAAAAGATTTGTGACGAAGCAAATTTAATTTTTTCTTAACTTGTTTAGTTTTCCACTTTTCTGCTGTATTTACAAAATGTGTAGCAGGAGCCAGAGTCTGGGAGGACTTGATTTGCAGCTGGGCAGAGATAGTTAGAGTCCATAATTGATTGGTAGTTTGTGTAAGTAGCAGGCTCAATGGACTGAATTGCATTTCCTCGTTCCATACATTTTTAATGTTTGCCATCTGCACCGTATTGGGAAATTAACATAAGCAGCTGGTTAAACTTCAATTTTTCTTCCTTTCTATGGGTTCCTTGTATAGCTTTTCATTATTGGTATTGCAGTTGTATAATTCTGCTGTGCTGCACCTCCCCATCTCCATTGCCACTGATCGAATAACCAATATATGCACTTCATTTTGCCATGGGTCTCTGATGAATTGCATTATTCTTTGCTTCAGCCAAATCAATTAAAAATGATGAGGAAAGTCTCATTACTCTGGAGACACAATCCAACGATTCAGGCAATTAGAGGTGGATTTTTAGCAAAGTGCACCTGACACTATAGTTGGTTGGGGACTGAGGAAAGCAAGTAAGTTTGAGGAATAATCGAGAATAAAACAAGAGAGCCTAGAGTTAGGTGTAACTGAAACTAAAATAGAAGTGGGATTAGGGAAGCAAAGATGGCGGGAGGCAGAAGTAATGATTTTAGAACTTTTTTGTTTAGGATTTTTATTTGGTACTAATAAATTGTCTGTGACTTTATCCATACTAAGTTGATGAATATAAACTTTTTTGACATACAAGATGATAAATAGCAAGAAACAAACCTCAAACTTGCTTACAGTGTCAGGTACCGACTAGAGCCTTGAACTACATGGCGACAAGTGGCGTGGCAAAATTGAATGAGAAACATTGACTTAGTAACCAGAGAATGGTAAACATTGACTAAAGCACAACCAACAATTTTGAAACAGGAGTGCAAAATTAAAATATATATCTCCATTTATTTAATGGAACTATTCTAGCATCTCAGTAGCATTAGCAATAAGCAATTCTCAACCCTCAGAGCATGAGGTAAAATGTTTTCACTTGGTGCACAGATTTTCCTGGCGAGGTAAGGGTTACATGGGTGTTTAATTGTTCATGTTCTTGCTATCGTCTAGCCAGTGCAAATCTCATACTCTGAACTATTTCTGCTGTCCTATTATAAGCATAAAACATCTTGTTTCCAAATAAATTGTTTTTACTACTGCATACTTGGCAAATCTATTCTACTGTTTGTTCAAGCACAACCATTACTGTGATTCAATCTAAGAGTAATATGTAGTTAATTCATTTTTCCAAAAGATATTTTAGAGGCAGGCTTCTATTTTTTTAATTAAATTTATTACTACCAGAAAGTTGTGATTTATAAATGAGAATCCATCTGTATCTAATAACTTTTAAAGATAATAAAAACCAGATCATACAGTCTGTAAACCTCTAGAAAGTTTTGTACTTTAACTTTTTAATGTTGGGAAAACTGAACTCTGTTGGAGTATGTGTGTTGGAAGAATCATTTAGAAAAGCATCACTTCGTGGATAATTTAATGTCTGATCTCCTCTTGGCTCCAGATCTAAACCTGGTTATATCACAAGCTGGCATAATCTCCTTTAGAATCATGATCACTATCAATTTCAACCTGTCCTAGTTGACAACTTTTTGCATTGATCTCCGATTTATCCACTGATAGGTGATCCACTGTATCTCATGACCTGATAATGCTGTTCTTCAGTCTTATCCTTTGTTCCTGTACCAGAATTCAATCAGAATTGTATTTGACTTAATGGACAAACATTCTTCCATTCTACCCAGTACAGTACTTTAAAAATAAATGTTGTTCTGCCTGAAACTCTTGGTGACTTGGCATTCAAACTAGACAATGTTTGAAGGACTGCCTCCCCTTTGGTATCAACTTTCAGCACACTAGATACCTGACAAACCTGTGGGTATTCTATGACAGCTGTATCCACTACCTGTGTTCAAGAGCAAGGCAATTGCGTTCAGGCACTCTTTATTAAGCACAACTGCGGCGAATCTTCCTGGCAGAAAGGTTATATAGTTTGTCTCCATCTTTTACACTCTTATACTCAGAATTGTCTTCCTTTGACCTCCAGTTTCATTTTGAATAACTTGACTGGTAGAATGGTATCGGAATAGGTATTTGTGAAAAGTGGAATATAACTTTAAGATGCAATTCTCATCAATCTTTGAATGGAGGTGCATCCACAACGATATTACTTTTTCTCCTTCCGTCTTGCTGTTTATCACTTGGATTGTCTTTGAGATGAATCATAGGCAAATGTGTAGTTTGATTTGCAAACACATGCATAATCTTCCCCCCCCCCAAAAAAAAAATCATAAACATTTTTTATTTTAAATAAACATTTTTGTGAGCTGAATAATTCTTTGTTTTTCCCAAACTGGAATAGAACCTGGAAATTCTTATTAAATTTTAATGTTGAGATGCTATCTCTCTAACAGTGATATTCTTGGAGTCTCAGAATGGAAGGTCACATGAATCATAGAATGGTTACAGCAAGGAATGTGACCATTTGGCCCATCGAGCCCATGCCGGCTCTCCAAAAACACGTCAGTTAGTCCCACTCCCCATCCCTTTCCCCGCAGCCCTGAAATTTTTTTTTTCTTTCAAATACTTATTCAACTTCCTTTTAAAAGCTGTGATTGAGTCTGCCACCTTCACCTTTTCAGGCAGTGCATTCCAGATCCTAACCACTTGCTGCATGAAAGTTTTTTTCTTATGTCACCTTTGGTTCTTTTGCCAATCACCTTTAATCTTCTCTAGTTCACGACCCTTCTGCCAATGGGAACAATTTCTCTCTCTCCTCTGTCCAAACCCTTCATTTTTATCACCTCTCAAATCTCTCAACCTTCTCTGTTCCTAAGGAGAACAACCCCAGCTTATCCAGTCTATCCATGTAACTCAAGTCCCTCATGGGATCATGGTTTCTGAATGAAGTTTTTAAAGGCTCAGGCGTGTACTTTTTGCCTCATTCTTTAGGCTACCGGATTCAGAATATATAGGGAGTGTACGTTAATCTGAAAAAAAAAATGACCTCGTCAACTTTGTTCTCGAGAGAAAGAAGCTTAAATAATTTTAAAATTAAATGCAGTATAATCCTAAAATAGCTTGCCACATAATACCTATGGTTTGTAGTTTGATATATAAGGTTGTGATTGACCTAGCCACCTCATGACTAGGAGATCAAAGCCTGTACATTCAACAGTTCCTTGTATGGTTTGTTAAATCATTTAGATGACCTCACTGGTTTCTGTTTTAGCAGAGGTTGTTGGATTCTCTGGGAATGAGGTAACTGCATGGACAATGACTTATAAACTCAACATGTCATAAATTGATTTATGGCACTTGCACAGTATGAACTGCTGAGTCTGATTTGTGTACTTACAAGTGCAATTTCAAGTTCTGTACCTTCTTCTCCAAGTATGGTATTTTTCTACTCAACTTTATTGATCTTTTCTGAGCTCTGGTAACTCTGTGCTTCCAGTTATGCGGGTTGAAATTACTCCAAGTATGAGAGTCTGAAAGATCATAATTTTTGCCAGAAAAGGGTATAGTATGTAAAATAACAAGTGCCTTAACTGATTTGAACTCATTAATCAAACTCAATTTTTGAAGGATTAATTGAGAGCTGTTCTAATTGGGGGAAGGCAATGCTTGGTATAAGGAATTTGAGGACTCTGCTTATCAGATGGGAGAAGCGAAATGTTGTAGTTAGAGAAAAACGTCATCAATATTCCTTGATGCAACTATCCTTTTTGCTTCCTTGACATAATACATAAAGCACGCTTGCTTGTTAAGTGAGAATTAGCAGAGATAATGGGCCAGAGCTTGATATCTCATGGTGTACACTGTTGGACTGTTTCCTCTACCCTTCAGCTCAAAATAATGTTTACAACCTAGCAAGAATGTTTCAAGAACGACTGACTCTTTACTTCCCCCTAACGTGTAAAATATTGAGGGTGGTGCAGAATACGGCAAGGCACTGTCATTCCAGCACACCCGGGCCTGCCCTTCAGGAGCTGAAGGTTGAGAATGCAGACTGACACCAGCAATGGGAAATTGGAACTGAGAGCACTGTTTGTACAAAGTTAATATACTCCCAAGAATTTAATGGGAAGGCTAAACACTGAGTTGAGCCTGATTTGTGATGTCACACAGGACTGTCCTGCAGTACTTGAACACTTGCCAAAGAAAAGCCTTTAGCTTCTCAATTTTGACACTCGATAGGCCGAATGACTGCCTTCTGTGCTGTATGATTCTATAACATCATGGCGAGGCCATCTGGGACCTTGGTGAACAACAGGGCCAACAGTGTAGCTCTTTAACCAATGAGATTTAAATATTGAGAATTCAACAGGAACGACTGAGAAGGAGGGTGAAGTTGAGTCAAAGCAGCAACAAAAAAAGAGGGAACAGTATAGGGTGAGTTCTGTAAGTCAATTTCTAAACTTCACGCATATCATTTCTGCCTTTTTAAAGCAAAATAATTATTCTTTAAATGAGATAATTAGAGCAGTTGTAACACCAGAAAGCCTATTCCCACTGAAAACAGAACCAGTTTTATTACAGCTAATTGCATAAGCACAGTGGGGGAGACTTTCAACTGCTGATCACTCACTTCTCACCTAAAGTTGAAAGTCTGATTGGGGCCTTGTGTGTCCATTTGTCTGAACCAAGTTTCAGACAGTACTTTAAGGAGGCACCCAGAACCAGATTAGTTATGTAAATAGATGCCAATTACAGCTTTAAAGGAGAAATGGGTGCAGTATTCATAACGCAAGCTTGTCCCATTGCTCCAAGCATTGAGGCACAACTGGTGATCTTTAAAGGGATTTCTGGAGGCACCAGTTTTTTTTAAACATTATGGGCCCAGGTGGAGCATTCTTAGCCCCACAAAAATTTGCTAACCCGCTGCCCGCCTCTGTCCCACCTGGCACCCATTGCCCCTCCACCACCCCACCACCTCAGGAAACAATGAGTCGCAATGGGGGTTGGGGGGGGGGGGGAAGCCTTTGGTGCCTGCAGTTCGGTGGCAATGCTAGGCTCGGACCTGCCCGACTGTTGCTATGGGCAGGTGCCATGGGCACATCACCAATAATGCATCTGTTTGGCACTCAAACCGGCAATCTACCTGCCATTATTTGGTGTCGGCTGAAGATCAGTTTTTATTTTGTCCCCCACAGCTTCCACGATCTCCGAAAAATGAATGGATGCTCCTTCACACATCACGTGTGATGATCTTCCAACCCAAATTCCTCAATTTGAACCCTTGGCTCGACCAGCCCCTTACTGGAAACACTAAACTTTAGCATTTACCCCATTGTTTCTTTCCTCTTTGTAGGCATTCCCCATTTGTTTTTGGTTAATTTTTCCTCCATCTTCCACGCACTCTTTGTATGTATTTTATGAAGAAACAAACTGCTAAGACACCAAGGCAAGTTGATAAATTGCATGGATCGTTTTTATAGATCTGCGAATTAAAAACATGATCAGATAGAGACATAGAATCTTACAGCACAAAAGGAGGCCATTGGGCCAGTCATGTCTGTACCGGTGGGCCGAATGGTGGTCTTCCTACATGATTAGGAATTATCTTCCTTGGAAAGCAGCAGTTGCCTACAAGAAAGTTGTGGAATTTTGATGAAGGCAAAGATTGGAGTCTTCAGTCGCATTGCAGTTAGTGTTCTGTGTAGTGCAGAATGCTGGAACAGTCTGAAAGAAGCTCAGCAGAAATTCTATAATTTCAACATCAAATGTAGGAGCAGACCCTATGGTAACGACAAGTGACTGAAGAGTAGGTTAAGATAACCAAGGAAAAACAGCTTGTGTGATAGAACTCATGAAATGTGGTTGATAGCAATTGGTCGTGAATTCAAAAGCATAGGATGTAACTTAAACAAGCATTGGTCTTGCATCGAGGGCAGAAAGCACTTTGATAGACTGAGTTATGTGACACAGCTAAAATTTTGAGACCTATATATTATATAATATAATATAATATAATTATATATATTTTATATATATGCGATCATGATCTCAATGCAAATACGATGCCAAGAAAAGCCCAGGATATAAATTGTCAATTCATTACTTTTTTATAAATGAGTTTCAGAAAAGATTAAATTGTTTTCTATCCCTCCCTTGGGTCTCACCATGACTCATACCATTTCACCCCCACCTTATACTGAGAGTATGGACAAACCACTTTCTTTCAGGCCTCTTACATCAAGGCGTTGAATAACCACTAATAGGTATACCGTTGCAGCCTGTGTCTTTTCCTCCTTGTGTTGAAGTACCCGCCACTCAACACACTCGCCCTTGCCTTCTGTTCCCCGACCCTCCACCCCTGCCAGCTAAGAGTAAGTTCCAATATTGTGATGGTGCCAAAGTATTCTGGCAATGCAGTATCTTTTTGTCAGTTATTTGTAGAGCAAATAATTGAAACCAGACAATCGGTATACCATGAAGTAAGATGCTCCGTAATATCTCCTACCCATTCTCTATTATTTCTTATGTGGTTATGGGGAGCAGGCAGGGAAGTAGAGCTGAGTCCATAATCAGATCAGCCTTGATCTTATTAAATGGTGGAGCAGGCTCGAGGGGCAATGGCCTACTCCTCCTATTATGTTTCTTAGGCTCAATATAGTTGGCAGAGAACATGTCAACCAATCATGATGGATTTGACTTGGATACAGACCAGACTGCAGCGATGGATAATGTGAATTTAGTTAGTATTGATTAACTGCAGCCCACTCCCATAACTCCCATTATTGACAGATCGCCATCTAACCTCTTGTGGTAAACTTTACATCACAATTGCTAAAATAATCCAAATCAAACTGATTAGGGTTTCAGATGTGACATAAAGGAACTATGCTATGATTAATTTTAAAGTTGAAATGTACATCAATAGATTTTAATTGTAGTATTTTAAAAACAGCTTTCTAAAGACTATATAGAACTAGTGAAATGATCTGAATGAAGAGCTCACTCAAATGTTCATCCACTTCATTGTTTTTCATTTGCTGTTAAGCTGGGGGTAGGAGGCAATGTGGGTGTGTTCGTCTTGCCTGCATCGCCCAAATTTATGGTTTACAAACTGAGGTCCCTAGAGTTTTTTTTGGGCAGGGGGAAAGAGAGGAGGATTTTGGTGTTATACATCCCAACTGCAACACTTTACAACTATACATCAGCAAAAGTTCCTTTTAAAACTACTTTATTTTTACTTTGGACATCCCACTTGAAAGCACGCCCTAAAATAATCCTAATCGCTGGAAACTTTGCTTATTTTAGTTATTGTGCCTGACAGATGATCTGACAGATCTCTACAATCAGTTAATGGAGTTATGGCATGCAAACAGGCTGCAGTTATTCTTTGACCTTCCTCCCCAATAACATAAATAAATGGGCTTTCCATCATCCATTGCTGTAGTTTGGTCGGTGTCCAAAATCATCAGTTTTCCATCCGTCTTATCAGATTTCTGGATTTGCTGACTTGCGCATTATTTGTGTTGCTGTTGTGCTAATATTTTTGTGTTTGGTGGCAATGATCGCACTGTTTTCCATGGGTATTGGAAGTTAGGACAGGGGGTCGTGAGGAATGTTAGTGTCAGTATTTGTGGGTGGTTCATAGGAGTGTGGCAATGGGTTGTGGATGGGGGAAGAGCAGATAACCTGACCAATCTCTCCTTCCTAACCCAGGGATGCTGAAGCTCATTCTAGTACATGGGCACTATCCTGGCTGAGATCAGTTAGCTCAGCAAAGAGAAGAGGTGATTTTTGCAATCTGTTTTGCCCCATATTCTTCCCTACTTACATTCAGTTATACTTGACCCCCACAATTGTTTTCAACTTGTTTAACTCGCTTCTCATCATTCCATGATCTAAATGCATTCAATGTATATTATTGGATCACTGAAGGCAGAAAAAAACCTTACCTGTTTAGGTGTCCATCCTTACTGTAGCGCAGCACCATCTTCAGTTTAATGTCCACACCCACCTGACACTGCAATATTTAATCCAGACAGTTTGACTCCTAGACATTTGTATTAAAAGAAAGGCGTGTGTTTATATAGCGCCTTTCAAAACCTTGACGTCCAAAAGTCCTTGACCGCCAATGAAGTACTTTTGAAGTGTAGTCATTGTTGTAATGTATTGACGCTATCGATGTCATACCACAATTAACATGGTGATTTGTTTTTCCACTGTCAATTGTGAAAAATTCACAGTACTTGAAATTCTGACTGGGATCTGCAGTTCCTTTCTGACACTACAATGTATACTGAATAATTTCATCCGTTGAGGAATGTCACATCATTGGTTTCGCTTTGTGCCATCCTTCAAGGATATTTGCTGAATTGACTTTGCAGAGGTAAGCACTGCAGAGGAAAGTGCTGGAACACGACTTCTCGTGTGTGCTGGCTGCATTTTGTGTGTGTTGAACTCTATTAGCTTCCGGGCTGTGTAAAGAAGTAAAGCACTTGTAATTATGTTTCTATCAGGATGTCCCAAAGTTCCTTCCAGCCAAATAAGTATTTTTAAAGTGTAGTCACTGTTGTAATGTTGGAAATGTGGCAGCCAATTTGCGCACAGCAAGCTCCCACAAACAGCAATGTGATAACCAGGTAATCTGTTTGAGAAGTTGGTTGAGGGATAAATCTTGATCAGGACACCGAGAGAACTCCCCTGCTCTTCAAAATAGTGCCATGGCATCTTTAACATCCACCTCAATTTAACGTCTCACCTGAAAGGTGACACTTCTGATACTGTAGTGCATTCAGCACTGCACTGAAATGTCAATTTAAATTTTGTGCTCAAGTCTCGAGTGAGACTTGGTCCAAAAATCTTTTGACTGAGGCGAGAATGCTACCACTGAGCTGGGACTGACTCAGTGTATTAACCAGTATTTGGTGTTTTTAGAATTTGTTCTCTGGATGAGGGCAATGCTGATTCGGTTAATACAAAAGCAAAATACTGCAGATGCTGGAATCTGAAATAAAAACAGATGAGATAATGTTAGTGGGTTTATAAATTGGGATTGGGGAAAGTGAATACAACCAAAAATGAAAGCTTCCCTCCTTCATTAAGGCCCTCCCTAAACCTTTCTACCCCTCTTTCCTCAAGATGCTCCTTAAAACCTCTGAACAAGCTTTTATTGTCTTTAACTCTGTCTATTTCTGTCTATGCTTCTGTGAAGCGACTTGGGACATTATACTATGGTATAGGTGCTATATAAATGCAAGTTGTTATAACCCACCTCTCTGACCCAGTTGTTAGACAACCTTTGAATATCTCCTTTGGCTCGGCATGCATTTTTTGGTATGTCTCTAAAGCATTTTGGAGGTTTGTCTGCATTATAAATGTGCTACAAAATGCAGTTTGTTGATGGGTCAGTCATCATCATCATAGGCAGTCACTCGGAATCTTGCTTCCACTCCTGAAGTGAGTTCTTTGACAGAGTCTGTGGCTCTTGTATTGGACTGTTCAGCCACAGGTGGGACAGATCGTTGTTGAGGGAAGGGGTGGGTGGGACTGGTTTGCTGCGCACCCTTTCCGCTGCCTGCATTTGCTTTCTGCATGCTCTCGGCGTTGAGACTCGAGGTGCTCAGCGCCCTCTTGGATGTACTTCCTCCACTTAGGCCAGTCTTGGGCCAGGAACCCCCAGGTGTCAGTGGGGATGTCGCCCCTTATCAGGGAGGCTTTGAGGGGGTCCTTGTAATGTTTCCGCTGCCCACCTTTGGCTCGTTTGCCGTGAAGGAGCTCAGAGTAGAGCACTTACTTTGGGAGTCGCGTGTCTGGCATGCGAACTACATGGCGGAGCTGATAGTGCGGTCAGTGCTTCAATGTTGGGGATGTTAGCCTGGGCGAGGACGCTGATGTTGGTGCGCCTGTCCTTCCAGGAGATTTGTAGGAGAATGGGTCAGTACTACATTGGGGAGTATCCATACCCATTAGGCCATGGGACTGAGGACATATCTCAAACCTTTGTTTGAGCCGTGCTATAAAAGGGGTTTCAGTATCAGACTGCTTTGATACAGAGTGGATGTGTCTGTCTAATAGATGGGGGGTGGAGAGAAATTATAATGTGTGTGTATAAATGTATATAAATATATATATAAAAAAAAATATATATATATAAAACATTTTATTTCCTCCTTTGTTGAAATGGTGTGACTCTTAATGATACCATTTTTGAATCGATTGCCACAAGCATCAGTATAAATTCCATCTTCTATCTGAATATCACCTCCTGGAGAGCAGCTTCATTTGCTCTTGGGGCTGATCTTACCCCACGTGGAGCCTCTTTGCACAGATATTCTCTAATTTCCCAACATGTACTGCCGGACTGTTGCCCTCATCAGCTGCTCCGTTACTCTGCAGTGGGCTTTTGCAGGATAGCTGAATTTGTTCAAATAGCAAAACTATTGTCAACTCTAAGTACTATTGCTTGTTCAGGTAATTGGCTTTTACCAGATTAGATTTACATACATTTTCACAGTGCTGCCGTATGCCAGAAAACAATCCTTCCGGATCCATTCACTGCGAGCAAAGAGAATATAAACTTATCCCCACACACACACACATTTTCCACTTGTTAGAATTATTTAGACAACATAATACCTACCATTTGTGGATTTTAGATCTCCCGTGACACTGCTTGCAGTTTTGTATTGTTCAGCTGCTAAACTGTGTCTTGTGTGCTTCTTGTGTGCAAATTGTCTACCCTGTTTCCTACATTACAACCGTGACTTTACTCCAAAAGTACTTAATTGGCTGAAAAGCGCTTTGAGATGTCCGGTGGTCTCTCCACATTCTAATTGATAAGCAAACACTGGGTTAGTTCATTCAAAGGTTAATTGGGCTTCAGGCTGGAGAGAAAACCCTGGCTTTATTGTGGGAAAGGTTATTGAGGAGCTAGAATCATAGAAAAATTAAGACACCGAAGGAGACCATTCGGTCCATCATGACCGTGCCTGTCAAAAGTGCTACCCAACATAATCCCACCTTCCAGCACAAGGTCTGTAGCCCTGTAGTTTACAGCTCTTCAAATGCGTATCCAAGTACTTTTTAAAATATGATGAGGGTTTCTGCCTCTACCACCCTTTCAGGCAGTGAGTTCCAGACCCCCATCACACTCTGGGTGATATTGTGGCTCCAGCATGTTCTGTACCACGAGAGTTTTCTTCAAATGTGACTGCCTTTATGCCTTTAATTTGTTAGTTTTTTTTAAGTGACAAAAATTTGCATTGGGCAATGTTTGACTTGTGTGTGCTTGACATCCAAAATGTGACAGACGTGAAGTATTGTATACTTTTTTATATTACAGATACAGCATGTTCAATACCACCTACATGTGAAATGTAATTTATCTGAAGGATGAATAATGGTGCTTTACATTATTGAACCTCCAGAGGGCAACCTAGTACTGAATATGGTAATAGATGCTGCAGATTAGTCCTTCATTACTGCAGATCACAAGGCACAAAATCCTAGTCTTAGTTTACATTTTAACTTTATCAAGTTTTAACTCTTTGCAAGATATCCAAAAATCCAGTATTGAATGGATTGGTTGAGGATTGGAACATAGGATTAATTCTGTAGTCCTATGCTCCCAGTTAGGGAGCCATGTTCATAGGATGTCGGGTAAGAGAATCGGGTCTACAATGTGGTCGCCCTATCTTTGCCCCCTGCGATGTGGCTCTCATGTACATCTTGGAAATGTCACAGCCAGGAAGTTCTATGATCCTTATAGCTGAGGAGACACCATGTTTTACAGACCGTCTATATTTGTACAGTTTTTACTTCTCCGATGATACATAATTCCTCTTTCTGCCAGTGATTTGAAAGCACCAAGCACGGTGCTTGGATCTTTACAATAACGAGCTTGGAAGGTGTGTTGTTAGTGCCATAGATAGAATACTATCCCCTCCACCTCCGAGTTTCAATGTGGAGCACGTGCAAAATATACGGAACAGATTTTCCATGAAACATGACTCTCAAATCCATTGCAAAGTTATCGCATGAAATAAAGTTCCATGTTTTGGTTGGGAGTTTAATGTCAAATGATTATTGAAAGGAAACCAAGTAGTTACAAGAAAATACAGATTTAATATTAAAACCACTAGTGAACAAAAATGTTCTTGGGTAAAATAAATCAGCTAATGGAAACATTGAATGATATCCTATGGCATCATATAGTGGAGGGGTGAAGCTATAATCCTGCCAGAACTATGGAGTGGTCTAAAGACCTGTAACACTAGAGAGACAAGAATACTACCCTGGGTCCTTGCTAACTCTGTTGTGCTTGCAACTTGATCTATTTCCAAGTATAAAACACAACAAACAGATACAAAGCCAGCAGATTAATCTTTGTGCACGGTTGCCAAGATGTCATGAGAAAACTGGATATCATTATAGTGAACAGGAATAGAGAGTGAGTCAGAGCAGTGGGTGGTGTTGCTATGACAATATGGCTCTAATAGCATAATTTTGTAGTTTCGTATAATATTTTGGTAATAGGTGATATCTTAATTTCAAAATGTGTTTAATTGTTTACCCCCCCTCCCAACTAAACCAATACATTTCTGCTTTAAGAACCCCAAACTAAAACCTCTAATGCTATCATAGTGGTTGTTATTGGACTAGGCCTAATGGTAACCATGAAACTACGAGCTTGTCTAAACACCCATCTGGTTCACTAATGTGCTTTGAGGAAAGGAAATCTGCCATCCTTACCCAGTCTGGCCTATATGTGACGCTAGACCTACAGCAATGTGGTTGATTCTTAACTGCCCTCTGAAATGGCCTAGCAAGCCACTCTTGTAACAACCACGACAAATAAGAATTAAACCGGAATCATCACCCCGATCTCTGCACCGGTTACAGATATGTCAACTCAGCAAAGTCCTCCTTACCAACACCTGATGACTTGTGCCAAAATTGGGAGAGCTCAACAAGATCATGGCTGATCTGATCATGGACTCAGCTCCATTTCCCTGCCAGCTCCCCATAACCTCTATCATTTAAGAAACTGTATTTCTGTTTTAAATTTATTCAATGTCCCAGCTTCCACAGCTCTCTGAGGCAGCGAATTCCAGAGATTCACAACCATCAGAAAAAATGTCTCTGCGTCTCAGTTCTAAGTGGGCGGCCCCTTATCCTAAGATCATGTCCTCTAGTTCTAGTCTCCCCCATCAATGGCAACATCCTCTCTGCATTCACCTTGTCAAGCCCTGTCAATCTTATAGAAATGTATAAGATCACCTCTCGTTTTTCTGAATTCCAATGGGTAGAGGCTCAACCTACTCAACTTTTCCTCATAAGTCACCCCCCTCATTCCCGGAATCTACCTTTTCTGAACTGCCTCCACAGCAAGTATATCCTTTTGTAAATATGGAAACCAAAACTACATGCAGTATTCCAGATGTGGCCTCACCAATACCCTGTACAGCTGTAACAAGACTTCCCTGCTTTTATACTCCATCCCCTTTGCAATAAAGGCCAAGATTCCATTGGCCTTCCTGATCACTTGCTGTACCTGCATACTATCCTTGTGTTTCATGCACAAGTACCCCAGGTCCTGCTGTACTGCAGCAGTTTGCAATCTTTCTCCATTTAAATAACTTGCTTGCTCTTTTATTTTTCTGCCAAAGTGCATGACCTCACACGTTCCAACATTATACTCCATCTGCTAAATTCTTGCCCACTCACTTAGCCTGTCTGTCCTCCTGCAGCCTCTATGTCCACCTTACCCTTCCTCCCATCTTTGTATCGTCAGCAAACTTACACTCAGTCCCCTCTTCCAAGTCGTTAGAATGAACCATTTAGCCTGACTCTCTGCTTTCTCTTTTAGCCAATCTTCTATCCATACTAATATATTACCCCCAACGCTGTGAACTTTTATCTTGTGCAGTAACCTTTCTGTGGCACCTTGTCAAATGCCTTCTCGAAGTCCAAATACACCACATCCGCTGGTTCCCCTTTATCCACCCTGTACGTTACATCCTCAAAGAATTCCAGCTTTTGTCAAACATGACTTCCTCTTCATAAATCCATGCTGACTCTGCTTGACCAAATTTTGCTTTTCCAAATGTCCTGTTACTGTTGCTTTAATAATGGACTCCAACATTTTCCCAACCACAGATGTTAAGCTAACTGGTCTATAGTTTCCTGCTTTTTGTGTGTCTCCTTTTTTGAATAGGGGCATTACAGTTGCAGTTTTCCAATCTGCTGGGACCTCTCCAGAATCCAGGGAATTTTGGTAAATTACAACTACTGCATTCACCATCCCTGCCACTACTTCTCAAGACCCTATGATGCAGGCTATCAGGTCCAGGGGATTTATCTGCCTTTAGTCCCATTATCTTACTGAGCTCCACCTCCTTAGTGATTGTCCTACAGACTAATGAAACAACAGCCTGACGTCGTCATACTCACAATTATACCTTTTAGCCAATGTCCCACACTCTTCCTCCACCATCCCTGGGTATGTCCTGTCCTATTGTGAACACCACTTGGAAGAAGCACTGAGAGTAGCAAGGGCAGAGAATGTACTCTGGTTGGGAACTTTAATATCCATCATAGAGTGGCTCAGTAGAATCACTACTGACCGAGCTGGCCAAGTCCTGAAGGATATAGCTGCTAGGCCAGGTGGTGAGAGCGCCAACACGAGGGGGAAAAACCTACTTGACCGCATCCTCATCAATCTACCTGTTGCAGATGCATCTATCCATGATAGCATTGGTGGCAACGATCATAGCACAATCGTTGCGGAGACAAAGTTCCGTCCAGTGAGGACACCCTCCATCGTGTTGTGTGGCACTACCACCATGCTAAATGGGATAGATTCAGACCAGATCTAATGGCTCACAACTGGGCATCCATGAGGTGCTGTGGGCCATCAGCAGCAGTATTCCACCGCACTCTGTAACCTCATGGCCTGGCATAGCCCTGACTGCCATTACCATCAAGCCAGAAGACCAACCCTGGTTCAATAAGGAGTGTAGAAGAGCATGCCAGGAACAGCACCAGGCACACCTAAATATGAGGTGCCATCCTTGGCAAGCTGCAACACAGGACTACGTGCATGCTAAACAGTGGCAGCAGCATGATCTAAACAGCCAAGTGATTGTGCAATCAATGGATCAGAACAAAGCTCTGCAGTCCTGCCATTCCAGTCATGACAACTAAGGGGAGGAGGAGGCTCCATAAACATCTCCATCCTCAATGATGGCGGAGCCCAGTACGTGAGTACAAAAGATGAGGCTGAAGCATTTGCAACCATCTTCAGCAGAAGTGCCAAGTGGATGATCCAGATCTGCTTCCTTCCGAGGGCCCCACCATCACAGAAGCCAGTCTTCAGCCAATTCGTTTCACTCCACTTGAAATCAAGAAATAGCTGAGTGCACTGGATACAGCAAAGGCTATGGGCCCTGAAAACATCCTGGCTGGTGTGCTGAAGACTTGTGCTCCAGAGCTAGCTGTGCCTCTAGTTAAGTTGTTCCAGTACAACACTGGCATCTACCAGACAATGTGGAAAACTGCCCAGGTATGTCCTGTTCACCAAAAGCAGGACGAATCCAATCCATCCAATTACCGCCCCAGCTGTCTACTCTCATTCATCAGCAAAGTGATGGAAGGTGTCGTCGACAGTGCTATCAAGTGGCACTTCCTCACCAATAACCTGCTCACTGATGCCCAGTTTGGGTTCCGCCAGGACAAATCCACTCCAGACCTCACTACAGCTTTGGTCCAAACATGAACAAAAGAGCTGAATTCCAGAGGTGAGGTGAGAGTGACTGCCCTTGACATCAAGGCAGCATTTGACCGTGTGTGGTATCGAGGAGTTCTAGTAAAACTGAAGTCAATGGGAATTGGGGGGAAAGCTCTCCATTGGTTGGAGTCATACCTAGCACGAAAAGATGGTTGTCATGGTTGGAGGTCAATCATCACAGCCCCAGGGCATCGCTGCAGGAGTTACTTGGGGCAGTATCCTCGGCCCAACCATCTTCAGCTGCTTCAATGACTTTCTCTCCATCATAAGGTCAGAAGTGGAGATGTTTGCTGATAACTGCATAGTGTTCAGTACAATTCGCAACGCCTCAGAGAATGAAGCAGTCCATGCCCACATGCAGCAAGATCTGGACGACATTCAGGCATGGGCTAATAAGTGGCAAGTAACATTCAGGCTACAAGTGCCAGGCAATGACTATCTCTAACAAGCGAGAGTCTAACCATCGTCCCTTGACATTCAACAGCAACCATCGCCAAATCGCCCACCGTCAACATTGTGGGGGTCACCATTGACTAGAAACCTAATTGGACCAGCCACATAAATACTGTGGCAACAAGAGCAGGTCAGAGGCTGGATATTCTGTGGCGAGTGTCTCACCTCCTGACTCCCCAAAGCGTTTCCACCTTTCTACAAGGCACAAGTCAGGAATGTGATGGAATACTCTCCACTGCCGAGATAAGTGCAGCTCCAACAACATTCAATAAGTTCGACACCATCCAGGACAAAGCAGCCCGCTTGATTGGCACCCCATCCACTACCTTCAACATTCACTCCCTCCACCACCGGCGCACCGTGGCTGCAGTGTGTACCATCTACAAGATGCACTGCAGTGACTCGCCAAGGCTTCTTTGGCAGCACCTTCCCAAACCCGCGACCTCTACCACCTAGACGGACAAGGGCCGCGAGCACATGGGAACACCATCTGTGCAAGTTTCTATCCAGGTTACAAACCATCCTGACTTGGAAGCATATCGCCGTTCCTTCATTGTCGTGGGGTTAAAATCCTGAAACTCCATAACAGCACTGTGGGAATCCCTTCACCACACGGAGTGCAACGGTTCAAGGCGGCGGCTCAGCAACACATTCTCAGGCAATTAGGGATGGGCAATAAATGCCTGCCTTGCCAGTGATGCCCACATTCCAGGAACGAATAAAAGAAAATTTTGTACAGCAACAAAACCATAACAGCATTTCTATTTTATACAGGTCACTGGATGCTAAGGCCACTTGTAATGTAGATGGGATCTGCTGGACAAATGTGGATCTGCCGTATTGTGTAGCTACTGAATAAATTTGTTGAAGCTTCAGGGGCACTTTTGTTTCTTGCTGTGAATAGTAATTATTCAAAATGGAGCTTGTTTGCTCGACATATATTTAAGGTTTCCATCAACACCTTTCATAACTGTATTGTGTATAGAGATAAAATTAACCCATAATGTTTTATCTCTGTTTGCTAATGTTAGATAAATATCAACCCAATGGTTCACTACCTGCATAACGCTTGAATGAATGTGACTAATCAAGTCTGACGTCTTCAGTGAATTTGGAAGAAGGATTAGAGTGGAGTCGAGGAGAAATTTTTTCAACCAGAGGGTGGTGGGGCACTGGAACTCACTGAAAGGGTTGCAGAGGCACTCATCACATTTTAAAAAGTACTTGGATGTGCACTTGAAGTGCCGTAACCTACAGGACTACGGACCAAGAACTGGGAAGTGGGATTAGGCTGGATAACTTTTTGACCAGCGCAGACTCGATGAGCCCAATGGCCTCCTTCCGTCCTGTAAATGTCTGTGATTCTATGATTGTACTCTGTCCCTTTTTTTCTGGGACCTTGGTTAAAATCCTGCCTTATGTTATGAGTAATTTATGCTGTCAACTTAAGTGATGTTGCTTCTGTGAATTTTTTTTGTATGTAACCCAAGTGACAATTGACAGTCATTTCTGGAATTATTTGTTTTCATGGAAATTCATTCACAGCAAATGTTGAAACCCTAAACTGGCTCAATCCACATCAAGCAGCAATGGTTTAATCAGTATTTGCAATGATACCAACTGAAACAAAAGCACAATGCTTTACTGTGCCCATTTAACCTATATATTTTTTTCTATTTGCTTGCCTAATTAATATCTCATTGATTTGAAGTTATGGAACAGATCAACCCACAAAGCCCGAACAGGTGGTTTATACCACCTTTGTGGTGCTGGGAATAACTCGATTATGATTTTGTCATTCATAATCTTGCAAGCTAGCCACACGTGGGATATAAATTATAGCCCAGAATTCTTCATAACATGCCATTTTTTCTTTCTGATGTCTGGCTGTAAAGGTCCAAGGTGAAAGGTCAGTCAACCGAATTGTCCAGTGGGTTTGTGTCCACCACACAACAGTTCATTACTCAACACACTTCTCTTCTGTTTCTCAGTCGTGATGCCTCTGGTTGATATCCCATTAACTCCAAGTTGATCTTCTGCATACATCAGCTGCAATATTTATAATGTTTCTACTGTGATTTATTTCAACATAAGCAAAAGAGGACTAGCTGTCAGAGCTGGTCACCTATCCATATGGAAAATGTTTCCCTAACATTACTCCACGTCTTACATGTACCTCATAAGCAAAGTCATGGTGAGTATGCGTCCCTACATTGTGTCAGCCGTAGCTCAGTGCGTAGCACACTCACCTGAGTCAGAGGTTGTGGGTTTAAGTCCCACTCCAGAGATTCGAGCACACAAAGCTAGGCTGCCACTCCAGTGCAGTGCTGAGGGAGTGCTGCACTGTCGGAGGTACTGTCTTTCGGATGAGACATTAAACCAAGGCCCCGCCTGTTCTCTCGGGTGGACGTAAAAGATCCCATGGCACTATTTCAAAGAAGAGCAGGGGTTATCCCCAATGTTCTCGACAATATTTATCTCTCAATCAACAGAAGAACAGATTATCTGGTCATTATCACATTGCTGTTTGTGGGAGCTTGCTTGTGTGCAAATTGGCTGCCACGTTTCCTACATTACAACAGTGACTACACTTCAAAAGTACTGCATTGGCTGTAAAGCACTTGAGATGTCCAGTGGTCGTGAAAGCAGCTATATAAATCCAGTCTTTCTTCTATGATTAATGTAAACATGGATGCATTTCTAGCTATTAAATGCATTATTTTTATCTTGCATTTTCCTTCAGTATCCAATTATTAAAATGTAGCACTAACAAAACATAGGTATCATACAGTTGGACCTTATTCTTGCTGATAATGTTGCTTGCCTGTAATTTGTACAGTTTAGCAAAGGTGGTTAGTACAAGCCCAATATGATACTTTGTCAGGTAAGTAATGAAATTGGCAGTCATGTGACTTCAATGACGACTCACATAACTAATGGAAATGGCACACTGGTGAGTGTGGATTGTTCTGAGGTCTCATTGTTGGGGTTGTGTTAAATGAGCTTACCTCTGCAATAACTACTATTCCTAGCTAGGAGCGTTGATGCTACAACTTCATAGTTCCATTTTGAATTGACCCAATTTGACTAAAATTCACCAAAATATTAAAGTTTTTGTTACGTTTAGAATAACTCCACAAGAGACTATATCTTAAGCTCAAATTGTTGTAACTTTGGTCTCTATTGTAACTCCAGAGTGAGGAAGCAGCATGGTCGACTGCCTTTTATACCTGCTTGCCCAAGGTGTGCAGGTGACCCTTGGGTCTCCTACAGGTGCGCCCCCTGGTGGCAAGTCTTACACATTAATAATGTTTACATACATAACAGTTCTCTTAGTTTAAGGTAATCTGCATTAAATTGTGAGTTGGAAAGGGAACGCTATATTTTTTACAAGGACTTCAGTTTAAATGAATCTTTTCCCCATTATAATATAATCTAGATGTACCACCATCTATAAGGCACAAGTCCAGAGTGTAATGGAATACTGTCCACTTGCCTGCATGAGTGCAGCCCGACACCATCCAGAACTGCGCAGTCTATTTCATTGGCATTCCATCCACTACCTTAAACATTCGCTCCCTCCTCCACCATGGCTGCAGTGTATACCATCTACAAGATGCACTGCAGTAACTTCCTTGGCAGCACCTCCAAAACTCGCGACTTCTACCACCTAGAAGGACAAGGGCAGCAGGCGCATGGGAACACCATCACCTGCAAGTTACACCTCATCCTGTCTTGGAAGTATATCGCCATTCCTTCAAGGTCGCTGGGTCAAAATCGGGAACTCCCTAACAGCACTGTGGGAGTATCTTCACCCCACATTCTGCAGTGGTTCAAGAAGGCAGCTCACCACCACATTCTCGAGCAATTAGGGATGGGTAATAAATATTGGCTTAGCCAGCGATGCCCACATCCCATGAATGAATTGAATAAATAATACTTGCATTTATATAGCACATTTTCAGGTTAAAACATCTTTAAGTGCAGTGCCTCTAATTAAGTTCTGACAGAGGACATGCATTAGTTAATGGCAGGTAATGGAAAGTAAACATTTTAGTGGTTATGTTGCTGTTTATTCAGCCACATCAACTATATAGGTACAGAGTGCCAGTTTCAGACTGAATAAATGGGAGTATATCAACGTTCTTAAATTAATATTCCTAAATAAGAGAAGCGGGTGACAGAAATGATTAATGTTTAAAATGCTTGGCAGCGTGACCAACTTGTGCTAATCACTTCGACTAATTAACCAATAACCAGAATTTGAACCTTATTTTTGCATGATTACTGCAAGTATATTCTGATGTATCCTGCATCTCGATGCCTTTCATTTAAGGACTGTGCTCTGGTCTGTCTTGCTCCTGTTACTAGGATAAAGCTCCTAAGTATAAATAGGTCACTTATTAATTGGAGGGTGCGAGTCCAGGTGGGGTAGAGGAACAAAGGGATCTGAGTACAAATACTTAAATCACTAAAAGTTGCGACACAGGTTAGCAAGGCTGTAAAAAAAAAAAAGCAAACCAAGCATTATGGTTTATTTCTAGAGGCATAGAATTGAAAAGTAGGGAAGTTATGCTAAACTTGTATCGAATCTTGGTTAGACCACATTTAGAGTCCTGCATACAGTTCTGGTCACCGTATTATAAAAAGGATATAGAGGCACTGGAGAGGGCGCAGAGAAGATTTACAAGAAATGCAAGGGTTTACATATCAGGAAGGATGAACAGGCTGGGTCTCTTTTCTCTTGAAAAAAGAAGGCTGAGGGGTAACCTAATACAGGTCTTTATCAAAACCTTTCACAATTGTAAGAGTGGATGGAGAGAGAATGTTTCCACTGGTGTGGAAGAGCATAACTAGAAGCCATCAATATAAGATAGTCACTAAGAAATCCAATAGGGAATTCAGAAGAAAATTCTTTACCCAGAGAGTGGTGAGAATATGGAACTTGCTACCACAGGGAGTGGTTGAAGCGAATAGTATAGATGCATTTAAGGGGAGGCTAGACAAGCATATGAGGGAGAAAGGAATAGAGGGTTATGCTGATAGATTTAGATGGGGAAAGACAGGAGGAGGCTCGAGTGGAACATGAATGCCGGCATGGACTGGTTGGGCAGAATGGCCTGTTTCTGTGCCGTATATTCTATGTAATCCTATGTATTAGGCAGATCTGTAGGGAAACAATGATATTGTAGATAGACACATACGTAGGTCTATAAATTTTCCAGCATACTTAACATGGAGAGACAGTTCTGGACCTTTGCACTCGATCTACAATCGGATCCCTGTATCTCGCAGCACTTTCCAGCCGATATACAGACAGAAATATTAAATGGAGATGGAGCATGAAGGTTACACGTTCCTGAACCAGAAACAATTTTTTAAAGTAAATTAACTATGCCTGCATATATAGTAAACTGAGAACAAGTTACAGGGGAGCTTGAGCATAGAAACTTGCAGATACCAAATGTATTAAAGAATCTTTCAGAACCATTATGATATTTAATCTAGCTCCATGTTCAGCCAGTGATGGAGAAAACATTAATTCCCTTAAAGGCTTAGTCTGATAGCTGACGAGACAGTGGTGAAAATATAACTGACAATTTAGTGATGAAATTGCATCATTTCACATTGTACTTCCCTGACAGATGATAATGAAATACAAGGGTAATAGATAAAGAAGCAGACCATTTGTTGCAGTAAAACTGAGAACACTACAGGCCTAAAACAGTCCTGCAGTGAGCTATGTTTCAAATATGTCCCTTCTTTCATCCCTCCTCTCCACTGGGATATGATTGCATATGCTGCATCAAGGTTGTCATTCTGCCTGTGTGAGCCTACATCATCATCATCATCATCATAGGCAGTCTCTCGGAATCGAGGAAGACTTGCTTCCACTCCTGAAGTGAGTTCTTTGGTGGCTGAACAGTCCAATACGAGAGCCACAGACTCTGTCACAGGTGGGACAGATAGTCGTTGAGAGAAGGGGTGGGTGGAACTGGTTTGCCACACGCTCGTTCCACTGTCTGTGCTTGATTTCTGCATGCTTTCGGCGTTGAGACTCGAGGTGCTCAGCGCCTTCTCGGATGCACTTCCTCCACTTAGGGTGGTCTTGGGCCAGGGACTCCCAGGTGTCAGTGGGGATGTTGCACTTTATACATCTTGTGAGTGTTAGCAGCCTATTCATCTATGAGGCTATCACCTCCAGTCTCAATGATTCCAATACTCTCCTATCCGGCCTCCCATTCTCCCACCTCTAAACTTTAGCTCCTCCAAAACACTGCTGCCCGTATCCTATCCTGCATTAAATCCCATTCACCCACCATCCCTGTCCTTGGTTACCTTCATTGACTCCCAGTAACCCAACCCCTCCAATCTAAAATTCCCTCAGTGTTTAAATCCTTTCATTGCACAGCGTCTTATGGGAGGGTGTTCTAGATTTCCACTACCCTTTATGTTAACAGCTTTGTGATTTCACTCCTGAATGGCCTATTTCTAACTTTAAGATCGATCAGACCAGAGAAACTAATTTCTCTGTACTTGCCCTATCAAATTCCTTTATCATTTCAAACACCCTGATTAGATCACCCAACAGCCTTCTAAACTCAAGTGAAATAAACACAAGAGGTTATTACACAAAATTAGGACTCATGGGATTGGGGGTAATATATTAGCATGGATTGAGGATGGTTAATGGACTGAAAACAGAGAGTAGGAATAAACCGGACTTTTTCAGGTTGGCAGGTTGTAACTCGTGGAGTGCCGCAAGGATCAGTGCTTGGGTCTCAGCTATTCACAATCTATATCAATGACTTCGCTGAAGGGACTGAGTGTAAAGTATCCAAGTTTGCCGATGATACAAAGTTAGGTAGGCAAGTAAGCTGTGAGGAGGACGAAAGAGGCTGCAGAGAGATATAGACAGGTTGACTGAGTGGGGAAGAATTTGGCAGCTAGAGTACAATATGGGAAAGTGTGAAGTTATCCACATTGACAGGAAAAACCAAAAAGCTGAATATTTTTTTGAACGGTGAGAGACTGGGAAATGTTTGCATTCAGAGGGACCTGGGTGTCCATGTACATGATTCACAAAGTTAACGTGCAAGTACAGCAAGCAATTAGGAAAGCAAATGGTATGTTAGCTTTTGTTACAAAGGGATTAGAGTATGAGTAAATAAGTCTTACTACAATTATACAGAGCATTGGTGAGGCCACACCTGGAGTACTGTGTACAGTTTTGGTCTCTTTACCTAAGGAAAGTCATACTTGCCTTAGCGGGAGTGCAACAAAGGTTCACTAGACTGGTTCCTGGGATGAAGTGATTGGCCTATGAGGAGAGATTGAGTAGACTAGGCCTATATTCCCTAGAGTAAAAAAAAATGAGAGGTGATCTAATTTAAATATATCAAATTCTTAAGGGGCTTGACAGGGTTAATGGTGAGAAAATGTTTCCCCTAGAATATGGGGTCACAGTTTTAGAATAAGGGTTCGGCCATTTAAGACTGAGGTGAGAAGAAATGTCTTCACTCAAACGGTTGTGAATCTTTGGAATTCTCTACCCCAGAGAGCTGTTGATGCTCAGTATACTCAAGAGTATATCCAAGACCGAGGTCAATAATTTATTGGGAATTAAGGGATGTGGGGATAGTGCGAGAAATGGAGTTGAGGTAGATGATCAACCATGATCTTGTTGAATGGTGGAGCAGGCTCGAAGGGCCAAATGGGCTCCTCCAGCTCATATTTCTTATGTTTTTAATACAAACTGAGATATGCAACCTGGCATCATAATTTAACCTGTTAAGCCCCAGTATCATTCTACTGAATTTGCGCAGTGCCCCCTTCAAGGCCAATGTATCCTTCCTGAAGTGCAGTACTCCAGTTGGGGTCTGACCAAGGCTCTGTACAACTGAAGCAGCACTTCTTCACTTTTGCATTCCAAGTCCTTTGACATAAAGACCAACGTTCCATTTGTTCTTTTAGTTTACATTTTTTTTTAACCTTTGTACTAACTTTTAGCGATTTGGGTACCTGGACACTCAAACCATTTTGCTCTTCCATAGTTCCTAGTCTACTCTCATTAAGAAAATATTCCAATTAGTCTTTCTTGGATACAAAATGGATGACCTCACACTTGCTATATCAGATCAGGACCTAACACTTTGTGCATTGATAAATATTAGTTTGGCTCAGCTGATTGCACACTCTGCTCTAAATCAGAAGTTTTTGGGACCAGGGCCAATTCCAGGACTTTAGCATATAATCTAGGCTGGCACAACTAAAATATTATCAGAAACATAAAATGGCTGCGACCATTTGGATGTATCGGCGTGGTGCCAAGAATTTGTTTATATTGGGCCTGTGAACTATATGGATTTGACTGTCCATGTGGAAGAAGTTAGCTTAGCTTTAGCTATTATTTCTTTTCTTTATATATTCTTCTCCCTTCTGCATTTCAGGTCACTGACTCAAGTTGAATTATTGTTCTACTTTGATATTTTACCCAAGTGGCCAATCTTGATATGCGAGCCTAGCCAGTGTGTATCAGGAGGCCATTTAACTAAACAGATGAGGTCACACTGCTCAAGCCAGATTCTGTTTTCACCCAATGTTCACACATTTACACATTCCAGCAGAGGGGACACTTTATAGCAGCCAAGATTAGAAAGTCTGGCTGATTATTGTTATCCTAGCAGAGTGCACTGGGCCAGTTCTAGCCTGCTGACCAACGTTCTAATGTATTGCAGATGGGCAACTAAACCTGGGACCTTCCTCATTTGTGTGGCTCAGTTCAACACTAGGCAGTGAAATTATCAACAGAACAAACATAGGGATTGCTTTAACCTGCTTTTACTATAATCGATGATATACCCCTGTACAATCCAGAAATAAGCTAAAATATTTCCAGAACAAAATAAATATTCAAAGTCTATGGAGAAATAGTAAAATCATTTGGTAAATGTAATCTTTCATCTCATCTGTCAGTCCCAATGCGCAGTAAAATCAAATAAAACAGAGTGTCAACAATCTCATTTCCAAGTTAATCTTGAGAACATGCAAGTTTAACGGCACTTTCAAATGGCTTTTTCTCCCTCTATCCACTTTCGATTTTCGAGTCTGGTTATTTGCACCTTGTGGGTGACAATGATAGGTGGACATTAGTTATAGATCTGTTGTCTGCACTGGGGTGACAGCAGGAGGAGGCTTCAAATCAGGAGGAGGCTTCAAATCAGCAAAGGTGCTTCAGGACAGATTAGTGTTGTCAGGTGCTTGGCATGAAGTTGCAGTTTGACAGATGGAAGGCAGATTTAGAAGGCTGAGTGATGAAGGGAAATGTTTTGCAAAGTGCCCTTTTGTTGAATTTCAAATAAAAAAAGGTGCCTCCAGTATTGTTACTTATTCCATTTTACAGCAGAGGAGCCCCTGGTCAGCTGGTGACTGCTTGTTTGGAATGCAAAGTCCACGATTTTCCAGTCTGCCACGCTTTTTCTCCCCTGTAATCGAAAGTCATTAAATGCCATTTTATTAAATGTCATAGGAAACATTTGACACTTCTAACATACAGGTGCTCCTTTGTTCAGAAATAAATGTGCTCAGGTACAAGGTGTCCAGGAGATTTGATGAAAGGTGACAGTTGGAAAAATTGTGTTTGAAAGGGAAGACTGGCGGAACTGGATCTGCTGTACGCAGGAAAATATTAGGTGATCCATTGTTGTATCAATTAGTTACCACAAACTGGATGTCTCAACAATGTGGACACGACATCATCAATATATCATAACATGCACATGTCATTTATGCCTAAAAAAGGGACTTATTAATTACAAATCTTTTTATTTTTAAAAAGATTGACTTAATATCAGAAGTTTAGTGTTGGTGAAAAGCTATTTCAGCTTTGTGCCAATGCTAAGCTGGCAGTGTAAACCACAGAGACGGAAGTCTCTCATCATTTTGATACAACACCACGTGCGGTTACATTTTACCTTCACGGTTTGGGACGTAAATTAGGGGAGCGAATCGCCTGTCAGTTATAGAATGTGCCTGATTTTCATTTCTACAATGGAAACAGGGGTTCTATAATGCGTGGGCGATCAGCTCCACCAGTTTACCCCCCCACCTCAGTAATTAAGGTGAAAATGACCCCCTCGCAGTTTAAATCCAATGCACTGTCAAACCTGATGGCAACATACTCAAAGGAGTCCATTGAACCCCCGGACAATGTGTAAGATTCTGAGGGGGCTCGACAAGGTAGATGCAGAGAGGATGTTTCTGCTCAAGGGGGAATCTAGAACTAGAGAGCATAGTTTCAGAATAAGGGGTCGCCCATTTAGAACTGGGATGAGGAAGAATTTCTTCTCTGCCGATCGTAAATCTGTGGAATTCTCTGCCCCAGCGAGCTGTGGAGGCTAGGTCATTGAATATATTTAAGGTGGAAATAGACAGATTTTTGAACGATAAGGGAGTGAAGGGTTATGGGGAGCGGGCAGGGAAGTGGAGCTGAGCCCAAGATCAGATCAGCCATGATATTAAATGGCGGAGCCGGCTCGAGGGGCCAATTGGTCTACTCCTGCTTTTATTTCTTATGTTCTTATGTAAACCTACCTGACCCTAACTTAAATAGTTAGAGCAGAGATTCTAACCGTTTAACTTTCTAACAGTTTGACGAGAGCCCTATGCACCCGTGTACGCAGGCATGAACAGAGCTCTCTCGTGAACAGGATAGATAAAGATCCAGTGAGTCAGGAGCCAAGCAATGGGTGCAATGATCTGCCTGGCTAAAACCCAAACATCTTTTGGTTTATACATTGCAATCACTCTGCTCCCTTTCTTCTGGATTTGAAGATTATTTTTTTAATTAAGTAAATTTATATATTTAAAACGGTTTTAAAATAATAACCAGTACTGCATCAGCCTATAGAACAATCCCAGTAGTCTCTGAAGTTCAGGCTTTGCATATCCTAAAACATGGGGTTTTCTATTTTACTAAATGTGACAAATTAAAATAAATATTTAAAGAGTGAATCAACTTGGAAATTGAAATTGATATTCAAGATGGAGGAGGCCTGGTGCTTATTAATATTCCAAATCATAGAATCACATATATTGAAACTGTTTTTGGAAAAATTCAAGGCAGATTTTATGATTGTCATAATGTCAAGTATTTTTTAGATTGGTTCAGTGGGCATTCTGTTTTGCAAGCTATTTATTTTAAGATAATCCAGTTTTTAAAAAAATGGTCTTTAGCTGTGGATTGACGAGAAGGTAAAGGAGATTGAATTTGAAGTTTGCATCATAATACCGACTCCAGTTATCTCTCCAGCTGCCACATCAAATTAAGCCGCGAGATGTCGATGTGCGTGCACTATTTAAGCTTGAGTTCAGTTTCCCCCCACCATTCTGATCCAGCACTAAAACTGTTTTTGTTCAGTTCTGTAACACTGCCCACCTCTCCCCTCCGCTATTGAACCGTAGTCCCTGCTTATAACGCCTCGTGGATAGATTTTGCAAAAGCTCTGCCGGCTGGCCTTCCTGCTTCCATCATCCATCAACTAGAAGACCTCTAGAATGCTGCTGTCTTTGTTCTCACCCACATACCCTTCACTGTTGTTTTCACCAAGCCTTCCTCCTTTGAGACCACCACAAATCCTTTAAACTCCACAGCCATAAAAAAGAAATGCATACACTGCATCTGGTGAATGGTCTGTTACAATACAGGAAGCTGGCAGCATATCAGAATGATGTCAAGAAGACTGCCAAGGATATGATCATTCAATCACTCTGCTTTCAAAGCTGCATTAGAACATCGTGATTCAGAATTCCATTCTTTAAATCTATACACGTAGTTTAGTTGTATTCCAAACAATGGATGAATCCTTGAATGAAAAAAGCAAGACTTGCATTTATATAGTGCTTTTCACGATCAGCGGAAAGTCTCAAAGCGCTTTACAACAAGTTTTTTTTTAATTTTTTAAAAAATTTTTTCGTAGCCAATCTTTCCAATTGTTTGTCAGATCACAAACACCAGAGGTCATCTTGCACACATCAAGGATCACTCTGCGCCAATGCTCTTAGCCAAAAAGCCTAGAGCCACTGCACCGTTCCTGGAAGTACTGCAATACCAGGTTCGTGCCATGGAGGTGGATTGGGTCAGCACCCCCACACACCTCTGTGGAGGTGGATGGGTCAAACCACCCCACCCACCTCCTATTTCCAAAGAGCATAGGAGAACCACCTTCCTGATCCAGGGAGAACCACTTTGGGGTCATGGTTACTCCCCTGTCAGGTCAGTTACGCATGATCTTAGCCAAAAGGCCGAGAAGCGAATGAAGTACTTTTGCAATGTTGTCACTGTTGTAATATGAGAAACAGGGCAGCCAATTTGCCCTCAGCAAGCTCCCTCCAATAAACAGCAATGTGATAATGACCAGATAATCTCTCTTTATTATGTTGATTGAGGGATAAATATTGGTTAGGAATCATAAGTTTTTGAAAAAGAGATGGTAATGAAATTTGACAGCTTTGCAGATTCAACGTCTGAGCAAGTATGTTGAGCATTTCACCTCCATCCCTTGGTTTTCCACAGAGATACCTCAAAGGATGTTATCTAAAGAGTCACCCAAAACACATGAAGTAGCAAATAGCTACACAAGTCAGGAGTTCCCGTAACTACTTGTACCTTGAGTCGCTAAGAAATAAGAAGTGCCTAATATAAATGTAGGTTCTTTGTTTGAAGACCCAGGGCACTGGAAATGTTAGTTATTGTGTAATCTGCCTGACAACAGCTGTACGATGACATTACAGTATGCAAATATTTGGGCACACTTATATGAGCAGACCAGCACCAGCAGCAAATTTGTCAGCTGCATTGTTACAAGGCTCCAGAAGTTATCACTCTGGCCGCTTTGCAGTCCCTTGACAACCAGCATGACAGGATTGGGGAGACAGCCTCCTGTGCCATTGTGACTGAGATCACTTCACTTTGAGGCTGGTTCTGTGATAGTTCCTGATGTAGTCGAAGTCTTGCAGCCTTCCTGCTTGGCCGGCTGTTCGCTGTCATGTTGAGCCGGAGAGCTGCATGCAGACGGGGAAAGCAAAAGCAGTTTATTGAGACAATCAGTTCAGATAGGCCGCATGAAATACTGGGAGCATTCTTGACGAGGCGGGTAATTAGTCCTGTTTCAGCAGGACGCAAAATGCATCCAGTAAACACTGCTGCTTCATGAACTGTAACATGTGATAGAAATTATACATTAACCACAACATTGAAGAAGCTTCTCTGAAAGAGAAATGGCGATGGACTGACAGTTTTCTGTGGGGGAAAAAAACTTTTCAAAACCCACATGCGATCAATACAGGAATTATAATAACAGTTCAATGAGGCTTCAATAATATTCTAAACAGTGAGAGCAAAGCCCAACTGGATTAAATTTAAGGCATAACTCGTGTGTGCTATTCATCAGCTGAACACAATATGGGGTAGTTGGATTACTGCTTCCAATCCTTTCTCATATAAGCAATTCATTCTTTTTTAAATGGTGGATGTTTTCTCCTTTTGCAGATTAGTGTCAAGTAAGGCAAGATATCACAGGACATTGTGCAATGACGCAAGATATTGCGCTATATCAGGTTATCTTAGATATTGAGTCACGCAAAAATTCATTATCCTACTTATTTATGCAACACCCCAAATAACAACAATTTATATGGCGCCTTTAACGTAGTGAAACGTCCCAAGGTGCTTCACAGGAGTATTAGGCGATAAAAATTTGACACTGAGCCACATAAGTAGAAATGAGTGCAGGTGATTGGTTAAAGAGGTAGGTTTTAAGGAGCGTCTTGAAGGAGGAAAGAGAGGCGGAGAGGTTTAGGCAGGGAGTTCCAGAGCTTGGGGCCTCGGCAACAGAAGGCATGGCCACCAATGGTTGAGCGATTATAATCAGGGATGCTCAAGAGGGCAGAATTAGAGGAGCGCAGACATCTCTGGGCGGGGGTACTGGAGGCGATTACAGAGATAGGGAGGGGCGAGACCATGGAGGGATTTGTAAACAAGGAGAAGAATATTGAAATTGAGGCGTTGCTTAACCAGGAGCCAATGTAGATCAGCAAGCACAGGGGTAATGGATGAACGGGACTTGGTGCGAGTTACGACACGGGCTGCCGAGATTTGGATGACCTCAAGTTTATGTAGGGTAGAATGTGGGAGACCAGACAGGAATGTGTTGGAATAGTCAAGTCTAGAGGTAACAAAGGCACGGAAGAGGGTTTCAGCAGCAGATGAGCTGAGGCAAGGGCAGAGATGTTTATAACACGTTTATAAAGCACTCAAACTACACACATGTGGCTGTTTGATCACGGTCTATGGTGTCTTCTGTATCCAAAGATTGTTGCTCAATTGCAACAGGTTCCTGTGCCTGTATTGTTCTGCATTTAAAGAGGAATCATCACCTTCCATAGTTGGGAATCCTGATATAATATGATTAGCATGGCTGAAGCATTGTGATTTATAAAGGAATGCTGCATAAGACTTTGCTGCTCGTACCAAATTTATGGAAAGGAACAATCTGATTTTACTGCAAATATACTGCTGGCACTTTCAGCACTTACCATCAGTTTGACCAATGGAGAATAGGATGCAGGTATTTATGGATAACAATCCATAACTTTTCTGTGCGATTGTACGTGTGCCAGTGAGGCCAATAAATTGCCTACATTTTGATAAGTACATTTGTTACTGTTCTCTTAGGAATCCCACTATTCATCGTACAATACACGCCAGCTGTTCTGAATAGTAATTGCACAGTGAATATTAATGCTGTCTATGTCTTGCAGACTGTGCTTTAATGCCTGGTGTTCAATTGCTGAATGAAAGGTAAAGGGATTGAAGAGCTAATACTGCTGCTTGTGAAATAAATGGCTGAGGAAGGGAATGATATTCCAAATCTAATGATTGCAAATGGTGCACAGTCAGTGATGAAGTTCATGAAGTTTTATAATCGTGCAACTATTTTTGTTTTAAGATTTATTAAAGTATTTAACAAAACTTTGATTTGTCAGATACTGTTTAAAATGAGAGTTACCCCTTTAAATTATGGGACTGAGTCATTCAACATGATCCCCAGTTCCTTCCCTTCATATTATTTTCCCCCCTTCTATATTATTTGGCAGTTTTCTCCCCTCCCCCCTCTCCTGGAGGTGTTTAGACCCCAGTATAGACACTGGTACCTTGATTCTCTGCTGACCCGAAGGCTGTAAAGATAGTTCGCCACTTTCAATGCGAAGTAGGTGTCACCTTGGCGGGTGTGGCTAGTCACGCTGTGCGGTTGTTGGTCACTGTGATTGGGAGGCTTCTGAAGAACCATCTAGCATTATGTTTAGTTAGGCATTCACACATTGTATTCACACCATCACTGGCTGTTTTGAGAATCGGAGCCTCTATGTGCACTAATCATCTGACAAAATGAGGTGCGTGTACCTCTGAAGATGCGTCTAGGAAGGTTCTGCCAGCAGTGAAGGTCAGAACATTCCGATCTGCTGGACATCCCTCTGTTGGTCTTTCTCTTCCTCCTGCAAAAATCTCCAGATATAAGAGAAATCCCTTTGGGAAATTCAGTGGTGGCACTAATGTAACTTTAGAAACGAAAGAACAATTTTTTTTATTTGTTCCTGGGATGTTGGCATCGCTGGCAAGGCCAGTATTTATTGCCCATCCCCAATTGCCCTTGACAAATGCAGGGAACAGCACCAACCCTTGTGCATGGCCTTCTTTGACCTTACAAAGGCCTTTAATACTGTTACCCGCGAGGGTCTATGCAGCATCCTCCTCCGTTTTGGCTGCCCTCAAAAGTTAGTCACCATCCTCCGCCTGCTCCACGACGACATGCAGGTCGTGATCCTTACCAACGGATCCATTACACGTCCGGACCGGGGTCAAGCAGGGCTGCGTCATTGCGCCAACCCGCCTCAATCTTCCTCGCTGCAATGCTCCACCTCACACTCAACAACCTCCCCGCTGGAATGGAACTAAACTACAGAACCAGTGGGAACCTGTTCAACCTTCGTCGTCTCCAGGCCAGATCCAAGAGGAGCTACAGTACGCGGACGACGTCTGTGTCTGCGCACATACAGATGCTGAACTCCAGGACATAGTCGACGTATTTACTGAGGCGTACGAAAGCATGGGCCTTACACTAAACACCCGTAAGACAAAGGTCCTCCACCAGCCTGCCCCCACCGCACAGCATTGCCCCCCAGTCATCAAGATCCATGGCGTGGCACTGGACAATGTGGGTCAGTTTCCATACCTCTGGAGCCTGAGGAAAAGAGTGTTCAAAGAACAGGCCCTCAAATCTGGCACCAAGCTCGTGGTCTATAGGGCTGTAGTAATACCCGCCCTCCTATATGGCTCAGAGACATGGACCATGTACAGCAGACACCTCAAGTCACTGGAGAAATACCATCAACAATGTCTCCGCAAGATCCTGCATATTCCCTGGGAGGACAGATGCACCAACATTAGCGTCCTCAACCAGGCCAACATTCCCAGCATTGAAGCACTGACCACACTCGATCAGCTCCACTGGGCAGGCCACATTGTTCGCATGCCTGATACAAGACTCCCAAAGCAAGCGCTCTACTCGGAACTCCTTCACGCAAATGAGCCAAAGGTGGACACTCTCAAAGCCTCCCTGATAAAGTGCAACATCCCCACCAACACCTGGGAGTCCCTGGCCAAAGACCACCCTAAGTGGAGTAAGTGCATCTAGGAGGGCGCTGAGCACCTCGAGTTTCATCGCCGAGAGCATGCAGAAATCAAGCGCAGGCAGCGGAAAGATCGTGCGGCAAACCAATCCCATCCACCCTTTCCCTCAATGACTATCTGTCCCACCTGTGACAGGGACTGTGGTTCTCGTATTGGACTGTTCAGTCACCTGAGGATTCATTTTTAGAGTGGAAGGAAGTCTTCCTCGATTCCGAGGGACTGCCTATGATGTTGGGTGAGCTGCCTTCTTGAACCACTGCAGTCCGTGTGGCGAAGGTACTCCCTTAGTGCTGTTCAGGAGGGAATCTCAGGATTTTGACCCAGTGACGATGAAGGAAATATATCGCCATTCCAAGACTTGGAAGGGAACTTGCAGGTGATGGTGTTCCCATGCGCTGCTACCTTATCCTTCTCAGTGGTAGAGGTCGCAGATTTGGGAGGTGCTGCCGAAGAACAATTACCACAAAGACTCATGAAAACCTAAATGGTAGAAGAAAGAAAAATGAGACAGAAATGGCTTTTAAATACATTTGTGGAATATGCTGTTTAAATGAACCTCTGTATGCAGCTAGAAGCCCTGGTTGCCCATTGTACAAAGGCATGAGTCGCACTGAGCATCCTGCATGCACAAGCATCGGAAAACAGCACGCAGGATCTAATGACGTCACCTCTCCCACTATTTTTAATATTATGAAGCAGGTGGAAGCTTCTTGCATATGATGCACACATTAGGAGATTTGGTACTATGAATCCCTGTAGTGTTGATTGTCACTGTACCTTTGCTTGAATTTTTTTTAAATGATTAAATCTGACTGAACTTACAAGTCTTGAATGGGGAGTGACCTGAGATGTAGACAGGTGTTCTTCATGGGCCCCATCTGTTGCCAGAGTTCGGGTTAATATGAATAGTGGAGGTGGAAGGGTGGGCTGTGCTGGTGATGTGGAGCCAGAGGGAGGGAGGGCTGTACATATTGTGCAACTGCCTGATGTGGTTCAGTTGCAGAGAAAGCACAGAACAGGAACCTCCATAAATTGGGCGATTGTTCCACTTGACAGAGAGCCAGAAGCATTGACAAGTAAATAGATATAAAGATAGCAGAACCTAGTGGGAAGGGATAAGATGAAGGACAAGTGTACCAGCGGGCTACAGGTTGACCTTATGCCTGTAATAAAGCTACAATTTAGATACTGTGTGATTTGCAAAACCCCGAATATAATTTTTATATTATTTAAGTGTGTGTTCCAAGTGAAAGTACATGTTGTATCGAATGTCCATCTGCCCTGTGTATTTGTACAATATGTGAGTATTAAATAAAGCTTAGTAAGATGCAAATTCAGCACCGATTGCTTTTGTGAAGGCAGTTTCTCTCTGTTGAGAGCCCTTGTGTTAATACTGATTTAACGCAGGAGAGGGGGCTAGAATACACAATGTGGCCCATTTAGCTGCATCAGTGCCAAATATTTCTCCTTGGAAATTAGCTAGTTCATATTGAATTATCTGAACTCAGTACCATTGCCTCTGCTGTAGTAAAACTGTCAAGAATTATGAACATCAAATGTCATACATAAATCAATTTGCGCAAGTACAGTATTCCCTTGTAGCTTCATTTTTGAAAATGAACTCCAGTCATATCACTTCTCTTCATCCAAATTTAACACAATCAGATACAAATCAGCAATAAGGAATGCCCCGAATTCAAAGGAATTGAATAGAGGATTTAGACAGAAGGGTAAAATCATCTGATCAAACCTGTTATCTCCATTCATTCATCTAATGTATGGCACCTGTACTGGAAATCGGCGTGGAAATCGGCCTGCAAGACCATCAGCAGGCCGGGGCCATTAGAAAGAGCAGCGTGCGGCGGCATGCCACTGCAGGGAGCAGGACGTGCTGCTGCAGGAGGGCGACGGCAGACTGCAGCACGGGCAGGTACAGCAGGAGCGGCGAGGTCGGGGCGAAGGAGCGGCAGGAGTTCGTAGAGGGATGTGATCGGGGCCCAGGAGAGGGGAGGGCCCAGGGCCAGCACGGCCCAACCTACACCGCGATATGTGCGCGCACTCAGATCCGTGCAGCAGAGCTTGGTCTCCAGTCGTCTTGGTTAATCCTTGCCGCTGGACCAAGACCGAGCTCTGTCAAGCCCGTGTGGTGGCTGGGTGGGCAACGGCCACCCCACGTTAAAAAAAATCCACGCACAGGCATCTTCCACCCTTCAAGATGTAGTTCGGGATCCGGAATATTAGGCCCTTCATTGAAACACCTGTGAACTCAATCTTTTTGGCGTGGAAGCAAGTCATCCTCGATACCAGGGACTGCCTATGATGATGGTATTGGGAAGTTCTATTGGCCAAAAATTCGGTAACAGCTGAGCAGTGGGAGTTCCTGCACCAGGCGCAGAAATCCCGCCCCCAAGAGGAAGTGGAGCGCAAAATCTCGCGCTCTTGCGGGGGGGGGGTGGGGGGGGGGGTGGTGGTAGTGGTGAAGGGCAGGACCGGGGCATAAACAGACGAGAATTTTCCAGCGCCAGGCCGAGGGAAGCGTAGCGCTGACGGGAAGACGAGGCCCCTCCCCTTCTACCCATTGCTGGCCCAGCAGGGAGCGGGTTGCCATGGCAGCAGCCTGGCACACGAGCGGAGCTCCGGGACTGCAAGATTGCGCCACGGACCCTGCCATCTGCAGTGAAGAAGGCCTCGTGAGTCGGCCATTTTAAAATTTTCCGCTATCGCAACTGCCCTTTTCATTTCTGCCCCGTGGCACTACCTAATGTTTGCTCCGGGGTGAAAACAGGTCGCTGAGCACGGTGATGACGTTGTAGCTACCAGTAAGAGCGGGGCGCTACCGGTTAGCGCTGTCGCTAAACTTCCGCGGAATGTCACGGGAGTCGCCACGCCCAGGCAAAAAGGCGTTTGCAGCCGCAAATGACCCGAATTTTTCACCCTTTATTTTTCTACTGCCATAATTTAAGCCAGAATACTCGGAAAATGAACAGCTTAGATCAAAGGCAAAATACTGCGCAGGCTGGGAATCTGAAACATAGACAGAAAATGCTGGAAACGCTCAGCAGGTCAGGAGAGTGGAGAGAGAAACCGAGTTAGCGTTTCAGGGCTGTGGCCTTTCATCAGAACGGTCAGTGACCTGAAAGGCTAAGCTGGTTCCCTCTCCTGACCGGCTGAGTATTGCCAGCATGTTCTGTTTCTATTTTAGCTTGCACCTTATGCTGAGCATGAACAATTACAAAATAAAAATGATTGCCACGCTAAACATCATCTCCAAATTCACCCAAGTCTTCTAATCGACTTTCTGTATTCTAGCTGCACTAAAAGCACATACACGGGGCAATTTCCCAAGACTGTGACACTGAGAAACTATCTGAGGAATAGTGTTCTGCCCTATTAGCGTCTCCACACTTTAACACACTCGCATGAAATTACTTTTCTGCTATTTTAGAAGAGGCAATAGATGGAACAAGTGCTCTTTCTGGCATTAGAAACTTAAAGGCACTTCAGTAGGCCATCTGGGCTTCTAAAAATATTTTAACGTTGGTTTCATAGAAACATAGAAAATAGGTGCAGGAGCAGGCCATTCGGCCCTTCGAGCCTGCACCACCATTCAATAAGATCATGGCTGATCATGACACTCATTGATTCACAATGCTCATAGTTGTATTACGGTGAGTGTAAAGCTGAAACTACTTTGTCTGCTATTTTAATGTGTTAACCTCTCTGTTAAGATCTAAGAGTCAAGCACACATACAGAGAACACTGTTTTTCTCTGACCAGAGGACAGTGCAACCGGCGCAGTATAACTCCGTGCAGTTGGTTTGCACTGCTCTGAAAACAGATATTGATGGCCAAATGCTACCTGCAATATATTAAAGCCAAATACTGTGGATACTGGAAATCAGAAATAAAATGCTGGAAATACGCAGCAGGCCAGGCAGCACCTGTGGAGAGAGAAACTTTGCTCCTCTCCATAGATGTGGCCTGACCATTTTCTGTTTCTATAGCCACGATATATTGCAGCATTAATTAGCTATCGATTCTGTTGAACCTCTAACTGAGGTGAGCTGTTTAAAATCATGTCATATTTACTTCCTCCTTCAGAAGTAACTTAAGGAGCAGCTGCTCATAGTCCTACTCAACCATGGCATGTTCCTTCACAGCCTTTCATTATCTCATTGACCGCATGTTATTTGCCTCTTCCATTCCACATCCCACTGACTGTCAACATTCCCGAAGCATTATGTACTCTTGCTAACTGAATGCTACCTTTTCTCACGTAAGTTAAAACGAGTCCTCTGTTTTCGATGATATTCGCTTTTTGGTTCACACACAGAGAAATAATAAAACTTCGTATCTTTGTACATCTCCTTTAATGATTTACTACCAAGTCCTGGCCATGACATTTAACTTCTCAGGAACTATGTTCCATCTATGTTAATATTAAACCAAATAAATGCCAATAGAATATTGGCATCAATTCTATGTATGGGGATGTGGTCCGTTTATTTAATAGTTCCCACTCCAGGATTGATCATATACCCAATATGACACTTCAGTGCAGTACCGAGGGAACACTGCATATCAGACGTGCTTTTGAATGAGATGACAAACTGAGGCCCTGTTGGCCTGTTCCTGTGGACATTAAAAATCCCATGACACTATTCCAAGAGAGCAGGGAGTTCTCCCGCTATCCTAGATAACAATCCTCCCTCAACCAACCCTACCAAAAGTACATTCATTGATCATTCATCTCAGTACTGTTCATGGGATCTTGCTGTACACAATTTGGCTGTCACATTTGCCTTCTATAACAAAAGTGACTGCACTTTAAATGTAATTCAACGAAGCTCTTTGGGATGTTTAGATGTGATAAGGTCCCATAAATAGTCAACTTCCTCTTTCTGAACTTTTTGAACTGGCTACCACAGGGAGTAGTTGAGGTGAATAGTATAGTTGCATTTAAGGGAAAGCAAGCTAAGCATAGGATGGAGAAGGGAATAGAGGGTTATGCTGATAGTTAGATGAGGAAGGATGGGAAGAGGCTCGAGTGGGGCATAAACGCCGGCATGGACTGGTTGGGCCGAATGGCCTGTTTCTGTGCCGTATATTCTGTGTAATTCTATGTAAGTTCTACTGTAGTATTGACATCCCACACCGCAGTCCTCAGGCTCTATAGAAGTGTTTATCATGTTAAGTCTCAGTTGGCCAAATGCAGAATATTTTTGGGCTAGAACCCCCACTTTTGTGGTTATCGCCCAAAAATGGGTGTTATTTCCGGTGTGGGCAGTAAAAAAGGGTTTTCAGATCGCCGGCTTCTCACCCATTCTCAAAACAACTAGTTTACATTTTTGAAAATGGGTGTTACCGCGAGCGATATCAAATGGGCGGTAGCGTTAAATCTTTCTGACCTTCTGCCGTAAAGTGTGGCCATCCTTAGCAACGGCATGGCAATTCTCGATTCCGCAGGTCAAGGGTCACCCTGACATGCCCAGAAGAGGAGACTGAGAGGGAGCTCAGAGGGACTGAAGGCGTGTCTGGGTGGGGTGTGGCTGCTTTGGGAGGAAGGAGGGAGACTTTAGAGCTTCACAGCAAGTAGGCAAACAAAAATTAGCTGTTACCAGCCACATATTTGACCAAATTTGCCCTATAATGGAGGGAGAGGAGGAGGCATCACAGCACGCTGTGGAGACTGACGCTGGAGAGAGCAGTGAGGTGGGAGAGGAGCACATTGGAGGCCGCAAAAGAGCCAGGAGGTTCTCGGACAAGGCAAATGCCTCCCTCCTGCAGGAGGTCGAGTTACGCTGGGGTGATTTGGCACAGGGAGGGTGTGGGAAGCCCATCCCAAAGGCCTACCAAAGGATCTGGACCGAGATAGCAGAGGTGGTCTCGTCGGTGACCAACGAAGTGCGTGAGGGCAACCAATGCCACAAATGCTGGAACGACCTTGTGGGATCCGCAAGAGTAAGTATTACATTAATTTACAAGTACTTATGTATTTATATAATTTGATTTATAACAGTCATGAGTGACTATCAGCAGATGTGAGGTCTTGCACTTTTACCAGGAATGTTTTACTCCAAGCCTGCGGTCACGGTGTACGTCTTTAGATAAAGAATGATAATAATCATGATTACATCCGTCGGTTATGTGTTGTATCAGTGTCTGTGATAGTACCTAGCAATGATATCACGCAATGATCTCATGCCATGTCGTCCTGGTACCTTTTACAGAAGAAGCTATCGACGATGAGGTCCATGCAGAGACGAACGGGTGGGGGGCCACCAGTCCCCAGCGACATCACTGACATGGAGGGACGAGTGATAGCACTCGTGGGGAAGCACCCCCGGGACAGCCACAGACACATCTGCAGACCCTGAAGTGCTGCCACGTGAGTAAAGCTTACACCATTGCGTGATCTAAAATCAATAGATGCCACACCAACTCTCATCCGATTAATCATATATGATCGATGATTTCTAAAAGTCTCATAGAAATAATGCTAGCCTAATGAAAATCACTGCAATGCACAATGTGCTGATGGTCATGAAATGTGATGTCTGCGATGATTTTGAGAGTGGCGCTGCGTTTGCCGTGCATATGCTGTGTGTAGCGCTGGACTCACCTTGTCACCCTAGCACCCCCTTCTCCTCTAATAACCTCATTTGTGTCTTGCAGCTCAGCCAGCGGCAAGGCCACAGAGGCCAGAAGGTGGGGGCGCAGGGCGCGGGTCGGCGGACGATCTTACTACATCTGGTGTTGAGGGGCTCCGGTTGTCGCCCGTCAATCCGCTGGGTCTGTTCTCGACGGATGAGAGCGCGGACTTCGAAGAACCTGCATTGCCACGCTCCAGAAGTCATTCTACCCCAAGGCCATCTAGTGGTCCTCCGGTCATTCCTGCCTCCACTCTGGAGGTACCGGCCCCAAGCACCTCCCCACAGGGCACCCCATTTGTCCCCAGGCCAGCGCCGACCCCACGGAGGCCTCGTGGATGCGGCAGGTCCATTCCACGAGCGCAACATGACAGCGGAGAGTTGGTGCAGTCGTCCAGGAGGACTGTAGACATTGGTGACCAGCTCATCGAAGCATTGGGGGGGGGGGGGGCATATCCTGACAGCTGGCCCCATGACCGAGTACATTCCGCACATGGCAGAGTCCCTGGATGCGATAGCCAGGAACACTGCTGCCACAGGCCTCCCAGTGGTCCCCGAGCGCGGCATTCCACCCCTAGGTTCCGCCCCACCACTGCGAACGACAGATGAGAGAAAGACCAAGATCCTGCTTCTGCATCAGAGAATGTGGCCCCCTCGGCACCCCCCCCGCTCCTGTACCTGTGCAACCACCACCTCTGCCTTCATCCCCCCCAATGAGGTGCCGCCCGAGGAGCTCCTCGGCCAGGCGTCGTGGAGCAAGGAGGGGAAGGGGTAGAGGTGGGGAGAAGAAGGAGAGGAGGGAAGGAAAGTGAGGTGCATGTGCACAGGTGATGGCTGTGTTATATCTCCATCTGGGTGCATGCAATTTGTTGCAATGTATGGAGGCTGGGGACCACACTCCTGCTTTGCCTTTGTATTCTGTGTTGCTGGACATGTTGAACATGTGATTTATGTCAATGGTGGAAAAAGTTGGGTGTGGGTGGGGGTTGGGTGTTATTGGCTGTGATACTTATGATTTCAGACCAATGTTGCTATTAAACTTTTGTTATTGAACATAACCTTGTTGCGCATTGTCTCAGATAGCTGGACCGTTATACACTGGTGATTCCTTACCATGAAATGGTTAAATACAACTTAACCTCAATCAACACAAACTTTACCTGGCACCAAGATGATGGGGATCATTGCTGTCTGAGCTGCACACACACAGCAGTGTGTCAGCATTGTCAACTCACATCAGCGCTCTTTCAGGCAAATCTTTCCGATATGAGCTCCTCACGTAAGAGTGGGATTTAACAAATGCCAGTCACACCCGCTGGCATTCGTCCCGGTTAGTTCCACTTTTTGTGGGCATTTTTTTCAGCGAGCGATATTGTGGGCGATATGTGTGAGAGGTGGTGAAATTGAGGGTGTGGGGCGATCTCCATGGCCGCTAGTTTGGGTAAATATGCTCTTTACGACAAAAAACAGTCACCACGGGTTAATATTGAATCTCGGCGTTATTTCCTCACGGAATTAACGCTGGGTGATATTATGGGCGTTCAATTCGCCCATTCTGCTGATTTCACCCCAAAAAGTGACGGGCAGTAATATTTTTTCTCGGCGATAAATCCATTGGGAATATAACGCTCGCCGATAAGTCTCCTAAAAAAAAGCTCGGCAGTTTCCATTTTGTGCCAAAATGGACGATATATGGGCGTTATACGTCATTTCAACGGTAAAATGGGCGTTAAGTGGGTATTGAGCAGGCAAAAAAAGTGGAGGTTTTAGCCCATAGTGACATGTAGACGTAATGCAGAAAATAACTTTGTGTAACAGTGCGAAGATGAAATGGAGATTTGCTTAATCCTGGAAGGATTTTGTTTGAACTCAGTAAACAGATTAAATGTTTTCTTAGTCGGTTTTTACACTTGCCATAATCAAACTATCTAATTCGCTTCCTTCCTATCTAAACAATGGCTATTCGGAAGCTTTCAACCTTTTGGAGTAATTCAATTTTGCTTTGTAAAGGTCAACATGTTGTGCTTTTATTAGATCAGCCTTCAAATTAAATTCACCTTTCCAGTGATCACAGGAACTCATCTGTTGGTCTTTCTGCGCTGGTGGCAAAAATGGAAAATATTACGCATTATGGTTTACAATAAGATAAACTACAATATTATAAAATATCAAATGGCAGTCAGGCTTTCTTTGTCAAGGGAACATAAAAGACTACCTGTCATCCACATTGTCCGTGCTGAATGTCAACTGACAGATATGCACTTTACTACTGCAGGTAGCTGGGTGTCATCTTTGTATTATTATTCACTCTTCAGGTGGCATGTTATTGTATTTTTAAAAGTTTCCTATCCTGCTAAGATTTACTGGGGCTGAAATTCACCGTCTCCGAAGGGATAGCTATCGCGGGGTTTGGGCGACCGATTGAAAAAAAATCAATCGGCCGCCGCGGTGGGGTGACTTTCCCTCGCCGAGCCATATTCAGCTCGGGGCGGGGTTTGAGCGGCGCTCACATCTGCCGGAAATGGCGGGGTGAAGCCGAAGTAAAGGAAGGTTTCGAGCGGTAAGGTGAGCGACGGGCGGGCCGCTGGAAAACGGGCCCCCACAGGGATTTTCAGTTGCGAAAAGGTAAGACTTCTTCAGGCAGTGACCCCCCGCGAGGTCCTCGAGTCGCTGCTCAAACGCAACACCACTGGAGTGTTGCTGCAACTGGGGCCCTTTTCATAGGGAAATAGTTTTATTAATTATTAGTGTTTTATGTCAGATTCTATCATCCGCAGTATTTAGCTTTTCATATAGTTTTATTAATTGGTTTGGCTCTATTAAACCTGCTGAGTACTGCTTAGAGGTTTGCACATACTTTTGTACAACTTTCAGGTCTGAGTCTTTAGTGGAGGCCTGTGGTCTGCAGAGACCGGCTTGGCAGGGTTCACCCGGAGGATGGGAGGAGTGTTGGGAGGGCGACGCCTGGTACACCTGGTCAGAAGCAGGGCGGCACGCAGGAGAAGGCGTCGCCATCAGCACTGTGCAGAGAGGCAACGGGCAAGGGAGGCAGCAGCCATGATTCGTTCATTCTGCGCCAGACCAGTGTGTCCGCCGTCTTCACCGGCCCGAATCAGGATTGCGGTTGGCTGCTTGGGGACAAGGGATATCCCCTCCACTTGCCTGCTCACTCGTCTGCGGAACCCCAGGACAGTGTCAGAGCATGCATACAATGATGCTCATTGTGCCACCAGGTGCATCATCGAGCAGTGCATAGGCATCCTTAAGCAGAGGTTCTGGTGCCTGGACCGCTCTGGTGGCACCTTGCAGTACTTTCCTCAATGGGTCGCCATAATCGTCGTGGTCTGCTGCATGCTGCACAACCTGGCCATCATGAGAGGACAGCTGCTGGAGGACAAGCCAGCAGTACCACCTGAGGAGGAGGAGACGGATCCCTGTCGCCCCAGAGCTGGGAGGCGTCAATCCATTGCCGCCCTGGAAAGGCTGGGTGCAGACTGGCCAACACCTTCCTGGGAGGGTGCGTCCTCACACATATGGAGGTGCCTGACACCTCCCCTGCAATCTCCCTCCATGCATTACGTACTGGTGGTCTGCCAGATCTCCGCACGTCAGGCAACAGTATTCTTCTTCTGTCCTCCACACCGTCCATCAGTGTCTCCAGCTCCATATCAGTGAATCTGTTGGCTCGCGTTAATATTGTAAACAGTTGTGGTCCCAGCACCGATCCCTATGGCACACCATTAACCACCGATTTCCAACCCGAAAAGAACCCATTTATCCCGACTCTCTGCTTTCTGTTAGCCAGCCAATTCTCTATCCATGCTAATACATTTCCTCTGACTCCTCGTACCTTTATCTTCTGCAGTAACCTTTTGTGTGGCACCTTATCGAATGCCTTTTGGAAATCTAAATACACCACATCCATCGGTACACCTCTATCCACCATGCTCGTTATATCCTCAAAGAATTTCAATAAATTAGTTACACATGATTTCCCCTTCATGAATCCATGCTGTGTCTGCTTGATTACACTATTCCTATCTAGATGTCCCGCTATTTCTTCCTTAATGATAGCTTCAAGCATTTTCCCCACTACAGATGTTAAACTAACCGGCCTATAGTTACCTGCCTTTTGTCTGCCCCCTTTTTTAAACAGAGCGTTACATTAGCTGCTTTCCTATCCGATGGCAACTTCCACAGAGTCCACAGAATTTTGGTAGATTATAACGAATGCATCTGCTATAACTTCCGCCATCTCTTTTAATACCCTGGGATGCATTTCATCAGGACCAGTGGACTTGTCTACCTTGAGTCCCATTAGCCTGTCCAGCACTACCCCCCTAGTGATAGTGATTGTCTCAAGATCCTCCCTTCCCACATTCCCGTGACCAGCAATTTTTGGCATGGTTTTTGTGTCTTCCACTGTGAAAACCGAAGCAAAATAATTGTTTAAGATCTCAGCTATTTCCACATTTCCCATTATTAAATCCCCTTTCTCATCTTCTAAGGGACCAACATTTACTTTAGTCACTCTTTTCCGTTTTATACATCGGTAAAAGCTTTTACTATCTGTTTTTATGTTTTGCACAAGTTTACAGTCGTAATCTATCTTCCCCTTCTTTATTGCTTTCTTAGTCATTCTTTGCTGTCATTTAAAATTTTCCCAATCTTCTAGTTTCCCACTAACCTTGGCCACCTTATACGCATTGGTTTTTAATTTGATACTCTCCTTTATTTCCTTGGTTATCCACGGCTGGTTATCCCTTCTCTTACCACTCTTCTTTTTCACTGGAATATATTTTTGTTGAGCACTATGAAAGAGCTCCTTAAAAGTCCTCCACTGTTCCTCAATTGTGCCACCGTTTAGTCTGTGTTCCCAGTCTACTTTAGCCAACTCTGTAGTCCCCTTTGTTTAAGCATAGTATGCTCGTTTGAGACACTACTTCCTCACCCTCAATCTGTATTACAAATTCAACCATACTGTGATCACTCATTCCGAGAGGATCTTTTACTTGGAGATCGTTTATTATTCCTGTCTCATTACACAGGACCAGATCTAAGATAGCTTGCTCCCTTGTAGGTTCTGTAACATACTGTTCTAAGAAACAATCCCGTATGCATTCTATAAATTCCTCCTCAAGGCTACCCTATGCGATTTGATTTGACCAATCGATATGTAGGTTAAAATCCCCCATGATTACTGCCGTTCCTTTTTCACATGCCTCCATTATTCCCTTGATTATTGTCCGCCCCACCGTGAAGTTATTATTTGGGGGCCTATAAACTATGCCCACCAGTGACTTTTTCCCCTTACTATCTCTAATCTCCACCCACAATGATTCAACATTTTGATCATTAGAGCCAATATCGTCTCTCACAACTGCCCTGATATCATCCTTTATTAACAGAGCTACCCCATCTCCTTTCCCTTCTTGTCTATCTTTCCGAATTATCAGATATCCCTGTATGTTTAATTCCCAGTCTTGGCCACCCTGCAACCACGTTTCTGTAATGGCCACCAAATCATACCCATTTGTGCCGTCAACTCATTTACTTTATTTCAAATGCTGCGTGCGTTTAGGTAGAGTGTTTTAATACTAGTTTTTAAACCATGATTTTTAGTTTTGACCCCTCCTGCAGTCCCTTTATATTCATACATATTGTCCCTTCCTATCACCTTGTGGTTTACACTTACTCCAGTGCTACTCTGCTCTGTTGTCTCCTGCCTTTTGCATTCTTTCTTGGGGTTCTGTTCATCTGAGCTCTCACCCACTCTAACCCTCTCCTGGGTTCCCATACCCTGCCAAGCTAGTTTAAAGCCCTCCCAACCGTACTATCAAAACCACCCGCGAGAACATTGGTCCCGACTCTGTTGAGGTGTAACCTGTCCGACTTGTACAGGTCCCACCTTCCCTAGAAGAGGTCCCAATTGTTCAGGAAACTAAAGCCCTCCCTCCTACACCAACGGGAGATGGAGAGCACCAGCTCCAACTGTCGCAGGAGAGAGAGTGGAGAGCACCAGCTCCAACTGTCGCAGGACGGGAGATGGAGAGCACCAGCTCCTACTGTCACAGGAGAGAGTGTGGAGAGCACCAGTTCCAACTGTCGCAGGACAGAGAGTGGAAAGCACCAGTTCCAACTATCGCAGGACGAGAGAGTGGAGAGCACCAGCTCCAACTGTCGCAGGACGAGAGAGTGGAGAGCACCAGCTCCAACTGTCGCAGGACGAGAGAGTGGAGAGCACCAGCTCCAACTGTCACAGGACGAGAGAGTGGAGAGCACCAGCTCCAACTGTCACAGGAGAGAGAGATTTTTGATTTTGATCAATCGTCTGTCACAATTCCTCATTAGCATTTTATTGTGTTTTCTTAGGAATATAGGAACAGGAGTAAGCCATTCAGCCCCTCGAGTCTGTTCCGCCATTCAATGAGATCATGGTTGATCTGTGACCTAACTCCATATACCTGCCTTTGGTCCAGATTCTTTAATAAATTTGGTTATTTGTAAACTTGTATGTTATACTGTAAATCTTTGCCAATTGTGTCCCGGAATTAACATTGACACATTTTGTCTGTTCACTCCATCTTGTTATTGAGTGTATGAATGTTGCTGTAGTCACTGCTTATCTGGAAGTTCATCTTCAAAAGAAGAGATGTGTGGTGTGTAAGATGGAAGATTTTACTGCTGGAAAGGGGTCAGCCGAAAACATCACTTCAGAGGAAATGCTAAGCAGTTCATTGGACTAGTTATAATTAAAACGGACAAGAAGTCCGTTCTCCAAGTTTGGCAGACACACCTGTGGTGTGGATACAGTAATCCCTGTGGCCTCCATAAACAACAGTTATGAATCACACTTTGAAGTATTTGCCTCATTCTGATCCTTATTTGGTTTGAATTTTAAATAAACACTAATTGGTTTTCAGCCCCTTGGTGTTGAGTTTTATAGCAGCCTCCATTATAATTAAGAATCGAACGTCAAGCTGTTTGAGTTATTAGAAATCCAGGTATCAAAATCTCCTGTCCTGCGATCCACCATCGGAAGTGTGATGGGATGAAACCTCCGCTTGTTTTATGGCCCCAGTGCCTGAATCTGGGGGTCAACTCAGTTCAATATTGCTGGCCAGGGCAAATATGACAGTCCTGTCAGCAATTGATTAATTACGTCTAGGACGCCTGTAGAATTTAGCGGGAAGTGAGGCGGCAGCCGACTTTGCTAAGGCCCAGCATTTAAAGTTTCATACTAACCAAAGGTATTAGGGGATATGGGGCAAAGACGAGTATATGGAGTTGGGTCGCACACCAGCCACTGAATGGTGGATCAGGCTCGAGGGGCTAAATGACCTTCTCCTGTTCCTATGTTCCTTTTATCCATCGTGATTCTGGTCCCAGGAGCAGTCATAATTAAACGATGTGGGAGGGATCCGTCACGTTGTTACGCTTTTGAGGGGTGAGTTTTGGCGAGGAATTGTCCAGTGTGCAGGTCAGTAAATTGTTGGGAAATGGCGAGTGTTGGCATTCTGGGAATCTCATGGATCCCCCAGAAAGATCCCAACAGCATCCGTGAATTGAGATGGCTGAGTTAAGATTGCAGTTTTGCAGCATAAACCAGATATTAGACATTCTAACAAAACTACGCTGACAGTGCAAAACCCATTCAGCCTGGTTCTTAGATTGCAGCATTGCAAAAATCACTCTTATTTTTAGGTTTGCCAATTAGGTAAGAACCTAGAAATTACACCAGCGTAATGTCACTTCCCTTTATCTGACCATCTGCCATTGTAGTTTAATAGGTTTTGATGTCTAATCTTGTCTTTGTTTTTCATGTAACTACAGTAACATTCACACCTGGCTGCATCGCGTGTCATTTTTCTGCAGAGGCGCTTGCATTTTTTTGATAGTGAATTTGATCTCTTTAAAACCTGGCATTTTACAATATGACTATAGCAAAGTGATGATTGCATTGCACATTTTGAATGATATTTTCATTTACCTGCAGTCACTAGTGCCCTAGTACAGATCAGCTGTCAGCGTTGATACATTACCATCCCCACTCCTGATCGACCAACTGAAATCATATTCAGGATTTTGAAACGGGTTCAAGCTGCCTCCTCTTCTTCTGATAAGTTTGCCCCAGAGCATTAGTTGCCATGGAAACCTAATTATGCTATTAAGTCTGAGACAGGAAGGTTCTTTCTGTTCTACTTTGCAGACTACACATAGAAGGCTGATGATTAGTGTCAAAAAGGTTCTTCATTCATCAAACAAAACAAAAGGCATTTAAAGGCCCAAGGCAGTAGCTGCCATTTTAACCCTGCCCACCCAATTGAAATGGGCCAGGCGTCTGGTTAAAATAGCGGTAGAGTACATACCATTACGTTCCCGACACATTCCTGCCCGGCACCATTTTAGGTGCCCAATATGGTGCCGGGCAGGAGTGCGTCAAGAACGTGGCGGTATGTACTCTACTGCTATTTTAACCAGACGCCTGGCCCATTTCAATTGGGTGGGCAGGGTTAAAATGGCAGCTACTGCCAGTCGCCTGCCACATTCTTATCATGCAATTGAGACTCTGGCAGCATTTTTACTGAGATTCACAGCAAATCCCGCCTTAAACCTGTACAATAACATTTATTTTTAGCCCCTTTTAAAATATGTAAATTTATTTTTCAAAAATTACATTTTAGTTTTAAATATTTAATTACATACCTTTTTAATTCATTTTAAATGTGTCATTTTTTTAAATTAATTTGAAGTGTTGTGATATTTTTGGGGGTATTCCCATTTATACTATGGAGGTTCCATATATACGTAATCCCCATAAACATAATTGGAGATCCCCTTCTTTCATTTGTTGAGCTGGCCCACGTGATCTCAGGGTCGCTTGTGAACCGCGTACGCCCCTGAGATACGCGGGCTTCTTCTCACAGGTACCCGCAGAGGCCCAGGACCGCAAACCTCTGTACCTCCTCGGACCACCAGGTATGCGGGCATTTTATTTGCGAATTGGAGGCATTTCCTTGCGGGAAGCCTCCGACCGCAAATTCAGGGCCATTGAAGCTGCAGACTGCATTCTTGTCCCCTGGAGAGTCAATTAAATCCATCAATACCACTATCCCATTTCCTGAGCCATCAGGATAACTATGGTTTGCACCTCTGTCCAATAGATAATGGCCAACAGATAATGGCCATTCGATTGCTCAACTTAAACTGTAATTTTGTGCCTGGCACTTCAAAGGAACATGAGATCACATTGAAATCTCTCAGATGGTTAATGTAATTTTGCAACAAGTCTACATGTTGGTTTTAGTGTCTCCATTATCTTGCAGTTGACAAGCTCCCTGCTGGAGTGGAACTAAACTACAGAACCAGTGGGAAGCTGTTCAACCTTTGCCGTCGGAACTCGTCCGCAGCAAACGGGCCAAAGGTGGGCAAAGGAAACACACAAGGACACCCTCAAAGCCTCCCGGATAAAGTGCGATGTCCCCACTGACACCTAGGAGTCCCTGGCCAAAGACCGCCTGAAGTGGAGGAAGTGCATCCGGGAGGGCTCTGAGCTCCCCGAGTATCGTCGCCGAGAACATGCAGCAATCAAGCGTGCGGCAAACCAGGCTCCCTGCCCACCCTTTCCTTCAACCACTGTCTGTCCAACCTGTGACAGAGACTGTGGTTCTCGTATTGGACTGTACAGCCACCTCAGAACTCATGCTAAGAGTGGAAGCAAGTCTTCCTCGATTCCGAGGGACTGCCTATGATGATGATGATATTCTGGTCAATATAATATTAACACCTCACATGGGATGTGCGTTCCCCCCCCCCCCCCCCACTGTCTGCTTCCCCATTGTCCCTACTAATCTCCAATATTAGCATATCTTAATCGGCACAATGACCCCATGATGGGACCAGCTTCTGACCTGCGTAAGCAGTCTGTGGTTTTAAACAATATCACTTTAGATGATTTGTAATGCAGGAAGGAGAATTATTGCCAAGAAAATGATGTTCATTTTGCTTCTATGTCCAATATTCTTAAACTTGCACTGGGCTCCCCCACACCACACCCTCTGCTCATGTCCAGAGCCCCTCACTGCTTACCTGTGCCCCTGGCCGTGACCTCCCGCTCCTGCCCGCTGGTCAGGTAGTGGATCCGGGCGTGTTCGGGCAGGTCAGCGAGTATATTAATGGTAATAGAAACATAGAAAATAGGTGCAGGAGTAGGCCATTCGGCCCTTCGAGCCTGCACCGCCATTCAATGAGTTCATGGCTGAACATGCAACTTCAGTACCCCATTCCTGCTCTCTCGCCATACCCCTTGATCCCCCTAGTAATAAGGACTACATCTAACTGTTTTTTGAATATATTTAGTGAATTGGCCTCAACAACTTTCTGTGGTAGAGAATTCCACAGGTTCACCACTCTCTGGGTGAAGAAGTTTCTCCTCATCTCGGTCCTAAATGGCTTACCCCTTATCCTTAGACTGTGACCCCTGGTTCTGGACTTCCCCAACATTGGGAACATTCTTCCTGCATCTAACCTGTCTAAACCCGTCAGAATTTTAAACGTTTCTATGAGGTCCCCTCTCATTCTTCTGAACTCCAGTGAATACAAGCCCAGTTGATCCAGTCTTTCTTGATAGGTCAGTCCCGCCATCCCGGGAATCAGTCTGGTGAACCTTCGCTGCACTCCCTCAATAGCAAGAATGTCCTTCCTCAGATTAGGAGACCAAAATTGTACACACTATTCAAGGTGTGGCCTCACCAAGGCCCTGTACAACTGTAGCAACACCTCCCTGCCCCTGTACTCAAATCCCCTCGCTATGACATTTGCTTTCTTAACCTGCATGCCAACCTTCAATGACTGATGTACCATGACACCCAGGTCTCGTTGCACTTCCCCTTTTCCTAATCTGTCACCATTCAGATAATAGTCTGTCTCTCTGTTTTTACCACCAAAGTGGATAACCTCACATTTATCCACATTATACTTCATCTGCCATGCATTTGCCCACTCACCTAACCTATCCAAGTCACTCTGCAGCCTCATAGCATCCTCCTCACAGCTCACACTGCCACCCAACTTAGTGTCATCTGCAAATTTGGAGATACTACATGTAATCCCCTCGTCTAAATCATTAATGTACAATGTAAACAGCTGGGGCCCCAGCACAGAACCTTGCGGTACCCCACTAGTCATCGCCTGCCATTCTGAAAAGTACCCATTTACTCCTACTCTTTGCTTCCTGTCTGACAATCAGTTCTCAATCCACGTCAGCACACTACCCCCAATCCAATGTGCTTTAACTTTGCACATTAATCTCTTGTGTGGGACCTTGTCGAAAGCCTTCTGAAAGTCCAAATACACCACATCAACTGGTTCTCTCTTGTCCACTCTACTGGAAACACCCTCAAAAAATTCCAGAAGATTTGTCAAGCATGATTTCCCTTTCATAAATCCATGCTGACTTGGACCTATCATGTCACCTCTTTCCAAATGCGCTGCTATGACATCCTTAATAATTGATTTCATCATTTTACCCACTACTGAGGTCAGGCTGACCGGTCTATAATTCCCTGTTTTCTCTCTCCCTCCTTTTTTAAGATTGTCCAAGCCTGCACATCCCCGCCCCCCCCCCCCCCCCCCCTCCACAAGCTTCAGGGTTCGCTCGCACCGTACTCACTCACCACATTAAAATCATGGCCAGTGAGTTTATACAGTGAATAATAAATAAAAACAGAAAATGCTGGAAATACTCAGGTATGGCAGCATCTGTGGAGATGCACACTGGAGGCGGTGTTGGACCTCGTCATCGATGTCTGCCCTTGCCGATAGTAGGCTCCCGAGGTATGGAAAATGGTCCACGTTGTCCAAGGCCGCGCCGTGGATTTTGATGACCGGGGTGGGGAGGGCATTGGCCACGAAACCATACTTCGCAAACTTTTGACTGTAGAGACCCCAACCTTGAGTAAGGCCATAGCGATAGCCCAGGCGTTCATTGCCACCAGTGAAAATACGAAGCAAATCTCTCAGCACACAAGTGCTGCTACAAGTACCGTGAACAAAGTGGTGATATTTTCGAATCGTAACGTACAGGGCAAGTCACACATACCTGCAGCTACACATCCGCAGATGTCTGAGTCCACCATCAAGGGTGATGAATGCAAGGCCATTAACACCTTGTTGGCGCTGCGGGGGTGATCATCGTTTCCATTCAAAGGATACGTTTGCCGATTCAAAGGATACGTTTGCAAGGGCTGTGGAACAATGGGACACCTCCAACGAGTGTGCAGGCGAGCTGCAAAGCCTGTTAAACCTGCAAACCACCATGTTGCAGAGAAGGACAGATCCACAGAGGACCATGACTAGCCAGAGCCTTCTCGAGGAAGCAGAGATACATGGGGTGCACACATTCACCACGAATTGTCCCCTGATAATGCTGAATGTTGAACTAAATGGACGTCCAGTGTCAATGGAGCTGGACACAGGCGCGAGCCAGTCCGTCATGGGCAAAAAGACTTTTGAAAGGTTGTGGTGCAACAAGGCATCAAGGCCAGTCTTATCTCCAGTTCGCATGAAACTAAGAACTTACACGAAAGAACTGATTCCTGTAATTGGCAGTACTACTGTAAAGGAGTCCTACGATGGAGTGGTGCACAAGCTACCACACTGGGCGATGGTCCCATGCTGCTCGGTAGAAGCTGGCTGGGAAAGATACATTGGAACTGGGACGACGTCCGAACGCTATCGCCCGCTGACGACACTTCGTGTGCCCAAGTCTTAAACAAATTTCCTTCACTGTTCGAACCAGGCATCGGGAAATTCCAAGGAGCAAAAGTGCAGATCCACCTAATTCCGGGGGCGCGGCCCATCGATCACAAGGCGAGAGCAGTATCGTACCTGATGGGAGAAAGGATAGAGATCAAGCTCGACCAGCTGCAAAGAGAGGGCATCATTTCCCCGATCGAGTTCAACAAGTGGGCCAGTCCTATCATCCCAGTCCTCAAGGGAAATGATAGCATCAGAATCTGTGGCAATTACAAAGTAACTATCAATCGTTTCTCCTTGCAGGACCAATAACCACTACAAAAGGCCGACGACCTCTTTGCAACGCTGGTGGGAAGAAAGACATTCACGATGCTGGATCAAGACTTCAGCCTACATGACGCAGAAACTGGAGGAATCATCGAAGGCCCATACCTACATCAACACGCACAAAGGTCTTTTTGATAATAACAGATGCCCGTTTGGAATCCGATCGGCGGTGGCGATATTCCAGAGAAATATGGAAAGCTTATTGGTTGGTCCCGCACACCGTGGTCTTCCAGGATGATATCTTGGTCGCAGGTCGGAACACAGTTGAGCATCTGCAGAAACTGGACGAGGTTCTTAGTCGATTCAACCGCGTGGGGCACAGGTTAAAACTCTCGAAGTGCATTTTCCTGGCACCTGAAGTGGAGTTCCTGGGAAGGAGGATTGTGGCGGATGGCATCAGGTCCACCAACGCGAAGACGGAGGCAATCGAGAACGCACCGAGACCGCAGAACGTGACAGAGCTGCGGTCGTTTCTGGGACTCATGAACTACTTTGGTAACTTCTTACCGGGTCTCAGCACACTGTTCGAACCACTGCATGTCTTACTATGAAAAGGGGATGAATAGGTTTGGGGCAAAAGCCAAGAAAATGCCTTCGTAAAAGCAAGAAAATTGTTACGCTCAAACAAATTGCTTGTGTTGTATGATCCATGTAAGCATTTGATACTAGCATGTGTTGCATCGTCATATGGCATCGGGTGTGTATTGCAACAAGCTAATGATTTTGGGAAACTGCAGCCAGTTGCTTATGCATCCAGGAGTCTCTCTAAGGCTGAGAGAGTCCACAGCATGATTGAGAAAGAAGCGTTAGCGTGTGTCTATGGAGTAAAGAAAATGCATCAATACCTGTTTGGGCTAAAATTCGAATTGGAAACTGACTATAAGCCTGACTATATATCCCTGTTCTCCGAGAGTAAAGGGATAAATACCAACGCATCAGCCCGTATCCAGAGATGGGCGCTCACGTTGTCTGCATATAACTACGCCATCTGCCACAGGCCAGGCATAGAAAACTGTGCCAATGCTCTCAGGAGGCTGCCATTGCCCACCACGGGGGTGGAAGTGGCGTAGCCCGCAGATCTAGCCAGGGTTATGGAAGCATTTGAGAGTGAGCAATCACCTGTCACTGCCCGGCAGATCAAAACCTGGACAAGCCAGGACCCCTTATTATCTCTAGTCAAAAGCTGTTTGCTTCACGAGAGCTGGTCCAGTGTCCCAGTGGAAATGCAGGAAGAGATAAAGCTGTTCCAGCGGCGCAAAGGTGAAATGTCTATACAGGCAGACTGCCTTCTGTAGGGCAATCGAATAGTGGTCCCCAAGAAGGGCAGAGACACCTTCATCAATGACCTCCACAGTACCCACCCAGGCATCGTAATGATGAAAGCGATAGCCAGATCCCCACGTGTGGTGGCCCGGTATCGATGCGGACTTAGTCCTGCGTTCACAGATGTAATACATGCTCGCAGTTAAGCAATGCACCCAGGGAGGCGCCGCTAAGTTTATGGTCTTGGCCCTCCAAACCATGGTCTTGGGTAAACGGCGACTATGCAGGCCCATTCTTGGGTAAAATGTTCCTTGTGGTTGTAGACGCGTAATCCAAGTGGATTGAATGTGAGATAATGTCGGGCTAGCACGTCCGCTGCCACTACTGAAAGCCTGCGGGCCATGTTTGCCACACACGGCCTAGCTGATGTCCTGGTGAGCGACAACGGGCCATGTTTTACCAGTGCTGAGTTCAAATAATTCATGACCCATAACGGGATCAAACATGTCACATCTGCCCTATTTAAACCAGCGTCAAATGGTCAGGCAGAGAGAGCAGCGCAAACCATCAAGCAAGGCTTAGAGGGTAACTGAAGGTTCACTGCAGATTCGCCTATCCCGAGTCCTGCTTAGCTGCTGCACGAGATCCCACTCACTCACTGGGATCTCACCTGCTGAACTGCTCATGAAAAGAACACTTAAGACAAGGCTCTCGTTAATTCACCCTGATCTGCATGAACAGGTAGAGAGCAGGCGGCTTCAACAAAGTACATACCATGATAGCGCAAATGTGTCACGCGAGATTGAAATCAATGATCCTGTATTTGTATTAAATTATGGACAAGGTTCCAAGTGGCTTCCCGGCACTGTCATGGCCAAAGAGGGGAGCAGGGTGTTTTGGGTCAAACTTTCAAATGGATGTTCACCGGAAACACTTGGACCAAGTTAAACTCAGATTCACGGACTATCTTGAGCAATCCACCTTAGACCCTAACTTTTTTGATCCCCCAACATACACACCAGTGGCAACCAGCACCACGGTTGACCATGAAGCAGAACCCATCATCCACAGCAACCCAGCAGGCCCCAACACACCAGGCAGTTTTGCAAGGCCAGCTGCACAGCAGCCCAGCGATGGCCCAACAAATGATTCAACAACACCAGCTTTCACACCGAGATGATCAACCAGGACAAGAAGGGCCTCAGATCGACTCACATTGTAAATAGTTACACTATTGACTTTGGAGGGGAGTGTTGTTATATATGTAAACTTGTATTTACTCTGTACAGCCACCAGAGGGCTCATCCCCTGGAGTCCCAAGGGATCCCATAACCCTTTGGGAGCACAGGTATTTAAGGAGGCTTCACAGGTTGGAGAGGCACTCTGGAGACCTGTAATAAAAGACTACGGTCACACTTTACTTTGAGCTCACAGTGTTCAGTCTGACTCTATCTCCATACACAACACATTGTGTGCTTTGAACAATTGTGAATAGGAGTAATGATTTACACTGGAACCCCCTCCCCACCCTCCAAATTATGCAATTTATTTTTTTAAAGCTTTCACTCCTCAGCCTGCTTCTTGGTGATGTCACTGAAACTCTGGTCTCAAGACTGCCGTTTGAGCGTGAATCAGATCAAACATTTAAGATGGAGGGGACTAAGGAAGAGTGTCTCTCCCCTCCCCCCTGCCAAGCCTTTTGTCATGTATGTACATTCTGTTTGTACCCACCAGATGGCGTCATTGTTGGAGGCCACTGAGCAGCATGCACATGGTGCTGCTCTGGTATAAAAGGCCAGCCCTTTTGAGAGTCAGGCACTTTGGGCCATAATAAAGCAGAGCCAAGGTCGTATCTTGTTCAGTTAAACAGTACTCAGTTTGTACCTTTATTGCATACATAACATTTGGCGACGAGAATACGAGCCTTTGTTTTCAAAATGAGCACGATTGGATTTTTAGAGCGATTCGTGGAGGGAGAAGATTGGGCAGACTTTGTGAGCCGTTTGAACCAGTACTTCGTGGCCAACAAAATGAAGGGGGTCGACGATGCAGATCAGCACCGGGCCGTGTTCCTCACTGTGTGCGGTTCAAAGATCTATGGTCCGATAAAGAATCTACTCCTGCCTAGTGATCCAAGAGAAAACGTACGAGGAGTTGTGTACATTGGTACGGGAGCACCACAAGCCAGATGACGGCATCATCATCTCGAGATACAGGTTTTATACACACGTTCGATCAGAGGGCCAGACCGCGGCGGAATTCGTTGCCGACCTGAGTCGTCCAGCGAGACCGTGCAAGTTCGGGACAGTGTTGGCAGACATGCTGCGGGACTTCTTTGTTATCGGTATCAACCACGAGGTGATCCTGTGCAAACTTCTGGTGGTGGAGGAGTTGGATTTAAAAAGCGCCATCCAGATCGCTCAATCATGTTTGACGACGGACAGGAGTCTAAAGCAAATAGCGGTGAAGAACCGAACCTCGGCAAGTACTGTAAATGCGATTGATTCGGCGTTCGGCAGAGCAGCACATGGCAGCACCTATCCGGCTGCGTTCGCGAAACCTGTGGCTGCCCAAAGTCCACCAGCAGGAATGTATCCGACTTCTCCGTGTTGGCGTTGTGGAGGAAATCATCGGCACCAGCAGTGCCGATTTAAGCAATACAGTTGCAAAGGCTGTCTGAGAGTGGGGCATCTCCAGTGCAAGTGTCCGCAGATGAGCAAGCGAGCTGCAACACACCACACGGAGGATGAGAGTCAGACTAGTACGGATCCGGATATGCAATCCGAGATGTCAGAGGAGGAAGTGTATGGACTGTATTCTTTCATAACCAAAAGTAAACCAATTTTGATTAATATGAAGTTTAACGGGATACCGGTATCGATGGAACTGGACACAGGGGCGAGTCAATCGATCATGAACGAGAGGGCATTTAATAAGCTGTGGTATACTAAGACTGTGAGGCCCAGGCTGAGCCCTGTTAACGCCAAGCTGCGCACGTACACCAAAGAACTGATAAAGGTGATTGGCAGGGCACAAATGAATGTGTCATATAACGGTGCGGTTCACGAGTTACCGCTGTGGATTGTTCCAGGCAATGGCCCAACGCTGCTCGGCAGGAGCTGGTTGGAGAAAATCAGATGCGACTGGAACGACATAAAGGCGTTGTCATCGTCGGAAGATACATCTGCCCAAGTATTGAGCAAGTTCCCCTCGTTGTTCGAACCGGCTATCGGCAACTTCACGGGAGCCAAGGTGCAGATCCACATGGACTCAGATGCAAGACCCGTCCATCATAAAGCTCGGGCAGTGTATGATGAGGGAGAAGGTCGAAATTGAACTGGACAGACTCCAGCGTGAAAGGATCATCTCACTGGTCAAATTTAATGAATGGGCCAGCCCCATTGTTCCTGTGTTGAAAAGTGATGGCAGTCAGAATCTGTGGAGACTACAAGGCTACGATCAACAGCGTTTCAAAACAAGATCAGTACCCATTACCAAAGGTTGATGATTTGTTTGCGACACTAGCTGGAGGGAAGTCGTTCACAAAATTGGACTTGACGTCGGCCTATATGACGCAGGAGTTGGTCGAGACATCGAAGAGACTTGCGTGCATTAACACGCACAAATGACTGTTTATTTACCACAGCTGCCTGTTTGGAATTCGCTCGGCTGCAGCAATATTCCAGAGGAATATGGAAAGTTTACTGAAGTCCATTCCCAGAACCGTCGTGTTCCAAGATGACATCCTGATCCCCGGTCGTGACTCCAAGAAACATCTGAACAACCTGGAAGAGGTTCTACTGCGTTTGGACAGAGTGGGACTCAGACTTAAACGCTCGAAGTGCGTTTTCATGGCACCGGAGGTCGAATTCCTCAGGAGGAAATTCGCCGCTGATGGCATCAGACCTACTGACGTGAAAACCAAGGCCATCAAGAATGCACCCAAGCCGCAGAATGTAACGGGGCTGCATTCATTCCTGAGTCTACTCAACTACTTTGGTAACTTTCTACCTAAATTGAGCACCTTACTTGAACCACTGCACATGCTATTGAGAAAAGGCAACAACTGGGTGTGGGGCGCCTTGCAAGACAGAGCTTTCGAGAAAGCCACCAATCTGCTTTGCTCGAACAAGCTGCAGGTATATTATAACCCATGTAAACATTTAGTTTTGGCCTGTGACGCATTGTCATATGGAATTGGCTGCATGTTACAACAAGCCAATGAGTTGGGGAAACTTCAACCTGTTGCGTATGCGTCCAAAAGTTTGTCTAAAGCAGAGTCTACAGTATGGTAGAAAAATAAGGTTTAGCGTGTGTGTACGGTGTTAAAAAGATGCTTCAATACCTGTTCGATCTGAGGTTTGAATTAGAGACCGATCACAAGCCGCTCATTTCATTGTTTTCCAAGAGCAAAGGTATCAATACCAACGCTTCATCCCGCATCCAAAGGTGGGCGCTGACATTATCCGCTTATAATTATGTCATTCGCCACAGACCTGGCACAGAGAATTGTGCCGATGCTTTAAGCCGGTTGCCGTTGTCCACACCGGAGGTGGAAATGCCACATTTAATGTTAATCATGGATGCTTTTAAGAGTGAAGGTACCCCTGTCACGGCTCAACAAGTTAAGATCCGGACCAGCCAGGACCTGATATTATCGGTGGTAAAGAGTTGCATCCTCAAAGGGGATTGGTCTGCCATACCTAAGCAAATGTGCGAGGAGGCCAAACCGTACATTCGTCTCAAGGACAAACTGTCTATTCAAGCAGGTTGCATATTGTGGGGCAATCATGTTGCAATGCCTAAAAAAGGGAGAGAGAAGTTTGTGCGTGAGTTACACAGTGCACATCCTGGTATAGTGATGATGAAGGCCATCGCCAGGTCCCACGTATGGTGGCCAGGAATTGATTATGAGCTGGAAGCATGCGTGCATCAGTGCAACACCTGCATGCAGCTCAGCAAAGCTCCAGCGGAATTGCTGCTGAGTCTGTGGTCATGGCCATCCAAACCTTGGTCCAGGATCCATGTAGATTTTGCAGGTCCCTTCCTTGGCAAGATGTTTTTAGTGGTGGTGGATGCTTATTCGAAGTGGATAGAATGCATAATCATGTCATCCAGTATGTCCACGGCAACCATAGAGAATCTCAATGTCATGTTCGCGACACATGGTCTGCCTAACATAGTGGTGAGCAACAATGGGTCGTGCTTCACCAGTCAGGAGTCTCAGGAGTTTGTAAAGCTTAATGGCATAAAACAGGTAAGGTCAGCACCATTCAAGCCTGCATCCAATGGGCAAGCAGAACATGCAGTACAAATTATCAAGCAAAGCATGAGGAGAGTAACCCAAGGGTCACTGCAGACCCGCTTGTCTTGCATACTGCTGAGTTACAGGACAAGACCCCACACACTCACAGGGGTCTCGCCTGCTGAACTCATGATGAAAAGAGGTCTTGAGACCAAGTTATCTCTTGTACACCCGGATTTAAGTAGTCATGTTGAATACAGAAGACCGAGTCAACAAGGTTACCACGATCGCGCAACTGTATCATGCGAGATTTCTGTTAATGATCCTGTATATGTGTTGAATTATGGTCAGGGTCCCAAATGGGTCGCTGGTACAGTCACGGAGGGCAACAGAGTATTTGTTATTAAGCTCAAGAATGGGCAAACTTGCAGGAAACGCATGGATCAAACAAAGCTGAGGCACAAAGACGACCCAGAGCAGTCGGACAAAGAAACCGTCGATTACCAGCAGCCTTCAGTGGACTTAAGGGTCATCAGTGAACCCGGAATTTCCATCATGGACTTGTTCAATAAAAACGGACTTGCAATTCCTGACATGGCCACTGCCACTCCCAACAAGTCAGCCATCCAGCCACCAGCCACAATAGACTCCGCACATTCACCCAAGGCTGGAATCGAACTAAGACGATCAACCCGGGAGCGTAAAGCACCGGACCGTCTCAGCCTGTGAAAGACATTGATAAGATCTCAGAGGAGGGTATTGTCATGTATGTACATTCTGTTTGTAGCCACCAGATGGTGTAGTTGTTGGAGGCCACTGAACAGCACGCACATGGTGCTGCTCTGGGTATAAAAGGCCAGCCATTTTGAGAGTCAGGCACTTTGGGTCTATATAAAGCAGAGCCAAGGTCATACCTTGTTCAGTTAAACAGTACTCAGTTTGTACCTTTATTGCATACATAACATGAGATATTACTCTTTGGTGTGTTTGTGCTCTGCAAGGTCTCTGATCACAAAGTAGAGCAGGAAAAAAAGTACTCCATCTCTTGGAACAATTCTGGCAGATTAAAAATTGATTTACCAAGATAAATTAAACATTTCATTAAGGGGGTGAGTATTACCTTAACTCTTGTGTTTTGCCTTTTACTGATGAGAAGAATTCATTAGCATGTAGAAAACAGAGGCAAAGAACAGTTAAATGAAAGTACTAATGAAATGTTAGGCAACGATTTATAATCCATTTAATTTAGATGTTGTCTGACAATTTCAGGCCTGGTAATAGAACAACACAATTGCTTTGAGATGACTTCAAACACTCTGTGCAATTTAACTGCTGGATGTATTGGGCCTGTCACATACTGTAGTTTCTGTGAAAATCATTCAATTGACTTAATATTTGTCTTTAACATTCAAGAATACATCTAGCTTTGCATACATTTAAGGGGAAGCTAGATAAACACATGAGGGAGAAAAGAATAGAGGGTTATGCTGTTAGAGTTAGATGAAAAAAGAAAGACTTGCATTTGTATAGCGCCTTTCATGACCATCCGACGTCTCAAACGCTTTACAGCCAATTAAGTACTTTTGAAGTGTAGCCACTGTTGTAATGTGGGAAACACAGAAGCCAACTTGCGCACAGCAAGCTCCCACAAACAGCAATGTGATAATGATCAGATAATCTGTTTTTGTTATATTGATCAGGACACCAGGGATAACTCCCCTGCTCCTCTTCGAAATAGTGCCATGCGATCTTTTACATCCACCTGAGAGGTTTTACCGTCTCATCTGAAAAACAGCACCGCACTCCCTCAGCACTGCACTGGGACTGAGCCATAATTTTTGAGCTCATGTTTCTGGAGTGGGCATTGAACACACAACCTTCTGACTCAGAGGCGAGTGTGCTACCCACTGAGCCACTAAGTATGGGAGGAGGCTCAAGTGGAGCATAACACCGGCATGGACTGGTTGGGCCGAATGGTCTGTTTCTGTGCTGTATATTCCATGTAATTCTATGCAGCCTCCCCACTGTGCATACCAGATGCTGCCACATTAGAAACGTATATACCCTGTCCTGTTGTGTACATATATTTGTATACAGGGCTCCCAATAAAAAGGAAAAAATTGAGTTCAACTCTGGGGCTGAAACAAGTGGAATATCTCAATTGCGTTCTCTCCTGCTAAAAGAGAATTGAGCACATACAAAATGTCCTTTCCATTGAGCCTTCACCTGAAAGAAAAAAGGGGGAAAATTGTAAGGGAAAAAAGGGAATGTGGAGTCAAGGTTGTACCAAGTTATGAAAACCAGGGTGAAAAAAGATCATCTGGTCTATCCCATCCAGACATGGGACAATCGCAAATATTATAGACCCACCCCATAACCATCTGATCTCCTGGGAGAGGCAAAAAAAAACAGAGAAAAGAAAACAAAAGCAAAACACTGTGGATGCTGGAAATCTGAAATAAAAACAGAAAATGCTGGAAATACTCAGCAGGTCAGGCAGCATCTGTGGAGAGAGAAACAGAGTTAATGTTTCAGGTCGATGAGTCTTCGTCAGAGAAAAGAAAAACCGGAAGCCAACTCAGGGAAGGCTTTGGGAATATGCTTTCTGACTTCCAAGGTTCCGGGAGGTACTGGAGCCAAAGTTCTAGCTGGCCATCTCTTCACTGGCATTTTCACACTGCAAAAGTGAGATGTTTCTGTTATTCCAGCTAAGGGTCTTCCCCAGTGTCTCAGTGCCACCAGTGTTCACACTGACTAGATCATTGGCCTTCCTTTTGGTATCAGCAGCGAATGACATTAACATTACCATTCAGAGACAGATCCAAGCCTCAATATTTAATGTCACATTAATCATGCATAGCAAATAATAATACCTGTGGTTGCATTTCTGTCGCATCTTACCATAGTCGCACAATGAATGACTTTTGAAATGCCGCGACTGTTAGGTTGGTAACACATTTCTTACCGTTTTCAGACTGCGATGAAGGAAACGTGTATCTGTGCTTATGGCAGTCCAACATCTCCATTCATATCAATATTTTAGATTATTTGACAAACAATATTAACTGACAATGAAAAGACAATGGTCAACGTTCAACAGCTGCATTGACATGTTTGCTAATGTCGGTTGTCTCAATAATGAGATTCAGTATTTGAGGATTTTCAATAGTTTTTCTCTCATCATTTTATGTCAAAGCACTGCTTTTGCAAAATAATTTGAAATCATCAGATTCCCTGCAAATAATGCGAGATGATGGATGGCAAACATGTCAATTAGCTAGAAATATTTATTTTTTAAATGATTTCCTCCATGGATTATTGTGAAATTACAGCATGTCAAGTCAATACTTTTGCAGATTCTAAAATATTGTATTGCAGTGTTAAAAATGTATCAACACCTTTTTCATCAAATGCTTTATTAATCAAAAGTGGAATGTAATTTATTTTCAACCTGCTCAAATAATTTCACATTAAGCCAAGAACTTAGCAGACAAATGTCCTCTGTCTTCGAGGCAGCAATGGTACATGAGCAGCAGCAAATCTTCTGTAAGTTGACACTTGTTCTTTATGGAGTGCTGACAATACACAGACCTTAATGAAATCAAGTATTCCCCAACTGTTCAAGGGTGAAAACTGAATGCAAGGTTGGCATTTTGGAGAATGGGTGACCCACTCCAAAGGGGGTCATTTTAATTTTGGGCGACCGTGTAAAAATGAGCGATATCGAATTAGCCGCACGTTATACCCCATGACCAAATTTCCTTTGCATTCAAGTCAATGGAAATTTACATTACTGTCAAAAGTTCAAATTAGCCCTCAAGTGCCACCTGCGAAGAAGGCCTATACTTCTTGAGTAAAGACTACAATGATACACATCAGTAAGGCAAAAATGTTGGCCCTAAATTTGCGGTCGGTATGACGGTGTTCCCTTAGAGTACACCATCAGACTGCCTTTGAAATTTGAAGATTTCAGCATGCGCTAAACTCGAATTTGCGATCTGTCAAGTTCCAACTCTGCATCGGCCTCACTGCACGTTTTACCCTATCCATTGAAGTCAATGTGCTGGTGAAATGTTGGCCTAATTGCCCACCGACTGAGCATTAATTACGCTGAAAATGTTTATGGCTGGTGCAAACAGGCGCAGGAGTCTGTCTGCACAGCGTAAGAGGAGGGGGGATGAGAAAATTGTATAGGTATTAATTATATTGAAATTAAATTAACAATGCTTTCTCACTTTACCTTGCCTCTTTTGTCAAAACCTATTAGAATAAGTATGAAGACGCAATGCTGACTCTTACCCATGGCAAGCTCGCTCATCGTTCCTTTCATCGATTTTTTAAAAACAGTTGTGTTTTCCATTATACTTACAATGTACATTATTTGAAATATTCATCACGATATAAAGGTATGAATCCAACATGGTATAAATCTGTCGCTATTCACAGAGCTTTATTTTAACAATCCTTTCATGGTTTCCAGCTTTGTTTTGCTTTTTTTGTGTGCAAGTTAAATATGTAAATACCAGTAAATATGTAATACCAGTTAAATATGTAAAACTGCGAGCATCCACAACCACAAACAATAGCAATCCCCTCTGTTTTCTGATTGACTAAGAGTCAGGAAGTGTAAAGCCCCACGTGATCCCAGGAATGCTTGCGTGCAACGATGCAACCCTGGGATCTGTGGGCCCTTGCGCTGCGCTCAACTCCGCAGTGAAACAATACAAAGAAAGACAGACTTGCATTTAAATAGCACCTTTCGTGACCACCGAACGTCTCAAAGCTCTTTACAACCAATCAAGTACTTTTGGAGTGTAGTCACTGTTGTAACACCTTCACGGCAAACGAGCTCAAGGTGGGCAGAGGAAACGTTTCAAGGACACCCTCAATGCCTCCTTGATAAAATGCAACATCCCCACCTACACCTGGAAGTCCCTGGCCAAAGACCACCCTAAGTGGAGGAAGTGCATTCGGGAGGGTGCTGAGCACGGGTCTCATCACCGAGAGCATGCAGAAAACAAGCGCAGGCAGCGGAAGGAGCGTGCGACAAACCAATCCCACCCACCCTTTCCTTCAATGACTGTCTGTCCACCTGTGACATTGACTGTGGCTCTCGTATTGGACTGTCACCTAAAGACTCATTTTTAGAGTGGAAGCAAGTCTTCCTCGATTCCGAGGGACTGCCTATGATGATGATGATGATGATGATGAATGTGGGAAATGTGGCAGCCAATTTGCACACAAGCAATCTCACACAAACAACAATGTGATAATGACCAGATAATCTATTTTAAGTTCTCGAAGAGGGCTTTGCAGCAGGTAAATTTGGATTTCCTACTTAGCTATGCCACCGACCGCAGATCCAGGGCCAACAGAGCTGATCATCTGAGCTCTTAAAGCAATGATTCCAATGTTTGAACTGCACCGAGTCAACACAATAGTTGTAGTATGTTACATGCTGCACAGTATTGCAATTAGTAGAGGCATATGGATACTTGTAAAAAAAAAGGAGCAGCAAAAGGCAGCTCCCAGGTTTCAAGTCTTTAAATTGAATTGACTGAAAATATCTCAATATGAAATAATCATCATAGGCAGTCCCTCGAAGCGAGGATGACTTGCTTCCACGCCAAAAAAGGAGAAGTTCACAGGTGTTCCAATGAAGGACCTAATATTCCAGATCCTGAACTGCATCCTGAAGGGTGGAAGATGCCTGTGCGTGGATTTTTTTAACGTGGGGTGGCCGTTGCACACCAGCCACCACACGGGGCTTGACAGGGCTCGGTCTTGGTCCAATGGCAAGGGTTAACCAAGACGACTGGAGACTAGCTCTGCTGCACGGACCTAGTGCGCACACATATCGCAGTGTGGGTTGCCCCTGGGTCCCTGGGCCCGAACTCACGCCTCCCCTGGAGTAGTATGCCCTCACACTGCTCCCAGTCCGCTGCTCGCCACTCCTTTTATGGCCCCGACCTGCCGCTGGTGTTCTCACACAGGTTGCGGCCTCCACGATGCTCCCAGGCCGCTACATGTCACTAATGTGCCTAATTTTCAAATCTCGAGCATTCTGTACTTTCCTCAGAATGTTAGGGTATCTCACAGAAGTTGATGTAATCTGAAAATGTAGATATTCTATTTACATACTCTCACCAAGGTCAAAGAAATATTATAAGCAACAGAGATCTAGGATGCATGAAGTATTTCAATTGTCATAATTGAGTTACTATCAGTTTAATATCTACTTTGTTATAACCTAATAATTTAAATATATTGCTTATATCTTTTATCTCATGTTTTTTTACTTTAGCCATGAGCCTATTTCAGAAATTTAAGCTGCATATTATCAATCAGACTATCATCAGTCAGCACTTCTAGCGTGTGCTTAAGGAATTCTAATACGTTTGTTCGTTGCGTTTTGTCATTTATAAATCCATGCAACCCCACATGAAAGGCTGGAAAGTAAAATGCTGTTCTGGAAATGCACGAGATTAGCTCGGGGCCAATTTGATTTTTCAGTCATTTTGAACAGAGAAGCCTGTGACTGTTGTACCGCACTTCTCTTTGATGTAGTGACGTCTGTCCTCCCCCTTCCCTCACTGAAAGTCTGTCATGTGGAGGATCGCGGTCACAACGCATATCCTACGATGGCATGGCTCAGCAGACTGGAGCACCGAATCAACTGTCTCAGCGTGATAACATTCTCGACTACAGTTTCATGCAGACTTCCTGTGCCACCACCATAGCCATTAGAAACATTAGAAAACATGAACCTTTCCAGGAAGATATAATCCTCCATGTGTCAAAAACAGAGTACACCCTGACCGGGACTCTGTACAGTGTGTCGCCCTGTTTGTGGCGGAGGAGCGGCAAATGGGGGTACGGGGCTTTGTTTTTGACACATGGAGGATTATATTTTCCTGGAAAGGCACATGTTTTCAAATGTTTCTAATGGCTATGTTGGTGGCACAGGAAATCTGCATTAAACTGTTGTAGAGAATTTTATCACACTGCGATAGGTGTTCGCACTAGATCTGTGCAGCAGAGCAGGTCTCCAGTTGTCCTGGCTTACCCTTGCCACTGGATAAAGGCCTAGCTCTGTCAAGCCCGTGCGGTGGCTGATGTGCAACAGTCATCCCACGTTTAAAAAAAAATCCACGCACAGACGTCTTCCACCCCTGGAGTTCGGGACTGGAATATCGGGTCCTTCATTGAAACATCTGCAAACTCATCCCTTTTGGTGTGGAAGCAAGTCATCCTCGTTCGAGGGACCGCCTATGATGATGACACCCTGACCGAAAGCCTGTTGGATAAATGAAATCAGTGAATAATTCACAAGGTTCCTTCAGGATTGCTTCCTGCTGCTGCATTACTGGATTAGGTTTCTAAAATTACCAAAATCATACTATTTGTTAGAGGGGCATTTTTATCTTCATATTATCATAGGCGGTCTCTTGTATCGAGGATGACTTGCAGAGTTCACGTGTTTCAATGAAGAACCTAACATTTTCATATGGTGAAGTCTGCTGCATCAAATTGTCAAAGCAACTTGAAAAGATTGATACATCATACAACACCTCTACTGGAAATGTCAGCATCCAGGGCAGATTATAAGTTCTGTCATGGAGTAAACCAGTCCATGGATGGGACAGTGGCATTGAATGGAATTTTCAGAGCAGGCTGTTCCTGGAACTAAGCTGGCCAGGAAACCTTAAAGTCAGCCAACAACACTTCAACACATGCTTAATAGAATAAAGCAACAGAGATAAACAATGGCATTAGGTTGGCCTCTACCAGTTTCTGTTTAAAGCCATAGAATTAGTTCAAATGATCTGCCATTTTGTGTTTAAATCTTTGTCCCTTGTAACAGGAAAGCTCCATATCATACTAAAAAACTTTGAATTACACTCAGCAGTTACGTTTACCGCAGAATGTAAGCTATTTTTGCCCCATACGATATAACTTGACCTGTATCTGTAAACCACTGTGTCAGTCAGTGGGTAGTACACTCGCCTCTGAGCCAGAAGGTTGTGGGTTCAAGTCCCACTCCAGAGACTTGAGGACATAAATCTAGGCTGACACTCCCAGTGCAGTGCTGAGGAAGTGCTGCACTGTTGGAGGTGCCGTCTTTTGGATGAGACGTCAAACTGAGGCCCCGTCTGCCCTCTCAGGTGGACGTAAAAGATTCCATGGCACTATTTTGAAGACGAGCAGGGGAGTTATCCCTGGTGTCCTGGCCAATATTTATCCCTCAATCAACATAACAAAAACAGATGATCTGCTCATTATCACATTGCTGTTTGTGGGAGCTTGCTGTGCACAAATTGGCTGCCACATTACAACAGCGAATACACTCCAAAAGTACTTTATTGGCTGTAAAGTGCTTTGAGATGTCGTGAAAGGTGCTATATAAATGCAAGTCTATGGGCCCAATTTTCCCCAAAGCTTTTTTTTGGCGTAGTTGAAGAATTACGCCCGTTTTTTGGGGGCCCAAGTCTGCCAAAAATAAACGTCCTAAGTTTCATCGTTGGATTTCTTCATTTTGGCCTGGCTTAAATTGTCCTTTAGTTTTGGGGGTGGAGCCTTGATCTGCGCCAAAAAGATCGTGCTGCCATGGTAACCAGGGACACAATGTGAGCTGAGGCTGCAAAGTGAAGCATACAGCCAGCTCCCAACACATTAAAACACATTGCATCAATTTAAAAACACATCAAAATATATTGCCGCAACTTACCTCCAACTATTAAAGCTGGTCCCGCTCCCCGCCCCGAGCCCTGGCTGAGTGATCTCACGGACTACTCCCCCGCCCCTATCCCAGGCCGAATGGCCTCCTCCCTCCCGATCCCCGCACCTAACTACACCCGAAAGGCTTGCCCCCACCCCCTCTCCCTTGCCCCCACTTCCTCTCCCTGTCCCCACCTCTCTCTCCCCCTCTCTTACCTTTACTGCTGCTGCTGTCCGGGCATCTGCTGCACTTACCTGCGCCAATTTCCTTACCTGCGCCGATTTCTTTAACTCTCCGAAAGGTTTTTCTGGAGAGGCCACATACGCTGGCCTAAGCAGAACTGGAGTAACTCTCAGCTGGCCAAACTTCCCTAAATGGGCAGAATTGGCGTAGGTGGCGGGTTACGCCCCCTTTGGCTGAAAATAAAACTGACCTAAAAAAATCGTAACTAACTGAGTTATGCTGGTGCAAATTGTTTGGGCAAAACTGTTTTTTCAACTTGGGCCAAAAAAAGCAGCCTGCTCAAAAAAAACGGCGCAAATCACTGGGGAAAATTGAGCCCTTTATTTCTTCCTTTCTTTATAGTAAGCCTTAATTTGATATTGTTGGTAATTACATTTTTAATATTGTAATTATTGTTAGCCTGGCAATTGGAAGTAAAGTTGTAATTGAATACAGGATAAGGACTAAATGAAATGTAGCTGAGATCCTGCTTAACTGCAGTCTAACCTCTTCCCCCAGGCAGCATGCTGTACAAGGCAGGTATGACAGGCTCATTATTGCTGTATCATCATATGAGATCCAGAGACACGATCGGGGAGGCAAGATGGACTGGGTTGAGATTGCAGCCAGTGAAGCAATTTACAAAAACTGTTTTTTAAAATACTCTCAGGAAGGATGGAAGAACATACTCTTTTTTAACAGAACATAAAAATTTCCAGGAACAGGAAAAAACCATTTGCGTCAACAGCCCTATTGGTGTTTTGTAGATTAATTTCACCTATGTACTTCCTCACATATCCCTTCATTCTCTAGAAATGCATGTCTCTAGAATACTGTCTGCTTGAATGGCCTTAAATTGGTCATTTATTCTACATGTCTCTTACCTTTAGGCATAAAATGCCACTTGACTCCCCTCCTTACTCATAATTTATTGGTCCCGATTTTAACTCCCACTGCTACCCCTACCCCAGCTGACGGAAAGCGTGTTGGAGGACAATTAAAGTAAGGGTAGTGACTTACCCGCTGTGATCCTGCTGCCTTTGCGTCGGGTCACGATAATAACTTGATCCTTTGAGCAGGCGACCAGGACACCTACAGGAAGGCAGTGGGGTCCTGATGTCACCAGGACCTGACGGTAATTTTAGTCCAAGGCCTGAGCAATGATGGTTTCCAAAACTGGACGAGGTGCATCGTCGGCCAGAAGAGGCCAAACAAGGTAAGTTAAAACATGTTAGGTTAAGTGTCAGCCGTGGCTCAGTGGGTAGCATATTTGCCTCTGAGTTAGAAGGTTGTGAGTTCAATTCTCACCCCAGGGTCTTGAGCACAAAAATCTAGACTGACACTTCAGTGCAGTGCTGAGGGAGTGCTGCACTGTCGGAGGTGCTATCTTTTGGATGAGATGTTAAACTGAGGCCCCGTCTGCTCTCTCGGGTGGATGTAAAAGGTCCCATGACACTTTTTCGAAGAAATGCAGGGGAGTTATCCCCGGTGCCCTGGCCAATATTTATCCCTCAATCAACATAACAAAAACAGATTTATCTGGTCGTTATCACATTGGTGTTTGTGGGAGCTTGCTGTGCGCAAATTGGCTGCCACGTTTCCCACGTTACAACAGTGACTACACTCCAAAAGTACTTCATAGGCTGTAAAGCGCTTTGAGACCTCCGGTGGTCGTGAAAGGCGCTATATAAATGCCAGTCTTTCTTTCCTTTCGAGGGCCAGGAGGAGCAGAAGAGTTGCTGCATTCCCACAAGGATATCTAGGAACTCCCCTTGACCCGGGCTGCCCCCTCCCTCTCCCAAATTAACTGTCCCCTGTGCCCTCTCCGACCACTTACATGACTGCTGGGGGCCATTGCTGGGGGTCCTCAGCGATGGCCTCTTGCCGCCTGAATTCCCGCTCCTGCCCACCCAGGTAGTGGATCTGACAGGGTTCAGGGGGAAGTCTGCCGAAATTTATGGAAATGAGGCCCGGCCGATAAAATCGACAGTGCAGCACTCCCTCAGTACTGCACTGGAGTGTTTGACTAGATTTTTGGCTGAAGTCCCTGGAGTGAGACTTTAATCTACAACAATCAGACTCAGAGGTGAGCGAGGATGCTTCCAACTGAGCCACAACTGAAGTATTGAAGGCATTGGGCTGGAAAGTCACTGTGATACCATCCCTCGCGAGGGGCGGAACAGGGGCGGTAAAGGGTTGGGAGCCGCAAGTGCCGGCATTCGCGCCGCTCGGCAATTTCAGTGTGCCGGTATCGGTGGTGCAGAGGAGTACCGCCCGAGAGTGCAGTTCCGGTGTACAACGCCCACTATATCGACCCGTTCTCAAAATGTGTTTTGCGCTGATCCCGTAGCGCCCCGTACAACCCCCCGAGAAAGCTAGAAAGCTGGAGGTCAGGGCTGTACTGGCGGTGAGAAGAGGAATGATTGCATGAGGTAAGTGTGACTGTTTTTTATTCTTTTTACAATTTATCTTTATTTGAGGTGAATAATATATTGCGAATGTATTTTGTGGCGATTTTTTTTTTTCCAGGGAGGCTTCTCTAGGGCGCTACGAATCCGCCTCTTTAGCAATGGTATGGGTTACCTCGGGAACCTCTTACCAACAAAGGCAGACATTGACGATGAGATTCATCACCGCCTCCAGTGCGCCAGCGCAGCCGTCAGCCGCTTGAGGAAAAGAGTGTTCGAAGACCAGGCGTTCAAATCCACCACCAAGCTCATGGTCTACAGGGCTGCAGTGATACCCGCCCTCCTGTATGGCTCAGAGACAGGGACCATGTACAGTAGACACCTCAAGTCGCTGGAGAAATACCACCAACGATGTCTCCACAAGATCCGACAAATCCCCTGGGAGGACAGATGCACCAACGTTCGCGTCCCCGACCAGGCCAACATCCCCAGCATTGAATTACTGACCACACTTGATCAGCTCCGCTGGGCAGGCCACATCGTTCGCATGCCAGACACAAGGCTCCCAAAGCAAGCGTTCTACTCTGAACTCCTTCACAGCCAGGAGCCAAAGGTGGGCAGAGGAATCGTTACAAGGACACCCTCAAAGCCTCCCTGATAAAGTGCAACATCCCCACCGACACCTGGGAGTCCCTGGCCAAAGACCGCCCTAAGTGGAGGAAGTGCATCCGGGAGGGCGCTGAGCACCTCGAGTCTCATCGCCGAGAGCATGCAGAAATCAAGCGCAGGCAGCGGAAAGAGCGCGCGGCAAACCCGTCCCACCCACCCCTTCCCTCAACGACTATTTGTTCCACCTGTGACAGGGACTGTGGTTCTCGTATTGGACTGTTCAGCCACCGAAGGACTTATTTTTAGAGTGGAAGCAAGTCTTCCTCGATTCCGAGGGACTGCCTATGATGATGATGATTAGCAATGGATTTTCAGTTGCTCACCTGGCCTAGTGCCCTAAGATAAGTGTGGTGCACTTCCCTTCGTGCTTCAGTCCACTCTCAGGGCGCAGCTGCTGAATTTTTTTGGCTACCGACGCAAGCCCTTTCCCGGTGCTAAATTTATCCACCGCCCAACATTACCGCCTCTTAAAAACCCCCAACCTCATTTTGGCTCCTGCCACAAACCGTTTCCACAAACACAAACCACAGTCCCTTGTCAATGACTCCAACTCGTCGCCAGCCATTATCTTAGGCTGAACTAGACTGCATCAAAGTGGTCCAAAGCAACCAATATCATCAAGCCATGTGCATGCAAACATGTGAGAAAATATCAAACATTTCCTGCAAGGACAGAGCCCCTTTAAGTGATATGTTCAAAATGAACATTAATGCCTTTGGAATAAAAATAAAATTATGCAAAGAACTTATGATTGTATTCATTCATGCATGATGTGATAGTTTCACAAGGAGTCTGTAATCATATATATGTGGCTCCTTAAAAATTGTCCAATTAGCATTTCAATTACAAAACAATTTGAATTAAGATTTGAATGTCTTTTTGAGGTGGAGAGGAATAGAAGACCCAGCAAAACATTATTAGTTTAAATTCAGTTCTTAAATAATAATGTGTTTGGATGCGATATAACAGAGGTGACTTTGCAATATTAATTGGATGGCAACACAGGAGTAATTTGTTTCCATTGTGAAAAATTTACCTTTTTGGCTAAAATAGTTTTAAAGGGAAAGTTAATTTCTCTCTGACATATCTGGTGGCAGAAAGGGACAGGCCAGCTAAGTAGCTGAATATTAAAAGCATTTTCCAGATCTTTGACGACCTCAGTAAAAGTGGAGCGGCCCTGCTTGCATTTGTAAAATTCATGCATGACGTGAGTAACAGAAGTGGGCGACTACCGTGCATTAAACAGGAATATGTCTGCAGCTTTTCCGTAAATACTAAAGACATTTACTGTATCCGTCACTTCCTACAGCATACAGTTACTGTATAATCCACCTCCTACAGGGATACCGAGGCAGTCAGGGCCCACTGGAAGGAGCACTTCGAAGATCTCCTCAACCAAGACTCTGCCTTTGACTCGAGTGTTCTCGACTCCATCCCGCAACATGCTACCCACCACTAAAACCACAACACTGCACGAGGTAGAAAAAGCCATAAGACAGCTTAAGAACAACAAGGCTTTGGGAGCAGATGGAAACACTCCTGAGGCACTGAAGTATGGTGGAAAGGCCCTACTGGCGCAAATACATGACCTCATCTCTCTCATCTGGAGGGAGGAGAGCATGCCGGGAGATCTCAGAGAGGCAGTGATCATGACCATCTTTAAAAAAGGGGACAAGTCCGACTGCAGCAACTACAGAGGCATCTCCCTATTATCAGCCACTGGGAAAGTCGTCACTAGAGTCCTCCTCAACCGTCTTCTCCCCGTGGCCGAGGAGCTCCTCCCGGAGTCACAGGGCGGATTTCATCCTCTACGAGGCACAACGGACATGGTTTTTGCAGCGCGACAGCTGCAGGGAAAATGCAGAGAACAGCACCAGCCCTTATACATGGTCTTCTTCGACCTTACAAAGGCCTTTGACACTGTCAACCGCAAGAGTCTATGGAACGCCCTCCTCCATTTCGGATGCCCCCAAAAGTTCATCACCATCCTCCGCCTGCTCCACGACGACATGCAGGCCGTGATCCTTACCAACAGATCCATTACAGACCCAATCCACTTCCGGACTGGGGTCAAACAGGGCTGCGTCATTGCCCCAACCCTCTTCTCAAGTTTCCTCGCTGACATGCTCCACCTCACAGTCGACGAGCTCCCCGCTGGAGTGGAACTAAACCACAGAACCAGTTGGAACCTGTTCAACCTTCGCCGTCTTCGGGCCAGGTCCAAGACCACCCCAACCTCTGTCGTCGAGCTACAGTACACGGATGACGCCTGCGTCTGCGCACATACAGAGGCTGAACTGCAGGACATAGTCGACGTATTTACTGAGGCGTACAAAAGCATGGGCCTTACGGTAAACATCAGCAAAACAAAGGTCCTCCACCAGCCTGGCCTCACCGCATAGCACTGTCCCCCAGTCATCAAGATCCCTGACATATGAAGAAAGACTGGATCGACTAGGCTTATATTCAATGGAATTTAGAAGAATGAGAGGGGATCTCATAGAAGCATATAAAATTCTGACGGGATTGGACAGGTTAGATGCAGGAAGAATGTTCCCAATGTTGGGGAAGTCTAGAACCAGGGGTCACAGTCTAAAGATAAGGGGTAAGCCATATAGGACCGAGATGAGGAGAAACTTTTTCACTCAGAGTTGTGAGCATGTGGAATTCTCTACCACAGAAAGTTGTTGAGTTCAATTCATTGGATATATTCAAAAGGGAGTTGGATGTGGCCCTTACGGTTAAAGAGATCAGGGGATATGGAGAGAAGGCAGGAGTGGGGTACTGAAGTTGCATGATCAGCCTTGATCATATTGAATGGCGGTGCAGGCTCGAAGGGCAGAATGGCCTGCTCCTGCACCTATTTTCTATTTCTATGTTTCTATCCACTGCACGGCCCTGGACAATGTGGACTACTTCCAATATCTCGGGAGCCTCCTATCAACAAGAGCAGGCATTGACGATGAGATTCAACACCGCCTCCAGTGCTGCTTGAGGAAAAGAGTGTTTGAAGACTAGGCCCTCAAAACTGCCACTAAGCTCATGGTCTACAGGGATGTAATGATACTCGCCCTCCTATATGGCTCAGAAACATGGACCATGTACAGTAGACACTTCAAGTCACTGGAGAATTACCACCAAGGATGTCTCTGCAGATCCTACAAATCCCCTGGGAGGACAGACTCACCAACATTAGCATCCTCGACCAGGCCAACATCCCCAGCATCGAAGCACTGACCACACTTGATCAGCTCCGCTGGGCAGGCCACATAGTTCGCATGCCAGACACGAGACTCCCAAAGCAAGCACTCTACTCGGAACTTCTTCACGGCAAACGAGCCAAAGGTGGGCAGCGGAAACGTTACAAGGACACCCTCAAAGCCTCCCTGATAAAGTGCAACATCCCCACTGACACCTGAGACCTGGGAGTCCCTGGCCAAAGACCGCCTTAAGTGGGGGAAGTGCATCCGGGAGGGTGCTGAGCACCTCAAGTCTCATCGGCGAGAGCATGCAGAAATCAAGCGCAGGCAGCGGAAAGAGCGTGCGGCAAACCAGTCCCACCCACCCTCTCCCTCAACGACTATCTGTGACAGAGACTGTGGTTCTCGTATTGGACTGTACAGCCACCAAAGAACTCATGATAAGAGTGGAATCAAGTTTTCCTCGATTCCGAGGGATTGCCTATGATAATGATGACAGTTACGGTATAATCCACCTCCTACAGTATACATTTATTGTATAATCCTCCCACATATTTATTCATTTACTGTATAATCCTCCTCCTATAGCATACAGTTATGTATCAGCCACCTCCTACCAAGCAGCGTGCACATTTCTTACAGAAGAGGGCACCCTAGGAGGCAAAAGAAGGCAAACTGTTGCTCAATTTCCTCCAAAAGAACCTGCAAATTTCCATCAGTTGACGGAGCTGACTTGCTCCTTTCTGCAACCATCTCTTTGCTGTGGCTAGCAAAAGTTAACCTCTCCTTTTAAAAAGCAGCTGCAGCCTTGAAGAGCTGTGTCTGCGTGCCATTTCCCAGCAAGCTCTCAGCACCAGGCCCAATTCAGGCCAGCAGCTGGCCTGGGCCAGATGTTGGGAAATACTTTCCATTGTTACAATCCTTCTTCTTTTCTGCCCCAAAGTACTTTAAATTCATTTCTTCTTCCATAATAGGTTTCCTCATTAAACATAGATACTTCCCCCATTCATCAATATTAATAAAACAAATTGCCGTGAGTATAAAGCAGTCTTAGAATGACTTTGTTTTGCTGAAATAGTAAATGGAGGAAAATATATTTCAATATTCCTTGGCCTGTTCCTAATCTTCTGCCAAAGCTGCTATTTTTGAATTTGTAGCTAGGAGATTCAGAAGTATAGTATTGATTGGCCCGAGTTGATTTTTTTCACCTTTCTCCCCAGCGGGAAAGTTATTACCACCACTCAGCAAATCTGATAAATCACACGAAAGGCCCATGCCCCATCACACCACAGGCAAGTGCATTAGTGCTTCGATGCATGATGTCACCCGTCCACCTACAAGTTACCATTCTTTGTCAACTTCACTATCATTTGCATGTTCAAGGTCTTTTTCACTTCATTATTTTCCTTCGTCTTTGAAGTGGTGCCCTCTTTTTGTCATGATTCAGATAGATTTGCATTGATTGTTGCTGCAATAAAGTTCAAGAAATGACACTTGTTCAGTTTGGGCTTTTTACCAACTCCCATTTTTTCAGTCATATGGAAAAACCGGAAGCCCAGTTTCCAAATCAAACTGCTGACAAATCTACACCCGCCTGTAAGGTTTTTGTTTGCCTGATGTGGAGCGCACACTCTCAGTAGGGATACATCTCACTTATCCAAATTCAGAAAGCTAAGGCAAAGGTGGCAGAGCCAAGGCTTTGGTCCATCCCCGCCCCCGCCCCCTTACTGTGTCCAGGGATACCACTGGTGTTTAACTAACAGAAACCATGGGGCTTATCAGAGCAACAACCCGCTGCTTGTTCAGCTAGAACCACCACCCTGCTTGTTAGGGCCTTGGCTTGCGGGGTCGCTTTGAGTCAGGAAGAATGAATCCCAGCCTGCACTGACAGATCTAACCCTCCAGGTTCCTGATGGCTGGTCAGTGATTAACAATGAAGTACTGTGGACTAGCTTGGTTCAGGTATCAGATTACAGAGTCTGCCACGGAGGGTGGACTTGGCTGCAAATTTCCATCACCAGATGTCATCATCATAGGCCGTCCCTCGGAATCGAGGAAAACTTGCTTCCAGTCTTAAAATGAGTCCTTGGGTGGCTGAACAGCCCAATACGAGAACCACTGTCCCTATCACAGGTGGGGCAGATAGTCGTTGAGGGAAGGGGTGGGTGGGACAGGTTAGCCACATGCTCTTTCCGCTGTCTGCACTTGATTTCTGCATGCTCTCGGCAATGAGATTCGAGATGCTCAGCACCCTCCCGGATGCACTTCCTCCACTTAGGGTGGTCTTTGGCCAGGGACTCCCAGGTGTCAGTGGGGATGTTGCACTTTATCAGGGTGGCTTTGAGGGTATCCTTGAAACGTTTCCTCTGTCCACCTTTGGCTCGTTTGCCGTGAAGGAGTTCTGAGTAGAGCGCTTGCTTTGGGAGCCTTGTGTCTGGCATGCGAACGATGTGGTCTGCCCAGTGGAGCTGATCAAGTGTGGTCAGTGCTTCAATGCTGGGGATGTTGACCTGGTCGAGGACGCTAATGTTGGTACATCTGTCCTCCGATAAGCCACCTCTAACCCAGAGATCCTGCTTCCCTCCCCTTAAAAAGGAAGGTCACTTGGTAGTCATCAGACAACTGGCAAGAATTACTTTGAGTCCTTGCTAAATTGGGGCTACATACTTTTATATATACAAGCCCAACAAGATAAACATTCTATTTCAGTCACAACATCTGTTACAACTTCCTCTTGTTAGATCTCATTGATGTTCAGCAGATTAACACATAATTCAGTCTAGAGCTGCTCTATAGGTATGCTGTTAAAATGCGTGACCTATGCTCTGTTCCTGTATTCCTCCATCACCAGTAGGTTTAATAAATCCAGTTTTTCTGTTTCCTGTTCCTCTTACAAGCCGTACTCTTTTCACATGCACTGCAGCAACTCGCCAAGGCTTTGACAGCACCACCCAAACCTGCGATCTCTACCACCTAGAGGGACAAGGGCAGCAGGCACATGGGAACACCATCACTTGCAAGTTCCCCTCCAAGTTACACACCAGCCTGACTTGGAAATATTGTGCCTTTCCTTTATCGTCGCCGGGTCAAAATCCTGGAACTCCCTCCCTAACAGCACTGTGGGACTACCTTCACCATATGGACTGCAGCAGTTCAAGAAGGAGGCTTACCAACAACTTCTCAAGGGTAATTAGGGATGGGCAATAAATGTTGGCCTTGCCAGCGATGCCCACATCCCAGAAACAAATATTAAAAATCACCATTCCTTACTGCTTGGCCCATACGGTTAACTTTTCAATCCATTTTTGTTGCCTGCTGTTTCTCACCCTTCTTCAAGTTATTTTCTTTTTCTTATTCATCCATGAATCTTACCAACTGTTGCTTCAATTGACTTTTGTCTTTATTTCTACAGCACTCTTTACTTATGTAGCGTATATGTTTGTATTTGTTTTGGCATGACCAACTTTCTCCATGGAATAGGAACACTAAACAAGGGTAACCTTATCATTGATGACCTGTCATTGCTTTGGCAAGTTCCTGCTATACACATGCACCAATGCACCAGTGTCAGTGTCCTCAACCAGGCCAGCATTGAAGCACTGACCACACTCGACCAGCTTCGCTGGGCGGGCCACATTGTCTGCATGCCAGACACGAGACTCCCAAAGCAAGCGCTCTACTTGGAACTCCTTCACGGCAAACGAGCCCAAGGTGGGCAGAGGAAACGTTACAAGGACACCCTCAAAGCCTCTTTGATAAAATGCAGCATCCCCACTGACACCTGGGAGTCCCTGGCCAAAGACCGCCCTAAGTGGAGGAAGTGCATCCGGGAGGGTGCTGAGCACCTCGAGTCTCGTCGCCGAGAGCATGCAAAGACCAAGCGCGGGCAGCAGAAGGAGCGAGCGGCAAACCAGTCCCACCCACCCTTTCCTTCAATGGCTGTCTGTCCCACCTATGACAGAGACTGTGGCTCTCGTATTGGACTGTTCAGTCACCTAAGAACTCATTTTTAGAGTGGAAGCAAGTCTTCCTCGATTCCGAGGGACCGCCTATGATGATGATTTATCTTAGTACTGAATAATAAATATCCTTTTTCTCATTTCGTCTAATATCCTTGTTAAACTGTGACCTTAAATTTGTACCTAAGATCTGAGCAATATATTCAGTTGGAGTTATAACTAAGATCACATAGAGTTGGTATGCGAGAAACACTAAGAGAACAATTGTTGAATATTTGTCAGCATGCCAATGACTTTGTTACTTGTGCTCTTCCTGTGTATCTTTGACCAAGAAGGAAATTCCTCATGGAGTAGAAAAATGTTTACTTTGTCCAAATTGTATATTCTAACAGCAGCGGAAGGGTGTTAACCAATAGCATTGGATTGTCCTAACTTATCATGAAAGCACTAAATAAAGATGGGCTTCTCATTGTTACTGTTTTCTGTGGCAACCAAATCAGTGGCAGCTTTCAGTAATGTATTTTTAATAATGTAATTTGATGTACAAACCTGAGCTGTATCCAGAGTGAGACATGCTGATGGATCGGAAACATCTGACTTTCGAAAGATCAAAGCAGTAATTGTACCAATACCTATTTACCTGGAATTTCAAACTGCTGCATAGAACATATTTGTGGGTGGTGGGGATTTCAAACTCTCCATTTCTCTATATAAATATGATGCCATGTTCTATCTTCTTTATTCATAATACTTGTAGCAGGTAACACAGCCAAATGTACAAATATATACCAAGAAACAAGACGATTCTGTAACCCCTCCCACCCCCAATCGCCTTCCCCCCATTTTAACTCCTCACTAAGGAATCGTCTGCAGTTCTCTGAACTGAGCAGGTGTGGTGTAGAAGTGAATGATGTCAAAGTCGGCTTGCCGAACTGCCTTATGTCGCCCAGTTTGGATTAATTTTGAGTTACTACCCTGCATTAGCTACTGAGTGAATAACTTATTTGAATAACACGTAGTTAATAGACTGAATTATTTAACAAGATAAATAACAAATTGTAAAGGCAGCTCAGTGTATCATTCTACTTCAACATTTCCGAATCACTGACTATTTAATTACAGTTGAGATCAGTGCTTGAGACTTCTGCAAATGGGTGAGATTTCTTTAGGAGTAAACTCCTTAAATAGTTGACAAGTTAACATCAATGTCTAGCCAGTCTATTGAATAGAATAGAGTCGATGGGCTCAATTTTCCGCACAGCATTCTTTTTGGCGTACTTGAAGAGTTACGCCCAATTTTTTGTGGCCTAAGTACGGCAAAAAAAAAGTGTTGTAAGTTTCCCCTTAGGGTCTCTTCATTTTGCCGTGGCCTAACCCGAGGAGGGTGGAGCCTTGATCTGCGCCATAAAGATCGGGCTGCCATGGTAACCTGTAAGTTCTCCTGCCTCTGCCGGTGCGATCTCGGAGTTCTCCTGCCTGCCGATGAGTTCTCCCGCCCCTATCCCAGGCCGAGTGGCCTCCTGCCCCGGCCCGCTGGTTTCCTGGGCCGAGTGCAAAAAGGTGAATTGCAGTTTGATGCTGAAGGTAGGACGTTAATTTTTTATTTCTTATTATTTTAATTGTGCGAAGGAAGGATAGTTTTGCAAGTCTGTTCCCTAAGACTTGGTTGGTTCAGGTCCAGGTGCTCACCGCTTCCCGCCCCTATCCCAGGCCGAATGGCCTCCGGTGTACCTACCTGCTCTGATTTCTTTAACTCTCTGCAAGGGTTTTCTCAAGTGGCCACATAGACTGGCCTAAGTAGAAATGGAGTAACAATTAGCTGTCCAAAGTTGCCTAAATGGCCAGAACGGGTGGAGGTAGCTGGTAACACCTCCTTCTGAGAAAAAAAAAAACTAACCTGAAAAAAACATAACTAAGTGAATTACGCTGGTGCAAACTGATTGGGGATACTGGGGATTTTTAAGTTAGGCCAGAAAAAGCAGCCTACTCCAAAAAAAAAGCGGAGCAACTCCCGGGGAAAATTGAGTATGTGCTTGTTGTTAGCAATGTTTACAGAGCCTCTACAATCTTGCCCTCATGAGCAGCATAGTCAAGTTAATCTTCTTCTTTCCCTGGGACAGCGGCATTAGCTTCTGGAACATCGAGTTGATGAGCTCCTTTGGTAGCGGGGTTATCTGTTCCACTTGGATCTTTTTTCTGGTTGAATCCACCTTACACACGAGTGAGGGAATCTGCCAACTGGCCAAACTCTCATATTCCTTCATTTCAGCCAACTTGTAGGAACATAGGAACAGGAATAGGCCGTTTAGCCCCTCGAGACTGTTCCGTATTTAATGAGATCATGGCTCACTTATGCCTTCTGCCTGTATGCTAGTGTAACCGTACAATTTGACTTGATGCATTCTTACTCTCTGTCCTGAATAGACGATGTACTTGTAAAGTTACTCCTCTGCCTCTGCGAGGTAAAGATTACTACTACAGAAGAAGAGAAGACAAAGAGAATATTCTTTAATAACGAAGAGATACTACATCTAATCAAGAGCAGGAGAATTTAAGATAATCTAACAACGAGAATCTGACAAGAGGTGTGCCAAGCACCCCTGGATATATTATAAGTTCAAAGAAAATCCCCTTTCCATACAATTGATCAATTTGAGTGACACATGTACCTGAAGGGTTCACCTCTTTTGGTGTCAATCACTTCTAACAGTTATGTATAAGTTCTGGAAAATGTCAAAATTAATGAGGCACGGATAGTTAGGCATGCCAAGTTCTACTTGATACTCCCCAATATTTCTTTAGCATCGAGTTCTATACAGGATCAGATAGGGCTTGACATGTTTATGCCCCACGAACGGGCTATTCGTGAGCTCAGTCCTCCGCGTGAGTTAATTTATTGCCGGTGTGGAATGCCCCATTTAAATAAACATTCTCAGGGTTTTAATTAGTTTCGATTTCCCAGCTATTTCCCAGCATTCAGTTTAATTAGTGCCTTCATATTGTGTGGTGAGTTTGAACGAAACTCCATTTTGAGAACACAATTCAAACAATTTACAGGGTATTTTTCTACAACCACACACCTACATATGCTGTTGTTATTCTGTGTATTCACATCTATGTATTTTTAAACAAAGAAAAAAAATAAACATGATATATTAAAGGCAATGTTACAAGTACAAATATCATCTCCTATATTAAATGTATATACTTTCTAAAATCTTGATTGGGTAAAGACTTCTCCACAAACCTTACTTTTTTTGTCAACATATATCATTGTACATGACTATTTACAACTTTTCCCAATCATTCTTGCTAGGTCAAACTGAGGTCGATAAATTTTTGGGCACAAAAGGAATCAAGAGAAATGGGGATCGGGCGGGAAAGTGGAGTTGAGGTAAAAGTTCAGCCATGATCTTACTGAATGGGGCCGAATGGCCTACTCCTGCTCCTATTTCTTATGTTATGTTTTATTTTCTAACTGTCACTAGGTAGGCTCTGGTCACTAGGTGGTTTTGAGGGCAAGTTTCTGAAGTCTCTCAACTCCATCTTGTACATTAAATAAAACCCTTATCTTTAACAGACTCTGGGCAATGCCTGGGGCAGTTTACTCGTATATGATTTTTCTTTTTTACGACCCACTCCTTATTAATCAGACACAAGAGCTGAGGTTTTCTACTTCTGCACTTGTCAGCCCTTTGATTTTCCACATGTTGGAGTGAATGGACAAGAAAATTGGGGGTCTGTGGAACGCAGAAGAAGCAAACCTTGGCCCAAATTTCTTAAAGACATAGATAGGGGTAATTGTAACCTAACCAGCCCAGCAGGAAATGGGTGGGTTCGGGCAGGGCACCATTTTCACAGGTCGCCCTATTTTACTCTCCATTGACTTCTATGGTGGGTAAAGTTGGGCGAGGGTGTAAAGTGGGTGACTGACCCGTACCCGCCTTTTCCCCACTGGTCAGGTTAGGTTAAAATCGCTCTTAAAACGTTTTAACGCACACCCTGCTCTCCTGCTCTCCTGTGATGCCCTTGCCTGATTTTAACTCCAGGTGGATTCCCTGCTCAGGCCTGAGTTAAAATTACAGGTCGGGTCTCAACAATGTTATTGGGCCACAGCGTGCATTTGTAAAGAAGGGCCCCGTTGGCTCCAGGAGCGTGTGGTCTTGCCGCCTACTCAGGTGAGCAGGTTAAAATTGTAGATCATGGCAGCTTTCGGACAGGTTAAGAGCCAGGACGATTTTAGCAGCAGCAGCAACAACAACAACTTGTATTTATATAGCGCCTTTAATGTAGTAAAATGTCCCAAGGCGTTTCACAGGAGTGTTATGACAAAAATGAATTGACACTGAGCCACATAAGGAGAAATTAGGGCAGATGACCAAAGGTTTTAAAAGAAAAACTTGCATTTATATAGCGCCTTTCACAACCACCGGATGCCTCAAAGCACTTTACAGCCAATGAAGTACTTTTGGAGTGTAGTCACTGTTGTAATGTAGGAAACGCGGCAGTCAATTTGTGCACAGCAAGCTCCCACAAACCGCAATGTGATAATGACCAGATAATCTGTTTTTGTTATGTTGATTGAGGGATAAATATTGGCCCAGACACAGGGGATAACTCCCCTGCTCTTCTTTGAAAGAGTGCCATGGGATCGTTTACGTCCACTTGAGAGGTTTAACGTCTCATCCGAAAGGCAGCGCCCCCGACAGTGCAGTCGCTCAGTACTTCACTGGAATATCCGCCTCGATTTTTGTGCTCAAGTTCCTGGAGTGGCACCTGAACCCACAACCTTCTGACTTCGAGGCGAGAGTGCTGCCCACTGAGCTGACACCACGGAGCATCTTAATGAAGGAAAGAAAGGTAGAGCGGCGGGGAGGTGTAGGGAGGGAATTCCAGAGCTTCGGGCTTCAGCAGCTGAAGGCACGGCCGTCAATGGTGGAGCGATTAAAATCGGAGATGCTCAAAAGGGCAGAAGTAGAGGGGCGCAGAGATCTCGGTGAGGGGGGGGGGGTGGGGTGGGTTGTGGGGCTGGAGGAGGCTACAGAGATAGGGAAGGATGTGAAAACAAGGATGAGAACTAAAAAAAAAATCGAGGCGATACTCGACCGGGAGCGTAGGTCAGCGAGCACGGGGCAGGGGGGTGATTAACTGCCCACCGCCAGGTTTTCGCGGCGGCCCCGTGGACGTAAAAGATCCCACGGCACTATTTCGAAGAAGAGCAGGTGGGGGGGGGGGGGGGAGTTATCCCCAGTGTCCTGGGGCCAATATTTATCGCTCAATCAACATCATTAAAAACAGTTTATCTGGGTCATTGTCACATTGCTGTTTGTGGGATCTTGCTGTGCACATTTTGGCTGCTGTGTTGACCACATTACAACAGTGACCACACTCCAAAAGTAACTTCACTGGCCGCAAAGCGCTTTGGGACGTCCGGTGGTGGTGGTGAAGGGCGCTACAGAAATGCAAGTCTTGCTGTGTTTGCGAGGGGGTGGATTGGCTGCAGCCGCCGGGAGGCTCCTCCTGTCATTGGGCGGCTGGTGCTGAGGGAGCCGCAGCCCCGCTCCCGCTCCTGCTCCCCGGCCTGGGCCCCGGCCTCTCTCACCCCCGCCCCCCGCGGGACCATGGCCGAGCCGCTGCCGGCCGCCGCGGCCGGGGACGAGTCCGAGTCGGAGGCCGAGCTGTCGCAGAGCCTGGCCCGCACCAAGACCCGCTCGTACGGCAGCACCGCCAGCGTGTCGGCCCCGCTGGCCGAGAAGTACATCCAGCACCGGGTCAGCGCCAGCGACAGCCTGCGGGGCCTCGCCCTGCGCTACGGAGTATCGGTAAGTGCGGCGGGCCGGCCGGCGGGCAGCGTGTGGGAGGTGGCGGGGGGCATCGCCCTGACCCCGGGGCTTCACCCTCCCCCTGGGGCATCGCCCTCCCCCTGGGGCTTTACCCCCGGGGCTTCACCCTCCCCCTGGGGCATCGCCCTCCCCCTGGGGCATCGCCCTCCCCCTGGGGCTTTACCCCTGGGGCTTCACCCTCCCCCTGGGGCTTTACCCCTGGGGCATCGCCCTGACCCCGGGGCTTCACCCTCCCCCTGGGGCTTTACCCTCCCCCTGGGGCATCGCCCTGATCCTGGGGCTTTACCCCTGGGGCATCACCCTCCCCCTGGGGCTTTACCCCCGAGGCTTCACCCTCCCCCTGGGGCATCGCCCTGACCCTGGGGCATCACCCTCCCCCTGGGGCTTTACCCCTGGGGCATCGCCCTGACCCTGGGGCTTTACCCCTGGGGCATCGCCCTGACCCCGGGGCTTCACCCTCCCCCTGGGGCTTTACCCCCGGGGCTTCACCCTCCCCCTGGGGCATCGCCCTGACCCTGGGGCATCACCCTCCCCCTGGGGCTTTACCCCTGGGGCTTCACCCTCCCCCTGGGGCTTTACCCCCGGGGCTTCACTGACCATCCTCACCCTGACCCCGGGGCATCACCCTCCCTCTGGGACTTTACCCCTGGGGCATCGCCCTGACCCTGGGGCATCGCCCTCCCCTTGGGGCTTTACCCCTGGGGCTTCACCATCCCCCTGGGGCTTTACCCCCGGGGCTTCACTGACCATCCCCACCCTGACCCCGGGGCATCACCCTCCCTCTGGGACTTTACCCCCGGGGTATCGCCCTGACCCCGGGGCATCACCCTCCCCCTGGGACTTTACCCCCGGGGCATCGCCCTGACCCCGGGCCATCACCCTCCCCCTGGGGCATCGCCCTGACCCCGGGGCATCACCCTCCCCCTGGGGCTTTACCCCTGGGACATCACCCTTATCCCGAGGCTTCACCCTCCCCCTGGGGCTTTACCCCTGGGGCATCGCCCTGACCCTGGGGCTTTATCCTCCCCCTGGGGCACCCCCTACCCCCTACCCCCTGGGGCTTCACCCCTGGGGCATCACCCACCCCCACCCTGACCCTGGGGCTTCACCCTCCCCTTGGGGCTTCACTGACCGTCCCCACCCTGACGCCGGGGCATCGCCAGCGTCCTGACCCTGACCAAACACACCCTGACCCCTGGGGCATCACTCAACCATGAACCCTGGGTATCACTCAACCTGACCCCTGGGACATTGCCATCGCCCTGACCCCGGGGCATCACCCTGACCCCGGGGCTTCACCCTCCCCCTGGGGCTTCACTGACCATCCTCACCCTGACCCCGGGGCATCGCCAGCGCCCTGACCAAACTCACCCTGACCCCCTAGGCATCACCCTGACCCCGGGGTATCACCCTGACCCTGGGGCTTTACCCTCCCCCTGGGGCTTCACTGACCATCCCCACCCTGACCCCGGGGCATCGCCAGCGCCCTGACCAAACCCACCCTGACCCCTGGGGCATCACCCAACCATGAACCCTGGGTATCACTCACCCTGACCCCTGGGACATCACCCAACCATGTACCCTGGGTATCACTCACCCTGACCCCTGGGACATTGCCATCGCCCTGACCCCCGGGGCTTCACCCTGACCAAACCCATCCTCTCCCCCCGGGGCTTCTCTGACCACCCCCACCCTGACCCCTGGGCATCGCCATCACCCTTCTCCCTCTCCACCTCCCCGGGACATCACCCTGACCTAACCCACCCTCCCCCCTGGGCATCCCCTCCCCCTGAGGCTTCACCGCTGAGGCATCAGCCACCCTCACCCTGACCCCTGGGGCATTGCCATCGCCCTGACCCCTGGGTATCACCCACCCTGACCCTGAGCAAACCCACCCTGACCTCTGGGCATCACTCAACCATGACCATGACCCCTGGGTATCACTCACCCTGACCATCCCCACCCGGATCCAGGGGCAACCCCATCTCACGCTGACTCCCCGGGGGCACCCTCCCACCCCCCCCCCCACCCAGTACATCCCCTGGAGGCCTTCCACCCCGACACTGACCGCTGAACATCCTCATCCTGACCCCTAGGGCATCACCCACCCTGACCCTGCCCCCACCCCCTGGGGCATCCCACCCTGACCCTGCCCGGGACATCCCCGGCCTAACCTCCCCCCAGGTCACCACCCACCCTGCCCATCCCTACCTGGACCTCTGGGCATCACGCAACCCTGACCCTGGCCCGAGACATCCCCAGCCCCCCGCCCAATACATGCCGTGCAGCTTCTGACTGCTCCTTGTTAATGCTGTTCCACCAGTGCACTATTGGAGGAGTTAATGAGTAAGGCATGATGGGATAACCTTCTCAATCATGTTTTCAAATGTGTTGGGGAATCAAACTTGTGTCTTGCTATTGGTTTTGGTTCCATTGAAGTATTTTTTTCTTTCATGCCCCGTTTCTGAAGATGTTGTTGATGGTGCATGACCTAACATTGGCTTCCGGTTAAGCAACACCTCGATTTCAAAATTCTCATTCTTCTTTTCAAATCCCTCCATGGCCTCACCCCTCCCTATCTCTGTAATCTCCTCCAGAGCATCCCTGATTATAATCACTCAACCATCGGTGGCCGTGCCTTCTGTTGCCTGGGCCCTAAGCTCTGGAAACTCCCTCCCTAAACCTCTCCGCCTCTCTACCTTTCTTTCCTCCTTCAAGATGTTCCTTAAAACCTACCTCTTTCACCAAACTATTGGTCACCTGCGCTAATTTCTACTTATGCGGCTCGGTGTCAAATTTTTAAATCTCATAATACTCCTGTGAAGCACCTAGGGACATTTCACTGCGTTAAAGGTGTTATATAAATGTAAGTTGTTGTTGCTGGCGGGCTGTTCTAAAGCCACTGATAGCCTCACCAAGGTACTATATTAACTCGATCATGGCTATTGGCAGGCCATTTGATATTTGAGATGAGGGGGATGGCATCGCAGTTGAGACTAGCCTTGTTCTCACTGGACGTCCACATATGCACACTTTCTGGCTGAGATGACTGATTCGCAGGGAGGTCCTGACTAACTTCTCATCTTCCTATATATTAAATCCAAGTCTTTCTTTCCTCCCCTCACCCGAGCAAAAGTTTACTGAGGTCCGTTGTAGCACCCGTATCTGCACCCCAACCCGAGATAAACTAACACAGGATAGATTAGAAATTGGACCTGAACCAGGGAACAGTGACCTGTAGTACATTTGAATTATCATCATAGCAGTCCCTCGGAATCGAGGAAGACTTACTTCCACTTTTAACATGAGTTCTTTGGTGGCTGTACAGTCCAATATGAGAACCACAGTCTCTGTCACAGGTAGGACAGATAGCCGTTGAGGGAAGGGGTGGGTGGGACTGGTTTGCCGCACGCTCTTTCCGCTGCCCGCGCTTGATTTCTGCATGCTCTCGGCGTTGAGACTCGAGGTGCTCAGCGCCCTCCCGGATGCACTTCCTCCACTTGGGGTGGTCTTTGGCTCCCAGATGTCAGTGGGGATGTTGCACTTTATCAGGGAGGCTTTGAGGGTGTCCTTGTAACGTTTCCTCTGCCCACCTTTGGCCACATTTGTCGTGAAGGAGTTCTGAGTAGAGCGCTTGTTTTGGGAGTCTCGTGACTGGCATGCGAACTATGCTGGGGATGTTGGCCTGGACGAGGACGCTGATGTTGGCATGACTGTCCTCCCAGGGGATTTGTGGGATCTTGTGGAGACATCGTTGGTGGTATTTCTACTGTACATGGCCCACGTTTCTGAGCCATACAGGAGGGCGGGTATTACTACAGCCCTGTAGACCATGAGCTTGGTGGCAGTTTTGAGGGCCTGGTCTTCAAACACACTTTTCCTCAGGCGGTGGAAAGCTGCACTGGCGCACTGGAGGCGGTGTTGGATCTCGTCGTTGATGCCTGCTCTTGTTGATAGGAGACTCCCGAGATATGGGAAGTTGTCCCACGTTGTCCAGGGCCGCGCCGTGGATCTTGATGACTGGGGGGGGCAGTGCTGTGCGGTGAGGACAGGCTGGTGGAGGACCTTTGTCTTGCTGATGTTTAGCGTAAGGCCCATGCTTTCGTACGCCTTAGTAAATACGTCGACTATGTCCTGGAGTTCAGTCTCTGTATGTGCGCAGGCGCAGACATCAACCTCTTGAATTATTATATGGTTACAGTGAATCCAGGCCAAGATTACATCCATGGGCCAGTCGCATTAAGGATCAGAATGTTTTTCTGGTCTTCACTGATCAGTACTGTCGCTTTCTGAATATGAGCGCCAATGGGACCTAAAACAAACAAAAATGGTATCACAATTAATTACTGCTGCTGTTTCTCCTGACAAGTTGGTCTTTATTGCCCCTTGGGTTCAAGGTTAATTGTTGAACTTTGGAGCCCAGTCTATTAGCTGAAACAAAATGGTTTCTTCACAGGAAGAACTATAAATTGTTGAGGCAATCAAGTTAACTTTTGCTTTCATGGAATGAAACTGTTTGTTCTGCGTTGCCCATTCCAGAGTGTGTGTTGTTTTGAGGGGCGGGTGGAGGGGGAATGGGATACAAAAAGTCAAATTGCTTTCACCGATTAATAATGCACTCGAGTGAATTCTGGTTCAATGGTTGCCCAGCAGAGTTGATTTAAACTCCCAAGTTAGAATTTGGTCTTGGTGCTACTGCTGTTCAAAACCATATCCGAAACATTATCTGTCACTGGCTAACGGAAGTTCTGAGTGGTCAAAGAACAACTTGTACACATTGTTCATTATTGTGAGACTCGAGATTCGAAACATTAACAGCAGTGTTTGGTAAACTGCTTGTATTGTTCAATTCCTATCGCCTAAGTAAACACATAGTAAGGCACAGCAGAAGTCTGCCCTCCGAGAATTGGCTCACTTGCCACAGATTGATTAATAATCAATGTATTCTTCATGCATGCATTTATGACTTTGTGACCAGAAGAAACTGAGGAAATCCTCTTCCAACATGTTAAAACCTTCGATAGGACACATTAAAATGCACCCACCATTGCCCTGCCCAGCCCACTCCAGGGACTTGAGCACAAAAATCTAGACTGAGGGAGTGCTGCACTGTCGGAGGTGCCGTCTTTCGGATAAGATGTTCAACTGAGGCGTCTCAGATGGATGTAAAAGATCCCACGGCACTATTTCGAAGAAGAGCAGGGGAGTTAGCCCCGGTGTCCTGGGGCCAATATTTATCCCTCAATCAACATTACTAAAACAGATTATCTGGCCATTATCACATTGGTGTTTGTGGGAGCTTGCTGTGCGCAAGTCGGCTGCCGTGTTTCCTACATTACAACAGTGACTACGCTCCAAGACGTATTTCATTGGCTCTAAAGCGCACTGAGGCGCCCTGAGGTAGTGAAAGGCTCTATATAAATGCAAGTCTTTCTTTTCTTGACAGCATTGGCTAAGGTGGGAGCACAGTTGCATGGGCCTCTAGTACCCTGTGCAAGTAACATGTCTTCTTAGGCGGTCCCTTGTATCGAGGATGACTTGCTTCCACGCCGAAAAGGGATGAGTTCACAGGTGATTCACTGAAGGACCTAAATATTCCAGATCCCGAACTACATGTTGAAGGGTGGAAGATGCCTGTGTGTGGATTTTTTTAACGTGGGGTGGCCGTTGCACACCAGCCACCATACGGGCTTGACAGAGCTCGGTCTTGGTCCAGTGGCAAGGATTGACCAAGACGACCGGAGACCAGCTCTGCTGCACGGAGCTAGTGCGCACAAATATCGCACAGTGTGGGCTGGGCCCGTGCTGCCCCTGGGCCCTCGCCTCTTCTGGAGCCCCTAACTCACGCCTCTCCTGGGCCCTGATCACATCGCTCTGCAATCTCTCGCTGCTCCTGCTGTACCTGCCCATGCACCAATCACCGACCTGGATTATGGTGACGTCCAAACCAGTTGCCCTCTTCACTGCCCTCGCCCTCCTGCACCAGCTTGCACTGCTCCCTGGAGTGGTATGCTCCGGTTAAGGCGCCGACCTGCCGCTGATGTTCCCCCGCAGGTCGGGGCTGTGCTGGATGTATGAGCCTAGGCAGTGAGTGTCACTCAGTTTTTCATCTGTGGTAGTCTGTCCAGTTGGGCCTAATCCAGTTCTTGCCTGAGGTCCACAAATGTGATGGCATTTATGCTCCACACTAGCAAATGTCCATGGCTGCATTCAGTAACTTAACATGGATCATGTTAGTACCTATTTTATGTTGCTAATGATTAACTCTGTGCCCATAAACCCTGATTTAAGAGTTCAAGTGGTTTATAACCACCATCATTGACTAAATGACTACCCTAAATCAACCCTTGTCATAAATAATTTGAAAGGATTAAACTTTAAGCGGAGTTTTATTTTATGTTTGAACTTTTATTTGTGCTAGCTTTTGTGTGTGGGTTCCCTGCACTTGATTCATGATAGCATTTCATACAAGAGGATAAACAACTAGTGCTGGTTGCTGCAGGTCTATTTAGAGATAGTCGACAACGGATTATCAGGGGCCAGAATGTATGATGGGTAATGAACAACTGATCTCTGGGTTCGGGTAACTATTATAACTGTCACCTGGACCTGGAGCTGTAATTACTGTTGAGTGTAAATATTTATATATAAAATGGTCTAGTTTGAGCGAATGGGGTTTGTTAATGTTTGGCATTTTGCCTTTTCATGGCTAACATTGACCAATGAGCTTTGTGCATTTGCTGCATGACGACATGAGGTAATGTAATTGCAGCAAATTTAAATGATAATACATGGATTACCTGAAAGCAACTTAGTCCATATAATCATTAAGTAACTACAGTCTACTCTTAATTCAAAGTCGCTAAGCACTAAATTCCTTCTTTTCAATTTTACTGGATAATTCTATATTTTTTAGCACAAGAAATGACTGAATTATCAGGAGCGGACTGTATAACAATAATACCATTGGCAGGACAGGCAGCATCGGGGGAGAGAGATTAAATTAGCAAACGTGTTTCTCTCTCTACAGATGCTCCACAGATGCTGCCTGACCTGCTGAGTATTTCCAGCATTTTCTGTTTTTATTTCGGATTTCCAGCATCTGCAGTGTTTTGCTTTTGTAATAATCGGATGAGACGTTAAACCGAGGCCACGTCTGCCCTCTCGGGTGGACGTAAAAGGTCCCAAGGCACTATTTCAAATAGCAGGGTTATTATCCCTGGTGTCCTGGCCAATATTTATTCCTCAATCAACATCACTAAAACAGATTCTCTGGTCATTATCACGTTGCTGTTTGTGGGAGCTTGCTGTGTGCAAATTGCCTGCCGCGTTTCCCACATTACAACAGTGACTACACTCCAAAAAGTACTTCATTGGCTGTAAAGTGCTTTGGGATGTCAGGTGGTCGTGAAAGGCTCTATATAAATGCAAATATTTTAATACCATTGGGACCTGTTAGTAAGCCAACTTGTCGTGGGCATATTACAAAAAGGATGATGTTGTTTTAAATGCGTTCCGAATTTTTTTAAAAAGCCCAATTAATAATATAGTAAGGAATGCTCATGTTGGGGTTTATAATTACGCACTGTGCGGATGAAAACATTGCTAACTTGCAATGCTGGCTCAATTAAATGTGTCGTTTAAATCATATTTTGGTAGGCATGCTACCCTTCCTGCGATTCCTTGCTTCTCGATAACATTAAAAAATGTTTTACCCAATAAACGCCACTCTGCGACTGGTGTGATACTAGGACTCGCACGTCCCCAGCAATGTGCTAAAGTATTGCAGCGCAACAGGCCCATCATTACTAGCGTGATGGTGGCTGTTTCATACTTACAGAAGGTCCGGTCAGTAAGATGTAGATTTTCTAAGGAATGAGGTTGCTGATCTTAATCCTCGTGTTCTGTAACATTAACTTGACTCCAGTCTGCGTCCGATACCAAATGGGGCTGACGAGCGAAATCAGTAAATTAATTGATTAGCCAATAAAAGCTGAGTCTTTGAGTTAATAGCTACACGTGTTCACATGTCTGGCCTGTGTGAAAAGACCAGTGTGTGGTCTGCTGGTGAAGGCTGAGCCAACCATCCCGATCTTATTGAATGGCAGAGCAGGCTCGAGGGGCCAAATGGCCTACTCCTGCTCCTATTTCTTATGTCCTTATGCGTGTTATAGCCACTGTAATTTTGCAGTTGAAGCAACTTAATCAGGAGTTTGTCACTCCTGTAATAAAAACAGAGAAAATGCTGCAAACATTCAGCAGGTCAGGCAGCATCTATGGAGAGGGAAACCAAATTCTTCAGCACTTTGTCACTCGTGTGTTATGCTGTTCGGTTTGCGTGTTATATAAAATTCTCGTTCCTCCAAATAATTGGGAATAGCTGCATTTGTTGTTTTTACATAACTTTATTGTGGCACGGGAGCCATAAATATAAGATTGTTACTTATAAATCCAATAGGGAACATAGGGGCAACTTCTTTACTCGGTGAGTGGTTAGAATGTGGAACTCGCTACTGCAAGGTGTAGTTGAGGCAACTCACATAGATGCATTTAAGGGGAAGCGAGATAAATACATGAAGGAGAAAGGATTAGAAGGTTATGTTGAGGGGGTTCGATGAAGAAGTGTGGGAGGAGGCTCGTGTGGAGCATAAACCTGTTGGGCTGAATGGCCTGTTTCTGTGCTGTAAATATTATGTAATATAATAGAAATAACTATATTTGAAGCTTTATATGAACATGAAAAACCAGCGGGTCCATTGTGCCCGTCGTATACTGTCTAAATGTAACTTCTGCAAACCATTCATCTTTCCTCTACCCACCAACCACACAATCTCCTGGGCGAGGTAGGGAAAAAAATCCTTGACCAAGTGAGAAATTCCTCTCCGACCCCTGAAGGGAATCAATCAAAAGAATCGGAGGGGCGAGGAGGAGAAATGTTTTGACCGCAGTGAGTTGTGATCTGGAATGCGCTGCACGAAAGGGCGGAGGAAGCAGATTCAGTAATAACTTTCAAAGCAGAATTGGAGATGTACTTGGAAAAGGAAACATTTGCAGGGCCATGGGGAAGAGCGGGAGAATGGGACTAATTGGGTAGGTCCATCAAAGAGCCGACACGGGGCAGAATGGGCTGATGATTGTTTGATCTACTTCCAGAAGAGTGCAATGGCTGAGTGACTCAGTCCACAGTCACCCAGCGATATTCTATATCCGGTTATGTTGGCCAATCTCAGGAACTCGTCCAGCTCCCATTTGAATGCTCCGATTATGAGAACACTGAGCTGACATTTTTGATTTGGGTGAATAAAATATCTTGCTTCATTATCAAATACTTCAGCATCATCGTGCAGTAAACTGCAGTTATAATTGACCAATCTTACAAACCTTACAAATCATCAGCCCATCCTGCCCATGTTGGCTCTTTGATAGACCTACCCAATTAGTCCCATAATTACTTTACTCTTCTATCTTGCAGTGTTGCTGCCATTCCTCTCCTCGCTAATCCGTCCCTCTATAGTTATTTAAAATGGTGCTCTTATTCTGCAGCTTGGTACCAGTTTCGGGTGATTTTGAGTTGGCAGTGTTGAGTTATACTGCTGGTTGCGCTGTAAAATGATTTTTACAGCGCGATAGCTGCAGGAAAAATGCAGGGAACAGCACCAGCCCTTACACCTGGTCTTTTTCGATCTTACAAAGGCTTTTGACACTGTCAACCGCGAGGGTCGATGGAGCGTCCTCCTCCGTTTCGGATGCCCCCAAAAGTTCGTCACCATCCTCTGCCTGCTCCACGACGACATGCAGGCCGTGATCCTTACCAACGGATCCATTACAGACTCAATCCACGTCCGGACCGGGGTCAGACAGGGCTGCGACATCGCCCCAACCCTCTTCTCAATCTTCCTCGTTGCCACGCTCCAACTCACAGTCAACAAGCTCCCCGCATTATCTAAAATGCCTGCCATCCACAGTGAAGCCTGCTGCATATTCTCTTGCAGCAGAGCGATAGAATCTAGCTGTGCAAAGGAACAGGACAGATGGCAGTGCAATGACATCATGGCATCTTGTTTTACTTGGAAACGTGTATCTCCAGTCCGGTGGTTTTCACTGCTGTGGTGCTGAAATTGTATCGATAGACTGCCAGTGATGCATAGCCATGTATGATTTGCATGGTAAATGTTCTGATTAATTTCCAAATGGAGATGTAATCTTACCAACAACTGCAAAGTAGTTAAGGATTTTATAAACTGACGTATTAAGTTATGCTTTTTTTGCAGTTGGAATATATTGACGCTTTTTCTTTAATCATTGGGTATTCATACTTTGATTTTCCTTTTAACTTGCAAAGATTTTTTGACTTAAAATAAATGATATAGTAAATTGGGAACGTAAAATGAAATATTTAATACTCATTTTAATTGGAATCTCTTTTTAGCAATGAGGAAGAGTATTGTTTTTGAAACTGACTTGACACATTATTTGAAAGTTATTTCAAAACTGTTGATTTTATAAACTTTGGAAACTAATTGGAAAAAAATTCTCAAATTTATCGATGTAGTCGCTCATCTCCCTCACATTGGGGCCACATCACTGATCTCTGCGTGCAGTTTTGGTTTCCATATTTACGAAAGGATATACTTGCTTTGTAGACAGTTCAGAGAAGGTTCACTCGTTTGATTCCAGAGATGAGGGGTTTGACTGATGAGGAAAGGTTGAGGAGGTTGGGTCTCTACTCATTGAAATTCAGAAGAATGAGAGGTGATCTGATTGAAACGTATAAGATTATGAGGGGGCTTGACAAGGTGGATGCTGAGAGGATGTTTCCACCGATGGGGGAGACTAGAACTAGGGGGCATAATCTTAGAATAAGGGGCCGCCATTTAAAACAGAGATGAGGAGAAATTTCTTCTCTCCGAACGTTGTAAATCTGTGGAATTCGCTGCATCAGAGAGCTGTGGAAGCCAGGTCATTGAATAAATTTAAGACAGAAATAGACAGTTTCTTAACCGATAAGGGATTATGGGGAGTGGGCAAGGAAGTGGACCTGAGTCCATGATCGGATTAGCCATGATCGTATTACATGGCGGAGCAGGTTCGAGGGGCCATATGGCCTACTCCTGCTCCTATTTCTTCTTATATTCTTAGAGTTCTTGGGAATGAGGCAATCCAGAGACTTTGTTTTCCGATTGATGCAGTCTGACTGCTGTAGAGAATGCTGACACCATTATCTTTTCTATGGAGCTTCTCCTCATCAATGAAGGCTAACTGTAGTACAGTGGTGCACTTTGAAACAAAATGAAGTTCCCCTGTAGCCCATTGAGAATAATCGACAAATAGCTAACTTCTAAAAGTGAGTCGGGGGAACTCTGTTCTTCATCAGTGCTGTCATTTGTACTTGTGCATCATTGCCGAGGTATTACCATCTTTCTTTGATGCCACGGGTGAAGCTGCCATTAATCATGGTTGTAGCATTCGGTTTTCTTTCTATTTCACAAGTGGATGTGCCCTGGCGTTGTTGATATAATGAACTCATGGTGGTGATTCAAAGTTTACACAAAAGGTAATCAGACATAGCAGGAGCTATCGGGATGGGCGAACAAAGGCTTGGTCAAAGAGATGGGTCTTAAAGGAGGAGAGGGGAACCGATTTAGAAAGAGAATTCCAGAGCGTAGAACCCAAGATGGCTTCGGGCACAAACCACCAGTGGTGGAATGAGAGGGGCGGGGGGTTGCACCAAAGTTCTGTGGGGGTGGCTGTAGGGCCGATGAAGGTTACAGTGATGGGAAGGGTGAGGCCATGAAGAGCTTTAACGTGTGGATGAGAATTTTTAATTTGACCTGTTGAGTACTGGGAATATCATTCTCGACATCTTAGAATCAAAGCTCATTGAACTCACTCCACTCCAACTCTTCTCACTCCAACACTCCAGACCCTGTACCTCAAAACTGGAACCCCTTACCTCTCTGTCTACCACCTATAATCTATAAGCTTTAAAAAAGCAAACTTGCCAATATCATGGGAACCATCATTTGCAGGGAACATTAAGACGGACTGCAAAAGTTTCTATAGATATGTAAAGAGAAAAAGGTTAGTAAAGACAAACGTAGGTCCCCTGCAGTCAGAATCAGGGGAAGTCATAATGGGGAACAAAGAAATGGCGGACCAATTGAACAAGTACTTTGGTTCGGTATTCACGAAGGAGGACACAAACAATCTTCCGGATATAAAAGGGGTCAGAGGGTCTAGTAAGAGGAGGAACTGAGGGAAATCCTTATTAGTCGTGAAATTGTGTTGGGGAAATTGATGGGATTGAAGGCCGATAAATCCCCAGGGCCTGATGGACTGCATCCCAGAGTACTTAAGGAGGTGGCCTTGGAAATAGCGGATGCATTGACAGTCATTTTCCAACATTCCATAGACTCTGGATCAGTTCCAATGGAGTGGAAGGTAGCCAATGTAACCCCACTTTTTAAAAAAGGAGGGAGAGAGAAAACAGGGAATTATAGACCGGTCAGCCTGACATCAGTAGTGGGTAAAATGATGGAATCAATTATTAAGGATGTCATAGCAGCACATTTGGAAAGAGGTGACATGATAGGTCCAAGTCAGCATGGATTTGTGAAAGGGAAATCATGCTTGACAAATCTTCTGGAATTTTTTGAGGATGTTTCCAGTAGAGTGGACAAGGGAGAACCAGTTGATGTTGTATATTTGGACTTTCAGAAGGCTTTCGACAAGGTCCCACACAAGAGATTAATGTGCAAAGTTAAAGCACATGGGATTGGGGGTAGTGTGCTGACATGGATTGAGAACTGGTTGTCAGACAGGAAGCAAAGAGTAGGAGTAAATGGGTACTTTTCAGAATGGCAGGCGATGACTAGTGGGGTACCGCAAGATTCTGTGCTGGGGCCCCAGCTGTTTACACTGTACATTAATGATTTAGACGAGGGGATTAAATGTAGTATCTCCAAATTTGCGGATGACATTAAGTTGGGTGGCAGTGTGAGCTGCGAGGAGGATGCTCTGAGGCTGCAGAGTGACTTGGATAGGTTAGGTGAATGGGCAAATGCATGGCAGATGAAGTATAATGTTTTTACCACTTTGGTGGTAAAAACAGAGAGACAGACTATTATCTGAATGGTGACAGATTAGGAAAAGGGGAGGTGCAACGAGACCTGGGTGTCATGGTACATCAGTCATTGAAGGTTGGCATGCAGGTACAGCAGGCGGTTAAGAAAGCAAATGGCATGTTGGCCTTCATAGCGAGGGGATTTGAGTACAGGGGCAGGGAAGTGTTGCTACAGTTGTACAGGGCCTTGGTGAGGCCACACCTGGAGTATTGTGTACAGTTTTGGTCTCCGAACTTGAGGAAGGACATTCTTGCTATTGAGGGAGTGCAGCGAAGGTTCACCAGACTGATTCCCGGGATGGCGGGACTGACATATGAAGAAAGACTGGATCAACTGGGCTTGTATTCACTGGAGTTCAGAAGAATGAGAGGTGATCTCATAGAAACGTTTAAAATTCTGACGGGTTTAGACAGGTTAGATGCAGGAAGAATGTTCCCAATGTTGGGGAAGTCCAGAACCCCAGGGGTCACAGTCTAAGGATAAGGGGTAAGCCATTTAGGACTGAGATGAGGAGAAACTTCTTCACCCAGAGAGTGGTGAACCTGTGGAATTCTCTACCACAGAAAGTTGTTGAGGCCAATTCACTAAATATATTCAAAAAGGAGTTAGATATAGTCCTTACTACTAGGGGGATCAAGGGGTATGGCGAGAAAGCAGGAATGGGGTACTGAGGTTCCATGTTCAGCCATGAACTCATTGAATGGCGGTGCAGGCTCAAAGGGCTGAATGGCCTACTCCTGCACCTATTTTCTATGTTTCTAAGTTCCCCTCCAAGTCACACATCATCCTGATTTGGGCATGTATTGCCGTTCATCCGTTGTTGCTATCCTAGAATTCTCTACATAACCTCATTGTGGGAGCACCATCACCACAGGGACTGCAGCAATACAAAGAGTAGCCCACCAAACTTTCCCTGGGCAGCTAGGGATGGCCAATAAGTGCCTTGCCAGTGTGTCGACATTTTGAAAATAAATGTAAAAAAAACCCCTAAATGCTATTTCTTGATTTCGTGATTGACTTTGTCTTTTATTTGACTGTCTAGCCTTTGTAATTATCATCATGAGTTAACTTCACCTAGATTTCTTAATTTGGAAAAGAAATAAAGGCTAGTTATTCAGACCTCTGGTCTGGAATAAGAAGAGACCACCATTTCGCCTTCACTTGAACCTTTTACAATGCTTGAGATCTCAACTGGGCCCTGGCTCCTGAAACACAGATTTTTCCTGGCTGACTACCAGCCGAATGTAACATTTCTGGGACTCGTTCAAAACCGGTTCCCAGGAAGACCCATATGTAGTGTACAACTGAGTACGTGACTGACCTGCCCAGGAAATGCAAGACCTGGTAGCTTGTTGTATTGCACAGCCTATTGTGTGCTCAAAGGTCATACAGTTGAAGCAATTGTGAAAATCGAACATTCCAGCATTTGCTTGGACATGTTGAATGGCATTAGACCAACTGTTCTATAGGATTTCAAATGTGATTTCAGCAAAAGAAATATCTAAGATCTCATTACTGATCCTGTTACAGAAATAGTTATTTCAGTATCCCTTAAAGAATCCAGAAATATAAAATTTCTGAACTAGAAGTTATGAGTTAGACATCTGCTTTACTGGCTTGGCCCTTTTCCTTACTGGTTCAATGGGTCGATGTATTAAGTGATGAAGCACTGAGCCATATAGACTAGGAAGAACTCCAGCTTTAATCCCTACTTGTGCACTGATTTGGGCAATCTCAGGCTGGACAGCTTTGGGAGGTCTTCAGTTGGGTTCGGGAGTTGCAGGGAAAAGAATCAAGTGTCGCATGTTCATATTCCTGGTCATTTGTCCAGGTATCCCTTGCTAGCAAAACCTGCGTGTGTCAAATAGAGAGAGGGCTCAATTTAGCCTGGTGGTCTTCCACGATTGAATAGGTTGATCACGTTCTTGCATAAATAATGACCGTAGTTTGTAGCTGTGGTAACTGGTTACAATTAAACCTAATTTCACTCCTCTCTATCTCTGTAATCGCCTCCAAAACCCCCCCCCCCCCACCCTGAGATGTCTGCGCTCCTCTAATTCTGCCCTCTTAAGCATCCCTGATTATAATCGCTCAACCATTGGTGGCCGTGCCTTCTGTTGCCTAGTCCCCAAGCTCTGGAACTCCCTGCCTAAACCTCTCTCTACCCCCCCCACCTCTCTTTCCCCCTTCAAGACGCTCCTTAAAACCTACCTCTTTGACCAAGGTTTTGGCCACCTGCCCTAATTTCCACACGCCGCTCGGTGTCGAATTGTTTTATCTCGTAATACTCCTGTGAAGCACCTTGGGACATTTCACTATTAAAGGTGCTATATGAATACAAGTTGTTGTTGTTGTTTCATAAGAACCTTTAGGAACTAAGGCCAAGAAGCCTTCCCTTTTTGATTGATTTCAACCCCACTTACACCCTCTCTGCAGGAAGGTATCCAGTTGCCTCTTGAGCCTATTTATACTCTTCAATGGCCTTTCTTGGTAATTTATTCAAGTCCATTATCCTGTTTTTTTTGTAAAGCTCTGCTTGATTTCCCTTTTTAGTTGTAATGTCCTTGGTATTGAGCAATTCGTCTGGATCATCTTTGCGAATTCTCTTCATAATCTTGAAAACCTCAGTTGAGTCACCCTGAAGTCTCTCATTTTCCAAACTGAGGACAAGGTTGTCTTGTGTGACCTTACCTCCTCTGACCCTGAGAGTTGCAAGCGTTTTTGTGGCGTGCCTCTGTGCCATCTCCAGGGCAATAATGTCTCCTCGGTTGTCTAGCTCAGTGAGAGTCCTAGCCAGAGCACTTCCAGCAATGGCTTCTCCCTGCCTGATCTGCCTATATATTTTCTGCACCCAGGCAATCCAACAGCCCCACGCCCAGGAACAGGAAAATCTGCCCCATTGTCTTTTTCGTTTAGTTTTTGTTGGTGATTATTGTGGAAGTTGGCTTTGTGTAAAAATAGACCCAAGCTATAATTTAGTTTTGCATCACTTGTGTGTTTGTTGAGCTTGTAGCAGTTGAGTGCTATGCTCTAAACATTGAGCTCTGTCATGTAGTTAAGATATAGACCATGAATGGTGATCTAATTTCTTGTTCAAATCTCTTGCAAATATTATAGCATTACTGTCACATCATTTATTAGATTATGATTCTGGTTGAATGCATACAACTGATATGTTCTGTTGTTTGACTGTCATTCCAAATTCACAGGGTTATTTTTGCTAGCAGTGCATTGCTTTCTTACTAATAGGATGTAAAAGAGCTCCTAGTGTGCGATAATTGTCACTACTTCTTGATGTATTGTGGCTTTTCTTCTACTCTGCCCTATCTATCCTGCCCCTTTCCAAGTCCCGCTCACCCATCACTCCATTGCATGTTGACCCGCTTTGGCTCCCGATCCCGCAATGCCTCCGATTTAAAATTCTCATCCTCGTATTTAAATCCATTCACGGCCTCGTCTGTCCCTATCTTTAACCTTTGACAGCCCTACAACCCTCTGAAATCTCTGCTTCCTCCAACTCTGGGCTGTTGTGCACCTCACTCCCTTTGCTCCACCACTGGTGACTGTGCCTACAGCCATCTCGGCCCCACACTCTGGAATTCCCTCCCTAAACCTCCATTGCCTCGCCACCTCTCCTCCTTTTAACGTCCTATTTACAACCCTCCTTCTTTGGCTTGGCATCCATTTTTCTCTGATTACACCTCTGTAAAACGTTTTATGCATTCAAGTTGCTATATAAATGCCAGTTGTTTTTCTGAACTGTACCTGGTGTGAATCAGTGTCTTTAGAAAAATAGGGTAACAAGGAATGGGGGAAGGAAGAAAAATAAATGTGAGGGGAGAGGATAGTTTAGTGTTAATTTATAATTGGGAGTATGTTGTTCAATCTGCTGACTTCTAAATGGCTAAATTTGGAACAGGCCAGTAATTTCACGGCCTCCCTACCCTCGTGGTTGCCCCTACCCCCGCCACCACTGCCATTCTCTAGCCTAAAGCTTCTTTGCTTTAACAAAATGTATCATTAACTTAATTGCAGTGGCTCAGAGTTTGTTCGAGACAGGAGAAAAACTGAGCTGGAAGTTTACTCATGGCGTATTTTTGTCATTGATTGTCCTTTGTGAACACACAATGCTAGGATTTTTGTTAACCATACATTAACTGCAAAGGGAGGTCCTGCTGCAACTGTACAGGGTATTGGTGAGGCCGCACCTGGAGTACCGCGTGCGGTTTTGGTCACCTTACTTAAGGAAGGATATACTAGCTTTGGAGGGGGTACAGAGACAATTCACTAGGCTGATTCCGGAGATGAGGGGGTTACCTTATGATGATAGATTGAGTAGACTGGGTCTTTACTCATTGGAGTTCAGAAGGATTAGGGGTGATCTTATAGAAACATTTAAAATAATGAAAGGGATAGACAAGATAGAGGCGGAGAGGTTGTTTCCACTGGTCGGGGAGACTAGAACTAGGGGGCACAGCCTCAAAATACGGGGGAGCCAATTTAAAACCGAGTTGAGAAGGAATTTCTTCTCCCAGAAGGTTGTGAATCTGTGGAATTCTCTGCCCAAGGAAGCAGTTGAGGCTAGCTCATTGAATGTATTCAAATCACAGATAGATAGATTTTTAACCAATAAGGGAATTAAGGGTTACGGGGAGCGGGCGGGTAAGTGGAGCTGAGTCCATGGCCAGATCAGCCATGATCTTGTTGAATGGCGGAGCAGGCTCGAGGGGCTAGATGGCCTACTCCTGTTCCTAATTCTTATGTTCTTATGTTCTCATAAATGTAACGTCCCTATTTAAAAAAGGAGGCAGACAAAAAGCAGGAAACTATAGACCAGTTAGCCTAACATCTGTGGTTAGGGAAAATGTTGGAGTCCATTATTAAAGAAGCAGTAGCAGGACATTTGGAAAAGCAAAATTTAGTCAAGCAGAGTCAGGATTTATGAAAGGGAAGTCGTGTTTGACAAATTTGCTGGAGTTCTTCGAGGACGTAACGAACAGGGTGGATAAAGGGGAACCAGTGGATGTGGTGTATTTGGACTTCCAGAAAGCATTTGACAAGGTGCCACATAAAAGGTTACTGCACAAGATAAAAGCTCACGGGGTTCGGGGTAATAATATATATTAGCATGGATAGAGGATTGGTTAACTAACAGAGAGTCGAGATAAATGGTTCATTCTCTGGTTGGCAACCGGTAACTAGTGGGGTGTCACAGGGATCAGTGCTGGGACCACAACTATTTACAATCTATATTAACGACTTGGAAGAAGGGACTGAGTGTAACGTAGCCAAGTTTGCTGACGATACAAAGATGGGAGGAAAAGCAATGTGTGAGGAGGACATGCAAAATCTGCAAAAGGACATAGACAGGCTAAGTGAGTGGGCAAAAATTTGGCAGATGGAGTATAATGTTGGAAAGTGTGAGGTCATGCACTTTGGCAGAAAAAAATCAAGGAGCAAGTTATTATTTAAATGGAGAAAGATTGCAAAGTGCCACAGTACAGCGGGACCTGGGGGTACTTGTGCATGAAACACAAAAGCATAGTATGCAGGTACAGCAAGTGATCAGCAAGGCCAGTGGTATCTTGGCCTTTATTGCAAAGAGGATGGAGTATAAAAGCAGGGAAGTCTTGCTACAGCTTTATAAGGAATTGGTGAGGCCACACCTGGAATACTGCGTGCAGTTTTGGTTTCCATATTTACGAAAGGATATAATTGCTTTGGAGGCAGTTCAGAGAAGGTCCACTAGGTTGATTCTGGGAATGAGGGGGTTGACTTATCAGGAAAGGTTGAGTAGGTTGGGCCTCTATTCATTGAAATTCAGACGAATGAGAGGTGATCTTATCGAAACGTATAAGATTATGAGGAGGCTTGACAAGGTGGATGCAGAGAGGATGTTTCCACTGATGGGGGAGACTAGAACTAGAGGGCATGATCTTCGAGTAAGGGGCCGCCCATTTGAAACTGAGATGAGGAGAAATTTCTTCTGAGGGTTGTAAATCTGTGGAATTTGCTGCCTCAGAGAGCTGTGGAAGTTGGGACATTGTCTATTTCTGTCTTAAATTTATTCAGTTTCTTAAACGATAAGGGGCTATGGAGAACGGGTGGGGAAGTGGAGCCGAGTCCACGATCAGATCAGCCATGATCTTATTGAATGGCGAAGCAGGCTCGAGGGTCCGTATGGCCTACTCCTGTTCCTATTTCTTATGTTCTTATTATTAATGACTTTTTTTTTCCTCAGGCATTTCCTCTCTCCCATTCCAAACCATTGCTCTCACTTCTTTCCAAACACAGCGCTGACTCGTAAGTCCTTTCCAATTACCATCTCCTCTCTGTCTCTCCCACATCTAACCAATCACTTGCCTCCCTTTCCTCGCCGGGTATCTTGAACATGTTGCGGTGCCTCAGCTTCAAGCCTCTCGCTCCCAGCACTGTCTGTTTGAATCCCCTTTGAGCAAGCTTCCATCCTGCGGCACGTTATCTCTTGTTCGCCTAAACTCCTGTGCCATCCAAGTGCATATAGGAGATGATAAATGCAACGAATCAAATTTTGCTACGACAATATGATTGGCACTAAGGGCCCAGAGTCATCAGTAAAAGAGGGATAGGGTTGGATAATTAGTGGAGGAGTTCGTTAATGTGGGAGGGAGGACCAAACACAAGCGCAGTTGGGAGATAAAAAATCTGAACACGCACCATCAACATTGAGAAAATCGCAGAGGGAAGTGGAATGCTATGGTGGGAGTCCGTATGACAGCACAGTGTTTAGATGTGCAAAGTGCCAGCTACTTGGCTACTTGCACTAAAATATCCAAAGCCGCTTCACATAGGATCGAGTGGCCACTGAGGAGGTGTAGAAGTGTTGGGAGAGCTGACGGAACACCCGGTTGCGCAGGAGTCTTTTGAACATGGGAAGAGAGGGAGCTATGCAGTTGGATTTAGGCGGGCAATCAGTCGCGAAGGACTGAGACTGCTGAAGGCTCTGCTGGGGTTGTGGATGCACAGCAGGCTAGTCAGAACATCCGAGGCCAGGGGCTAGGATGTAGGTCAGGATGAGGTTGCAGAAATAGGGACTAGGAGGAATTTATAAATGAGAACAAGGGTCAGATCAGGAATGGGTGGCAGGACTTGGTGCGGGACAAGTTAATGGGCTAAGGGGTGTGTAGGGTACGTTGGAGTTTGTGTTGGGTAGAGGCCAGCATTGAAGCAGTCAAGTTTTGAGGTAACAAAAGCATGGCTAATCGTCCTGTGGTGAGGATGACGTAAGGGAGATTGTGGTCTTATGGAAGTTAAATCTGGTGGCATGAGGCTAGTATGGAATGTGAGACCTGGGACCCAATTGCTGGCTAAGAAAAGTGTTGCAGTGTAAGGTGTGATTGGAGGTGAGAAGGTGGTCTAGGAGACTAGCTGAATGATCAAGCTGATCATGGAAATGGATAGGATGATTGAGTTCACTCGGGACAGCAAAGGAATTGGCATGGGTACAGACCTGGGGGCCGAAATTCAGGGTTCGAATAAGGCCCATTGCTGCCGTGTTGCGGCGGAATCGAGTGGCTGCCGTGTTGCAGTCGATGGGCTGCCCCGTCCCAAATTCAGCTCGGGGATTTTTTTCGGCCTATCCCCACTTTCACCCCCGCTGCTGCCAACTGCCACAACTGAGTCATCAGAGCGTGCACTGCCGATCTCCCGCACCTCCAGAAGATTCCGACCCAAATTCAGTTTGAAACATCGCCGATCCGCCGTGCGGTGCCCCCATGACAGCTTTTTCTGTCGGTGCACCTTATCCTGCGGTGTGTGCGGCCCAGCAGCGCGGCAGCCCTTCAAGGGGAGGGCGCACTGCCGCTGCTGCCATGTTTTTATTTTTGCCGGCCGACTTCCTGATCGGCTGGACAATTATTGCCCCCGGGGTTCGGCCGGGCCGCCAAAGGCAGCCTGACGTCCCCCTCTTGGGTGGCAGGCCTTTGGCCCGGCCGAAACCCTCCCAGGTGGCCCGGTGGCCGAAACTAAAAAAAAATGCCGGATTCTCTCCCCTTTAACGGAGGGGAGAGAGCGTGGTGATGCACACGCGCAGTGACATCACCAGCGGCGGAGACTCGGTTTCGCCACACTTCCGCCCCCATTGTGACCGACTTCTGGTCCGACGTTAAAAAAAAAAATGTCAAAATCCAGAAAATCGATCGGGAGGCCACCTCATCACTCCCAGCGGTAAAACCAGGCAATAAATCATTGGTACACCAGCTTTCTGGCGTGCCTGAATTTCGGCCCCCTGATCTGTAGAAGCGGAAAGCAGAACCATTGCTGATTGGTGAATTATTAATTCCTCAAGAATGGTGATTCCACCACAAGGGAAGTTAGTCAATCCATTTGATTTTGCGTGGAGAACCGTTGCGACTATTTAAGGTTACAGTGATGAATTTAACGAGGTGAAAGGAGAGCTGGTTTAGTCCCAGAAGATGTGGGTTTGAGCAATCGGAGGTATTCATTTCTGTGGGCAAAATTGTTCCATTTATAATGGACTGTACTTCCAAAAACTGGAAGAGTAAAATGGCAGCTACCAGCCGCCTGCCTAATACTTAGAATGACTTTCTTGCCTGGATCAACCTCATTTGCACACTGGCATTTGATGCCAGAATAATCTTGATTTAGGCATGACACATCTCATGGGAGCATTGCTATTGACTGCTCCCACTCGAGGTGCTATTGGTGCAGTGGTCCTCGGCACAGCTCACAGCTTTGGATGATGCAGCCTCCAGCGTGCAGTCTGCTGTACTATAGGCCTTCCAGCAATTTAAATTGATTCCTCCCAAATTCTGAATCGGACTCTGTCCTAGAAATGCCCACCACACGATCGATTACGGTACCGATTAAGATTTTAAAGCCTTCCACAATTGTGACTGTCCAGTTCAGGTCGGCAGTTTTAAATTTTCAATTCTGCGAAACACAAAATGAATGACCCAAACTGTCACACACAAGTGATTTGGCGATGTTCCATTTTGATTCTTGCACCTTTTGCTGAATACTGCAAATCAATATAATTATGCCTGGAAATTGTTTCTGAATTTAGCATTTTAATAGTATAACCCGTTTTCGATTTCAATGTGATGATTTTGAAAGCTCTTGTACAATGCTTCTGAAAATGATTGCACTCTGAACAGTTCTTTCATTTTATATCATTGTAATGTGGTGAATATGAAAATGATTGAGTCCTGCCCCTATCCTGTCATTTACAATACCTGAAGTCATTCCACCACTATTTCTATAAGCAGTTAGTTGTCAGTTTTATTAACTTTCCATTTTTTTGCCCAGTTTTATGGTTTTCTGCCAAACTAATGAAAACAGCTAGAGGTGATTGCCTTATTGAATACAGTTTCTCTTTAAGTAGAGAGGATGGTGCAAATTAAATGACAGAACTAATACTCCAGAGCCAAGACCACTTTATCAGAACACCCTGATGGCAAGTACAATATTAATATTATCTTCTGCAGCTGAATATAATTGGTGTGATGAAAAATTAATCAACTATAGTTCCAAAAGGTTATGGACCTTCCTTAATTATTTTAAAGAGGCGCTCTGTGCCTGGGATGTGGGAGAAGAGATGAGCGGTGTGTGTCATTTTTGGCATGATATCCCGACACATCAGTGTGCATTTTGTCAGTTTTATTAACTTTCCAATTTTTTGGGATGATTCAAAAAACATTAAAATTGAATTGTTGCATCAAAGTATTTGCAAACTATTTAGTAAAACAGTGCCCCTTGCAAAAGAGTTCAGCTTAAATTTACATATGCTAATCCTAAGTGGAGGAAGTGCATCCGGGAGGGCGCTGAGCACCTCGAGTCTCATCGTCGAGAGCATGCAGAAATCAAGCGCAGGCAGCAGAAAGAGCGTGCGGCAAACCAGTCCCACCCACCCCTTCCCTCAGCGATTATCTGTCCCACCTGTGACAGGGACTGTGGTTCTCGTATTGGACTGTTCAGCCACCTAAGGACTCATATTTTTAGAGTGGAAGCAAGTCTCTCTTGATTCCGTGGGACCGCCGATGATGCTGATGAATAAATCACTGCAGGGCATGTAAAGGAATCCCAATGTCCTCTGTTTTGTGGGCTGTAAGTTATATTTGTTTAACCTCAGTTCTAAGTACTATATGCTTCCTCAACTATTGTACACTCATGAAAGTGTCTGTGTCTGTTTATAATAGTTTTGTGACATTAAATAGCACTTGAGATTGATGCTATATCAGCAGAAAACCATACAAGGCACGTGAAGAAAATCTGCCTTTGTAAATCGATGTGGCTGCGGCCAGGGAGATTGCACTCCTACTGGCTCGATCAAATCTCACTTTGAATGCTCAAGAAGCCACTTTATATCCTTTTTAAAATCCGGGTTACAGTCTCGCCAGAATTGGCAGCCCTTCCAGTCGCTGTCATTCTACATGAGAGGGTCTGGGCAGTGAGATCTAGATTTTCTGATTGTTACGTCGTCAGTAACCCATTTAATTTCATTGGGTTACTGTTCTAATGAGAAAATCTAGACCCGAATGTCTGTCGGATGTTCAACTGGGGTGGGAGAGCTGAGGGGGTGACCTGAGAGAGGTCTTTAAGATTATGAAAGGGTTTTGATAGCGTAGATATAGAGAAAATGTTGTCACTTGTGGAGGAGTCTAAAACTAGAGGTCATAAATCTAAGATAGTCACTGATAAATCCAATAGGGAATTCAGGAGAAACTTCTTCACCCAGAGAGTGACTAGAATGTGGACGTGCTAATACGCTGAGTGTTTGAGGCGAATAACAGAGAAATATTTAAGGGGAAGCTAGATAAGCACATGAGGGAGAAAGGAATAGAAGGATATACTGATACGGTTAGATGAATAGGAGTGGAAGGAGGCACATGTGGAACATAAATGGCAGCGTAGATCAGTTGAGCTGTCAGACCAGTTTCTGTGTTGTAGACTCTCTGTAACAAAGCAATCAGGAACAGAATTGCTGATTAATTTTTTTTAATACCCCTTCTCTTTCCCTGTGCAGCCTGTGGACATGAACCAGTTGCATTTATGCTCCACCTCTGGTTTGGCAAGAAGAACTGAAACTGGGACCTTCCTACTCTGTGATTTAGTAATGATCTAACCATTGAGCCACTGGTGAAATAAACTGTCAGTACATTAACTCTTCATTCACTTGTTCCTACAACTGTTGCATTTCTAATGCGTCGTCAGTTTTTCCCCATTCCAAAAAAGTAATTAACTGCCTGACTTTTCCCCACATGAATTTCTTCTCCAGTTGTGAACACACTGACTCATGCTTGGGGCATGGTGCCCCCAGACACAGTCACCATCGGGTAGCTTGTCCAAGTTACCATGACCATCATGTATGAGCCTAGAAAGTGAATGGTCAGCAGATTGCTCAATCTTGGGAGCATTGTAGCTGAGCCGGACCCTGCGCTTGCATGCAGATTTTCCAGCAGGAGGCGCTGGATAGCTATCGCAGAGAGGGGGGATCTAGACCGCTGTGTGACACTGCAGCTAGGATCAGCACACTAAGCAGAGACGGGGGAATTGAACCTGTACCAGTAGATCTAGATGGATTCTTGTCAACTGTGCCATTGTTTTAGTTTGTTTTTTTAAAAATTCATGCACGGGATGTAGGCGTCTCTGGCAAAACTGGCATTTATTGCCCATCCCTCATTGCCCCTTGAGAAGGTGGTGGGTAAGCCTTTCAGATCTACTGGGTCCAGGTTCAATTCCCCCGTCTCTGCTTAGTGCGCCGATCCTAACTGCCGCACAACCGTCTAGATGCCCCCTCTCTGCGACAGCTATCCAGCGCCTCCTGCTGGAAAATCTGCATGCAAGCGCAGGGTCCAGCTCGGCGACAGTGCTCCCACGATTGAGCAATCTGCTGGCATTCACTTTCTCGGCTCACGCATGGTCATGGTAACTTGGACAAGCGACTGGATGGTGGCTTCTGCCTGGGGCACAATCCCACAAGCATGAGTCAGTGACTGGAGAAGAAATTCACGTGGGGAAAAGGGAGACAGTTAATGACTTTTTTGGAATGGGGAAAAACTGACGACGCATTAGAAATGCAACATTGTAGGAACATTTGAATATACTGACAGACTAGAATGACTCTTGCTCCTCAGAAACCGAATATTTCCTTGCACTGTGTCATTAAAAACCCATCTGATTCACCAGTAACCTTTTTAGGGAAGTAAATCAGCTGTCCTTACCAGTCTGGCCTATATGTGACTCCAGACCCACAGCTAGGTGGTTGACTCTTAACTCTCCTTTGAAATGGCCGAGCAAGAAAGTTGTCGAAAAGGTGGTGGTGAGCCACATATAGGCCAGACTGGGTAAGGACGGCAGATTTCCTTCCCTAAAGGTTATTTGTGAACCAGATGGGTTTTTAATGACAATTCAGCAGTTTCATGCTTACCCTATCTTTTAATTCCAGATTTATTTAATGAATTGAATTTAAATTTCCCAGCTGCCATGGTGGGAGTTGAACTTGCGTCTCTTGATCATTAGTCCAGGTCACTGGATTACAAATCCAGTAACCTAACCACTGTGCTACTGTTTGTCTTGAAGGAAACTAAATGTTAAAAATGTGTGAACTGTGATACAAAGTAAAATATCTTGGATATAAAGCTTGGAGAAGCTCAAGCTCTATTAAAGAAAATAACTTGCATTTATATAGCGCCTTTTATGACCTCAGGACGTCCCAAAGTGTTTTACAGCCAATAAAGTACAATTTTGGCGTGGAGTCAGTGTTGTAATGTGGGAAACACGGCAGCCAATTTGTGCACAGCAAGCTCCCACAATCAGCAATATGATAATGACCAGATAATCTGTCTGGAACACAGTCTATAAAGAAGGTGGTTAAGGGTGAACCTCATTTTAAGTTGCATAAATTATTACATTTTATATAGGTACGGTTAATTCAAAATATGTAAAGTAGATGTTGAGCAGAACTTCTTCACTCAGTGATAAATAACTTATTAGGTAGGGCAGTGGAGGTAAAAAAACATTAATGTTGTTTAAAATGCACTTGAATGTTTGGGCGAGAGTGTTAGGGATGAGTTTTAATGGACTGAGTGGCTTTTTCATGTCCAGGACTTTTCTTGCTTTCTAATGAATGGTTAATTTATGAGGAGATGAGGAGAAACTTCTTCACCCAGAGAGTGGTGAACCTGTGGAATTCTCTACCACAGAAAGTTGTTGAGGCCAATTCACTAAATATATTCAAAAAGGAGTTAGATGAAGTCCTTACGACTAGCGGGATCAAGGGGTATGGCGAGAAAGCAGGAATGGGGTACTGAAGTTGCATGTTCAGCCATGAACTCATTGAATGGCGGTGCAGGCTCGAAGGGCCAAATGGCCTACTCCACCTATTTTCTATGTTTCTATGTTAATCTGCTTTGATGCCTTTTTAAAAATAGCTGCTGTAAAGGTTGGCAGGTTCCTCATCGCATCTGTGAATGAGGACAGTCATCTCAGTCAGAATTCTGTGCCTGGACATTCCCACAATCCATGCACATTCGCTGAATATCCACTTCAGATTTCTGTCTCAGTTTGAGGATTGCATATGCGTTCATTCTTGTGCCATTCCAAAGATATATAATCGTGTGTGAGACTAACTTGGCACTACAGAATACATGTAACATTGTAATGTATCATGTCCATTGATTACTCCATATATCTTCACTGCAGTGAAATGATGTCTTTTTAAGTGCTGTGATACCGATGAAGGCTTTACATTCTGAAGGCTTTTTTGAAGTAGGTTCTCTTTCGGAAAGGAGGAAAGCAGCTGGGAATCAAAATTGAAATCTGAAGTGGATATTCAGCGAATGTGCATGGATTGTGAGAATGTCCAGGCACAGAGTTCTGACTGAGATGACTGTCCTCATTCACAGATGCGATGAGGAACCTGCCAACCTTTACAGCAGCTATTTTTAAAAAGGCATCAAAGCAGATTAACATAGAAACATAGAACATCGGTGCAGAAGTAGGCCATTCGGCCCTTCGAGCCTGCATCGCCATTCAATGAGTTCATGGCTGAACATGCAACTTCAGTACCCCATTCCTGCTTTCTCGCCATACCCCTTGATCCCCCTAGTAGTAAGGACTACATCTAACTGATTTTTGAATATATTTAGTGAATTGGCCTCAACAACTTTCTGTGGTAGAGAATTCCACATGTTCACCACTCTCTGGGTGAAGAAGTTTCTCCTCATCTCGGTCCTAAATGGCTTACCCCTTATCCTTAGACTGTGTCCCCTGGTTCTGGACTTCCCCAACATTGGGAACATTCTTCCTGCATCTAACCTGTCTAAACCCGTCAGAATTTTAAACGTTTCTATGAGATCCCCTCTCATTCTTCTGAACTCCAGTGAATACAAGCCCAGTTGATCCAGTCTTTCTTGATAGGTCAGTGTCGCCATCCCGGGAATCAGTCTGGTGAATCTTCGCTGCACTCCTTCAATAGCAAGAATGTCCTTCCTCAGGTTAGGAGACCAAAACTGTACACAATACTCCAGGTGTGGCCTCACCAAGGCCCTGTCTAACTGTAGCAACACCTCCCTGCCCCTGTACTCAAATCCCCTCGCTATGAAGGCCAACATGCCATTTGCTTTCTTAACCGCCTGCTGTACCTGCATGCCAACCTTCAATGACTGATGTACCATGACACCCAGGTCTTGTTGCACCTCCCCTTTTCCTAATCTGTCACCATTCAGATAATAGTCTGTCTCTCTGTTTTTACCACCAAAGTGGATAACCTCACATTTATCCACATTATACTTCATCTGCCATGCATTTGCCCACTCACCTAACCTATCCAAGTCACTCTGCAGCCTCATAGCATCCTCCTCGCAGCTCACACTGCCACCCAAATAAGTGTCATCCGCGAATTTGGAGATACTACATTTAATCCCCTCGTCTAAATCATTAATGTACAATGTAAACAGCTGGGGCCCCAGCACAGAACCTTGCGGTACCCCACTAGTCACTGCCTGCCATTCTGAAAAGTACCCATTTACTCCTACTCTTTGCTTCCTGTCTGCCAACCAGTTCTCAATCCACGTCAGCACACTACCCCCAATCCCATGTGCTTTAACTTTGCACATTAATCTCTTGTGTGGGACCTTGTCGAAAGCCTTCTGAAAGTCCAAATATACCACATCAACTGGTCCTCCCTTGTCCTACTCCACTGGAAACATCCTCAAAAAATTCCAGAAGATTTGTCAAGCATGATTTCCCTTTCACAAATCCATGCTGACTTGGACCTATCATGTCACCTCTTTCCAAATGCGCTGCTATGACATCCTTAATAATTGATTCCGTCATTTTACCCACTACCGATGTCAGGCTGACCGGTCTATAATTCCCTGTTTTCTCTCTCCCTCCTTTTTTAAAAAGTGGGGTTACATTGGCTACCCTCCACTCGATAGGAACTGATCCAGAGTCTATGGAATGTTGGAAAATGACTGTCAATGCATCCGCTATTTCCAAGGCCACCTCCTTAAGTACTCTGGGATGCAGTCCATCAGGCCCTGGGGATTTATCGGCCTTCAATCCCATCAATTTCCCCAACACAATTTCCCGACTAATAAGGATTTCCCTCAGTTCCTCCTTACTAGACCCTCTGATCCCTTTTATATCCTGAAGGTTGTTTGTGTCCTCCTTAGTGAATACCGAACCAAAGTACTTGTTCAATTGGTCTGCCATTTCTTTGTTCCCCGTTATGACTTCCCCTGATTCTGACTGCAGAGGACTTACATTTGTCTTCACTAACCTTTTTCTCTTTACATATCTATAGAAACTTTTGCAGTCCATCTCAATGTTCCCTGCAAGCTTCCTCTCGTACTCTATTTTCCCTGCCCTAATTAAACGCTTTGTCCTCCTCTGCTGAGTTCTAAATTTCTCCCAGTCCCCAGGTTCACTACTATTTCTGGCCAATTTGTATGCCACTTCCTTGGCTTTAATACTATCCCTGATTTCCCTTGATAGCCACGGTTGAGCCACCTTCCCTTTTTTATTTTTACGCCAGACAGGAATGTACAATTGTTGTATTTCATCCATGCGGTCTCTAAATGTCTGCCATTGCCCATCCACAGTCAACCCCTTAAGTATCATTCGCCAATCTATCCTAGCCAATTCACGCCTCATACCTTCAAAGTTACCCTTCTTTAAGTTCTGGACCATGGTCTCTGAATTAACTGTTTCATTCTCCATCCTAATGTAGAATTCCACCATATTATGGTCACTCTTCCCCAAGGGGCCTCGCACAACGAGATTGCTAATTAATCCTCTCTCATTACACAACACCCAGTCTAAGATGGCCTCCCCCCTAGTTGGTTCCTCGACATATTGGTCTAGAAAACCATCCCTTATGCACTCCAGGAAATCCTCCTCCACCATTTGCTTCCAGTTTGGTTAGCCCAATCTATATGCATATTAAAATCACCTATGATAACTGCTGCACCTTTATTGCATGCACCTCTAATTTTCTGTTTGATGCCATCCCCAACATCACTACTACTGTTTGGAGATCTGTACACAACTTCCACTAACGTTTTTTGCCCTTTGGTGTTCTGCAGCTCTACCCATATAGATTCCACATCATCCAAGCTAATGTCTTTCCTAACTATTGCATTAATCTCCTCTTTAACTAACAATGCTACACCACCTCCTTTTCCTTTTATTCAATCCTTCCTGAATGTTGAATACCCATGGATGTTGAGTTCCCAGCCCTGATCATTCTGGAGCCACGTCTCTGTAATCCCAATCACATCATATCTGTTAACATCTTTTTGCACAGTTAATTCATCCACCTTATTACGGATACTCCTTGCATTAAGACACAAAGCCTTCAGGCTTGTTTTTTTTTAACACCCTTTGTCCTTTTAGAATTATGATGTAGTGTGGCCCTTTTTGTTTCTTGCTTTTGTTTACTCGGCCTTCCACTCTTGCTTTTTACCTTTCTACCATCTGTTTCTGACTCCATATTACTGCGCCCTATCTCACTGCATAGGTTCCCATCCCCCTGCCATATTAGTTTAAACACTCCCGAACTGCATTCGCAAATGTTGCCCAAGTGCAGACCGTCCCTTTTGTACAGGTCCCACTACCCCCAGAACTGGTTTCAATGTCCCAGCAATTTGAATCCCTCCCTCTTGCACCACTGCTCAAGCCACATATTTATTCTAACTATCCTGCTCCCTCTACTCTGATTAGCACGTGGCACTGGTAGCAATCCAGAGATTACTACCTTTGAGATCCTACTTTTTAATTTAACTTCTAGCTCCCTAAATTCAGCTTGAAGGACCTCTTCCTGCTTCTTACCTATATCATTGGTACCTATATGTACCACGACAACTGGCTGTTCATCCTCCCTCTCCAGAATGCTCTGCAACCGTTTCGAGATATCCTTGACCCTTGCATCAGGGAGGCAACATACCATCCTGGAGTCTCGGTTACGGCCGCAGAAACTCCTATCTATTCCCCTTACAATAGAGTCCCCTATCACTATCGCTCTCCCACTCTTTTTCCCGCCCTTCTGTGCAGCAGAGCCACCCACGGTGCCATGAACCTGGCTGCTGGTGCCTTCCCCTGGTAAGTCATCTCCCCCAACAGTGTCCAAAACGGTATATCTGTTTTGGAGGGAGATGACCGCATGGGACTCCTGCACTACCTTCCTGCACTTGCCTTGTCTCTTGGTCACCCATTCACTATCTGTCCTAACCCTTACCTGCGGTGTGACCAACTCACTAAATGTGCTATCCACAACATTCTCAGCATCGTGCATGCTCCAGACTGAGTCCATCCGCAGCTCCAGTGCCGTCATGCGGTCTGTCAGGAGCTGCAGCTGGACACACTTCCCGCACACATAGCAGTCAGGGACACTGGAAGCGTCCCTGACTTCCCACATAGCACAGGAGGAGCATGACATGGGTCCGAGCTCTCCTGCCATGACTTAACCCTTAAATTAATTTACTTACTAAAATTTACTTAAACACCAAACAGCTACTTAGTAGTTCGCTGCCAATTAAACCAATCTAAAAGTCAGTCTAAAAGAGAGTTATACTTACCAGTCGAACAGCCCATTACATAGAATTACTTCGGAATAGAAGAGGCTGAAGGAAGATCTAATTGAGGTGTATAAAATTCTGAGATGCCTGGATAGAGTGGATAAGAAGCACTATTTCGCTTGGCAAGGTCGATAACCAGAGGGCATAGAGTTAAAGTAACTGGTAGAAGGGTTAGTGGGGAGTTGAGAGTTTTTTTCACACACAGGGCATTGGGGGCCTGGAACTCACTGCCTGACAGGGTGGTGGAGGCAGAAACGTTCATCGCATTTAAAAAGTACTTGGATATGCACTTGAAGTGGCGTAACCTGCAAGGCTATGGAAAGTGGGATTGGTGTGGATGGCTCTTTTTTGGCTGGCACAGACACGATGGGCCGAATGGTCACCTGTGCTGTAAGTTTCTATGATTCTATGAATGATGTCGAATTTACAGCATTCATGTTCCACACTAGCCTCCTCCCACTATACTTACTTCATCTGACCCTAATAACCTATCCTTTTATTCCTTACTCACTCGTCTACTTATCGAGCTTCCCCTTAAATCCATGCATGCTATTTCCCTCAACTATTCCCTGAAAACAAGATCAAACTCTTGCTTTTCTCCTCTCTCCTGAATTGTCTCAACAGAAACACACGATATGTTTTCAACAGTTTTAGAGACTTGTGTTTACTTTCATTGTTGTCATACAGGACATCCAATTCAATAGAAGCTACAGGTTGTGATTAATGAACATAATTGCAAATAACGGATGCCCTGGAGTGACTACATTGAGGATATTGCATGTGTGAGGATGAATTGCCAGGCAACAGTTTTGTTAAATGTTTAATTGTTAGACTGCTGCTGTCTTATTTGATATCCCTCATCTATTTAAAAAAACAAATGTGTTCTTCTCTCGGTTCGCACATATCAGCAGGATTTCGTTGTTGGGTAGATCATGGATTTTTGAGGAAAAAAAACACAATTTTGAGGAAATTAGATTAGTCCTGAGTGACTTGGGGCTTTTCAGAATATCAGTGAGACAGGCCGACACAGCATACAGAGATGGTTCGAAAGGTGAATTACTAAAGATAAAAAGAAAGAGCCGCATTATAGCGCTTTTCACGACCACCGGATGTCCCAAAGCGCTTCACAGCCAAAGCAGTACTTTTTGAAGTGTAGTCACTTTTGTAATGCAAGAGCAAGGGCAAAAACTCTTAAGGGCCTATCAAGCCAGCTCCTTCAAGAGCCTGTGTGTGATTGTCCTATCATGGACTTGTTCCTCTTCCCTCTCATCTACCATCTGTTGATCCCCTAATAAAGCGACTCCCCACGGGAAATTTAAAAAATCAAGCAGTGCTCGATAATCCTCAATCCCTTTCTCAACAGTCGATCCGGTTCCTTTTGGAGTGGAAAGTGGAGTTGAGGTAGAAGATCAGTCATGATCTTATTGAATGGCGGAGCAGGTTGGAGGGGCTGAATGGCCTAATCCTGCTCTTTCTTAGGTTCTTTGTGTTCTTTTAATGCTATCATCTGACCTCAGATTGACAACCTTCTCTTGGAATACCATCCGCAGAAGAATATAAGGCAGTAATCTCATTGTGGGGTTTGGATGATCTCGTCCCTGAGAGTAACAATTGAGTACAGTATTTCAAAACGATCTCCTGCACGCAGAGATGCAATTGCAAACCAATTGTTCTCTCATTAGCGACTTTTTTAAAACAACATCAGAACAAGAGTAGGCCATTCAGTTAGATCAAGGCTGATCTGTACCTCAACTCTACAGATTTGTGACTTGCCTAGTCATTGGTCATTTTTTTAATTGCTCTTGCTGTAGGATCATGATGAACACCAACCAGTGTACTTGGTGTCGCTGATGTGTAATGACCCTCGTATCCAAGAATTAACAATTGCTAATTTGCTGAAGCTAAATTGGAAAAAAAAAAGCAATGCACTTATTCAGCACCTTTCACAACCACCTGATGTCCCAAAGCACTTCACAGCCAATTAAATACTTTTGGAGTGTAGTCACTGTTGTAATGTGGGAAACGCGGCAGCCAATTTGCGCACAGCAAGCTCCCACAGCAGTAATGTGATAATGAGCAGATAATCTGTTTCAGTGATGTTGACTGAGGGATAAATATTGGCCAGAACATCCGGGATATCTCTTCTGCTCTTCTTCAAAATAGTGCCATGGGATCTTTTACATCCACCTGAGAGAGCAGATCGGGCCTCGGTTTAATGCCTCATCCAAAAGACGACACCTCTGACAGTGCAGAACTCCCTTAGCACTGCACTAGAGTGTCAGCTGAGATTTTTGTGCTCAGGTGGAGTGGGATTTGAACCCACAACCTTCTGACTCAGACGCGGGTGTTACCAACTGAGCCACGGCTGACACACACAATCTGCATTTGAAATGATAGCAAAGGCTTCTTCTCGCTTCTTCTGTTCTTACTGTTATTTTCATAGCAGTTTTTGCTTTAATAATTAAAATTTTAAAAACTATCTGGGTATCGATGTGGGCTATGGAGGCATGCAGGAGAATTGGTTATTAAATTTGCCACTGTTTGCTGCTGCTGAGGGAGAGCAAGTGCTCTAGCTGGCAAGCAGTCAGAATCCATTTACCTTACTGCAATATCTTCAGCACACTGATGTGAATGCTGCAACAGTTTATCGGCAGCATATTCATAGTACCAAATTCATTTTAGAGTGCCTGTGACATGGAATTGACTCTGGAGCAAACCGAGTGATGTCGAACCCTTCCCCCGCCCATCCTCTCCACTCGTGTACTCGAAACCGCATCCTCTATGAGCAGTCACTCCACTGACTGTGAGTGAATGCATGAGGTCCTGTTGGAAGGAGATTTGGTGGAGTTTGCATTTGATGCTGCAAAGGGATTGCCATTGCAGCAATAAACATCTCTGGACGAATGAGGTATCCGGAACTCTCAAATGGCTGCAGTTCTGAAATGCCTGTGAATATCTCTGTAAAGTAGCATGCTATTTAAGTGCAGGACTGTCTGAACTTAATGGAAAAAATAGGCTTCCACCCACGTTCACAACTGGTGCAGAGCTGCAGGTTACTATACATTACGGCAGAGATAATGAGCTGAAAAACATGGTTGTGGTGACACATTATAGTACACACAGTTGCAGACCTTCAAAATTATGGGCCAGCATCATTCTAAAGGGCTGTAACTGTGAGGATGTACTATCACGTCCACACTTCCTGTCTGTGTTTAGAAAGTCTGAGATCTGTGGCACCACAAACATGTAGCCTGTTTCACCGAGTGATTCAACTGCACTCCCTCTATGTACCAGTGTAAACGTGGAGCGAGGGCTTCTTTTTTTTTGTTTGGTCAGCAAGGTAAAAGATGATGTTGCTGGAGGATTGAAGACTTTGCATTTTCGGTGTGCAGTATTCCTGGGAAGGCAGTTATAGCCCAGCCAGACACTCAGCCCAGTTCCCTCCACTCTGCTCCAACAATATGCCTCAGCCCCAGCGATGTGACCCAAGATCACCCTCACAAAGAGCACCCTCTACTCAGCAAGCAGTGCGGCATTTTTCCCATTTCCCACACCCACGATCCTTGGGATTGCAGGCCATTCCCGGCTAGAAACTGAATTGGCATTCCTCAAAACTCAACTCCCCAAGAAATATAGCCAAATGACCAAGGAGGTTGCATCTAGGACCCAGAGATGAAAAGCCAGTGTCTTAACACACTGCATAGAAAATAGGAGCAGTAGTAGGCCATTCGGCCCTTCGAGACTACACCGCCATTCAGTATGATCATGGCTGATCCTTTATCTCAACACCATATTCCCACTTTTTTCCCATACCCCTTGATGTCTTTTGTTTCTAGAAATCTATCGATCTCCCTCTTAAATATATTCAATGACCTAGTTTCCCTTGGAGGGCTGGTGTTTGCACCAATTCAATGCACATGGAATACCTGCTACATTCACTCCAGTATATAATTTAGGCCAAAATTTACACTCTCCACTCCGCAGGACAATACTGTAAACCATATCTGTTGATAAGATGTTAACTTTTGTCATGATTCTATTCTAGATGGAGCAAATAAAAAGGACAAATAAACTCTTCACAAGTGATTGCATATTCCTGAGGAAAACCCTTATTATTCCAGTCATATCTGAGAAAGGGTTACTGTTTAATGGACTCAACGCATTGGACTCGCCTGAGAATGAATCCAGGGAGGCATACACGCTCAGTGTTGAAAGGCCGCTGAATATCGAAGAAGAAAGTTCTTCATCATCTTCGAGTCCCGAAGACCCTGACAACAGGCCCGCTCAGCCTGAGGAACTGTCCGCCAAAGACTTCTTACAGAGACTGGACTTGCAGATTAAATTGTCAACACAAGCAGCTGCTAAGACCATACAGGAGGACGATAAGGGGTAATTATATTCTAAATAACCACACCGTGTATGTGTGTAACTACACCTGCAGATGATATATTTAGTGTTGTTCTAAAGAAATAAGCAGCAAAATATTTGGCAAATGCAAATTTTGTAGGTTCTGAAAGAGGGAAAATTCTTCAAACTCTTTGGCGGGTGTGTATTGTGCTACCAGTATAATCCTGTGACTGGTTGTTGTAGGTAATGGGTTTAGTACTGGACCAAGATTTTATAGAGTGGTCGTTGCTGAAATTAGTATTTTTTTTTAGTTTCTTTTAAACATTTTAAAAAAAATCTAGCAAAGCCTTTTAATGCTGCGTTGCAAATTAACCTGTCATAGATCATCAATATAAGGAAAGTTTGGCACTTTCAAATCTTTGATTAAATCAGGCGCCTGCTTAGATTGCTGTCCAGTACAAAATAAGTCAATAGTTGACAATTTGAAGATACAATGAGCTTTTCACCTGTCGGGTACACCAGAGTTAATGAAGCAATTTAATCTGCCCTCACTATGCGGGAGAGTTTTCTACACCTTCGATCTGATCCGCCAACAATCGCACTTGCACGCTTACAGTTTATTGGTGATAAAAGCTGACTTCCCTAATATCTATTGTTGTGCAGCTTATGTACGACTCATGCGTTGGTTATACAGCTCTTGTTATTCCTTTATTACTCATTATTGAATTATTAGCAGCCCAGCACAGTGTTTAATTTGTTATATGGCACTAACTTTCTCATGAAAAGATGCAGTTTAATAGACCTCATGTGAACTCTGATTATTTTTTTTAAGCTTTTTATTTGTAATTCTGTCTCACTTGCCCTTCATGTTGGGATGTTAATATTTCAATAATAACCTATTGCATACCTGTATAATAATTGCATTGAAGTAACTTGTTTAGAAGTGTAATTAATCTTTGGCGAGATTTTATGTTGTTGTGGAGGTGAGGATATTGGTGATGGGGAAGTGAGTATTTTGGACTCGCGTCAGCTACAGATGGATAGTAAAGCTCCTTTTGCTGTGCCCCTACAATGTGATCCACCTTTATCTCCGAGGTGTAATTGCCCACCACAGCATTGTGCGTTTTTCCATCTCTCACGTCAACCATCCATGTGGCCTGAGTGAGAATTCCAATGCATTAAATTATAGTTAATTTTGTAGGGCAATGCACTCAAAGAATTGGGGTGACTGTAGATTTGTATATATGGATCAACTAAAACAGGCTGAATGGCCCTCCCCATCTGTATTTAGCTCTTGACCTGGGTTTAAACGAGTTAATTGTAAGTAAGACTCTTGTAGCTAACAGCATGAAGAGACTTTGATCCATCAGTCTAACAGCTCCCTGAGTTGAAAGGGCAGTGCATTAACTTGATGTACCAGCCAGATCTGGAACAGCAATTCACATTTATACCTTTTCCCCATTTTGCACATATTGTACTCAGAATTGACAAAAACCAAAAGTGCCAAGGGCTCCCTTTGATTGCATGTTAATTCTGCATCACCTCCCATTTCTTCACCTTTCTGTAGGCAACACTACTTTGTAGGTTTTGCACAATTCTAATTTTTCCTGGTACAGAAAGTACTTGCGGAAGGTAATCATTCAAGCTGAAGGTACGACTTCCCATTGCCTGGGAGGAGCTGTTCCTCGCTTCAGTTTTCTTTGTGCCGTGGAGGGTTGAGGCCATCACTATTCTATTTGAGAGAAGATTATGAGCATGCATGTGTGATAGGTGGCGGATTGGGGCCTGAGCTTCTCAAAACCCTCTCCAAGTAAGCTCGTTAACCCTTGAGCCCACATAACAAGTGCAAATAAAATGTTATGCTTGGTGTTCCAGTTTAAAACAAGCCTTGAAATTACCGGTGCCTAACGTTGACTCGATACGATGTCCGCTGTGGCTCAGCGGGTAGCAGCATCGCCTCCGAGTCAGCGGGTTGTGGGTTCAAGTCCCACTCCAGAGACTTGAGCACAAAAATCCATTGAGGGAGTGCTGCACTGTTGGGAGGTGCCGTCTTTCGGATGAGACGTTAACCCGAGACCCCTCTCGGGTGGACGTAAAAGATCCCATGGTACTAGTTCGAAGACGAGCAGGGGAGTTATCCCCAGTATCCGGGCCAATATTTATCCCTCAATCAATATCACAAAAAAAACAGAGTATCTAGTCATTATCACATTGCTATTTGTGGGAGCTTGCTGTGAGCAAATTGTCTGCTGCATTACCTACATTACAACAGTGACTGCACTTGGAAAAAGTACTTCATTGGCTGTAAAGCAGTTTGGGACATCCAGTGGTCGTGCAAGGTGCTATATACTAGTCTTTTTTTTGAAAGCCCTTTTGGTGAAGTCCATGTGGATGAAATTCTTCTCCTAATAAATTTTGCAATGTTTGCAAATAATAAACAAATCAAATCACATGCAAAATGCAAATGCGCACGGTCCCACTATTTAATTTGGTCATTAATTACAGAGGCGATGGGCATTCTCTTTTTTTCCATTTAATGGAGGCGTTTCAGGCCTCGAGTTCCTAGTATCTGGGCGAAATGTATATTATACCTTCATGATAAAAATACAATGATTGCTCTGAATTCATTTTAGTTATGGCATGTCTCTCCCGGTGGGTGAAGACAGCATGGACCAGAGGGTTCAGTGACAGCCAGCCATAGCTTTCCGCTGCGTGATTCGCCTACATTTTCAGTGTCAGCACTCAGTTCTTTGTAGATTCAGCTTGACCAACCCACTAGCTGTAATCAAAGAGTGTTGTGCTTGAAAGCAAGGGATCTGGTTCTGAATTTCAGCCTCGACTCTATTTGAAATTGGCTGCTCCCAATAATTCCTGAGCGGAATGAACAATCGGAACTGTCCTGGCCTTTGGCACCTACTTAAGAACATAAGAAATAGGAGCAGGAGTAGGCCATTTGGCCCTCTCGAGCCTGCTCTGCCATTGAAAAAGATCATGGCTGATCTGATCATAGACAGCTCCATTTCTCTGCCCGCTCCCCATAATCCTTTATTCCCTTTATCGCTCAAAAATCTGTATCTCTGCCTTAAATATATTCAATGACCCAGCCTCCACAGCTCTCTGGGGCATAGCCCTAGATCTGATGGCTTGCATCCTAGCATCTTGAGAGAAGTAGCGACAGGGGGATAGTGGTTGCATTGGTTGTAATTTACCCAAATTCCCTGGATTCTGGGGAGGTCCCAGCAGATTGAAAAACTGCAAATGTAACGCCCCCATTTAAAAAAAAAAAAGGAGGCAGACAAAAAGCAGGAAACTATAGACCAGTTAGCCTAACATCTGTGGTTGGGAAAATGTTGGAGTCCACTACTGAAGCAGTAGCAGAACATTTGGATAAACAAAATTCGGTCAGGCAGAGTCACCATGGATTTATGAAGGGGAAGTCATGTTTGACAAATTTGCTGGAATTCTTTGAAGATGTAACAAACAGGGTGGATAAAGGGGAAACAGTGGATGTGGTGTATTTGGACTTCCAGAAGGCATTTGACAAGGTGCCAGATAAAAGGTTACTGCACAAGATAAAAAGTTCACGGGGTTGGGGGTAATATATTAGCATGGATAGAAGATTGGCTAACTAACAGAAAACAGTGAGTCGGGATAAATGGTTCATTCTCTGGTTGGCAACCAGTAACTAGTGGGGTGCTGCAGGGATCGGTGCTGGGACACCAACTATTTACAATCTATATTATTGACTTGAAAGAAGGGCCTGAGTGTAACGAAGCCAAGTTTGCTGACAATACAAAGATGGGAGGAAAAGCAATGTGTGAGGAGGACACAAAAAATCTGCAAAAGGACAGACATGGTAAGTGAGTGGGCAAAAGTTTGGCAGATAGAGTATAATGTTGGAAAGTGTGAGGTCATGCACTTTGGCAGAAAAAATTAAAGAGCAAGTTATTATTTAAATGGAAAAAGATTGCAAAGTGCCGCAGTACAGCGGGACCTGGGGGTACTTGTGCATGAAACACAAAAGGATAGTATGCAGGTACAGCAAGTGATCAGGAAGGCCAATGGAATCTTGGCCTTTATTGCAAAGGGGATGGAGTATAAAAGCAGGGAAGTCTTACTACAGCTATATAAGGTATTGGTGAGGCCACACCTGGAATACTGCAATTTTGGTTTCCATATTTACGAAAGGATATACTTGCTTTGGAGACAGTTCAGAGAAGGTTCACTAGGTTGATTCCGGGGATGAGGGGGTTGACTAATGAGGAAAGGTTGAGTAGGTTGGGCCTCTACTCATAGGAATTCAGAAGAATGAGAGGTGATCTTATCGAAACATATAAGATTATAGGGGGCTTGACAAGGTGGATGCAGAGAGGATGTTTCCACTGATGGGGAAGACTAGAACGAGAGGGCACCATCTTAGAATAAGGGGCCACCCATTTAAAACAGAGATGAGGAAAAATTTCTTCTCTCAAAGGGTTGTAAATCTGTGTGCAATTCACTGCCTCAGAGAGCTGTGGAAACATAGAAACATAGAAAATAGATGCAGGCTTAGGCCATTCGGCACTTCCAGCCTGCACCGCCATTCAATATGATCATGGCTGATCATGCAACTTCAGTACCCCATTCCTACTTTCTCTCTTTAGCCGTAAGGGCCACATCTAACTCCCTTTTGAATATAGCGAACGAACTGGCCTCAACAACTTTCTGTGGTAGAAAATTCCACAGGTTCACAATTCTCTGAGTGAAGAAGTTTCTCTTCATCTCGGTCCTAAATGGCTTACTCCTTATCCTTAGACTGTGACCCCTGGTTCTGGACTTCCCCAACATTGGGAACATTCTTCCTGCATCTAACCTGTTCAATCTCGTCAGAATTTTATGTTTCGATGAGATCCCCTCTCATTCTTCTAAATTGCAGTGAATATAAGCCTAGTCGATCCAGTCTTTCTTCATATGTCAGTCCTGCCATCCTGGGAATCAGTCTGGTGAACCTTTGCTGTACTCCCTCTAGCAAGAATGTCCTTTCTCAGATTAGGTGACCAAAACTGAACACAATACTCAAGGTGTGGCCTCACTAAGGCCCTGTACAACTGCAGTAAGACCTCCCTGCTCCTATACTCACATCCTCTTGCTATGAAGGACAACATACCATTTGCCTTCTTCACTGCCTGCTGTATCTGCATACCAACTTTCAATGACTGATGAACCATGACACCCAGGTCTCGTTGCACCTCCCCTTTTCCTAATCTGTCACCATTCAGATAATATTCTGCCTTCCTGTTTTTGCCACCAAAGTGGATAACCTCACATTTATCTACATTATACTGCATCTGCCATGCATTTGCCCACTCACCTAACCTGTCCAAGTCACCCTGTACCTTCTTAGTATCATCCTCACAGCTCACACTGCCACCCAGCTTAGTGTCTTCTCAAACTTGGAAATATTACATTCAATTCCTTCGTCTAAATCATTAATGTATATTGTAAATAGCTGGGGTCCCAGCACTGAACCTTGCGGTACCCCTCTAGTCACTGCCTGCCATTCTGAAAAGGACCCGTTTATTCCTACTCTTTGCTTCCTATCTGCCAACCAGTTCTCTATCCACGTCAATACATTACCCCCAATACCATGTGCTTTAATTTTTCACATTAATTTCGTGTGTGGGAAGCTGGGACATTGAATAAATTTAAGACAGAAATAGACAGTTTCTTAAACAATAAGGGGCTATGGGGAGCGGGCGAGGAAGTGGAGCTGAGTCCATGATCAGATCAGCCATGATCATATTGAATGGCGGAGCAGGCTCGAGGGGCCAAATGGCCGACTCCTGTTCCTATTTCATATGTTCTTATGTAGAATTCCATAGATTTACAACCCTCTGAGAGAAGAAATTCCTCCTCATCTCCATTTTAAATGGGCGGTCATTATTCTGAGACTATGTCCCCTAGTTTTAATTTCCCCTATGTGTGGAAATATCCTCTCTGCATCCACCTTGTCGAGCCCCCTCATTATCTTATATGTTTCAATAAGATCACCTGAACTCCACCGTTTATAGGCTCAACCTATCTTCATAAGTCATCCCCCTCATCACTTGCCTTGTGCTTGCTGTTATGAAGTGGAATCAATAGCATATGGCAATAGAGAAGTGGCACTGTGCTGTGGTTCACACCGGCTGTTGACTATAGAGATAGGAAAGCAACAAAAATAGAAACATTGAGGGGAGCATTATTAAAGGCGCTGGAGACAAACTTTTTTTTTATTACATGCTCGATATTGCATCACAATAATATAACTAGTGAGTGTTTTGTTTCAGGGCTCCCTTATTTCCTTTGTACTGCTTGGTTCATTTGATATTCTCTTGTCTTGGCATATATTCATTTCATGGCCTACCTTGTTTTCTAGCTTTCATCAATTCTCACCTTGCATATTACATACTGGGCTTCATTACCACTTCTCTCATCCTTGCTGTGCAATGCGCTTGGTATTGACTTTGAAGTCCTACTTATTTGCAAAATAATGCTGTTGTATCATTAATGTCTGTGTGCGGCATCTGTAAGGAGAGCATGTGTTGCTTTGAAATGGAGCCAATAAACCGATGCGCTTTTCATTAGTTTCAAACCCCGTGGAGCTGAAATGTTGAACTTGCCACCCAATGAGTCGTGCTTTATTTTTCCTGAATTATCTGCAGCTTTGGTTACATGAGGCTATGCAGCACTCCCTTTTTTAGATCCCTGTCTAAATAAAGCGCAGATTTTAACCTCGAGTATTTTACCTTTATGGCATATTTAGTTTGTGAAACCCCAATTGGGCTTGTTGATGGACCCATCTGGTATTGCGAGCCAGCAAAGTGATGTTGTGTTCTGTTGCTGGGATTGTAAATTTTGCGGCAAGAATTCCTCTTGCTGCTGTCTTGGTTGTGAATGTGAGAATTGCCAACGTCGAGAGGAGCTTTGATTTTTGAGTCAGCGCAAATGCATTTTGGTAACATGTACATAAAGGGGGAAAGCGAGACACGAGAGGCGGGCCCTTGGGGGCGGTACCCAATTTTTGCGCCAGGCGCAGAAGTCTTGCCTCGCGCAAAAAAATTGGGGTTACCGCCCCCAAAAGGAAGAGGAGCACAAAATAAAGCGCTCCACTTCCTTTCTGGGGCGCTCGCTACGCAGCGGGTCGTGTAGGAAGGGCCCCAGCTGCATGCTCTGCAGCAACAAAAGGGTCCTGCCTGGACCACTGGGGAGCCGGGGTGCCGTGCCAACAGCCCGGCACGCAAACAAAGTGCCGGGCTGACTGATCGCGCCACGGATCCCGCGTTCAAAACACCAATGGGGCGCACGGCAAAATCGTAGGCATTTTTTTTTGTAAAAAGCACCACACCTACCCTTTATCTTATGCCCCGTGTGTGGCTAGCTGCCCCGGTACAAGTCCCCTGAAGCTGTCGCTGTCCTCACCCGCGCAGCCTCAGGGGTCGATACCCAGTTTAGGGTCCGGTTTGCTAATGGGACTCTGCACGTTTTCTAGGCCAAAGCATTAAATATCCTGTTGCTCCATCACTTGCTGCAGTTCTGTTGCAAGGAAAGGGAGCAGAAACATTATTAATGAGGGTTGTAGTGCCAGCATTGGCCTTTTGATGAGCTATATACTCTCATTTACTTTACCACTTCGCTGTAAATGGCACTCCCATGGTAATACCAAGTCTCCACTTTCTACAGCACTGTGAGCTGAATCAGACATTCCAGAATTGCTTCCTTCAGCAATATAAATGCAGTGTTGGATGGTACAGCGGCGTTAGTCATTGCAACACTCAGTTCTCTGCCTCCCAGTGGAGTACAAATGGCACAAACCAATCAGACTTTACAAAGAAAAACTTATTGATGCTTGACTCCAGTGGATTGGGTGTTCCCAATAGTTGCAATACCTTTTTTTTTGTTTAAAAACGACTTGCAATTTATATAGCGCCTTTAGTGTAGAATAACATCCAAAAGCACTTGAGGCTTAATCAAGAAAAAGGATGCCAACCCAAAGAAGGAAATATTTGGAGGGGTGACTAAAGAGGTGGGTTTTAAGGAGGGTCTTAAATGAGGAAGGCCGGTGGAGTGGTTTGTGGAGGGAATTCCAGGGGATGGAGTTTAGATGACTGATGGCATGGCTGCCAGTTTCAGGGCGAAGGGAGAGGGTGACGCACCAAAGGCCGGAATCACTGGAGCAGATCATTTTTTTTTAGGCGTGGGATAGGGCTGGAGGAGATTCGAGCTATGCAGGTGTGAGGCCGTGAAGGGGTTCTAAGCACAAGAATGAGAATTTTTAATTTGATGTGTTGGTAGACCAAGAGTCAATGTCGGTCAGTGAGAACAGGGTGAACCAAAGTGGGTGGGAGACCTGGGATGGGATACTGGTGAAGAGGTGAAGTTTGCAGATGGAGGCCAGCCAGTAGAGCATTGGAATCGTCCAGTCTGGAAATGACTGGCATGGATGAGGGTTTCAGCAGCGAATGGGGTGAGGTAGTGTCGGAGGCGGGAGGTTGAAGCAGGTGGTCTATGGATGGAAAGGATATGGGATCAGAGGCTCTGCCTGGGGTCATCTAGGGGTTTGGAAGAGTTTGTTCCGAACTGTGACAGTGACCAGGGAGGGATATGGAATCTATAGCAAGGGTACAGTGTATTTTGGGTGGGGGAAAGCTGAACCCGATTGTTTTGGCCTTCCCGTTGTTTAACTGGAAGAAACTGTGGCTCACCCATGACCGGATATCAGGCAATTACAGGCCCATGGGTAAAGAGCAGGGGAGTGGGACGAAATGGATCGCTCTTTCAAAGAGTCGGCGCTGACAGGATGGGCCGAACGGCCTCCTTTTGTTCTTCAATGAATACAGAGGCAGTGGAAGATTTGAGGGAGCTGGTAGAGAAGTCGAGCTGGGTAGCGTCCGCGTACACGTAGAAGCTGACCCCATGCCTACAGGCGATGCTACCTCGGGTCAGCACTTTGCTGGGATGGGGATCGGTAGGAGACAACTTTAGGTCCTTGAGAAACTCCTTGAGAGGAACAAGTGGGAAGAGAAGCCATTGCTGGAAAAGTCTGGCTACAGTCGGGTCGGCAAGTGTGAGGGCAGTCTCGCTCTGCTAGCCAACCGGAGAAGATTCTTTTGGTCATTGGTGTCAAAGGCTGTCGAGAGATTGAGGAGATCATGGCCACAGTCACCAAGTACGTCATTTGTAATTTTGGTTGCTGAGCCGGGGGGGAAAGCTGATTGGAGGGATTCGAACATGAAGATGCAGAAAAGATGGGAGTATTTTCAAGCTCTGGCCAGATGGATAGCAGTGGCCTTCTCCATTCCTTTACATTCCTAATGTGGTCTGGTCAGTGACATGTTTTAAAAAAAAAAAAATCTGAATTGTGTGATTACAGTAAAAAAGGACATTTTTGGTTTTCTTTTAAACGGGTATTGGACTCTGAAATGTTTGGTTTTGTCTAAGGGTTTCAGTTTTTTAAAAATAAATTACCGAACCGATTTTCTTCTGACAAACCAGACAGATGGTTTGAGTTCTTCCCGCTGCACTCATCAGTCAGCCAGCCAACTGAAACCGTACTGGACACTTGTTTAGATTAGTTTTCTCCATTTTTGGTCACATTGAATTTTTTTTTAAATGCCCGAAACATGGAAGAAATTTGTTTTCAGAAACGTGCCCGTTCTCCAAATACAAAGACTTCATTTGGACTTTAATCAAATCAGTTCAATGTCGTTTAATGGCTACAGAGATTGTGGATATTTGCTTTTGTAAGCACACAAAGGTAAATTTTACATGGCACTGTTCTCACGGAGGTCAGTAAACCTAATTAATTTAATAATGGGCCAGTTGGGAGTCTCTCAAATCTGGCAAGCTGATTATCTGATCTGTTCGCTTTGAGTGAGACCCTCTACTGGGAGGAGAGTCTGTCAAAATTTACTTTGCGGTCTCTGGAACATGAGAATTACTTGACAAAAAAAGATCTCGGTCCATCTAGTTCACCTTCGATCACCCAGGTAGTTGCATGGACTGCTTGGGCTGGGTGCTGTCCTATCTTTCTGCCATTGTTCATTGTTCATAAGTTTATATGTAACCTTCAGGGCTGCTGACTGAGGACCGTGCGGCTCTTTGTCGTCCGGCACGGACACGATGGGCCGAAATGGCGGCCTCCGCCGCTGTAAATTTCTATTATTCTATAAGCTCCTTTGTCACACCCTCAAAAGAAAACCAGTAAAATAAATTGGCGAGATTCCCCCTTCGAGAACCCAGATTAGTTATCCTTTACAATTTTATTTCTGTTCAGATGCTCCATGATTTTGTTTTTAATAACTTTACCCACGATGAACGGTCTCTGATCTGTAGTTTCCTGGGTCGCTCATGCTCCCTTTTTTTTTAAATAAGAGGAGAAATGTCTGCCTTTCTCCAGTGCCCAGTATTCGGTGATTTCCGGAAGATTTGTGCCAGAGTTTTTACAATTTCGGATGCATCTTATCCAGGCCTTGAGATTTAATTACCTCAAGTATGCATAGCTGATCAGCAACAGTGCTGGTAGGAATGTGAATAGTGTCACAGCTTGTCTCTGCAACATCCTGTGGCTCCCTACATCAACCAAGTTAGCTGTCTCCTCCTTGGTCTTTTGGATGAGACGTTAAAACCGAGGCCCTGTCTGCTCTCTCAAGCGGACTTAAAAGATCCCATGGCACTATTTTGAAGAAAAGCAGGGGAGTTATCCCCGGTGTCCTGGCCAATATTTATCTCTCAATCAACAATAACAAAAAACAGATTATCTGATCATTATCACATTGCTGCTTGTGGGAGCTTGCTTGTGTGCAAATTGGCTGCCACGTTTCCTACATTACAACAGTGACTACACTTCAAAAATACTTCATTGGCTGTAAAGCGCTTTGAGACGTCCGATGGTCGTGAAAGGCGCTATATAAATCCAAGTCTGTCTTTCTTTAAAACACAGGCAAAAAACATATTTGCAGCCTATATAGCATCATTTTTTGCAAGGGTTGACATTCTTCACAGAAGCAGGTGTTTTGCTGTTGGAGCTGTGGATGAGTTAGCTACTAAAATGGAATTGGTCAGGATTCAATAATATGGGTTCCATGGCCAGAATTTCAGTAAATTTGGGAACTGGGGAGAAATTCCACTTGGTGATTTTATATTTGATTCAAGAGGTTGAATATATTGATGTGGAAAAGAGCTTGATGAACTGAGTGACCTTTTCTCGTTTCATACTTTATTACAACATTATTTTTCGAACTTCCCCAAGATGGCAGTGTGGAACTATAAGCATCAACATCATTTACAATTAATATTTATATGCAATTTGTTTTTAATTCACTTACCTAATGTGTAGTATAAACTCGTGTATCAAAGAGCATGGGATGCGAGTCACTGTTTATCCCACTTGTTGCAGTGTTTCATAACTCAATTGATTTTAAGATATATCTAGTGAGCTAACTTGACATAAATCATCTCAAATATAGGCTTTGCTGCTCTCCTATAGGTTTCTATGGGTCTGGTCCATGTTGTCCCTCAGTAATTAATGATGTGTGTATGGAGCCATAAGTGAAATGGCCTCCCACTAGCCAATTTGATGAATGGAAAAACTGAATCAAAAATTAATTTCAATGTAGGCTTTGTGAATAACAGAAATTAAATCCCTAAATGCCTGGATTACACAGTCGGCTCATTAGCATCTGAAAAGAGAAAATATTGGACTCTTTGTCAGAACAGTTTTCAGTTTCTCCTGTGTTCTTCATTCCTGGCAAAGAATGAACATGCTGTCAAATTAAAGCAGAGCTGTGGATATGAAAGGCTTGGAAACTAAACTAGTTATTAAAGCTCCATAAAAGAATTGCATGTTATCTCCTGTGACTTCAATTATTTTTTCCCGGAAATTGAAACGCTCAAGGGAGACAGCGACTTATCGCTGTTTCCAAAGTGACACTTCTTTATGGGAAACATAGACACACAGGCCCCAAGTTTCCACATGATTTGCTCCTGATTTTTAGGAGCAACTGGTGGAGAACGGAGTATCTTAGAAATCTCCACATTTAGTTTTCTGCAGTTCTAGTCAGTTAGAACAGTTTCACTTTTGAACAGAATTTTTTTTTCAAAAGGGGGCGTGTCCGGCCACTGACGCCTGATTTGAAAGTTTCCACAGTGAAAACGTGCTCCAAACTAACTTAGAATGGAGCAAGTGAAGATTTTTGTACGCTTGAAAAAACCTTGTCTACACTTTAAAAAATCAGGCGCAGGTTACAAATTAGGCGTCGGGAATGAGGTGGGGGGGGGAGGGGGAAGGGAAATCATTAAATTCTACAATCAATCCTTAGTTATACTTATACAAATATTATACAAATAAATCCAACCTGAATAAAAATTTATAAGCAAAGAAAAGATGTTCCTACCTGTGTGAAAGTGCTTCAGGCAGGCCTTTCAGGCAGCGGTGTGGCGTCAGTGTGTCGACGGCAGGGGCAGGCAGCAAGCAGCCTTCGAGCTGAGCTGCGGTGCTTGAGGCAGGCCTTCATTCCCCGCGAAGATGCAGCACCCGGACGGACTTGAGGCCATTCGGCCATGGGATTGCAGCGGCGTCACTGGCTGGCCGGGAGCCGAAGAAAGAACAGCAGCAGCCTTCGAGCTGTGAGGGGGACTGACTGAGGCCATTTGGACAGAGAGAGGCAGCCACATCGACATCTTTATATTTAAATTTGCAGAATGGGTGCACCACATATTATGCAATGGTTTGCTTCCTCATGCAAGAAATTCTTTGTTCTTGGTGGAAGTTGATCCATTGCAAAGTTGAATTGGCACTTTTATTTCTCCAAACACACAGTCCTTAATTTGCAGGCACCGGTTCTGCAAGTTTAGCAGTGAAATGCTGAACTCACTGATTTCAGCAGGTGATTTATTCAGCAGTGCTGCTAAAAGCACTCCCTCACACACAGAAATATCAAGAAAATTAAAATACAAGCCTTTGCAGGAGTCCAAGAAACAAATCTTGACTTTTTCTGCAGTACTTTTAAAAATGGCCGAGTGCCAATGTTTACTTCAGACTGCGCGAATGCTCCAACGCGCACGCGCAGGGTTGCCGGCACCAAGAAGCCTCATTTCAATTGTACCCGCCCCCTCCTACTTACAAAATCGGCGCGAGTGGTAGGCTCCGCCCGCGGTGCGCCGCGCCAAGCAGACATCGAGCTCCAAGGAGCTCGAGAATACCACACTTTTTTTCTGGCGCCGTTTTCAGCACGATAAACAGGCGCCCAGCTCTGAGGTGCACCTTTTTCGCCGCGTGTGGAAACTTGGGGCCACAGAAACTAGGTGCAGGAGTAGACTATTCGGCCCTTCGAGCCTGCACCGCCATTCAATGAGTTCATGGCTGAACATGCAACTTCAGTACCCCATTCCTGCTTTCTCACCATACCCCTTGATCCCCCTAGTAGTAAGGACTTCATCGAACTCCTTTTTGAATATATTTAGTGAATTGGCCTCAACAACTTTCTGTGGTAGAGAATTCCACAGGCTCACCACTCTCTGGGTGAAGAAGTTTCTCCTCATCTCGGTCCTAAATGACTTACCCCTTATCCTTAGGCTGTGACCCCTGGTTCTGGACTTCCCCAACATTGGGAACATTCTTCCTGCATCTAACCTGTCTAAACCCGTCAGAATTTTAAACGTTTCTATGAGATCCCCTCTCACTCTTCTGAACTCCAGTGAATACAAGCCCAGTTGATCCAATCTTTCTTGATATGTCAGTCCCGCCATCCCGGGAATCAGTCTGGTGAATCTTCGCTGCACTCCCTCAACAGCAAGAATGTCCTTCCTCAAGTTAGGAGACCAAAACTGTACACAATACTCCAGGTGTGGCCTCACCAAGGCCCTGTACAACTGTAGTAACACCTCCCTGCACCTGTACTCAAATCCCCTCGCTATGAAGGCCAACATGCCATTTGCTTTCTTAACCGCCTGCTGTACCCGCATGCCATCCTTCAATGACTGATGTACCATGACACCCAGGTCTCGGTGCACCTCCCCTTTTCCTAACCTGTCACCATTCAGATAATAATCTGTCTCTCTGTTTTTACCACCAAAGTGGATAACCTCACATTTATCCACATTATACTTCATCTACCATGCATTTGCCCACTCACCTAACCTATCCAAGTCACTTTGCAGCCTCATAGCATCCTCCTCGCAGCTCACACTGTCACCCAACTTAGTGTCATTTGCAAATTTGGAGATACTACATGTAATCCCTTCGTCTAAATCATTAATGTACAATGTAAACAGCTGGGGCCTCAGCACAGAACCTTGCGGTACCCCACTAGTCACTGCCTGCCATTCTGAAAAGTACCCATTTACTCCTACTCTTTGTGGAAACTACTTTTCATCATTAATGTGATTGATAAACTTAATGAATCTCCGCGATTGATGGCTTAAAGTTTGTTCTTGAGTTTATTCAGCTTATTTGTGCTCAAATCCTTCCATCTTTTCGCTTTTCCCTTTCCGTGTAACGTCCTCCCGCCTCGCAACCCTGCACGAGCTTTGTGTTCCTCCAGCTCTGGCCTCTTGTGCATTCCGCACTCTCTTTCACCCCACCATTGGTGCAGTGCCTTCAGCCGTCTGGGCCCGAAGCTCTGGAATTCCTTCTCTTGCCCATCCCTCCTTCCTGCTTTGACACTTCCTGAAACCTATCTCTTTGACCCGTCCTAATGTCTCCTCTTTTGGCTTGGTATAATTTTTTGGTCTGATTACGCTCCTGTGAAGCGTCTTAGAACGTTTCATCACGTTAAGGGCGCCTTGTACAGAGGACAGACTGGGCCTCAGTTCAGCATCTCATCTGAAAGATGGTACCTCCAACGGTGCAGCGCTTCTTCAGTACTGCACTGGAGTCTTCGCCTAGATCATGTGCTTCTCTAAATGCTGGTGTTTTTTAATACTAGCCCAGCTATTTGCTGTCTGTTTTCTTTAACTGGTTTTCATCTTCCCATTTCTCTGGCAGTCTTGCACACGTTCTGGTTTTGTGCAACAAGAGGTACTTTTTGTTGCTCAATTTTCAAACCTGAAAAGCCGCAGGGCTTTTTCTTTTTGCTTCCTTTTAAATTGAGTTTGATGGTATCAAGATTGTATCCTATTGGCTCTTCACCATTCTTTCAAAGTCCATTAAGGAGATGCTGATAACGTTGGCAGTGCTTGGACTGCACTGATCTCAGCCTGAGGTGAAAGCAGTGTCCTTTTAAAGACACACATTAGCCCAACTTCATCACAGGACGGTATTTCTGAGGTATTTCAAGATAAGATGAAGAATGATATGTCCGACCTGTGGCTTTCGCCTCTTATCCTAATCTGGCCTCTACTACTGATAGAGTAGTAATATATGATCGGGGCCCAGGAGCAGCACGGGCCCAGCCCACACTGCGATATGTGCGCGCACTAGGTCCGTGCAGCAGAGCAGGTCTCCAGTCGTCCTGGTTAATCCTTGCCACTGGACCAAGACCGAGCTCGGTCAAGTCAGTGTAGTGGCTGTTGTGCAACGGCCACCACACGTTAAAAAAATCCACGCATAGGCATCTTCCACCCTTCAACATGTAGTTCGGGTCCTTCATTGAAACACCTGTGAACTCATCCCTTTTTGGTGTGGAAGCAAGTCATCCTCGATACGAGGGACCACCTAAGAAGAAGAATATGTGTTGATGCATGTTAAGGTGGAAGTTTGTACATTGCATTACCATTACTTTTTCTTTTACTTAATACACACTTTGGCTGAATCCTAGTTCTAGTGATGATGCTGACTTCTGCGGATCAAACCCAAATTGATGTTGGAGTTCCCTGTGTACAGTCGAGCACATGGAAACATAGAAAATAGGTGCAGGAGTAGGCCCTTCGAGCCTGCACCATAAGATCTTGGCTGATCATTCCCTCAGTGCCCCTTTCCTGCTTTCTCTCCATACCCCTTGATCCCTTTAGCCGTAAGGGCCACATCTAACTCCCTCTTGAATATATCCAACGAACTGGCCTCAACAGCTCTCTGCGGTAGGGAATTCCACAGGTTAACAACTCTCTGAGTGAATTTTACAGATGGCTATAAAAGTTTATTTTATTTACAGAACCATTGCTGGTTAACTGGGGCCAGCTCACTATTACTCCAGCCTTGCCTCTCTCAAAATCTGGTGATGTGGATATCACAAATTTGATCACAAAAGCAAAATACTGCGGATGCTGGAATCTGAAATAAAAACAGAACATGCTGGAAATCTCAGCAGGTCAGGCAGCATCTGTGGAGAGAGACTGGGTTAACGTGGCTGGTCTGTGACCCTGAACCGTTAACTCTGTTTCTCTCCACAGATACTGCTTGACCTGAGATTTCCAGCATTTTCTGTTTTTAATCACAAAATAGATGCTGTCTTCACAAAGAAGAGCGACAAAACTGTAGGATCCAGTCACCGATATTGTGCTGGAGTCCTATCTCTGTATAGGATCGGTTGGTATTTGATCATATCTGGATGTACATGTTGCATCCACAAGGTGAAGAATGACTTGGACCCAAAATGTTAACGTAACTTTCCAATTTTCAGATGCCAATTGATCTGCTGTTTACCAGAGCCGTCTGTTTTTATTTTCATTTCAGCATTTGTATTTTTTCTTTTCTAATAATTTATTTTTCCCCATTTTCCCTACTTTATGTAGCCATGACAACCAGGTTCCAAATCACTCCTTTTCCTTTATTGCAACCATAAGGTGAAATGGTTGAAATATTACAGTCTGTCTGACGGCCTTACTAAAATGGATGGAAATATATCACAAGTCAAGGCAGTATTAGGGGAGAAGTGCTGGGCATTAATGAACTAAATAAACAAATCACTAATATCTCCTTATGTGGCTCAGTGTCACATTTTATTTCGCTAACACTCCTGTGAAGCATCTTGGGACATTTTGCTACATGCGCTATATAAATGCAAGCTGTTGTTGGTATGTTGGCCTTTATTATAAGAGGATTTGAGTATAAGAGTAAAGATGTTTTACTGAAATTATATAGAGGCCTGGTGAGACCACACTTGGAGTATTGTGTACAGTTTTGGTCTCCTTGCCTAAGGAAGGATATACTTGCCATAGAGGGAATGCAACAAAAGTTCACCAGACTGATTCCTGGGACTGGGGAGGGGAGGGGGGAATTTTGTCCTATGAGTAGATTAGGCCTATATTCTCTAGAGTTTAGAAGAGTGAGAGATGATCTCATTGAAACAAACAAAATTCTTACAGAGCTTGACAGGGTAGATGCAAGGAGGATCTTTCCCCTGGCCAGGGAGTCTAGAACCGGGGGTCACAGTCTCAGAATAAAGGGTCAGCCTTTTAAGACTGTGATGAGGAGAAATTTCTTCTCTCAAAGGGTGGGGAATCTTTGGAATTCTCTACCCCAGAGGATGCTTAGTCGTTGAGTATAATGTATTCAAGAATTTTTGGATATTAACAGAATCAAGGGATATGGGGATAGTGCAGGAAAGTGGAGTTGAGGTAGAAGATCAGCCATGATCTCATTGAATAGCGGAGCAGGCTTGAGGGGCCAAATGGCCAATTCCTCTTATTTCTTATGTTCTTATGTTGTTTGAAAGGAGACCCAATGTGGAGGCACAAAACTGATTCTGTGAACAATTGGTACACACCAATTCCTTGTTTGTGGGTTGGTCAAATGGACCTGCTGTTACATAAGGTGGGAGTAGGGAGGGTTGTTCAGTTTGTCACTTCAGGCCATTGTTGGGTGGAACAATGGCAGGTATTATTTAGCATAGAAGTGTGAGCTGGTGTACTTTGGATGGAAGATTGACAAGAGATTTCAATATAAATGGGGAAGCACTTGGGAGTGTAGATGAACGGACTGATTTAGGAATCCATAAATCATTAAGTAAGTCATTAAAAGCTACCTCGCAGGTGTAAAAAGCAATCAAAAAATCTAATTGGATGCTGGGCTTCGCATGAGACTGAATATAAATGCAAAGAAGTACTACTACAGTTAGAGAGGGATGCTGACCTCTCATTTGGAGTATTGTATGCCGTTTTGGGTATTGCACCATAGGAAGGACGTACTGGCCTTGAGGAGATTCTAGCAAATATTATATCAGGTTGATGAGCAGAGGAAATTGGCTATGATGAAAGACTAGGTAAACTTGGATTGTATACCCCAGAGATGAGCAGGCTTAAGGGATGATCTCACTGAAGCGTTTAAAGTAATGAGCGCAATTTGCAAGGTAGGAGAATCCAGAACAAGAGGATGTAATCTTAAAATTAGACTCCAGGAAAGATTTCTTCACAGGATGAATTGTAAGGATGTGGATTGCTTTGTCCGAGAGGGCGATAGATACAGATCAACTGAAGTGCTTAAAAGGGAGATAGATATTTACTTGCAAAATAAGGATATAGCAGGGCAGAAAATTGGGAGTAAAGAAAAACAGAAAGACTTGCATTTATATAGCGCCTTTCACGACCACCGGACAGCCAGTGAAGTACTTTTAGAGTGTAGTCACTGTTTAATGTGGGAAACAACAGTAAAGAAATGGAGCTGTCACGGCAAAGCAAGCTCCATTGGGGAACGGCTGCTATTGTTCCTATATTCCTGTGTACAGGGTCAACTGATCGCACAGCATTAAAGTGTATTCACTCAAGTTTCCTGGTATATTGGTGGTAATCAGCTAAGTAAGTTGAGTGACGTCATTGGGAATTTGAAACTTTGCTATTTTGACAAGGATATCTCCTGCATTGTTTAATTGAGAAACTTTCCATGGTAACTGTTGTCACGGCATCAGTGTGAAATAGGCGCAGCATTCTGACGCAGGGTCATCGACCTGTAACGTTAACTCTGTTTCTCTCTCCACAGACGCTGCCTGACCCGCTGAGCCTTTTCAGCACTTTTTGTTGTTATTTCAGATTCCCAGCTTCTGCAGTATTTTGCTTTTGTGTTGTTGTAGCAGTATTCTAATGGGATCATGCAGGGCAGCTTCATGATTAGAATGCCAAGGGTGAAAGCACTTAGCATTCCACTGATGCAATATGTGAAAACCAATCCCAAAATCTGCAGATGTTGGAAATCTGAGACTAAGGCAGAAAATGCTGAAAACGCTCATCAGGTCAGCCAGCATCTGTGGATAGAACAAACCAGTTAGCCTTTCAGATGTAGGGCCCTTGTCAGAAACACGAATTCCTCATTTCTCCACACACAGTGATTGCATTGTTTTCTGTTTGGGTATGTGACAATTTGTTTTGTTTAAAAGGAGTTCTTATGCTTTTTTTTTTTGTGTTCATTACACTCCCATTCATCATCGGAGAGTGAGGACGGAAGCAATGATCTGGATCAAATGAGCAGAGCCAGTCCAGAAGTCTTTCATATAGTGGTCTTGTCAGGAATGTGAAAAGGCGTTTGGTGGGATTAGGTGATGCTTGCTTCACTGAGAAGAGATTCTGCTGGTTAATGGAAGACTGACGAGACACGTTAGGGTCCAATGCGGAGAGCAGATTTAGCTGAGGTGTGATTTATGGATAATTTTGGCTGGTGTATGGAAATAGACATTTAAAACCTCATGTCCTGCCCTGGGAGCCCGCCTGAACCCGCTCTGATGATCTTCAATGGCTCCTTTATTGCCCTCCAACTGAAAAAGATTTTACTATTTATAACGCAATGATCCATAGCCTTTTTCTATTGACCTTTTGTTGCTCTGATAGCAGCTTTGTTGCCTTTAGTTATTTTCTATTAATCTGTAAAATATTTCGTTTTACTCCTGATTAGTCCGTGTAAGTGACCAGTTTGCCCCCTTGGCTTTGTTCTACCACGTATCCTACTTTTGACTCCAGTGACCTCCATGTTGCTGATTTGGCTCCTTGAGAAGACATGACATTTCTTTTGAGTCAGCTCTTTCTTATATTGTCTGTTCTTTCCTTTTGCATTGCCATTGTTCAGTTGTTTGGCCATTGTCCTGCTTCCTGTGCTGCCTTTAGTATTGCTTGAACATGTTGTCACCTCCCAAATCCGTGCCCATCTTTCCCGGAACTCCATATTTGAATCCCTTCAATCCGGTTTCCACCCCTGCCACAGTACCAAAACGGCTCTCATCAAAGTCATTAAAAAAAATGACATCCTTTGTGACTGTGACAAAGGTAAACTATTTCTCCTCGTCCTTCTCGACCTGCCTGCAGCCTTTGACACAGCTGACCACTCCATTCTTCTCCAACGCCTCTCCACCGTCGTCCAGCTGGGCGGGACTGCTTTCGCCTGGTTCCATTCTTATCTATCTAATTGTAGCCACAAAATAACCTGCAATGGCTTCTCTTCCCACCCCCGCATTGTTGCCTCTGGTGTCCCCCAAGGATCTATCCTTGGCTCCCTCCTATTTCTCATCTACATGCTGCCTCTTGGCGACATTATCCAAAAACACAGCGTCAGTTTCCACATGTATGCTGATGACACCCAGCTTTACCCCACTACCACTTCTCTCGACCCCTCGACGGTCTCTAAATTGTCAGACTACTTGTCTGACATCCAGTGCTGGATGAGCAAAAATTTTCTCCAAATAAATATTGGGAAGCCTTTGGTCCCCGCCACAAACTGCATTCCCTAGCCAGCCACTGACTCCATCCTACTCCATAGCATCTGTCTGAGGCTGAACCAGACTGTGCGCAACTTAAGTGTCATATTTGACCCTGAAATGAACATCCGGCTACATCAGCGGCATAACTAAAACCGCCTATTTTTACCTCCGTAACATTGCCCATCTCCATCCCCGCCTCAACTTATCTGTTGCTGAAACCATGCCTTTGTTACCTCTAGATTTGACTACTCCAACGCACTCCTGTCTGGCCTCCCACATTCTACCCTACGTAAACTAAAGATGGTCCAAAACTCTGCTGCCTGTGTCCTAACTCGCACCAAGTCCCGTTCACCCATCACCCCGGTGCTCGCTGACCTACATTGGCTCCCGGTTAAACAATGCCTCGATTTCAAAATTCTCATCCTTGTTTACAAATCCCTCCTTGGCTTCACCCCTCCCCATCTGTGTAATTTAGTTCAGCCTCACAACCTGCCCCCCCCCACCCCCCTCCCATCCCGAGATGTCTGCGCTCCTCAAAATCTGCCTTCTTGAGCATCCCTGATTGTAATTGCTCAACCATCGGTAGCCGTGCCTTCAGCTGCCTAACACTGCCCCAAACACTGGAACTCCCTCCCTAAACATCTCTCTACCTCTCTTTCCTCCTTTAAGATGCTACTTAAAACCTACCTCCTTTGACCAAGCTTTTGGTCATCTGCTGTAATTTCTTCTGTGGCTCGGTGTCGAATTTAATTTTTTGGTCTTATGACACTCCTGTGAAGCGCCTTGGAACGTTTTACTCCGTTCTTCATCATAGACAGTCCCTCGAATCGAGGACGCCTTGCTCCCACGTCAAAAAGTTCACAGGTGTTTCAATGATGGACCTAAAATTCCAGATCCGAACTAAATCTTGAAGGGTGGAAGATGCCTGTGCGTGGATTTTTTTAACGTTGCACACCAGCCACCACACGGGCTTGACCGAGCTCGGTCTTGGTCCAGTGGCAAGGATTAACCAAGACGACTGGAGACCAGCTCTGCTGCACGGACCTAGTGCGCGCACACATATCGCAGTGTGGGCTGGTCCGTGCTGCCCCTGGGCCCTCGCCTCTTCTGGGCCCTGAACTCTCGGCTCTCCTGGGCCCCGGTCACATCCCTCTGCAATCTCTCGCCGCTCCTGCTGTACCTGCCCACGCTCCAATCACCGACCTGGACCTTGATGACGTCGCTCTTCACTGCTGCTGCTCTCGCTCTCCTGCTCCAGCACGTGCTGCTCCCTGGAGTGGTACACCGCCACGCTGCTCCTTCCGCTCCCCGGCCTGCTCCGATGGTGCTCGCAGGCCGGGGGCCGCTCAGTTAAAGACGCCGTGTAAATAAAAGTTGTATTTGTTGCTTTGCATTCCCCACCCGCACTTGCCATCCTCCGCTCTTCAATCCTTTACATAGGAACAAGAGTCGGCCGTTCAGCCTCTCGAGCCTGTTGCGCCATTCAGTTCGATCATGGCTGATCTCTATTTTTATTCTTGACCTATTTCCTTGCCCCTACTTTTTCTGTTCTTTCCCTGAATGTTTTCTCCATGTCCACAGTTAACTGTGCTCTCCGTCTCGACCCATTGTCCCACCATCTGTGTTAATGCACCACTTCTGTTGCTTTTCATGTATCCCCAGCCTTGAGTCTTCAATTTGCTTCCCTCAATTTGTTCTAATTATCTGCCTGAAAATAAATATTTCAGGCTGACTCTTGGAATTCATTAGGAGAACCCATGGACTCGAAGCAGGGTGTTATCCGTTCCCTGTGCAGCTGAATGCACCTCACCCGAAGGATTGAAAGCAGCTACAGGAAGACTTGGTATGTTTGTTGTCAAAGTGCTGAGGCTCACACATCTGAGTAACCAATGCCAGGTGGCACCAGGCTGACGGGTAGCAGCATGTGAAATGAAGCCTCCCTTTAATCTGTGCCCCTGGAGATCTGATGAAAGATCCCATTTGGCCTGTTAACCTTCTCTTCCCTTTCAGTGGCTGACTGACCTGCTCTGTATTCCATGCTTTTTCTGTTGTGATTTCCAACATTTGCGGTTTTTTCTTTTTTTTTTAATCTAAGGCAGAAGCCCTTCTTACATTATTTTTAGAAACAATATCAAAAACTCTGTAACCGAGTGCTTAAATCCCCTCTCCCGAGATCTGTAAAGCAGCTTACATTACAGTACAAATGCATCAATTGCTGAAGATTTCTGTTTGCCGAGATGGTGTGACGTGAATGTGAGGGGAAATCCGAGTAAAATATTACCTCAAGCCAGAGCTAATGGAGCTGTTCGTCATATTGTGTCTTACTGGCTTTCACTAAGGCAGTTTGATTGCATTGATCCAATTTCCTCATTACAATCCACTCAGTCCTGAATATTTGCATTTTATTTGACGTTTGCATAACGGTGGTTTAACTCCATCTAATGATCATCAAGTTGTCTGTGAAGGAAGAAATTGCTTCTAAATTGCTCACTTATTGTAGAGAGCTATTGCCTCATATTTTTTTCTACACCGATCCCTAGCCGTGCTGCTGTTAAAACCATTCTGTTTATGTTACAGTGGAGCTACACAACAGCTGGAGCAGCGAGACAACATGGCTGCCATTAGAGTGCCTCTGTCTCTGTAACAGTGCAGAGGTGGGTGGGGTGGCTTGACCCATCCACCTCCACGGAGGTGTGTGGGGGACCTGACCCATCCACCTCCATGGCACGAACCTGGTATTGCAGTACTTCCAGGAACGGTGCAGTGGCTCTAGGCCTTTTGGCTAAGAGCATTGGCGCAGAGTGATCCTTGGCGTGTGCAAGGTGACCTCTGGCGTTTGTGATTTGACAAAGAATTGGAACGATTGGCTACGAATTTCCAAAAAAAAAACAGTGCAGTAAACTCTTTTAAAGAACTTAAAGCTGGGCGATGGAGATATGGGGGAGGGATGGGAGTGGGGTGTGAGAGGAATGGGGGTCGATGGTTGTTGGAGGGGGGTGGGTTGGAGGGGGCGTATGCGGGTGGGTGCGAGGGGGGGGGGGATGAGGGTCACTGGATGGGAGGGGTTTGGGGATCAGAGATCACTGATTCACGTTGTCAATGTGTGTGTCAATGGAACCTTTTGTAGATGAAAAATTGGTCATTTGTTCACAAGGTCAAGAAGCAGCAGCAACAACAATGTCTGTATGACCGTGTTGTAACATGTTATAATGTAAGTGAATTTTTCACATACATAGTCCATGCAAATTAAAATTTATCTATAGGGAATCAACGAGTATTAAATTCAGTGTAATAATGTACAAGGAGCCTGAAATTCACTTACAAATGTTTGTGATGGACTAACACTTCACCAAAGATAAGTTGTGTTGGTTGATCGACATGAACTATTTCCAGCCTAAGGTGTTTAAATACCATGACTGGTGAGTTCCGACAGACTTTATAGTGAAGTGATGCAGAAACTCTCACTTCAGTGAGGTTTACTAAATTTGATCTGATTGTAAGTGGTTTGTAGTTTGGTGGTTACTCATTCCTCATTCTCTTCGCTCTGTCATTAGTGATTAGCTGTGCGTTGTTCTGTGTGGCCTGTTTCTTTAATGTGCCGCTTCTTTAAATCTCTGCGCATGCGCAGTCTTTACAGTGTAAAAGCTTGTGAGCGGCCAGCTCCGGAACCTTTCAGATTACTGCGCGACTGCGTGAGCACCTTAGCGGGAGCATTGGTCACTACTCTTCCACCCATCTTGTCCCTCCCCTCTGCGAATCCCTCGCAAAATTCCTATTCCTCTCAGCCTCGCTACCTTCGGAAGTCTGCTAAAAACATTTCCTTTCAACTGCAATTTTCTCTCTGCTGCTTAAATCAGTTTAAATCACTCCTCCTTCCCACGCTGTGTTCATTCTCTCTGCAGTGTTAAAACCATTAGATAACTGTACATCATTTACAGTATGCAAATCTGCAACAGATTAAAATTCTAAAGAGTAGTGCCTTTTCAGTTTTGAATAGTTCATGATTACTGTAGTATTTTCAAGGCATTACAAACTGTAGGATTTTACATTCTGTACTCGTGTCAATTTATCAGTAAAAGCATTGCCTGTGGAAATTTCATACCCCTTTCCCCAACCTCTGCTCAGTGCCTCTCGTGACTCAACTGCGATTGGGAATTCAAGGGACTGGGCAGAGGTAACCAGTTTTTCTCTGCATATTCTACTCACTATGCTACCCTAAACATAGAAACCAGCATAATATAAATCCCTGATCTGCAGCTATTTGTCATCTCGTATGACGTTTTAATTTTGAAGCTTCCAAAGAGTTTCTACCAAGTGTCGCCTTGGCTCAAGTTTCAGACTAGCTCAGTTGGAAGCGCTCTCGCCTTTGAGTCAGAAGTTTGTAGCTCCAAGGTCATATGGGAGACTTAAGCGCATAAGCTCAGCTGAGGGAGTGCTGCATTGTCAGAGGGAGTGTCTGGCACAGGTGATGATAAAGATTACATGTCAGTATTCGAAGAGCAGGGAGTTCTCCCATTCCTCAACCAAGAACAACTGATCTGTTCGAGGTGTGTACCAAAGGGCTGCTGCATTGCCGTGACTATTTGAAAATTAATCCATTGGTTAGCAATGTGATGTCCTGGGGGCGTAATCAGGTACTATTGAGCTGGATTTTTGGTCTGCTTACTGCCTCTGTTTTTGCCCCGGAGTATTTCCGGGCGGGCGGCCAGCCTTCAGTGCCCAGGCGGGACATTCGGTGCAGAGTTTGCGGGAGGCACGGAGCAGTACCGTCCGGGAGCGGTGCGCCGGTGTGAAATACCCCTGATTACAACATCGGCTCGAAATTTGAATCTCGCCCAATCCGTAGCGCCTCTCAGCGCACCCTAGTGGGCAAGTGTGATTATTTAAAAAAAAATGTTGCAATTCATGTGGCTGTGGCGTCCGTAAAGTATGAGGAATGTTTTTGTTGGGGTTTATTCAGATTTTTTTTCACTCCTTTAGGGCGCTCTGAGGCCGGCTGTTTAGCTCGGGATTTTCATTTGCTCAGCCGGCCTAGCGCCTTAAAAAAAGGTATGGAACGCCTCCCTTAGCGCTCCGCTCCACGCTCCAGCTGGTGAATTTTGTGGCTGGAGACGCAAACCATTTCCGGCGCAAAATTAACCCGGGCAGAGCAATAAACGCCACAGCAATGGCGCAACTGAATTTCCACCCCTTTATATGCAAGTTCTTGCTTTGCTCTGTTTTTAGAGCTTTGCTTCTAAATGTTATGATATAATCGGATGTTTAAATAGAAATATAAAAGTTAAAAGACTTTTATATAAAAAAAAATAAAAATCAATTTGCAAATCTCTGCAGATTAACAATCAAGTTCTTTACTTTCCACAGAGCTGGTGATGCAAGCCGCAAAGACAATCCCGATGCAGCATCCTCCTACCAGAGTCTCCATTAAATACTGAAAGGAATCCAGACCTACAGGACGGCTTAAGATAACCGTGTTTATCCAAATAAGTTATAGGAGGTGGAGAATATGGATTCTGAGGCACAGACTGTGTGACATTTGTAGGGGTCTGAGTTTTGTCTTGCTTAAATCTATGCGAATGCATTGTATACTCCGGCGTGCCAGGACGCTGGAGTACGATAAAAGGAAAAAGCAGCATTTTACCTTAAACATCTTCGGTGTGAAGAGTGAGCTGCTGTTACTTTTGTGTTTCCTTGTGCTTTCTCTACCCACCCCCCTGTTTTATATTACAACAGCAAAGGTACTCTTGGTTTGCAGTGTGTGCTTATTTGCTGCAGTCCTAGTCCACACGAAATACTCCTGATGCTGGATTGAAGTTGGGTGTGAAACAATGTAAAACCACCTGATTTCAAACTCTTACTGCATCTTGCATGTTCCTACTGTTTGGCACACGAGTGGGTCTGGGGCAGAGGAGTGTAATTGCAGAAACTGAGCTCCGTTGGAATTAATTAAATTCTAACTAAATATGACCTTCGCTTATGATTTTGTGCAAAATGAGACTGAATGGGGAGAGGTCTCACCTTTAGCTAATTGCCTGGAAGTCCTATTGCATACTGATGAGACTGGGTAGTTTTACACACAATGACTGGGTCGAAGAGACCTTTTGTTAAAACCAAAGGTAATAGAGTACCTTCAGTTCTACAGTGTTAATTTAGGATGAAGATAGTGGGATGATCGCAGGAGTTTATTCCTTTCAGAAGTGGAATGACTTGCATGAAGCAGAACCCAATGTGCAGGTATGGAAGCCACACTAAGCCAAATTTAAGCATTTGCTTTCCGGGTGATCAGTTGCAAAGTGTCTAAACATGGCAAATACTGTTTCAGCAACGCAGCCAGCTTATTACTCTGCTCGGGTAAAAACATACAACCATGGAACCAAATGGCCTTCAGTTAAAGGGGGCCATCTTGAATGTGGAGTTGGATGGTGGAATAAATGCAGTTTGAGCTAAACCTAGATTGTTGAGCTTCTAGTAGCAGATAGATAGTCTGAACACTGCAAGTCCCAGAGTGATATGTTTTCACATTGGTTTGTGCCACCATTTCAGTATTTTGGTGTGTAACTCAGCTGCAATTCTGCACAGCGGTTGCCATTTTCAGTCACTCCATTAAGTCTGAGTGTGGACTGACTTCTACTCGGTGTCCCCCCAGAAGATGAGGCTCCATACATGAGCACAGCGTGCTATGTCTGAGGCTTCCTTTGGTCTCCACACTCGTGCATTTATTTTTTTGCTGTTAATTGCTTTGCTGATCTGATTATTGAACTGGGGGAAGGGAGAGGAGAGGGCACTTTCTTTTCCTTCCTGCATTAGTGGCTTAGCTCCATGTCTAAATCACCAAAACTGTTGCCAGAGCTTGGCACTAGGGGAATGTAGTTTGTCACTGCAGAAGAATATTGTATGGGGCATTGGCTAAAAAGTTCCATCAAACACCTGAGCACTAAATCCGAGTGTAGTTACATTTACTTTTTTTTTAAAAAGCCGATAGGACTGTGCAGCCACTAAACTGGGACTGATGAGGCTGGCTAGTTTTATACATTCTGACTGAATAGTGCAAGGCCATGCAGACCCCATAACATCTGTTCAGAATCGGATTGTACCAAACAGGTTGAGGAGGTCGTGACAATACGCTGAACATTCTAAGTTTTTTAATGAAAATTAGCCGGATAATTGTGATGGATTACTCGGCGATATGATTGCATAATGTATCTAGTTGCACCTTACAAGTGGTTTTGAGACCAGAATGACCCTTTTAAGAGCTCATCCACATAAGCTTTTATGACCACCTTGTTTTATGATTGATCCCATTTCCAGTTGCCTTATTTACCTCCTACGTGCAACTGGTTAGTGCTTGGTGTACGAGGTTATCATCATCACGGGCAGTCCCTCGAAACGAGGATGACTTGCTTCCACGCCAAAAAAAAAGGATGAGTTCACAGGTGTTTCGAATGAAAAACCCGAACTACATCCTCAAGGGTGGAAGATGCCTGTGCGTGGATTTTTTTAACGCGTGGTGGCCGTTGCACACCAGCCACCACACGGGCTTGACAGAGCTCGGCCTTGGTCCAGTGTAATCTGCACATGACCATCAAGTCGACGTGTGCCAAGAAAATCGGGAAGAGTAAAGGCCATGGCATATTTCAAACTTGGCACTAGCTGCACATAGGAGCCATGATGGGAAATCGTTTGAGACTGGCCAATCTGCAGGGAGCTGTCGTCAAACTGTGAGCAATTACCTCGATTCGCTAAGGTACCTTCACACCCAGTTTGTTTGCTCAGACTGATTGATTGGTCTCTGAGTGGTGGAGCTGTTTGCTGTGTTCCTCTCTGCAGGAGATTTTTAGTTACTACTGAATGAGTGCAGATTGGGGAGACATTACTCAGGATCTGTCTTTGAACGCATTCAGTCAGCTGAGCCTTGCCATGGTAATTTCAGTTCTGAATATTTGTTTTGTATAACTTCATGCATAAATATAACAACGTTTTGATGACTGCTCAGACGTTAAAATGGAGAGATTGCATGAATTGTACAAGGGGTATACATATTAGCTCAATTTATTTTGCCTTTTCATCTATCAAACACTTCGCTGAACCATATCTATCTCATTTCTGTCTTCTACAAAAGGGAGGCAATTTACTTTTTCAGGCAATTTTAAGTATATATTCTAGATACGGGGATTGTGTCAAATGCCAGCTATCAACAAAACATAGTAATAAGAAGGGAACCCACAAATGCTGGAAATCCAAAATCTAAACAGAGCATATTGGAAATGCACAAGTGGATTGATCATTAGGGAGCGAGGTTAATGTTCCAGGTGGGGGCCATTTAGCAGCAGCAGTAGAAAGTATGTTGCGACCTATTGAATACAAAAACATTTTATTGATAAGATTTTGAATTGAGTTATTATGTGGTATTGCATCGCACAACAATTCTATTATTGGCCATAAGTATGTTTCCTTGGTTTTCAGATACTTAAACATTGGCGTATTGCTTTTTTTTTCTGCCAGGTGCTTTCAAAGTTATTTGGTGCAAAATTGGTATGAATCCGATTTTCCTTTTGCAAATAAAATCTTTTTTAAAGATGCTGTTCATAAAACAATATATATATTTCAGGAGGATGATTAAGGGGCTGTACTTGAAATTATTATAGTTCCCCAACCGCTGGGCAATATCAGTCTTGCTGTTAAAGAATTTTTCAACTCCGCATTAAAAATGTCACATTTTAATCAATAATTTTATCCAAGAATAATTTATGGTCACAGCTCTTGCCTTTCCGTGATTTTTAACGGTATAATGCCACAATACTGTAAAATTACTGATGGCTATTTTAAACTCAGGCGAGAACTCATCATTAATGTAATACAAAGCGGATTTCATTAAATTAAAGAATGCAAGCTAGTTTTGAAAACAATATCTGACATAAGGTTTCTTAAGCTTATTAATGAGAAATTTCTCGTACAGATGAAAAACATAGCTCAACTGAGTTGGCATGGATTCTTAAATTTTACTTTCCTCAATTCTCCTCCTCCTCCTCCTTCTCTTCCCCTCCCCTTTCTCCTACCCCTCCCCCCCCCCCCCCCCAAAAAAAAAAAAACCTGTTTAGATCTTCTTCAGCTTACTGCCCAGGTAGGAATTGACATTGCAAATTTACAATCTGTCATTGAAATTGCTTGATTCTCATTCCCGTTCATTGCAATCGATCTGCAACTCCTGTGTTAACGCCCAGGCAGCAAGTTGTAAATCTACCCCAAATGTCTCTATATGGGGCATGAATTTAACGGATGTCATGGGTTAGATCACCTCTGATAGTAGACACAGGTATATGCACATGTTTAACTGTAGACCTCCGCTTATTTCGTTTTGTTTTTGACTTTCATGAAAATCTCACAAGAGGGGACTGAATGTAGGCCGAGTGAATTGTTAAAAATATGTTTGAACATTGAAAATCTGACACTGTTGCAAAACGGGGTTAAGCACTGTAATAGTTATCACGTTTGTTTATGCTCTGTTTTTTGGGGGGAGAATGGATGAGAGAGAATCCATTTATGCCTTTTGACTTGTGTGAAAATGTTGTGCTTTTAAAATTAGATTTATTAGTGTTTATTTTTTTTGTCTTCTCTTACTATTCATAAATTGTGTGAAGATTGTTTTGCTCCAGGAACTATATTGGGCAAATGTGATTCGGAAGGATACAGTTACAGGTGATGATTCTGAACATGTGGAAATCTGTGACTTCTCAAGAGTCGAGTGGAATAACTAATGCAGTGAACTTTTAATGCATGAACTGTTTGCGTTGCTATGTTGTGGCCTTAGATTTTTTTAAAGATGTACTGGCAAAGAGGACTTGTTCTCTGGTTAATATTTCATTTGACAATCTGCAATAAATGGATTTTGTTACAACTTCTATCTGAAGTACTGCTTATATTTTACAGTGTGAAGAATTTACCATTTATTGTAATTTTGCCTTTTGTAACACATCCCATTTTGCCCATCTTCATACATACAACAATTTTTGAGAGTTAGGGAAAGGTCATCATCATCATAGGCAGTCCCTTGGAATCGAGGAAGACTTGCTTCCACTCCTGAAGTGAGTTCTTTGGTGGCTGAACAATCCAATACGAGAGCCACAGACTGTCACAGGTGGGACAGATAGTCGTTGAGGGAAGGGGTGGGTGGGATTGGTTTGCCGCACGCTCTTTCCGCTGCCCACGCTTGAGTTCTGCATGCTCTCGGCGTTGAGACTTGGAAGTGCTCAACACCCTCCCGGATGCACTTTCTCCACTTGGGGCGGTCTTCGGCCAGAGACTCCCAGGTGTCAGTGGTAATGTTGCACTTTTTCAGGGAGGCTTGGAGGGTGTCCTTGTAACGTTTCTGCTGCCCATCTTTGGCTCGTTTGCCGTGAAGGAGATCCGCATAGAGCACTTGCTTTGGGAGTCTCGTGTCTGGCATGCGAACTATGTGGCCTGCCCAGCAAAGCTGATCGAGTGTGGTCAGTGCTTCAATGCTGGGGATGTTAGCCTGGACGAGGACACTGATGTTGATGCGCTTGTCCTCCCAGGGGATTTGTAGGATCTTGCGGAGACATTGTTGGTGATAATATCTCCAGCGACTTGAGGTGCCTTCAGTACATTGTCCATGCCTCTGAGCCATACAGGAGGCCGGGTATTACTACAGCCCTGTAGACCATGAGCTTGGTGGTAGATTTGAGGGCCTAGTCTTCGAACACTTTTTTTTCCTCAGGCGGCCGAAGGCTGCACTGGTGCACTAGAGGCGGTGTTGAATCTCCGCATCAATGTCTACTTTTGTTGATAGGCTCCCGAGGTATGAGAAATGGTCCACGTTGTCGAGGGCCGCGCCGTGGATCTTGATGACTGGCGGGGGGGACCGTGCTGTGCGGTGAGGACAGGCCGGTGGAAGACCTTTGTTTTACGGATGTTTAGCGTAAGGCCCATACTTTTGTATGCCTCAGTAAATACGTCGACTATATCTTAGAGTTCAGCCTCAGAATGTGCGCTGACGCAGGCGTCATCCGCGTACTGTAGCTCAGAGGTTGGGGGTGGTCTTGGACCTGGCCTGGAGACGACGAAGGTTGAACAGCTTCCCACTGGTTCTATAGTTTAGTTCCACTTCAGCGGGGAGCTTGTTGACTGTGCGACGGAGCATGGCAGCGAGGAAGATTGAGAAGAGGGTTGTTGGAGCAATGTACATTATATACAAGTGGTGCAGGAAGTGCTGTTCATCTGCAAAAATAAAAATACCCAGCCCACTATCCATTGGTGAAACAAAGTGTTGAACTTTTGTTATCTTTTGAGGAAATTACACTAAAATCACATGTGAATAATTCTGTGTGCCCCTTGATGTGAAAGAAATATGAATGCATATTAAAAAATTAATTTGTTCGAATATTAAATGGCTGGAGCTGAATTCTAAACTCCCTTTTTTGAAAATACAATTCAACTAGCATGATAATTCTGGATTAGAAGTAATTGTTTATAAGATAAACCACTTGGATAAGGGTCACAGAATCGCTGTCTGAAGGTGATCTTACCATCTTTGTATTTAGCTGAGGTGTCCCATTCAATACCGCTTTCAAAAATCAAACTTTATTTCGGTTGGGTGCGGGGAACTGTGTTGTTTTCACTTGAGGATCTGATTTTGGAAAATGAAACGAGCAACGTGATGACGTGTTTCAGCTGTGTGCGATGATTATGAACCCGAGCTCTGTTCTAACTTTCACCGTGCTCATTCCACATATAATGTTGGGATCAGTAAGAAACCCCACCACCACCACCTTCAAACAGCTCTGCCAATGTCATTAGCATTTGTGCTTTGAAAAAAAAAAAGTAAACACAAGGCTTTCCAAGGGTAAGGATAATCTTTTTTAAAATAAAATAAAAGGAGTATTGATGGTGGCATTTGTGGTGCTTTGGATGACTCCGGAGGTGGTAATGTGGAAGCAGGAAGCCATTGCAGGCGATTCTCTGGCTACGACTCAATAGTTAAGAATGGAACTGGACGAGAGCAGTCCTACCCATCTGGACGACAGAGGAGAGGCATCTGAGGATGGTGGTGTTAAACGCTGCAGACCATTCGAGAACTAAAAGGTAATGTCCAACACTGTTTCGCTTCCTAAATCCTTGTCCATCTTTCCCGCAAGTCCATGTTTGAATCTCTCCAATCAGGTTTACGTCACTGTACTGAAACGGCCTTTATCCAAGTCACGAATGACATCCTATGTAACTTTAACCATGGTAAACTATCCCTCCTCGTCCTTTTCATCCTGTCTGCAGTCTTTGACACGGTTGACCACTCCATCCTGCTCCAATGCCTCTCCATTGCCCAGCTGGGTGGACTGCCTTCACCTGGTTCCATTCTTATCTATCCAATCATAGCCTGAGAATCACCTGCAATGGCTTCTCTTCCCACTTATGCACTGTTGCCTCTGGAGCCTCCCAAGGATCTAACCTCTATTCCCTATTTCTCATCTACATGCTGCCCAAAAACACGAGAGATATTATGTATGCTGATAATACCCAGCTCTACCTCATTACCACTTCTCTCGACCCCTTGTCTGACATCCAGAACTGGATGAGCAGAAATTTCCTCCAACTAAATATTGGGAAGACAGAAACCATTGTCTTCAGTACCTGCCACAAACTCATTTTACTAGCCACTGACTCCGTCCCTCTCCCTGGCAACTATCTATGGCTGAACCACAACGTTCGCAACCTTGGTGTCGTATTTGACCCTGAAATGAGCTTCATATTTGATCCCAAGAGCTTCCAACCACATATTGGCTCCATCACCAAGATCGCCTACTTCCACCTCTGACATCGCCGAATTGCCCATACCTCAGCTCATCTGCTGCTGAAACTTTCATCCATGCCTTTGTTACCTCGAGACTAGACTATACCAATGCTCTCCTGGCTGGCCTCCCATCTTCCACCCTACATAAATTGAGCTCATCTTAAACTCGGCTGTTCATATCCTAACGTGCACCAAGTCCTGTTCACCCATCACCACTGTGCTTGCTGACCTATATTGGTTCCTGGTCCGGCAACATCTCCTTTTTTAAAAATTCTCATTCATGTTTTCAATTCCCTCCAAGACCTTGGCCCTCCCCTATATCTGTATGCTTCTCCAGCCCTACAAACCTCCAAGGAGATCTCTACGCCCTACAATTCTGGTCACTTGCGCATCACCGATTTTAATCGCTCCACCATTGGTGGCCGTGCCTTCAGCTCTGGAATTCCCTCCTTAAACCTCTCCGCCTTTCAACCTCTGTTTCCTCCTTTAAGACGCTCCTTAAAACCTACCTTTTTGACCAAGCTTTTGATCACCTGTCCTATCTTATGTGGCTTGGTATCAAATGTTGTTTGATAATGCTCCTGTGAAGCGCCTTGAGATGTTTTACTACATTAAAGATGCTATTTAAATGTAAGTTGTTTCTTCCTTCTAATGTTCCTGATTTAAATATAGACTCAACGGCAATTCCTTCTTGGGACACTGAAATATTTCTCAGCAAAGTTCCGTCTCTGCAGGATATATTTTGCTTGCCTCAGTTGTAAAAAAAAAAAAGCTGCTTAATTTTGTGGCTTTCCTTCTAATCAAAATACGATCATTTCTCAATATTTTTCCAACAAAGCTTTGTTCACTCCATCATAAGCAGTTGATTTTATTGAAATAATGCTCCAGGTTCTGGTATGAAACAAACACAAGTTTTTTAAAATTAAAAGTAACTTTTGCAACTTTAAATACTACAGCTTTTGTAATAAAACTGATGGTTTCTTCTTTTAACTTCAGTATCTCAACTACTGCTCCCTGCAAACTCGTATCTGAAGGACATGATAGATTTTTTAAATTACCAGCTTGTCATTTTTTTTAAGATAACAATGCTTAAAAAATGTCTTGATTATGTGAATTCAATTTTTGTCATTTTTCTTTAATAACAAATAAACGCGATTTGAGTGCAGTTGGGAGTACTTTCAGCATACTCTCAGGTTCTATTTAAAATCTCACATCTTGAGTGTTTTTAATGAAGGTTGTGCTCTGAGAGATGATAATGATAGGGAATGGAACACTTTTCATTTTGAGCATCCACTGTATGAGGCACACCCTAGTAACTGGCACCAAGTCCCGTTCACCCTTCGCCCCTGTGCTCGCTGACCTACATTGGCTCCTGGTGAAGCAATGCCTCGATTTTAAAATTTTCATCCTTGTTTTCAAATCTCTCCATGGCCTCGCCCCTCCTTATATCTGAAATCTCCTCCAACCCAACATCCCGAAATATCTGCTCGCCTCTAATTTTGCCCTCATGAGCATCCCTGATTTTATTTGCTCAACCATTGGCGGCCGTACCTTCAGCTGCCTGGGCCCGAAGCTCTCCAATTCTCTCCCTAAACCTCTCTGCCTGTCTACCTCTCTACCTCTCTTTCCTCCTTTAAGGCACTCCTTAAAACGTACCTCTTTGACCACACTTTTGGTCATCTGCCCTAATTTCTCCTTGTGCAGCTCAGTGTCGAATTTTGTTTTATAGCACTCCTGTGAAGGGCCTTGGGACACTTACTATGTTATATAGCGCCTTTAAGTACAAGTTGTCAGGTATAATAGATGCAAAGAAGATCTCCTTCTTTGTAGTCATAATGTGCTTTGGTGTCAATTTCATCTCTAATGCACCTCTTGGGTACATTATCCATTTCCCATCAAGTCATCCCGCAGACTCCTTTGAGTTCAATTGCCAATTAGGACCTTATTGAGAATAACTTAGTGTGCTGTGAACTTGTGACCTCTTAGCACTGTATTAAGATGCGTCAGACCTCATTTCATTTAAAGCCCTTGCCGCCTGGAGCTGGATAAACAGGTCTATCCAGGAAGCTCCCCAAAAAATTGCTACAGTTAAGTTGCGTTATGTAACTGTAATACGTATTTGTTGACTATGAAAAGAAATCTAGACGATTAGTGACTTGGAAGCCCCTCCCCCTTGTATTTTTTAAAACTATTCATTCGTTCATGGGATGTGGGCATCACTGGCAAGGTTGGCATTTATTGTCCATCCCTAATTGCCCTTGTGAAGATGGTGATGAGCCGCCTTCCTGAACTGCTGCAGTCCGTGTGGTGAAGGTACTCCCACAGTGCTGACTTTGTATAACTGAGTGGCTTGCTAGGCCATTTCATAGAAACATACAAAATAGGTGCAGGAGTAGGCCATTCGGTCCTTCAAGCTTGCACTGCCATTCAATGAGTTCATGGCTGAACATGCAACTTCAGTACCCCATTCCTGCTTTCTCGCCATACCTCTTGATCCCCCTGGTAGTAAGGACTATATCTAACTCCTTTTTGAATATATTTAGTGAATTGGCCTCAACAACTTTCTGTGGTAGAGAATTCCACATGTTCACCACTCTCTGGGTGAAGAAGTTTCTCCTTATCTTGGTGCTAAATAGCTTACTCCTTATCCTTGGACTGTGACCCCTGGTTCTGGACTTCCCCAACATTAGGAACATTCTTCCTGCATCTAACCTGTCTAAACCCGTCAGAATTTTAAACGTTTCTATGAGATCCCCTCTCATTCTTCTGAACTCCAGTGAATACAAGCCCAGTTGATCCAGTCTTTCTTGATATGTCAGTCCCGCCATCCCGGGAATCCGTCTGGTGAACCTTTGCTGCACTCCCTCAACAGCAAGAATGTCCTTCCTCAAGTTAGGAGACTAAAACTGTACACAATACTCCAGGTGTGGCCTCACCAAGGCCCTGCACAACTGTAGTAACAACTTCCTGCCCCTGTACTCAAATCTCCTCGCTATGAAGGCCAACATGCCATTTGCTTTCTCAACCGCCTGTTGTACCTGCATGCCAACCTTCAATGACTGATGTACCATGACACCCAGGTCTCGTTGCACTTCCCCTTTTCCTAATCTCACCATTCAGATAATAGTCTGTCTCTCTGTTTTTACCACCAAAGTGGATAACCTCACATTTATCCACATTATACTTCATCTGCCATGCATTTGCCCACTCACCTAACCTATCCAAGTCACTCTGCAGCCTCATAGCATCTTCCTCGCAGCTCACACTGCCACCCAACTTAGTGTCATCTGCAAATTTGGAGCTACTACATTTAATCGCCTCATCTAAATCATTAATGTACAATGTAAGCAGCTGGGGCCCCAGCACAGAACCTTGCGGTATCCCACTAGTCACTGCCTGCCATTCTGAAAAGTACCCATTTACTCCTACTCTTTGCTTCCTGTCTGCCAACCAGTTCTCAATCCACGTCAGCACACTACCCCCAATCCCATGTGCTTCAACTTTGCACATTAATCTCTTGTGTGGGACCTTGTCGAAAGCCTTCTGAAAGTCCAAATGCACCACATCAACTGGTTCTCCCTTGTCCACTCTACTGGAAACATCCTCAAAAAATTCTAGAAGATTTGTCAAGCATGATTTCCCTTTCACAAATCCATGCTGACTTGGACCTATCATGTCACCTCTTTCCAAATGCGCTGCTATGACATCCTTAATAATTAATTCCATCATTTTACCCACTACCGATGTCAGGCTGACCGGTCTATAATTCCCTGTTTTCTCTCTCCCTCCTTTTTTTAAAAAGTGGGGTTACATTGGCTACCCTCCACTCGATAGGAACTGATCCAGAGTCTATGGAATGTTGGAAAATGACTGTCAATGCATCCGCTATTTCCAAGGCCACCTCCTTAAGTACTCTGGGATGCAGATCATCAGGCCCTGGGGATTTATCGACCTTCAATTCCATCAATTTCCCCAACACAATTTCCCGACTAATAAGAATTTCCCTCAGTTCCTCCTTCTTACTAGACCCTCTGACCCCTTTTATATCTGGAAGGTTGTTTGTGTCCTCCTTAGTGAATACCGAACCAAAGTACTTGTTCAGTTGGTCTGCCATTTCTTTGTTCTTCGTTATGATTTCCCCTGATTCTGACTGCAGGGGACCTATGTTTGTCTTTACTAGCCTTTTTTCTCTTTACATATCTATAGAAGCTTTTGCAGTCTGTCTTAATGTTCCCTGCAAGCTTCCTCTCGTACTCTATTTTCTCTGCCCTAATCAAATCCTTTGTCCTCCTCTGCTGAGTTCTAAATTTCTCCCAGTCCCCAGGTTCGCTGCTATTTCTGGCCAATTTGTATGCCACTTCCTTGGCTTTAATACTATCCCTGATAGCCACGGTTGAGCCACCTTCCCTTTTTTATTTTTACGCCAGACAGGGATGTACAATTGTTGTAGTTCATCCATGTGGTCTCTAAATGTCTGCCATTGTCCACCACTCTCAACCCCTTAAGTATCATTTGCCAATCTATCCTAGCCAAGTCACGCCTCATAGCTTCAAAGTTACCCTTCTTTAAGTTCTGGACCATGGTCTCTGAATTAACTGTTTCATTCTCCATCCTAATGTAGAATTCCACCATATTATGATCACTCTTCCCCAAAGGGCCTCGCAAAACGAGATTGCTAATGAATCCTCTCTCATTACACAACACCCAATCTAAGTTGGCCTCCCCCCTAGTTGGTTCCTCGACATATTGGTCTCCAGGAAATCCTCCTCCACCGTATTGCTTCCAGTTTGGTTAGCCCAATCTATATGCATATTAAAGTCACCCACACTTCAGAGGGCAGTTAAGAGTCAAGCACATTGCTATGGGTCTGGACTCATATAGAGGCCAAGTTAGGATGGCAGATTTCCCTCCCGAAAGGACAATCCGGTAGTTTCATGGTGATCATTACTGATACCAGCTTTTTAATTTTTTAATTTCAAATTTTTATTTAGTTAACTGAATTTTTTAATTTCCCCAGCTGTCGTGGTGGGATTATTAGTCCAGTAATATAACCGCTATGCTCCCATACCCCTACCTGTGTGAAATGGGGAATCCAGTGAGGATCACTCTTGTTCCAGGATATTGAAGGACACCCTCAAAGCCTCCCTGATGAAGTGCAACATCCCCACCGACGCCTGGGAGTCCCTGGCCAAAGACCGCCCTAAGTGGAGGAAGTGTATCAGGGAGGCACTGAGCGCCTCGAGTCTCAACGCCGAGAGCATGCAGAAATCAAGCGCAGGCAGCGGAAAGAGCGTGTGGCAAACCACTCCTTTCCCCCCACCCCCCCCCCATCCCTTCCCTCAACGACTTTCTGTCCCACCTGTGACAGGGTCTGTGGCTCTCATATTGGACTGTTCAGCCACCAAAGAACTCACTTCAGGAGTGGAAGCAAGTCTTCCTCGATTCTGAGGGACTGCCTATGATGATGATGTTCCAGCATAACTTAACTAAGTTTGTAAAGAAAACTCAAACAGTTTAATTGTTTTTTTACACGAGTTTGAAAATTTAACAAATATTTACACTTGAACAAAATACGTTTTGCACTTTACTGACGACACATGAATGGGAGCCATTTACACGCACAAAGGACACAAGATTTCGCACACAAGCCATTCAGATAGCAACTCCACTATTGCTCATTCAGATAAGTGATACATTACTGGATTTTGTGCCACCGCCCCCCCATTCTCTACACAGATTATTTTAGAGGAGCAGATATTATGATTTAATGATGTAGATGCAAGAACATAAGAATCAGTTTGCAAAATCACAGTTCCAGCAGTGGGGAGCGATGCTTCCACTCATGTGACTCACGTACTCTGTTACAGTAACCTACCTCTTTTGGCAGAACAAGTCAGCATCTTTTTCGGAACTAACACACACTAACCGAATTATCTGGTGCAAGTCATTTACTGGCATGGAACAGAAATAAGACATCAGGAGTCTATTACAACTAAAGACACTTACAGCAACCCTTCGTGTCTTTTATAAATCTACTGCAATTTGCTAAAAATGCCTAATTAAAGGAGACTTCTTCAAGGTATGATTTAAAATTCACCAGATGAATTGTCATTGCTAGCGATAGGAACACACTGATTCCACAAATAAGTTTAGAACTGGGAAGGAACACCAGAATGCACGAATCTACCTTTCTGTAAATCTACCAACACTCGCCTTTATGTCACAATCACTCACTGACCAAACTGTGCCATGAGTCAGCGGTTGTAGATTTTCCTCTCAAGATTATTAGTAGACTTTACATTTGATTTGTTGCAATAACGTTTTATTGGTGCCTCTAATCGCTGCTACAGTCTCTCATTTTGAAGATGGATGTTAAGATTTGAAAGCTTTACCGCGTGCAGTGGCCATGTCGCCCATCCAGCAGTTTCTATTCCGAAATAGGGAAAGTTAAGTTGGTTTCGGTGGGAACCTGTGTTTCCAGTGGGGAGCCACACTGGCGGAGCGACAGGTGCAGCGCTGTCTCAGGCCTTTTCTGCCTGTCAGCACTGGGAATGTGGAATCATCACTTTTTGCCTCCTATTTCTATCAGCTCTCTGTTTCCCTATTCTAGCTTAGAATCTGCTCGACGCTGCAGACTAGCCAGGAAAAAAAAAATCTATTATACACAGCCTAATATAAACTAGAAGTAAAAGTTGCAGTGCCGGCCATTGTGGAAGGATGTGACTTCCCTCATACAATTGGAGAGCTTCACAGGCTATTGTAAATACGTTTGATGACATCCCCTTCTCCTTTCTCCAGGATTCCTTTCTGCACGTAGGTATCAACTTGTTGATCAATGATGTCACGCAGCTTCTGAAGATCGTACTCTGCAACAAATTATAGAGCACCTATTTCAGCACTGAGCTCACACAATGATTTAGATAATGGATAGAGAGTATTTGGGGAGTGGTGGATTGACACACACCTTCGCTAAGTAATAGTATTTAGACCTAGAGGGAAGAATTGACTGCATTCTCAACAATTAGCTCCAAATGTTACTAATTATAGAAACATAGAAAATAGGTGCAGGAGCAGGCCATTCGGCCCTTCGAGCCTGCAACACCATTCAATAGGATCATGGCTGATCATGCAACTTCAGTACCCCACTCCTGCCTTCTCTCCATACCCTCGATTCCTTTAGCCATAAGGGCCACATCTAACTCCCTTTTGGATATATCCAACGAACTGGTCTCAACAACTTTCTGTGGTAGAGAATTCCACAGGTTCACAATTCTCTGGGTGAAAACATTTCTCATCTCGGTCCTAGATGGCTTACCCCTTATCCTTAGACTGTGACCCCTGGTTCTGGACTTCCCCAATTGGGAATTAAGTGTGGCTTACTTGAAATATAATTCTGAAATGTTATAGCTGATTGTTTCTTTTGCGGAGAAGCCTCTTGTGGTCAAAATAACTGAAGTCACCCACTACAACACTTGTAGAGAACAAAATAATAGACCATGCAGATTATGGTTGACAGTGTCTTAGAGGGAGAATTTTTCTGGTTGCAAGACTTACTTTATCCATGATGCCTGGAGTATAGTATAACTGAAAGAATGAAACCCACTACACCCAAAGATGAGTTTGATGCTCTGATTGTGCAGAATGTGATTATTTTGTTATTAATAAGGATGCTAATGAAATTATTTTTGTATGCACTGTACATCATATCTGGTATAAAAGGAGTTGTGACCCTATTTTTCCATCAATCAGCCCCCAAAACAATCTAATTTACTAAAGCTGGCTTTAAACCACATTACTGTTAATGCGTAGATCAAATAAACATTGAGTGTATTCCAATTTTTTAAATGGGAATCTAGTCATTTTCCTTCACTGCTGAGAATAAATCTGATTTCTAATAGTGTTGAACATACCTTCCCCATTTCCTTGCTTATTGTGTTTCTTCAGCCATTCAATATTCTTTCTGATTGCTGACAGGTAAGATTCCGTTTTGTCAAACTCTGTTGACCGAAGGGGGAAAAAAAGAGCCATTAGCTGTTGAGTAATTGGGACAGTGTGTCATTACCAATGTTTAAAGTGTAAAGTCTTACATAAAAGGTTTCTGTGTTTGTGAAACGTTATGATGCAGTTCATATAAAGAACACTATTGTAAACACTGCACCCTGTGCATGTAATGTAAATGGCACTGTGCTGCTTCAGCTGTACTTTCACCCTACTGATCAATCATTGGTGTTTCTAGGTAAACATTACAGTGCTCAGTGATGAAAATCTATATTACATGTCTCTAACTAATAGCGAAATGCAACTGGGTGCAATAAGTTTCATTTCAAGCCACTGTTTTACTAACATCCACAATTATTACCTTTTTTCAGTGCCACTTTCAGTGCTCCGAAATAAGGCAGCTGATCTCAAATATATTAACACTCAAGAAGCTCGACACCATCCAGGACAAAGCAGCCCGCTTGATGGGCACGTCATCCATCACCTTCAACATTCACTCCCTCCACCACCGGCGCACCGTGGCTGCAGTGTGTACCATCCACAAGATACACTGCAGCAACTGACCAAGGCTTCTTCGGCAGCACCTCCCAAACCCGCAACCTCTACCACCTAGAATGACAAGGGCAGCAGGTGCATGGAAACACCACCAGCTCCACCTTCCCCTCCAAGTCACACACCGCCCTGACTTGGACATATATCACTGTTCCTTCACCGCCGCTGGATCAAAGTCCTGGAACTCCCTCCTTAACAGCACTGTTGGAGTACCTTCACCACACGGACTGCAGCGATTCAAGAAGGCGGCTCACCACCACCTTCTCAAGGGCAATTAGGAATGGACAATAAATGCTGGCCTTGTCAGCATCAGCAACATCCACATCCCAAAATGAATTAAAAAAAAATATGGCACTTCACAGATGCAGAGGAAAAATCACTGTATTGATAAATATTTATATTGAAACTGCAAATACCATAGTTTTAATAGTCTTCTCGCGGATGGATGCGGAATAACCTTTACAATAGTCTGAGCAGCAACAGAAAAAAAGGGAATAAGAGTTTATCTCAGCTGTGGCATCATCCCACAGCGAAGTGGATCATGAATGGAGGTACAGACACACAGAGCCATAGGTGAATGGGATGGACTGGTCTTCCTGTCACTAGGGGCTGAGTTGCGACTGACTCAATTTCATTTCATGTGGGACCCTTCTGGTCAGTAGAGAGGAGGTTCTTATCCCATCAATATGTACTAGGTTCAAACCCAGGTCCACATTGTGCTACAGATATTACCTCTTGTATGTTTGATTTATAATGCATTTTAATGTGCAAATCAAAGGGACTACCTATATCACAGAGCTTTATATGCTCGACCCGTTCTTGTTGAAGGACCCGCAGTCCTCTAATGGAGCTTTGCTTCTACAAATATGCTACCTGTACCCTCTTCTCGTCCACCCCCCAACACCCACAGAGTGCATCGTTTAGTGTCTTCAGATATGAAAAATCTTATGATTGTAAGATTGTAATGTAAAAAATAAGAAAGATTTGCATTTATATAATGCCTTTCACGGTTACCAGAGATCTCAAAGCACTTTACAGCCAATAAAGTACTTTTTGAAATGTAGTCACTGTTGTAATGTGGGACATGCTAATTTGCATATAGGAAGCTCCCACAAACAGCAATGTGATAATGTAGGGCACATTCTTAAATATCATCTAGCGTCATTAACGATTGATAAACCAATGCAAGATGTAACAGTTGGTCCTATTATTAAAAAGTAATCTTTAGGCTTTTACGATAGATCAATTACTTTTACATAGGTTAGTGCTTGAGAATGCCATAGTAGTCTTTTGCGATACAACTTTACTAAGTATTTAAATGACATTAAACTCTAATTATCCTGTGTAGGTAGCAGCCTTCATCTTCAAACAAAATACTTTAGTTTGAATATAATTTTGGTGGGAGCTTTATTCAGATAGTACAAATGTCCCTTTACAGGCTTTATCCATTGAATCAGTTCTCGCCTCTGTGCCAGAAGGTTTTGGGTTCAAGAATCACTTGACTTGAGTGCATAACCTAGACTTGGCACTTCACTGCAGTACTGAGTAAGTGAGGGAGTGCTGTATCGTCGAGGTGATGTTTTTAGATGAGCCATTAAGCTGAGGCCCATCTGTCTCTTCAGGTGGATGTAAAAGACCCCATGGCACTATTTGAAGCAGAATAGGGAAGTTTTCCTGGTATACTGTCCATCATTTATTCTTCAATCTATACCACCAATACAGATTAACTGATTATTTATCTTGTTTGCTGTTTGTGGGACCTTGCTTTGTGCAAACTGGCTGTTGCATTTGCCTACATAATAACAGAGACTATACATTAAAAAATAATGAATTGCTTGTAAGCACTTTGGGATGTTCTTTAGATGCATAAGGTGCTATATAAATGCTCATTTTTAATTTAATTTGCATTGACAATCTGGGTAGACCAGTTAACCTAACATTTGTGGTTGGGAAAATGTTGGAGTCCATTATTAAAGAAACAGTAACAGGACATTTGGAAAAGCAAAATTCGGTCAGGCAGAGTCAGCATGGATTTATGAAAGGGAAATCATGTTTGTCAAATTTGCTGGAATTCTTTAAGGATGTGATGAACAGGGTGGATAAAGGGGAGCCACTGGATGTGGTGCATTTGGACTTCCAGAAGGCATTTGACAAGGTGCCACATAAAAGGTTACTGCACAAGATAAAAGTTCACGGGGTTGAGGGTAACATATTAGCATGGATAGAGGATTGGCTAACTAACAGAAAACAGAGAGTAGGGATAAATGGTTCATTCTCTGGTTGGCAACCAGTAACTAGTGGGGGTGCTGCAGGGATCAGTGCTGGGACCCCAACTATTTACAATCTATATTAATGACTTGGAAGAAGGGACTGAGTGTAACATAGCCAAGTTTGCTGACGATACAAAGATGGGAGGAAAAGCAATGTGTGAGGAGGACACAAAAAATCTGCAAAAGGACTTAGACGGGCTAAGTGAGTGGGAAAACATTTGGCAGATAGAATATAATGTTGGAAAGTGTGAGGTCATGCACTTTGGCAGAAAAAAAATCAAAGAGCAAGTTATTATTTAAATGGAGAAAGATTGCAAAGTGCTGCTGTACAGCGGGACCTGGGGGTACTTGTGCGTGAAACACAAAAGGTTAGTATGCAGGTACAGCAAGTGATCAGGAAGGCCAATGGAATCTTGGTCTTTATTGCAAAGGGGATGGAGTATAAAAGCAGGGAAGTCTTGCCATAGTTATACAGGGTATTGGTGAAGCCCCACCTGGAATACTGCATGCAGTTTTGGTTTCCATATTTACGAAAGGATATACTTGCTTTGGAGGCAGTTCAGAGAAGGTTCACTAGGTTGATTCCGGAGATGAGGGGGTTGACTTATGAGGAAAGCTTGAGTAGGTTGGGCCTCTACTCATTGGAATTCAGAAGAATGAGAGGTGATCTTATCGAAACGTATAAGATTATGAGGGGGCTTGACAGGGTGGATGCAGAGAGGATGCTTCCACTGATGGGGGAGACTAGAACTAGAGGGCATGATCTTAGAATAAGGGGCCGCCCATTTAAAAGTGAGATGAGGAGAAATTTCTTCTCTGAGGGTTGTAAATCTGTGGAATTCGCTGCCTCAGAGAGCTGTGGAAGCTGGGACATTGAATAAATTTAAGACAGAAATAGATAGTTTCTTAAATGATAAGGGAATAAGGGATTATGGGGAGCGGGCAGGGAAGTGGACCTGAATCCATGATCAGATCAGCCATGATCGTATTGAATGGCAGAGCAGGCGCGAGGGACTGTATGGCCTACTCCTGCTCCTATTTTTTATGTTCTTATGTTCTAATAGAATTGTGGGGATAAAAAAATCATTTTGCAGAAGGTATATTATTTTTCAGCTACTGATTGACCTGCTATGTATTTCCTGCATTTTCTGTTTTGATTTTAGAATAGATTACTATTCAGTAAAATTACATATGAAAGGTAAGATAGCAATGTTCTAAAAGGTTTCTGGTACTGTATACAATAGGATAATTAACAATTATGATTCAAGCTTTTTTTTAATCTAGTCTGTTTACATTTAGTGTTGCTAGAGTAGAATTTACAATGTTCTGCTTCACCTTTTTCCATTGACAACGTGCTTCTTTGGGTGATATGTTGGGAATGTCCATTTTGTCCTCAAACGATTTCTTCGATGGCTGCAGTGACCTTCTAGTTACTGTACTAGAACAGATTTTGTTCAACAAGCAGCTGGTAAGCACCTCGGGGGATTATATGAAGTGCAGCTAACAGGACTGTGGCTTAGATCCGCCATAAGCGGAATTCCAAGTCAGACTTGAAACAAACATTTTGCTTTCTAGCTCCTGTACAACCATGATTATAAAACAACAGCCTCAAATAAAATGCAGAGGGAGTTCCTTCACATAAATAGCAGTGACTGTTTAGGCCTTCATTATTATTTGAAATGCAATGTTGTTTCCAGAAGTGATCACTATTATTAGAGAATGTGCTAAATGAACATCTTCACTCACTGTGTCATTCGAAAGATGCTTGGCAAACATAGGCATAAATTACTATCCTTGAATAATTAATTACTACAAATGTAATATTTTGAAATATTCCCTGTTTTCTGTAAAGCCATATTGTCAAACGAGCCGTTGGGATAATGGCTCTGTAATAGTAGCGATAAAATGACACAGAAAATCTGAAATTAAAAAAAATATGGGAAATGCACAACAGGCCCATCAGCATTTGCAAGAAGAAAAGGCTGGTTTGGGGTAGAGAGCGTGTGTCATGATTTGGATGCCGACTGATCGATGTATCTTCAGCATTTTTTGTTTTTATTTCAGCCCTCTGATGTCCAGATTAAAAAAAGCAAATGGAAGATGAAAGGAATCGATTCATCCTTTTTTATGATTCATAATTGAAAACTCACTGTTAGTCTCATGCTCTGCAACTTCCTAACAAATGAACTGCAGTTCAGTTCGCTAATAGTTATGACACTATATTTTAATTACGCCACCCAACCCTTCCAAGTTCCCTCCATACATTTCACTTATATCAGTCCATACCAACTTCAAAAAGGATGGTAATGCATTGCAGAGCTGCTGATAGGTTTCTGTGCAAACCTTTGTCAACTATTATGAAATCTGGATCTTTTGGCTCGTACATGGACACCAGACTAAGGAAACAACTTCATTTGTGGAGATTGCTACAATTAACATTGGTATACAACCAAAGCTCATACTTGACATTCCTTCAAGGTATCAATGAAAAGCTGCTTGAGCAATAACCTTACCATCTGATTCCTTTGACAGACGATTTACAATCTGCTCCATCATGGCCTATCTCATCCATTTAATCTCTAATCCCTAAAGTAATCAACCAAAGCTCCAGATTATTCAACCATTCCCAAATATTTAGCATGCTAGTCTTGACAGTTGAAGAAAAACGTAATTAAATATGGAGATGGAATCAAAATGGATCTAAATATCCCTAGAACCAAATTCCAAATTCCAGCATCACAAATTATAGTGTAGTGAAGGGAGCTATCCCAAACTTTTTCTACTGTCTGATCTGGAACCTGGTTTCACATCTGCCTATGACAATTGACAACCGTTTATGCCCTTGCATTATCATAGAATCATAGAACATAAGAACATAAGAAATAGGAGCAGGAGTAGGCCTTACAGCCCCTCGAGCCTGCTCCGCCATTCTGTAAGATCATGGCTGATCTCCAACCTCAACAATTTCCCGCCTGATCTCCATATCCTTTCATTCCCTTAGAGTCCAAAAATCTATCGATCTCAGCCTTGAATATGCTTAATGACAGAGCATCCATAGTCCTCTGGAGTAGAAAATTCAAAAGATTCACAACCCTCTGAGTGAAGACATTTTTCCTCATCTCAACCCTAAAAGGCTGACCCCTTATCCTGAGATTATGCCCCTAGACTCTGCAGCCAGGGGAAACAGCCTCTCAGTACTTACCCTGTCAAGCCCTCTCAGAATCTTATATTTCAATGAGATCACCTCTCATTCTTCTAAACTCCAGAGAGTATGGGCCTATTCTACTCAATCTCTCCTCAGCGGACAACCCTCTCATCCCAGGAATCAATCTAGTGAAACTTTGTTGCATCCCCTCTAAGGCAATTATATCCTTAGGCACGGAGTCCAAACCTGTACACAGTACTCCAAGTGTGCTCTAATTACAGAAAGACCTCCTAACTCTGTACTCCAACCCCCTTGCGATAAAGGCCAACATACCATTTGTCTTCTTAATTGCTTGCTGTACATGCAAGCTAACTTTCTGTGTTTCGTGTGCAAGGACACCCAATTCCCCCTGGACATCAATATTTAATAGTTCCACACCATTTAAAAAATACCTTGCTTTTCTATAGAATGATACAGCACAGAATGAGTACATTAGACTACAGTTTGCAAGCGAGAGACAATCTGTTGTATTTTACTGACGTTTCAGGTTCTGACATACAGGGCTATCTGAGAATCATTCTTAATAGAGCAAGTAGTGAATGATGCTTTAATTCATCTGTCTCTTCTAGAATCGCCTAGGATAGACAGTGGCAGATTTGACCTATATTTCAAGTATCTGTGCGCAACTTCCTGCAAGCAAGGTTTTGAATTTAATATCCTTAATGTCTTCTGGACAGAAGTAATTCTCAATGAGAGGAAGCAGTTTACCGTTTACAATTCAATTTTGCTTACCTCTCAGATATCATGGACCGAATTTGATCATTTACTTTCATGTGCACTGGATTTTCAATCAGCAAAAGTAATCACTGCCTAGGGTATTGGCCAGGAATAAAAAGAAAACATGCCTTTGCTGTACTCTCCTTTGCAACTGCTAATACTTTCACCCTCAGGTTTATTTTCCAATGAGGCGATACCTACTTAGATTCAGAATTGGCCAAATCCTCTGATTACACAAAAGCATCCCATAAAGCGCCAGTTGCCATGGCTGAGCACCATTTGGTCTGCATCCTCGAAGCTTTTCCATTTGTGTCAGCCATGGCTCAGTGGGTAGCACCCTCCTCTCTTGAGTCAGAAGGTTGTGGGTTCAAGTCCCACTCCAGGGACTTGAACATATAAATCTAGGCTGACACTCCAGTGCAGTGCTTAGGGAGTGCTGCAATGTCGGAGGTGCCGTCTTTCGGATGAGATGTTAAACCAAGGTCCTGTCTGCCCTCTCAGGTGCACGTAAAAGATCCCATGACACTATTTCGAAGAAGAGCAGGGGAGTTCTCCCCGGTGTCCTGGCCAATATTTATCCGTCACTCATCATCACTAAAACAGATTATCTGGTCATTACCACGTTGCTGTTTGTGGGAGCTAGCTGTGCACAAATTGGCTGCCGCTTTTCCCACATTACAACAGTGACTACACTTCAAAAAGTACTTAATTGGCTGTAAAGTGCTTTGAGACGTCCGGTGGTCATGAAAGGCGCTATATAAATGCAAGTCTTTCTTTTTTTTGATGCATTAAGAGGAATATCAAGTATGAGGTTTGGTTATATAATGGTGTCAATTGGCACAATCTCCATAGTCTGGTATCCATATGGGAGTTAAAAGATCCACACTTCATTGGAATTTATAGTTTACAGACCAAATGTAATGGTTCAAAGCACAATGACCAGTCAAGCAGCAAATTAGTGACACTGACTTACAGCTCTGGTTAAATGAAAGATGTGGCACAGCACTACTCAAGATGCTGGCAGATCAGGGAGGAAAGGCAATCCTATCTCCATCTTGTTCTCACTACCATGTTATATGCTGTCCTTCCACCCAGGTGCTGGACAGCATATAACATGTACAATTCTGTCAGCTCTGGGACTTCCACCTACACCCTTTTGGTTAGGAGTCGAGCATTTGGCCCATTTCCCCAGCCAGATTGTCTTCATCATAATGCACTATACTGTCAGACTTGTTATATAGAGAATACTATTTTGGTGTGGCACGACAAGATTCCAAAATGCGTTCCGCTTTCCTGTTACTACGCACTTGCAGTTTCCTGTGACATCGTTCCACGTTCAGGGTTTTAATAGGCATGCGAACAGCCTATCATTTACATTTATTCAGTCGCTGTGAAGAGAATGACAGCTCTTGTTAAAGGCAATAATTGTGAACTGTCTACCTTTAGAATCCTCATTTTTTTCGACTTCCTCTTTTGTGGAGTCCTCAGAACTTGCAGTCTCTTTCTCCAGCTTTCCAAAATTGTTCTTTGTGCTGTCCATATCATCATTGCTAACTGCAGAAAGCAATGAAACCTTATATTAATACAAGACGTGAATATTAGTACAGAAAGTAATCCTTGGAGGGAATATCATTGTTTCAATTATTTTTAACATTTTTTATGTGCAATTAGATCTCAACTTTACCTGTCGCTTCCTTATTCATGGCATACGCCTTGACTTTACCAAGCTTGTTCTTTGTCTGCACGGCTATCATTGTATCCAAATTCTCTGCAGAGAAATAGTTCATTTTTGATACACACTTCCTTTCAAAACAATCTATAAATATACACTCATAAGTAAACTGGTTACATGTGGGGATGTGTGTTTTGACTTGATTTCTGGTCAAAAAACAGGCTTTTTCAAATCTTTTTCCTTTCTCTTCCCCCTCTGCCCCCACAAAAAAAGTCTGTTCTTGTAACCCATGTATAACGTGTAAAAATAAATCTGTGCCACATGTAAAATCCTCAACCAACTTAATAATTATTGTGCAGCTGTCAAGTCTTCATTCACATCTCCTCCTTAAGATTCATCTGATGTTGGCTTCACCTTGATGTCTTACCCAAGCTTTCAGAAATAAATAGCTTGGTCTTACTCTGACAGCACTCAGTTTTTCCAGATTGATGCACCAAGCTGATCCAGACGGACATTCCAGGCTCCTGATTAATACTCAAAGGTCCAAGATTTCCTCTGTTGAAGCTCCAGTCCCAGATGCACTAACTATGTAACAGACAAGATTCTCCGGATAACAGATTACAGATTTCCCAACAGATGCTCAAGTCCCCAGAGAAAGACAGTTCCTACATTGCAGATCTCAAATCGTGGTGTCTATTTCACCATTCTTTCTCGTCCCCCCACCCTCAAAACAGACATCCTGGCTCTAATAAAATATCCCATAAGCTCATGTATATATCTGTATGATGGTCTACAGTTTTCTGGTATCTTAGTCTATGTTAAAGGAATTCTTATCTAATTTACTCTGTGTAACACAGACACACAATGTAGTTCAAATGTAAATGCAGCTAATTATTACAAAGTAGACACAGGTGTAGATTAATACATAGTGATGGATGGCTAGACAGCTACTCAGCTTCATTTTCACACCTCACTTTTCATCTTGGAGTTAACGAGAGGAATAAATTTGTTTCATTTAGAAACTGCCAGTATAAATGACATTGCTACAAATTAAAATTAAAGCCGCTGCTTGAAAGCAGACCATTCAGGTACCTAACAACAGCTGAATCACATTAGTCGTTCAGCATCAACTGAATCCTATGTAGACATACGGTCTGGACATAAATGGACGACCAGTATCTAAGCAACTAAGGCTTTCATCTACCGATTCCTGTAGAGTCATACTATGCTGTCACTTTAGTTCCCTATAGCAACAAGCATCCCATATAGAAAGCATTTACATGAGCAGTTGGTATTTGCAGTCCTATTCGTGAATCTTGCTCAATATATCAAACATCTCTGAGTACATGCTTTTGGAATGCTTTGATTGTCATGACCAATATTATTCGTGTTCTCTAACTACAAGGTAGGTTTCCAAAGATTACTGGACGTTGTCTTCAGTCTTTATTAATTTCCTTTGTTTTGCCAGAATTTGCTTAACCTTATCTTCATGCAGTTGTACAGGGCCTTGGTGAGTGTTCAGTTTTGATCTCCTAATCTGAGGAAGGACGTTGTCGCTATTGAAGGAGTGCAGCGAAGGTTCACCAGACTGATTCCCAGGATGGCTGCTCTGACATATGAGGAGAGACTGGATTGACTGGGCCTTTATTCACTGGAGTTTAGAAGGATGAGAGGGGATCTCATACAAACATATAACATTCTGATGGGACTGGACAGGTTAGATGCAGGAAGAATGTTCCTGATATTGGGGAAGTCCAGAACCAGGGGACACAGTCTAAGGATAAGGGGTAAGCCATTTAGGACTGAGATAAGGAGAAACTTCTTCACTCAGAGAGTTGTTAACCTGTGGAATTCCCTACCGCAGAGAGTTGTTGATGCCAGTTTATTGGATATATTCAAGAGGGAGTTAGATGGCCCTTATGGCTAAAGGGATATAGAGAGAAAGCAGGAAAGGGGTACTGAGGTGAAAGATCAGCCATGATCTTATTGAATGGTGGTGCAGGCTCGAAGGGCCAAATGGCCTACTCCTGCACCTATTTTCTATGTTTCTTGTTTCTATGTTCATTTAGAACGGAGACTGTAGCACTTTTTGATTTGTACAGGAGCCTTCCTTGAATTTTTTTTAAACTCTAAATCGTTTTGGAAAATGTATGGTATTGAGTATAACTCAACATCAGTTGGTATTTACAATATGATTTAGTCAGCCTGTATTACTAGCTTGACATATTAGAATGTAACTCTAATCTACTTATTATTAAGAGTTATGACTTTTAGTAAAATAATATAACTAGAACATAAAATAGAATTGTTATTTGCAACAATTATGTGTCTTGCAACAAGCAAATTCAACTATTTTCCATTTTAATGGCTTATTGCTACAGGGGTATATTAAATATGTGTGACTATGCATAAGGAGGGGTGAGGTTATTTAAAACGCAACTAGATTCCATGACGAGAGCATTAATGTACAAGTGAGTGAGCTTTGATGGGATGAATGACTTCATCCCTGATTTTCTTATCTTCTTCTTACGAAATAAGATTCAGTCAATTCAGTCAAGTTTCTAGTGGGTGTGCAAAACTACCCCAAATATGCACTCATTGGCATTGAATTGGCAATTTCACTCAGAAGGGCAACAGGTTGGTTGGCATGGTGAATGGAAAAATGCTGTGCTTGTGGGTGTCTGAGGTTGGGCCGGAGGCACATTGCTGGGGACATATAAGTTGAATTTATTAATGCGTATAACTGTCCTTTCTTTGTCCTGAAAGTGCTTGATCTGATAATTGGTGCATGAAGTGGAAAGTGTTCCAGTCTCTGACAATAACTTTGGGCAAATTAATTCACCCAAAAAACTTTAAAAATAAACTCAAGCCCCATCACAGAGATCACATGTTATGCATGTACATGATGAGCATTTACATAGAAACATAGAAACATAGAAAATAGGTGCAGGATTAGGCCATTCTGCCCTTCGAGCCTGCACCGCCATTCAATGAGTTCATGGCTGAACATGCAACTTCAGTACCCCATTCCTGCTTTCTCGCCATACCCCTTGATCCCTCTATTGGTAAGGACTACATCTAACTCCTTTTTGAATATATTTAGTGAATTGGCCTCAACAACTTTCTGTGGTAGAGAATTCCACAGGTTCACCACTCTCTGGGTGAAGATGTTTCTCCTCATCTTGGTCCTAAATGGCTTACCCCTTATCCTTAGACTGTGACCCCTGGTTCTGGACTTCCCCAACATTGGGAACATTCTTCCTGCATCTAACCTGTCTAAACCCGTCAGAATTTTAAATGTTTCTATGAGATCCCCTCTCATTCTTCTGAACTCCAGTGAATACAAGACCAGTTGATCCAGTCTTTCTTGATATGTCAGTCCCGCCATCCCGGGAATCAGTCTGGGGAACCTTCGCTGCACTCCCTCAATAGCAAGAATGTCCTTCCTCAAGTTAGGAGACTAAAACTGTACACAATACTCCAGGTGTGGCCTCACCAAGCCCCTGTACAACTGTAGTAACACCTCCCTGCCCCTGTACTCAAATTCCCTCGCTATGAAGGCCAACATGCCATTTGCTTTCTTAACCGCCTGCTGTACCTGCATGCCAACCTTCAATGACTGATGTACCATGACACCCAGGTCTCGTTGCACCTCCCCTTTTCCTAATCTATCACCATTCAGATAATAGTCTGTCTCTCTGTTTTTACCACCAAAGTGGATAACCTCACATTTATCCACATTATACTTCATCTGCCATGCATTTGCCCACTCACCTAACCTATCCGAGTCACTCTGCAGCCTCATAGCATCCTCCTCGCAGCTCACACTGCCACCCAACTTAGTGTCTTCCACAAATTTGGAGATAGAAACATAGAAACATAGAAAATAGGTGCAGGAGTAGGCCATTCGGCCCTTCTAGCCTGCACCGCCATTCAATGAGTTCATGGCTGAACATTCAACTTCAGTACCCCATTCCTGCTTTCTCACCATACCCCTTGATCCCCCTAGCAGTAAGGACTTCATCTAACTCCTTTTTGAATATATTTAGTGAATTGGCCTACATTTAATCCTCTCGTCTAAATCATTAATATACGGTGTAAACAGCTGGGGCCCCAGCACAGAACCTTGCGGTACCCCACTAGTCACTGCCTGCCATTCTGAAAAGTACCCATTTACTCCTACTCTTTGCTTCCTGTCTGACAACCAGTTCTCAATCCATGTCAGCACACTACCCCCAATCCCATGTGCTTTAACTTTGCACATTAATCTCTTGTGTGGGACCTTGTCGAAAGCCTTCTGAAAGTCCAAATATACCACATCAACTGGTTCTCCCTTGTCCACTCTACTGGAAACATCCTCAAAAAATCCCAGAAGATTTGTCAAGCATGATTTCCCTTTCACAAATCCATGCTGACTTGGACCTATCATGTCACCTCTTTCCAAATGCGCTGCTATGACATCCTTAATAATTGATTCCATCATTTTACCCACTACTGATGTCAGGCTGACCGGTCTATAATTCCCTGATTTCTCTCTCCCTCCTTTTTCAAAAAGTGGGGTTACATTGGCTACCCTCCACTCCATAGGAACTGATCCAGAGTCTATGGAATGTTGGAAAATGACTGTCAATGCATCCGCTAGTTCCAAGGCCACCTCCTTAAGTACCCTGGGATGCAGTCCATCAGACCCTGGGATTTATCGGCCTTCAATCCCATCAATTTCCCCAACACAATTTCCTGACTAATAAGATTTCCCTCAGTTCATCCTTCTTACTAGACCCTCTGCCCCCTTTTATATCCAGAAGGTTGTTTGTGTCCTCCTTAGTGAATACCGAACCAAAGTACTTGTTCAATTGGTCTGCCATTTCTTTGTTCCCTGTTATGACTTCCCCTGATTCTGACTGCAGGGGACCTACTTTTGTCTTTACTAACCTTTTTCTCTTTACATATCTATAGAAACTTTTGCAGTCCGTCTTAATGTTCCCTGCAAGCTTCCTCTCGTACTCTATTTTCCCTGCCCTAATCAAACCCTTTGTCCTCCTCTGCTGAGTTCTAAATTTCTCCCAGTCCCCAGGGTCACTACTATTTCTGGCCAATTTGTATACCACTTCCTTGGCTTTAATACTATCCCTGATTTCCCTTGATAGCCACGGTTGAGCCACCTTCCCTTTTTTATTTTTACGCCAGACAGGGATGTACAATTGTTGTAGTTCATCCATGCAGTCTCTAAATGTCTGCCATTGTCCATCCACTCTCAACCCCTTAAGTATCATTCGCCAATCTATCCTAGCCAATTCACGTCTCATATCTTCAAAGTTACCCTTCTTTAAGTTCTGGACCATGGTCTCTGAAATAACTGTTTCATTCTCCATCCTAATGTAGAATTCCACCATATTATGGTCACTCTTCCCCAAGGGGCCTCGCACAACGAGATTGCTAATTAATCCTCTCTCATTACACAACACCCAGTCTAAGATGGCCTCCCCCTAGTTGGTTCCTCGACATATTGGTCTAGAAAACCATCCCTTATGCACTCCAGGAAATCTTCCTCCACCGTATTGCTTCCAGTTTGGTTAGCCCAATTTATATGCATATTAAAGTCACCCATGATAACTGCTGCATCTTTATTGCATGCACCCCTAATTTCCTGTTTGATGCCATCCCCAACATCACTACTACTGTTTGGAGGTCTGTACACAACTCCCACTAACGTTTTTTGCCCTTTGGTGTTCTGCAGCTCTACCCATATAGATTCCACATCATCCAAGCTAATGTCCTTCCTAACTATTGCATTAATCTCCTCTTTAACCAGCAATGTTACTGCACCTCCTTTTCCTTTTATTCTATCCTTCCTGAATATTGAATACACATGGATGTTGAGTTCCCAGCCCTGATCATCCTGGAGCCACGTCTCTGTAATCTCAATCACATCATATCCGTTAACATCTATTTGCACAGTTACATAGAAACATAGAAAATAGGTGCAGGAGCAGGCCATTCAGCCCTTCTAGCCTGCACCGCCATTCAATGAGTTCATGGCTGAACATGAAACTTCAGTACCCCCTTCCTGCTTTTTCGCCATACCCCTTGATCCCCCGAGTAGTAAGGACTTCATCTAACTCTCTTTTGAATATATTTAGTGAATTGGCCTCAACTACTTTCTGTGGTAGAGAATTCCACAGGTTCACCACTCTCTGGGTGAAGAAGTTTCTCCTCATCTCGGTCCTAAATGGCTTACCCCTTATCCTTAGAATTCATCCACCTTAATTCATCCACCTTATTACGGATACTCTTGCATTAAGACACAAAGCCTTCAGGCTTGTTTTTTTAACACCCTTTGTCCTTTTAGAATTATGATGTAGTGTGGCCCTTTTTGTTTCTTGCCTTTGTTTACTCGGCCTTCCACTATTGCTTTTTACCTTTCTACCATCTGTTTCTGACTCCATATTACTTCGCCCTATCTCGCTGCATAGGTTCCCATCCCCCTGCCATATTAGTTTAAACACTCCCGAACTGCATTAGCAAATGTTACCCCTAGGACATCTGTTCCAGTCCTGCCCAAGTGCAGACCGTCCCTTTTGTACAGGTCCCACTTCCCCCAGAACTGGTTCCAATGTCCCAGGAATTTGAATCCCTCCCTCTTGCACCACTGCTCAAGCCACATATTTAAAGAGAGAGTACGAAGTGTGTATGGACCCGGGAAGGCATCGCAAAAGCCGATTTTCAGTGCACAATGCGCATGTGCTGAAAACTGGCTTTTCTGATGTGTCAAGCTTGGAGTTTGACAGATCTTCCGTATCTCGGCAGCCAGGACATTTGCAAGGGCAAGATTGCGGTATTTACCCATATCTTGCCCAGCAAATGTCCTGAAAACTCTTGCGCTTGATAAAAGCAGGAGCAGAGCTTACTTTTACAGGCATAAGAGTTTTAAAATACACAAAAAACATTTTAAAATAAAATTATAAAAACACTTGTTATTGTTAAAAACACTCCCCACTATGAAGTTTATTTTAAACCATAATTAAAAAAACGTTTTTAAAAATTGGAAAAAACATTTTTTTTATAATACATAAATAACTTTAATTTAAATTAATAAAAATATATGGTGTATTTTTTCTATTTTTTTATTAGTGTTTTGTGTGCTTGGGGAAGGGTTTCTCATCCAATTTATCGAGTTCTCATAATTATCAATGAGAACATCCTTTACCTGATTGGCTGCCCAGAGCCATGTGACTGCAGCTCCAGCCCTGTGCATGTCCTGACGTGATCGTGCTGCTACGCGCGGTCAGTGGAGGCCTCAGAACCGGGAACTCGCGTGGGAGCAGCAGCTTCAGGTAAGTGCGCCTCTTTTAAAAGTTTTTACCCGATCGCCCACGGGAAGCAGCCGACCGGGATTTCTGGGTCAATGGCCTTATTATATTACCCAGAACTTTCTCAAAGCACTACACCTATATAGAATTACCATACAGAAAGTGCCCCTTTGGCCCAAACAGCCTGTGTTTGTCCTTCACACAAGCATGTGTCCACTCTGTTCCAATATCACTTTGTTCTCCTATCCTACAAGCACCTAATCTATTCTTAAATGTTGACATGGTATCTGCTTCAATTATTAACTCCAGTAATGCATTCCACAGCCTCACAACCCTAGGTTGAATAAAGGTTTCTTCTGCTCCATAAGAACAGAAGAAATAGGAGCAGGAGAAGGGCATTTGGCCCCTCGTGGCTGCTCCGCCATTCAATGAGATCATGGCTGATCTTTGACCTCAATTCCACTTTCCTGCACTATTCCCATAACCCTTGAATCCCTTAATATCCAAAAATCTAGCGACCTCAGCCTTAAATATGCTCAATGACTGAGCTTCCACAGCCCTCGGGTAGAGAATTCCAAATTTTCACAAGCATCTGAGTAAAAAAATCTCTTTCATTTAACTTTATATCTCTTGTGCCCCCTTTCTAGACCCCTTAATTACCGGAGTAGGCTGCTTCTATCTACTCTGTTCCATCCCAAATTTAGATGCCACTCCCTCTACCTCTATATCCAAATACTTGATGTACAAAGTGAGCAGAAGCAGTCCCAGAACAGAACTTTGTGGGACACCGCCACCTACTTCCAACCACTATGAGAAACTGCCCTTAACTCCTACTCTTGCTTCCTCCCTTCTAACCAGTTTTTAATTCAATTTGTTACACTTCCTCTAATTCCATACTCCTTAATCTCCTCTAATAGTCCTCTTATTGGTACCTTATTAATGGCGTTCTGAAAATCTATTTACATCGCATCCATTGCAGTATTCCCATCCACCTCCTCAAAGAATCAGTCAATAACTTCGAAGTACATTGAATGTTGTTGTGTAGACAAACATGGCAGTCATTTTGTGCATAGCAAGATCCTACAAACATTAATGAGATGAATAAAATGACAGTTAATCTCACTTTTGTTAGCACTGGTTGAAGAAGGAATGTTGGCCAGGACTTGCTGCTCTTCAAGAAGTCCCGTAGGATATTTAATGTCCAACAGAACAGACATATGGGACTTCAGTTGAAAACATTATCTGAAGGAAGGCACCTCCAGCAAAGCAGCCTTGCCTCAGTACTGCATTGGTGTATCAGCTCCTGGCTTTAACCACAAATCCACAAACTTCCAGCTCAGTAATGGTAGTCCTACCAACTGAGCCAAGCTTACAGTTGGGAAGCTCAGGCTGTATGTATGGGGATGTCCATGTTGATTGCAATCTCCTTATTTAAATATAGACTAAAATAACAAATACTAAAATGGAAACAGACACTGGACTAATATTTAAGATTTTTATAATGTTTGCATTTCTGCTTTCATTGTTCTCCTTGGAGCAGAGAAGGCTAAGAGGAGATTTAATTGAAGTGTTTAAAATTGTGAAGGATTTAGATAGAGTAAATTAAGAGAATCTGTTTCTAATGGTTGGCGGGTTGATAATGAGAGGGCACAGATTTAAGGTGATTGGCAAAAGAACCAGAGGCGACATGAGGATTCAATAGTAGCCTTCAAAAGGGAATTGGATAAATGCTTGAAGGAGAAAAGATTGCAGGGATATGGGGAAAGAGCGGGGGGTGGGGCTAACTGGATCGCTCTTCGAAAGAGCCGGTGCAGACTCGATGGGCCGAATGGCCTCCTTCTGTGCTGTACTCTTCTATGATTTTATAAATCAGTCTAAAAATGGTGTACAGTACTGTAAATGAAAAAATGGTACTATATAGATTAAAACACACTATATTGTAATGCTCGAGAAAGGCAGCTCTTTTAAAATGCTTCACTTTAAAGGTTCAACTGCAAAGCTTTTGCATCAATAAAATTAATATTTAATGTGAACTTGATACGTTTTCCAGTAATATGTGCATGCTCTATATTTATCAATGGCATCATAATGTTGCTGTGTGCCCTTTCGGTTGTGAAGGTGATTTTCAAAGTGATATGCTTATTGAAGTTAATGGTGAAGAAATCATAGCTTCTGTATGTTCTCCATGTTTGATATAATAATCCGCTTTATGATGCACTAAGCTCTCACTTATCTCTTTCATGGTCAACTATGACCCTTTCACTTTCCATGAAAAAAATTGCAGCCATGCAAAAAGTGTGAAGAGGATTCCTGGCCATCCCCACCACCTGTATGTGCCATACACTGTAATATTGCAGTTGATTTCTCGCTGTGCAGTGCCTTATCACTGTAATCACACTGACCAGAGGTATGCAATGATATTTCCAAATGACTTTGAATTAGATTGAAAAACATTTTAAGGGCTTGTTTTCTAGTCCTAAGCCTGCATTTTTGAGCTGGTGACTGACAGGAGGCAAAACTGCAGACAGACTAAATGGCAATTGAGGAACTCAACCTGCCAATCTTTCAATGTCTAAGGTGAATTTTTTTCAAACATTATTTTTCTTCCCTCTGAAAAGTGTGATTATATAATATGGTCGTCAAACGGTTAGAAAATAGTTACAACCGAAGGCATATAGATAGTAGAGATAAGGGAAGATGTGGAAATCAATAGCTTTTGCTGTAAGCGATTCACAAAGTGACTTTGGTCATATTATGCACTAGATCCTAAATAGAGTGTTATAGTGATGGAGGTGCTTGTACCTAATAAGATACAAGGTATAAATAGATTTCTGAGGCGTCAAATACCCTTGAGCTATTTTGCATCATCATCATATTGCTTAAGAACATAAATTCAAAAACAAGCAAGTCATTCAGCCCATCAAACTTGCTCCATCCAGAGTCCGTGCACAATTACTCTATCATGGATTACCTCCAAACACCAAAGCCTGATGATTTTTGCTTTTAAAAGCACTAATTTCCTTCCCCTACATCTCGGTGAAAAGTAACAAACCGTGCTATTAACATCCCCGCAACCTTCAATTCCTCTTCTTGACATACAAGAACATAAGAAATAGGAGCAGGAGTAGGCCACCTGGCTCCTTGAGCATGTTCTGCCATTTAATAAGATCATGGCTGATCTGATCATGGACTCAACTCCACTTCCCCGCCCGCTCCCCATAACCCTTTATTCCCTATCACTCAAAAATCTGTCTATCTCCGCCTTAAATATATTCAATGACCCAGCCTCCACAGCTCTCTGGGGCAGAGAATTCCATAGATTTACAACCCTCTGAGAGAAGAAATTCCTCCTCATCTCAGTGTTAAATGGGCAGCCCCTTATTCTGAGACTATATCTCCTAGTTTTAGTTTCCCCGATGAGTGGAAATATCCTCTCTGCATCCACCTTGTCGAGCCCCCTCATTATCTTATCTGTTTCACCTTTCATTCTTTTGAACTCCAATGTGTATAGGTCCAACCTACTCAATCTATCTTCATAACTCAACCCCCTCATCTCTGGAATCAACCTAGTGAACCTTCTCTGAACAGCCTCCAATGCAAGTATATCCTATCTCAAATATGGAGACCAAAGCTGTACGCAGTATTTTGGTGTGATCTCACCAATACCCTGTACAGTTGTAGCAGGATTTCTCTGCTTTGAAACACCATCCCCCTTATGACAATAAAGGCCAACATTCCATTTGCCTTCCTGATTACTTGCAGTAGCTGTATACTAACTTTTTGTGTTTCATGCACAAGGACCCCCAGGTCCCTCTGTACTGCAGCACTTTGCAATTTTTCTCCATTTAAATTATAATTTGCTTTTCTATTATTTCTGCTGAAGTGGATAACCTCACATTTTCCCACATTATACTCCATCTGCCACATTTTTGCCCACTCACTTAGCCTGTCTATATCCCATTGCAGATTTCTTGTGTCCTCCTCACAATTTGCTTTCACACCTATCTTTGTATCATCAGCAAACTTGGTTACATTACACTCGGTCCCTTCATCTTAGTCATTAATACAGATTGTAACTAGTTGAGGACCTAGCATCGATCCCTGCGGCACCCCACTAATCACTGTTTGCCAACCAGAAAATGACCCATTTATCCCGACTCTCTGTTTTCTGTTAGTTAGCCAATCCTCTATCCATGCTAATATATTACCCCCAACCCTGTGAACTTTTATCTTGTGCAATAACCTTTTATGTGGCAGCTTATCGAATGCCTTCTGGAAATCCAAATACACCACATCCACAGGCTCCCCTTTATCCACCATGTTCGTTACCTCCTCAAAGAATTCCAGCAAATTTGTCAAACATGATTTCCCTTTCATAAAACATATGCAGATACAGTTCTCTTTTAATGGTGTCAATTGATCACAAATGTTCATTCTTCTCTGAAATAAAAGCAGAAAATGCTGGAAATACGCGTCAGAAAATTCATCGACCTGAAATATTAACTCTGTTTCTCTTTCCACAGATGCTGCCTGACCCGCTGAGTATTTCCAGCATTTTCTGTTTCTATTTCAGATTTCCAGCATCTGTGGTATTTTGCTTTTGCATTCTTCTCTGAAAGTCTATTTCACATCACTGGGCTTGAAATCAAATCATTCCAAAAACTTACAAAAGCGAATGTAGCCACACTAGAATGTTGAATACTTTATTTTGAAAGTTAAACTTCATTATAATGGAAAACTGAAAATTTACCAAGCGTGGTATAGTTCTTCAAACTAATATTCGGGATCTTGTACGTGTGCCAATACTTTCCCAGGATTATAGAAGCCACTGTTAATTCTGAAATTATCTCACACTGAAACTTTTGGTCTAATCTTGGGCTTTTAATTAAAATCTTCCACTGGTGCTCTTATTTATATTACACTCCTTTGGAACTCTGTTCATGATCACTTTGGTGAAGCATCTATCATTGTCCTGTACATTTCTAAAACCTTTGATAGCACCTGACACGCACTACTAAACCAAACTTATGTTCATTTCTATCTAATTTCCTTTCAAATTGCTCCATCTGTGCTGTATTTAATGGCTCATTCTCTGACCTTCCTTCATACCCGGGGCTCTGTCCTCACTCCTGTTTTGTTCCTTTTTCATATCAATGGCCTCGGCAGCTAATCATCCAACTCTATCCTCTTTTTTCACAAACAATTTCACTCTACATTCATCACAATCCTTCAGAAACACGCCTTCAGTCTGCACACCCTCTAGTCCTGAATCACTACAATTTGATTTTTTCTTTGTTCTTTGATGGGTTATGAAAAAGCATATTTCTTCCAATTTTTAAGAAATGCTTTAATCGTGCCTCTTACAAATCTACCCAACGGCTACTGACTTTTACCTTTGACGTCTCCACCTTCAGTCTTTTGTATGTCAAACATACTTGACTTCACTGTCTCCTCTGACCTCAGCTCCCAGTTCTTCTCCATTGCCAGAGGTACATCCAAGAAGCTTTCATGCCAACCATTTATTTTTTTCTCAACAACTCTTAACTCTCTCTGAAGTCCATGTCTGCTGAAGACTTGAATTCTAGTCTTCCATCTGGGGAAGCTCATCTGACACTTCTCTCGCAGTCGCAGACACGATAGAATTTTTTTTTTATTAACTGATAGTCAATCCCTCTCTCACCTTTAGCCCCCAATCTATTTCCCTTCATCACAACCCTTTTATTTTTCTCTCCATCAGTTTTGCTATGGTTAAATGCTCCTGAGAACTTAGCCTTCATTGCTGCTTCTATAGCTGCAAATATACAGACTCACACATTCTTCCTCCTCACTGCGTTGAAATGAAAACTTACTACCTTGTTTGTTACACTAACTCATTCTTTACCAGGACTTCAGCATAAGAACATAAGAAATCAGAACAAGAGTAGGCCATATGGCCCTGTTGCACCATTCAATAAGATCATGGCTGATCATTGACCTCAACTCCACTTTTCCGCCCAATCTCCATAGCCCTTGATTTCCAAAGACTCCAAAAATCTATCTATCTCAGCCTTGAATATATTCAGAGATTCAGCATCCACAGCCCTCTGGGGAAGATAATGTCAAAGATTCACAACCCTCTGAGTGAAGAAATTCCTCCTCATCTCTGTCTTAAATGGCCTACCCTTATCCTGAGAATGTGCCCTCTAGTTCTAGACACTCGAGCCAGGGGAAACAACCTCTCAGCATCTATCCTGTTAATCCCCTTCAGAATTGTGTATCTTTCAATGAGATCACCTCTCATTCTTCTAAACTCATCATAAGACAGCCCTCTCATCCCAGGAATCAGTCTAGTGAACCTCTGTTGCACCACCTCCAAGGTAAGTATCTCCTTCCTTAGATAAGGAGACCAAAACTGTGCACAGTACTCCAGGTGTGGTCTCACCAAGGCCTTGTACAATTGTAGCAAGACTTCCTTATTTTATATTCCAACCCCCTTGCAATAAAGGACAACATGCCATTTGCCTTCCTTATTGCTTGTTGAACCTGCATGCTAGCTTTCTGTGTTTCTTGCACAAGGACACCCAAATTTCTCTCAACACCAACATTTAAAAGTTTCTCACCATTTAAAAAATATTGTTTTTCTTTTCTTCCTACCAAAGTGAATAACCTCACATTTCCCTGTATTATACTCCATCTTCCACCTTACTGCCCACTCACTTAGTCTAACTATATCCCTTTGCAGGTGCTTTGTGTTCTTCTTGTAGCTTACTGTCCCACCTAGCTTTGTATCATCAGCAAACTTGGATACATTACACTCAGTCCCTTCATCTAGTTCATTAATATTGATTGTAAATAGCTGAGGCCCCAGCACTGATCCTTGCGGCACCCCACTAGTTACAGCCTGCTAACCTGAAAAAGACTTGTTTATCCCTACTCTCTGTTTTCTGTCTGTTAACCAAACTTCTATCCATGCTAATACATGACCTCCATTCCAATGAGCTCTTATCTTGTGTAATAACCTTATCAAATGCCTTTTGGAAATCCAAATATACTACATCCACTGGTTCTCCTTTATCTACCCTGCTAGTTGCATCCTCAAAAAACTCTAATAAATTTGTCAAACACAATTTCTCTTTCATAACTGCGTTTCTTGCACAAGGACACCCAAATCTCTCTGAATACCTCTAAATCTGTCTAAAATCAGAAAATGCTGGAAATAGCAGATATTTCCAGCATTTTCTGTTTTTATTTAAGATTTCCAGCATCCGCAGTATTTTCCTTCACAACTGTCTCCTTGCCTCCCTTAGTATTTCCTTCCTTCTACAATCTCCAGGCACCTAAGTTTGGTGTTGTCTATATCCTACTTTCTGATTTACTTTGTCTTCTCCTTTACAGTTTCAATAAGATCTCCCTTTGTACTGTTTACTTTATAAACTTAAAACATCACGTAAAAGAATAAAATTCTGATTATAACTGGTTATTTACGAGATTTAGGATGATAAACTAAGCACAGATGATGGTGGCCATTCTATCTATCTTATATCATTTATCTAGAATTTTAAAAACTTATATACCTCCTCATCATATTATCTAATTGTATCTTGAGTGAATCTAAGGTTTTGTCCTCCACTATCCTACTTTTGTCAATCATTGCAAGTATTGATCACTCTTTGTATGCAGATTTACTTCCTAACCTCTGCCCTTAATTGTACTTTTAGACTATATAATATAATTTAGAAATATAATTGATCTCTCTGCTTGCATTATTTTAAGATATACTTCTAGAATACTGATATAACAAAGAGTACATCCATGTACGATTGAGATTATTTGGAGAAATTACATGCAGCTTTCTAAATTTAGCATTTTAACACCATTCCACTGCAATGGATTTGTAGCACTGCTTATCAAAACACTAGGTAGCTGTAAACTCCACAGTTCAAATTTAGGAACATAGATATGAAGTGAGAAAGCACCATTCAGCTCATTGAGTCCACTCCTTTGAATGGACTGTACACGATTAATATAGTCGTGAACTTTCTCAAGTCTATTTAGTCTCCTCGAAGAAGTACAAAATCTTTAAGCGGCAACTCTCTGAAAATTCTACCTGACCTTCAAAAGTAGCTGAACAAGAACCCAACAGACCTAATGTTGCATTAAATTCTTTATCCATTGCTGGTTGCATAGTCTGCAGAGATCGTATTCCTGTCGCACTTACAGGTAATGTTCCATTGCATATTTGATCATTAGACCCACGTAGAAGTAATGCAATCTATGTATTATTTAAATGTATTCTCACCCAAGTATGAAACACCTTCTTCGGGTGTTATTGTTCCATATTTCACCATCATCTTCACAAAATCAATTAGTGTCTTCATTATGGTTATTAACGTTTCTTTTTCCTTTGCATCTTGCTCTGTGTTAATGAAAGATAATTAGATGTGCTGTATAAAATGTGTGTGCAACATACAGGTTTAAACTGTTTTCAGCAAATCTAGAGGAATAATGAAGTAGGTTTAAAATATGCATCTCAATATTTTGAGCAGCAAAGAGAAGGTCTGGTTGAAGTGATTGAATTATTCTTGACACTTAGGGCCCAAGTTTCCACATGATAAAAAACGGGCGCCCCTCCGAGCTGGGCGCCTGTTTTTCGCGCCTAAAACGGCGCCGGAAAAAAAACGAGCGATTCTGGAGCGCTTTGCAACTCCTTGTCTGCTTGGCGCGGCACCCAGGGAGCCTACACTCGCGCCGATTTTGTAAGTGGGAGGGGGCGGGTACTATTTAAATTAGTTTTTTCCTGCCGGCAACGCTGCACATGCGCGTTGGAGCGTTCGCGCATGCTCAGTGTGAAAAAAACATTGGCACTCGGCCATTTTTGTAGTTCTTTGTAGCTGTTTAGTTTTTGAACATTTTTTAATAAAAGTACATTGCCATCAGCACAGAGGCTTCTTGTAGCAGTGAGAAGGTTCAGGAAGTCTCAGACATTTGAGGCAGCCGTTTCCCGACGACCTCCCCCTTTTGCCGTCGGGAAATGGCTCCTCAATTTCTGAGGCTTCCTGCAGCCATCTCTCTTTCCCGCCAGCCGTCTGGAACGGCTCCATTCCCTTCCCCCCCCCGCGTTCGGTCGGCTCCCTCCCTCCCCCCCGCCCGCGTTCGGTCGGCTCCCTCCCTCCCCCCCGCCCGCGTTCGGTCGGCTCCCTCCTCCCCCTCCCGCCCGCATTCAGTCGGCTCCCTCCTCCTCCCCCCCCCCCGCCCGCGTTCGGTCGGCTCCCTCCTCCCCCTCCCGCCCGCGTTCGGTCGGCTCCCTCCTCCCCCTCCTGCCCGCGTTCAGTCGCAGTCGGCTCCCTCCTCCCCCTCCCGCCCGCGTTCGGTCGGCTCCCTCCCTCCCCCCCGCCCGCGTTCGGTCCGCTCCGTCCCTTCCCCCCCCTCGCGTTCGGTCGGCTCCCTCCTCCCCCTCCCGCCCGCGTTCGGTCGGCTCCCTCCCCCCCCCCCCGCCCGCGTTCGGTCGGCTCCCTCCTCCCCCTCCCGCCCGCGTTCGGTCGGCTCCCTCCTCCCCCTCCCGCCCGCGTTCGGTCGGCTCCCTCCCCCTCCCGCCCGCGTTCGGTCGGCTCCCTCCCTCCCCCCCGCCCGCATTCGGTCGGCTCCCTCCCTTCCCCCCCCCGCGTTCGGTCGGCTCCCTCCCCCCCCCCCCCGCCCGCGTTCGGTCGGCTCCCTCCTCCCCCCCCCGCCCGCATTCAGTCGGCTCCCTCCTCCCCCCCCCGCCCGCGTTCGGTCGGCTCCCTCCTCCCCCCCCCCGCGTTCGGTCGGCTCCCTCCCTCCTCCCCCCCCCCCGCGTTCGGTCGGCTCCCTCCCTTCCCCCCCCCGCGTTCGGTCGGCTCCCTCCCTCCCCCCCGCCCGCATTCGGTCGGCTCCCTCCCTTCCCCCCCCCGCGTTCGGTCGGCTCCCTCCCCCCCCCCCCCCCCGCCCGCGTTCGGTCGGCTCCCTCCTCCCCCCCCCGCCCGCATTCAGTCGGCTCCCTCCTCCCCCCCCCGCCCGCGTTCGGTCGGCTCCCTCCTCCCCCCCCCGCCCGCATTCGGTCGGCTCCCTCCTCCCCCCCCCGCCCGCATTCAGTCGGCTCCCTCCCTTCCCCCCGCCCGCGTTCGGTCGGCTCCCTCCTCCCCCCCCCGCCCGCATTCAGTCGGCTCCCTCCCTTCCCCCCGCCCGCGTTCGGTCGGCTCCCTCCTCCCCCCCCCCGCGTTCGGTCGGCTCCCTCCCTCCCCCCCCCCGCGTTCGGTCGGCTCCCTCCCTCCTCCCCCCCCCCGCGTTCGGTCGGCTCCCTCCCTTCCCCCCGCCCGCGTTCGGTCGGCTCCCTCCTCCCCCCCCCCGCGTTCGGTCGGCTCCCTCCCTCCCCCCCGCCCGCGTTCGGTCGGCTCCCTCCCTCCTCCCCCCCCCCGCGTTCGGTCGGCTCCCTCCCTCCCCCCCGCCCGCGTTCGGTCGGCTCCCTCCCTCCTCCCCCCCGCGTTCGGTCGGCTCCCTCCCTCCCCCCCGCCCGCGTTCGGTCGGCTCCCTCCCTCCTTCCCCCCCCCGCGTTCGGTCAGCTCCCTCGTTTTGTGAGGCTTGCTGCACCATTCTTCCTGGCTGAAGCACTTTCACACAGGTAGGAAGATGGTTTATTTAATCTTTTCTTTGCTTATAAATGTTTATTCAGGTTGGATTTATTTGTATAATATTTGTATAAGTATAAATAAGGATTGATTGTAGAATTTAATGAGTTCCCTTCCCCCCCCACCTCGTTCTGGACGCCTGATTTGTAACCTGCGCCTGATTTTTTAATGTGTAGAACAGGTTTTTTCAGTTCTACAAAAATCTTCACTTGCTCCATTCTACTTTAGTTTGGAGTACATTTTCACTGTGGAAACTTTCAAATCAGGCTTCAGTGGCCGGACACGCCCCCTTTTGAAGAAAAAATTCTGTTTCAAAGTAGAACTGTTCTACCTGACTAGAACTGCAGAAAAAAAAATGTGGATAATTGCGAATTCTAAGATAGTCCGTTCTCCACCAGTTGCTCCTAAAAATCAGGCGCAAATCATGTGGAAACTTGGGCCCTTAGTCTTCATATTATTTTCCAATGATTAAATAACTAAGGACTAGTGCCTATAAATAACATTATGATGCAGAACATTAAAATATTGGTTCAGAAAACAATATATTACTTGAAAATGTTTTGCTACTAAAATTCATTCATAGTGTGAAGTATTTAAGGGGAGGCTGGATAAGCATATGAGGGAGAAGGGAAGAGAGGGTATGCTGATAGATTTAGATGAGGAAAGACGGAAGGAGGCTTGAGTGGAGCATAAACGCCGGCATGGACTGGTTGGGCCGAATGGCCTGTTTCTGTGCTGTATATCCGATGTAATCCTATGTAGTCTAGCCATTTTCATGTAACCATACAGATGGCTGTTAGGGCTTCATTGCTGCAAAGGGATAGACTCGTAAATTCCTGCATTAAATGCATAACATCTACTACCTGTATTCACTTCATCCTTACTGCGATATGTGTGCGTGCCAGCTCCGTGCAGCAGAGCTGGTCTCCAGTCGTCTTGGTTAATTCTTGCCACTGGACCAAGACCTAACTCTGTCAAGCCTGTGTGGTGACTAGTGTGCAACGGCCACCACACGTTAAAAAAAAATACACATACAGGCATCTTCCACCCTTTAACATGTAGTTCGGAACCTGGAATGTCAGGTCCTTCATTGAAACATCTGTGAACTCATCCCGTTTTGGTGTGGAAGCAAGTCATCCTCGATATGAGGGACCACCTAAGAAGAAGGTATTCACCTCATCCAGGCTGACTATCACTGCCACTTATGTCAACCTAGCTCTCATGAGTGGCTGTGCAACAATCTGACATTAATATCATACTGCATTATTAATCAAAGAAATGATTTCATTCCTGATATTAAACTAATGGGCTGGATTTTGTGGCCAGTAGCGAAAGAATGGCGGCAGCCATTTGTTCCACTTACCCATAGATTTTCTATGGGCTTTTGCATTGGAAGTTCCTGTCAGTGAACAATCAAAAAAGTGTAGCACGCTCCTCAGGGGATCTGGGACCTGTGGGAACAGGGCAAGCAACTGTGCATCTCCATTAACCAATCAGTTTGAGGAATTGTTAATGAGCAGCGCAGAGTCTGAACTGGGAAGTGTAAGTTAGAATATTTAATTCAATGTCAAATCAGTTACAGAAAGCAAAATAAAAAAGACTTAGATTTATATAGCGCCTTTCACGACCACCGGACATCTCAAAGCGCTTTACAGCCAATGAAGTACTTTTGGAGTGTAGTCACTGTTGTAACGTAGGAAACATGGCAATTTGCGCACAGCAACTCCCACAAACATCAATGTGATAATGACCAAATCATCTGTTTTTTTTGTTCTGTTGATTGAGGATAAATATTGGCCCACGGCACTGGGGATAACTCCCCTGCTCTTCTTCGAAATAGTGCCATGGGATCTTTTACATCCACTTGAGAGAGTAGATGGGGCCTCAGTTTAATGTCTCATCTGAAAGACAGCACCTCCGACAGTGCAGTAATCCCTCAGCACTGCACTGGAGTGTCAGCCTAGATTTTTTTTTTGTGACTGGAGTGGAATTTGAACCCATAGCCTTCTGACTCAGAGGCGAGAGTGCTACTCACTGAGGCACAGCTGACACTGTCAGGGGAAAGTGGAAAGAAAGATTGAATTAAGAGAGAGATAAAAGAGACAGAAAGAAAAAGTTTTAAAAAATTTACATAAATTTAAAGTCTCCAACATTAACTAAAATCTGAAGGAATGAGACTCTGCACATGTGAAAGTCAATTTTCAGTGCCAGAGAGGTTGTTTGGCAGTAATTAAGACTAGCACGCCGTTAAAAATGTACTTACACTGGAATGTACAAGCCTTAAATTTTCCTGGTGACTTTAGCGTGTATGTATCTGAAAAGTGCAACAACTTAATGCCGTTCCATGTATTTCAATGGTGAGTCTCTCAGCGAGGTACCATTGTTACGCAGCTTTTCGAGCAGCGGGGCATCTCAAACAGCAACTTCCTGATTTACACATTTAACTGTGCATGTGCAATCACTGGAAGTTGCTGTCCGAGTTATACCTTAATAAACGTGAGCGCTGCTAGCCTCGCCGTTATTTCTACCACGTATCTCAATTACCTGTGTTCAAACTCTTCAGCAGGTTGTAGAAGTTTGGAAAATATTGAAGATCATCCAGATCGTCGGCAGCGGGCGGACTGCTTCTTTGATTCATGTCATTGGTTGCGACCCAGCTGTTGTCCAGAGAACCATCATCCTCCTTCACAAGGTCGTCTTCGTTCTTCTTAGGTTTTTTTATTTTCTGTGAAATGGTGAGGACGTAAAAAAAGGCATACATATTCTTATAAATATCTGTTCATTAAAGCTTGGGCCATTCAGGAGCGAAATCAGGAAGCACTTTTTCCATACAGAGGGTGGTAGAAATTTGGAACTCTCTACCCGAAAAGGCTATGGATACTACAACAATTGGAACTTTAAAGATCATGATAGGTAGAATTTTTATGAATCTCTAATAGTAAATTTACTGCAAAAATAGAGAGGCTGACCACTAACCAACACGTTCTAGCCAAGTGCCTGTCTGAGAGGCAGCCGTTTGAGAATAGGTTTGCATTACATACAAAAAATATTGAGGAAGCAACTGTTCCCCCTAAATTAACACCTATGACAGCATTTCAGGGTGGTATTTATGGAGATCTTAAGGTAATTGATTACACAGAGTATGATGGAGTGGTATTATATGGGTTCATGTCAGCATTTCAAAATTGAGGAGAGTTCTTTATGCAAACCTAACCAGGCCATCATGGAAAAGCAGCGATGCACCTCTCTATTTGGAGGAGATGAATACTGGAAGGATGATTCAAGTCATTCATATTTGGGTAGCTTTTGGCAGTTAAAAAGGTGAATTGGCAAAATCCTGGGAAAAATAACCTGGCTCATTCCCTCTGTCACAAAATGGAGTCTGGCTTAAGAAGCAGGAGAAAAAGTAGAGCATCTCTGAAGTATATTTTCAGTTATTTCTTTTCTTTAAAACATTATACAGGGTAGTATAACTCCTGTACATAATCTCCCTACATAATAGTCACTGCACTCCAAAAAGGAATTCAATGTCTGGAGTGCTTTGAGTGGTGTCAACAACATGATAAGGTGCATATGAATGCAGGTCTTAATATAATTTTTAATATCTTTTTTTTTTAAAAACTAGGGCATCGCATGTGTATTTTGTTTTGTTGGAAGTATTCTGTCCTACATTGAGGACCATTCCCATCTAGGAGGACAGCAAGTGGACCTGTTCTGAAATCCCTCCCACCTGAAATCAGCTGGTTAGAGAAAGAAAAGACTTGGATTTATATAAAACCTTTCATGACTACCGGATGTCTCAAAGCACTTTAAAACCAATTAAGTATTTTTTTTGAGTGTAGTCACTGTTGTAATGTGGGAAACGCGGCAGCCAATTTGCACACAAGCAAGCTCCCACAAACAGCAATGTGATAATGACCAGTTAATCTGTTTTTTTTATTATGTTGATTCAGAGATAAATATTGGCTGGGATAACTCCCCTGCTCTTCTCGAAATAGTGCCATGGGATCTTTTACGTCCACTTGGGAGAGCAGACAGGACCTCGGTTTGACATCGCATCCGAAAGGCAGCACCTCCGACAGTGCAGCACTCCCTCAGTACTGGATTGGAGTGTCAGCCTAGATTTTTTGTGCTCAAGTCCCTGAAGTGGGTCTTGAACCCACCACCATTCTGACTCAGACGCAAGAGTGCTACCCACTGAGCCACAGCTGACAGAGCTGCAGGAAGAGAATAAGTCTAGCATGAATATTCCCTCCATCTCTATGGGGAAGCACTTGGTTTCTAGCTTCTGCAGTGAATTGGCTCAGAGAGGGAAGTCTGTCGATGGTCATAATCTGAATCCTTGCCTCATGATGTAGTAAGTTGGTGCTGCAGCATGTGTCTCTGCCACAACATAGCTTAACTGCACTTAAGACGCACAAATTAAGAAAATAAAAAACTTGCATCACAGTCAATTATTATTAATAATAAGTATTTTTTTCTGAAATGTAGTCACAGTTAAAGGGAAACGAGACAGACAATTTTCACACACCACGGTCCATAATACCCTCTAGAACTTAGAAGAATGAGAGGTGATCTCATTGAAACATATAAGATCCTGAAGGGGATTGACAGGGTAGATGCTGAGAGGTTGTTTCTCCTGGCTGGAGAGTCTAGAACTAGGGGGCATAGTCTCAGCATAAGGGGTCAGCCAGTTAAGAGTGAAATGAGGAGGAATTTCTTCACTCGTAGAAACATAGAAAATAGGAGCAGTAGTAGGCCATTTGGCTCTTTGAGTCTGCACCGCCATTTAATATGATCATGGCTGATCCTCTTTCTCAACACCATATTCCCACTTTTTGCCCATACCCCTTGATGCCTTTTGTTTCTAGAAATCTATCTATCTCCCTCTTAAATATATTCAGTGACTTGACCTCCACAGCCTTCTGTGGTTTAGAATTCCACAGGTTCACCACATTCTGAGTGAAAAAAAATTCTCCTCATCTCGGTCCTAAATTTCCTACCCCATATCCTGAGACTGTGACCCCTTGTTCTAGACTTCCCAGCCAGGGGAAATATCTTCCTGGCATCCAGTCTATCCAACCCAGTCAGAATTGTATACGTTTTAATGAGATCCCCTCTCATTCTTCTAAATTTTATAATGAATACAGGCCTGGTTGACGCAATCTGTCCTCATACGACAGTCCTGCCATCCCATGAATCAGTCTGGTGAACCTTCGCTGCACTCCCTCCATGGCAAGTATATAATTTCTTGGGTAAGGAGACCAAAACTGCACACAGTACTCCAGGTGCGGTTTCCCCAAGGCCCTGTATAACTGTAGTAAGACATCCTTACTCCTGTATTCAAATCCTCTTGCAATGAAGGCCAACATACCATTTGCCTTCCTAACTGCTTGCTGCAACTGCATGTTTACTTTCAATGGCTGGTGTACAAGGACACCCTTGTCCCTCTGTACATCGACACTTCCCAAACCATCACCATTTAAATAATACTCAGAGGGTTGTGAATTTTTAGAATTCTCTATCCCAGAGGGCTTTGGATGCTTAATCGTTGAGTACATTCAAAGCTGAGATAGATAGATTTTTGGACTCTATGAGAATCAAGGGGTATGGGGATCAGGTGGGAAAGTGGAGTTGAGGTCGATGATCAGCTATGAAATTACTGAATGGCGGAGGAAGCTTGATGGCCTACTCCTGCTCCTAATTCTTATGTTCAAATAGCTGTGAGATAAATGACCAGATTATCTGTTTTAGTGATGTGGGTTAAGGGGTCCCAGGAAAACTCCACTGCTCTTCTTCAAATAGTATCATGGGATCCTTTACGTTCATCTGAGAGGGCAGATGGGGCCTTAGTTTAATGTTTCATCTGAAAGCTGGCACCTCCAAAAGTGCAGTGCTGAAGTGCCAGCCTATATTGTGTGCTCAAGTCAATGGAGCGCGACTTGACTGCACAACCCTCTGACTCAGAGGTGAGTCTGCTACCCACTGAGCCAGGGCTGTCACCTTAATATTGTATGTAAAACTAATTGAGCAAGAAAAGCTTCTCCATAAATAGAATTTTGCCGCTGGCCCTTTTCAATTTTAAAATATTGCTTGTGCAAATAATGAAGATAATTATGCAAACTCTAAGGATGATGTCATTAGCACTGTGCAGTTGCCAAGGACCCATGAATGAGAAAATCTTTTGCGGGTTATTGTCCAGTTCTTGAGGAGAGATGTTGTCACTGTTCTGACCAATAATATATTCTACATTTGTGGGTGAGTCTTTGCCTGGAAACAGTAAATTTGATAAGTGCTTATGTCTTTTTTTTTTCTATAAAAAATCAGCAAACAGTGCTTTGTGATTTCATCTTCTCATTGTAATTCCACACCATTGGATATGTGATGTTCATGTCCACTGATATTTCTGCATAAGTGCTACCAAGACAGTATTATTTTACATGATTAACGATTAGATGCTTACATTTATTTATGTATCATCTCTTTCGGCCCCTGCTACTTCTTAATACCTTATTTAATTTTTTTCAGTCTGTTTTCTCCCCCTTTCCTTCTCAAAATGTTAACTCCTTACTCAGCTATGGTTCCATCGATGCTAAGCATCTTCTCTAGTAACTCATTGCATTGCCCATTATTCATGTGTGTGCAATGACAATGAGTGTCAGCATGCTACTCAATTGTGGAGAGCAGTACAGCTGAGCCTGCTGTTGTCCTCACTTAAAAAAATTAATTCCGGGATGTGGGCGTCACTGGCAAGGCCGGCATTTATTGCCCATCCCTAATTGCCCTTGAGAAGGGGGTGGTGAGCCGCCTTCTTGAATCGCTGCAGTCCTTGTGGCGAAGGTGCTCCCACAGTGCGGTTAGGGAGGGAGTTCCAGGATTTTGACCCAGCGACAATGAAGGAACAGCGATATATTTCCAAGTCAGGATGGTGTGTGACTTGGAGGGGAACTTGCAGGTGATGGTGCTCCCATACACCTGCTGCCCTTGTCCTTCTCGGTGGTAAAGGCCACGGGTTTGGGAGGTGCTGCTGACTTGACATGCCCATTTGCACATATCCAGCTGAGGTCATTGTACAGCAAACAGGAGTGGAAATACTGGGCAGTGTTCCCTTCCCTGGCCCATGGGTGTTGAGATCAATTATAGCACCTTTACCTCTGGGTGCTCAGCCTGGGACCCTCATGATCAGTATGGCGCAGCACTTAGTGGTAAAACTCATTGGAGAAGCCTGCTTCATTCTTTTAATGGGTAATTTATGATGACCATGGTCATGAATGCTCAATGCCACTTCAAGCAGCTCTTTAGACCTATCTGACCAAATACTGCTGGAACATGTTCAGTTTGGGCAGATGGTACAAATAGTCATCTTGATGGGAAAGAAGTACACCGCTCTAACATTAAAGCAATCAAGCTTTCCAGATAGCTAACCATTTGTATTGGAGCTGCACAAGGAGTAGGAAAGTAAATTGGTAATTTGCTTTAATGAACTTGCCATTTTCTCCTCTTCTCTCTCATTCACGTCATCATCTGTCTTCATACTAGGGTAATCGATATTTTCAACCTCCACTTCATTCTTACTAGCTTCATTGGCAATAAGTTGTTGCAGAGCGACTGCTACTTCATCCTCCAGATTGTAAGCCTGACTTTCTGTTATCTATAACATGAATATATTGACATTAGAAGATACAAATAGTAAATATATAAATAATGTTTCATTTGATATTTTTTCCCAATTGTCCCTCTTCCAAAAACCACTGCTTCCTGCTGTACAGTTCCACAGCCCCTGGGAGCCCTCTAGTACCACACTCAAATGGGCATCCTTCATGTGTCAGACTAGTGAGATTTGAACAGCTATTTGGCCATGAAGGGCATGACATATGAGCCTGATTCAATTCTCACCCAACAGTCACATTATCTTGGATAGTGGTTGGGCACCCTGACTAGTTTTGCTGCTCCTAATTCAGCAGATTACAGGAACTGAATCTTGGGCCTTCCTAGTTGGTAGAATTCAGTTTGACACAGGGTGGTATGTTTACCTACTGAAACACTGGGGGAGTGAGGAAGTGAGTTAGAGAGTTGTAGTTAAATCAAGGGATTCACATTAAGTTATGTCAACATGGTTTCAGTTCCTAAACCATTCCAGTAAATCTGAATCTAACAATTTTGCAGTTCAAACTGTTATTAAATGTTTTTGGTGACATAAATATTCATGTTTATAAGGTTTCCTGTACTTGAACGAACCCTGTGTAAACTCAGACACAGTCAAGAAAATGACAAACCCTTCTTATCCACAGTGTGAGAGAAAGCAACAAGCAAAGGGAACGGTTAAACAGAAAGAAATTCAGACAAAGAAGCAGAAAAAAAACTGCAGGAAATATAAAAGACACCCCACTCGATGGGAGAGAGAAGCATAGAAAATAGGTGCAGGAGCAGGCCATTCGGCCCTTCGAACCTGCACTGCCATTCAATATGATCATGGCTGAGAGAAGGAAGAACAATAAGAAAGGGCCTGAGCAACAAAGCGAAGAGCAAGAGAGAGAAGCAAAGGCTCGTTGTTCATGTATATATCATTGTGTATCCTTGGGCCCTGTTTATTTCCATACCTTTCACAGAAACTTACAGCACAGAAGGAGGCCATGCGGCCCGTCCTGCCTGCGGTGGCTCTTCAAAAGAGCAGTCGCGCCTAGTCCTATGTTCCGCTTTTTGTCCGTAACCGTGGAAGTTCCTTATCCTCAAGTATAACTCCAACTCCTTTTTAACATTATTTATGGGATCAGCTTCCACCACCTTTTCAGGTAGAGCGTTCCGGATCCCAACAACTCCTTGAATGAAATTTTTTTTTTCCTCATCTCCCCTCTAGAACTTCTCCCAATGATTTTGAGTCCATGATCTCTGGTTATTGACCCTTGGTCTTATATAATTATACAGAACAAAAACGCCAGACAACAACATTAACATGAAAATGATCAAGGACAATTGTTTCTGTGGAAGCTGTGGTGACGAGGCGCATTTGCAGGAGAATGTTCCCTCCATGTTCTTTAGGCTGACCTTAGTGACCGGCCCCCATAAAACTATCTCTGCCTTGCACTGTCGGGAGCACCGAGTTGCTAAAATTGTCGGCTGTCTTCATATGGTAGATGGCTGTGGATGAAGGGTTTCTAATCTGTAATACCTGAAATTCAGCTGTAAATATACAATGACAAAAAGGCGTATTTAAATGTGTGGTCACGATTCTTGGATTCAATGTATGTTTCATGTCTTCTCGATTTTTATATTAAATATGATTCTCTTGTAATTTGTCTTTGATATCCCGGGGCACATATGGCACTGCAGCTAACCATCAGGGAGTCAGCAATGATCGTATGAATGGCTTTGACTCATGCATTCGAGTTGATGCAGTATTATTCTAATGTCCAGTTCCATGTTGACTTCTGCCTGTATGATAGGTAGATATTCAATTGGTTTTTTTGTTTGATCACAGAAAATCTGTTTATACATTTTTTAATTAGACACCTACCAATCCCAGGTTTAGGAGCTTGGAAACGATTCTGTCAAACACCCCTCTATCGTTTTCTTCATAGATCCTGTTGGCGATCTTCTGGACAACGTCTTCCGCTGTTAACGTTGTTCCGTCCAGTTGGTGAAGACCATCAGGGTCACCTGCAAGGACAGACGTCATGAGATCGCAATCATGTTTTAAGGCTTAGAGTTTAGTTTAGAACTTGAGCAAACAACAATGATAAAGCCAAAGCATGCAAGCGCAGTGCACGTATAGACCAACCGAATCCGCAGGAAAACCATCATACATGATAACTCAAAAGGGCAATTAAACAGGGCAAGACCTTCATCTTTGTACGGCATTGCGTTTTTGGTGGAATCGTCGTAGTCCTGGGCCAGTCTTCTGCTTTTGGTTGAATCCCTATTGCCGGAGGGAGACGAGGGACCACCCAGAGAATTTCTCGTGGCTATGCCGTCTCTCTTCCGACTTCTTTCCTTTTCTGCCAAGGATTTCAGCAACATGGAGTCATCTGCAGCCGAGTCATTCTGGAGCAGGACTGTGTTCTCTGGAAGGAATCAAATTGATATGATGGGTAAGGTTGGAAAATAACCGCGGGCAAATCTGAAGTGCAGGCTTATCAGGCACATGGAATCTACCCAACACAAAGGAATGATCATATTTACCTGTAGATGTCGACTGACTGACCCGCCCAGCTTCAGCAATCTAGAGGGAGTAAAGCAACATTTTAAAAGTGAATTTTTTAAATTGCACTGCTTGGTAGTTGCTCCAAATCAACTTTAAGTGATTCAAGAACACAAATTCCGGATTATGTCGGATATGTCTCAATACCAGATGCACTTTACCAATAGGTGTCCCAAAAGGATATGTTTGCAAGATTGTCATTTAAAATCAGATTTTAAAACGGAAAAATCTCACCATTGGTCAGGTTGTGAAAACATTAAATGGAGTAATAAAGACTTATTTAGTGAAAATGTGAAATAATATATCAAGTTTCATTTCTGAAGCCATGCGCCATTATCTTGGAACCATTTACCTGTTCTTCTACCGGTCTTTCCGCTGATAATTCCCGGTTGTACACAGCATTGTCTGGAACAAATGGAATAAGTGTAATTTGAACTGTGAATGGGAAATAAGAAATGTATATTTCTATAGATAGAATACTCAACGCGCCTTCGAGACACGTGGTTACCAAAGGCGTCGCTGTTTGCATCAAATGTTGGCTAAACATTGGGACAACTGAAACTTCGGTACTTGCGAACCTGATTTAAGCTCATTCCCGTCGGTTCTTTGACAAATGGGCATTGTTACCAAGTTCCAGTGTTACTCCTTCCATGGCCAATAATGGCGTTACTAGCAAGGGTCACCGGTGAACTTTATTGCACTGTACTGTACTGTACCAGCGTTATTGATGAAGGGACACCTTGTCAGCGGTAGAAATGTTTAGCTACTTCTAACTATTCTGAGATCACAATTTCAGAGGCACTTACAGTTATGAATAGCCCGGTGGTGTCAACCCGCCGTGACAATGGTGAAGTTACAACACAGTGCTGGCTGTGAGTGATAACCCTTTATGAAGCTCCTCAACTTGTCCGAAGGATGTGACTGAAATATTTCTAACTTAATCGGATTAACCATGTCGACGGATTAACCTCTCAGCAGCACCCGAAAATAGAACTGACTCGACATCTCATCAGAGCACTGGAAAAGCCCCATTGTGATCCCGAGCCTTTGGTTGAAATATTTACAAACTAGTAACAGACTCAAATAAATTCCCGCGATTTCAGTGTAATTGCTCATCGGTGGATGGGCCAGTCTGAGTACATTCATCGAGAAAAAGCTGAGAAATCGGAAACAATAGCAACACCCACGCAGAACAGCCGTACTGCAACAGAGTCGGTCAGCATCGCCTAGTGAGCAGGACTCGGAGACACAAAAGACAAGCCCAGAAATAATGTTCAAGGCAATGCACCAAATGACTTCAACTGTGGTCGTCTTAACAGATGAAATGTTAAATCTTACACATATGGTTCATATCCTCTTGCTGTGCCACCAAGAATGTTTTTTTTTGGTATCTGAAATGATTCCTACCTCTCGGTCCTTCAGGTGTAGGGAATGCCTGGATCTGATGCAACACCAATGCAAACGCCTGGAGAAAGAGTACACTTGCTACGTGCTTGGAAGTCATCGCTGGAGAGATTGGGCGAGCAGAGGGGTTATGGACGTCCTTTGGTCCAGCAGTGAGACGGCGGTGCTGGAGCGGTTTGCTTGCAGAAGCCGGTTTCAGCACCCTGGAGAGCGCAGTGGGACAAGAGCTGGATAATGGGCTGAGAAGGGGCGCTGTTCTGTGAGCGAACGATGCCTGGAGACTGGAGCCCGACTCTTTGACTGCTTTTAGGAGGTGGACTCCATGCAAATCCACCCTTGTGCGTCAGCCCGCTTGCAAACCTGCGTCACTCATCAGAGAGCAAAAAAAAAAGCCCAACTACTCCAAAGAAAGCGCTCAGATGTTTCCATTTCATTGACGGTTGGACAGGAAACAGTCGGAGATTTCATTGTTGTTTTTCCCATGATATAAAAGCACCGAATCCTAAACAATTCCAGACAAAAGGTGCCAGGATTAAATAAATCAACTGAGAAAACATTTTATTGATAGCGCCCCTCCGATCATTGCTCGATCAATATATTTATCAACAGAACGATGATTAGTGTCCATTGTCCCAACATTTCCGAGGAAAGTCTTAACATTCAGGTGCTATTTATAAATGAAAGAGCGAAGCACACATTAATAAAGGGAAGAGGTGGTAGGATTCTCCTGAAACCCGTCTCTTTCTTGAGCCAGAGCTAATTGCAATGTTCCACATCATGGATTCCTTTGATGCATAAGAACACCAACTTCTATTACACACACATTATAGAGCTAAAAACAAATCCAGAATATATATATTTAAAAAAAATTAGTCAGAAGTGCTGTTTATAGCAAAACAATATCAAAATATTGCTGGAAATCTGAAATAAAAACAGAAATGCTGGAAATACTCAGCAGGTCAGGCAGCATCTGTGGAGCGAGAAACAGGGTTAACGTTTCAGGTCGATGGCCCTTCGTCAGAACAGGAAGATGTTGGAGATGAACAACTTTTAAGCAAATACAGAGTTAGGGAAAAGGGTGGGGGAAAGAACAAAAGGGATGGTCTGTGATAGGGTGGAAGGCAGGAATGATTAAAGGGACGATGGGGCAAGGCAAAAGTGGGTGATAATGGGAGATATTATTTTTGTTTATATCAGGCAGTGTTTGGGGGTTAGGGATTTTTAATGGCTAGTCTCGTTTTGACTTAAGTAGATACAGAAGGTGTTTAACAAATTGGCAGAAATGCCATTGTCAAATTTCAGGAAAGGCTGGAATGGAATGCTATTTTACCAAAGAAAAATTTAATTTTTAAATAAGTATTTTTGAACAAAAATACGTTCACGAATGGATTCATCATAAAGCAACTTATTTTATCAGGGAAAAGCTTGTGAGGATTCCACTACAGATACATAATTGGTAAGGTGAATGGCAACTGGTATCTAATATTATGAAACGCAAAATAATTCACATTCTGAAAGCTAAAGTGTGACCACACAACTAAGCATTCGTTATTGGGGAAAAAATAGTGAAACGCGTGTCAGTTGATTATTGATAGTGTAATTGCATAATATGGCTGCAGTTTCCAAGACAATTATAATGTTGCAGGGTTTACACGGATCCATTCAATATGAACCAGAGTAGAACATATTGATAACTCTATACAGCATTGGTGAGATTGTGCATGGAATGCTCTATCCAGTTTGTTTTCCATTGTAGCTATGAACGACAGCGCCATTGGTTACGGTCCAAACAAATGCAACATGATGATGCTAGGTTTGAAATCAATGAGCTATGAAAAGAGGCATACGTCTGCTTTAGTTGGAAAGGGGTCAATTAAAGGAGACGGGAGAGGAAATGATCTGAGTTTTCAAATTCAAATTGTGAAGGGACTATACTGAACTTAGTGAATGTAATTGGGGGATGCAATTATAAGCTGACAAGTCTAAATATTATTTAAGAAGGAAACACGCCACACTTGAAGCTAATAATATAAGAAATATACTACTAGTACTGTGAATGGTACAATTAGCTTTAGCATCTTTCCATTAAGGAAAATCAGTTTGAATTCCCAATTCTGATCACTGTTCAAGGACCTATATGAGAAGTGTATATATGTGGCCAGGATTAAGCTCAACTGTGATGTTTCTCTGAAGACTGCCACTACTTAATGTCCAGGATCATATATGAAGAAGTGTGACTTACACAAAATACAAGAAGGCTCCTCAGCGTGAGTCACAGCCTTCAACAGACTACTTAAGGGCAAGAAGCTAGAATTTATATATGGATGGTATTAATGTAGGCTGTGTTGAAACATTCAACAAAGGAAAATGGGCTGATCCTTGGCTCAATAGGAAGTAGTGTTATATGATTGTAGTGCAGAAACTACACCGACACCACAAGTGTACAGTCTTCAGAGAATACCAGCACTACACCAGCAAAGACATGCCAATCCAGCCCAACTTGAACAACCTACCAACAACCCATCTCAAATCTAGAATGTCATTTTGGACTGTTGCTGAAGCCCTTCAGCAATCTCTCCTCAGCCTTGATGACCGATGCTGAAATGCTTTGAAGAACTATGACATACAGAATGGATTCCTTATAGAGGAGCCCACAGTACAACCTTTAGGATTAAAATAGAGGACGACAATCAACCACCTCAGAACCGGTCATAGTAGATGCTGCCACCTCCTCCATAGATGGAAGATTAAAGCATCCCCATCATGCGACTGTGGAGCTCCAAATCAGACCCTGGAGCACCCCATTAAGAAAATAAGAACATAAGAAATAGGAGCAGGAGTAGGCCATTTGGCCCCTCGAGCCTGCTCTGCCATTCAATGAGATAATGGCTGATCTTCTACCTCAATTCCACTTGCCTGCACTATCCCCATATCTGTGATTCCCTTAATATCCAAAAATCTATTGATCTCTGCCTTGAATATACTCAACGACTGAGCTTCCATCATTGAGCACTCCCCTCAGCGGGAATTTGCAGGCAGCCTACAAGATATCCAGGCTGTTACACCAGATATTGACATTTGATTCGCTTTGCTACTACCATACCAAAGAAAAGCTGCAGGGACTGGAGAATAAACGGTGTGTGAGCTAACCAGCAGGCTGGTGTGTTTCCCTGTGCCTGGTGAACACAGTCCCAGGCCCATGGGGTAGTTTGAGGCAGGGCCAGTGCAGCGCGCCCCCTGGCGGCCAAGCGGTGGCTCTCACGCCTCACTGGCAATGTTCAGGATTGATAAAGTTTGGGGTTCAAACAGGATGTGACGTAGCCGCAGCTAAGATGGCGTGAGCGGGAGGCGAGAAGCCCGCCGCTCCTCCATGAGCCGCTGCCGGGCGGCGAGATGAGCGACGTCATGGAGAAGACGCTGTCGGCGCTGCCGAGCCTCCTGTCCCTCGACCCCGCCGCCAAACTCTCCACCTCCTCCCGGCTCGGAGCGTTCATTCGGGGCGTCACAGACCTGGCGTCAAAGCAGGTGGGTCCGGGGGCCCGGGGCCTGGGGCCCAGGCTCTCAACTACCCCGCCCCGGGGGGGGGGGGCACAGGCTCTCAATTCCCCCCCCCCCCACCACCCCCTGGATACAGGCACAACAACCCCCCGGGGCCTGGAGTACAGGCATAACAATCCCTCTGGGCCTGGGATATAGGTTCACAACCCCCCCCCCCCCCGCACCAGGGTACAGCCCCCCTCCCCCCGGGGCCTGGGTTAGAATCGCCCCCCCCCCCCCCATACTTAGCATACGGAGCTTGGAGAAGAATTTAAGTGTCTCTAAATACTTATTAGCCCAACTGTTGAGCGCCGTCGCCCATCAAAACAGGCTTAACACGCCAGACAATGCAACCATTTGTGCACAGCAAAGTCCCACAATCAGCAATTAGATCATTATCAGAATATCTTTTTTTAAGTGATGTTGCTTGAGGGATAAATGTTGGCCAGGATATCAAGGAGAACTCCAATACAAAAGCAAAATACTGTGGATGCTGGAATCTGGAATAAAAACAGAAAATGCTGGGGATCTCAGCAGGCCAGGCAGCATCTGTGGAGAGGAAGCGGAGTTAATGTTTCGGGTGGATGACCCATTCTGACGAAGGTTAAACGTCTCCTCTGAAAGACGGTATCTCCGACAGTGCAGCACTGTACTGAAGTGTCAGCCTAGATCTTGTGCTCATGTCCCTGGAGTAGGACTTGGAACACACAACCTTCGGATTAAGTTGTTAGTGCTGCTACTGAACCCCGGCTGGCACCATTGACGGATAAGTCCTCTTCAAATATTGTATGGGTTTTTTAACATCCACCTTAAACCTTGATGGGGGTTTCAACTCTCAACCTTTGAACCAAAGGCAGGAATGTTAACAGCTGAGCCAAGTTGACACTTTTGGGAAAGATTAGGCATTACTTAAATTGTAGATCCATCTAAATCTGAGTGAAGTATATCACAATAGGGGATATTTTTAAACCACAAAGCTGTCAACATGGGGAATAGATTGAAAGTGATATTTACGATCAAAAGTGATGCACTGGAAGTTTGTATTACTGATATATTAAGTTGGACAATGACAGTTTTAGTAAAAACCTAAGACAGAGTTTATGGTACGCTCTTTAGGAATTTAAAGCAGTGTGAAATGGCCTGCAGGGTTTGTCAAAGCTCACAGCTTTTGTGCACTTGCTCTTCTGAGTTATACTGCCACTCTTGTATCGAGTTACACCCAAAGCCACTTTGCATTGGTGCAAAAGTGGCAGCCTGAGACACACAATAAATCATGGGTGCTAAGTATACTGATTTTGCTACTGCCCTGTCTGTTTCTCCATTTAAAGTGTCTTGATAGTATCTGTAAAACCTACTGTCTCTTCATAAATGGAATTAGTGGTGCTAATAGACTAGTGAATAGCTTCTATTATCACTTACACTAACCTAGTTATAAATTGTCACTGAATACATTGCAAACGATCACAATATACTCTTTCAAAATTTTAAAAGAGGGATATTACTAGAATTCTTACAAAAGATTGTACATAATACTCAGTTAAATATGAAGTCTAATGGAAAGAAAAACCTGTTAAAACTGGCCCAATCTTCAAATAAATGGTTTAAAATAATAATTAGCAGGAGTGATTGCAAGTTTATAGTTTAATCTAGAAGTTAAGATGTTCTAAACTGTGAGTGAGGGGATCTCCAATGGCTTATTTTATAAATGTGCTCCCCATTGTGGAAGTCAGCCATATAGACCAGAGGGATCCAGGTATCCCTGTTTGCACTATTAATTAATCTTGGCCAGAATGCTGATGGGGTTTCTACAATTCTCATTATCCCTGTGCCGATCAGTTTCCCACTTCCAGATCCAGTAATTCCTGAAGGAAAAAGCCAGCGTTTGGACATTGGGTGAGAACAGAATCGGCTTCGGCTGGCTGAGCGATAAGGGAGTAAAGGGTTATGAGGAGCGGGCAGGGAAGTGGAGCTGAGTCCATAATCAGATCAGCCACGATCTTATTGAATGGCGGAGCAGGCTCGAGGGGCCAAATGGTCGACTTCTGCTCCTATTTCTTATGTTCTTATATCTTCCCACAGTTGAATAGCCCACTGATAACTCACCTATTTAGACTCAAATGTGAGGAGTAGCCACTTGGTGAGGTGGCAGAAGCAGGAGTTAGTACTCCATGACAGAAGGAGAGAAAATGAGGGGAAACAGACTGTGATGGAGGGGAGAGAATTTCAGAGGGAACCTTGAGTAGGTTTGGTTAGTCTTGAAATCTTTCCCCACTGCCTGTCGTTTTGGGTAAAAAAAAATTTTTGCTGACAGTAGACAGTATTGCCCTTCATGCCCATGATGTCTGGTGAGCTAGAAGATTTACAGTCAGTATCATTATCACAGGTTTATCAAGAAATAACTTGTAGTCTATTGCTGGAAAATGTCAGTATCCATTATGCAGTGTCATCATACTCTTGTATGTGTTTCAACTGAGTGTAGTTACACTGTATCTTCTATTGCCCAAATTTTAGGTATACCATGCAATTCCATGCAAAATAACAGATGCCTGCGAATTTGTACTTGAATGTCACATTATTTATGTCCAGATTTCAATATAAGATTTCAATATAAATCAACTGTTCCAAACAGAATGTTTGTTTGAAAAGTATTTAGAAAACATTGGTTTGTCACTAACAAGCCAAGAAAGCAGGTCCACTAAGGTGCGTGTGCGTGTGGCCGCGCAGTAATCTGAAAAGTCCCGCGCAGGCCGCTCACTGTAAATACTGCGCATGCACAGACATTTAAAGGGACCGCACGTTAAAAGAAGCAGAGCAAAGCGCAGCTTACAGGGAACATTGGTTGGGGCATTCTTAAGAATATTTGTATTTTGATTAAAAACAAAAGATGCTTGAAATACGCAGCAGGTCAGTCACTATCTAAATGGGAAGAGGGGGGAATGTTTTGAGTATAATACTTTGCCAGAACTGAAGGTTTTTATTTGCTTGATACAGCATGCTGCACTCTTCTCAGTAAACCTGGAGAAGTTAGGTGCAGAGACCTCCACATAAACATTTCAAATTATTTCACCTTGTTGAACAATTTATTGCATATTTATTTCTCGATGCATAGTTTGTCTCTCCAGTGCGTAACTGAGACTAATTACTCCTGTGTACTGCTGAGGGTGAAGTTTACATTAAACAATGATAATATAAACAATGATAACTGATTGCTTAAGAGCTTTTTGATTCCATCTTTGTAGAATCAGCTTGTATAGAGTTGCACACAAAGTAATTAAGTAGAAAATAAACAAATAATAAAAAAAATCAGATCAGCTTTGATTAGAATTTTGTACTTAAACCAGCAACTACACAATGATCTCTTTCCCTCCCCATCTCCTATAGAATCTTACAAGGCGGTCATTTGGCCTATCGTGCCTGTGCCGGCTCTCTGAAAGAGCTGCCAATTAGTCCTTGCCCCCTGCTCTTTCCCCAGAGCCCTGCAAGTATTTCCTTTTTAAATATATATCGAATTCCCTTTTGAAAGTTAGAATCTGCTTCCATCCCCTTTTCAGGCAGTGCATTCCAGATCATCATAATTCACTCAGTAAAATAATTTCTCAATAAAATTAAAACATGCCGAGGAAGGTGTAATATGCTGCTCAGACTTGGCGATCACAAGATAAATATTGATGAGAAAGGCCTTTTGGCTCATCATAACTCATTTATTTGGGAAAGAGCCGAGGGTTTCTCCCGCACCCCAATCACGACAGCCAATTGTTCTCGGGATTTTCACCTGCACTGTTCTGCCCAGAAGTCCCTTCCAAATGCTGGCCATTCTTTGTGCAAAGACCAGCATCCTGACGTGAGCCCAACATTTGTATTTCAATAGTCGAACCTGCATTTCCTTGTCCTAACATCATGGTATAATTCAGGGTAGATTTCTGGATTTATCTTTTTTCTGTCTTGTACGTCACTGAACATGAAGGTGTTGGAATAATTGGCACAATGTTTTTCCCATTCCTCAATTTTCTGTGTAAAATTTTAAGAAATAAACTGTTAAGATAGCTTTTTAAACCCTTTTTACAAAAAAACGAATTTGTGAAATAATAGTATCACACCTACTTACTGTAGTAATGCTGCATTCTGTGGATATATCTGCCTTAATGGTCAGATTATGAATTGGGCAAAATTACTTGTATCTGTTCGAGTGCTCTCATTTTGTAAGTTAGAGATGATTCAAACCTAAGTTTAAAGTCATCGTACTTCGATGTTTGGTATTTTGTTTCTAGGACGAGGAGAAATTGATACAGAAGGAATTGGCTGCATTAAAAGAACAGGTCTCTGCTCCGACCACATCACTGGTAAGGATTCATATTTTCTTCATAGATTAATTTTTCCTTTATTATGAATGTTTTATGATAGAGGATTGTGTCTGGGCTAGGTACAGCATCTTTTGTGCATGATTTCATTTTATGGCCATAGAAAGGTGGAGAGGAGCAGATTCCGTGCTTACTGGGTTAAGTATATTGAAAGTTCACATTTTATAATGGTATTCTATTTATAGATTTAATTTTAGTTCAGAAATCTTAAGCAAAGAGCCACAGCCAATAAATGTAGGACCCCACCAAGGGTGAAAAGTTGGAAGATTTCAAAAGCTACAATTAAAAATTGAACCAGTGTATTCATATCCAAATAATGGTTATATCTGAAATGTTAACCTGTCTTTTCTCTTTATAGATGCTGACATACCTGCTGTGTATTTTCAACAGTTTCTGTTTTTATATCACATTTGTTTATTGTATATTAATGCAAATGATATAGTATGTTTCTCTTACAAAACCATTTGGATAGGTTCCTATTTTTTATATCTGAAACACTTGTTGTTGTAACTGGCTTTCCTCTTGAAGACCAGGTTATGAGAGTTCCACGTTTAGAAACAAAAAGTTCACCAATGTTCCCTATGAGCTGCGTGTTTTGTTTAATGCACGGTTCCTTTTAAATCTCTGCGCATGCGTGGTATTTACAATGTAAAGGCCAGTGAGTGGCCTGGGTGGGAATTTTGAGATGGCTGCGCACCATTGGGGGAATACTGCAGTCCACCTGCCATGCATTGCATATAGGGAGACGAGATCAATCTTCAGGTGAAGAGGGGTTAGAGGACAGGGGATAATGGTACCATTGTACTCAAATGTAATTCAATCTCCATTTTAGTGTCATGTATTCTGGCATTATTTTTAATTTATTTCTATTATAAATTTCTAGGTCCACATTTACAATGGAAGTTACCTAAGTAAACTTGTCACATTGTAATTCAGCCCTGGTGCAAGTGGCATCACTGAAGTGCACATTGAAGTGAACTTGATTCGAATTATATTAGCGAGAATACAACAGGCATTTGAATGGAACAGACATCTGACAATTAACTGAAAGCAGTATCTGTACTATTATCTAGTGGGTGGACGGATCATTTAGGTTTTCGAGAGTGCTTGATTTATGTTATACTTTGGAAGTTTGCCATATGTTTTCATGTAGGGAGTACAGTAGTTAGTATGTCTATATTTAACCACATTTTTGCAGCTCTACTTCAGGGCTATAAACAGACAATATTTCCACTGTTTGCTATCCAGTGCCCCAACTGGAAATGAATCAGTGTGGACATCAGTTGAAGATCGGATCATGCTTGGTCCGATGCCCCTGCAGTTGAATAGCCTGCAAACACTTACTGTCAAGGCTCACATAATGATTATTTTGGTGAGGGACCAGGTGCCAATTACTGTCAGTGGAACCAACTCTCAGCAAGGAATCATGTTCGGGAGGAGGAAAATAAAACTTAAAACAAAATATTTGCTCTATTCCTGTTGCAGAAGCAGATGCGAGAATGTCTGGTGCGACTAATCTACTGTGAAATGCTGGGGTACAAGGCCTCCTTTGGATACATACATGCTATCAAACTCGCTCAGCAGGGTAGTCTGATGGAAAAAAGAGTTGGTATGTTCTGTGTTTCTTTTTGAAGAACATTGATTAAGCACACGACGTTTTAAATGTAAATAAACGGTTTAGCTCTCCTGATGGGTCGGCGCCCAGGTAGTACTGAACTTTATAGACCAGGAGAATTACTGATCTGTGATCTGCCGCTCTCGGTCGTGGTAAGGCATCATCATAGGCAGTCCCTTGAAATCGAGGAAGACTTGCTTCCACTCTCAAAGTAAGTTCTCAGGTGACTGTACAGTCCAATGCGAGAATTACAGTCTCTGTCACAGATGGTGCAGACAGTAGTTGAAGGAAAGGGTGGGTGGGGAGTCTGGTTTGCCGCACGCTCATTCTGCTGTCTGCGCTTGATTTCTACATGCTCTCGGCGACGAGACTCGAGGTGCTCGGCTTCCCTCCCGGTTGCTCTTCCTCCATTTTGGGTGGTCTTGGGCCAGGGATTCCCAGGTGCCGGTGGGGATGTTGCACTTTATCAAGGAGACTTTGAGGGTGTCCTTGAAGTGGAGAAAACTGCCACCTGGGGCTCGTTTGCCGTGTAGGATTTCCGAGTAGAGTGCTTGCTTAGGGAGTCTCATGTCAGACGAAGTGTCCCACCCAATGGAGCTGGTCGAGCATGGCCCGTGCTTTGATGCTGGGGATGTTGGCCTGAGCGAGAACACTGACATTGGTGGGTCTATCCTCCCAGTGGATTTGCAGGATTTTGTGGAGGCAGCGTTGGTGGTACTTCTCCAGCGCTTTGAGATGTCTGCTGTATATGGTCCATGTCTCTCGGCCATTTAGGAGGGCGGGTATCACTACTGCCCTGTGGACGATAAGCTTGGTGCCAGATTTGAGGTCCTGGTCTTCAAACACTCTCTTCCTCAGGTGACTGAAGGCTGCCCTGGTGCACTGGAGACGGCGTTGGACCTCGACATCGATGTCTGCCCTTGCTGATAGTAGGCTCCTGAGGCATGGAAAATGATCCACGTTGTCCAAGGCTGCGCCATGAATTTTGATGACCGGGCGGCAGTGCTATGTGGCGGGGTCAGGTTGGAGTCGTCTTACGGATGTTTAGCGTAAGGCCCATGCTTTCGTATGCCTCGGTGAAGGTGTTGATGATGGCTTGGAGTTTGTCCTCTGAGTGTGCGCAGACGCAAGCATCGCCCGCTCACTGAAGTTTGATGACAAGAGGATGGGACAACCTTGGATCTAGCCTGGGGGCGGCGAAGGTTGAACAGGTTCCCATTGATTCTATAGTTTTGTTCCACTCCAGCGAGGAGCTTGTTGAGAGTGAGATGGAGCATTGCAGCGAGGAAGGTCGAGAAAAGCGTTGGTGCGATGACGCAGCCCTGTTTGATCCCGATTCTACAGTAAGGATTCTACAGTTATCTGCAGTACATTCTGAATACAGAGAGGGAAATGAAACCAAGTTCTTGCTGCTTGAGATTTAATGACCTCTTGCTCACGTGCAATCAGATTCACACAAAGGGAGAATGTTCAAAATAAACTCGTTGCAACAGCGGTGAACTGCAATATATAAAAAAAAACACTCAATGCAAGTGTTTGGTCCATAGGCACACATCACTGAAATTAAACGGCGCAGAGTAACCCGTGTTGATTACTGAATGTCTTTTTGACTGGCACGTTTGTTAACTGCCGCTAATGGTGTCCGATGAGGACAGGTTGAGTTTTGTTATAATGCCTCTCCATGATGTGATAGTATGACAACACTCGTGTCGAGGTCACACAATAAGAATAGCTACTTGAGCATAGTACTGCAAGTGACATGGCAACGTACCTCAGCATAATTCACTACCTTTGGGATCAGCCTATTGCTTCGATTTTTTTTTAAGGCTTAGAAAATACAAAATTCTAACTTGATCATTAAGAATTTAAATCATGTTGAAAATTAGTTAAAATTACAGAAAATAAATCATTTTCAAATTAATCCTGATCAATTTACGCTGTATGGAATTGCTTTGGGCTCCTGATGGGAATTACAGCATTTATATCGAATGCATTCTTGGCATATAGTTATATCCAGATTTCTGAGGCTTCACTGGGTTTCCTCCATCTATAAGTACTTGAGATGGGATTTTGTCGATCGCAGGTATTAAAAACAAAAATTGCATTGTTAGGAGACTGTAGTTTTACTACACATTATGTTGGCTAGTGGAAATCTTTGTCAAGAGAGAGAGTTTTGCAATTTTCAGCTAGATTGACGGTGTAGAAAATATGGGTCCTGGAATGTCTTGCCTGTGCTAGCTAACTGTGATGCTTGGGTCTGTCAAGGAGCAGGATTGAATTTTTCACTGAAATATCTGCAGTGTCATCCTGAAATTTTACGGTGGGATATGGGAGGGAATTGTACTGTAACTGCTTGAGTATATTTCTGTTTACTTTTATTGTTTCTTTGCTAGGTTACTTAGCCGTGTCTCTCTTTCTAAATGAAAGTCATGAACTTCTGCTTCTGCTTGTGAACACTGTACTGAAGGTAAGAAGTGATAGTATATTGATTTATAACTATTTCATTGAAAGCTGCTGGCTTGTATTAATCCAGTTAATCTGCGAATTGTGCCTTCTCTTCATTTAGCCTTCCAGGATAGTACTCTTATAGACACAGTCAACAAAGATTTAAATACTAATAGAGCTGCTTGTTTTAATGTTTCAGTATTCTTGGTGTGTGTGGTGGTAATGCAGAAACATTTTCTTCCCATTTTGTAAGTTATTTATCTCTTTTTAAAAAAAAATTGTCACTATTTTGCTTAGGCTTGCATTTCCTTTATTTCTGACCAATGCTGATACTGAGGACTCCTGGTTTATGCTGACTGAATAAGTTAGATTGTATTTTTATTGTATGGAATCCTGTGATTTTTACTGGTATTTTGGGGATGGCTTTCTACAACTTTATTCATTTTTCTTTGAAAATCCCAAATCAGTAGCATCAGATATTGGTTATAATTATTCAGTGCTGGTTCTCAGGCAACTTGAATCGTGACTCACTTCATGTTCGAGTGAGTCAGTGCAACTAGTTCTGGCACACAATTCTTTAAAGATTAAAAATCGCAAAACCCAAAACAAGATACATCTATGCTTGGAACGCAACAGAAGTTGAAGACGAGATAATGTTAATTCTACATTTACCATGTATTTAGAATCATAGAATAGTACAGCACAGAAGGAGGCCAGTTGGCCCATTGGGTCTGTGTCGGTTCTTTCCAAGAGCAATCTAGTCAGTCCCACTCCCTGCTCTTTTCCCCATATCCCTTCAGTTTTTTCTCCTTCAAGTATTTATCCAATTCCCTTTTGAAGGCTACTATAACATCTGTATCCATCACCCTATTCCAAATCTTAACAACCTGGAATTCTCTACCGTAGAAAGTTGTTGAGGCCAGTTCGTTTTAGATATTCAAAAGGGAGTTAGATGTGGCCCTTGCAGCTAAAGGGATCAGGGGGTATGGAGAGAAAGCAGGAATGGAGTACTGAAGTTGCATGATCAGCCATTATCATATTGAATGATGGTGCAGGCTCGAAGGGCCGAATGGCCGACTCCTGTACCTATTTTCTATGTTTCTAACTCATTGCATTAAAAAGTTTTTCCTCATGTTGTCTGACTCTTTGCCAGTCACCTTAAAATCTGTCCCCTCCCTTTTGCCACTACTTGATAGTGGCAAAAATAAGTCCAACTAAAGTGCAAAAAATAAACAGGAACAAGCCACTTAGTTCTCTTACATTTGCTGCTAGAAATCCTCTTTAATTTTCTTTTCCAAGAAATGTTTCCCCCAGTTAATTGAATCTTGCTTGTTGCAATGAACTTGAACAGATGGGCTGTACAGTGCTGTAATCATAGCTTTGTTTTCTTGGTCTGGATGTCAGAGGAAATCGTTTAATAGATTATCAGAATGTTTTGAGACGAGGGTGAGTTCCAGCTTTAAACCAAGGTATATCTCAATTCTGTGCTGAGCAGACGAAGATGCCGAAGTACTGTGCATTTCTGTTACAGAACTTGTTTTAAACCTGGAATCCGTGTCCTGTTTTTAAACATTATCAAAATTATTTTTCCAACATTTAACTTGAGAAAATAACATATTAAAAAAATGCGGTGATTACAGTGTTGTATAGCCATCTGCTCATGTTCACTGCAATCTGTTTATTTTTCACCCAAATCCCATTTAGGAAAAATAGGAACTCAACAATTTATTAAAAAATGAAAATGTCCATTAGGTGATGTCACAGCACAGGGCACTTTTGCCTGTACTTTGTTTAAAGGAGTTGGACTGTGTGAAAATCACCTGGCTTGTTTGTCTGTGTCTCAAGCTGCCTGGTGCTTCCAGTCTTTGGTAATGGGACTGTGCAGTAATGAGTTGTAATGGTTATCAGACCTGCAAATCTGACACTAGATTTGGGGAGATCCTAGGGAAGTTTATAAAGAGAAGATTGTTACTGTGAATCTGCAATTAAAATTGTGTCAAGAATATCTGCAGTCTGTCAGCTTTCATTTAGTAATTGTACTTTGAAGAAATGATGCATCTTTGTTTTTGCACTTGCTGTTTAAGTAATAGCATTCGCTTTAAAAATAAATATACATTTTTCATTACACAACATGCTGGTTCTCTATTTGTAATGCTATAGACATCGACATCACACGGGCATTGGGAAAAGATCTCCCCTGTGAGCAGTGTGTTCTAAAATTATAAACATATTTACTGTTTTGCTATATATAGTGCACAGAGGAAATCTATCCTCTTATTAATAGACTTAGAATTACATTTTAAAAACAAATGAATAAGCTTCTAAAAGTATCATCACTACAGTTGTTACTCGTTGTTTCCATTTACAGTTTGATAACTTTAACTAAGAATTTTACTTGACAATTAGGAATTTTAATTATTTTAAACAAAATTGAAATTGTGTACTTGTGATGAACCGAAAACACTTTCCTGATGTAGCAAAAGAAAATCAATCTCGTGGGTGTTCGAGGGAAGTGCAATAGTGCACCAACATGCTGTGCTTTGGAGCAGGAGGCTGTGGTTCCTCATGTTAGGTTATTACTTCCAGCCAGATCATCAGTGGAGGCACTGAATGGAATGTGAAAGACTTCCCAAGACTATCTAAGGAAGGACATTTTTGCAGAAAGTGAGCGTGCATTGCCTCTTGCCCACATGCACTGCCTTCTTGGCCCTTAAAGCAGTCGATTATCTAAGAGTGGGTCTCATCCTCATCCTCATGACTAGGGAGTTTTGCAAACCTGCCAAGGAAAAGAAAGCAGATACATAATCGAACATAAAATTGCTCTTAATTCTCAGTTCTGTTACAAATTTCCATTTCACATTAGACAGTACGTGTAATCTCTTGGTCCAAATGAAATCCAAACTAATTTCAATTGCAAACGTTAATGATTGCAAAATTGGGAGTGATTGTAATTCTGCGATAGTGTAAAAGGGGCATATCGATTCAACCGCTCGGAATACACCTCTCGCGATTTTCATTTCTATTAAAATAATGGAAATTAAAATCGGGAGAGATGTATAATGGCCGACAGAAACGAGATGGCCCATTTTTACAATATCATCCAAAGTTTAAAATTAGTGATGTCACATGGCAATTACAATGAACTGTCCAAGAGGTTGATACCTCATAAAGCTGCTCTGAGGCCACACAAAAGGACTGATTGTAGAGGATAGCAAATAGAGAAGCACAGCATTATGCGACGGTATTAGATCTGCAATGCACTGTTACTTGAAGTGCTCTGGAGACAGTGCATTAGGGGGAAATAAGCAGTTGGCCAGCCAATGGCTGTTAATGAGTTAAATTGATCGGGAAACTTAAATGTGGTGGGTCATAATATATAGTTTGAACAATTGAAATGTTGAATATTTATTAATGCCTGGCACCATTATAAATGGTTAAGTATTACAGGTTTTACAAAAGTGATATTCGGAATAAATTATTTATATATTCAAAATAAATTATTTATCAGAGTTGGAGTATGTGAATTTATCAAGTTGATGTATGTGTACAGGCAAGGTAATTTGAAATTCTTTTAAACCTTTTGTATTCATATGTTAAACACTAGTTCATTATACACCTAGAATATTGATGTAGGAATAATGTGCTTTGTACGTCAATGCAATGATGAACATTTGCTTTACAGCAGTACTTATTGGCACTTGGACTACTGCTTTTGTTCACTCATGTTACCTGAATAATATTCCAGAAGTGGCGAAATACCATTTTGATGCGTATGCTAGTCCATCTTCTGTCAAGATCAAGTTTAAAACCTATCTCTTCATTTAAGTTTTTAGTCACCACTCCTCCCAATTTCTCCTCCTTTGGATTGGTATCAATTACTGTCTGATTTCACTTCTGTGCAGTGCCTTGAGATGTTTATCCTGTGTTAAAGGTGCTATAAAAAGTCACGTAATCTTCAGGTGAAGCGGGTTTGAGGGGTGGGAGATAATTGGACGAGGGCACTCAGCCATAATTCGGTCCCTATTTTAAAGTCACACCTCCTTAGATTTTATAGTATTAAAAAGCACAATTTACAGTAGTTTAGGAAGCCGAGTTGGTTGGAGTGTAGGGAGTTTCTCTGCAGTACAGGCTGAGGACCTAGGACTTGCAAACAGGGGTGCTACTGTCTTACCACTGACAGGAGTGTGTCATTATAGCGTGACAAGACAAGTTTGCATAGGCAGTATGAATCTGGCATAGAAATTTATAATGGAAAAAGTTGACAGTGTGGCACAAATATGACGACAGGAAGTAAGATTTTATACTTGAAATGCAATTAGACGCAAGATTATTATTTGATGTGATTTAAAAAAAAAAATATTTTGTACATTTATCCTCTGTAAATATAAAAAATGAAGCTATACTGACATTACAAGATAAATAATATTATCTATAGTGACTCATCTTTCAGTTGTGTCACATTTAGCTGGGAGTCGATCAATGTTCCTCCTAAGGTGTGAGGGCACACGGCCGCGCATTGATCAGGCAGTCCCACACAGGCCGCTCACCAGCTGTTGCTGCACGGCCGTGCACGGAAAAAAATTAGAGGGAATATTGGAGTCAATGTGTTACTGCATTTCAACTATATTCCTGTTAATTTTTAAAAAGCTTATAATTTGCATTTAGATATAAAATATAATTTGTCTTGCATGAGATCTTGGTAGCTGGCACAGTGGCATAGTAAGTTTCAAAAGTTAACTAAGTCATACTCACCAGAAGTTCCCAATTGTTTTCCAGTAGCTCTTCCTGGAAGTGACTGTTGTGAGGGTAGGGTGTAACTCGGCTATGATCTTTCCATCGTTGAATAGCTTTCTGATACTCATTCACCCATGAAGAATGGCCACTCGCGCGTTGTATAGGGCCTTTTAGTGCCTGTGGAACGGTCTCACATCACATGCCCACTCCTTCAGGAAAAAGTGTAAATTGGGGGAAAATGTATTGATTTGAAATGTTACACAGAAATTGTCTACACCTTACTTTCTTGCAAAACTAAACCAAGTGATCATGAACCAATTCTTTCTGAATTGAGTTGATAGATCTAAAAAGTTTCATTTCCTGTAGTTATATAATTTTGTTTTATTTTGATTTGCTTTACTTAAAGGGAAATGTTGGTTTCGCTCAGTGTAGCTGGCAGGGCTAAAATAAAATTGGTCTCTGTGGTCTGAATTCTACTGAATACACTAACTCTTACCTTATTCCTTAATCAAAATTCATACATTTAACATGTGTGTCATGTAGGGTGGTGAATCTTTGGAATTCTCTACCCCGGAGAGCTGTGGATGCTCAGTCGTTGAGTATATTCAAGACAGAGATCGATAGATTTTTGGATACTAAGGGAACCAGGGGATATGGGGATAATGCGGGAAGGTGGACTTGAGGTCGAAGATCACCATGATCTTATTGAATGGTGGAGCAGGCTCGAAGGATCGAATGGCCTATTCTTGTGTAACAGATGTCACTTTAAGGATAACATTCTGGATAAACCACTTCTGCGTTAGAAGTAACATATTGCTGAATAACTACTTTTCTGTACAGTGTTGTGGGGTTGACTAATAAACAAAACACTTCTGATGTAGATGTGTAAGTTAATAATGCAATTTGTCCATCTGTGTAGATGAGAAGATCCAGCTCTTTCATCTGAAACTCAGACTTATACTATTGACGCTAATTCTGAAAACTCTTGTTCTAATTGCAGGATCTGCAAAGCACTAACCTTCTAGAGGTGTGCATGGCTCTGACTGTTGCCAGCCAGCTTTTTCCACCGGATATGATCCCTGCAGTTCTTCCTTTGGTTGAAGAGAAGCTTCAGCACTCTAAGTAAGGCAATATAAAGGAAGATTATTCTATAATGGCAACATTCAGCATGTAATTTTTAAGGCAAGCCCAGCACTTGTTTCATAACCTGAATCTAGTCAGTGTTGGGTGTTTTACTGGATTCACCAAAAATTTTCACCGGGAAGGGAGAAGATTCCCACTGTATGCTATTTATAATTAAATGATATATACATTCTTTACCACACTTGCCACTTTGCTATAAATAGGTAACAGAAGAAATCTTCCTTGCATCTGCCTCCCAACTGGTTTGGAGATAAGTTAAAATGATCCTAACTTGGCAGTATGGATGCAGCGTCCAAAATCTGGAGTTCTGGAATCCGGACTCCGGGACGATTCGTGGCAGGGTTGTCTGGAATCCGTAAAATGCTCCGGAATCCAGACCGGACGGCCCTGCCCGACCTCGGGGACGCGCCGCTGCCCGACCTCAGGGCCGCGCCTCGGGGCCTCCTCGCCGGTCCGCGCGAACTCCTCCTCGGCGGGGCCGGCCCCGCGCAAACTCCTCAGCCGGGCCAGCGTGACGACGACCAGCTTGGCAGGGACCCGCCCGACGCAAACACTTCCTCGGTGGGCCCCGGATGACCTGAACAGCTCCTCGGCAGGTACCTCCCCCACCCCCTTTCTGACGTTCCGAAATCCGGAAATACCCAAATCTGGGCTCGAGTGTTTCTGGATTCGTGACATCAGAAACACGTTCCAAAGTTCCAAAGTCCGGAAATGTGAAATGCAGAATGGCCTCGGTCCCAAGGGTTCCGGATTTGGGACACTGCACCTGTATGAGGGCAATGGGATCTGCGCGCACACAAACAGGCAAAGAAAAGTCCCAAACACTGGCTGCAAACTGCACTGTTGTTCTCTGACTGAGTAACGTGGAGCAGCCTGTAGCACCCTGACCTGCAAATACTATCCAAGGGATGGCATTGTGACACTACAGCAGGGCGTTCTCTATTGTCTGAGCACAATGATGTCATTTAAACAAAAGAATAATTACCTGCCCTAACGTTACCTGGCTTGAAATTGGAACATGCTGTAAATAAGCTAACTTGGGAAGAAATAGAATACCTGAAAATAGCATGTAAAAATACTTTCATTCCATATTCACCTATACCCGAGTGTGTGTGCCTCACATGGAATGCATTTAGTATTTTTAAACTGCTTCTATGCTGAGTTTCGAGGGGTGTTCGTGCCGTCTCGTGCTACTGGTGGCCCTGCCACCTGGTAAATCCCTATTTTTTGTTTTAACTGTCCTCTTGTTAGCTAGATTTACAAATCTAGCAATCTGGGATTGGCACTAGTACTCTGTAACCAATGGCACTAACATCCCAGCCAGGTTGGTGGTAAAGGCAGCTTTAGAGCTCAGTAAAGTATCGGGTGTGATGCACTTGCAGCTTTCACTTGCCCCACTTCCCTGAAGGTTGAGAAAAATTTACTTTTACAGTACAGGCACATTGAGCAGGGTTAGTGTCTTAATTAACTTGATCTAGATCCAACATATCTGTCTTGTTTAAAGCGATTTGACTTAAAAAAAAATAGGATTAACATCTCATTTACTCGCATAGAGAGCACCATCATTGTTTTGAAGTTAGTCCTGTAGATAAATTCATTTTGTATTTTCTGACCAAATAGCAACAATGTTTTCTCTCCTAACTTTCTGTTGAATTTATTGTGGACGGTTTCTTGATCATGCTTTCAAGTGTGCTACTACATATTTGTCTATATAAAAGTTGAGACGGTCCATTACATCCAATAAGCTGGCACATTTCAAGAGGTGAAAAATGTTAACTCGGGAAGCCATTCCAAGCATTTCCTTCAGACCCAGAGCCAGGAATGTGTATTTACAAACTTCTGTCCCATTTACAAACTTCTGTCACCAAGCAATAGTCACATTCTGGCTTCAATCTGTGTCTATTGATAGCAATTAGACTGTGGCCTAAAAGGAACAAGACACTTAAACACTGCTCCACCTTAACAGCAGAATAATGCATAGTGTTGTACTCCTGTCACTGTAAAGTACCATATTGCACAAGTTACCATGAACGACTGGGAAATTTTCTAATCTATAGGTTTTTTTTCCTTCATGATTCTGACTGCAGAAGACTGGTGAAAAAAATTCTTGACTGCACAAGTGGATTTGTCAGGACATTCTGTTTGAGAGTGAACCATTAAAGGAAAGTGGGGAGAGGTTGAAAGTTTCAATAAGTTAAAACATTTTTTTAGAGCGATCACTTATAATAGAAAATGCAAGATGCTGGTTATATGAATAATGCCCTGACTCCTGTCAATGTAGTTTACTGTGAATGTTAAAATGAGTAATTGTGAATGTAAATCTGTGCATAAATGTGTTCTTAAAAACAAAAATGTTAATCTTTATAGGGAAATAATACGAAGAAAAGCAGTACTTGCCCTGTACAAATTTTATCTTATTGCTCCAAACCAAGTTCAACACATTCATGACAAGTTTAAGAAAGCTCTATGTGACAGGGACCCAGGAGTCATGGCTGCCTCCCTTCACATCTACCTACTGCTGATTAAGGTACCATGCTATGACAAATAGTGAGAAAATAAGCTATTTTTGTTGGCAGTTTTCTTCCTTCCCCATCTAAGCGCGTTGTTGCCAAAACTCTTGATCCATTTGCAAGTTTTTCTAATGCTGACAATTCACATTGGAACTTTAAATATAGAATGATAAATTTAAATTTCTTGAATGAATCAAAATCATAGAAAATAATTCTGACAACATTTTTAGTAATGCTATCAAAGTGTTGACTCTGGGGTATGGTATCGCAATCATGAACAGTGCTGTTGATGTGTGAACCTCGGCAGCAAGTGTTGATGGACCATTTGACTGTAGGTGGTTTCACAACTACACCTGATTCATCACCACCTGATGTGCATAAAGCTCCATTTTACAGTCGGAGTCACTGGATAGCCCTCAGGACAGCACCTCCCAAACCTGTGGTCTCTACCACCCAGAAGGATAAGGGCAGCAGGTGCCTGGGAACACCACTCCCAAGTTCCCCTCCAAGTCAGACACCATCCTGACTTGGAAATATACCGCCATTCCTTCATTGTTGCTGGGTCAAAATCCTGGAACTTACTCCCTAACAGCACTGTGGGAGTACCTTCACCACACGGACAGCGGCGGTTCAAGAAGGCAGCTCACCACCCCTTTCTTGAGGGCAGTTGGAGATGGGTAATAAATGCTGCCCTTGCCAGTGATGCCCACATCCCAGGAATGAATTTTTTAAAAAAGGAATGGAATCCCTTGTTGATTTCCTCTCATACCTCACAGCCCAAGTGTCCTGAGACCAATGAAAACAACTCCGTTATAGTGGCTAATTCAGCACATACTAGAAAGCAGACCTAGGACCTTAGTTTTGTATGGCTTGGAACTACACCAGCCTGTGAACCCTCTATGCCAGCAGGGAAGGAGTGATGGAACAAGCAAACTTTGTGAAACAGTCCTGTTTGTTTTTATGCCTTCGAGGAATTAAACTTAATAGTTTATCTCCTATATTCTAGGAAAATCCAGATGGCTATAAAGATTTAACCGGGAGCTTTGTAACAATTCTCAAGCAAGTGGTTGGAGGAAAACTTGCAGTGGATTTTAACTACCACAGTGTGCCAGCACCTTGGCTACAGATCCAGCTGCTGAGAATTTTAAGATTACTGGGAAAGGACGATCAGATGCAAGTTGTTTTCACTTTAATTTCCTTTTAAATGTTAATATTGCCATACTTCGAAATGAAACTATTACTAGGAAATCTCTCATTAGCATTGCTCAGTGTACACTGGGGGAAGTGGTTTGTGTTTGTTACAGGCTGAAGGAGGTTACAGCACCACCTCTGGAGCAAGTAAGAATAACGAGCAGAACCATTACAGAATTAGCCATTGATTTCAATATGCTGGGGCATTATAGCTACCAGTGCAAGGATTTTAATGAATTGCAGGTTAGTCTCCCATGTTGTTGCATATGGGAAGTCATGAAGTGTGGTCTTCAGGTGAAATCGAGTAGAGGCCAAGGGATGTTTGGGTAATGTGCGCAGATGTAATTTGGTCCCCATTTTTAAAGTCATACATTCTGTCCTTATTTCCATTTATTAACTCCCATGTCCATATTTATAATGGTAACTGCCTTTGTAAACTTGTCACAGTGTAATTATCCCCCCTCTCTCCCTCAGCAGTGGTGCTGCAGTAACTCCACTGAGGGGAGGTGTGACAAGTAAACATTGACCACATACATTATAAATGTGGACACACGACCTCACAATGGAAAAGTTGAAAGAAAGTGCGCCCAGGTGAGATTTTTAAGATGTAGACAGGGATAATTCAAAACATAGAAATTTCTGTTCGCTATTTACGCTACTACTTTCCCGTTTTGTAAGTGCATGATGTGTATTTTCCAAAATTTAATTTTTATTCTGGGTTAACTTTGAGGTGTCAGCCTTGGCTTGTGGAAATTACGGGCTAGAATTTCCCTAACCTGTTTTTCTGGTGCCCTCACCCAAGGTTTGGATTGGGGGGGCGGAACCAGGTCCCGGCGCTGAAAACAGTGCCGGAACCTCTGCACATGCGCGCTCGAGTCTGCGCGCATGTGCAGTAGCTCCTGGCAGCCCGAATCTGTGAGTACGCGCTGCAGGCTGTGTGGAGGGGCCCGAAGCATGCCGTCCCTAGCCCTGGTTGAATTGGCTCCCTCATCGGCGGCCCACTATGTTCCCTAAGGTAGACTTCTATTTTTTTATTATTTACTGATTGATTTTGGTGCTTTAGGGGGAGGGTTCCTTCTATTTTATTTGTTAATTAATTGCTTATTACTTTTTGTGCTTTGGTGTTTGGTCGTGCTTTAAATGTAGTTACTTGCGCCGATTCCTCAACTGTAAGTAAGTTCTTTCTGTGCGGACAAAAGTGGACACATACGCTGGCCTAAGTTAGTTTAGTATAACTTTTTCTGGCCAAACTGGTGTAAGTGGTTGGGAACGCCCCCTTTTGGAAAAAAAAACTGACCTAACAAAAAACTTAACTAACTCACTTACACTGGCGCAAATTAAATGGCCATATTTGCAACTAAAAAGATACACCAGAAAAATCAAGTTACACCAAAGAAAACGGTGCAACTCATGAGGAAATTTGGGCCCTATGTACCATGCATTTTAAGAAGGGAAAGCAGTACACTACATTACAACACTGACTGCACTTCAAAATGTACATAATTGGCTGTGAAATGATTTGAGATCGCCTGAGGTTGTGAAAGGTGCTATTTAAATGACCATTCTTTCTTGGCTCAGTGGTAGTGCCACTCCCCTTTGAGTCATGATCATGGATTCAAGCCCCACTCCAGTGACTTGAGCACACAATCCAGTGTGGCACTTCAGTACAGTACTGAAGGAGTGCTGCACTGTCAGAGGTGCCATCTTTTGGATGAGACGTAAAAGATCCCATGGCACTATTTGAAGAAGAGCTGGGGAGTTTTCCTGGTGTATTGACCAACATTTATCCCTCAAATAACATCACTAAAACAGTTTATGTGGCCATTTGCCTCATTGCTGTTTGTGGGACCTTGCTGTGCGCAAATTGGATACCAAGTTTGCCTACATTAAAACAGTGACTACATTTCAAAAGTACTGCTGTGAAGTACTGCTTGTGAAAGGCCCTACATAAATGCAAGTTTTTTTCTTTGTTTCTATTTTTCTTTTTTCTTTCTCTTCCATGTATTTAACATTTCTAAATAATAGTTAAGTTCACCAGTACTTCTTAATCTAAATCTGTAATGTCTCTGCAATGTGATGCTCTTTTTTTGGTACAGAACAAGTGAGCTAATGTATGATGTTTTGGATGAGTCTTTGCGAAGAGCGGAGATCAACCACAATATAACTTACGGTAAGTAACTCTTTACAGCTGGCTTTATTTGTGTAAATCTATACCAAGGAGCACAGATTCCACTGGGAAATAGTGAATAGTTGACTAACCGCCTCTTGATGCAGTTTAATTTTGGTTTCCAGGGAACGTATTTCCTCCACACAGAATTCTTCGAGTGGAACAACATCTTGTAAATACAAATTGCAGCCTATCCCAAATCCACTAACCTTAAATCTTCTGAACTGCTCTATTGATTGTGATAATTGTCGCCCCTTCCCCAGAAGGTGAAGAGATCAGGTGCTGCAGGATATGTCTTCTCATGGCCCGATTTGTTTGAATGTGAAACGTGGGGATGATTTTAAATTAATACAGGTTGAACCTCTCTTACCTGGGATTCCCTTATCCGGCACTACCCCTTGTCTGGCACCATTCCTGGCCACCGGGTGGCGCATGCGCTAAACGCAGCCATTCAAAATCCTTCCCTCCCTGCCGACTGCCACGATTGTCATTATCTATTTTTCTAAATGATTATCTATTTTTCTGTTTATCATTTTGTTGCAGATCCATGTATCTGTTGTAGATCCCCCCCACCCCCTCCGGCCTTCTTCGCTGCTGCACTTCCAGACCCCAGCCAGCCAGCCCCGAAATACCGCCGGACTCCTGCGACCGGTCTCAAAACATACATTAAAACAAATTTCGCACAGGGTACTCACCAATATAATCTTTCTCCTCGGCTGCCTCCTCCTCGTCGCCCTGCTGGAACTCTTGCAGCCACAGTCCTTGGGCTGGTCGCTCCTCTGCTCAGCGCTCCCTCCGGGGGGGGGGGGGGGGGGGTGGGCCGGCAGGTCACGTGCTCTCGCTGCGCCGACCTTACGCTGTCCGCCCAGCCTGCTGACACTTTGGGCCCCCTCAGACAGCCGACCTCCTTCCCCTCCAAGACCTCGGGGGCCCCCCTCCCCCCAGACCTCGGGCCGCCTTCCCTCCCTCCCCCCAGACCTTGGGCCGCCTTCCCCTGACCTCTTTTCACCCTTCCCCGGGCTGCTGACCTCCCCTCATCTGGCAAAATCCCTTATTCAGTCCAGGCACAGGCCCTGAGGGTGCTGGATAAGGGTGGTTCAACCTGCATCCTTTTTGTTGGCAGTTCAGTGTTTTCTTTCTGGGAGTTCGTTTTGATCATCAATGATGTAATTGTCAGAATTTTTCTGTATATTATAAGTGAGATGTCACCGCTAGAAACTGGGTTGCAGAAGCAGCACCACTCTCTGCTGAAATATTGGCAAATAAACCCATTGCTGTTTTGCAGTTTCTTATGTGCAAAGTAGCTCAGTCAGTAATCTTAACCTGAATTGTGATCAATAATGGATGCAGGTTATTTCAGTATTCAAAGCAAGATTGGGTTACTGTGTTAAATTGCTTACAGGTACTGGGGTTATCATTTGCAAACTATACCAGCATTGGCAGTTGTAGTTTAGGAGTCTATGGTAATGGTTGGGGCAGAGTAACTTGCATTATTCATTACCTGCGAGAGCTGAACACTGTTGCTGTGTAACAAATGTGAAAATTGTTCTGTTTGAGGACAAAAAGACTTCATTTCCCCCCCCCAATTGCTGTATCACGAATTTTATGGCTTGGAATGTGAAGCCATATTGAATGGTGACAGAAAATGAAGCGTATCTGGTTTTTATTGCACAGTACGTCTTTGGAAAATTGTCAGTCTGCCAGATATACCACACTTTGTTATTTTAAATGCTTAATTCGAAATGTGTCTTTCAATATTTCTTGACTGAGCACTTTAAATGTCCACATGATGCACTGTAAATTATTCCATGTAATTATTCAATAAAACAAATGCTTTATATGAACTCCAGTGCTCCACCATTAGTCCCAATAGTTTGTACGAGCCTCATGATCTTCCTTCTCCTATAGTGTGATTGTAAGAATTTTCTGTGTGTGGTAAATGAATGACCCAACTTGCTAACATTTTAGCCTTGTTTAAATCATTCAGTCTTAATTCATTTATAAATTATTTTTTCTGAACTTGAGATTTCCCACATTTGTGTCTCTTTTGATTCTTTGTAACCAGCTTGCAGAATATGATTGCTAATATATCTGTGCTACACTCAAACAATAGATGATTCTCAAACACCGACGCTCAGTTTCTTTACATTTTTCCTTTATTTAAAAAATGTATTACCAATATATTTCCTATTTGCTTATCACTGCAACACAGAACAGCAGTTCTGTAGACTTGCATCAGCAGTAAATGTTTGTAATTTCCTTTATGGTATCAAATTCTATTTTAATATTGTGTTTTTCAGCAATTTTGTTTGAGTGTATTCAAACAGTATATACTATTCATCCAAAGTCAGATTTGTTGGAGAAGGCAGCAAAATGTAATGGAAAGTTTATCTTATCGCCCAAAAACAACCTAAAATATTTGGGTAAGGATATTATATGAAATGGCTCGACAAATTTTTATTTTACATTATGCTGTACATGTTGAAAAGTGAGCCACTGCATTTTAATGTTCCAGGATTAAAAGCCCTCGCGTATGTAATTCAGCAAGATTTGAATCTAGTTCTTCAGCACCAAATGACAATAATTGAGTGCCTGGATCACCCTGACCCGATTATAAAGCGAGAGGTAAGAATATCTTTGACCTAGGTGGTTTGCATATTAAGGCTAATGAAATGATGGAGTTGTTAATTTTCAAAGCACTGATTTGAAGACTCATTGAGCACATTATTCACCAGTACGTAATTTAAAATGATCTTTTGAGTTTTTTCCAATTTCAATTATGTAAAAGTCTCAATAGGCTGCAAGCAAAGGTTAAAGATTGATTCCAGGGAGTAAAAAGTACGTGGAAACCTTGGACAGTTAATCCTTCGCTATCTGATTGTACAGCTTGCTTAAATGATTCCTGATTTCAGTCATACTGTCTTGTTGGTTTAATGTCATCCGAGTTGTGCTCTTTTCGCAGACACTAGAACTGCTCTACCGAATCACTAATGCGCAGAATGTAGCTGTTATCGTCCAAAAAATGCTCGACTATCTGAGGCAAAGCAAAGATGAATACATCACCATCAGTTTAGTTGGCAAAGTAGCAGAACTTGCTGAAAAATATCCTTTCAACACAGCATATCAGTTAAGACTTGGTGTTGTGTAACTTAATGGGCAATGCTTATTTTGCTTCATAATCAGAACAAAAAAGTTGCTGAGATTGAAAATATGTATATTGAGTAATAAAACATGCTGGCACTGATTGACAATGGTGCTTGTAATTCGGATTTTGATAGAGATTGTAATATGAACTGTGAATTATTCTTCAGTAGTAAATTGAAGTAGAAAACAGTGTACTAGTGGAGTTTATTTCACAAATAGCTAAATCCTATGATTCGGGTCCTGAGCACTGGACAGTAACTTGGGTACTTTGAGTGAGTTAAAGATAAGAACATAAGAAATAGGAGCAGGAGTAGGCCATACAGTCCCTCGAGCCTGCTCCGCATTCAATAAGATCATGGCTGATCTGATCATGGACTCAGCTCCACTTCCCTGCCAGCTCCCCATAATCCCTTATCCTCTTATTGTTTAAGAAACTGTCTATTTCTGTCTTAAATGTATTCCATTTCCCAGCTTCCACAGCTCTGAGGCAGCAAATTCCACAGATTTGCAACCCTCTGAGAGAAGAAATTTCTCCTCATCTCTGTTTTAAATGGGCAGCCACTTCTTCTAAGATCATGCCCTGTAGTTCTAGTCTCCCCCATCAGTGGGAACATCCTCTCTGCATCCAACTTGTCAAGCCCCCGCATAATCTTATACGTTTCGATAAGATCACCTCTAATTCTTCTAAATTCCAATGAATCGAGGCCCAACCTACTCAACCTTTCCTCATAAGTCAACCCCCTCATCCCCGGAATCAATCTAGTGAACCTTCTTTGAACTGCCTCCAAAGCAAGCATATCCTTTCATAAATATGGAAATCAAAACTGCACTCAGTATTCCAGGTGTGGCCCTGTACAGCTGGAATAAGACTTCCCTGCAATCCCCTTTGCAATAAAGGCCAAGATTCCATTGATTCCAAAAAATCACTTGCTGTACCTGCATACTATCCTTTTGTGTTTCATGCATAAGTACCCCCAGGTCCCACTGTACTGCAGCACTTTGCAATCTTTATCCATTTAAATAATAACTTGCTCTTTGATTTTTTTCTGCCAATGTGCATGACCTCACACTTTCCAACATTATACTCTATCTGCCAAATTTTTGCCCACTCACTTAGCCTGTCTATGTCCTTTTGCAGCTTTTTTATGTCCTCCTCACACATTGCTTTTCCTCCCATCTTTGTATTGTCAGCAAACTTGGCTACGTTACACTCAGTCCCTTCTTTCAAGTCGTTAATATAGATTGGAAATAGTTGGGGTCCCAGCACTAATCCCTGTGGCACCCCACTTGTTACTGATTGCCAACCAGAGAATGAACCATTTATCCCGACTCTCTGTTTTCTGCTTGTTAGCTAATCTTCTATCCATGCTAATATATTACCCCCAACCCCGTGAACTTTTATCTTGTGCAGTAACCTTTTGTGTGGCACCTTGTCAGATGCCTTCTGGAAGTCCAAATACACCACATCCACTGGTTCCCCTTTATCCACCCTGTTCGTTACATCCTTAAAGAATTCCAGCAAATTTATCAAACATGACTTCCCTTTTATAAATCCATGCTGACTCTGCTTGACCAAATTTTGCTTTTCCAAATGTCCTGTTACTGCTTGTTTAATAATGGACTCCAACATTTTCCCAACCACAGATGTTAGGCTAACTGGTCTATAGTTTCCTGCTTTTTGTCTGCCTCCTTTTTTGCATAGGGGCATTACATTTGCAGTTTTCCAATCTGCTGGGACCTCCAGGGAATTTTGATAAATTACAACCAATGCATCCACTATCCCTGCCGCTACTTCTCTTAAGACCCTCGGATGCAAGCCATCAGGTCCAGGGGATTTATCTGCCTTTAGTCCCTTTATCTTACTGATTAGCACCTCCTTAGTGACTGTGATTATGTTATGTTCCTTCCCCCCCCCCCCCCCCCCCCATAGCCCCTTGACTATCCACTGTTGGAATATTGTTAGTGTCCTCTACCGTAAAAACTGATACAAAATATTTGTTCAGTTTCTGCCATCTCCATGTTCCCCATTACTAATTCCCCGGTCTCGTTCTCTAAGGGACCAACATTTACTTTAGCCACTCTTTTTATATACCTATAGAAACTCTTGCTATCTGTTTTTATATTTTGTGCTAGTTTACTTTCATAGTCTATCTTCCCTTTCTTAATCATTTTTAAAAATCATTCTTTGCTGGCTTTTAAAAGCTTTCCCAATCTTCTGTCCTTTCATTAGTTTTGGCCACTTTGTATGCCCTTGGTTTTTAATCGGATACTGTCCTTTATTTCTTTAGTTAGCCACGAATGGCTTTCTTTACTCTTGCACTTTTTCCTCCTTACTGGAATATATTTTTCTTGAGAGTTGTGAAATATCTCTTTAAATGTACACCACTGTTCATCAACCGTCCTACACTTTAATCTGTTTTCCCAGTCCACTTTAGCCAACTCTGCCCTCATACCTTCATAGTCTCCTTTATTTCAGCTTCGTACACTGCTTCGAGATCCAACTTTCTCACCCTCCATCTGAATTTGAAACTCAATCATGCTATGATCACTCATTCCGAGTTGATCATTTACTGGGAGATTGTTTATTAATCCTGTCTCATTACACAGGACCAGATCTAAGATAGCCTGCCCCCTGGTTGGTTCTGTTACATACTGCTCAGTGAACCCATCTCTTATGCACTCTGTGAACTCTTCCTCCAGGTTACCCTGATCAATTTGATTTGTCCATCAATATGGAGGTTAAAATCATCCATGATTATTGCTGTTCCCTTTTTACAAGCCCCCACAATTTTTTTTTCTTCTATTATTTTTCAGGGTGGGGTGCAGGAAGGTGTTTTTTTTTATTCCCCGTCCCATAAATTTGCAAAGTGACATTTCACCTTGTGATACAGTTCCATGTGATTTAGTTACATATATAATATCAGCTTACATTTCTGTATTAGTCATTACAACAATGTGATGTCCTGGGGTGCTTTATGGTAGCTAGTGATTGGGCACTGAATGGAGGAAAAAATAAAGACACTAGAGAAAATATTTATAAAGATTGGTTTCTATTTTAGTCCCATTTTTGTTTTTCTAGAGTGATTTGACTGAATTGGAGCATCTTTAAGAATATTTTTACAATCCTTGATGGTTCTAATATACAATACAGTAAAGAAAGTGAAAATTCACAGATCCCTTAACAGTTTTCATTTCCTTCAGAAGTCTGGAACATTATAAATCTCACCGTTTAAAATAAATAAAGAATGATCTATAGAATAAACTAGGTGTCAGCCAGTGCCTCAGTTAGTAGCACTCTCGCCTCGAGTCAGAAGGTTGTGGGTTCAAGTCCCACTCCAGATACTTGAGCACATAAAAATCTAGGCTGACACTCCAATACAGTGCTGAGGGAGTGCCGCACTGTCGGAGGTGCTGTCTTTCAGATGAGACGTTAAATCGAGGCCCCGTCTGCTCTCTCAGGTGGATGTAAAAGATCTCATGGCGCTATATCGAAGAAGAGCAGGGAGTTATCCCCAGTGTCCTGGCCAATATTTATCCCTCAATCGACGTAACAAAAACAGATTATCTGGGCATTATCACATTGCTGTTTGTGGGAGCTTGCTGTGTGCGAGTTGGCTGCTGCGTTTCCTACTTTGCAACAGTGACTGCACTTCAAAAGTACTTCATTGGCTATAAAGCGCCTTGGGACATCCTGAGGTCGTGAAAGGCACTATAGAAATGAAAGTTTTTTTAAAATGGAAGTATTAGAATTAAATACATTTTACTTCAGTCGTCTCCTCTTTCAGGCTTCAATGAAGGTAAAGTGCATTATAGCAGATACATTGATTAAAGCATCCAAGCATCCAGGTTAATCACATCCATGTATGGCCTGGCACAAGAATACAGAGCTACACTTATATCATTAGCTAATTTTAGCAATTGTGAGAATAAAGTGGGGAACACTAATTTGTTCTCTGGTCTTTTATTGCTAAAATTGGTAAAAGGAAGTAAGTATGGAGATGCTAATTTCAGATTCACATATGTAAAAGTCTGTAAACCAGAAAATTACATTTTCATAAATGTAATTTTCAATACAATTTTATATTGAAATACACCTTCCACATTTGCCACCCCACCCAAAAAAAACAAACATAAGTTGTAGTATAGTTTCTATTTTTGTTTGGTTTCTGTCCTTGACAACCCACAAACATATGCTCCCAATAATGAGTGGTTTATCCAAACCATGAATGCAGTGTTCTCAGTTGGTGGAGATATGGTACCACCAGATATCCCGAACAACTTCCTGAGGCTGCTGGCTGAAGGTAAGTGAACAGAAAGATGTCATGTAAATCCACTAGTTATAGATACGTATTGGAAAGCCTTAACCAGTCGTGTAGTGATTTCAGTTTATTAATTTCTCCTTTTACATGGCAGTGGGAAAAGCATTTGACTTCTTGTCAGTTGCCATTCTTCACTTCTAATGCACATTCCAAGGCAGGCCTTTTATTGCACTAATAAAGCCACATTAAAAAAAAACATTTTTAATGAGTGCATTCAGCTATCTTGATTTATAAATGTGGGTGTAACAGGATTGCTCCAGTTGCTTGGTGGCGACGTTTGTAACATACATCGTTCAACCATGTAATTTAGACTTGGACTGGATATTTTTCAAAAGTGACTCTTGCAGCTATATTTTGTAGATAACATTTACAGCTCAGTTCTAATATTTAAAATGTGATTTCCTATTTTTAAACCCCTTTGTAGGATTTGATGAAGAAGTGGAAGACAAACAGCTGAGGCTTTATGCAGTGAACTCCTACCTTGCCCTTTTGGAAAAGGATAATCTGCAATATCCTCAGAGATTCCTGCAGGTTATGAGCTGGGTAAGATTGCAAATATAAAGGATGAAGTAGGCTTAGCAGCTTAGGATGTCTCGGGCACGTATTGTGCTACTAATCTCATTCTGAAATATTTATCAGCGAGGTTGTATTGATTAGAAGTGGGTACCAATGAGTGCAAATGGGAGTGATATGTTTACAAGTTTTGCATGGATTGATGGCAGTCCAGCCATTTATGACAGCATAGCAACGACCCAAGGTTCCAATCTTTCTACAAAAGGCAAAATACCACGGATGCTGGAAATCTGAAATATAAACACAAAATGCTGGAAATATTCAGAGTTCAGGCTGCATCTGTGGAGAGAGAAACAGTTAATGTTTCAGGCTTGTGACCTTTTGTCTGAACTGGAAAATGTTTATTTTTTTATGCCTTTATGGGATGTGGGTATCGCTGGCAAGGCATTTATTGCCCATCCCTAATTGCCCTCGAGAAGCTGCCTTCTTGAATAAGTGGCTTGCTAGGCCATTTCAGAGGGCAGTTAAGATCTGGAGTCACATATAGGCCAGACCAGGTAAGGACGGCAGATTTCCTTCCCTAAAGGACATTAATGAACCAGATGAGTTTTTATGACAATCTGGTAGTTTCAAGGTCGCTATTACTGATTCTAGCTACAGATGTAACCGGTTTTAAGCAAGCAATTATTCAATCTTTCTATTTGCTCAACGTTTACTGCAGTGTGATGGTGAATTTGATTTTTGTCTGAATTTTTTTATTTTTCCTGCCTATCTCCATGAAGGTGACATGCTACATGGACTTTTTCAGTCATGAGGCGGTAACAGAATAAACTTCTGACTAAGTGCTGCCAGAATTGCTTTGTGGCTGGTTGCATTTGTAGTGGAATGAACTAGCTCTCTTTTCCCACACAACTAGTGATAGAGCTTCCCAACATAATGACATGTTGCACCTTGTGATCTGACTGAGAACTGACAGTTCTATCCCAATAGTGACTGGGAAATGTAATTGAACAGATGGCCCACACCCATTGTTCAGGAGGCAGGCATTCTGTTGTCTCTGCTTGCTGGCAGTAGCATTAATGAACTGGACGTGTAAGTTTGTACGATTTCTTCACTGGCTAGTGGTGCACAGGGATTTGGTTAATCCTCTGTTTGCTTAAATCTTTTGTAAAATCATGTAAACATTACTGCAACCAACCCAAAACACAACATTGTTCAGTCTAGAATTTCTATGTCCATTTGTTTGTACATTTTTCACCAGATCCTGAAGCAGGTGACTATTGGCTGGGGTGCAGTTCCAAGGGTGTTGGATGTCTAGCCATTGTTCACATGTGGGCCATAACATTATTTGACCACATCAGGGATCACACCAAATTTGATGTTGCCCATTGTCCACATGCTCACACTTTCAGCGGGGTTTGCTGGATAACACTCAGGAGCAGGAAAGCTGGCTGTTTTATTTTGCCCCTGCCCAACCCAGGGATGTTGATGCCAATTGTAGCTCCCGTACCACTGTTCTGTCTGAGATTGACCAACTCAACACAGATGAGAGGTCAGCCTTGGGATCTTTCTGGATTTTTACAGTTCAGCTACCAACTGGATAAGCTTCCTGAGTCATTGTGGGAGCTTCTCCTTTATTTCACTGCTTTTTTTTTTGAAGAGCAGTCACAAAAAAGTGCATGTCCTGTCTATCTTGCCACATGAAAGGTAATTGCATAAAGACATATAAAACTGGCCTAGGTTTTGTGATCATAACCCTGATGTAACCTGTTCATTTAAAATAGGTTAGTGTATTACGAGCAAAAAATCTGTGACAGAGCATTTGCAAGTCTAAAAATAAAAACACCTTGAATTAAAACCATTTGCTTTTTAGCAAGAGAAGAAAGACTTGGATTTATATAGCGCCTTTCACGACCACCGGATATCTCAAAATGCTTTATAGCCAATGAAGTACTTTTGGAGTGAAGTCACTGTTGTAATGTGGGAAACACGGCAGCCAATTTGCGCACAAGCAAGCACCCAGCAATGTGATAATGACCAGATAATCTGTGTTTCTGTTACGTTGATTGTTGATATGTTAGTGGAAATTCAATTTACAATGATGGCATTAAATGATTGAAACTTTTTCTTATGACACATGTATCAGGTGCTGGGAGAGTATTCCTACCTCAAAACAGAAGCCAGACCAGAAGACATCATACAGAAACTGCATTGCTTACTTGGGAAATGCTCTGCTAACTTGGAAACAAAAGCCTGGATCTTGAGTGCAATCACCAAACTCTTTCGCCTGACACTGAATGTCCAAATACTGCCTGAAATCATGCAAAACGGCAATTCAATGGACTCTTGTGTGAGACAATGCTCTTTTGAGTTGAAGCAGCTTCTTGAGAACCGAGAGATAATGAACACAGTTTTACCTCTGGATGCAAGCTGTGATGACATAGTGGTAAGTCCCTCGTGGTTGTTATTTTTATACAAGACGGTTAGTTAGGTCCAGAAACTGCTGAGCATGGACTAATCCTTGAAAGCACAGCATATATAAATTGCTTTATTAAAAAGCTACATCCTGCTTCCTGGTTGGCTCAATTCCTAAGTGCAGTTCTTGATGTGGAACTGAACTAAATAGAGCAGCAAGGTACCAGGCACCCACATTAGCTGAACTCAACAGAGCTTTAAGAATAAAAAAAAAAATTGTATTTATATAGCATCTTTCCCGTATTTATATAGCACCTTTCCCGTCCCAGGGATGTCCCACAGCCAATGAAGTACTTTTAGGCCCCAAGTTCTGGAATTCCCTGTCTCAACCTCTCCGTCTCTCTTTCCTCCAAGACACTCCTTAAAACCTACCTCTTTGACCAAGCTTTTAGTCACCTGAGCTAATTTCTACTTGTGCGGCTCGGTGTCAAATTTTCAAACACTCCTGTGAAGCACCTTGGGATGTTTCACTATGTTAAAAGCACTATATCAATACAAGTTGTTTTGAAGTGCAGTCACCGTAATGTAGGCCAATGTGGAGCCTGTTTTCATATAGTGTCAGTTTGGCTCAGTGGTAGCACTCGTCTCTCAAATGAAAAGATTGTGGGTTCAAGTCTCGTTGAGAACAGGAGGACATAATCCAGGAACGCTGCATTGCAAGAGGTGATATCTTTCAGATGGGACATTAAACCCGAGACAGATTTGTCTTATCAGGTGGGGTTTTTCCAAAGAGAAAAAGAAAAGACTTGCATTCATATAGCGCCTTTCACAACCACCGGACACCGGATGCGATGAATCATGTGGTAATCTGTTTTTTGTGGTATTGATTGAGGGATGAGGACATCAGGAGAACTATTCGAACCTCTCGTCAGCTGTGACTCAGGTGGGTAGCACTCTCGCCTCTGAGTCAGAAGGTTGTGGGTTCAAATCCCCTCCAGGAACTTTTGAGCACATAAATCTAGGCTGACACTCCAGTGCAGTGCTGAAGGAGAGCTGCACCGTCTTTCGAGATGTTAAACCGAAGCCCCGTCTGCTCTCAGGTGGACATAAAAGATCCCAGGGCACTATTTTGAAGAAGAGCCGGGAAGTTATCCCTGGTGTCCTGGCCAGTATTTCTCCCTCAATCAACATAACTAAAAAAAAACAGATTATCTCGTCATTATCACATTGCTGTTTGTGGGAGCTTGCTGTGCGCAAATTGGTTGCCACATTGCCTACATTACAACAATGAGTATAGTCCAAAAGTACTTCATTGGCTGTAAAACGGTTTTAGATGTCCGGTGGTTGTGAAAGGCGCTATATAAATGCAAGTCTTTTCTTTTTCTCTTTGGAAAAACCCCACCTGATGAGACAAATCTGGCTCGGGTTTAATGTCCCATCTGAAAGATAGCACCTCTTGCAATGCAGTGTTCCTGGATTATATGCACCTGTCCTGCAGCGAGGCTTGAACCCACAATCTTTTAATTTGAGAGACGAGTGTTACCACTGAGCCAAACTGACACTGGTTACCTCCAGCCTCTGGGCTAGGGAATCAGTTGGGAGTTCTTGCTCTTAATGATTACCTGGCCATTTCTGTTGGAAATTGAAATGATGGGTACCGATGTTCCCTTTAAGCAGAGCGGCTGGCTCACCAGCTTTGAACTAGGAAAAAATGCACACGCGTGGTATTTTGAATGAGCTGTGCTATTCCCCCCCCCCCCAAAAACAAATGTAAGTGAACAATGCCTGTGACAGCATGATTGAATAACCTGCAGACAGAGGGTTTGTGAGAAGAAGATTGAATGTGATATTTAGTTGAGCTTAGGTTGTAAAGTTTCAACTTACTTTCAATTTTATGTGCACCTGACTTTCAGCCAGAAAAATATGTCTATTTTCATCAGCAAGCTTGTTTGCTTATTTAGGTTGATGCTTCATTGTCGTTTCTTGATGGTTTTGTCGCTGATGCTTTGGGTTGTGGAGCTGCACCTTACAAGCCCCATCATCAAAGACAGGAAGAGAAGTTATCCCAAGAAAAAGGTAAAAAAAAATTTCCCAAATAGTTAGCATCACTTTTATGATGGTAGCGCAGTGGAATTGATGCACTCATTCACTGCTCATCAGCGATACAGGGCTTGTGTTCAGATTTCAGGCAAGGTGAATTTCCAATCTCTGGGAGCTGCCTGATGAGGCTCTGAGTCATCATCGGGCATTTCCCAGAGTAAGAAGGGAGGCATTAACAAAATGCTGGAATTCCAAGGATCGGTGGGGATAGATTAATTATGTGGGATAGGATTCGTCATCAGCGCCCTGGGAGATAAATTTAATATTTGCTTAAAGCCCAGCATGAATTGAGAAGTTTGGAGAATATAATGCCTCTCTCAAAGGAGGCGTTGTATTGGATGTAATGTGGGTGTGAACCAGGTCCAAATAGGATAGAGTGCCTTTGCGAACTGGGTGCTCAGTCTGGATGTGGAAGAGTCACTATGACAATTTTTGGATATGTGATTGTTGAAAATCCAATGGTCACTTGGTTTCTCCATATTTTTAGATCAAAAATCTATTAATGTGTAGTATAAACATTCTTGAAATGAACTAGAATGCATAATTCTTAAAAATAAAAATTCAAAATTTCCCACACAAACATGACCCGAGATCCACCCAGAAATGTGCCCCCAATTTTCTACCTTCAACATTTGGATTTCCCCTTCAGACTTCCATGTACTTGTGTTTTTTCCCTCCAGTACAAGTGAAGGAATGTGTGTACCTACTGCTCTTGATATAAAGCCGTGTAACTATTTGTTGTCGCATATCAGAGCTGTTTTTGAGATGTTGGCTATCTGGGGTTTCTGTCAGCTTTTTTGATGCTGTGATGGTCTGCTTTTGCTACTTCTCTACATTGGCTTATATACATTCATAATAAATGGTTATGTAGCAAAACCTTTTACGTTCAATGGATTAACAACACTATGTTGTAACAGTTTATTAATCACAGCTATGGGCCATGAATAGATTCTTTTGCTGTGTAAGTTGTGCTGCAGTAATCACACACAGTCTGAGCAGTCCTTCCTCATTAGCTGCATGTTTCTGGATGAAAGTGGAGGGCAAAGTTTTGATTGTTTTATTTTTCTGCATCAGTTATAATTCACTGCAATAAGATTTGCTGACGCAGAGATGTTGGTGATGGTTAAACTGCATTGCAGCTGTTGAACTGGAGAGGCGAGGGAGCATAAAATAATATCCAAATGTATGTGGACAAAATGAATGATCTTAAACCCAAATCACGCCCTTTTTTAATGAAATGATTGCATAGTCTTTAGGTAGTGAGCAGAACCAAATATTGCATCTGAATTATTTACGGTTAGAATCCTTACAATACCGGATCTTCACCAATCCCAGAGGCTTTCCTTGTATTATTACCTTGTGTATCTTTATAACTTTCAGATTCTAAACTATATTTAAACCTGCTTAGCAAAAAGTGAAGTTGGTCAATAAAACGACATTTTTTAAATTCAAGTCTGCGTTGTTCTCTGAACATTGACCTGTCTTGCAAGTGTCCAGTGTAATCCTGGGAAAGGGGATGGGGTTGAAATTTCTTGTAGGTAAAATGATGTTTAAAAGGGATGTTATAAAGAGGAGTACATAAGATAGTTACCGTTGCTTAATTTTGATAGAGAAGAAATTGGGACAGTTAATGATAGACCTCTAAATGTTATCAAAGAATAGTGACCCAGATTTCAACTCCCCGGCCCTACCCACACCCGCATATTCCACCCCCCCGGCCCCGTGGCCTGGCAAAAATTCTTGCTCCCGCCCACAGTCCAGGTAGTGGATCTGGCCGCGATCAGGTGGGACTTCGGGCAAATTCATGTAAATCAGGTCTGGCAATTAAAATTGTCCGGGTCTTCACATCCCTGGGTACGTCGCCCATTTTGAGGCCCACATGAATTGTTCACGCACTGGACCCACCCCACATTTAAAATCGGGGTCAAAACCTCTGCAAACTTAACCATTCTTGTTGAACTGCATGTTCGCATTCACTTCAATTGTAATTTTCCTTTGCAAAAGAATCAATTGTACAAATCCTACTCAGCGTTTTTTTCCGCAGTATAGGTGCAGCCTGAAACAGGAAGATTTTAGATTATCAGTTTAGTGGGACCCAATAAGTAACCCAATTCTGACACTCCCATTCTCTGACACATTTCATTTTCAAACAGGCAGTCGATTCACCATTGCTTCAATGCACCCTGAGTGGTAAGAAGCACTCACTCCCTCTATCTGTTGCTTTTGCAAAATCCCTTAAGGATCAAAGACCACTGTATTCCTACCACACTAGATATCTGAGACAGTGTATTTGGAAATTCTGTTGTCGGCAGCTTTCATCCTGTGATGAGGAATTATTGAAGGTGGACCATGGCTTTTACTAGTTCTGTAGTCTGATTGATCAACAGTGATACGGGTACATGGGCATAAGGGAGGGTGAACAGCCAGTTGTCGTGGTGCATATAGGTATCAACGATATAGGTAAAAAATGGGATGAGGTCCTACGAGACGAATTTAGGGAGCTGGGAGTTAAATTTAAAAAGTAGGACCTCAAAAGTAGTAATCTCAGGATTGCTACCAGTGCCACGTGCTAGTCAGAGTGGGAATTGCAGGACAGCTCAGATGAATACATGGCTTGAGCAGTGGTGCAGAAGGAAGGGATTCAAATTCCTGGGACATTGGAACCGATTCTGGGGGAGGTGGGACCAGTACAAACCGGACGGTCTGCACCTGGGCAGGACCGGAACCAATGTCCTAGGTAGAGTGTTTGCTGGTGCTGTTTGGGAGGAGTTAAACTAATACAGCAGGGGGATGGGAACCTATGCAGGGAGACAGGTGAATAAAATGGAGACCGAAGCAAAAGATAGAAAGGAGAATAGTAAAAGTGGAGGGCAGAGAAACCCAAGGCAAAAAACAAAAAGGGCCACTTTACAGCAGAATTCTAAAGGGTCAAAGTGTGTTAAAACGACAAGCCTGAAGGCTCTGTGCCTCAATGCGAGGAGTATTCGGAATAAGGTGGACGAATTAACTGCGCAGATAGCAGTTAACGGATACGATGTGATTGGCATCACGGAGACATGGCTCCAGGGTGACCAAGGCTGGGAACTCAACATCCAAGGGTATTCAGCATTTAGGAAGGATAGACAGAAAGGAAAAGGAGGCGGGGTGGCGTTGCTGGTTAAAGAGGAAATTAATGCAATTGTAAGGAAAGACATTAGCTTGGATGATGTGGAATCGGTATGGGTGGAGCTACGAAATACCAAAGGGCAGAAAACGCTAGTGGGAGTTGTGTACAGGCCACCAAATAGTAGTAGTGAGGTTGGGGACAGCATCAAACAAGAAATAAAGGTACAGCAGTAATCATGGGCGACTTTAATCTACACATTGATTGGGCTAACCTAAATGGTAGCAATGCGGTGGAGGAGGATTTCCTGGAGTGTATCAGGGATGGTTTTCTAGACCAATATGTCGAGGAACCAACCAGAGAGCTGGCTATCCTAGACTGGGTGATGTGTAATGAGAAGGGACTAATTAGCAATCTTGTTGTGCGAGGCCCCTTGGGGAAGAATGACCATAATATGGTAGAATTCTTTATTAACATAGAAACATAGAAAATAGGTGCAGGGGTAGGCCATTCGGCCCTTCTAGCCAGCACTGCCATTCAATGAGTTCATGGCTGAACATGCAACTTCAGTACCCCATTCCTGCTTTCTCACCATACCCCTTGATCCCCCTAGTAGTAAGGACTTCATCTAACTCCTTTTTGAATATATTTAGTGAATTGGCCTCAACAACTTTCTGTGGTAGAAAATTCCACAGGTTCACCACTCTCTGGGTGAAGAAATTCTTCCTCATCTCGGTCCTAAATGGCTTACCCCTTATCCTTAGACTGTGTCCCCTGGTTCTGGACTTCCCCAACATTGGGAGCATTCTTCCTGCATCTAACCTGTCTAACCCCGTCAGAATTTTAAACGTTTCTATGAGGTCCCCTCATTCTCCTGAACTCCAGTGAATACAAGCCCAGTTGATCCAGCCTTTCTTGATAGGTCAGTCCCGCCATCCCGGGAATCAGTCTGGTGAACCTTCGCTGCACTCCCTCAATAGCAAGAATGTCCTTCCTCAGGTTAGGAGACCAAAACTGTACACAATACTCCAGGTGTGGCCTCACCAAGCCCCTGTACAACTGTAGCAACACCTCCCTGCCCCTGTACTCAAATCCCCTCGCTATGAAGGCCAACATGCCATTTGCTTTCTTAACCGCCTGCTGTACCTGCATGCCAACCTTCAATGACTGATGTACCATGACACCCAGGTCTCTTTGCACCTCCCCTTTTCCTAATCTATCACCATTCAGATAATAGTTTGTCTCTCTGTTTTTACCACCAAAGTGGATAACCTCACATTTATCCACATTATACTTCATCTGCCATGCATTTGCCCACTCACCTAACCTATCCAAGTCGCTCTGCAGCCTCATAGCATCCTCCTCGCAGCTCACACTGCCACCCAACTTAGTGTCATCCGCAAATTTGGAGATACTACATTTAATCCCCTCATCTAAATCATTAATGTACAGTGTAAACAGCTGGGGCCCCAGCACAGAACCTTGCGGTACCCCACTAGTCAATGCCTGCCATTCTGAAAAGTCCCCATTTACTCCTACTCTTTGCTTCCTGTCTGACAATCAGTTCTCAATCCATGTCAGCACACTACCCCCAATCCCATGTGCTTTAACTTTGCACATTAATCTCTTGTGTGGGACCTTGTCGAAAGCCTTCTGAAAGTCCAAATATACCACATCAACTGGTTCTCCCTTGTCCACTCTACTGGAAACATCCTCAAAAAATTCCAGAAGATTTGTCAAGCATGATTTCCCTTTCACAAATCCATGCTGACTTGGACCTATCATGTCACCTCTTTCCAAATGCACTGCTATGACATCCTTAATAATTGATTCCATCATTTTACCCACTACCGATGTCAGGCTGACCGGTCTATAATTCCCTGTTATCTCTCTCCCTCCTTTTTTAGAAAGTGGGGTTACATTGGCTACCCTCCACTCCATAGGAACTGATCCAGAGTCAATGGAATGTTGGAAAATGACTGTCAATGCATCCACTATTTCTAAGGCCACCTCCTTAAGTACTCTGGGATGCAGTCCATCAGGCCCTGGGGATTTATCGGCCTTCAATCCCATCAATTTCCCCAACACAATTTCCTGACTAATAAGGATTTCCCTCAGTTCCTCCTCCTTACTAGACCCTCCGACCCCTTTTATATCCGGAAGGTTGTTTGTGTCCTCCTCAGTGAATACTGAACCAAAGTACTTGTTCAATTGGTCCGCCATTTCTTTGTTCTCCGTCATGACTTCCCCTGATTCTGACTGCAGGGGACCTACTTTTGTCTTTACTAACCTTTTTCTCTTTACATATCTATAGAAACTTTTGCAATCCGTCTTAATGTTCCCTGCAAGCTTCTTCTCGTACTCCATTTTTCCTGCCCTAATCAAACCCTTTGTCCTCCTCTGCTGAGTTCTAAATTTCTCCCAGTCCCCGGGTTCGCTGCTATTTCTGGCCAATTTGTATGCCACTTCCTTGGCTTTAATACTATCCCTGATTTCCCTTGATAGCCACGGTTGAGCCACCTTCCCTTTTTTATTTTTACGCCAGGCAGGAATGTACACTTGTTGTAGTTCATCCATGCGTTCTCTAAATGTCTGCCATTGCCCATCCACAGTCAACCCCTTCAGTATCATTCGCCAATCTATCCTAGCCAATTCACGCCTCATACCTTCAAAGTTACCCTTCTTTAAGTTCTGGACCATGGTCTCTGAATTAACTGTTTCATTCTCCATCCTAATGCAGAATTCCACCATATTATGGTCACTCTTCCCCAAGGGGCCTCGCACAACGGGATTGCTAATTAATCCTCTCTCATTACACAACACCCAGTCTAAGATGGCCTCCCCCCTAGTTGGTTCCTCGACATATTGGTCTAAAAAACCATCCCTTATGCACTCCAGGAAATCCTCCTCCACCGTATTGCTTCCAGTTTGGTTAACCCAATCTATGTGCATATTAAAGTCACCCATTATAACTGCTGCACCTTTATTGCACGCACCCCTAATTTCATGTTTGATGCCCTCCCCAACATCACTACTACTGTTTGGAGGTCTGTACACAACTCCCACTAACGTTTTTTGCCCTTTGGTATTCTGCAGCTCTACCCATATAGATTCCACATCATCCAAGCTAATGTCCTTCCGAACTATTGCCTTAATTTCCTCAACCAGCAATGCTACCCCACCTCCTTTTCCTTTTATTCTATCTTTCCTGAATGTTGAATACCCCTGGATGTTGAGTTCCCAGCCCTGATCATCCTGGAGCCGCGTCTCCGTAATCCCAATCACATCATATTTGTTAACATCTATTTGCATAGTTAATTCATCCACCTTATTGCGGATACTCCTTGCATTAAGACACAAAGCCTTCAGGCTTGTTTTTTTAACACCCTTTTTGTCCTTTTAGAATTTTGCTGTACAATGGCCCTTTTTGTTCTTTGCCTTGGGTTTCCCTGCCCTCCACTTTTCCTCATCTCCTTTCTGTCTTTTGCTTTTGCCTCTTTTTTGTTTCCCTCTGTCTCCCTGCATTGGTTCCCATCCCCCTGCCATACTAGTTTAAATCCTCCCCAACAGCACTAGCAAACACTCCCCCTAGGACATTGGTTCCGGTCCTGCCCAGGTGCAGACCGTCCGGTTTGTACTGGTCCCACCTCCCCCAGAACCGGTTGGAGAGTGACAAAGTTAATTCAGAAACTAGGGCCCTGAACTTAAGTAAAGGTAACTTTGATGGTATGAGGCGCAAATTGGCTAGATTAGACTGGCAAATAATACTTAAAGGGTTGACGGTGGATAGGCAATGGCAAACCTTTAAAGATCATATGGACGAACTTCAACAATTGTACATCCCCTGTCTGGAGTAAAAATAAAACTAGGAAGGTGGCTCAACCGTGGCTAATAAGGGAAATTAAGGATAGTGTTAAATCCAAGGAAGAGACATACAAATTAGCCAGAAAAAGTAGCAAGCCGGAGGACTGGGAGAAATTTAGAATACAGCAGAGGAGGACAAAGGGTTTAATTAAGAGGGGGAAAATAGAGTATGAGAGGAAGCTTGCCAGAAACATTAAAAAATGACTGCAAAAGCTTCTATAGATATGTGAAGAGAAAAAGATTAGTAAAGACAAACGTAAGTCCCTTGCAGTCGGATTCGGGTGAATTTATAATGGGGAAGAAAGAAATGGCAGACCAATTGAACAAGTACTTTGGTTCTGTCTTCACAAAGTAAGACACAAATAACCTTCCGGATGTACGAGGGGTCCGAAGGTCTAGTGAGAAGGAGGAACTGAAGGATATCCTTATTAGGCGGGAAAATGTGTTCGGGAAATTGATGGGATTGAAGGCCGATAAATCCCCGGGGCCTGATAGTCTGCATCCCAGATTACTTAAGGAAGTGACCCTAGAAATAGTGGGTGCATTGGTGATAATTTTCCAACAGTCTATCGACTCTGGATCAGTTCCTATGGACTGGAGGGTTGCTGATGTAACACCACTTTTTAAAAAAGGAGGGAGAGAGAAAACGGGTAATTATAGACCAGTTAGCCTGACATCAGTAGTGGGGAAAATGTTGGAATCAATCATTAAGGATGAAATAGCAGCACATTTGGAAAGCAGTGATAGGATTGGTCCAAGTCAGCAAGGATTTATGAAGGGGAAATCATGCTTGACAAATCTTCTGGAATTTTTTGAGGATGTAACTAGTAGAGTGGACAGGGAGAACCAGTGGATGTGGCGTATTTGGACTTTCAAAAAGCTTTTGACAAAGTCCCACACAAGAGATTGGTGTGCAAAATCAAAGCACATGGTATTGGGGGTAATGTACTGATGTGGATAGAGAACTGGTTGGCAGACAGGAAGCAGAGAGTCGGGATTAACGGGTCCTTTTCAGAATGGCAGGCAGTGACTAGTGGAGTGCTGCAGGGCTGAGTGCTGGGACCCCAGCTCTTTACAATATATATTAATGATTTAGATGATGGAATTGAGTGTAATATCTCCAAGTCTGCAGATGACACTAAACTGAGTGGCGGTGTGAGCTGTGAGGAGTACGCTAAGAGGCTGCAGGGTGATTTGGACAGGTTCGGCGAGTGGGCAAATACATGGCAGATGCAGTATAATGTGAATAAATGTGAGGTTATCCACTTTGAGGGCAAAAACACGAAGGCAGAATATTATCTAAATGGCGGCAGATTAGGAAAAGGGGAGGTGCAGCGAGACCTGGGTGTCATGGTTCATCAGTCATTGAAGGTTGGCATGCAGGTACAGCAGGTGGTGAAGAAGGCAAATGGCATGTTAGCCTTCATAGCAAGGGGATTTGAGTATAGGAGCAGGGAAGTCTTACCGCAGTTGTGAGGCCTCACCTGGAATATTGTGTTCAGTTTTGATCTCCTAATGTGAGGAAGGACGTTCTTGCTATTGAGGGAGTGCAGCGAAGGTTCACCAGACTGATTCCTGGGATGGCAGGACTGACATTTGAGGAGAGACTGGATCAACTGGGCCCGTATTCACTGGCGTTTAGAAGGATGAGAGGGGATCTCATAGAAACATATAAGATTCTGACGGGACTGGACAGGTTTAGATGCAGGAAGAATGTTCCCGATGTTGGGGAAGTCCAGAACTAGGGGGCACAGTCTAAGGATAAGGGGTAGGCCATTTAGGACTGAGATGAGGAGGAACTTCTTCACTCAGAGAGCTGTTAACCTGTGGAGTTCTCTACCGCCAGTTCATTGGATATATTCAAGAGGGAGTTAGATATGGGCCTTACGGCTAAGGGGATAAAGGGGTATGGAGAGAAAGCAGGAAAGGGGTACTGAGGTGAAAGATCAGCCATGATCTTATTGAATGGTGGTGCAGGCTGGAAGGGCCGGATGGCCTACTCCTGCCCCTATTTTCTATGTTTCTATGTTTACTGTTGACATCTAGTGAAAGTTTTTATGTAATGGTAATTGATTTAAAAAAAAATGAAATTACAGATTGCTTTGAGAAGGAGGACTGTTGGGGGCGGTGGGGGGGTTAGTTCTGACTCAAATTTGAAAAGGTGACGCATAGTCAGGCTTACAGATGGTATTTACATTTCATCCACTTTAATAAGTTTCAGATATAAAATCTTTGGTCTGTTACATAAATGTCGTGACTCAGCAGAAGAGCAATTTTTTTCAGGCTCTCTATAATTTATGTTTATTAAAGAAATTACTTATTAGCTTAACACCAAAACCTACCTCCAGCTAATAAATGCTTAAGCTAGACAATTATGACAGACATTTTCTTGGCATTTGAGCGAATTACTTTCTTCTCAAACTGTTTAGTCCATATCATCATAGGCAGTCCCTCGGAATCGAGCAAGACTTGCTTCCACTCCTGAAGTGAGTTCTTTGGTGGCTGAACAGTCCAATACGAGAGCCACAGACCCTGTCACAGGTGGGCCAGACATTCGCCGAGGGAAGGGATGGGTGGGGGGGGCTGGTTTGCCGCACTCCCCTTCCGCTGCCTGCGTTTGACCTCTTCACGTTTTCGGCGAAGAGCTCAACGCCCTCCCGGATGCACTTTCTTCACCTAGTGCGTTCTTCGGCCAGGGACTCCCTGGTGTCAGTAGTGATGTCGCACTTTACCAGGGAGGCTTTGAGGGTGTCCTTGTAACGTTTCCGCTGCCCACCTTGGCTCGTTTGCCGTGAAGGAGCTCCGCATAGAGCATTTGTTTAGAGAGTCTTGTGTCTGGCATGCGAACCCTGTGGCCTGCTCAGCGAAGCTGATAGTGTGGTCAGTGCTTCAATGCTGGGGACCTGGACGAGGACACTAATGTTGGTGCGCCTGTCCTCCCAGGGGATTTGCAGGATCTTGCGGAGACATTGTTGGTGATATACCTCCAGCGACCTGAGGTGTCTTCTGTACATCGTCCATGCCTCTGATCCATACAGGAGGGCGGGTATTACTACAGCCCTGTAGACCATGAGCTTGGTGGTAGATTTAAGGGCCTGGTCTTCAAACACTCTTTTCCTCAGGCAGCCGAAGGCTGCACTGGCGCACTGGAGGCGATGTTGAATCTCCGCATCAATGTCTGCTTTTGTTGACGAGGCTCCCGAGGTATGGGAAATGGTCCACGTTGTCGAGGGCCGCGCCGTGAATCTTGATGACTGGGGGGCAGTGCTGTGCGGCGAGGACAGGCTGGTGGAGGACCTTTGTCTTATGGATGTTAAGCGTAAGGCCTGTGCTTTCATATGCCTCGGTGAATACATCGACTGTATGCTGGAGTTCAGCCTCCGAATGTACGCAGACGCAGGCGGCGTCCGCGTACTGTCGCTCAACGACCGAGGTTGGGGTGATCTTGGACCTGGCCTGGAGGCGACGTAGGTCAAACCGCTTCTCTCTGGTTCTGTAGTTTAGTTCCGCTCCAGCCGGGAGCTTGTTGCCTGTGAGGTGGAGCATGGTAGCGAGGAAGTTTGAGAAGAGGGTTGGAGTGATGACGCAGCCCTGTTTGACCCCGGTCCGGACGTTGATTGGGTCTGTAATGGATCCGTTGGTAAGGATCACGGCTTACATGTTCTCGTGGAGCAGGCGAAGGATGTTGACAATCTTTTGAGGGCATCCGAAACGGAGGAGGACGCTCCATAGACCCTCACGGTTGCCAGTGTCAAAGGTCTTTGTTAAGATCGATAAAGGCCAGGTATAACGGGAGGAGCTCCTCGGCCAGAGGGAGAAGACGATTGAGGAGAACACTAGCGACAACTTTCCCAGTGGCTGATAGCAGGGAGATTCCCCTGTAGTTGCCGCAGTCGGACTTGTCCCCTTTTTGAAAGATGGTCACGATCACTGCCAGATCTCCCGGCATGCTCTCCTTCCTCCAGATGAAAGAGATGAGGTGTTGTATACATGCCAACAGCGCCTCTCCGCCATACTTTAGCGCCTCAGCAGGGATTCCATCCGCACTCGTAGCCTTGTTATTCTTGAGCTGTTTTATGGCTTTGTCTACCTCGTGCAACGTTGGGGTTTCACTGAGGTGGTGGCGGGTCGCATGCTGCGGGATGGAGTCGAGAACACTCGAGTCAAAGGCAGAGTCTCGATTGAGATCTTCGAAGTGCTCCTTCCAGCGGGCCCTGACCGCCTCGGTGTCCTTGATGAATGTTTCCCCGTTCTTGGCCAGGAGTGGGATGAGGCCTTGGGAGGTTTGGACCATAGGTGGCCTTGACTGCAATGATGAATCCTCGCATAGCGTGGTTGTCGGCCAGTTGTTGTATCTCGCGCTTTCTCCTTCCACCACCTGTTCTTTAGGTCCCGGGTTTTTTGTTGGACCTCAGCCTTGAGCCGACTGTAATGTTGCTTTGCTGCTCCCGAGTTGGGTTGTTGCTTGAGGCTCAGAAATGCTCTGCGCTTGAGATCTATTAGTTCTTGGATCGCCTGATAATTTTCATCAAACCAGTCCAAGTGTTTTCTGGTTGAGTGACCAAGTGTCTCTTCACAGGCACTGGTTATAGCGGCCTGGAGGGCAGACCAAGCGCTGTGGGCATTCAGCATCTCAGGGTCATCAAGGCACGCCAGATTAACTGTGAAGCGCTGGCTGTATGGGGCTCTCTTAGCTGGGTCTTTAAGTGCCCGGCATTGACTTTTTTGCAGCACTGCTTCCGCTGTCCCCTCTGCTTTGGGACTATGTTAATGTCGATGATGGATCGGATTAGGCGGTGGTCCGTCCAGCAATCGTCAGCTCCTGTCATGGCGCGGGTGATGCGCACATCCTTGCAATCCCTGGCTCGGACGATGACATAGTCGAGCAGGTGCCAGTGTTTGGAGCAAGGGTGTTGTCACGATGCCTTGTATTTGTCCCTCACGCGGAACAGGGTGTTGGTGATGACATTTTGTCAGGAGTAGGGTACCGCTGGAGTTGGCTTTCCCTACCCCCTCTGCCAATCACATCTCTTCAGATGGCTGTGTATTTGCCGACCCTGGCATTAAATTCACCTAGGAGGATCAATTTGTCGCCTGTGGGGACGCGGGACAGGGAAGTATCGGGGTTGGAATAAAAACCCTCTTTAGCCTCATCCGTTGCATCGAGTGTTGGGGCGTACGCACTGATGACAGTGGCGCATTGATTCTGGGATAGGGTAAGACAAGGAGTCATGAGGCGTTCATTAACCCCGCAGGGGGAGTCTTTGAGGTGGTCGACCAGTTCATTTTTGACGGCGAAGCCAACTCCATGAAGGCAGCATTCTTCCTCTGGTTTTCCTTTCCAGAAAAAGGTGTTACCTCCACCTTGTTCCTTGAGCTGGCCTTCCCTTGCTCGCTGGGTCTCGCTTAGGGCGGCGATGTCGATGTCAAAACGTCTAAGTTCCTGGGCAACTATGGCGATGCGGCGTTCTGGCCTGTTGCTGTTGGAGTTGCCCATGAAGGTCCTGACGTTCTAGGTCCCGAACTTCATATTAATGAAGCGGACGATGCCTGTGCGTGAGTTCTTTTAACGTGGGGTGGCTGTTGCACACCGGCAACCACACGGGCTTAGCTGAGCAAGGTCTTGGTCCAGTGGCAAGGGGGTCCAAGATGACTGGAGACCAGGCTCTAAGTGCCTACGGCGAGGTGTTGGCCGCAGGCTCGGCGCCGAGTAATGCCATTGATGGTAGGTGGCCCGAGGCTTGGTTGGGGGGGCAGGCATTAGGAAGGTCAGCTGTCCGCTGGAGTTCCGAGGGATGTTTTAAAAAGTTTTTCCAAAGTTATTAAAAGTTTTTCCAAGGTTGCCAAGTTGTTTTAAAAGTTTAAAAGTTTTTCCAAATTGTTTAAAAAGTTACTCGGGTTGATTAAAAGTTTAAAAAAAAAATAGATTAAAAGTTGATTAAAAATAGATTAAAAGTCTAAAATGTAAGTCAGGTTACTCCCCTGGCACTGCTCCATAGGAGCAGGCTGCTTCAGGCCTCTGCCAGTGCTGCTCGAAAACTGTCTGGAGGCCTGGTTCTGGCCACTGTCGCTTTGGTCTTTTGTCTCTTTCCCTGCCCTTGTTTTCAGCAACTTACTCGGTTCCATGGTCTAAAATCAGGACCTCACCATTTGGAGAATCAAGGATGCGGAGCCGTGCTCTTGTGGAGCTCCACCATGACATCCAGTTAAAGTTAAGTGCAAGGTGTGAGTGAGTCAGTGACTGGGAAAACAGAATTTTTTTATTAGTCACTTTAAAAAACAATTGATATGTAATGCATTGAGTCGTACATTGTTGCCTGTCTGCATTTTAAAAAAAAGAGTATTATCTTTGGAACATGATGTTTCTTAGAAATGTTCCAAAGTGTTTCATGTGAATTTGCTGTCACTATTGCTATGTAAGCAAACGTGGCAACCATTTTGCATATTGTAAGATCACAGAAACAGCAGTGAGGTGAATGACCATTTGATCAGTTTTTTTGGTGGTGTCTAAGGGAAAAATGTTGACCAAGACCAAGGAGAGTGCCCTGCTTTTTTTCGAATAATGCTACGAGATCTTTAACGTCTGCTTGAATAGGCAGGCAGGGCCTCAGTTTAATATCCAAAGGAAACAACATTTGTTGTGATATCATTGTCTAGAACTAGTTGTGGGTATGTTCTCACTTGACTCTCGGTTTTATTTTATCTTTCTGGGAAGAAGAGAAATTACATTAGCTTTGCTAATAGTCTAGTATCTTTTTACACTTGTGCTCATTGAAATGGAGAGATGGTCATGCTGGAGGATAGAACATACTTCCCTTTGAACCTATTGACAGTATCAAAGCATTCCAGTTATAGCAGGAGTCTGTTGTAGTCTGCTGCTGTTCCCTTGAATTGTTCTGACAAACAGACTGTATTGTATCAAAGCAGTGGCCCATAAATTGCTGAATAAATAACGTGCCCGCCATTATTAGTGTGTCAAAGAAACAGCAATTTGTGGCGGAGAAGAGTTACGACACGGGTTCCGTTAGCCTTGCGAAAACCAAAAAACTTCCTACCTCGTCGTGAGTCTTCTCATTGTGTGTCATGAAATTGCTGAATTTACGCCGTTAATAGGAATTAAACTCGCCGCAGCCATGTAACGCTGGTGCTTCAAGTTGCAATGACCCAGTTAATGACCTGCTTTCTGGTCCTGACATGCCACTCAACCTTGGAGGCCCAGAAAGTGAACCATGAAACTGTGGAGTCTCACTCGCACAGGTAGTAAATTGGTCCTAGAGGTTTTTAAAATGCAAAATATATATATATTTTTACTTTCCCTTTCTTTTTTTTCTCTGTCCCTTAATACACTCTCTTTATTTCTCTTTCTGTATCTAATTTGACTGATTCACTCTATTTAGTTGCTGGTTGTTCGCTCTTTCTCTCTCTCTATCCTTAAATGTTGCTGTCATTGGTTGAAGAGATAGACCATTGATGCCCCAGATGCCTTGTTGATATTGCAGCAATACGTTTTATGTACATAGAATTCATTAATTATTGAGCAAATGCAGTTGAGAGAGCCCCACCAAGTGGCAAAGTGGAACTTAAACACCTCATCGGGAATTTCACAATGGAGTGAAAAGAATATTGGCCAAATAAAAGCTAGTAACATTTGGGTCTTTGTGACCAGGTTTGAACCCTGGATTGGTGAGTGTTCAAACATTTTCTGTAGCAAATGCAGAAAAAAATAGTATTTTTTTTGTTCTAAACAAATATAACTTTATCTAGGTTTGCACACATGACTACAATCCTCGGTTAGAAACTTACTGCACAAATTGAAAGATTTAATTTTATTTTGCTAACAGTGTTGAACTTTGAACCATATGGACTATCTTTTGCTACAAGCCCACCCATCTCCAGTGTTACAGGAAGGCAGTCTCCAACAGGCTTATCCTTCAGTTCAGAGATTTCTTGCAACAGTACAGAAACTGGATTAAAAGAGTAAGTTTAGACTATTTTGTATTATATTGGTAAATGTCAGCAGATGTAAGCTGGGATGATTGTTTCATTTCATGTACTATTAGAAACCCATTATATAGATGTAGCTTTTTGTCTAATTGAGCAGTGTGAAATAGATTTACCTCTAAATTTCTAGAATTATAACACAGCCAACAGTAGTGTTTGAGCATGAGCATACTGGAATCTGTACATGATTATGTTCATAAATAATGGATTGGTCATCTCTACAGCAACATTCCCGTAGACTAGTCAATCTTGATGGGACCACCATAAGGCACTAGAATCATTCCTTTGGTGGAATACTCATTCCTGCTTTCCGATCCTACCTTTAGTCAGCTTGAAAGTGCACTGATTGTCACTTGTTGAATGTAATTTAAATCACCCACTGTTAAGTTAATTCACTTTGGTTACAAACGGTGTTCCCTATAATTGTTTTTGGCACTGGCCATTCAAAATACCGCACCTGCGCAGTTTTTGCATTGAAAAGCTGGCTGCACCGGTTCCCTAGAGCTCCAATAAAAGGAAAGAAAAACAAAGTACTTGTCTTTATATAGCACCTTTCATGTCTTTGGAATGTCTCAAAGCACTTTGCAGCCAATTAATTACTTTTGAAGTGTCGTCACTGCAGTAGTATAGCCAAATGTAACATTCAACTTTGGCACATTTACAAAATAAATAGTGTGCAATTTTTGAAACTTTTAAAAACAATACCCAGAAACGATGCATTTAACGCACGTCACATGGGCCTTAAAATTTTTTTTCACTAAGTGAGGTCCCACAAACAGCAGGGAGATAAATAACCAGTTTATCTGTTTTAGTGATGCTGGTTGAGGGATAAATGTTGGCCAAGACACCAGGAAAATTCCTCTGCCCTTTGAATAGTGCCATGGGATCTTTTACATTCACTTGAACAAGCAGATGGAGCTTTGGATTAATGTCTAATCCAAAAGACACATTCAGAACTGCACTGAAATATTAGCTTAGAATTAAGTGCTTGTTTCTGGAGTGGTTCTTGAACCTGTGAGCTCCTGCTACCACTGAGCCAAGGCATACAAATAAATATCTTTCAACTAGTGCTACAAACATTGGTCATATTCCATTATGCAATTCTATAATATTTTTACTTGTGCATTGAGAACCTGAGAACTGCTAACATCCTGGTTTTATATCTTAGTGATAGAATATCTACAATAGTGATTTCTTACATGGTTGAATAAGGTACTTTTAGCCAGCATTTGGGCAAACAGTACTGAATTGTAAACTTCCTTTATTCAGTTCAGATAGTCTGAAACTTGACGGAGTGAAGAAAGTGTGGGGTAAGGAGGGCTACCTTCGAAAGAAGGAATCCAAAGAAGAAGCCTTAGTCAAAGCAAGTACCATTTCTGAAGGTAAAACGACTGCAGAATGCTCCCCCACAGCCGAAAAAACTGCTGGTATTTCTGCAGAAGAACAGGAAAAGCAGCTTTTAGCATCATCACTGTTTGTTGGATTGGGATCCAATAATTCAGTCAGTCTGGTAAGTGAATTTTAACATGTTTCTGTACAGATTCACTTCAAGTGGAAATGCTGCTTTTTTGTGAGACATGGTATAAATAATCAGTACTTAAAACTTCAAGGAGGTGAATTAACAATCTGAATTTGCACAATCTCTGAAGGATATTGGATTCATGCCACTTCTTCTGGCACTCCTCGACTATTGTTGAGCATTTTCAGGTTAGATACAGTTGGCCAAAATCCATGGTCATTTTGTGTATTCCCGCTGCAACATTGGGAGCTGAGGATGCAGTGATGGCATTTTAAGGACTGAACCTTTGGCAACCCCAAATATGGCAAATGAGGAGGAACTCCTGCGTCTTGGGGCTCTTAGTTTGGCATGTAGTTGCCAAATGTATATCTGGTCAGAACCGGTACCTTGCCAGCCAGTGGTGAAAGTGGGACCTATTTAGTGGTCTAGGCCCGAAGAAAAATTGCTTTTAAAACATAATTTTGTACAGCAGCCGACTCGAAGTTGGGAATAGAGGTATTTCTTCTTTCAGGAGAGAGGGGTCGGGCACCTAATAGAGAAACTTTTGAGTGATAAGGGAATAAAGGGTTATAGGGAGTGGGCAGGGAAGTGGAGCTGAGTCCATGATCAGATCAGCCATGATATTAAATGGCGGAGCAGGCTCGAGGGGCCAAATGGCCTACTCCTCCTATTATATTCTAGGACAGGTGTATGAATCTGGCCACCTAAGTAATTATATTTTCTTTTGAGGCCACTCAACATAACTTGCTGGTTGAACCTAAAAAATCTATTTGCAAAAATCCACAAGGCGTAAATGGTTTTTTTTCTGTTAAAAGCTCCCTGTTCCAGATGAGCTCTATGCCACGCAGCAACCCAAACAGCATTCCCAAATGAAACCTTTAAAGGCTATTTTTGAGGGTATTGGCAAAGAGTTTGACACGTGTAATCATTCCAATGACTGGCCAAAAATCCTCCTGTCACCGTTCTGGTAATTGTTAGGACTAATTGGTTAATAGTATCCACTCAAAGATGCTGACTGCCAAGATTTCTTTTTTTTTTTAAACTGAAGTTCATTTTAATGCACTAATAGGGGAATATATAAAGATTTATAGATTTATACAGGGCTTTATAATCCATTTTTGGATGACTGTGATGAGTTCAGTTCACAGAACCCATTTGAAATGTTATTGTGTCACATTGCTTTGACTAACCAACATAAAATTTCTGGACTATGATTAGTAACTGCAGCTAGAAATAACACATGTTTTTTTTCTGGAAACTGAGCTGCTTACAGCTCTTGCAATGTTTTAAAGTGGAAAAAAATCTGAAATCGTACTTTCAAGAGGACATGTGTTTATGCATTCACACGCATACATACATCCATAAATAAAAATGTTGTATGGAAGAAAGAGGAGGAAATGCAAGAGCTATGGGATCTCTATTTTGAGGGTCAAGACCTAGAGGAAAAATCTGCCTAGTTTGTGGGAGCTGCTGAGGAATTGAATGCAGCATCTAATACTGCCACTAGAGGGGGCATTTCTATTTCAGCAGCGTAAACCCAGTATTATGAGGCTAGATGGGACTCCTGAGCAGTTACACATTTTGTTATGGGATTAGCCCCATTGAAAGTCCATGCAAGACTTCAAGAAGCATTTTGCATAGTCTAAATATTACAGCTAATATTACAATGGTTCAAAATAAGTGATTAACTGTGAATGTTTCCGTTAATTGAATAGATCGCCAAGCTAATTTATATCTCTATTCCATTTGCTCATGATACTCATTTTAGCTGTAAATTACTATTGCAGTTTTGCTAGGCTTATAGATACATATTGCATAATCATGTATCATTTGCCATCTGTTTCAAAAATCTACCAAACACAAACTAAAGGACAATTTGAACAATCTGCAAGTACTGTGCAAGAAACTACAACAGAAGACTGTTACTAATATTCTAGTTTGAAATTCTGATAAATTGTGTGAAACAGGCTGTTTGCTGCACTTGACTTTACTAACCCTCATCTTTTTAAAAAAAAAAAATAAGCATCATTATGTTGCAGCATAAGGCATCAATCAGACTTGACTATATGCAGTTTAAAAAAAATAGTAAATTTTAGTGTACGCAAATTCACCTGAATTCACCAGGAATGGTAGCGTAGTGATTGTTACTGAACGAGTAATCCAGAGGCCTGTACTAATTATCCGGAGACACGAGTTCAAATCCCACCACGGCAGCTGGGGAATTTAAATCCAGTTTCTTCCAGATTTATTTAATTAAAAGCTAGTGACCATGAGACTACCGGATTGTCGTAGAAACCAATCTAGTTCACTAATGTCCTTTAGGGAAGAAAATCTGTTGCCCTTACCCGGTCTGGCCTATATGTGACTCCAGACCCACAACAATGTGGTTGACTCTTAACTGCCCCTCTGAAATGGCCCAGCAAGCCACTCAGTTGTACCAAATCGCGACAATACAGACTGCAGCGGTTCAAGAAGGCGGCTCTCCACCACCTTCTCGTGGGCAAGTAGGGGATGGACAATAAATGATGGCCTTGCCATCACGTGAACAAATTTTTTTTTAAAAAGAATGTGAGACTATTGCCAGTGGGCAATTTCAAGTCTTTGAAAAAGATAATTTGTACATTTTCTGCAATCTTTCCAGATGGGAAAACCTCTGAACACTACCCAGAAATTTCGGAGAAAATCAAAGATTGTTGAGGGACAAAATAGCCATGAAAAGATGATGAGTGCCCAGAAGGCAACTGTTTCACCCCATGCTCAAATTCCAAACCTCATGGATAATGTCCTAGAAAGCTGTAATCCCTTCCAAGAAAGTCAAGCGATACTTTTAAGGAAAGCAGCATCCGCTTCTTCAGAGGTCCCCGCAGAGGAGCCTGCCCACGGGGCTAGCAAAACATGGACTCCGAATAACAACTTGACGACAATCCAAGCCGTGCCTTCAGCAGCAAAGGAATCCCTTTCAGGTCTATTTGCGGACGGAAATTTTGACATCATACAGCCTGCAAACTGCAGCTCTGGCTCTGTGGCCCATGAGCCGATCTCCAGTCTGACTCCCAGCTTGCCAGTAGAACTCTCTGAGCATTCTCATTCAAACCTCGAGCGCGTCTGTGCCAATGAAAATATAACTTTGTTTTCCTGCAAAGTTTGGAAAGAGGACAGTCTGCTGCTAATCCTGTTTTTTACTAATTGCAGCAGTGTAGCAGCTACTAACGTAGCAGTCAATTTTGCATTAACTGAGGAATTGCAGGTAAATATGATTGATATAATCTGGCAGCGGGTACAGTTTTTGGGGCTAGAGTTTCCACTCCATTTCCGACCGTTTTCTCGGCGGTACTCGCTCATTTTTGGCGGAAAGCCACCCGGCGATAATTTCCAATACATTTCTCAGAGTTCCGCCAGCGTTTTTGAAATAGCGCTGGGGAGCGGACCGCCGGCGCGCACCGCTGAAAAAAACGCTACCGCCCAAGTTTGGGCTTAGCAGTGACCCGTAGGTAAGATCGAAAAAAGCAGCCAGAGCTGGTCGGTCGGTAAGTACCCTGCAAAAAAAAAGGTAAGTTAAAGGTTTTTTTTTATAATTCTTTTAAAATTATTTTACAGTGATTAAGTTTAAAAAGTCTCGAGCATGTTTTCTGATATTTTTATTTTTGTTTTTTTGAAAAAATATTTTTTGTGTTTTTCCCCCCCTCCCTAGGCCCAACCGCAGCCTCGGTCCAAATTTGAGTAATTACCCCCCATTTTGATTAAGAACCGCCCAATTTGCCCAGGATCGCATTTAACCACCAAAAATCTGCGCATAAGATCTATCTTCTCCCTGGGCAGTATTTTTTCCTTTTTTTTAATGCAATTTAAGAATCTTAGCGATCTGGTGATCGTGGGATTTATGGAAATTCTAGCCCATGGTAATTAAAAACAGGTAATTTGCTGAAATAAAATGTGACTTTTTAATGTAGACAGCCCTCACATTGTTATCATTGAAAGATAAGTGTCATTAAATTAGTGTCAAGTATCAAAATATTTTTCCTGAACATGAATGGGGTTTGTATTAAACCTTACTTTAAAAAAACAAATCCCTAATACAACTACATTTACCAGTCATGTGAAGTTCTGAACTAAGAGCCGCAATTATACCAAATAAGTTGTAATTTTAGAATCGGGTCAACCATATATCTGAAGTGCTGTGAGCTTCTGTACTTGTTCATATTTAGCTTCTTTTAATGGAATTTTCCCATCTCAAATTTAGTTTTTCTTTCTTTTGTATTGGTTTCTCTCAACTCCCTCTTACCCCCCCCCCCCCCCCCACATACACATCAGTCGTCAGCTGAGTGATCGGGCACTAGAAGTCCTTTGGGTTTGGGAACGGTGTTTATCCTCCTCTCGGTCTCTCCCTGTGGATGGATGAACCAAAGTAAGGAGTTTACTGTGTGAGAACTAGTACTTGAAAACCCAACCTACCACTGCAACACGTTACTTGATGTTGCAAGTTACTACGCCACTTTACTTGATGATATTTTTCCTGTTTAAATGTGATAATACTGTGCATATATAATTTTGTTAACATTCCTAGCTCAGTTTTTAATGTCTTTATTACTGCACAGGCTTGTGAGCGCACAAACTTCCCCTTTCCAGCAGTGGAATCCCAAAGCACAGTCAAGTGTCAGCTCTGTCTGCAGATGGTGAAACCTTGTACCCAGGTGTCACTCACAGGGCACATTACTTATCATCTGGGGTCCAGTCAGTGTACCCAAGAGGAATTTGCACTTGCTCTATTCTTATCCGATTTCATCAGGTACGAGACTAACATGATTATTTCTAAAAATTGGTTTTCATAGGTTGTCCAATGTTGCAGTAAGTAGAAGCTTGTGAACATTGTGAATGCCTTTTGCAGCTTTAAAATCTTGATGTATTCTATTGGGCTATTTACTGAAAGATTATTCTTTTTGCACATTTCTAATGTTGAATATCTGTGAAATGGAATTGAAGAAATTTGCGGGGACTTATTCTTGTTACAGTATGTCAGTGTGGAACTGCAGTTGTAGTTCTTGGCACCTGGACATCTGCTTATCCTGATGCAAATATCTGTAGCTGATGGTTGAAAACCGAATAAGGGTCTTGAATAAATTGGGTCTTGGTATGCTAACCCCGGGTGTATAAGAGCATTAGCTCATAGCCCTGTAGTGATGATATGCAGCACTTGGCCCATTAATATCTTGAGTTTCACATTGATTTAAAACTTCTGTTACCATCCTCTGGAACAACCATCTTATGCGCATGCTTTTCGTTTGATAGGTGATGAAATATTTGATCTTGTTTGAATGCGATAGTTATAAAAGACATCTATCCAGAAACACCAAGGCATAATGCCTCTCTGCTGATTGAGCTAACATACTGGCTGAATTGATATTCTCAGGTAATCAAGAACAGACCGTAGTCTATAAGGAGTGGAAAGGCAAAAAGCAACTCCCAGAATTAATTGACAGGAAGGCTGCATCTGGAAACCATCAGTAATATTGTCTTTCTAATCCTGTGAAATAAAATGCAGGCTCACCTGCCATCTGTGAGGCAGTAACTCACCAGCCAAATTCTCTAACAATGGTGATGGAGAAAATGAAATTGAAAACTGTAGGGGAGACATAGGGAGTAATCAACTGTAGATATTTCCCAGTGTACCGATATTCACATTCAAGAGGAATTGGATTGAAATTGGCCGCACTCATTTCAGTCCTGTTTTCAAGCTGATGAAACCCAAACCAGAAGGCGGCCAAGTTCAAAAATGAGTTGAGGCAGGGACTTCAAATTGGCTGACGTAGATTGGGAAAATAGATGAAAAGGTTTGACAGTAGATAAGCAATGGCAAATATTGAAAGAAATAATTTAGAATTCTCAATAAATGTACATTCCCATGAGGAATAACTCCACTGGAAAAATGGTACAGCCATGGCTAACTAGGGAAGTTAAGGATAGTATTCGATTAATAGAAGAAGCTTACAATGTTGCCGAAAAGAGTAGTAGGCCTCGGGATTAGAAGGGTTTTTAAAAATCAGCAAAGGATGACCAAGAAATTGATAGAGGGAGAAAATAGAATGAGAGTAAACTAGCAAGAAATATAAAAACAGATTGTAAGAGTATGTAAAAAGGAAGAGATTACTGAAGGGATACATGGGTCCCTTAGAGGCAAGGCGGGAAACGTTATTATGCGGAATAAGGAAATGACAGATGTTAAACAAATATTTTGTGTCTTGTCTTCACAGTAGAGGACACAAAGAACATGCTGGAAATTGTGGGGAGCTAAGGGACTAATGAGAGTGAGGAACATAAAGTAATTAATATTAAAGAAAAAGTACTAGAAAAATTAATGGTACTAAAAACTGGCTAAACTCCTGGACCTGATGATCTACACCCTAGGATTTTAAGAGGTGAATGCACTGGCTTTGATCTTCCTGAATCCCCTCGACTCTAGAATGGTCCCCGTGGATTGGAAGGTAGCAAATGTAACCCCGCTGTTCAAGAAGGGAGAGAGAAAACAGGGAACTCTACAGGCCAGTTAGCCTGACATCAGTAGTAAGGAAATTGCGAGAATCTATTATTAAGGATGTGGTAACAGGGTACTTGGAAAATCACAATGATTAGGCAGAGTCAACATGGTTTTATGGCAGGGAAATCATGTTTGACAAATTTAGAGTTTTATGAGGGTGTAACTGGCAGGGTGGATGTTGTGCCACACAAGAGATTGTTACACAAGATTAGGGCTCATGGGATTGGAGGTAACATATTAGCATTGATTGAGGTTTGGTTAACGGACAGAAGACAGAGAGTAGGAATAAATTAGTAATTTTCGGGATGGCAGGGTGTAAATAGTAGAGTGTCGCAAGGATCCGTGCTCGGGCCTCAGCTATTTACAATCTAGATCAATGACTGACGAGGGGCTCGATGTAGCTGACAATACAAGGCTAGGTGAGAAGGTAAACTGTGAAGAGGCTGCAAAGGCATATAGACTAGTTGAGTGATTGGGCAAAAAGGTGGCAGATGGAGTGTAATGTTGGAAAGTGTGCAATTATCCACTTTAGTCAGAACAGTGGAAAAGCAGAATATTTTTTAAATGGTGAGACACGAGTAAATGTTGGTATTCAGCGGGATTTGGGTGACCTTGTACACGAATCACAAAGTTAACATGCAGGTACAGCAAGCAATTAGGAAGGCAAATGGTATGTTAGCCTTTACTGCAAGGGGGTTGGAATATAAGAGTAAGGAAGTCTTACTGCAATTATATAGGGCTTTGGGGAGACCACACCTAGAGTACTGTGCACATACCTAAGGAAGGATATGCTTCGAGGTGGTGCAACAAAGGTTCGCTTGATTAATTCCTGGGATGAGAAGGCTTTCCTATGAGGAGAGATTGAGTACAATGGGCCTATGTTCTCTCGATCACATCTGTGAATCGGCAGAATTTTTCATTTTTACCTGTAGGATCAAGATTAATATGCACAAAAGTAAACTTTTTTTTTTAGTGAGGGCAGCACTCTTATTTTCTCTTCAATCCCTGGGTTTCCTCAGACTGTACACAGCAGTGGTGGTGAATTGGGCAGGTGTGTGACTTGCATCCAGACCGTGACTGGTGTCATTGAGACCGAGGACTGCTGAGACCTTTGCAGCAACAGCGTGATGATGATGTCTGCCCGACCACTTTTATCTTTTCTTCCCCAGCTTGGTTTTTAGTGGGGTTGATCGGACCACTGGTGCTTCCCAGTCGTGCAGTGGCAGAAGCACAAACCTGCCCTGTGGTTCGGGATCGCAGGCACTAAACCACATCTCACCGCTCCATGTCGTTTCATGGTGAAGAGTCGAGAACCAGAGGTCACAGTCTTAGAATAAGAGGTCGGCCATTGAGGACTGAGAGGAAGGGAATTTTTTTCACTCAAGACGGTGGTGAATCTTTGGAATTCTCTACCCAACCAAGACTGTGGTTGCTCAGTGGTTGAGTATATTTCAGACGGGGATCGATAGTGCTGGAAGGTGGAGTTGAGGTTGAAAATCTTCCATGAATGGTGGAGCAGTCTCGAGGGGCCGAATGGCCTACTCCAGCTCTTATTTCTCATGTTCTATACACCCTACCTGATTTTCCTTTCCATTGACCTTTACAAGTGTATCAATGGGTGTGCAAAACCCATACCACCCATTTTGCACCCCTGCTGCAGTTGAATGGTGCCCCCTGGAGGTGATGAATACAAAGATGGGTTAATGTCATTTTCTTTGGAGCAGTTTGTTTTTCAGCACAACCTTATACTGAGGTCAGAAAAAGGGAATACTCTTAACTTCTCTGGTGGATGCTGGGATAGCTGTACAAGTTGGGTGGGCCTCGCTGATTTTTTTTATATCAATAGTTGGATTAAAATTAAGCTGTTGCCCAATATAGTTATGCTGATACAGTTCTGATGAACCTGTGAAGTAATGGAGTATAATTAAAATTTTATTTTAAAGCACATTGTAAAAAAATGTATATTCTCATTCAAAAAGCTTGGCTCACGTATGTCTGCTTCCAGGCCATTAAGACTGTCCACTGAAGAATTTGGGCACCTCTGGCTTTCACTCTCCAACGATGTGAAACAGAATCTTAGCTTTTCATCAGATTCATCTGAAGCTCTAACTTCAGCACTTCACACACTGCAGCAAGAACTCAAGCTCCATATTGTGGATATTATAGGTAATGTCTGTTTATTGTACAGCGTCTTGAACTTAAATTATACATAAACCGAGTCAACACTGTACGTAACTCTGATCTGAAAACATTTCCTGTTGCAATATGGTCAGAATATTGTTTTTCTCATTTTTGGCCAATTTCCTCTCCTGAAAGCATTGAGTCCTTGCTTGGAGAAAAGCTCTGCAGGCGATGGTTGAACTCTTAATGCCATGTGTAAGTGGCCATGATTCATGTCTGAGCCTTGACGGCTGGCTACGTGACTTCAGGGGCATCGCAGGCGAGCCCGATCCTTCCGTCATTCAACATCCCCCCCCCCCCCCCACCGTCTCTTCTCTCTTTCCCCCCCCCCTCTCTCTTTCCCTCCCCTCTCTCTTTCCCTCCCTCTCTCTTTCCCTCCCCTCTCTCTTTCCCTCCCCCTCTCTCTTTCCCTCCCCTCTACTGTCTCTTTCCCCCCCCTTACTGTCTCTTTCCCCCCCCCCTTACTGTCTCTTTCCCCCCCCTTACTGTCTCTTTCCCCCCCTTACTGTCTCTTTTCCCCCCTCCCCTCTCTCTTTCCCCCCTCCCCTCTCTCTTTCCCCCCTCCCCTCTCTCTTTCCCCCCTCCCCTCTCTCTTTCCCCCCTCCCCTCTCTCTT